>NW_026555345.1:12183479-13522894 GCF_029017545.1 Prosopis cineraria
TGCAGAAAGGAAAAAACCTCCAAAGGCTTAGGAATCTAAAATTCATACTATAAAGCCTCTTAACTTTATGATTTTAGTATAATAGATAACATATTGCCAATTAGGATGCATTTTTATTTACACTTACACAATTATTGTTATGATTTTGAGATGTATTTTAGGCTTTAGGATGATATGTGTAAGTTGTTAAATTATTAATAGGGCCGAAATACTAGTATAAGTGTAAAAATGTTAATTTAAACATGATTTTGAGAATTGATTGAAAATTATAATGCTAAAACCTCCCTTTTTTGTTTTTGGTATTAAGGGGTTAAGGAGTAAAAATTTGATAATATTGAGTATATGTGCATATGGTGTGTTATATAGATAGTTTTAAGTCCTTTGAGTGTATTCTCGATATTAGGCATAGCTTTTGAAACCTATGTAGGGTTTTGGAGACCCTTGAGTTGTGAAAAGGGTGAAAAGTTGTGAAAATGTATTTGGGTATTCATCTTCCTTGTGTGACATAAATTGGAAGTAAAACCTATGCCATTAGCTAATTTATGAAAAGAACTTTCTGTAGACATCTAGATCACCTCATTCGGCCGCTAGACGGAGAAATGGGGCATGTCAGAAATTTCCTTAGGTTGCTATTAAATGATAACAGAACTGTTGTCTGATATGGGTAACGTGTCACGTCACATGGCATAGAGAGGGACAACCATAGTGCATGTGCACATGCTACGGCAGGTTACCTTATTTTTCTTATTCTAATATCTTTCAACTGATTTTAAGCCTTTTCACTCCCATGAGATATCCTAGGCTTCTAAAATAGTATTCTACTCTTATTAGAAATTTATTAAATGATCTTTGAGTAATTTTATACTATGAAAACTTGGGATTTTATTTTTATAAATTACAAACTTGATAATCTAATTGGATTAATCCAAAGATTACCTTGAACTTTTATACTTAACTGTGGATTAAATAAGGAGATTTTATAGAAAAATGCAAAGACACATTTCTTATGGCTATATCACAAGATGATGAATGAAATGTTATACCCCTTACATTTGCTATGGTTGAAGGAGAAATAAAATTTGCTTGCTCCTTGGTTCTTGTATAAGTTTGCACATAATTTCTAAAGGACAAACATGGAATATGTTTAATTTTTGATAATCATCGCTCAATAATGGTTGCAGTTAGGGATTTACTTGTTAGGTGGCAACTATTCAATGGATACCATATTTTTTATTTAAGGCATGTGGCTACAAACCTCCACAAAGCATATGGGACAAATTGGTTGAAGGAAAAGTGTATACACATTGGTATGAGTCAATCATTTTTTTTAATCATAAAATTCTTTCATGGCGTAATTATAGATGATATGTTTCTTATTACATATAAGTTATGCATACGAGTGTCATGCTGTTAACCAACAACTAGTTGAGATAGCATTGATCCATGAGCGAGTAGCAAAATGCATAGGCAAAGTTCCAATAGAAAAGTGGTCATGTGCATATGATATTTAAGATTAGCGTTATGGTCATATGACAACTAATCTATTAGAATGCATGAATATGATCACTAGAAGATAAAGTTCTAAGACAAATACTTGTAATTTCTTGATTAGCTAAACACTTTCATCACCTCTTAGATGATGCAAATGATGTATAAATCCAACAATTCACTAGAGCTTACATACTTAGGTTGATTGATGGGTATTTAATGCTAGATAGGTCAGGTTAAAAAGTTATTTAGTGTATCTCTCATTGCCTTGGAATTTTAAAGAAGCTGGTTGCTTTTCATGGGGGTATGTCATATTAGTGCATCTTTATAAAAAGTTATGTAATGACACTAACCTAATTGAGCAAGGAATAGGTGGGTGCTTATCACTACTTCACTTATGAGCATCGGATCACGTTTCGATGCTTACACCAGAGTGAGCTCCAGCTCTAGATTCACAAACAAATATCCATCCTCCCATACCCCTTCTTGGATTTAAGTAATGCTTATTTTAGGATTTCACTAATGTTATTTTATATTATTTATTTAATCATATAAATTTAACAAGTTGTAAACATTAATTATAGATGGAATGGTGGAGGACATTACAATAATATAAAGTTTAGCTCAATGCAATGGTAGAGGATGAGATAATTTGGCAACCATATGATTCTCAATTGGTGCAGCTTTTGATTCCAAGCTATTACTTAGTTACATCACAAATTTGGAGGGCTTCAATTCTCTTAGTATGCTTTCACATAATAGAATGACATCATCCTGATCGTGTCATGAGACAATTTAGTCTTTAACGAGTGATTCCTTTCTCCCTAGTTAGATTGGGTAATGTCCACACATTATAACATCATCAAATTGGATTGAGGGGCATGAAAACTTCATTGATGCATGGGAAGGATGGAAACATGCTATTATAGAGTTTCCTATATCAAATGAGCCATTAAATCACATATCCATGCATATGAAATAGTATTAGACACATATTCAAAGGTGGATTAGCTCAAGAAATACTGCAACTGATTTTATAGTAAGTATTCACTATCATTATTTTTTTTACAATTGATATTCTTACTTCTTTACATTTTCTAATTAATTTCATGTAGATATAGCAGAAGGTTTATAAAAGATTCAAAATACTGTAAAATACCAATAACAAATTATCAGGAAGGGGTTTGTCAAGACTAACGCAGCATATTACTTATGTTAAGAGAGCAATAATTCATAATAGTCTCTCAACTTGCTCTACTTGCAATAGACGTGTTATGCCCACATATTCCTCCAGGTAGACAAAGTAGGGGATGTGGAGGCTATTTGTCTACACATCCACCCAATGCAATTGAAGATTAAGTGGAACAAGACTAAGGAGGCCCTTCTTTTTCTAACTTGTTTATTTAATCACACCAGTTTAGCTCTTCATATATTAAACAATTTGGCTCATTCACTTCTTTATTTGATGATCCAATGTTATTTGTAGCTGAATACAATGGCTACATATTTGAATGTGGAGAGCCCTTGAATAATATATTCATGAATCCACAACATTTGCTTTCCCTTATAAAGTCTCCTACTTTTTATTTAAATACCCTATTAATAGTATCATTAGAATTTCAACATGGAGAGCCTACAAGACAAAGGCGACTGCAACATGTTATAAGGAGACCAAGATATGTCATAGGAAGTCTATATATATATATATATATATATATTATTTTTTAGCATAAAAATATTTAATCTTTCATTGATTCATTTTATTATTTTATATTTTTAAAATTATTATTTATTCTACTTCAATTTAAATTAACTACAAAAAAGCATCATTATATAAAATAAAATAAAAAATCTACTTAGTAGCTTATCATTTCATTAATGATTACCTATCAATTATTTATATAGAAAATAATTTAGTAATTATAAAAATACTCATTTCATAATGATGATTATATTAATGAAATTGATGATTAGCTAATGATGGGTTAGGGTAGGGAGTAGGGAGGGAGGAAATTGGTTTTAATGAAAACAAGTTGTGAAAATTGGCTTCAATCAAACTAAGTTGTGTGCAAATATCCTACCACCTACTCAATTTCTATCAAACCAATTTATGGTTCTATGGCATCTTGGAAAATATTTTTCTTTTATAGTATCTTGATAATTTTTTTATATATAGTATGTTGGTATTTTTCCTAAGCCTAGGTCCGTATAAGTAAAAAAAATTGCATTAATGAAATTGGTAAATGGGAAAATGTCATTCAGGGATTATTGAGGGTATTTAATATCAATCATGGATCAAAAGGTTTTGAAATATCATTATAGGATTAGGGGACTGATTTGAAAATAATTTTAGATAAGAAAGACTATAATACTCTTGCCTTTCTTTTTTTAATTGACAAGTACTCATTCCTATTTGACAATAAGCCATTTGCTAGCTAACAAGTTTAAGAATATAAAAGAACTTAGTTGTGAGAAGAGATAATTGTAAGTCATGTTTCAACATGTAACCATTTGTTAAATAACAAGTACCTATTCACATTTATCAAGAAGCTATATGGTAATTAACAAATTCAATAATATGAAAGAACTTGGCTGTGGGAATGGACAAGTGCAGATTATGTTTTAACAACCATTTGTTAATTAACAAGTACTCATTTACATTTAATAAGAAGTCATTTGCTAATTGACAAATTCAATAATTTGAAAGAACTTGGTTATGGGAAGAGATAAATGTAGATCATGTTTTAACAAGTAGTGATTCGTTAATTAACAAAAACTTATTTGCATATAATAAGAAGTCATTTGTTAATTGACAAGTTCATGAATTTGAAACAACTTGATTTTATGAAGGGATAAGTATCAATCATATTTCAACAGTTAGCTAATTTTATAGTTTAAAAGAAAAAGCAGGGATATTATAATCTTTTTTTCATCTAAAATTATTTTCAAATTAACCTCTTAATTTTACAGTAATATTTCAAAGTCTTTTAATTTTTTTAATATTAAATTATTGTCATGGCTACCTATTTTCCCTAGTCAAATTACTCTTCAAAAATTTAAAATCTTTTAATTTTTAGGAAAAATCACAATTAGGTCTTATAGAAGAAATTTAAATACAACCAAGTCCCATGAAATAGAAAATTTATTCTGAAGTCCCTTGCTCCTTAGGGGTGAATAATTGTGCAGCTAAAATAACCCATTTTTCATAGTTGAATAAAAGGGGAAAAACGAAGGAAAAAGGAAAGAGAGAGGCATTTTCGCGTGAGATGGAGGCAAAACCAGCTGAGGGAAGTCTTGCAATCATCTTTGAAATGAGTTAGGGTAGGATTATCTTATAGCTAGAATGCAAACTCATTCTTGCTATCTTCTTTAGACTGAGGTAGGTAGGAGTTCATGAAGAAAAAGTGTCCACCTTCAAACCAGCTTGGACCTTCAAAGAATCTAATGCTATGACCTTATAGAACTGGGTAATTGATTAGATTGGTTTACATATACTCCCTATTAATTATTTAATCTAGTCTTTTATTGTTTTTTTGGCATAATAACATTGTCTCTTTCTCTCCTTATAGGTATATCAGTCGTGGGTGGTCTCTCTCTTGATGGGTATATTTGTCGAGGGTGGTCACTAGCATTGCAATTGTAATGGTGTATTTGAGAATCTAGTGCTACTTGGTCGAGTTAATAATTCTGTCATGAAATAGCAAGATGTATTGTTAATAGCTAATGCATAAGTTATCGATATTCCATGGGCAGTTGTCAATTATGTGTAGCAAAGGTTGACAATATCTTGTGTGTATTGTTAATAGCTGAAGATTAAGTTGTCAATATGTTATGGATAGTTGTCAATATGCTGTGTATAGTATAGGTTGACAATATCTTATGTGTGTTGTTAGTATCTTAAGTATAAGTTATCAATATATTATAGATAGTTGTTAATATGTTGTGTATAGTATCGGTTGACATGGAATATGACTAGTAGTTATGGAAAATATCTATTTTGTTTTTTTCATATAGGAGGGTAAGTCACTATGATGCCCAAGGTAGTAAGCAATATATAAGTAGGAGTGTAAGAACAAGAAGTATAAAGGAAGGAATAACTTATAAAGAGTTGAGAAGAATGTTATCATCAATTATGGGGTATAAAAGCAATAAAAGTAAAACGAAGTTCACACTCTTTATTAATAGAAGCACATTTATAGAACTTCTTAATGATGATGGAGTAGAATATTTAATTAAGTACAATGAAGAAAGTAGATATGTATATATAGTTATAAATAAAAATGACACTGCATAAGTATCAGTGGATGGCCCAATTGAGTACCAACATTTGTAAATTGTCTTAATCATTTTTATTAATATAGATAATATTAAAATGTAATACTACTAATATGTTGGGATTATAATTTTTTATAGGATAGATAATTTATTGAGAGCTTTGGGGGAGGCTTTTTATCTTTACTTAGTTTGTATCTTTAGATTGAAGACTCACCATTGGCATGTGCTATATAAATGATGCCTACACTAATACCTAAAATGAATTCAACAAGATGAAAGGAATTGTTTGTATGTAAAGGCTAAATCTTTACTGATGTAATGGCCTTTAGACAAGGTGTATACAAGTATAGCATTAGCCATAAGTTTTTATATAAATTTAAGAAGAATAATACGAAAAATATTATTGCTAAGTGTAAGATTGAGGGCTATCCATAGAATATCATAGCATATTTAATAGGGAAACATAGTGAATTTTTGAGGGTAATAAGATTCAATAGTGAGCACATCTATAATGTATAAGACAAGCTTATTGTTTCACACCCACAAGGTCAGATTTAATGTCATCAATCATTGCTAATGCTTTGAGATCTAGTATAGACAAGAGTACTAATGAAATTATAAGAGATATGTATAAAGAGTATAGTGTGTAGTTGACCTACAATCAAGAATATAGAGGAAGAGAAAAGTATTATAAGATAAACATGGTCATTCACAATATTCTTATATGATAATCCCTTAGATTTGTGATGGATTAAGGGAAATTGATCCAACTACAATTGCAAAATAGGATGCCTCAAATAGCAACAGATTTGAGAAGTTATTTATTACATGTAGATACTATATTTTTGGGTTTTCTAGAAGGTTGTCAACACATACTTTATATAAATGAATGCTTTCTAAATAGTTCATGTAAGGGAACATTGTTAGCAATTTCTGCTTATAATGTAGACAATGACCTATTTTTATTAGCATATGCAATTGTGAGTGGGGAAATATTTGAAAATTGATCTTGATTTCTGAAAAATGTCAAAGACATCACAAGATTAGTTGAGATAACAATAGTTTTTGATTGATATAATGTCATTATTAGGGCTATGAGAGTTATATTTAGTGGCGAGACACATACATATTGCTATTGTTATGTGAAGAAAAATATGTGAAAATCAATAGAGGTAAGAGAAAGACCTCAAGGAATAGCAAAGAAGATGCATATTGCTAGGCATGAGGAAGAATTTAATATTGCCATGGGGAAGCTTTGATTATTCTGCCTCCAATTGTCACAATAGGTTGAATCTTAAGGAGATATAAATTGATAAACATAATACATGTTTCCTTATAAATAATGGTATAACATTATAACCAATCTTACTGAATCATTTAATGTTTGGATTGTGAAGGAGAAAAAGCACAATGTTGATGTTTTAATACATGAGCATAGAAAAAAATTGGCAAACAAGATGCTTAGATCAAAAATGGTTACGATGAATTTAAAAGATGAGGTAGGACCTAATATAGAGGCAAAATTGATGGAGCAAGTTGTTAGGGCTTAAAATTTGCATGCATAATTTTATGGAGAAAATTGGATCTTCATATAAACTTTTTCACCTAAAAGAATAGTTTATTTGAATGTAAATCATGCAAAACATGAATGCACTTATTTAGCATGGCAAATGAGTGAAATATCTTGTGCACATGCATGTGCAGTAATAAAGCTAATTCATGAAAATATGTACACATTTGTGGATGAATGCTATAAGCTTAAATCCCAATAGAAAATATATGCCCTCAGTATAAGGCCTATGACCACACATGATGTTCCACATCCAAATACATTGACAGTTGCAAATATGATGACCCAAACATTCTTGTAGCTATTGAAGATAGAAGGCCTTCGGGAAGACCTAGGATAAAAAGACATGAATCTCAATTTCAAAATGAAGGAGGATTATTATTGTGAAAGATGTCATGAGGTTGGTCATACTTTTAAGACTTACAAGAACCTTAATCCATGATGATTAATGCTAGAGACGTGTATTTTTTTATATAGCTGATATTTTTTTATAAATTCATATTGTATTTTTTTTAAGAACATCTGATGGTGCACTGTATTTAGGCAACCCACATAGTTATTTTTAAAATGGGTTGTCAATATTATGTAAATGCATAGATAATGCTTTTACAGCTGCTTTATATCTTAAAGTTGTAAATATTAATGTAAGCCCTATTAACAATGAATGAACAGTATGTTGTCATTCTCCCTTTCTCAGTTGTGAGGATGACTTGTCATTCCCCTTTGCCTAATTTTTAACTATTGGTATGCTACACTTATGCATTTACTCGTATTCTTGTTACACTTGAAACATTTCAAGTTGTGAATAGCCCTTGTCCACTTGTCATTCCCCTTTACCTAGTTGTTATTCCCTAATGCCTACTTGTAAATGATTATTGTTAATTAAAAACATGGTAAGTTGTGAATGGCCCTTGCCCACTTGTCATTTTCCCCCTTGCCTAGTTGCAAATAATTATAGGCCCAATTAAAACGTTTCAAGTTGTGAATACCATGATATAAGCATTAAAACTAGTAGTTACCATTCTTATTAAACATTTACAAAGTACAATATCCAAAATTATTGAGTTTGAAAAGGTGATAACATTATATAAAAAAGTAAGTACACAATATCTAAAATAGTTCTACACTACAATGATCCTAAAATGATCTACATAGCTTGAGTAACCCTTCTATCTTCTCCTTTTGTCTTGGTTCGATCCTAATAACATAGACATCATAGTGGGTTCGTTTTCATTGTTGCGATGATTAACAAGCCACCATAGGCATTGTAATATCTCAATCAACTAACCACAATTAACTAATAAAACTCATATTAATCAAAATATTAACTCATAAAGGTGATTACCAAGTTTTAGTTCAAAATCAAGGAATCTAAGTTTTCTTAATCAAATTGAGTTTAAATTAAACACAATCTCATATATCAGAGTAAAAATAATTTACAGAAGCATGGAAAACTTTATAGGAGTGAAAGAAATAGCAAATAGTTGAGAAATAATATATTTGCTATGAAACAAGGCAATACACTATGGCTTGTGTATGCTACGTCGCGACATGTTGCTCTCTGTGCCATGCATCGTGATATGTTGCAAACTAATGATAGTAGAATCAAGAAACTTTTGATGTGTCCTAGTTCTCTGTCTGACATCTAAATGATATGATATAGGTGTACATGGAAAGGTCATTTCATAAACTAGCTAATGGCACCGGATTCACTTCCAAAACAAGTCACACTAGGAAGTTGAACACCCAAACACATTTTAACCACTTTTCACAACTTTCACAAAAAAAGGTGTCTAAAACCCATAACAAGTGCTGAAAGCCTTTCCTAACACTTAGATCATGTCTATTGAACCTAAGACTATCAGTACAACACATCATATGCACTTAAATATCTATATAACATAAAATCACTTCTCAACCCCTTTTTCACCAAAAAGAGAAGGGGGAGGCAATTACCATTGCATTACATAAAAAGCCATTTTGACATGTTTAAAACATCATTTCTACACTTATCCTAGTATTTTAGCCCTATCAACACACACACACACACACACACACACACATATATATATATATTTCTTAATACATAAATACTCAGGGCCTAAAATACAATTCTGACATTTGTAATAATAAAATAGTGCAAGTACAACTATATGCAACCTAAAATTGGCAACCATATGTTATTACACAAAATAAATAAATACAAGAGGCATACTAAAGGAATACATAAATTCCTAGGCCTCATTAGCTTTATCCATCTTAGTACCAGAGCTAGAGCCTGAAAAGTATTAAAGAAGAGTGAGTCTAGTCACTTAGTAACTAAGGTAAAGCTTACTCTATGTAGTTATATATCAATTTTAAATCAAACACATGTAGATGAAACTAAGTACTTAAAACATGCTTTATCACATAGCATATCTTATGAATCTAGTTAGCACATTTTCATCTCACAAATGCTAGGTACATAGCCACAAGATACTCAGACATGTGATCGTGACCCGCCACAACATGTGACTTGCCATAACTTAAAAACATAGACATGTCATATATTTATATAGGCAATGATCAACTAACGTTATACACTCCTTATTTCTTCAGACTAAAATCGTGGTCTATAATATTAAATAGGACTCCATCTGTGTGACTGGACTATCTAAACTCACCAATTGTGAGGTGTGACCCGACCAAAGATCACATGACTCACTCTCAGATCACGGCTTCCCCCACTCTTGAATATTTAGGGTGTCTCATACCTTAAGCTATTCTCCTCATTGAACTGGTGGAGAAAGCTAAGTTTTAGTCTCTTGACAAATTGTGGGATAAGACTATACCCCCATGCACTGGAGGACAACCTAAATATTATATAGATTTTTCTCTACTCTCAATCCCTAGGCGAACTCTTGTCCACTGATCATGTCATATATAATTCTCAATCATCTTTACATGTTCATTTATTGAATATCAAAGTCAACATGTTGGGCTCACGACTGAGTGCTACCTAAGTGAGCATAAATCCTTATTTTCACTTATAACACATAATCACATCACTTTTAACCTCTTATATTCCTTTTTATCATATTCATCATCAATCACTCATTCACAACACATTGTAAAGAGAAATTCTTTTCAAACACACATTCACTACTTTAAAACTCATTTTACAACCACTTTTGCATGTTTAACACACATCATATAATTTACATGGACACTAAGTTTCAATGCATGTACCTAATTTCACAAGTCAAAATTTGCATGATAAATATATAATTCACATAACAATTAATATATAACTACCCAAAGTAGGGTTCCTCCAGTTATATCAAACCTTTGAGAGGTCAAATGTTTATCTTTCAATGTAATAGCTTCCAAGCTTGAATTCTCAAGCCAAATAAGTGTCTAAGAGTTCAATATACAATTTACTAAGTTAACTTTTATCTCACACATTTTAACTCTAATCTTCCCTTTTTAGATTATTTAATGCCTACATTGCTTACATTTAGGCCTACCCATTAAGTTTATTATTTATCTTTAACATTATATAGCTTTATTGAATAGCCACATTGTTATTAATACTTTAACAATTATAATAATGATAGATTAAATGTCCATTTTTGGATATTAATGGGACTCATCATCCCACAACCACTAAAATCATTAATACTAGGTTTAAATACCTTAAACAACTCTTATTAACTCCATTTGAGTTAATGGGTTTAGACCCATAACCTATATGGACTGAAATCATCATCTTCATCTAAACCCTAACTCAAATCCTTGAGAAAATGGAAGAGAAAAGGAGAAAAAGGGTTTAAAATCTTACCTTGGATGATTTGAAACTTCAAACTTCTCAAATCCTCCTTTAGATCATGCCCTAACAGAGTAAATGTGAGTTTTCTTTGTTTCCCTTTTCTTCCCTTCTGTTTTCCACATTAGTTCACAACTTATTTTTGTAGAATTCATACTATGCACTGCGACACCTATCCCCACACGCCGTGGCATGTGGTATAAAGAAGGCGACTCTCGCCTTGTGGCCCTGTGCATTATGACACACCATGGCATATGGCACAGAGGCTTTTCAACTTGTTTTTCTCTATTTTTAGTTCCCAAGTGACCCAATTTCATGTTAACTTACTTAGTTATCCTAATTAAGCCTAATAAATCAGGGAATTAAAAATTAGGATGTTACAACTCTCCTCTTCTTTTAAGAATTTTGTCCCTAAAATTTGCTTAATCTAGCAAAGCTAGTAAATCATACCTCATTGAAACAAGTGAGGATTCTGCTGCTTCATCTTCTCCTTAATTTCCCACGTAGCATCATCGGGATAATTCCTTTCCACATGACTTTCACAAGTCAAATTGTCTTGTTCCTCAGTTGTTTTCCTTAACATCATCAATTTTCTCTGGCTTAGCTTGATATATTAGATTCTCACATAACTCTACATCTTCAAGTTCAATCACATGTGAAGGTTTGAGTTAGTATTTCTTTAATTAAGACACGTGGAATACGTCATGTACATCCAACAAGTGAGGAAATAAAGTATGCCAAAGGCCCAATTCTCTCAAGAATTTTGAATAGCCTAATAAACTTGGGAGTCAACTTCTTCGTATGAATAGACCTCTTAATTCCAGTTATGGGTGTGACCTTTAAAAACACGTGTTTACCTACTATAAACTCTAAAGTCTCCTCCTTTTATCTGCATAGTTCTTCTGTCGACTTTAAGCAGTCAACAACTTCTAACAAATAATCTTAATCTTCTCTGTGGTGACCTATTATGCTTCTCTCACTTAACTCAATCTAACAGAGAGGTGATCTGCACTTCCTGTCATATAAGACCTCATATGGATCCATTTGAATGCTTGCATGGAAACTATTGTTATAAAAGAATTTTGCCAAAGGTAAGTGCTTATCCTAACTACCACTCCACTTGATGGCATAGGCACATAGCATATCCTATAGAGTTTGTATGGTTCTCTTTGTTTGATTATGGTTTAAGGGTGATAGGCCATACTGAACTTTAATTTCTTACCTATGGCCTCATGCAGTGCTTTCTAGAAGTTCAATGTGACCTCGGATCATGATCCGACACAATCTCTTTTGACACTCTATGTAATCTCACAATCTCTTGAATATAGACCTCTGCAAGCTTCTCTAAAGTGTAATCAGCTTTAACAGTTAGAAAATGAGCAGACTTAGTCAATCGATCCATAATTACCCAGATAGCATTATGATTTGCTTGGTTATGTGGCAATCCCATAATGAAATTCATAGAAGCACAGTCCTATTTTCACATGGGAATTTCTAATGGTTGTAACAATCTTAGGGGTCATTGGTATTCAATCTTCACCTTCTAACAAGTCAGACATTTAGAGACGTACTCAATCACATCTTTCTTCATGCCAGACCACCACTACTAACTCTTCATATCTTAATACATTTTGGTGGCTCTTGAATGAATGGTGAACTTACTCCGATAAGCCTCGGTCAGAATGGTCTCTCGAACCCCTTTATCTTTGGGTACACATACTCAGTCTCTGTACACTACTAACCCATCATTATTGAACCAAAAGTCTTTAGCCTTATTTGCCTTAATCTCATCTTTAATCCTTAATAAATACTTGTCTTTCAGTTGAGCCTTTCTCAAGTCTTTCCAGAATTCATAGGTAATTATCGTCATATTCAAGTTATACATGACAAAATTTAGATTTTTCTGGTGTTTACTAGAGAAATCATCTAATAGCTTGTACTCATGAATTATCAACCACGCCATATGAATAGTCTTGCGACTCAAGACATTAGCCACTACATTGGCATTTCCCAGATAGTATTTCAACTTGAAGTTGTAATCTTTTAAGAATTCCATCCACCTTCACTGTTGCATATTCAACTCTTTCTGATCAATCAAGTATTTGGGGCTCTCATGGTTACTAAACACCTGAAACTATAAACCATATAGATAATGCCTCCATATCTTCAAGGCAAAAACTACCATTTTTAACTTAAGATTATGAGTTGGATAAATCCTCATATGGTCTCAACTAACTAGATGTATAAGCCACAACTGTCATCTTACATTAGTACACAACCCAGTCCCTTAAGTAATGTATCAATGTAAACAACATATAGCCATTTGGGATCTGGAATAGTCAGTATTGGCACTGTAGTTAACTTTTCTTTCAAAGTTTAGAATGCCTCTTCACACTTCTATGTCTAGACAAATGGTTAATCCTTCTTCATTAGCTTTATTAAAGCTGATGCAATCTGAGAGAACCCTTAAATGAATCTTCGATAATAGCCAACTAAACCCAACAAAATTCTTATCTCAATTACTAAAGTTGGTCTCTCCTACTATAGTATTGCATCAACCTTATGTAGATCCATTGCTATGCCATCAACAAAAATGGCATGACCTAGAAATTTCACCTCTCATAGCCAAAACTCACACTTGCTCAATTTGGCATACAACTTGTGCTCCTTCAACACTTGCAATACTATTCTCAAGTGTCTTGCATATTCTTCCTCATCTCTCGAGTATATCAGGATGTCATTGATGAAAACCATTATAAATTTGTCTAAGTAAGACCTGAAGATCCTGTTCATATAGTCTATGAAGATTGTAGGAGTATTCATCAAACTGAAGGGCATTACTAAGAACTTATAGTGCTCATATCGTGTTTTGAACACAATCTTAGGCACATCCTCTGCCTTAACCCTCAACTGGTGGCATCTAGATCTTAAATCAATTTTAGAGAAAACTGTAGCTCCGATAAGTTGGTCAAGCAAGTTATCAATCTGTGGTAATGGATATTTATTCTTAATTGTCTCTTTGTTTAGTTGTTTGTAGTCGATACATAACCTCATACTCCCGTCTTTCTTCTTTACAAACAACATAAGTGATCCTTATGGTGATACACTCGACCATATGAATTCTTTCTCAAGCCACTCTTCAAAATACATTTTTAATTCTTCTAATTCTGTAAGAGCCACACAATATGGAGCCTTAGAAATTGACTCGATATCAGGTACCAAGTTGATTGAGAATTCAATCTCTCTTTCTAGCAGCAATCTTAACATTCTATAATCAAACACCTCAAGAAACTCATTGACTATTCTAATTCTATCAATTCCCTCGTTGTACACTGTGTGTGAAGAATAGTAGATCGTGAATGCTTAACAATCCTCCTTCATTGACTTCTCTACTTGTAAGGTTGACAAGAACTTAAGAGTCTCACCATCTACCACTGACAGTGACTTGATAGGTTCATGGTTAACATTTGTTATTGTATAGATTGGTAGAGAAACTATCTTTTTATTACAGTCAAGCGTTGCACCATTAGTAGACAACTAATCCATCCCTACTATCACGTTAATGCCACTCAAAGGTAAACATATTAAGTCAATAATAGTGACTTTATCACCAAACTTCAACTCTAGTTTTAAACAAGCCCGATTGGTCCTCAAAAATATACCAGTTGGTGTAGACACATTTATAGAAAATAGCATTTTAAGCACATGCAATTTCAATCTCTTTGCATAATCATCAGATATAAAAGAGTTCATGGCACCAGAATCAAACAGAGCATCTATTTGTGACCATGGAGTGAGATTGTACCTCTAATTAGCTTTGGTCAAGCCTCAGCCTCTTCTCTGGTCATGGTAAAAACTCGCCTTGGTATGACAGATCTCTAATTTAGAGCAAAAATGTTCTCTAGGTAGTACTTGGCTATATTTCACACCTTATTACATCTAAAGCAAACCAAACATTGCCCTTAATGATGTTTCTCGCATTTGTAGCACTGCAGAGTTCTAGCTGGCACCATAACAGATGAAGCTGTAGATCACTACTAAGACGTTTGATTTCTAAACCCGCCCATACTTCTTAAGGCATTGCTCTTCTAGTTGGATCCCCTAGATTAAGACCCTTTTTAGAAGCTCTTCTTCTAGCTTCCTCCAACACTGTATCTCCTAGACATACTCGAGTTAAAACCTCTTACTTACTCCACCCATAGGGCTTGTGTAGGAAGAGAATCTCCCTTGACCATCTTTCTTCTTCTCTTCTACTACTCTATTCCTTCTAGCTATAGCTATAAATTTATTGCACATAACTTTAAAGGAAGTAATATCAAAGGCAGCTAACTACTGGGTGAACTCAAGCCTTATCTTATTAAGAGATTGCTTGGCCTTCTAATAGTCATGATCATGGTGACTCAAGTAAGTGGAGTACTTTGATAGCTTGTTAAACTTTGCTATGAACTCCTCCTTATTCATATTCCCCTATTGAAGTCTATGAAATTCTGCCTCTTTCTCCGCTCTGAATGAGGTTGGGAAATAATAGGCGAAGAACTGCCTCTTGAATTCTCTCTGTGTCAACTGTGAGCTATCCATCAGCCTCACACTTTTTTATTATTGCTTCATTGTGTCTTTTAGCATGAAAGTGGCTAAGAGAACCCTCTACTTAGTCGTACAAGTCATAATTGAGAAGATGGTCTCGAGCCTGTTGATTTACTTATCAACTACTTGATCCTTTATAAAACCCTCAAAGAAAGGAGGATTTAATCTTGTGAATTGCTTTAAAGCTATGTCTATAGAGCCTTCCAACTCGCTCATCCTAGGCCATACCAGACATACCAACCTCTCGAGAATACTTTCCTTATAGTATTCTTCTTCTTCATGTCCATGCACCTCAACGTGCACATCATTTCAGGCTTCCTCTTGGTCAACCCCAACACTCTCAACTATCTTGCTACTCTCCTTAGGTCTCTTTTTGAGGATCTCATCATAACCATATATTCTTTTCTAGATATACCTCAGTTCATCCAAGGCATTATCTTTGTTACCTTGTTGAAGTTTCGGTTATTGCTCTTGGTTCTCTAGTCCTTGTTCCGATCTTTGCACATTCTATAGTGCATTTTCTATATTTTTACCTCTTGTTTACACCATATTCTCCCTTTTTAAGGATGGAAGCGATCCCAACAAGGAAAAAGGAAGTTAGCACTAGCTCAGTAAGGGAAATCAAAAGGTGTAATAGGATATTGCCAATTCTTTATATGCAATTCACAATACATCTTAACCATAATGACACAAACCACAAACCAATTCTTAAAACTAGAGAAATTGATACCAAGTTGTAATACCTCAATCAACTAACTATAATTAACTAATAAAACTTATGATAGTCAAAAGATTAACCCATAAAGGTGATTATTAAGTTTTAGTTCAAAATCAAGGGATCCCAAGTTTTTTTAATCAAATGAAGTTTAAATCAAACACAATCTCATATATTAGAGTAACAATAAGTTACAGAAGCATGGGATATCTCGAAGGAGTAAAAGAAATCAAAAACAGTTGAAAAATAACATGTTTGCTGTGAAACAAGATAATGAGCTGCAGCATGTTGCTCTCTATGCCATACACCGTGGCTTAAGCACTATGCTCCCTCGCATGTTACATGCCAATGACAGTAGATTCTATTGTCATTTGATAGCAGAAATGGGAAACTTTTGACATGTCTCAATTTTTCATCTAATGTCCGAATGACATGATTTAGGTGTCCATAGAAAGCTTATTTCATAAATTAGCTAATGGCATGAGTTTCAATTTCAAAACAAGTCATACCAGAAAGTTAAACATCTAAACACATTTTGATCACTTTTCACAACTTTCACACAAAAAAGGTGTCCAAAATCCACAACAAGTACCAAAAACATTTCCTAACACCTGAACCATGTCCATTATTATTGTCTTAATCTTACTTTTCATCAGTAAATAACCATTTAGTAGTTAATACCTTGTACACTATTTGTCAATTTTCTAAGTGAACTTGTTATTATCCCAACCCTATTTGTCACTAGCAAATAACTATTTAGTAGTTAATGCTTTGTACACTACTTATCAATTCTCTAAGTGAATTTGTTAGTGTCCTACACCCTACATGTTACTAGCTAGAATATAATTATTTAGTAGTTAATTCTTGTACATTAATTGTTATTTTTGAGTGAATTTCTTAATGTCTTACTAGTATATATGCATTGTATACAATCAATTACATTTCAAACCATAACCACTAGAATGATTTTGGGAAAATTACAATGAGGTCCCACACATCAAACTTAAATACTCCTAGGTCTCATAAATAAGCCAAATTACTATGAAGTCCTATGGTCCTTAGCGGTGATTAATTTTAGAAATAAAATGACCAAATTGCCCTTAGCTGATTTAAAGGGGAAAACAAGGGAAAGAGGAAGTAGAAACCCATTTTTGAGCGTGATAGGGGGCCTTATTTTGAATTCCGAGGCATGATTGAAACTTTCTACTTTGCCTAAAATTAGTTATCGAGGTCCTTCTAATTAGGAAGCATTATCTTCTCCTCTATTTTCATCTTTCGTTTGCACCTTGGCTGAAACCAAAACCTTCCGCCATTATTCATGTACATGTTTTGCCATTCAAGGTCCTTGTCTCTTCTTCCGCCATTTTATGGATGCATCAGGTTTTCCTCTCTCACTTTTTGATCTGTGCATTGTAGAAGAGTGTAAGGGGTGGTTTGTCGCTGTTGGAAGTTTGATTCACGAGTTCTCTTCTCCCCTGTTCTGTCAACTACTTTATTTTCCTTCCTTTGTTAGTGAACGCTAATTAAGGTGAGAAGCATAAGCATCAAACTTTTCTTCTTGTTGATCTTGTATGCATGGTGTATGATTTAATTATCTATGTTGCAATTTTTACCTCTTATGCTCCTGTACATGTTTGATTGGGATTTTAATCTTTGAAAATCTTGAAGTGTGAATGCTTGCAAGTTTTGTTTCCAATTGCACCTTTAGTTAAAGAAGATAAACTTGAAACTCTCAAAGTAGGATAGCACTAGTGAAAATTGTTAGAATTCTATTTGATAAAATATTTGAAGTAAACGCTATTGAACAATTTAGAATACCTAATATGGATTCTCTTACTGTGGCTTGCAGTGACTTCTATGAGATATTCTTTCCAACACTTAATTTTGTTGAAAGTTTGATATTTTCGTTATTTTCTTATGACAAGTGGGGTTAGGACATTAACAAGTTCACTTAGGAAATTGATAACTAGTGTACAGGGTATTAACAAGTAAGTGGTTATTTGGTGATGACAAGTAAGGTTAGGACATTAACAAGTTTAGTTAGAAAATTGATAAGTAGTGTACCGAGCATTGATAAGTGTGTGGTTATTTACTAATAAAAAGTAGGGTTAGGACATTAAGAAGTTCATTTAAGAAATTGACAATCACAAATGTTGACCTGAAGCATGAAGTAAGGTCACTGGTCTGGACACATGAATGGCAACATGATAAATGCCAAAGCTTATAAAACATCACACAAACACATTACACATCAGTTGAACCATTATAACTACAGTCATAGAATTGAATCATGAAATTGTTCATTCTCCATCAAGTAGCCTTGTTCAAGTTTGAAATGTTAAGAAAAACCAAAAAGAAGAAAGAAGCACGTTGATGAATTTACTTGGCTTCTTACTGTAGAGTAGTTATTTTCTTCCGATCTTCTTCTAAAAACTTTTTGTGCAGGAGAGGCAATAGGATATTGTAAGAAATGAAAGTTTGAAAGTATAATCCACATTACCTTAATAGTCATGTAGCTATATATCTTACTTGTGCTTATCATCCTTGCAAATGATTTTACATTATTAAAAGATTTCATCATCCGATAACAAAATAAGAATCTATATCTTAAAGCTAATGCAAAGCCCTTTCAAATTACTTGTGTAATTAAGGGCACTGTAGTTCTCTAACAAAACCATCTCTCAATGAAAATCTACTATTTTCATCCCTATTGGGACATTAACAACTTGTCTTAGGAAATTGAAAAGCATGCATATATAGTTGTACATGTAGGTGGTTAATCTGTGTCATAAGTGTTATGATTCTGATTTTCACTAATATTAAACTGTGTGAATTTTCAATTGATTGTAGATGAAGGGAGAAAGAAAGGCCAATATTTCTAGTTATGTAAAGTTTGTAAAAGAATTCTACAATAAGAACAAGGGGAAGTATAAATCAATTGGCGAAGGACAGGGAGGTTTGATAAAAGCATGGGACAAGTTATCACCAGTAAAGAAGAAGGAATACTCAAAGAAAGCAAAGGAAGAGAGAGGAGAGATAGCTGTAAAATATATTGTTCCCTTTCATACTCATTGCTCTCCCAGTTAGTTTTTAGAGATTACAAAATATGTTAGGGGAAAGGACAAATTAAGGAAAAGGTGTGAAAAGATTTGGCTTTGATAAATTGCTAAGCATAGGATGCAAGAAAAAACAGAGAGATATCTATACAGAGTTGATGTGGGCACTTGACCCTCCAACCCAAGAAATATGCATAAGAGGGAAAGTAAGAAAAATAAATGCAAAAGATGTATAAAATTTACTAGGTATAAAGAGTGAAGGCAAGGAGATAACTGGAGAAGTAGACATCAATGACAAATCATTCAAGAAATTAAAGGAAACTTATTTCAAAATGCCTTACAAGAATATTTTAAAAATGATAACATCCGAAAAAGAGGATGCACAATTTGAGATGTTGTTTTTAATGTATACTTTGGACACTTTGTTGTGTCCAATAGCAAGTATAGGGGTTGGTGACCGTGTTTTGAAGGTTGTACATGAAACACATAAAGGAATTGGTAAATACGATTAGGCAACGTATGTGTTGACTGAACTATGCAATAAAGTGGACATGTGGAAGCAACAATTCAATAAAGGGAAGATAACTAGAAGCAAGAATGTTGGAGGATGCATCTATTGTCTCATGGTAAGTGTGTAGTTGTAATTTATAACATGATAGAATACGGATCATTATATCTTCAAAGTAACATGTCAAAGTTTATACAAGTTTATTGCTTCCAATATTTTCTTCTTGGCTAAGAAGAAGCACCTAAGCCTGATGATGCCCTTGCATATTAGGATGGGGAGAAGGTTGTCGGAAGGGTAAAGGTAGAGAAGAAGAGCATCCAGGGCATATTGCATGATCCCATGAGTACAGATGGTAGTTTTTCTACCAAGTTTTATCCAACATGTGCTTTTAGTCACCCGGTATGTATAGAAAGTGATCTTGCATTCATTTACCAATTTTCCTATGCTGGCACATAATTTGTTTTATAGGAAATAAGGAAGATGTATGTAAATGAACCTACAAATGAAGCTTCTATGGGATTCAGAAAATGTTGAGAAGACAAAAGGATATGGTGATGAAATAGAAGAAGAAGCACATAAGGATTCTAAAGAGGAGGATAAAGAAGAGGAAGAGGAAGTTGATGAGGATAATCCAGAAGAGGCTGATGAGGATGAAGAAGGTGAAGGAAAGGATGAAGAGGCTAATAAGAAAAGCTCTGAAGAAGGTGAAGAAGGAGATGAGCAAGGAGTTGAGGAGAATGTTGAACTGGGTGAAAAGAAAGATAAGGAAAAATTCAAATGAGATGGGGATGAAGGAGAAGAGAAAGAAGAAGAAGGAAAAAGAGAGGAGACAACTTGTGTACATGAGAGCATGGATAAAGGAGGGAAAGAAGCGACGGGGCAAGTGGGAGAGTTAAGTATACATGAAGATGAAGCAAAAGAAAAAGAAGTTGCAAAAGGGATTAGAGAGCTGTAGATTGTAGAAGTAAGAGAACCTAGGAGATCATAAAGGTACAAAAGACCTGCCATAAAGTCTCCTTGAGTTAGACTTAGTTAGAGGAGGAAACTAGCTAAGAAGGAGTGTTTATTTCATATGTGCACAACATCATGTGATGAAGATGAGGGAGGGAGGTAAGTCATCACACTTGATTAAAAAACACACCACCTAAACTTTGTTATTAATCAAATGGTTTTTCTTTTCTTCAACAGGACCTTTGTGCAGATTTATGGATTTTTCCTAACTCGTGCTGAGCTTCAATGTCTTAGTGGAACTAGATAGATCAGTGATAGCGTATGAAATCTATAGTCTATGAAATCATTTTACCATTACACAAATATTAACTTACTGCTCTTGTAATTCTATTTTGCCAATTTTAGTTTATGACAATGGTTGCCAGGACATTAGTTAGAGATAAAAAAGAGAATGAAGGCAGAGTTAGGAGGCACATTTTTGGTTCAGAGTTTATGGAAAAAATGGTAAACAACCCTTGGTCTTAGACTGTTGTTGACAATAGCAGTGAGATACTACTTGAATACCTGGGATATAATATTAGATATTGTGACTTCATCTTTGGTCCTGCCCTATTTGTTAGCCATTGGTGGTGCTATGTCTTCAAGACCTGTCTTGGATTCATTGGTGAGTATTTCTGAGTATGAACGGAGAAAGAAAGAGGGTGAGAATATTAAAAAGGGCAAGAATCCTACTGGGAAGAGGAGGAAAAAAACAGGATAAGCGGATATAAAGGAAAAGCTAGCACATGCTTGTGTATGTCTGTACTTATTAATCACTTCATATTAACTTGTCATTTCCTTATTTATAGTTGTTAATGGACATTATTAACTTTTATATAGAGGGACTGCTTTCACCAAATGCTCCTGACCGTTAAACCAGATTTATTTAGCGATGACACAAGGCTAGATGTAATTTAGCCTAAAGTTTGGGTGTAAAAGGATACATGAGTGTTATTTAATTAATGGATTTAGCTTATGTCTAAATTTGCTGTGGCTATTATTGAGTTTTCTAATTTAGTACTTTTGTTGTAAATTTTAATTGTAGTCATTCATGTGTTGTACACGTCATCACATGGTTACAGTTGTGGAACAACACTTACTTGGGTAAGGACAGTTATATGATGCCAGAATACTCAGAAGTATGAATGTCTTGTGAACTACTTTGTTAAAACTTGTGAACTATAAACCCATGATATTTCTAATATGATTGTTTTATTCTTGTAGGACGACTTTTGACATATGAAGGTTGAATTATTGTGGTGGCTTGTCAATCATCATAGCAATGAGAAGGAACCCATTGTGATGTTTATGTCATTAGGATCCCACAAGAACAAGAAGAAAAGATAGAAGGACTAATCAAGCTATGCATATCATTTAAGATCAAATTAGGGTAAAGCTAACTGTGAAATTGCACTTTGTTAATGTTCTTGCTTTATAAATGTACTATGGCTGTATTTACTTGATTATACAGTGTTATCACCTTTGTAAAGGCTATAATCTTAGATATTGCACTTTGTAAATGCTAATTTCCATGGTGATTACTATTTTTATTTCTTATGTCATGGTGTTTAGTGGTTGAAATTTTTAATTGGGACAATAATCGTTAACAACTACGAAAGGGGGAATGACAAGTTAGGTAGGGAGAATGACAACTAGGTGAGGTGCATTCACAACTTATATGTTTCAGGTATAACAAAGCCTTTTTAATTCAAACAATTATCGTTAACATTGGGCAAGGGAGAATGACAGCTGGGAAAGGGGGAATGACAAGTTGGGTAAGGGGAATGACAACTGGGTGAGGGGTATTCACAACTTACATTGTTTCACGAGTGATAAGGACCTTGACAAATGCACAATTATCCTTAACAACTAGGTAAGGGGGAATGACAACTGGAAAAGGGGGATTTATAAGTCATGTAGGGGGAATGACTACTTTTTATTTATTCACTGTCAACAGGGTTTACACCAGTATTTACAACTTGAACATGTAGAGCAGGTGTATAAGCATAATCATCCATGCATTTACATAATATTGATAATCCATTCTAAAAATAACTACATAGGCTACATGGATATACTATACTTTCAGATGCATTTACAAAAAAAATACTATATGCAGTTACAAAAAAATATCAGCTACATAATACAAAAAATTACATCTTCCCAATATTAATCAGCATGGATTAGGGTTCTTGCAGGTCCTGGAATTATGACTAGTCTCATGACATCTTCCATAATGATAAAGCTTTTTCTTTTAAAATTGAGATTCACATCTTTTTGTCTTAGGTCTCCCTGGAGGCCTTCTAGTCTTCAATGGCTCCAAGACTGTTTAGGTTAACATATTTGTTACTGTCAGTGCACTTGGTTATGGAATATCATTTGTGGACACAGGCCTCATACTACGAGCATAAATTTTTTGTTGTGATATCAAATTATAGCATTCATCTATAAATGTGCACACATTTTCATGAACTAACTTTATTGCTACACATGCATGTACACAAGGTATTCCACTTATTTGCCATGCTAAACAAGTGCACTCGTGTTTTGTAATATCTACAGTCAAATGAATTATTCCATTAGGAGAAAAGGTTTGTACTGAGATATAATTTTCTCTATAAAATTGTGCATACAAATTTTCAACCCTTGCAACTTACTCCATTAGTTTTGCCTCTATATTAGGTCCTACCTTATCTTTCCAATTAATCATAGCCATTTTGGATGCTAATATCTTATTTGCCAATTTGTCCTGATGCTCATGTATTAAAACATCAATATTGTACTTTCGCTCCTTCACAATCCTAGTGTTAAATGATTCAGTAAGATTTGTTGTAATGTTATCCCATTATTTATAAGGAAACTTACATTGTACCCATCGATCTATATCTCCTTGAGCTTCAACCCATTGTGCTAATTGTGGACTGAACAATCTAAGGCTCCCTATGGCAATATTAAATTCTTTCTCATGCCTAGCATAAACAATAACATTAAGTAATTTTAGTGCAGCCTCCTTGCTATTCCTCGACGTCCTCCTCTAACCTCTATTGATTTTTACATATTCAGCATTAAAATTTTCCTTTACATAACAATAGCAATATGTATGTCTCTCACTACTAAAAATAGCTTGCACAGCCCCAATAATGGCATTATGCTTATCAAAAACTAATGTTATCTCAATTGATTTTATGATATCTTTGACATGTTCGAGAAACTAAGACCAATCGTCAAATGTTTCTCTACTCACAATAGCATATACTAGCGGAAATAGGTCATTGTCCGCGTCATAAGTAAAAGTTGCCAACAATGTTTTGTTGTATGGACCTCTTAGAAAGCATCCATATATATAAAGTATGTGTCAAAAATCTTCTAAAAAACCTAAAATACAGCATCCATATGCCATGAATAACCTATCAAATCTATTGGTATCGGAGGCATCCCATTTTACAACTGTCGTTGGATTAGTTTTCCTTAATCTATCACAAATTCAAGGGATTATCATATAAGAATCTTATGGAAGACCATGTATATTTTGCAATGCTTTTCCTCTTCCCCTATGTACTTGACTATATGTCAATCACATACCATACTCTCTATACAAGTTTCTTCTAGTTTCATTCATACTCTTGTTTATAGTAGACCTTAAAACATCAGCAATGATCAGTGAAGTTAAATCTACTCTTGCCTGATGTGAAACAATAAGCTTGTATTGTGTATTGTGGACGTGCTCGCCATTGAATCTTGTTACCCTTAAAAAGTCACTATGTTTTCTTATTGAATATGCTATAATACTCCATGGACATCTCTCAACCTTGCACTTAGCAATGACCTTTTTCGTATTGTTCTTAAACTTGTATGAAAACTTGTACCCAATACTATACTTGTACAAAGTTTGTCTAAAGGCCATTGCATTGGTAAACATTTGGCCCTTACCTACAAATAAGTCCTTCCGTTTTGTTGAATTCATTTTAGGTATTGGTGTAGGCATTATTTGTACATCACATTCTAATGGCAAGTCTTCAATCTCAAGACACAAACTACATGTAGATAAAGACCTTCCCTTTAAACCTCCTAATAAATTATCAATTTTGTAGAAAATTACAATCCAAGCACATTAGTAATACTACATTTTAATATTATATATATTAACAAAAATAATTAAACAACTTACACATATTGGTACTTAGTTGGGTCATCTATTGATACTTGTGTAGTATTATTTTTATTTGCAACTATATATACATGTCTACTTTTTTATTATACTTAATTAAATGTTCTACTCCATCATCATCAACAAGATCTATAAGTGTGCTTCTATCAATGCCGAGTATGAACTTCATCTCACTTCGAATGTTTTCGCACCCCATAATTGTTGATAACATTCTTCTCAACTCTTCATAACTTGTCCCTTCCTTTATATTTCTTATTCTTACACTCCCATCCACATATTGCATACTACCTTGGCCATCATATGTAATTTTTCCTCCCATATAAAAAAAAATAATAGATGCTTCCCAGAAGTACTAGCCATCTTTCATGTCAACCTGCACCATACACAACATATTGATAACTACCAACAGCATTTTGACAACTTCAACTTCAGCAATTAACAACACATACAAGATATTGTCAATCTATACTGCACACAACAAATTGAAAACTGCCTATGCCATATTAACAACTTAAGCTTCATCTATTAACAACACATATAAAGTATTCTTAACCTGCACATCACATAATATATTAACAACTATCTATAGCATAATGACAACTTATACTTTAGCTATTAACAACATATCTTACTATCTCATGACAGACTCATTAGCTTAACTAGGTAGCATTAGATTTTGGAATAAACTATTACCAATGCAACCCCAATGACCACCCATGATAGATATATTGACTAAGAGAGAAAGAGAGAGCCCTATTCTACTAACAAACCATAAAATACTAGATTAAATGATTAACAAGGAGTATATGCAAACTAATCTCATCATTTCCTTACTTTCATGAGGTCACAATATCAAATTCTTTAAAGCTCAAACCTAGGTGCAAGAATGTTCAAATGTGGGCCCTTTTCCTTCATAGACTCTTATACACCTCAAACTAAAGATGATTGTAAAAATGTGTTCATCTTCTAGCTACAAGTTGATCCTTCGTATGCCATTTTGAGGACGATTGCGAGATGCATCTCAACTGTTGTTGCCTCTATCATGCACGAAAACCAGTTTTCTTTCCTCTTTCCTTCTTTTCTTCCCTTTTAATAAGCCAATGGCAAATGAATTTTTTTAGTTTTAATATTATTTACCCCTAAGGATCATGGGACTTCATAGTAATTTTGGCTTATTCATGGGACCTAGGAGTATTTAAGTTTGATGTGTGGGATCTCATTATAATTTTCTCAATGATTTTCCTATAAAGCATTAAAAAGAGGGGAAAACAAACTTGGTGCTATCGAGAGAGACAAAGAAAATGTCGAGCAATCCAAAGTCTTTGATAGCAAATGCAGTCAACTAGTGTGAGAGAAATATAACTAATGAGAGAAATATAACTAAGTGTGAGAGAAATATAACTAAGAGTTCTGATTTATATGCGAACAAGGTAATCAAGTAAGTGAAAGAATAAAAGGATAAGCAATCATACCTTAAGCCCTCAAAGAAAATGTTAAGTCAGTTGAAGATATCAACTAGGGTGAAGACGTCGATTCCCTCGCTAAAAAGTTGTTGAGACACAAAGCAACTTAGGGGTGAGAACTCTTTAACAAACTTGGTGAGAGGCGAGAGTGCTGAGATAAGAGGGATTGTTCGATAATTGGTTACAGGCTTTAACTGGGCAGTTTTAATTGCAAGTCAAAATTCAAATTAGGGTCATTTTGGTCATTTCTCAAATACCTAAATTACAGCTAAGGATTAAGGGATTCTGGAATAATTTTTCTATTTTGTAGGACTTGACTATATTTAAGTTTTTTCTATGGGTCATTATTGTGATTTCCCTAATTTTTATTTAATATTAAATTGCTTCCATGGCATGCCCGTCTTCCCCAGGGAAATTGCCCTTCAAAATCTTTCTCTTTCTTTGCTCTCGCGCCTCGCTTGCACTTTACTCTTGGCCTCTTTCTTACCTCTTTCCTACTGCCACCTCTCTTTACGCCTCGCCCTCGCTTTCACTGAGCCGAAATTATCAACATTCATCCGTACCTCGCTCTCTCCTACTATGATTTCTGGAAAAGGTGAAATTTTAGTCTTGCGTATTGGTTAGTGCAAATATGAAGATTTTGGTCGGCTTTTCCAGTGCTGAAACATGAGGCTTCAGTGCTTGGAAACTAAATGACTTTAATGGACGAAAGTTCTTGCCCCCTATCATGGTCAGTCATGTAAATTTGAAATTTTATGCTTAATTAATGTTAAATAGTTGAAGTATTAGTTGCAAATATAGCCAGTTTGGCTCTAAGTAGTACCTACTTCTTTTGCTCTGTTTTTTGTACCGAGTTGATTGTTATGCATGCTGAGTGATAAATAATGGAAGGATTAGTTGTGAATATGGTTAGTTCAATAGTACGTAACTTTAGTGCTTTTATTCCAATCCTCCTCCGACATCGCCGACCTAGAAGGCGGCCAGCGGAAAGCATCGCTCTAGCTTGCTCATATCTTATTAGTTCTTCTATTCCACTCATAACCTTTTGTAGACGGGATGGAGACAAAGTGGCATCAGTTTCAGTACAAGTTCAATTTGTGGGTTGTGAGGTAAAAGCTAAGGCAGGGCGAAATTTCACACGAACATGTTTGATTTGCTCCTCAAACTTCGCAGGCCTTATGGGTCAGCCATCCGGAGTTCGCTCTTTGACTCTCGGTTCTTCTCCTGTAATCTTCCCCCTGTCTCCTTTCTTGTTTGAAGTACTACTTTTTTCCCCCCTTTACTTTTGATCGATATTGACTGTGAGTTGTGTCTATTATCCCCTAGATGCTGCGCAGAATAAAAATATGGAAGCTTCAGCTGGAGGAAATTCAAGCTTCATCCACCCTGGTGCAATTGTTCACCCCAATGCCGTCATAGGCGAGGTATTTTCTTGAATCTGAATTCTTCACTTCAAACCATCTTCACTATATTGTTTTCTTCCCGTAGGTATTATTTGTTTCTTTCTTATTGCATCTTTGTATGAAGGTTTTTTGAGGCAGCTCTAGGTTGAGAACATAGGTCTACATGTCGTGTCCCTTTTTTTTTTTTTCCCGTGTTGAGTATATGATGTACGGCTGTGGTGGGGCTTTGATTGTGGTTTGTTTGAACTTGGAATCCGAACTCTTTTGTAAATAACTCTGTTTCCATGTTGTTTCACTGGGAATTATTGTGGAGGTTACTTTCTTCTGCCCCAAAATTAATGGTATGCCAATTATGAGAGAGGTAATTTTGGCTTGCTTGACGAGTAGCATCATTTTACAATTTGAGAAAGAAACAAAGAAGAGGCGCATGAGTAGAGCATGGATTGTGGATTGGTTAATCTGCATGTTGTTTTTGTAGTGTGCTGTAATGTATTGTAGTTGTAATGCAGTCTGAGTATTAATGCAGCCTATGTCTTTAAGATCTTATGGTCTCTTGAACTCATCAGACATGTTTTATGCAGCTTAATGTTTTCTAGTGATTGGTATCCTGCTGTTATGCTCAGGGGGTTTCAATAGGACCTTTTTGTTCTGTGAGTTCATCTGCAAAAATTGGCAATTTTTGTAAGCTATATCCTGGAAGCCATATTTTTGGAAGTACCGAATTAGGAAACAACTGTTCATTGATGACGTAAGTTCAGACCTAAGATTTCTGATTTTGCCTAATTTTATGCTTTTTGCAAGGAGTACTTTCTCTTTAACCATTATATGATTACTTATTTGGAGAACTTTGTCTGGCAGTGGTGCCGTTGTTGGTGATGATCTTCCTGGATGTACCATTGTTGGAAGAAATAACAAAATAGGGTATCATGCTGCGATTGGTGTCAAATGTCAAGACTTGAAATACCAGGTATCTTATTGGAAGCTATTCACATTAAGAGACTTTGTGCATGCGCGCGTGCATGTATGTGATGATATGCCCTTTTAATCATGTCATTCTATGTCATCTTACCCTTGAGGTTCTGATTGTTGAAGCTGAATTCATGTCATCATCAGTACTTTTTGGATGTTTTATTAATATAGACAACTAGTCACTTAGCTTATCATAGTTACTTCTGCCTGAAAACACGAGCATAAATCACTATAAAAGATTCATTAGAGAGTTGTTCAAGTTCTAATAACCTGATATGGGACTGCAGATCTATAACAGAAAAATATGAAGTAGGGATCCTATCAAACAGATGTCTAGAATGGGTAGACTTCTTCTGTGCTTCTTTGTTGTTTCACATGCCAAAAGATGACATTGCTAACCTGCATAGTTATCATTTAGAATGTCTTGCTATGTTCACTAACTCTTTAAGCTAGATAGCTAATGACCTCTGTATCAATTATTTATGAATGGACTGAATTGTATTATATGTACCTATTTCATGTGAAGCTGAGTCATGTAATTCATCTCTGGTTTTTTTGAGTCATAATAAATGCTCCTAATTATGCTGCTATGTAGCCAGAGGATGAATGTTTCCTGGAAGTTGGTGACAATAATGATATTAGAGAACATACTTCAATCCACCGATCTTCAAAGTCAACTGATAGGACTGTAAGGAGATTGCCCATTTGGTTATGTGCATGTGTAGTTTTTCATACTCTAACATGCACAATATGATCAGGTTATTGGAAACAACAATCTTATCATGGGATCTTGTCATATTGCCCATGATTGCAAGGTTGGTAACGACAACATTTTTGCAAATAATACTCTTCTTGCTGGACATGTCATAGTGGAGGTAAGGCCGCTTTAAACAGATGTATTTTTTTTTTAAAGGAAAATTTATGTAATTTATAAAATTAATCCACCCTCTTCAAATGAAGGACTATGTTCACACTGCGGGTGCCATCGTTGTTCACCAATTCTGCCATCTTGGTTCCTACTCTTTTCTTGGTGGTGGTTCTGTGGTAAGTGCATATTTCAATCTGCTGGCCTTGAGTCACCATTACGCTCTTATAAAATGGGTTGTCCTCAGTTTTTATTATAAAATAGAGCCTTGTTAAGGTAAAGGATAATACAGAAAGAAAAGACAGCAGAAGAATATGAATGAGGGAGATTCTTTGGTTGTGATATTAAAACTTCAGAATACTGAATCAGTGTTGCAACAGTCTTAGCTTATTCTGACCAAAAAACCTATTCCCCTAATAAACCAGAATGAACAATAAACAGGAACAATTTCAAGGTTTACATAACAACTACACAGCACGACCACTGGCATTTGAGGGACCAGAACTCGTCACCATATTCACTATCAAAATACCTACTTAAGGTCCTCTAGAAGCCCTAAGGACCAGATTAACCAACAAGTAACTTTCACTACTCCCTAACACAGCCCATGCCGCAAGACTACACCTAGAGCACACTAGGTCAGCACTTGCTTTTCCTATGTTTACTCAAGAGCTTTAGCATAATTCCATGGACCAGCAGAATTATTCCCTTCTATTCCTTGTGTCTACCTTAATTTCCTCTCATGTCATAGTGAATCCAGCTGCCCTATCATTATACTGTTAATTTTCATTGATAAATTTGAGTAATAGTTGAATTTGCAAGTAGTGTCTCAGCCACTATTGATGGAATCCTGTGCATGAGGATTATGTCCACTTTGCATTAAATTGCTAATACTAAAAGGTCCTTTTGAAGAACTTGTCAAACAAAGGAATGCTACAATGAGTTTATGCCAAATGAATTGCTGCAACTACAGTTTTTGTTTTTACATGAATGCAGGTTTCACAAGATGTTCCCAAATACATGATGGTGTCGGGAGAAAGAGCTGAACTTCGTGGTCTAAATGTAGTGGGTCTTACTCGGCATGGATTCAGCAATACAGAGGTTCTTGCTGATAAAATTTTAAGTTCATTTGATTTCAATTCAAATTATATCTTATCTTGCAATTAATAATTCTTGTGCAACATTCTAGATCAGGAGCCTTAGAACCGCTTATCAAAAGATATTCATGTCCACAAATGCAAACACTAGGTCCTTTGAAGAAAGACTTGCTGATGTGGTATTCTCTTGTGCTTTTGTGTTGCTTTAAGTAAATAAGTTATGGATCTAGAGACAACCTTCCTTGGTCAAATCTTAATCAATTGTAAACTACTTTTGCAGGAGAAGCACGAAGAATTGACTCACTTTCCTATTGTACGTGCGATGTTGAAATCTGTCCGTGATTCTTTTGCAGAAGATCGACGTGGAATATGCAAGTTCAGAGACTTGATTGGCTCTTGAAGCAAGATGAAGTGAGTACACAGACACACACAGATATACCAGGAGGTTCTTTGCCACTCCTCATGTGTCATGGCATGCTTAATTCATAAATACTCTGTTTGCCATACCCATTTAGCTAGGACATCTCCTTTCAAGGAAATCAAGTGACGATTAAAATACTATATTATTTGATTGTTTTTTGGTGTAAACAGTTGACAGTTTTACAGATATCTCATGCAATTTTTGCTTGAATTACAAGCTGATGTGAATTTTATGGAGTAAAATATGACAGCTGTTCTGGCAGGTCTGAAGGAGTCAGTCTACACTGAAGCAATTTTGATGGAAAATATTGTATTACTAAGAGCTTGTGGCATGAAGAGGAGTTATTACAATATAAAAAATTGTTTGTAACAATGAATTCTTGTATTTTTTTCTAGTATTGATTTGTGATATAGGGATTTCTTGTGAGAGGTATAGTAACGCAAGTAGAGTTTTGCATTAATCATGTAGCTACTTGTATTCTGCACACTCTAAACCTTGAGAACTTCAGATTATGGCATGAGTTACTTAACCAAGTTGCTTTCTCCCTACTCACCAATTGTAATTTTGGGTTCAAGTAATTGACTTGAGCAGTTGTGTGTTTTGTGGACGATGTATTAGAGATTCTGAAGCTAGATCATGAAGGATCATTTAGCAGCCTGTTTTTGTCTGGTTAATACTCTGTTTTTAAATATAAGTAAATCTTTATTAACTCACAATTTAAAAAAGTTGGTTAATTTTGATAATTATATTTAAAATTGATATGTTAGGCCTAAAGTGTCCTTGTAAATAATGTATACTTTTTTACTAATTTGAGGATACTATTCATTTGTGAGGGTAATTTGGTAAAAAAATAATAGATGTATTTTGAAATTTGTAGTTTCACCTGTAAAAAAAAAAAATGAAACATGGTAGTTTCTCTAAGAACAAGAAGTAGAGGAAATATAATCATTTCTGGTTTTTAACCACTTACTGATTTTAGACTCGAATATTTTTCCATTCTTCTTGATTTGATTGTGAGGATCTAGCGAGCCCATTTGATATTAAACAAGACTATGTTGATTAGTGCATGAAATTTTGTATTGTGTACGAATTATTGGGGGGATAGCATATGCTCCCTCATATTCAAAATATTAGCATTTTCTCTTATATAATCTTGGCTCAAAATATAACCAACTTAACAGTTGTAGAAATTTGTTTCTCCATTTTACTTATTGTGATTTATTAACCTTGATTCTTGTGGGAATTTGTAACTTTTTTCTCATCCATTATTGGTAATTGAGACTAAGAATAAATAATAATAATAATAATAATAATAATAATAATATGAAAAATATGTTATTGGTATGTAGGATATTGTTGAAAATTACTTATATTTTGGACGGAGTATTGTGATATGGACTCAAAATAATTGTGAATCATTATTTACAAATACCCTCATCAATCAATTATAAAATAGTATTCTTTGTAAAGGTGAAAAAAAAAAAAGGATTTCTAATTACCCACTTAAATTAACACTAAGATTCAAATTCATTTAGAGGGAATGTGATGGGTCCTTCTCATCTATATCAACCCTGATTACCTGTTATATTTGTCACTTTTGACTTGAAGAAAGTGATTACTCTGGATCACAACTCTTTGCAAAATTAGAAAGCCACATCAAGTATATTAGAAAATTGCAAGACTTTTTTAGTTTTTTCCAACTTAGTTAACACAACTTGAGTGCTTTTATCTCTTTGATGCTTCTCCATTACCAAGTGGTACCACTGAAACAAAGAAAATCATTGGAGCTATATATCAGTTAAGTGCTTATCCATTAGTGACAACCTTACTCTGTGCTTCTTTTTAATAAAATAAAACCATAGTCTGCACTGTTGTGTTTCTTTCTTTAGTGTATAATGATATGATCAAAAAGCATATTTGAGACTAACTACCAGTGATTTATCATAATTTATATATTCTTGATTGATTGTGACTTGTGAACTAACCCGGTCCATTCTTTACTTTCTAAATTTTTTCTTTCTAAAGTATAAGGAGTAAGTTTTACCAACAGTAAATAATATTTTCCTCAAGGTATTGAAAATAATGGATAAATCTCTTACAACTAAATTGCTACACTCACAAGAGTTGGGTTTGTACTCTCAACTATTTGTTTATTGAGTGACGAGTTTTTTTTTTTTTTAATTCCCGCTAATTTTTTAGCTAGTTCTGCTCTATACTTTTTCCTCATTTGTTTAAAATGAGTGCTCTTTTTTATCTACTCAGTAGACCAATAATGTAGGTTTGCTGTGACTTGTGACTATGTTCATGACCCAATTTGGCAAGAATCAAGATTTAATAAAGATGCTGAAATAGGCAGGCAAGGTAGGTGTTCTCATCCACATTATTATTATTATATAGTATTAAATCAAAGGTTACTTGAATTATTCACAAGTCACGGAAAGAATAATCTTTTAAAAGATGCTGAAACTTTTGGTGCTTTTGAATTTAGTTCATAAAATTTAATCTTTAAATCATATTTTTTAAAGTATCATAATTATACATAATTAGTCCTTGTTGTGCTGTTTTTCTTTCAAACAATAAGGACTAATTGTAAAGGATTAGAAAACTTTATGGACTTAATTAATAAAGTTTAAACTTCACAAAATAAGTCAATAACTAATACAAACTTGAAAGATTAAAAATTTCATTATATCATATCTTAATATCACTTTAATATAAAAAATTAAAGTGCCAATGGCAATTTGTTTAAGTGATTTAATTTGATGCCTGTTTTGTTAAGATCGATCTTGACTTTAAATTTCGTGCATGAAGAAAATTGCTGCTGATATGAGAGAGTTTTGCTTTTATATAATTTGATTTGACTTGATCTAAATTAGTTGAAGTTGAACACAACTCTTAAAAATTCCCACATATTACACAAAAAAGAAAAATTTGAAAAGTGAGTATAATTTTGAAAGAAAAATAATTTATTATTGTATCATATGTGCTAAAGGGAAATGGATGTAATGAACACTAATAATAGGATTGGTGATGTTGATAGTTAATAATATATTTAGACAAAGTTAAAGGCAAAAAGAGAAATTACTCTCACTAATATTAGTTTTTTATTGCCCGCAGCTTTTTTTTTATTAGATGCAATCTTGTCAAGATATGATCAAGTATTAAATATGAGCATTTTTTTTGAGTAAAAATTCAAACATTGATTTCACATCATGAGGGACTCGTCTATTTTGCTATACCTAACTCCTACCGATATAATATTAAACTATTTTTACTTAGCAAATGGATAGGAAAAGGCTTCCAAATTTAAAATGGTAGAAGTTGTTTGAATAGTTACAAATGTCCATAAAGATGTAGTTTATTATAGTCACCACCAGGCACTTAAATATTTAATGCTTCATATAGCCTCAAAACTTAATAGCTTTCGAGTAGAATGAGTAAATTATTATTAAAAAAAGAATATGAGTAAATTAATAGTTTTGATAAAATCATTAAGAAGTACATGTTATATGTAGTATATAGTACGCATGTAAAAGTATAACCGTATCAGGCCAGAAAAAGAAAAGAGATATGATTTTAAAGGACTTTATATATATATATATATATATATATATGATTTATTTGGCGAGCACCAGATTCCCCTTTTAAACAAACCAATTAGAGAATTTTTAGTATAAGATTAATGGATAGCATTATTGGTATTTTGACCTATCAGTTTGTTTTCTTCATAGTATAAAGAGTATGCTTTATCAATAATAAAGATTATCTTCCCTAAGTATTGAAAGTAAAGGATAGACTTCTTCTCACTAAATTGTAACATACATAAAGATTAAGATTTGAATCTTAACCATTTATTTGAGTGATGAGAACTTCTATCACTCATGCTATGACTTTAGTTGGTTTTAAGCTATTAGTTTTTAATAAGAATAAAATAGAATTGGAACAACTTGATTGCATATTTGAAAGATATGTATTTCACGAGTCTAAAAAATATATTTCATTATATACAATTTATGAATTGTGTAATTTATTAAATTTTTTATAATTTATAATGGCAATATCAAATTCCATTGGTGCACAAAATAAAATAAAAAATTATAACAAAAATATCTTTTATATTTCTAAATAAAAAATAACATTAGAGACAATTAATTTATACGTTTCAATTTTAACACCATAAAAAATTTCTAATTATTAATATATATTTATAATAAATTATACTATTCATAATTGTATGAATCTTAAACAAAAATATTCACTCTCAACTTCTGTCTAATACATGGATTTTATATCTAGCTTTGTAAGAAAATAGATAATTAGAAATTTTTATTAACATAATATTTCACCAAAGACACGAAAAGGGTAGGTGCATTGGTATGTAAAATGGTGGGAAGACCAAGAAGAAAATAGGAGGAATGATAATTGCCAAACACTAATTTAATTAATTATAGTTAGGTTACAAAATAATAATCCTAGCTTGTTGCAAATTGTGGCAAAGTAATTGTAAATTATACTCTACAAAGTTGCAAATAAAAAATGTTAATTGTAAATAATTATTACGAAATCTAATTATAATTAAATTGATAATTTAAGACCTAAGTATCATTCCTAATTTTTGGATGCATGGATGAAAGTAGAATCTTACAATTAGAAGGGAGGTTTGGATTTTGACTTTAAGGGTGTGTTTGGATTAAAAATTTTAAAACTGGGGTTAGAATTAACTGAGGTTAGCAAACTGAGGTTGGAAGAAATGTCTGTGACTTTAACATAATTTATGTTTGGATACCTTTTTTCATAAGTCAGGTAAATGAACTAAAATTTGTTTGGATGATTTGATTCAAAAATCAATTAAAATATATAATGACAAAAATAGACATCAATTTTTTTTGAATATATTTTTGTAACTAATATGATATTTTTAGGAAAGAATATTAAACTTACAATTGAATTTTTCAGAAAAGTAAAATTAAATTATACAATTTTATTTTTTAAAAGTTAGAATTAAAAAATCTAAGATAAATGACATACTAAATTTTTTTAAATTTTATAAATGTGTTGCACTGATTTTAAAAAATAAATTACATTGCTACTAACTTAAAAAAATTATTGTTTATGATTAGTTTTTTTATTCCATTTAATTTAATCATAATTGATTTAATGATTCAATTTGTATAATCTCATATTTCTTTTTCTTTTCATTTTTTCCTGAAGCCTTGTGCAAATATTTTACGGTAAGATGAGAGATTGAGGAAGCCAAGAGATATCGTGTAAGGACAAGAAAGAGAAAACCCACAAAACAATAAATGCCAACTTCACTTTCTCACGTTACGTTCCTCCAGAAGCTACATTTTGTGGCTTCAGTTCTAACGCCCGTTTTTTTCCCAACGTTCTTTACAAAATTTTTGTAGCCAAACAAGAATAAAATTTTTATAATGAGCTTTTGATACCTCAACTGAGGTTTTGGTTATCCAAACCTTAGTTACGTATTTATCCAAACATGCACTAAGTCTATTTAGGTTTTCAAAATAAAAGCAAGGTTTATTTAATTTAGATTAAATAGACATTTTACTATAATAATAATAATAATAATAATAATAATAATAATAATAATAAGGGAAAACATAATTTTTGGTCATTGCACTTTACTTGTGTTTTACTATAGGTCCCTTTATTTATTTAGAAACTTAGAATACTGAAAAATAAAAATATAGGGATCTAAAATACTCAAAAAAATGCAGGAACCTATAATAAAATACGAACAAAGTACAATGACTAAAAGTTATATTTTCTTTAGCAGTAGCACCCGCATCACTTGATTCAACTAGTTGAATAAATTAAATTAGCTTATCATAGAATATCAAATTCAAATCATAAAATAAGTAGTTGTATTAAATAAACATGTTAAAGACATCCTCGAGTTATTGGTGAGACATTTCTCTTGAAATCAAGCGATGCAATCAAATAATAATAATAATAACATAATAATAATAATAATAAATCTCACCAGCGTGCTCATGGCTCATATTGACAAGAATAACAGTATCTTGTTTTGAAGAAGAGATTCGAGTGAAGCATAAAGCCAAATGAGTGTCAATTACATGACGAAGGAATGCGTTTGGACCGCAGAAAGAAAAGACACTAAAGAATGCTCCACTTGGGTTCCATTGAAGTTGCATTATTGTCATTAAACTAATCTGGACTCAAATTCTCAACAAGTTGGCCCTAAAATAATATATCAGAAGCAGGTAGGCCACAGATGCTATATTTCTTGCTAAGTGGTGGATCAGATTTCATATATCTGATCCATCCCAAGTGCTGTGTCTCATTCATGAGTTTTCCCATTTATAGATATGTTTCAAAACATGCATAAAAGGTCTTTTTCAATGTTTCATGAGTTGATTAAGGATTTGTTTGGAAGGAGAAAATTAATGAGTAGAAGAGAACTAAATTTTTCACCCTTATTTTTCCCTAATGTAGAAATATGTTGACTTTGGTATTGATTATGATTAATTTAAATGATATTTTGTGTTTAACGTCTTTAAGTACTCTAAGATAGTAAAAGTATTAAGTTTGATGACTTAGCTTATCTAATTCTTCGTTTTCAAACTTTCCGAAAAGAATTTCGAACTCCTTGTCTGATTTCTCTATTCTCAAATTCTTCCTACCTTCCCATATTGGTTTAATGCTAATCTTAATCCTTTTACTCTTTCAAAATTAAGCTTATCCATTCAAAATTTTGGTTGTTCAGAAAGACATTTTGAGACGTAATTTGAACTTGGATGTTGTTTGATTGTAGATTTCCTTTAAAAAGTCTATTTCAAATGTACTTTTCAGACCACTATTAAATGTGTTTTTTCAGAAGTAAAAATATTAACTTCTAAAAAATCCTTTTCAAACATTTCAAAATTTTTCCTATACTATCCTCATTTTGTTTTATATAGCCTTAAATAGTCAGCATTTTCAGGCTTCAAAAACAGAAGTCCCATCGAACAGAAGTCCCATTTTCTTTTTTTATTTTTATTTTTAATTGTAATTTTAATGAACGTTAAATATTTATATATATATATATATATATATTTTTAAATATATGCAAATTCATATTAGTTTATACTTTTATTATTAACATATCAATTTTTATGTCATTTAAAATTTTTATCACATTTATTAAATATTTTTAATATATTATATTTGTATAATAAAAATTACAAATTATCATAAATTAATATCTTTTTGATAATTATACATTTAAAAGCATATTTCACTATACATAATCCAAATGATTTTTAGTTTATAAAGCTGACATTTAAAAAATGTATCTAAATATAAATTTTATTATAACAACTGACTTTTATTAAATTAATTTTTGTCATATAAATTTTTAATAAACTGACTTTTATCTAATGGAAAACCAAATTACTGTCATGCGTTACTAAAATATACATTTCGAAAGTTTCCTAGAATTTTGAAATTGTCCAAGAATTTCGACATTGTTCCTGAATTTCGGAAGTGTTACCTAAATGTGTGAAGTGATATTGACTTTAAAAAATTCTGTTTTTTAAGTCTTCACCTTTCCAAACTTCAAAAGTCACCTCCAGTTTCGACATTCTATTCTCTTTTTCATTTCCTTGAACATATCAATTTTAAAATTCCTCTCTATGCTTTGAAAGTTTTTCGAAACTAAGCTAAACTTCAAAATTCCTCTTAGCTCTTCATTTTCTAAATACTCTGTGAATTTCGGAAGTTGTCATAAATTTCAAAATTATTCCTTTATTGCTAAATCTGTGCTCTTGTATTCATCTCAAAGAACTTTGGGCAAATTTTCTTTGATTAATCGTGAACCCATTGTTCATATATTCTCTGATCACATTCTTCTTAATTCAGGATTCCATTATTTGTTCTTTAAACTCGTGATTTTCTTGTGTTTATTTATTTAATCTAAATATTCCAAAATTTTGTAACTTAACAAATTTCGAAAGTGTTCCTTTTTATGGAAACTTACCCAATATTTTCTACTTATGAATTTCAAAAATCTTCTTAACTTTTGAAATTGTCGCAACAGTTATAATATCAAAACATTAAATGCATATTTTTCTTTTCAACTGTTTTAGTTTAAAACATGTAATCTAGTTAGAAAAACTTCTTTCCTCCATCTTTTTAGGATAACTCAATACCATTGGTGTTGATTAATATTGGAAAAAGCAATGGAAAAAGCAATGCAAGTCACAACGGAAAGATTAATGAGTCTGACAAACACAATTTGCACTCAACAACCATAAATATAACTCATTTATAAAGATAAAAATGGAGACTTAGACATTATACACTTAAGTATTCAATACTCCAACTACTATCTATATGTTCATTTATTGTGAACTTCATTTGATATATAATCTATTCTTTTGAGAAAGTTTTACATTAGTTGATCATCATACTCTATTCTACCGTATTTTTCATACTTAAAAGTAGAGACTTAAGTTCGAGAAACATAAATAGATTGTAAGATTATCACTGTAAGGGGATGATCTCAAACTTGAAGAGTCTATTTTTGTACTAAAACTTCTAAGAAACCATATCAATTTTGGAGGATATAGTGAAAAATGTCAAGTGGCAAGACTTGGAGACTAGATGTAGGAAAGAGGTTAGCCAAATTAGGATAAACTTGCAATGTTGATTCTCTTCCAGTCTCTTCTCAATATTATTCGATGATACCTTCCCTAACTCTCATCTTTTATCACATTTATTATTTTCAAAATTTTTTTAGAAAAAATTACCCAGAAAACCTCATCGCAAATTTATTTGCTACGAAGGAGTTGGGAAAAATTCAAAAAATAGATCATTTGTTGGCATTAATTGTTGAGGGCTAAATGACATAAATACCCTTGCTATAAAACAAAGAAGGCAAAACTGAAGCAATGTACTTCGCTATCAATATTTCACACAAGGTCCTTTGCTGTCAATAATTTCATGTCAACACTTAATACAAGGTTCCTCAGTGTCAATATGTCACAAGGTCCTTCACTGTTAATAATTTGAAATACTAGAAGCAAGAGTTTTCAATCATTTGCATTTATTCTTCTACTATATGCATTTGAACTTTAATTATATGCAACAACACTTTCATTTATTTGAATAGCATCTTTTGATATATTGAAAATTTTAAACTTAGAAGCATTTTAAAATACTAGAAGTAGGAGTTTTCAATAATATGCAGTTATTTTTTCATTGTATGTATTTGAACTTTAATTATATGTAAGAAAACTTTCGTTTATTCGAATAACATTTTTGCATATTCAAATATCACTCATTAATTTCCCTTATGGATATTTTTGGAAGCATATGCAATCTTTTTTCCCTCATATGTGATCGATCTTCAATGAAATGTAAATTTCTTCCACATGTTCAAATAAAATTTTTTCATGTTCAAATATCACTCATTAATTTTTCTTATGAATACTTTTAGAAGCATATGCAATCTTTCTTCCTCAATATGAGATTAATCATCAATGAAATGCAAATTTCTTTTGCATATTTGAATAACACTTTTACATATTTGAATATCACTCATCAATTTCATTTATGGATATCTTTGGAGGTATATGTAATCTTTCTTCCTCAATATGCAGCTGAACTTCAATAAAATGCAAAATTTCTTTTATATCTTCGAATAATACTTTTTCATATTTGAATAAATGGAAGCCTAGTTGCAATTCCTTGAAGTGATATTCGAATATTCAGAATGGTTATTTAAATAAATAGAAGAAAAATTACATTTTTAGGATATCGAAAATGCATATTCGAATATGGCTCACAACTTGGGGTTTGAATATTGCATCAATATTATATTTTTAGTATATCACAAATACATATTTTAAAAATGCAAATGGATATTTTGAAAGTGCAAATAGATATTCTAAAAATGGATATGGATATTCTTAAAACACATATGAATATTCTAAAAATGCAAATGAATATTTGAAAAATTTGCTCATTTTTCATGAAAACACCAAATGATATTCTTAGTTGTCACTATTGTTATATATAAAGCTTAATCATACCAATTTAAAGTATAAAGAACAATAACTGAACACCAACAAATTGCATACGTCATTAAACAATGATGTGTTTTTACATCCATTGACAACATAAACTATATTACATTGCAACAAGATAATATAAGAATTTAGATATTGTTTTCCAAACACTTTTAGGTGCAAATGCAACATTCTCTTAGTAAAAGTAAGGAAGCCTAATGTCATTTTCTTCCATATTCTCATAGTTGTCACTCTCCAAATCAAAATGTCCTATCCTCTCTTTTTCACCAAAGTTGCAATTCGTTTGAATCACTAAATGAGAGTCAATCAATAAAGCCTTAGCATCTGCATTTGCACCCTTTACTTGACCATATGCATTCCACATTTCATTTACCCACTTGGAAATAATTCTTCTACCATTCTAAATTTTTAATTCAGGAAACTAATTGCTAATTAGGAGTAAATTAGTAAATCGATGGATTAATTGAATAATCAGGGTTTTGGATGGCAACTTGGTGTTTTGACTTGCTATACTCTTTAATGGATAGGATCAAGTGGAGGAAGGTGTACTGAAGTGAAATGTGCAAGCAATAGCGAGGTTCTCCTTACTATGCTAGACATTACAGCATATGCTACATGTGTTGTGGTGCATGACACAATTTTGAATAAGAAAATGTGGTTAAACTTGTGAAATCAAATGGAAGGGGAGGAAAACACGAACAAAGAAGGAGAAGGAAGAGTTGTTTACTAGGGCAAGAAATCTTGGAGTCTCGGCATATATTTTTGACCTTTCTGTTATTATTACTAGGTAAGTTTCATACTGCCATATGGTCATATTTTACCCAAATTTTTCTTGGTTTAGGGTTATAGAGAAATTTAATTTAGGAGTTTTAAGGGGTTAATTTCTTACTCTTTGATTATGAAGAAATTGTTGGTAATCAAACTAAAATTTTGTAACTGGTTTGTAAATTAACAGTTAAGCTTTGAGGCTGTAGGTTTAATTTAGCTCTAAATTGTGAAGAATTAGAGGGTGAAAATACTAGTGTGGGATGTATTAGGGTTAATAGAAGTGATATAGCGATTAAAGAGAATGATTAAGACTAAAGATGGTTAAGTGAAAATAAGTAAACAGCCTAGTTTTTATGATAATTAGTGCTTGTGATCACTTAATAATTGACTAATAGTACTAATTTGTGTAGGTTTAGTGCTTGTGGTCAATTGATAATTGACTAATAATGCTAATTTATGTAGGTTGACATATTTAAATGTGCGCATTCAAGTAGTGAAAATTAAATGCTAAACAAAATAATTCACTCTGTTTTATTAATTAGTTTAACTATTCATAAGTATTGATGTTTCAATATATGTGTTTTTCAATCATTGACATGATTTGAAAACTTGCATAATTTGCATTGGAATTTATAAAGTGAATTGTTTATGAAAGATAGTTTCGGCAAAATTAAGGATTAAAAATGTGTATGAATATATATGATTTGATATGTATATATATATGGGAATTTTATTTGAGAAATGTAAGCATGATCAGCATGATCATGTTAGGGATAGGAGTTCACTTATAGGAAGGAATAGTGAAAGACTATATGGCATTTATTCTCCTTAATGCCCGACAGGGTGCGATATTAGAAAATTCTTCTCCTTAGTACCTATATAGGTATGATGTTAGAGATTTTCTTCTTGAGTATGGCATTAGAGATTTATGCTCCTTAGCATATGTGACATGCAGTGTTAGAGTAATGATACTCGAATCGTGTGTGTGATAGGGGAATCCATAGTGTAAAAGTGGGATAGAACATCTTTAGCCATATGATTCTATCACCAAAGGTATGCTTAGATTAATGTAAATTTGATTAGTCTAATGGAGCTTATGGATTCAATCAGGATAATATAAAGGATTAGATGGTTAAAATGATCATGCTAGTGTGTAAAAATGATTTTATGAATATGGATATGTTTATATATATGTTGAGGTTACTCATTTACAGTTATTCCTATTAATAGATAGATGTGAGTTATTATGGTTATTGAAATGTTTATCTCACTCTGTGATTATCATTTTTACAGGTTCTGATAAGGAGCAAAGCAAGGGGAAAGTCTCAAGCTAGGCATAGTGGTGATATCACCAAGCTTTTGAAGTTTGTGTAATGAACTTATTAAGTTGTAAATGTAAATGATATAAGTTGCCATAATAATGCAATAATATATAATGTTAGTGTAGTCACATGAATGTGTATATGTTAGACCTACTATGTGATAATGTGTGAAATGATATGAAATGTGACACGGTAGGCTAATATATTGGTACAAGTGTGTAGTTGTGTGTATGAAAGCAGTGAATATATGAAAATTTGGCCAGAAGTGCTTATATGTGTGATAGTGTGAAAAATTGGTCTAATGAGTAAAAGGGACATGTATGTGGCCAAATTTGGTTATGCATGTGATTTAAGTGAGATTATTACTTAATTTGGTGTAAAATGTCCTATTGAATGTAGTCAAGGCCTTAAAAGTGACTAATGACATTTGGTTTGGTTTTGGGGTGCTCAGGAGAGTGCAATTGACATAAAATGGTCATTTTGTATTTAGGTGTTCAATTTTCAAATGAACTATCAGATTAAAATGAAACTCATATCATTAATTATCTTTTCAAATGAGCTTCATGTGGGCACTTGAATCACTCAAATATGACTCTATATGAGAAAACAACACACGTCAAAAATTCATATCAATTGATAGAAACTGATATGTATGCCATAACATGTGGTACATATGCCGTGGCATATGTCACAAGTGATAGCTTGTGGTTTTGTACCACATGTCATGACATATGTGTCACATGTCATGATATATGGCCCATTTTGCTAAAAAAAACATTGTTTTGCCTCTATTTTTGTATTATATGATATTTGTTTGCTTTTAAATGATTTTAATAATTTTCAAGAGGTGTTGGGATTCTAACTATTTAAAAGTATTTGTTTTTGACATTTTTAATAAATGTGATGATTGGTAATTTAGATGTTTAAAGGATCTCTAATTGCCTAAGGGTAGATTATGTGCTGCAACATGGTAATGTCAGGATAGACATTACAATTCTAATTGTCAACGATTCCTAAAACCACTTAAACACCATTTAAATAATTCTAACATACACATGCCAAATAATTCTCAAGAAAAGAAATAAGATTAAATAAAAAAGAACATAACATAGAAGCTCAAGAAAAAAAAATGTTTGTGCTCAACACAATAAATACCAAACACACATAAAGTAGAGGATTTTCAAATTTCTCACAAAATAAAAAAATTTCAATTGTAACAAGTATGACAACTCTACCACTTCTAGCTAATAAAGTTTCCAACACTTTCTAATGTTTTCAAACACTAAAAGCTAATAGACTCCATATCTTCTACATTGCTTAAATTCACCAAGTTTATAGATTGTAAACATTATGAATCACTCCTTAACTATTGTGTTCAAGTAGCCATCTTTCACTGCCTCCTTTATGTCATCTTCATCTTTCTTATCACTTCATCCATGACATTCTTTTATAAGTTATGTGTAACAAATTCAACAGCTTTTGAACCTTTGTGCCCATCAAATATGTTAAAGGAAACCTGCTATAATGATACAAACAAATTGGTAAATAAGAATCTTATAACTTCTACATCCACCTAGCTTAGTAGAATTATGCGGACTTTAAAAAGTATTAACACCAAAATAATTAATGGTCATTTCCAAATTTCCTTATGTCAACCTCCATACATATTGGTATAAATTCTACAAGACAACTAGATCAAAATTCTATTAGTCTAACTATATCCTTGGAATTTTGTTTTCTAGTAACCTAATTTTCTCCTTCAAAGTAACACGATAGGCAAAAAAAATTACAATTATTGCTTCAAATGAGTAGATTATGAGACCAATCTAAAGTCTTATAACTTCTTAATTACCTGTTTAGATTGTCCTTAAAGATTGACAATGGCAGAATAATTATTTTCCATGTACTCTTGCCTTCCTTTCTTACAATACACAAAAAACCCAAGTCTTTCAACCTTTACAGCATCTTGAGCAACTGAAGCAGACGATATTACTGAAATTGCAAAAATAAGAGACGAGATGAGAATATCATGCCCATTCATAAATAAATCAATATTATTTAGTGCAATTTATTAGAGTCTGGATGACTAGATGGTGGCTAGCAGTAGCAAGATGACTTGATACAGGAGAAACCCTAGATAAAATTGATATGCCCTTTCTACTCTTTGATCTCTGCACAAATTTAAAGAGGAGGAGGAAGGAGAGGAAGAAGGTGAGGGTGGAGAATAATAATCAAGTATGAAGGATAAAGGAGTAAGGATAGGAAGAGGACTGCTAGAATCACGATAGGTATGGGCTGTCGATAAAAGAGACCGAGAGAGGAAAGGATTTGGTCAGGGTATTATGGTCATTTAACACTTCAAATTAATGCCAGTGAAGGATCTCATTTTTGAATCTCTTCTAAGTCCTTGTTAGTAAACTCAAATTTGATCAAGTTTTTATTACCAATTTTTCTAAATTTTTATAGACAAATTCACTCCCTTTTGGGTTCATTTACACCTAATTACTTCTTAGAGAAAGGGTAAACTAAAGAAAAAACTTTATAATTGAAAGAATATATTTTTTCTTTCTATTTTTAACTCATAGTTTTCTCTTCTTTATATTTTGTGTTTCCTTCCAAACAGAGGGCTAGTGTAGTGGATAATATGATACCCAAAAAAAAAACAATAATGGATTAAAATAGAATAGAATTAAAGTAAAAATCCTAAAACACCACTCCCTCCATTTTAAAATATAAATAAATTTTTAAGAGAATCCATGTTTTAAAATTAAATATAAGGCATTCTGGTGGTTTAAAGAAGTAGTTAATGAGATTCTTTCAAAAAAAAAGCCTTTAATGAATATTTAAAATTAATGAGATTTTCATATATATATATATATATATATTTGTGATATGTTATTAACCTAAATAATAGTACATATGGAAAGAGTAACTAATTTTTTAATGACGTTAACTATATATTTTCATTAGTGGTTTATTCTAAGAGAGGGGATATACACCATAAGAGTTGAACAACAACATATCATAAACCCTTTGAATGTTCTAATGAGATGCTTTTGAAGTATTAGCAAGTGGCCACTAGTAGTAGTTGTTTAGTGGTATATATTCTCTATTGCCAACTTTTCAAGTAAGATTTTAAGAATTAAATCTTGACATTCTAAATTCCTTTCCAGACCCATGATGCATTGTAAGGTTTTAACAATTGATAGCTAGAAGAGAAATTTGCATACTTGAATTTGACTTTCAACAATTATGAACTAAGGAGAAGTTGTTAGAACTCTCCAGACTTGCTTGGCAAGGAGAGCCAAGTTCAATCAAGTTGTAGGACAAATCTTAAGATCATCATCTTTTAAAGGAGACAAAAGGTGATTTTTCATTGTAACATGTATTTTCCTCTTGTTATCATTATAACCTTGAAAAAAGTTAACCAATATGGAGTCAATTAGACATTTTTAGGTAATTTCATGCAAGAGAGGATGTAGATGTTGTAAGTTGATAAAATTGATTTGATAAGGGTGAGCCTTGAAGCTTAGTAAAGAAGTTTGGCTTTTTAAGAAGAGATTCTTATGTCAATGGATTCATTGACATGATTGTAGATGATGGATTTATCTTTTCCCACATCTATCCATACATGTCCCTAAGTGTTTGCCAAGGGTTGGTAAAGATAAGGCCCCAAAAAGGTTTGTAATTTTTTGTTCGAGATCTCAATGAACATTAGGGCTTAAGACAAGAGAGGATTTTGATTTGTTGATCTCTAAATCTAGACCATTGACAAAAGTTTTTTAAGATCTTGTACATTTAAAGAATAAAGTAGAGTCAACAATATAAAGCAAGTGAGAGATAGGCTGGCCATTTTTTACATTTTAATGCCATTAAGTTCATTTCTTCTATCTTCATGCAATATTAAGAAAGAGAGAATATTGATAGCTAGAATATACAAATATAGAAATAGGGGATCTTCTTGCTTAATGACACTAGAGGGATAAATTGGAGGAGACATTTTATATTAAATAGATGTAACACAACAAAATGAGATTAATGACTTTGGAAGGAAAATTGATTCTAGGCAACATATCATAGCTTTAAGGAAGGTCCAAGAGAGCCTGTCAAATGCTTTTTAAAAATCAAGTTTTAATGTAGCAAGTTTCTTCCTAGTCCCTTTAGTAATATGAATTTAATGCATATGGTCTACTGCTAAGTAAATGTTACTAATGATTAATCTACCTTTCAAGCAAGCAACTTGTAAAGGGGAAATTAAGAGAAGTAAAACAAACTTAATACTAATACAAATTACTTTAGAGATTACCCTATGAGACACATTTCACAAATCATCTTGTATCATAGAAAAGTAAATGAACCATTATGACTTTGGAAAAGTAATATTCAATGAGAAGGCCACTATTCCCTCATAATAGGCAACAAAATATGAGGAATCACTACTACAAAATAAGGAATTTAAGGGGAACTTTCTACATCAGTTGGAAAGCAAACAATGTAGAAACTTAAGGCAGTGGCATTATTATAATTATTATGAGAGGGTTTGTACTTTCTATATCTATTCACAAACACCCAATGTAGACATTCATGTTTCTACATCAGGTGACATCCATTTAAATCATCAGTCCTACCTTCTTTGCCTCTTCATTTCTCGCACCCCTTTCCTCCTCTCCATCTCTTGCCAACCCCTCTCCCCTCCTCCTCTTGCCAAGTGTGACCCCCCTCCTCCTCCCCTTATTTGCCACAATCTCCCTTCCCCTTTGGTGACCACCCTCCCCCCTCTTTAGTCATCTGCAATGCCCCTTTCCCCCTTTCTCTTGCCACTACCCCCTCTTGTTGCCCCTATCACAACCCAACTCCTCCTTCCCTCCCCCTCCTCATCCACTTCCTGCCATTCCTCATCCTTTGAAGAATTTCAAGTATGCCTCTAATTTTTTTTAAAAAAAATGAGTTGTCAATATATATATATATATATATATGATTGTTCAATTTAATTTTAGTGTAATTTGATTGTATTTGTTATTAATTCTTCTAATTATTCAGGTTGTTATATATATATATATATATGATATATAATTATTGCTTGGGCAGTACTATTAGTGGCTACCTAATGCCCTAAGTTGATGCATGTGATCAAGTTGTTGTTATTATTAACATTGTTTGGATATAAAATTATGTATTTTTTGCTTATAAAATGGAAATCCAATTTTTAGGGAAGACTTTTCCAAGAAAAATTTCAAACTCATTCTTTCCCTTAAGTTGTTTAAAATTTAGTTGTTATTAATATTGATTGCTATTAGGAGTGCTGTCAGTGGCTTTATAGGGCCTCAAGTTTTTGTATGTGATCATTTATTTGGTTTAAAATTGTCAATTTTCTCTTACAAAATTTTTTAAAAGTCTTGGAAAGTTCAATTTTTAAGGAAAACTCTATTGAAATTTTTTCAACTTTATTCTTTTCCCTTAATTACTTTAAATCCTAGGTTAATTAGAAATTTAGATTTTTGAAATAGTTTGAAGGTGATAACATGCACATTAGTTATATTCTTCTTTAGGAGGTGACGTTTAGATTGTAATTGAATGAATGTTAGATGAACAAGTGATGAGTATGATAATAAAGTAAAGGAGTTTTTGAAATTTACTAAGAAAAACATTATTGGCAATAATAGGAGGTTCTATTGTTCTTATGTTAATTGCTTGAATGAGAGAAGATTAGGTTTTTTTTAAATAAGAGAGTACTTGATTTGTGATGGGATTTGTAAGAATTATATGATATGAATTTGGCATGGTGACCAATTGAAAAATCATAATAGCACATCTCAATATGTGAAAGTTAATAATCTTGATGATGAAGTAGATATAAATAAAGATTGGTTAGAGGACTTGATTCATAATGTTATTGAAGAGGCCTTTGAATGAGCATATGTAAATGATAACTTGTGCGCTAATGTGGAGAAGCTTTTATACTTAGGGTGCACTAATTTTAGTTTGTTATCTAGGGTGTTAAAATTGGTTACCTTAAAGACAAGAGCTAGGTGGAGTGACCAAAGTTTTACATGATCGTTAGAGTTACTCCAAATAATATTTCTAAAAGGCAATGCACTACCAAATTATTATTATGATGCCAAGAAGATCTTGTGCCTAATGAGTATGAAGTATAAAAAGATACACGCATACTCTAATGATTGCATGCTATACAAAAAAGAGCTTGAATGGAAGGAGAAGTATCCAAAATGTGAGGTACCACAATACAAAGAGAAGGGAACTCATATAAAAGTCATGTACTATCTTTCGATTATACCAAGGCTTAAATACTTATTTGCAAATACTAATGATGCCAAGAACTTGACATGGCATGTAAATGAGAGGATCTCCTATGAAAAAATTTGACATCCATCCAATTCTTTTTAGTGAAAGAAAAATTATCAATTATTTTCTGAATTTGGCAATGAGCTAAGGAACCTAAGGCTCAAACTTTCTACTGATGAAATGAATTTTTATAGTAGTCTTAGTAGTATACATAGTTCATGGTCTATTCTTTTGGTGATTTACAACCTATCACCTTGGCTATGCATGAAATAGAAATATATGATGCTATCCATGTTGATTTCGAGACTCAAACAACCTAGAAATGATATTGATATTTATCTAAAACCTCTGATTGAGGACTTGAAATTATTGCAGGAGGTAGGTGTAGAAGTGTTTGATGTAAATCAAAATGAGAATTTTAAGTTACATGATATGATCTTTTGTACTATAAATAATTTTTCTGCATATGAGAATTTTTCTGACAAAAGTGTCAAGGGTTATAAAGCTTGTCTAATTTGTGAAGAAGGCGCAAAATACTATCAACTTCAACATAAAAGGAAGACAATCTACCTTGGCTATCGAAAGTTTCTTAGATGAGATCACCCTTACCATAAATTGAAGAAAGCTTTTCATGGCTACCAAGAGGACAATCATGCTTCAGGGACCTTGATTGGGGATCAAATGTATGAATGGGTGAAAGAAATCAGTATTATCTTTGATAAGACTCAAAAGAACATTGGGGAAAAAACATATAAAAAAAGGTCTATCTTTTTTAACCTTTCATATCAATGCAATCGTAAAGTGAGGCACTATATCGATGTTATGCATGTGGAGAAAAATATGTGTGGTAATGTTGATAGAACATTTCTAAACATACCAGGTAAGATCAAGGATAGTGTGAATGCAAGATTGAATTTGAAAGAAATGAGAATATAAGAGGACTTACACCTAATACTAGAAGGTAAGCAAAATTATTGTTCCTCAGCCCCTCATACATTGTGCAAATATGAGAAAATAAGTTTTTATAAGTGTTTACATAGAATCAAAGTTTCTTCTGGGTATTCTTTAAATATTGAGAAGCTTGTGTCTATGAAAGAGTTGAAACCACTATGCTTAAAGTCTCATGATTACTATGTCTTATGCAATACTATTAACTTTGGCTATTCGAGACATTGAATAGGAGGGCTAGGTGTAAGTTACTAATCCAATTTGATTGGAGATATAATTTGATAGGGAAATACAAGGCCAAGTTTATTAGTTTTTTTGGCCTCCTATTGTGTACTAAGCCCCTATTATGTTTAAGGACTAGCCTGATATGCTAGAATGTGTGAAGGACCATATTTGGAAAAGTATTCAGGTAAGTCATTAATTTATGTAGTTATATATTATTATTAAATTACTTATTATTATTTTGTGTTTTAATTGTAGGTCACATACGATGTTTCTTCCAATTAAGATTGTCAACACAAGTTGATTTCATACTATAAAATGCGTTAGAAAAATTTCAAGAATGATCTTACTAGGAGATATATCTATATCAAGGTGTTAGAGGGTAAACCTCATCCTAATCCTCTCGATGCATCTAGTTTCTCGATGAAGATACTTAGCAACAATTTGTTAGGATTCAAACTTCTGAAAAAGCTTTGATATGTTGATTTATAATTGATTTAAGTTTTATTTAGATTTACTTCAACTATAAAATTTAAAATTTAATTCTTTTAATAGGAAAAATGAGCCAAAGGGCAAGAAATTTCTTAGAAAAATTAATGCCTCTACACCATTTCTCATGGGGGTTATGCTAAGGCTGATGATATATTGATGATAGAGAAATAGAAGAAGAGAGAAGAAAAACCTAAATTTGATTATTCTATACTCCTTTTTCTAACATCCCCTATCTCTTGAGAGCAGAAATAAAGATATAAACACCAATATAAGAAAGGAGGCTATACAAGTGAGACAACACGCGAGATTGTTAAGAGGATTATAATAATATTATTATTTCTTATCCCTTTAAATTTCTATACAATTGTATATATTATTAATTATGATTGTTATATTTATGTTGCAAGATGTTCTTAAGGAGCAACAAGCCTAAGGTAGCTTCATTTTAGAAGGCAAAAATGATATCTTAGTGGTTACAACAAGCAAACCAGAGCATCCAAGTTGTGTGAAAGGTGTTGGATATGGTGCGAGCATAAGAGACTTGATCGAAATCAAGGGACAAGTCAAAATCCAACATTTAGTACCTCTGATCCGTTGCAGTGTATTGGAGGACTAATAACTAGATCAAAAGTTAATGGATAAAAGAAGCCCTAAATTTATTAATTAGGGATGTTCTAAATGATCAAGAAGTATGGAAGATAAATGAAGTTCTAGAAAACTAAAAAAAGACTCTTGATATATTAGGCCTAATCCAAGATACTTAGGTCTATGAGTCTAATTAGTTTAGTTAATATTATTTTATTTTAAATTTAAGTTTAGGAAAATTAATTTAATTTTTGTTTTAATTCAAATAAGGATAAAATGTATCTATTAGGATATGATCTATCCATTTGGAATCCTAAATTAACTAGGATTGCGTCATTTATTATTCTAGATTAACTAGTTGGTGAAATTCAAAATCAACCTCCAAACTGAAGGATTCTAAGGCTTGAGAAGAATTTGATTCTATACTTATGACTAAGGAGGAATCCAAGTCCAAATATGATGGTTAAGATGTATTAACCAGTGAAGCTTTAGTTACCATTTTTTCTCTATAAGTGCAACCTCAAGTAGATGAAGAGCAAGAACTCAAGAAAAAGAGAAGTTCAAAAAGTAGCTACAATTCAGAGGAGATTGAATCTATGGATATTGTTGTTCTTGATAATAAGCTAGAAATTAAATCAATAATGGAGGAAGAAACATTTAGTATTGAAAAAGAATAAGAGGAAGAGGTTGAAAAAGTTTTATCTACTAACATTCTTAATCATTCTTTTTCTAGTTGTGTTGATTCTCCATTGCAGGGATTTAATGATGAATTAATCGAAGTAGATAATAAATACACAACCTCACCATTTGAAGACACTCGAGAGTTGAAGATGACTCTTCTTCAAGAGGAGGAGAATGATGTGATCCTATGTGACATCCAAGATGGCATCTTATTTGGAAATCTAGTCCTAGATGGTAGCATGTGTGACAACCATGTCTTAAGTGGCATGGCATGTTACCAACTTATCCTAAGCCAATTCATCTAAGCAAAGGAAAGCCTGAGTAAAGATATTCATAATCAATAGGCTATAATTTATGTTGGGGGTCTAAATTATTATATTGAAGGCCTAATACATAAGTATACACTTAGAGGAGGCAAATTGGGTCATAATCTTACATTAAGCCCAAATTCATATTCTATATCTTACTTTTCTTTTAAGATGAAGGCTTTAGTTTTAGAGAAAAATGACTAATATTCAAAGCAAGTTAACAAAGGGCGTAGAAAAGTTGTCTTCAAACTTGGAGATTGGGTTTGGGTACATCTAAGGCTTAAGAGATTTCTAAATCTAAGGAAGATAAAGTTGCATCCAAAAGGTAATGGACCTTTTCAAGTGCTAAAGCGAATTAAAGACAATGCTTACAAGATAAACTTCCCTGACTCTTATAGGAATGTGTTAACTACATGCAATATTGCAGGCCTTTCTTTATTTGATACATGTGATTTGAGGATAAATTCTCTTCAAGGAGGAAATGATAGGAATTAAGGGACGAGTCAAAATTTACCATTTAATACCTTTGATCTATTGTAGGGCATTAGAGGACTAATGACTAGATCTAAAGCTAAGAGGATGAAAGAAACATAAATTCATTAATTAGAGAATTCTAAATGATTTAAGAAGTATTGAAGGCAAATGGAATCCTAGAAGATTAAAGAAAGACTCTTGGCATATTGGGCTTAATCTAAGATACTCAGGCCCATGAGTCTAATTAGTGTAGTTAATGTTATTTTATTTTAAATTTAAGTTTAGGAAATTTAATTTAATTTTTGTTTTAATTCAAATAAGGATAAAATATATTCATTAGGATATATCCATTTGGAATCCTATATTAATTAAGATTGCATCATTTGTATTTTTCATATACTTGATTTGAATTTGTGAATTGAATTTTTTTCAATTATGAGCCTATTTTGATTAGTGTTGTTCTCTATGAGATAACATACCATGGGATTTTGGATTATTATGAGCTATCATTTGGTTGGCTTATATCAAGGGATTTTGAATTATTGTGAGCTTTCATTTGCTTGGCCCATATCAAGACTACTTTAGAGGACCTGCATACCCCAACTCAAGAGGTATAGTGACTAGAGAAGAGCTTGATATGACGATATCCATTGTAAGGCAATAGACTAAGGAAGAATTTGAACCTTTATTAGTAGCTCCGATTTTGCAAATGAAGGGGCAAATGAAGGAGGAGATAATGAGCATGATGAGCTCGTAACAAGAGACAACTACTGATCTAGTTCATACATCTCTTAGATTTCATAACATACAAAGGAGTAATGTTCTTGGGCATGTGTTAGAAGATCCTTCTGGTGACAACATTTGTGAATCATGTGAGATATTTCTGAAAGACCCTGATAGATGCTTGGCCACTCTTAGTAATGTTTACAACTTAGGGTTAACTATCTACCACAAGTAAATTCAAGATTATCAAGTGAGAGTAGTAGTTAAAGATCAAAAAGTTTCAGACACATTAGTCCTATTCCCTACTAATAAGGTGAGGATTATGATTGAAGTTATTGAAAATTATATCCTGTGGTCTAAGAGACTTATAAATATGGTTTAATATGTGGTATGAAATTTCATACATTTTTATTATATAGAAACTTTCCTATCATGTGTTTTTTACTAATTATTTCTTGCCTTTTTATTGTGTAGCAACTTCCCTCACTAAATCTCCCGAAATTTTCAAAACCCTTTTTGACTTTGCACCATCAAATGATCTTATTGGAATATGATTCATCATTTAAATTCAAAGATTTAAAAATAGATTTGGAGGTTGTGGGTAAGAAAGAAAAAGTAGTGATGATTGAATTGGAGGATTTGCTTCAACTTCTGTCAAATATTTAGCTTTCCACACCACACATTGAAATATTTATGATGTAAGTATGTATTTCTTTAATATAATTAACTTAATTAACAATTTTAGTGAACTAACATGATTGCATTATTATAAGTACCTCCATCATTTACGCATCATGTAAGGTCTCCCTTACTAATTCACAATTAACTCCACAATTCGAGGTAATTACGGGAATAACCTAAATGAATTACCAACATGTATGACAATATATAGTCTCAGCCACAACAATAATAATAATATGATCAGGTTTTGAATACATAATCATATATATAATAATAATGCACAACCTAAGGTTGCAATAATACCAACCATGTGCCCCTAAACTACACCGAACTATAATATGAATAACCATGTGATCGAAACTAAATGCATAATTATATGCCAACCTTATATACTTATGTTACATTCGACATGAAATCAGCACTAGTACACACAGGCAAACCTACATCAGTTAAAATAGTTTATCTACACCGGTTTAGTAACAGGTATAGATATCATGAAGTTATCTACACCAGTTATTTAACTGTTGTAGTTAACGAATATATCTACACTGGTTATAAATTCAGTGTAGATAACATTAATTATGAATATATATGTAATTTTTTTAAAAGTTGATATCTACACCGGTTCTGGTATAACGGGTGTAGATAATCATATATCTACACCAATCATTGCCTAAACTGGTGTAGATAACCTATATATCTACACTGGTTATTGTTATAACAGGTGTAGATATATTATTATCTACATTGGTTATTCGTTGAACCGGTGTAGATAATAATATATCTATACTTGTTATATCTATAACCGGTGTAGATATTTGTTTTCTAAGTAAAAATTTTTCCATTTTTTTTCATTTACCCCAACCGTTATAGGCTGCAATTCAAATCCTGCATGAATCAAACATATAATAGCCAAATAACAATCAACCAGCCAGACAATCATATATTGTTCAAATCAAATGAATTTAAAATTATGTACAATTCCAAACCCATAAAACATAAATTGCCAATTAAGTAATCCTACACACAACTATATTTACTAATGTTTACAACTACATAGTTCACTCTTCCAAAGGATGATTATTATGAAGATCGAACATGAAGAGTTCCCAATGTTGCCTTATTTGATGGATCTCTGAATCTGAAAATGGAGATGGATCATTGAACATCTGAAAAGATTGGGGATAAGGGAATTAAATCAATAATTATATTAGAAGAAAAAATAAATAATATCTAAAATTACATTTACCTCCTTAGTGAACTCAGTCAAGCCAGTGGTGATGATATTGTATGCATGTCTCAACACATAAAAGCCGCACAAATTAGTAGGGGGTTGCCGATGGCTCTATGGAATAACACAACATTGTCATAATTATACTAAAAGAAGGCTCTATCATTAAAATTACATAAAATAAAAACATGTATAACTTGTTACCTTTGGTGTTATCCATGTAGGATCCTTGACATCACATGGGGCCTTGCCCAATCGGACTTGCTGGCCAATCCTTATAGCCCTATCATTAACATGACATAGTTAGTAACTTAATCACTAAAAAATTTTATTATAAGACTCCTTAAGCACACTTACTGCTCGCAAGATTTCTTCATTGCCGGATTGAGTTTACGATGCAAAAAGCATAAAAAGATTATAAAATTTCTCTTCATCAAAAACACTATCAATTGCCAGTGTGTACTGCAAAAAAAGTCATTTAAGTAAATATTTGATACCATTATGAATAAATTCAAATATATTTACTTACAGATTGAGAAACATGGAAAAATAACACTTCTTTCTGCCTTCACTCAGCCTTTAGTTCATATATGCCTCTTTTGCCTCTTTGGTGGTCTTTTTATCATTAGTGTAACGTAGGCAAAGAAATTCATATTGTTTGTCTTTACCCGAGGAAACTAGCAATTGATGCAAAAACCTACAAAAATTAAAACAAGTTAGTTTGAAAAGCTGAATTATTTAATTTCATTTAAATTTACAAGAAGACACTTACATCATCCTAATTTGGATGTTCGCCATGGTTAGGTCAGTATTAATGAGAATCCGACAGAGGTCCTCATTCTCAACAAAGATTTCATAGTTGTTTAAGCCAGCAAGATCAGAATTCGCTTTAAAACACTAAGGTAGAAATAATCCACTATATGCCATCAATACAAATCGACCCCATAGACTTAGCTCGAATAATTGTGGCTTTTGACCCACTTTATGAGACGATGGGGTTTCCTGTTAAATAAAAAAATTAGTAACACATTCTTAAATATAAAGAATTCATTACAATTAATTAATAAAATTTGTTACTGGATCCTGAGGCTTCCCAACAAGTCTTTTTGGCCATAAGCAAAAAGTGCCCTTGGCATCTTTCACTATCTTGATCTCATCAGTGGGGAATGGGAAAGAAGCATCATCAATTTTTACCTCTTCCATAGTGACCTTGACAACATCTTCTTGAACTTCCTGAAAGTGGCATTTTGACCCCTCATGGATGTAATCGTGTGCTACTAAGCGTCTTTCTGGATCATCCACATACAAGTAGCATAGTTCATCCTCTGGAACAAGGTCATCCTCTGAAGGAAGTGGAACAATATTGCTCCCTTTAGTAATTGGATGACAAGCAGGGGAGTGAGTCTGTAGGCCACTTGGCTCCTTAATAGAGCTCATCATCATTATCATTTCTTCCTTCATCTTTTGTAGCCTAGCTTCAAGAGTAGCCTCAGCCTCAGCCCTTGATTGAGCTAACATCACATCCAACTCCTCCCTAGTCACGAGTCCTGAAGAATGGCATTTTTGAGGTGGTCCAAATACATCTCTTATACTCACCCCTAATCTAAATCCCCGAACACATCTAGGATGCTCTCCTTTTCCCATAGCAACAGCCAGGATATCATTTCTTCCCTCTGGGATGAATGATCCCTCGGATTGCTTCTGTTTAAGCTCATCCTGTAACATACAAATAATAATTAATTAGTAATGTTTGATATTTAAAATAAGATTACAAATAACAGTTGTACTTACAATTTTCTAAGTGACCTCACGAGCATGCTCACTTGAAAAGGACCCATCCTTCTTCTTGTGGGCATAAATCCATCTCTCATCGCGACATATTGGAGATGGTGGAGACAGAAGAATAGAAGGATCTGATTGAGCTTGTTCTTCTTTCTTCCTCCTCTTGGCATCCATCAATTCCTTATCGGCCAACACATAACCGCCACGAGACTTTGTTTGGGGGCAATTGTTCTTCCTTCCAACTTCTTGTGCCTTTCTCCTCTTTTCCTGTGAATTAGAATTACAAAATATTCGTTGTCTAATAAAGACAATGATATAGAACTAAAATAAATAAAAAAATAAATTAAAATAATCTAACTCACTAGAGCATTTGGTGTAGTCCGAAGCCTAATGAATTCTTCAAAAGTAGTTGCATCGAGAAATGTGTATTGGGTATAAGGATTAGGCCATGGCTGTCCTTCTGGCACCTCAATATACACAAATCTTTTAGCTAGTGATGTCTTGAAACCCCTCCAACAATCACAAGCCCAGGTCATCAACCTATGCTTAAAGTCTATACTCATGGGGACATCGTATATGACCTGCAATACATGTCATTGCAATAGTTAGTGATAATTTCATAATAATCAGTAACAAATAATGATAACAAGTGATAAAAGCACATTTATCATACATTGATGGCTTCCCATATCTGTTCCTTCACTCGTTCTGGGACATCATCCTATGTGAATGCTAATATACTTGGCTTGCTACGAGCTTAGAGGCCTAAAAAACTAGTAAACTTAGCCCCATTAGGCCCGATTGGCTTTCAATTGTTATCAAACTTGATCGAAATCTTCTCACCTCTGCTCTGACTTAAAGCTAACTCTCTTAATCGCATGCCACTTCTAGGCCTCCTGGATCATATAGATTGGCTGCTACCCGTAATTTGAGGACTAACAGTCACACAGTCATCACCACTGGTAGACACGATCGAGGTAGAAAGGTCAGGCTGGTCTTGATTAACACTCTGATCCTCCATGTTCTTGTTTAGACAATAAGTAAAAATTATCAGTGATATAACTAATAAATAAAGCATGTTCTAATATGAATAAAACACAATAAATAACTAATTTAATAAATCATACATGTTGTAAATAAATAACTAACTTTTAACATATTTTTAAATAGTAATTTTCTCCCATATCCCTTCGTGATGATCATCTCTCGTGCCATATTCGTCATCCAATTCATCTTCTACATTCAATACAAGCAAGCCTATCGAAAAAGAAGGAGTCTCAGAAATATTGAAATTTGAACAATCCTTCTCATCAATATTAACCTCTCTTTTTCCTTCAAGAACTACTAACCATGTTTCACTTCTCGAATCTGTGACATAAAACACTTGTTTCGCTTGGTCTGCCATAATAAAAGGTTCATCGCCAAAACTTAAAGTATTTAAGTTGACTAATGTAAATCCCATCCTATCTTGATAAAAACCATTTTTAACATCAAACTACTTGCATTTGAAAATAGGGATTTTAAATTTAATATAGTCAACCTCTCAAATCTCTTCAATAACCCTGTAATAAGGCATGGATGCAAATAAAGGATTTTGGTCTTTCAAGCTGGAGAAGTGCATGCCTGAGGCTACTAGTGTAACACCACTGTTCTGTACATTACTCCTATTATCTAGAGACTTCGTGTAGAACAAATACCCATTAATATCAAATGCAGTCCAGCATATAACATCACACTCAGGACCTTGTACCAGCCCCTTAACAATATCAGAAACACAATCTTCCTTTTCAACCTTCTGCTTAAACCACTTTGCAAAAGTATTGTTATGCTCTCTAATTAATCTTTGCTTAGTTATCCTAATTCGACTGTTTTGCTTCCTCACAAGTTCTTTATGCACATCTATATAGTCTTGAACTTGATCAACATTATTCAAGATATGTAAGTGTGCTTGTTGCAATTCATGAGGATCAACGGTCTTCACAAAAATGCCATGTCTACGATCTTTGACATCATATTGTCTTAACCCAATAGGTCATACATTGTTTAAATAATCTTGGCAAAATTCTGCTGCTTCTTCAGAGACATATTTTTACACAATGGATGCTTTAGGATGGTGTAGACTCTTCACATATCCTTTTAGAACTTTCATTGTTCTTTCAATTGGATACATCCATCGTAAATGCACAGGGCCACACAACTTTATGTCCCTCACTAGGTGAACAATTAGATGTATCATAATGTCAAAAAATGATGGAAGAAAGAGCTTTTCAAGTTGGCATAAGATAAGATATGCTTCATTTTCTAATTCATCCAATTCTTCAAGCTCATGGACTTTACGATATATAGCATTAAAGAAAAAGCAAATCATAGTTATGACATCTCTCAATTCATCTTTCCAGAAGCCTCGAATAGCCACTGTTAATAGTTGTTGCATTAAAACATGACAATCATAAGACTTGAGACCCACTAATTTTAAATCTTTCATCAACACGAGCTTTTTAAAATTTGAAGAATACCCTGAGGGAACTTTCATGTCGTGTAAGCACTAACAAAGGCTTCTTTTCTCATCCTTGCACAAAGTATGTTCAGCCGGAGGACAGTGAGTCCTCTTACCAACCGGCCTTAGATGTAAGTCTTCTTTAATTTTCATGTCCACCAAATCTAATCTTGCCTTCACACCGTCCTTGAACTTGCCTGGTATATCAAGAAACATTCCAACAATACTATCACACACATTCTTCTCCACATGCATGACATCAATACAATGTCTCATATCAAGATAGCTCCAATATGGAAGGTCAAAGAAGATAGATCTTTTTTTCCATATACTTTTTTTACTATTCTTCATAGTCTTGCCAAATGTAACATTAATGTCTTTCACCAATTCATAAACTTGCTCCCCTGTCAATGGCTTTGGGGCAGTTCTATGCTCTTGACCACTATAGAAAGCTTTCCCCATTTTACGATAATGGTGGTCCTTTTCAAGAAACCTCCTATGGCCAAGATAGACTGTCTTCTTTCCATGATGAAGTTGATGATAGCATGTGCCCGCTTCACAAATCAAACATGCTTTATGCCCCTTAATATTGTAGCCTGACAAATTTCCATATGCAGGGAAGTCATTTATGGTGCAAAAGATCATTGCATGCAACTTGAATACCTCCTTTCGATTCACGTCAAACACACCCACACCTACTTCCCACAGATTTTTTAAGTCTTCGACCAAGGGTCGTAGGCAAACATCAATGTCATTTCTCGGTTGTTTCGGTCCCGAAATGAACATAGACAATATGATATACTTGCGTTGCATGCATAACATGGGAGATAAGTTATAAATCACCAACAAAATAGGCCATGAACTATGTATGCTGCTAAGGCTGCTGTAAGGATTCATGCCATCTGTACTAAGTCCAAGCTTGAGGTTCCTTGGATCACTGCTGAACTCAGGAAACAAAGTGTCAATTTTCTTCCATTGTTCCGAATCAGCTAGATGTCGAAGCTTTCCATCTGAAATCCTATCATCCGCATGCCATCTTAGATTCTTTGCATCCTTTTCATTAGCAAACAATCGTTCAAACCTTGGAATGATTGGAAGATACCATAACACCTTCGCAGGAGCTTTGTTTTCTTTATACCTTGGTGTTTCACATACAGGACACTTTTGCTCCTCTTTATGCTCTCTCCTGTACAATATGCAGTCATTTGGGCATGCGTGTATTTTCTTAAACTCCATGCCCAGTGGGCATAAAATTTTCTTTGCCTTATAGTAACGAACCAGCAATACATTTTCTCTTAGAAGCATTAATTTGAATAACTCAAGCATTTCTATGAAACTCTTATCACTCTACCCAGATCTAGCTTTCAAGTTCATCTCCAATTCCAACATTACTTTCAACAAACTAAATTCCTCGCACCCTGGATATAAAGGTGTCTCTGCATCACTGTACATATTATTGTATGCTTGGGATTACTCAAAAGCCTCTTTACCCATGTCATGAATCATGTCCTCTAATCAATCAACCGTATCATCCTCATCATTATCAACAACAACATCAACATGACGCGATTGAGATGTACTCGGCATCGGTATATTCAATCTCTTACTATGCCATATCCATACTCTATAACTTTTGAGAAACCCCTCACAAATTAAATGTTCATATATCTTATTTACACTTAGCCGCCTCTCATTCAAACAGTCTCTACAAGGACAATAAAACCTCCCACTATCATCTTCAGCATTGTTTTGAGCAAATTCCAAAAAACCCTTAACCCCATTACCATACTTTGCGCTCATTCGTTTGGCATCTATCCAACTACGATCCATGTTTAATTTGTCTTCCTAAAACACGACAAAGTTCATGGATTATTACTGAATCCATTATGATAGGGCCAGACGAAGGGTTATATATTAAAAAATTAAGAAAGAAGCATGCTAACACAATAATTTCCAATTTAATTTGGAAATTTCAATCTTTTGAGAATATTTTTTAGAATTGACTTCCCTCCTATCTAATAAGTAGGGACAACAAGAAGCCAGCTTTATATTTTTGGCCCTTTCTATAAAAGAAGGAGGGACAAAACAATAATTTTAAAAAAATTTGGCAGAGTTTCCCTAAAAGTTAGACTTTTTAATAAATTTACAATTAAAAATATAAGAAAAAAATAATATCATTTAAATAAAATAAAGTCACATGCAATGCCTAGCCTAATGGCCTTAGGCCTCTATCAGCACTCCACCAACGTATAGAAAATAAATTATTAATGATGTCACCACAACAATTTAATTCACAGGAAATAAACTAGCCTAATAAAATTTATATACGCACAACTCAATTCCTTTAAATTCAAAATCAAGTAAAAATACCTAGTTTAGTTCCAATGAAAATACAAAAATAGCAATTTGGCCAAGCCCTCAAATGATTGGAACAAATAATCAATACATTACCCCAGGTTACTTCTTAACTAATCATCTTGTATTTTAAATAGTTTTGTATTTTAAAAAAATTCAAAAACCTACTTGTCTGACATTATATTGCAATCTTATTTCTAGAGAAAATCATCTAAAATGGAATGAGGATTGTCATATAGAAAAAGAAAGTAGCAAGAATGAAAAACCATGCAAATCATAGGAATGGTACACTTCAAAACTTTGTTATTAAATTAATTAGTAGCATAATTTATCATTATACACGGATTAGCAGAGAAAAGAAGGGAAAAATTTCAAACACAATATAAGCAAGATTTCAGACATAACACAAGCACCCAATAAATAATTAATCTCAATCCACAATAATAAAGAAAGGATTAAAGCTGCTGACCTTAGAACTATAACAACATGAAAAGGAGGGAGGATTTCACAATCAAGCCACGAACGGGGAAGGATAAGCTTTATCCACGCACACCAAACCAGTCACCAGCGGCGAAGGACATCTTGGCCCTAGTGTTTCAACAGCAGAAGAATGAAAGCAAATCTCGAACAATTGCAAGAGATTTTAGTAGAGAAGGGAAAGGGGTTTCGAAGAATTTGGCACAGGGAACGATCTCTACCAGCTGCAATCAACCCACAGCCACCGACGATGCAAAATGATAGCACAGGCTGAAGGAAGAAGAGCGAAGGAACGAAATAAGTGGGAGGAAGATCAGAGTAACAAAGATTTGGAAACAAAACCTGAACGAGAAGGGTTAGAAGACGATGAACTCTCTCGGCACGAGTGATGAATATTTTGAAAAATGAAAGTGATGTTCAGAAGAGGCGAAGAATGCAATATCTACACTGGTTAATAGGGCAACCTGGTGTAGATATGGGTTCAGAAATTTATTTTTTTTAAAAAAAATAAAGACATCTACATCGGTTTCTAAAGAAACCGGTGTAGATATGGGTTCAAAAATTTATTTTTTTAAAAAAATAAAGACATCTACACCCGTTTCTAAAGAAACCGGTGTAGATAAGTTAATAAAAAAAGAAGAAAAAATATAGTAAATAACTATTAAATATATCTACACCGGTTTAATATGGAACCGGTATAGATATTAATGCAACTATACCGGGTATAATTGGAACCGGTGTAGATGTATTTATCTACACTGGTTTAGAAGTATATCTGATGTAGATATTGGTGGACAAAAATTTTATTTACAAAATTGCCATCACCTCTGATTTCTACACTATAGGCACAATAATCAGTGTAGATATGGGAGTATAAATTTTATATTTTATACTAGTGCGGTGGCTATTTGATGGCTACATCCTTCACAGACTAACTCAGTCTTCTACTTATAAGGAGTTACCATGCCATGGTCAACTCACTCACTTGTATAATTCGATTTCTCCTAATACTAATAATCATGGGATGTCGTACCCCTAGTCTAGCCTTCTCATGAATTGATGGAGACTAGTTAGATTCGAGTCCCTCATAAAACAAGTAGGATAGTCTTGAATCAACCATGCGACAAGGGTTGCTTCCTAATTTTAACTGTTACTGGCAATACCATATGGGTTTAATCAACTACTTCTCTCCCTAAGCGAACTCACACTAATGATCATGCTATGCACATATATCATATATGTATATGCATTCTAATCAACCATTCATATCATGAATCAACATATCCTTACTCACATACTCATCACATTTCACATGTCAATTACCATATTTTCATTAATTTTCACAATGATATGCTATCAAACATGATCATTAATCTCATATATGCATCATGTATAGGGTTCTTCATTTTTTTTAAAATAATTTCACACATGTAGAACACGTATATTATTTACAACCTTTCAACACAACTTTCAAAAATGCCAAATTTGTATCAAAGAGTTCAAAATATCTATCATGTTTTCAAAACAACAATTTCAATCAATAAGTAATTAATATCCAACTAAATAAACTAAGTTTCACTCAGTTACCTCAAATTTTAAGAGGTCAAAGGTTAGCCATCAATCACAACTTGCTTTCTAAGCTAAATTCAAGCTCATCAATGCTTTATGATGTTAGTCTACAATTATATTAACATCCATCACTAATGATCATTAAAGTTACCACTTCCAACATTTAATTTCATATTTTAATAACCAAATTTCTTAACTAAAAGATCAATCTTGCATCCAATGAGTTCCTTAACTCTCATTAATTTCATTTAACTCTCAATAGCTTAAATAATCACTAATATATCATTCAACAACCTAAAATCATCATTAATGTCATAAATTACTCACGTCCAACTCTCAAATTTAAACACTTTAATCATCCAAAACTCTCAACTCTTAATTTTAATCATCATATTAGGTTTATTAACTCTCATTAGCTCTAACTAATACTACCACAATTCTTAGTCAACATCAATGGTAGACACCTACCTCAAGCACTACCATTTATGGCATTTAAATGCACAAATTTGTCCATAATTGAGAGCCCACTCTCATGAATGGATAAAACCACTATCTCTATGCTTAAATAACTCAAACAACTTCTATTAACTCTATTTAAGTCAATGGGTTTGGATTCAAAGCTTTCAAGGTTCGAAAATCATCTTTTAACAACAAATCCTAACTTAAAAGTGGTGTAGAGAGGAAGAGGAATAGTAGGGGAGGCTTACCTTAGTGATTAGAAGCTCTAAATATTCTCAAAACACCAGTGAAATCATGTCTTAGTAGAGAGGATCATGAGCCCCTTCGTTCTCCTCTTTTTCCTTTATTTTCCACACACCCATATGCCCTTTTTAAGTCAAATTCATGATATTATGTTACAACATAATGCATAGTTGGCCAAATTTTAATTTTCTTTCTTCAATTTGAGCCCAGGTGGCCTAATTTATTTTTGAACCCAATCTAATGGCTAAATTGAAACACAATAGCTGTCTCTAACTATTCTCAAATTCATTTATATTTAAATTTATAAATTTATCCTTCATTAGCTTAATTAATCAAGGGAATAATTTTTCAAGATGTTACATAGCACATCAGGCAAAGGTGATAGGTTTGGATTCCTTTTCCTACATCAAATGATAAAAAAAGGAAATACTCTAAAGTTAAGGGCTTAATACCTCCAGTAAAGAACATGAGAAGTCAAGAAGGACCTTTTTTATGTCCCTATACGTGCACTCATAAGGATTAATTTTTAATTAATAACTTTTTTCAATATGGATTTACTTTAACCCATATCATATTTTGCAGGGAATACTAACAATTGTTTGTTCTTTCAATTAATAGCAATACTATTATCATTTTATGCTCCCTCTATTACAAACTTAGGAACGAAATAAAGAAGACTACACTCATAAGTATATTTATACAAAACTATTTAATTTAATTTTTTTTCTAAATATATTAGTTACTAACTTTGTGATCTTAATCATAGAGAAATGACAACATATCAAAATGTGATCTTGCAAAAGCATAGACATGAACTTAAGGATCCTATGTGGATTAAGCCACAGGAGGTGCTATACTTTATAAATATGTTCAATTACTAGGATTTTTTATTAATTTCTTATGATTTGTTCTTATATAGAGTCATAGACATTCAAAGAAGATGAACTTGTGAGACCTATATGTGATGAGACATATGCTCAACATCATCATATTAGGCATGACCAAATTTAAATTTGTTGATGAAATCATCAGTTTTGGCATTTATCGTCTGTAAAATCCTATAATGCTTAAACTTCTTTTCAAATGAGATCCCAAGTTTTCACCATTAAATAAATAAAAATTATTCAAAATAAGATTAAATTAAAGTTATAGAGCACACAAAAGCATAAGATACCAATCATTTAGAAAACATTGTAAAAAAAGGGCAAAAAATATCATTTTACAAAATTATAGGTCATTCATCATAGCCAATTATGCATTCACAGTAGTGAACCACGCTAAGACTAATTTGATCTATATAATAATCAACATTCTAGACATAAATGGTAGGGATAATTTGTTCAAAATTTTTAAGTTCAGAGTCCAGGATGCTACTCACATGATAGTTTAAAATCTGTGGCACCAATTAACTAAGGCCTACTATGAACAATAATGATAAATAATAATGGCATTAAAAAAATGATGGTAGGGTTTAATTTACTATGAATTAAAAAGTTCAAGATTTATTGTGCACATTTTAAGAATTTAAGGTTTGGGGCATTTTTCGAGTAAGAGTTTAGGTTCTATTTTGCTCATTAAACCTATATTTTAAAAAGTTTTATTTTATTATGTTATTTGAGATTAGTTAATAAGCCTCTTTTATAAATTATATTTTATATGTTCGACAATTCAAATCCATTTCCTAAAATTAAAATTAAAAACATCTACATACGTTTGGCAACATATTTAGGGGATAATTTGTGAGTTTTATAAAAAGTTTCATATAATTTAATAAGTTTGTTAGTTGTAAACATGTTTTGAAAACTTTTGCTGACACAGTTATTAACTTGGATAGCTCAATAGTTTTTGGATAGTTGATAGGTAATTATTAGTTTTGAATAGTTATTAATTTAATTTTTTTATTAAAAATTGTAAACAAATTGTGCTATCTAGTTTGGCAGTGGCAATTTTTGTGTAGAAAGATTGGTAAATTTGAACAATCAAATATATTATTTAAAAAAACATATACTTTTTACATCGATTATTACCATAATGGATGTATAAAGTTTAATATTCTACATTTATAATAACCGATCTAGAAAGGGACTTTCTACATCAGTTGGAAGACTAATTGATGTAGAAAATGCCCCGTGACTGTTATTAATAATTTTTCCATACATTTTCTACATCAATTGTATTGACCAGTGTAGAATATGAAGTTTTTACATCAGTTGTACAATTGATGTAGAAAGTTATGGACATTATACATCCCTTGAAACATTATCGCCTATTTAACCACTATAAAAAGCCTTTTTTGTACTAGAGAATTGCTGCTTTGCACTATAAAGTCAAAGGTATGAATATTTAATGGGACAACCTCCCACTTATAGTATAGATGATTGTCACTTTGAAATAGAAGTATGTAGCTATCTTTGTTCTATTAGTATAGTTTATAGTTGTTCCTCTACCAATTAATTAAGGTATAAGGGAATCGAGGGGTTGATTTAGCAAGAAGCCAAATTAATATACAAAGGATTAACTTGTATTCAAGTAGAGTGAGGGAAAAGGGCTATTCTCTTCCACCTCTATCATTCATTTACTAAGGATCGTGAATCATTCATCAAGGCAATCAACTTCTAGCTTTAGATTCTTAAGGTCATTGTGTCTTTAAAACACTTGAACTAACAACTAATGGAGGAGGGAAGGTGTGCAAGGTATAATGTCATCCTTGACATTATCAATTAACTACCACAATTTAAGACATAAAGTAACTAGGAGTCATTAAGATCCTAACCTTTCCTTAATGATAGCCAAGTTAATAATATAAAATAATATTTTTTAAATGTTTGGGATCTCAAAACCTTTTAAAATTATGTTTAAACTCAAAATAATACATTCTTATGCACAATGGAAGTAATTAGGAATGAAAAATCATAACTCATAATAAAACAAGGCAAAAGGTTATTTTCACGCATACAGGTACATTTGTCATGGTTTGTGTGCCATATGTCATGACATCTGGCATAGAGAGCCAAATTCTATCTCTGTATCATGCACTATGGCACATATGGCAGAATATATTGTCATGACAGCTCACAAAAATTAAAATTTTGATGTGCACCATTTTCGTATATGATGTTCAATTAGAGTGATTAAAGCACCCATATGAAGCTTATCCATAATCTAACTAATGACACAAGTTTTCCTTCAATATGCTATTTTATTTAAAAATTGAACACTCAAGTACAAAATGACCACTTTTTACCATTTCCTAGCAACTGAGACCCCAATTGCCAAACTTGTATCATTCGCCACCTTTAAGGCCTTCTCCACATCTAATGGACTAATATACACTTGATTAAATTGTTAGATCCATAATCATACATGTCAAACAAGATTTGGCCACTCAAACACCCTATTACCTCATAACATAAGCCACATGACATATTTAGACCAAATTGATTCCTTTAGCTAAATTCCATAATGCACATCAAAACATTCATTCCTACATGAAATTATATTAGTATCTCAGCCCTCAATTGACAATTATCACAAATACATGCACTAGAGCTAAGATACACCAAATGTCACCTTATACAAGCGCAACCAAAGATATATATGCATTACTACTAGGTAACTTATAAACATATGTACATATACAAATTTCATTACACAAAATAAAATAATAGGGCAATATAAGAGTCTCACTACCCTCAACCTAAGGCTTTCCCCTTTGCTCCTACTTAAGTCTGAACCTGTAAGATCATAGGGTGAGACAGAGTCTTAGTGACTAAAATAATTCAAAACTCTATATTAATAATAAAACCATAAACAAGTATATAAAACAAGATTATAAACTACGTGCTAATATGTATATATCCAATATCACATGCATCATCATACTATCCATCCAATCCTTTACATCTACCTTTGACTGAATTTGTAAGCTAGAACACTAGACTAATCATGAATCAATTGATCTAATCTCACCTTCTATAGGAGAACTACCCATTAAAGTGTTCTATCCCACTTTTGGACTATGAATTCCCTATATTACACACATAATTAGGGTTTTATATATTCCAACACCACATGTAACATCCTAAAAAATTAAAATGAGATTAAGTTAACTAAAAGAGGGTAACTAAGTAAATTAGTGTGGTGCATGGCTAGAGAGATATAATGAATACTCTTGGTTGTGATTTCAACCTTCAATTTGGGTTCAAAATAAAGTCAAGTCACCCAGACATTAAAAAGTGAGATTAAAAAATAATGGTTCTCTACCATATGCTGTGGTGTGCGACACATTTTTCATAGCTCATAGGTGAAAATTAATGAAGGAGTAACCTCTTTGTGCCATATGTCATATCATGTAGTTGTGATGCATAGTTAAAAATTTACAGCTATAAAGTTGCATCAGAAATTGAAAATGGGATAAAGTAATGAAGATGGCTACATTAGAAATTGAAAATGGGAGAAAGAAATAAAAAGATGAAGAACACAAATTTCTTTGTTAGGGCTTGCTACATTGGAAGTTTAAGAGAAAATTAGAGCTAGGTAACACCCAAGGTGAGTGTACTAAGCTTCCACCTCCCTTTCTCTTCCATTTTCTTGGGAGAATTAAGTTAGGGTTTAAGTTGAAAAAGTGATTATTGGTCATAAAGGTTATTGTCATTCTCTTTTGACTCTCATGCTTCCCAAACACTTCTTACTCTATTATTTAAAATTCAAATGGTCTTTTAAACTTTGTTTGATATTAAATTATGCTGGGACCCCATTTATAAAGGTCTTTCATACTTAGCCAAATTGCAATTAATTATAGTCAAGGTTAATCCTTTTGTTACCATAATATCTTTATTATTGTTTGTTTGGTTTTAATTATTGTGGTACTTCTTAATTAATGCTAAGTTTGTGTTAATCCTGTTGGTTTAAGTTGAGGGTGTTACACAATGTCTAAATGCACATTTATATCTATATTCCACCTAAATCTCTTGGCTACTATCAATTTTCACATGAACATTGTGAATAAGAGGCATGTGAGGATTAATAAACTTACATACACACAAAAAGTTAAAAGATGAAAGGTGGAGAATAGTTTCTTGATAATTAATAGAACACACCAAGATATCTTTTGCAACAACATCATTATGATACTCAAGTTGGATATCAAAGAAAGCAATTTAAATATCATGTAGTAGTATATTTGGCATCTATCTATCAACCACAATGAGGGTCTTGCTTATGGATCATGGACCATTATCAACTATGAGGTCACAATCATCTTCATCCTAGAATTACACAAGGTAGAAAAAGCCAACTTTTCCTTCTACAGAGAAAGGTCTTTTAAGGCCCTAAGCTAAACGAAGTTGACAATTGATCTTGCTAATAAACTAGTCATGAATATCAATTGAAGCAACAATAAAAAACTTGGCTAAAGATCTTCTAGCAAGAAAGGATGAAAGATGGAAATAAAGAGGGGGTTTTAAGAAATGGTCAAGAGGGTTGGTAGGAAACACAAAGGTTGCATTTTGAGATAGGTAAAGAAGAAAAGGAAAAAAAAAGTGGATGGAAGGAAAAGAAAAAGACAACAATAATAACCAACGTAATTAACCCACAATTAACCACAATGCCATAGTAATTTAGGATTAAGTCCTACATTATCCCTTAACATGGTAATCTATTTATAATTATAGAAAGCCAAAGTACAAGTTAAATGGAAAATGCTATTAAAAATGGGATCCTAAGTTTAAAGTCACATTTCAAGACTGTTTAAGCTCAAACAATTTAAAATCAAACCTGCCTTTCATGGCATCCTTAAGTATGGTGCAATGTACCCTTTAAAAATTTTATGAGGAACAATTAGGATCCTTAATTCAAGTATAATGCAATTTTACACATGAATCCTAAAGAACGATGCAAAAATCCCTAATCTATAATAGAGGCCAAACATTTGTTATGTAAGAGTTATGGGTCCTACCTATTATGCCTTGTTTAAATAGCTTAAGCTAAAAAATATCCATAAAATAATACATTATGGTGAAATTTTCCCCACCAATCCTAAAAGTATTGCAAAAATTTGCAATCCATAACAAAGGTACACGTTATGAAAATGTTGACCATAAATGTCAGAAATATTGATATTTTATTTGACTCGAAGTGCAGACATGGTAATATATGTGTTCAAATTTATTCTAATTGGCATAACTTAACCCTAGGCACAAAATTTTATTTTGTCATGAATTATAGCCACATAGACACACTTTGATTTAAAACCTATATGGAAGCTATGCTGACTCCTACCTCTCTCTTCTCTTCACTACCTAAGTTAAATCAAGCCCTCTTCCATTCCCCCCAAATTGTGAAGTGTGACAAAATAAAATATTGTTCTTAAGATGTATACTAGTTAACATAAATTTGAACACATGTATTTCCTCATTTACATGTTTGGTCAAATAAAATTTCAATTATTTTGATATTTATGGTCAAGGTAGTGCAGGAGTACCCATCAACCCCTTTTAATGAAGGCATCCTTCCCCAAAGCATCAAAAGTTCTTGACAATAGTTGACTAATAAAGTGTCACCCATAATACATGCTAGGCATCAAGGAACAGTAAGTTTACTATCACTTACATAGAAGATCACTACCAACATTCCCTTGCTTCAATCCAATTCAGCAATGATAATACCATTTCCACCTCCATAAGTGTTGTTGTTATGTGTAACATCTCAAAAATTAACCTAAGGTTAATTAAGTTAATTTAGAGCAAATGAGTAATTTTGAAGGAATATTTAGATATAAATAATTTTAATTAGAAGATTATTATTGGATTTAATTTAGAATAAATCCTAAGTTATGATTTCATAGAAAATAGAAATAGTAATAATAATATTATAAAAAAAAGAAGAAGGAAAGAAGAAGGAAAAGGAACATAAAAAAAATTGGGGAGGAGGGAAATAATTTTTGCTTTTGTGTGCGTTAATATGTAAATAGTGCAAAAAGAAAAGGAAGTAACAAATTTGTGCGTGCACAAATTTAAGAAAACAAGAGAAAGAGAGAGAGAGAGAGATGGGTGTGAATTTGACATGGGACCCACTCTTTGTTTTAAAACCAACAGACTTCTGTTGCCCTTTTCATTTCTCTTCCCTTTTCTTCATTCCTTCTTCTGCACACAAAGAGCGAGCGAGAGAGCGAGCGATGTCATGATTAGAGCTGATTTAGAAGGTGAAGCTCCATAATAGGATACTTCAGATAAAATTTTAAGTATTCTAAGACTAAGTAAGTGTTTTAAATTTTTTTCTTAGTCATTTTTTCCCTTGAGATTACAAATTTTGAGATTTTGAAAAACCTGGGTTTGAAAGAGGAATGAATTTTTGATGAGTAAATCTAGTTATTGAGGTTGTTAGTAGTGTAATAAATATTTTAGAGTATTATTTTGTTGATAGGATTAGACTTTGAGGCCTTTGAGTTTATCCATAGATCTTTATGGGTAGATTTTTTGTTAAATTTAAAAATATAAATTAATTTGTTGATATTTAAATAATTATTTGAGATGAAAAATAAATTATTATGGCTATAGAATAATAATTTTAGGCTTGAAATCAAGTTTGAAATTTTTAGGTATTTTTATGTGCAAATTTTTGGAATAAAAAGGGAAATTTTAATATTAGAAAATTATTTGAATGATGTTTTTAGCCAAACTTCAATAAAATTATCGTGAAGGAGACTATGGAACCAACTAGATAAGTTCAAATACATGAAATTAAATTTTAGAACTCAAAAGGCTAAGAGTAAGGTCTTAAAAAATGAAATAAAATAAAATAAATACTTAGTTGTTAGAGTATAAGTGAAATTGTGTTAATAATATTATTGACACATTAAAATATGATCAATTATAGATTAATTTTCTTTTGACACCATTCAAGCTTTGAAAAGCTTTAGAAGTGTTGTAACTTGAAGGATAACCTTTGATCTCTCAAAAGTTGAGGTAATCGGGAAAAATATATTTTATGTATTTATATATTAATTAATTAATTATGTTAGTGAAATAAAAGAATATATATATATATATATATATAACTAAATTTTAAAATAATTGTTTGTAATGCATGTGGCTTTGTTGAGACTATATGATTTATGACCAAGTTAATTGTGACTTGGTGTGAGTAATGAGATTGATGGTTGATGATGATGTGTACACTCTTGGTTATAAATTGTGAATTATGCATAATGATGAATTGTATAAGCATGTTGAGTTTTATATGATGATAATGTGGTTTATATGGTAATATAAAATTGATGCAAGGGGCATGATTGAAAAATAATGATTCTTGATACTTATTAAGCAAAAAAGTTAATGAGCATGTGAGATAATTATAAATTATATATATATATATATGAGCTTTTGAAATGTATTTTTTCATGAGCATGATCATATAACAGGAGTTTACCTTAGTGAAGGAGTTAGCGGTTATACAAAATCCATATGATACTTGGCTATTAACTAATAATCCTAGGAGTTATAGCCGTTACTTACCTTGTAAGGTACTATAGCATTGTTCCTATCAAGGGACTTGACCTTACTGGCCTACCTAGAGTTTTGGGCAGAGCTAGTTTTGAGTATAACACCCCATAGTATGTGATTTGGGGGAAACCATGTTCATAAGTGAGTAAGGTAACCCTGGCCTGATAGCCTCTCACGATATGATTAAGGCCTTGGGTAGTCTCACCACATGGACGATTCCTTCCGGTTGTAGGCCTACGGATTTCATGTCAAAAGAAATAAGGGGGATATAAGGAGGAGATTGATCATGTATATTATTATTATTATGCCATTTGAGTAATTGATGGTTATATTGAAAATATGAATATAATTGTAGAAATGAGAACATGTAGTAATTATGCAAATAATGTATATGTGGCCATTTGTGCAAATTTTGTACTTGACTTTATTCTTAAGATTATTCACATGAGTTAGATGTTAATGTGATTAACATGTTATTAATGTGATTGTTTACATGGTCACCTTGATAAATTTATTAGCCACTTGCATTCATAATTAATTATCATGCATTTGTACAACTTAGATGTACTTGGTTACTGAGTAGTTATAGTTACCCCTCTCTTTTAACATAGTATATGAGCTAGCTCATCTCAGAAGAACAGAGGAAAAGAGCATTAGGCCAAGTGATAATAATCATTTTTATAGGCCTTTCTCTTTTTATTTTGATATGTGTAGTTAATTTATGATATTGCCAATTAGGATAATATATTCTTGATCCACTTGCATTATGGGTTTTATGTTGCGCAGAAATGTATTTTGGGCCCTTAGGAATGCGGTTTGATGCTTGTGTTATATTAATGGGCTAAAATATTTGTGCAAGTAAAAATAATTAATATCTGCTTAGATTGAGAACTTAAATGTTGTTATGGTCTTCCCTTATATTTTTTATGTCCAAGGGTGAGCTGTTGATTGTAATTATATGTAAATGAAAAAAAAATCATGCATATAATGGGCTATTGATGAATAAATGATATATAAAGTATGATGACTAGCTAATAGTCATTGTGATAAATGTGATTGAGATCTTGGCCCCTAATTGCTAGTTATGGAAGGGTTTGAGTGGTCAAGTGTTATGTTGTAAATATATATATGTATTGTGGAGTAAGGCATAGAGAGAAAATAAAGGGAGAAGCTTTTCTCCCATGTTGATGTGTTTCCTTTATCATGCTTTCGCATATGTCTAATTGAATGATATGAGTTCTTGAAATATTTTAAAGACTTGGAATTTCTTTGTGTTGAATTGTTTGTGAAAATACATGTTAAGAATTTATTTAGGTTAATCTCTTATAGGATAATACTTTTGGGTTAATCCTTAATTTATTATAGTTAGTTTGATGATTAAGTCCTTATTTAGGACACTCTTTACATTATGAAGTCCGTTGACACTGTTGATGCTAATCTAATCAGCACATTTCTAAATCTTAAGATTCTATCTTGCTATGGAATATGGGTAGATAAGATCAACACAAGCAAGTTAAGTACATCAAGAAGGAGATTCAGCTTTAGTGAGGATCATGCTAGAGTAACGCTAGAGTGAGGAAGGAAAGGAGAGTCAAAAGGTGATTGAACACCATCCAAAACCTAGAGCAGGTGGGAGAGTTTATGATTTTGGCAATAGAAAGAGCGAGGTTGCAAATTTAGGGCAACAACAAGGTTTAGACTTCATATTTTTGGGTTCACACATCTGAGTCTCTCTTTGAATTCATTTTGGTCTTTGGTTCTAGAATATTTAGTATATGATTTGTTCTTTTTTGAGCTTTGATTCTTCATAGATTTCTAGGGTTTGTTAGTATCCCTTTTTATTTTTGAACTATGATTCTATGATTTTTTTTTTTATAAATGCTTTTGACCAAAAAAAATCTAAATGGTTCAACTACTTTAGTTTATGTGAATGCCAAGCAATTGTTTAGGGTCAATGTATGATGAAGAAGAAGATTTAGATGGAAATGAGAAAAAAGAGTAATTTTTAGTTTGATTGTTTAAAGTAGAATGGTAGAAGAAGATTTTTGAACACGATGGGTTTGATTTTATTTTGTGAAAGAATGTTGTGGAAAAAAAAAATTCTTTCTAGATTTGATTTCATGCTTCTTAGTGATTCTAGATTAATTTTATGTAGCAATTGGATGGGTGGATTTAGATTTGAGAATTTAGATTTGAAATTCATTTATTCTAAATTCTTTATTTAGATAATAAAAAATTTCAAATAATAATATCAAAATCCTTTATTTGGATCTTAAATAAAATTCTAAATTTTAAATTTTATATTTAAATTTAAAGATAACTTAGATGACATCAGCAGTCCTCCTAGCTAAAGTTGGTGGCCTAGTCCTGAGCAGAGGTTACAACCAGGTCTCGGTCAACTTTAACTGTCTGAACCTGGATGACATCAATGGTCTAGTCTTGATCAATAATGGTAGTCTAATTTCAATCAATGACAGAGTTTCGATCTCAAATAATGCCTATAGATTAGCATAGGACGATGATAATAGTTCAACAATTGCAAACTGTACTTAGATGACAACACAAGACCCTTATTAACAAGGATGTTTGGCACTAGACAAAGGAAGGCAAGCAAATCAAAGAAGATAATCACATATTAGTCCCAGGCAACGACGACGATAGTGGCGGACTGACAATGGTTGGATACGGTGAACCATCACAAGGCAATGGCAGCAGATTGACATTGGATGATAGTAATAGACCAACATTGAATGACAATGGCAGCAACAGCAGACCTGTACCCAGTGGTAAAGGAGGGTGATTGAAAGTGAATTAGAATTTGAAATTCCTAAACCTAATCAACATCGGCAATCCAATTTTGCATGGCGCTAGCGGTCTTGTCCCAAATGGCGCTAATTGTCAAATCCTGATCAAAATTAGTTGTGCAGTCCCAATCGAAGTTGGTAGTCCATGCTAGGTTGGCGTTTGCCTTTTGGTCTCGATCATCACTATCAATTCAGTCCCAGTCGACGATGTCAAAGTCAAGAAGGCAATTAAATCAACGAATGAATGTGAAAGAAGAGTGAGGTTTCAATGGAAATTTAAAACAATAAGAGTTTAGAAAATATTTTAAATTATAAAGGGAATGAGGTAGGACTTGGATCCACATATTTTTAATTATTCAAATAATAGATTTAAATTTGACTCAAATCTAAATCCATGTGCATTCAAACATAACATTATGGTTCTTTAGCGGTCATTCCATGTCCAATTTGTGGATTTTGTTGAAAGGAAGAAGACAATGGTGGATGAGAACTAAGGATGAACGTATTTGACTTCATGTAAGCTAAGATGGTCTCCACATTAGCCAAAATAGTCTACCGTTTGCTTACCTGTCAGTTTAACGATCAACGTTAGGCTCTTTAAATGATTTTGGGAAGGATGCCTTCAATAGAAGAGGTTAATGAGTATTCTTGCAACCATATTAAGATATTGGATGCTCTTTGGGGGGAAAAAAAGTTTGTGAATATTATACCCTTAATCATATAACAAATCATATGTTACTACAAAAATTATGAATTCGACACACACTTCGGTCTGTGTACATTACCATATATAGCCTATATAGGTTAATTTAAAAAGTCTATGGATTACATTAAATATATGTTTCGCTTTGGAAAAGCCATATGCATACAGTACTTATACAACTTGATGGGATTTGTTTAATTGTGCATAACCTTTGGGTTTTGTATGGATTTAAATAATACTTAATGATGACTATGAATTAAGTAAACTATAATAATTATAATTGAAAAGGTCTGAATAATAATACTGAGAAACTAGGACTTAATTTCTTGCCTTTCACAAAGTAAGAGTATGTTCTGACTTTAAACAGAATCTTGAGGAACATCTGGAATGTCACAAAAGGACGACCATTTCCATGTTTTTTTTTTTTGGTACAAATCTTGAAATTTGAAATTTGAACATTCAAATCAAAGTTAGGTGGATCCTGAAATTTTATTCTCTCGTCCTCTTCAATGTTTATTTTTCCCTTTAATAATATACACATACGCTTAGTAGTTCATTTGAAAGCAATGTTGATTTTTTTAAAGGACAATTTCAACATTAAACTTTAAATCCAAAAACATTTAGGAACAAACTTATTTGAAACCATGTTTACCTTTTACTTTTTAAAAACGGTACAATGATATCCTTACTATTAATTAAAATTAATTTTAATTATTAATTAACTAGAAAATTATAAAAAAGAACTTCAAAAATTACAACAAAAAAGACTACAAAATTATAGAAAATAACCTAAAATTACATATGGCAAGGACCCAAAAAAATTTCTTAGTCCTTTTCTATGATTCTTTAGGTTCTTTTTTGCAATATTTTAATTAACTAACAGTCAAAATAACATTTGTTAATAATAAAAATAATATTATACTATTTTAAAAAGTTATAAAAAATTTTATACTAAAAATAAATTTAGAATTTTTTGACACTCTTGAGTTTATAATTTAAAAATATATTAGCCATTTAAATTTTTTCCCTACTTCAAACTGACGCGTTTTCTACGTTATTTCTTTTCCAAAAAGTCATAGACCTACCTCTGAGAGAGAACGTAATATGAAGGGGACTTCTGATTCAATGTTTCTAGATGTTTTACCTCGTTTTGAACAAGAATCATGTATTTGAAACGCAATTGTTTTTGTTTTTCTATTTTTATAATTGGAAAAATATTTACAAGGGTATATTCCATCACCAAATGTTAATGGAAGTAATTTAACTAGAACAAGAATCATGAAAGTAAATATAGTTTCAAGAAATTTTGATTTGTCCATAAATGAAATGAAAATTTCTCATCCAAATTCTTGACCATTTGTGTTAACCTGCACGTAAAATACTCAATTATTAATTTAATAACAAAATATATACACACACATAACATGAACATTTAAAAAAAAAAAAAGCCAGTAAACGGAAATTATTGGTCTCATGAATTACCTCTGAAGCATTGAAGAAAAGTATACGTGCCTGCAGGTTACACAGTGACAGAGTCAATCAGGCATAAATTGAAGGACAATTATTTGTACCCCATATAGTCAAAATGGCCAGAATTGAAACGTGGAGGGTGACAAATAAATTCTTCCAAAATAAAAATAATAATAATTTAATCATATAAAATGTGATAATGATAATGAGATATTAAAAAAAAAAATTTAAAATTAAATTTATGTGTAAAATTATTTTAATAACCCTTCGCAATTTAAAAAATTATAATTTTCTAAATTATTTTAGTTATTAATGGAGCTAAATTTACAAATACTTATATTAAATTTGTAAACTATATAAAAATAATTGTATATGGATACTTTAAAAATTTTACACATAAATTTAATCTTAAATAAGTTTCTTAAGATCTCGCTGTCATTATCACCTTTCGTAGAACCAAATTGTCATTTCATATTTTAAGGAGATTTATCTATCATTTTTCCATCAAAATTCTCTTAAAAATAAGATAACATTTCCCATAATGACTTTTTATTTTTATTTTTCCATTACCCAACATCCTAGAAAACAGCATTGTGTGAGATCTTTCACAAGTATCTTGAAAATGCATTTGGCATATAATTATTTACATATTTCGGTGCTCGAATTCAAAATTTTAAAATAAATTGATTCAACTCTTTTATTCAGTTGAACCAAAATGTGCCTCCTCGATATCTCGTATTGATTCCTTTTTTGTTTGCAAAAGAGAAAAACATATATATTAAGAAAAAAATCTGCAATAATAAATTATAAATGGAGTAATCAGCTTCGTGTGCGTTCAACTTCTTAACCCCACCATCACTCTCATCATCATAATATATACATCCAGACATATCTATTATTTCCTGCTCTCTCTCTCTCTCTCTCTCTCTCTCTAAGATTGTATTCTCAAGTTTGTGAAAGTGAGAATGGCAAGAAAGTGCTCGCAATGTGGGAAAATAGGGCATAATTCTAGGACTTGCACATCTTTCAGAGGGATTAGTTCTACTTCTGTAGGAATTCGTCTCTTTGGTGTTCATCTTGAAATTTCTTCTTCTTCTTCTTCCTCTTCTTCTTCTTCATCTTCTTCATCATCAACACCATCTTCTTCTCCTTCTTCTTGTGTTGTTCCCATGTCGACGAAAAGCTTGAGCATGGATTCTCTGCCTTCATCTTCATCCTCATCATCGTTCTCCAATAATTCATCAAGAATCACCATTGATGAAAACTCCAAGAGATCCTCTGTTGACTATCTATCAGATGGTCTGATGCATGTCGCAGCACAAGACAGAAGAAAAGGTATGTATATATATTGTCTTTCTGCCCGATATATATATATATATATATATATGAGATTTAATTTGGATGATGAATTATTATTATTACTATTATTATCATAACTGCATATATTATAGGAGTGGCTTGGAGTGAAGATGAACACAGAAAATTTCTGGTAGGGCTTGAGAAGCTAGGAAAAGGAGATTGGAGGGGAATCTCCAGAAATTATGTGAAAACAAGAACACCAACTCAAGTAGCTAGTCATGCTCAGAAATATTTTCTTCGTCTCACTGCTATCAATAAGAAGAGACGATCAAGCCTCTTTGACATGGTATTTATTATTACATGACAAATATATATATATATATATATATATATGAACATGAAATTCAGCTTCCTTATCTCATTTTCTGATAGTAAACTTTGGTACTTCCACCAGTAATTATTAATTAATATTCTTTTCTCTGAGTTATAAAATGATGCACAAGTAAGCCCTTTCTTTTAGTATCCACCACAAAATTTATGGTTTGAAAACTTAATCATCCCTATAATTTTAACTTATTTATAATTGAGTATCTAAATTTTAACTCATTATAATTTAATTTTTATACTTTTTTACTTAATTTAAATTCAGTCAAGGACGGTCATGATGGGAAAGCAGGGGTGCTTTTCCTCATGTTACAAAATTTCTTTTAAAAAATGTTATTTTAATTTTTGTTTGTAAAAATTTTTAAAATTAATTTTGGGCTCCAACTATGATGTAGGCTTTCATTTTGGTTCCCCTTGAATGAGTTTTTAGATCTGTGTTTAAACTCAGCTCCTCAATATATAACTTGGTTTCTGTAGTGTTAGTCATTTATTGGAATTAAGTTTCAACTAAATCTAAACTACATAAATTAAGTTTTTAGATCAGTTAAAATTTAAGAATTAAATTTTAAATTATTAGCTCCAATAGCAAGATTAATTATGTGTCAATTTAACTGTATAATGAAATTGATGATATAAAATTAAATATCATAGATGGGCAGCAGCAATAGCAGCAGAGGCAACATGGGAGGTCAATTATTGTATAGCAGCTCAGTGGGAAAACAGGAGGAGGATATTAAATCTGGAATCGCCAAGTGCAGTGAAAAAGATGATGATGGGGAGACTGAGACTAGCCTGACATTGATGGGCCTAAGCTTGCTTGAAAAGGGAATCAAATCTGAAACAATAGTGCCCACGTGGCAGCATAATTCCCAGATGATGAATTCTTCTTCTTCACCAACATTATCACCTCATGATGATCTGGATCTCACACTTGCAGGACCAAGGGCATTGAAACATAATGAACCATCATCATCTTCTTTCCTTCTAAGCTCTATTTGTGTCACTTGAACTATATAAATATGTAGGCATCCAGTACTCTCTACTCTTTCATTTGTTGCAGATATATCAGATCCAAAAGCAATGCTTTTCCTTGTATTTATGGTAGTGATATAGAATCTAATTAATCTACATGCAGCAATTAAATACTAAGATTCCTCCATGATAAATAATGAACTATTATATCTCAAATATGTTTATAAAGCATGTATATATATCTACTATTTCTCATATTATGGTAATAATAAACTGGAAAGATATAAGGTTAATTTATGCCCATCCAAAATATAATCATTTTCTCTCAACTAATTTTAGTCTAAAATATAAGTAACTTAGTATTTGTTAAAAAAAAATTATTTTACCCCTTGTATTTATTAACATGAATTTCTTTGTCTATGAATTTATGATTTTTTTCACTCATCATAAATTAGATTAAAGGTGTATATATATATATATATTTTATAAGAATAAAGATTTTATTAATATGCTAATTATTGTTAAAAGATGTTTATATTTTAATCAAGGAGATATATTTTGAAAATGAATTTTCCAGACATCATGGGACATAGACCTTTTAAAATCTTTTTGCTGGTAATACACTTTTTTAGAACACAATATGAATGAAATGAAATTAATCAAAGGGAAGAAAAGTGATTTTATTGATGTAAAATGTCATCTTAATTTTTTTTTTATTCTTTTCCTTTTTTCTTGGTGGATGCTTAATGGGACCCAGATAACTATAAAATTCATAAAAGAATGGGCACCTTAGACCCCACCAGACAAAGTGCTAATGGCATGTTAGGAAGAGTAGCTAGCTAGCACATTAGTTTGACCTTTATTTATTCTCCACTCTTTTTTTATCTAAGCTAACTCCAAGTGACTTTTTATTTGAAGGATTAGTTAAGTATAGTGTTGGAATTGATATATTTAAATTTAAATTTTATATTTAAAATTTATGTATTTAAAATTATTTATTTGAATGATATAAAAAATTTTAAAGATAAAAGAGAGACAGGCTGAGATTCAAAATAGGAATGTAAGATTAAAAGTGATGAGCTTATCTTTATTCTTCAATCAATAGGAGATGAGAATGAGAAATGAGATGAATGGCAAGACTAATAGAGATATCGATAGTAAAAATGTGAAAAAAATTATAGAGTTAGAATATATTGAATTTCAAATAGCTAGAATTTAAAAGGAATTTAAAATTATAAAAAAGTATAATAAAATATGGATTTGTTTATTTGGATTGTCCCAATCAAAAAGACTTTTATATATCAAAAAAAATATTTGGTTTAAATTCAAATTTAAATCATCATGCATTCAATCGCGCCACAAGTATTTTATATCAAGATCACATCTTGAATAATAAGGATCTCTTTGAGAAGAGATGTTTATCAAGTACAGGATCAAACCAATGCACAATGTGAAACGGGGAAAGAAAAGAAAAAGAAAAAGAGATAAGAGAAAGACATCAGGGGAAAAAAAATGGAAAAGCAGGCTGTGAAGAAATAGGAATTTTAATGATAAAATTACACTCGGATCCGATAGAATAAAATTTATTATTAAGGGATCTCATAAAATTAACAAAATATTCTTAAATTTCAAATCCTGCACATTTACAACATAACTAAACAACAGTCACATATAACTTGTAAAGAAAAATGACAACTTGTAATAGGAAGTTGTAAATAATTGATGTTCAGTTATCAATACCCTTAATCAGGTTGTAAATACGTATGATTTGGGATTTAAAAGTATTTTGTGAATTTTATGGATCTCTTGATAATAAATTTTTTTCTATGAGACTTGGACATAATTTTCTCAATTCTAATTTATTAAATCTTAGTAACATTAAAATAATAATGAATCACATTCATACCCTAATATTAAAAGATAACAATTTAATCTAAATTTACCTGGATCTCTTATTTTACTGAAAACAAATAAAAGTTAAAATAATCCTATAAAAAATATAATGATAAGAAAAATTCCTAATTAACCCCGGAGATATTCTAAACATATTCCTTATTTAAATAATTCTAAATATGTAAAATAAACCCAATTATATCTTATCTATATTCTATTAGTTCTTGTCTATATAAATTAACAACTCGTGCCAACCCACACACATAGTGAATGAAACCTTAATCATCGTGCTCAAAGCTTGCGCATGCTTATCAATAAATTTGCAAACTCAAGATCCTCTTCTCATCATTTCTTTCCTCTTTTGTTTTTCTTTTTCCTCATCACATCCCCGCCATTAAAATAAAAATTCAACTGTTAAAATTTAACCAAATTCATTCATTAATTCATTTCAATAGTAGTCTATAATTAGTTTACACTTTCAGTTAAATAAATTAGTTTAGTTGTCAACGGCTTATAAATTGATTAAAAATAGATGAGATAAGTAGAGTAAAATAAGAGAAATCTGGATTCCTAGTGTAAAAATGTATGATTTGTAAAAGAAGTAAAGCATAAAAATATCCAACAACTTTTTTTTAAAAATATCCAATATCTTTAAGTGAACAAATATACTAAAATACCATTAACTTGTTATAATAAGTGCAAACATCTCTATTATGTTAAATTTGAACAATGTTCATTAACATTGACCGTAATGAAAATAGGAAACAAACATAACGTATAAAAATACCTAAAAAATTTTCTTTAAGGCCTTATGATACTCTTAAGTAAACAATAGTGTATGAGTATCTATTAACTTTACAAAAGAAGTCATACAGCCAAGTCCCACCCTAACAACTCGAGCTTATTTGAGCTGGACTGAATATCCAAATGGTTGAATATTATTTTATTATATTTTTTAGTAAATTTTAATTTTTATCTTAAAAAATTAAGATGTTCAATTTTTACCTAATTTTAATTTTATTTTATTAATAATAAAAAAGAATTCAAGTATTCAAGATAAGCCCATTTGACAAGCCTCAAATTTTTTTGAGTTTAATCAGGTAGCCCAAATGAGACCGAAATAAAGAAATTTTTTTAAAATTCCCGAACTCAATCCTAGAATTTTTCTAACATATTTGAGCTGACTCGTCATATTTGATCTAAATTATCAACTCTAATCTTTCTCAATTCATTAAAATAACTTGACATTAAACATAAAGTTCTAAGAATAGAATTTAAAAGATTAGGAAAGATTGGCCTATTTTATAAAATTAATATATACTCATGCACCATTGTTGACCATAAGATATTAGAAGCTCCTAAATAAACAAATTCTAGATATTTTTGCATCTTATACTTGCTTTCTTATTTTTTAACAGTCAATATTAACAGACATCAAACATGGAATGGGAATTATTGTACTCATTAAAATAAATTTATGGATACTTTTTCATCTTTATCCACATAAAGATAATGGGTACTCCTGTGAAAAAAATTGTTAAGTATTTTTCCCCTTTAATTATTTATAAAAAGTTTCTTTCAGTTCCTAGATTTTGTCATTATAAATCAAACTTTATTACTTTTATGGTTGGAGAAAGGGATTTAATACTGTTAAAATTTATTATAAAAGACCATAAAAAATTAAAATTAGGATGAAGGAACAAACTAAATGTAATTAACTATTATAACCTTAATATAAACCCTGTTAATAATGCCTTAAAATTAATGTGTAGAGTACTACAAAAAAATTCTTTTAAAAATAAAGTTTTGTATATTTCAATTCCACACAAATAAAAACAAAAATATAATATTAAATTTAATTAAATAAATATATTTTAAAGAATAATTACTTTTTAAATCATTAATTGAATATAATTTTAAAATCATTCTTTTAAAAAAAATTAAACAATATAATTTAAAAACATTTATTTGTTTATTTAACTATTATATTCAATTTGATATGTGGTTAGAAAAAATATAAGAGATTTGATTGGAGGAAATTTTTTATTTTAAAATTTATATTTTGATATTTAGTCCTTCTAAATAATTACTATTTTTAAAATTTTTTTTAATAAATACTGTTTTTTATAGCAATAATTTTCCCATGAAAAAAAAAAGCTAAGTTTTCTCATCTGGTTGTGATTGGAAAACGTGTACGTTTTTTATCCTTTAAGCGTTGTCCTAGTCGTGTCAGCGACAGGTTGGATCTTGTTCTTATCCTTCATTTAAATTATGAAAAACAAAATTATGATAGTTCATATTTTAATTTTATTTGAGTTTATGATTTTATTACTTTCTAATTTTAATTTTTTAATAGAACAAAAATATAAAATAGAATTAATTAATTAAAAATATAATTTAAAATTAATATTAAAATTTCGCACTGTTCAAATGAAACGTAGATGGCTCAAACTCAAACTTGAGGATGGTATATATATTGTTTTTATTCTTTAGATGAGCATCAAATTCAAACTTGATATTATATTTTAAACAGCATTCATTTGCTTTTGAAATTTGGTATGAATAATTATCCTACCAAATTCAATTATGATATAAAGATGAAAGATAGAGTTGTTTGGCTTTTCTACCAAAAAGAAAAATGGTAATAGTTTAAATTATCTCAAAACTGATAATTACAGCTAAAAATTAATAGTTATCTATGGAAGGCATTTGAATATTTAAAAAAAATGTTAGGTGATGTTTTTTTTTTTTTTGCCTGAAAAATGTTAGAAGATTGGAACCAAAAGGATTATTGCCGGTGAGAAATGTAATCCTTCTCTTATAGGCAATGATACATACATACATACATACATACATACATATATACATACATACATATATAATGGTAGAGCTAAGACCCTAAGCAAGAAAAAATTAATATTTTTTAAAATTTATAATAATATAAATATATTGATCATCAATTTTTTATTTTAAAAATTATATTGAATATGTTGATATGATTTTGTTATAAATATGCTCTTTATATCTTATATAGATAATTAAAATATTATATATTTAATAAGTTTTCAAGCTAAGATATTTTTTAGCCAAATATCAAGAATAAAAAATATAACGTTATAAAATTTACATGCCGCACGTATAATTTTTTTTTTTGAGGTGAGAGGTGTAAAGGTAACATACATATATACATTTTTAAATATAAGGCCTAAATAAACTAGATCTCAAGATGTGATTCAGTCAAACTCTTTTTAAATATTAAAAAAAAATTTAAGTAAAAATTGATCTAATTAATAAGAATGCAGTTGACGAAATGTATGGATTTGATCAATTGAATTAAATAATGCGCGGCTAATCAATGTCAAACACAATACATCATCCATTTTTATCTAACGCGTAATTATTAAGAAAAATAGTCAAGTAGTTAGGATTTTAAATTTTTTTTTTCAACTTTATCTTTATTTTTAAATGCATGGAAATGAATTATATGATTAATGAAAGGACATAAGTCATTTTAATACACTCTTAGTGGCATTTTAATTAAAAAAAGACATTAATTACTCTTAAAAATTCATAAATTACCTTGGAGGGATTTAAAATACTAGAAAATGAAAGTGTAGAAACTTAGAATATTAAAAAAAAAAAAAGCATATGGACATATAACAAAACACAAGTAAAGCGTAGGAATGTAAAATACTGAAAAAAAAATAGAGAATTATAACAAAATATAAATAAAGTGTAGAGACTAAAAATTATATTTTTTTAAATTTTTTTAAAAAATCATTCTTATACATAATGAGCATTCACAGGATCACTCTCTATTTCATATCATTAAGAAGATTATAAATCTTATAATCAAAAATTGAATTTTCATCTTGAACTGTGTTTTTAAATTAAAAAAGAATAAACATGTGAACTAACTTGTTTACCAAGCCAATCAAATACATCTCTTAACAACAACCCCCAATTAAGTTGAAGGACATCCTGATATTTAATGTAAATTAGCTAGTTGTTGGTCACACTCACACCACTGTGTTGATGACTTTTTTTATTATTAAAAAGAAAATTACCAACTTACCTAAACATGGCTTTTTAAAAATGAAATTCTATAATATATGACCAGTTGTTATGATTGTGTCCCGGCAAAGTTTGACTAGTCCAAGGCTATTGTCTCCGATTTAAAATATAAATATTTTTTAATTAATTTTAATTTAAAATAAAATAATTGAGTATATACAATTTTTTCATTTTATTCCTTCTATTTATTAACTAAATATTTATATAGATATATCTCTCACTCACCATAAAATACATTAATAATTGAGATTAGAGATTAAAAAGAAAAGATATATTTTAAAAAATAATAATTTTATTAATATTTAATTTTTAAAAAAAGTATTTATATTTTAAATTGGAAGAAGTATATCACTCTTTAGTACTCCAGCCACAAAACACGAAAAAGCTCATTCTTAAAGAAACATTGGAATTCTCAAAAGCAAACTAGTACTGTTATATATATATATATATATATAGTTTCTTTTGCTTTCAGTGTTTCCACACTTGATTTCTTCGAAGGCTGCTTAAGATAATGAATCAAACAAAGACAATAATTAGCAAAGGTGAGAAAGCAGCAATTTTCAGAAAGAAAATGATTTAGATAGATCAGAGAGCTTTAAGCCAATTGTCTTAGTTTTTTACGCTTGAATTGCAATTTTTTTAAAAAAAAATTGAATTGAGTTGAGTTAACTCGTGTTTCATGATTGTAAATAATTTACTTCACAATATAACTGCTTTTCGTCTTCATATCTTCAATAATGTGATTTAAAAACTTAATAATTTATGTCAATCTCCCATTTCGTACTACTCCAACATTTATATATTAAAAATTCATCAAGTTTGAAAAGACAATTTCACCGTCTTAAACTGCTCCTTCCATCACAAATTATATAAAACTTTTAAAAAAAATTTTCATTTTAAAATATAAAATACTTTAGATACATTAAAATTTCATTAAATGCACAATTTTAATATTATTTTTTTCTATAATTAATTTATATCCCTTTTCTTTTTAATTTATTAAATGATGGGTATCTTTAAAAATTTATATTTTTGTCTTGAAAAGATAAAATTATTAAATATATTTAATAAGATTTATTGGTATGTGATATTTTCTAAAAATATCTTATAATTTAAAATGAAGAAAGTATTAATTTAAAAATGTCTAGAATTTTGAATTTATTTTTGATATATTATTCTCTTTTAATATTGAAAAACAATATAGAGTTGCCCCTACCATAATAAAAAATAATTTTAATAATTAGTTGATAAGAAAATTACAAAAAATGAACATAAAATGACATAAAATTGTACCGTTTTAAATTATTGAAAGAAAATATTATATTAAAAATAAATTTAGAGTTCGAAACCTCCTATTAAAGGCAAAATTGTAATTAAACCTGTATATTTTCTTCACAATATTATTACAATAAATAAATCAAAATCATTAAAATTGGAGAAACCTCAAAACAGGAAACTCTTATGATAATGAGTTTGAAATCTAATTATTTGGGGAATCTGAGGATATGAGATTTGGAACCCGTGTAAAATCTGACACATGTATACGTGTTTACACTTTATTAAACACTTCAACCAAGATAAGGATGAAAGATAGGGTTGCTTGGATTTTCTGCCAAAAGTAAAAAATGATAATAGTTTAAATTATCTCAAAACTGATAATTAAAGCTAAAAATTAATAATTATATGGGGAAGGCATTTGAATACATACATACATACATATATATATATATATAAAAGGTTAGGTGATGTTTTTTTGCCTGGAAAATGTTTGGAGATTGGAACCAAAAGGATTCCCCTCGAGACATTCAATCCTTCCCTTATAGCTATTTATACATGAACTTAAATTCTTTTACTATATGTAATACAATTATTTGTAATATTTAAATTATTAAAATTCATATCAATTATTTAAATAAATTTATTCATTCATTAATTTTAAATGAAGTGTGAATTCAGAATTATTAATCTGAATTTTAATGATTTATATGCTTCTTGCACTCAATGTTTATATTAAGTAAAGTCATTAAATCTAAATTCATTAACACACAATGACAGGCAAGACACAAAGGCAAAAAAAATTAATATTTTTTAAAAATAATAATTATATTAGGACTAAAATTTTAGTAATATAAATAGATTGATCATAATTTTTTTTATTCCAAGAAATTATACTAAACATGTTAATATGGTTTTTTACTATAAATATGCTCTTTATAATTTATTTAAATTATTAAAATACTATATATATATATATATATATGTATATGTATATGTATAGTAATTTTTTAAGCCAAAATATTTTTTACTTGATTCAAAGGATGTAAAATATTGAAAGTAAATGATACAAAAGAAAAATAGTCTTTTTTTAAAAAAAGAAAAGTCAAGTAGTTCAAATTTCAATTTTTTTCAACTTTACCTTTTTTTTATATGCATTGACATGAATTATATTATTAATGAAAGGATATTAGTAATTTTAATGTACTCTTAGTGGCATTTTAATTAAAAAAAGACATTAGTTGCTCTTAGAAATCCATAAATTACCTAATATATATTGAAATGTGAGATCACTTTTAAAATACATCTTATATTTGAAATGGAATGGAAGTAATATATAAATTATGTCATGAGACAATATAATCTAATTACTAACTTACATAGTGGAGAAAAGGTTTCATAAAATATTTTGGAATTCAACTGAGTATTGTGGCCAAGGACAGATTTGAGGGGGCAAGCAGGGCATGTCACCAATTTTTTTTTTTATATACTTTGTTTTTACTTTTAATAAATGCTAAAATTAATTTCCACCCAATATTATGTAGTTTTTCACTTTGGCCCTCATATAATTATTTCTGGATCCACTTCGACATTTTGGAAGACCTTAATCTAGCAATGTTGGAACGAGAAACAAATAACTCTTGTCTTTTTTCTTTTTTAAAAATTTTCTTTAAAACAATCAATGTTATACATAAAGAGCATTCACAGAATCACACTCTATTTTACATTATTAAAAAAATTATAAATCTTATCATGAAAAGTTAGATTATCACCTTGAATTACATTTTAAAATTAAAAAATAAAATAGACATGCAAACAAACTTGCTCACCAAGTGAATCAACACAACATAGAGACCATTGATATATTTAAATAATTTTTAAAAATATATCCTAATTATATTTGAGATATATTTTTGCCAAATCATTAATGGCCAGTAATTCTTGATGATAACCCCTTAAAGTTGAAGGACATCCTAATTTTTAATATAAATTAATAGGGTTTTGCAAAAGTCCTCTAGTCTTGTTTAACCCAATCCAACTCGAGATGGTTCGGTCCTATTTGGTCTATATAAACACTAGCCCTTCAGGATCAAAAAGATTAAAAAGATCAGACCATTTTTTTGAATTGGACTGAACAAGAGCTTAGGTATCTAAACTACTTAATCTGCTCCAATCCTATTAATTTATTTAATATTTTTATAATGTATTTATGACAAATACTTCAAGTGTAATTGACGCTAAAATGATAATTGTATGAAAATTTGTTGAGTTTTTTTAAAATTTTTGTTGTAATATAGTGTTGTTGAAGTTTGTTGAGTGTTGTTTTTGTTAAAATTATAAATCATTTGAACTATAATACAAATATATTTTTTTGAAAATTATTATAGATTTATTACTATTGTAAATGTTTTTATTATCTTATTTGAATTTATTATATTGAAATGAATTATTGGCTCTCATAGAGAAAAACAAAAGTTAAGTAAGTATTTGACTAACAAGATCAGTTTTTCAATCCTATGGACTCAATCCTGTCCTATTAATCTTTAAGTTATCATTGGATAAAATTAAATTACAAGTTGTTTAACTTAATACTTTTTATGAAAGAGATCAAATTTTAAATTAAGTTAAAATTTAGTACCGTCTAATCTTTTATACAACCTTATAAATTAGTTAGTTGTTGGTCACACCACTGTGTTGATGACTTTTTTTATTATAAAAAAATTATCAACTTACTTAAACATGGCTTTTGAAAAAGATGAAATTCTATAATATAACACTAGCTAGTTGTTATGATTGCGTCGTGGTGAAGTTTGACTAGTCCAAGGCTATTCTCTTTCCTGTCTAAAATATAATCATTTTTTTAATTAATATTAATTTAAAATCTAAACAATTTTTTTTTCATTATGCCCTTTATATTTATTAACTAGATATTTGTATAAATATATTTTTAATTCATTATGAATTACATTAATAGTTGAGATTAAAGTTAAAAGAGAAATAATATATACTTTTATAAAAATAACAATTTTATTAATATACAATTTTTTTAAAAAAAACTATTTATACTTTAAATCGGAAGAAGTGTATCGCTCTTCAGTACTTTAGCCACAGAACACGAAAAAGCTCATATGGCTAGCTAGCAACATGTATGAATATACATACATACATACATACATACATATATATATATATATATATATATATATAGTTTTTCTGCTTTTCAGTGTTTCTACATTTGATTTCTTCGAAGACTTCTAAAGATAATGAATCAAACAAAGACCATAATTAGCAAAAGGTGAGAGAGCAGCAATGTTCAGAAAGAAAATGATTTAGATAGAGCACAGAGCTTTAAGTCAATTGTCTCAGTTTTTTACGTTTGAATTTTATTTTTTTTTAAAATTGAATTGATTTGAGAACTCGTGTTTCGTGATTATAAGTAATTTACTTCACAATATAACTGCTTTTTGTCTTCATATTTTCAATAATGAGATTTAAAAACTTGATAATTTATTTCAAATTGCCCATTTCGTTTTCCAACATTTTTATATTTCATTCTTACATTTTGGCCCTCACAAATTAACTTTTGGATTTGTCACTGAACTTACGGATCATAGATTTAGATGACTTTTATATATGTCTGTATTAACACATGAGTTATAGGTAATTTTATCCTTAAATTATAGCTTTATGAATGTATGAGATACTTAATTTATTTTTGATGTGATATTCTCCTTCAACATTTAAAAACAATATACTGTTACCATTACAATTAATAAAAATTAACTTTGTAGATTAATTAACTAAATTACAAAAAATTACTATAAAATTTTTAGAAAATTGTCAAAAAAAAATAAAAATAAGTATCATATAAAAAATTTACATTTTTTTTGTAATTTTTAAAGTTTTTTTGTAATTTTTGAAGCATTTTTTTATAACTTTTTAATTAATTAATGATCAAAGTGAATATTTGTTGATTGCAAGGGTCCTAATGTGTCATTTTTAAATATTAAAGAAAAATGTTGTGTTAAAAATAAATTTAAGGATTTTGATTATGTATAATTTAAGGGAAAATTGTAATTGAAGCCATATATTTTCATCAGAAGATTAATACATCAAAATCATTAAAATTGGAGAAACCTCAAAACCGGAAACTCTTATGATAATGGAGTTTGAAATTAATCATTTGGATTTCGAGGAATCTAAGGATATGAGATATGGACCCGTCAAAAATGGGACACATGTAAAAACGTGTTTATTCAACACTTTAATCAAAGATAAGGATATCTCAAACATGAAGCTTATCCTCTTGATTGAAGGGACGACTATCAAAATGCTTATCTCTAACGTACCTTACACTGTTTGGCATCTATTCACACAAATATATATAGGAGGAAATGACCATATTTTTTTATTAAAAAAAAAGTTTGGGTAAGTTGAATCATAAAATATGCTTTTAAACTCAAACAGTGCTTAGATATTGACTAGTCACTAATAATATCCTCACATCGACAAATAGCAGAATTTGAGATCCATTTATTTAAAATTAAAAATAAATAATTTTTACATACTTTAGAGATTTTTTAAAATATAAATTTATTTTGTAGAGATTTTATAAAAAGCAAATATTATTTTATGTTTGGATATGATAATAAAAAATAATTATTAGTTAGTTATTTTTAAATTTTATGATATTTTTTTTAATTTTTGTTTTACAAAAATAATTTATTATAATATTATTTTATAATTTTATAATTTCTTCACGTATTCTGTCTCTTTAAAACATTCTCTCCTATTTATTGTATTTGATTATTTTCAGATGCTACTCAAAGTAATTTCTTAAAATAATCAAAAATCTACTTTTTTTTAAATTCTAATTATTTTTAAAATTTTAAACAAACATCATATGAACTTCTAAAATAGATTTTTTAAAAAAAATAAGTGACTTTTTCATAAAATAAGTTGAAACAAACAGGCCCATTGATTTTACAACTTTATAAATTATAACTCAAATCCTTATTAACTGAATTAACTTCTATTGTGGATAAAAAAAAATAAGCATAATTGGTTCAGATTAATTAATTATATCGTAAGTTTGTGTTATTATTTAATTTATTCATCCAATCTTACTAGCAAATTGTCTTGGTTTTACTTCGGGTTAAAAATGTTCATGCTAGGAGTCACGAGTGCGATGTATATGTTTTTTATATTTTTGTTCCAATTATCATTCTCATATATATATATATATATATATATAAATTTCTAATAATCATTCTAAGCCTATTATAATCTACATTAGCATTTTCAAGTCATAAACACATCGTTCAGTAACGATTTTTGACATCTCCCAACTTATCAAAACCAAGCAAGTACAAGCAAAAAGTCCCACATCTCATTTAATTTTCAATCATATTTATTTTCCAAGCATAATATTGTCTTTTTATATATTAAGCATTTATTCTTTCCATAAATTTAATGTACATATCACACAAATTCAGCATGAGGATTCCATATATATATATAATTTTTTTTAACACATCAAACATAATTTTGAGCTCTCAAAAATTTCATTTCAGATATTATTATTTTTTAACTTTCTCCCATGCCAATTCATTAAGAAAAATAATTCTTTTCAACATATCCATAAATCCCAAGATCAATAGCATTTTTATGGTCTAATGACACCAATTTCTCTTCACTTGTAGAAGGTTGAGGACTCAATTTCCTTTGCTTTCAAACAATTTTCCAACTTCGTATACAAAAAGTAACTCCTGAGCTTTTGTAGTTTCAGACACTGAGGATGACTTTAATTCCTCTGAAAAGCAGATGCCAACGGAAATTAGGTTTAATAGAAGAGGCTAATTCTTTTTAATATGATAAATTAAAGTTTGAATATTTATTAAAAAGAATGTTTATATTTAGTGTCCAACAGTGATTCAAAACAAGATAATATTTTTGTATAATTAAAATAGAGAAGAAAAGAGAAGCAAATATGGTTTCTAGAAGATGGAATACCAAATTTTAATAAAATATAATTTAAATAACTTTATTTACATTAAGTTGTTAGTGCTTCTAGAATTTAGGATTGATTGCCTTTGTTTGCGGAGTAACAAAGTATGATTAGGGTGTAACACTTTCAAAGATATGGTGACATTTCAACCAACCAAGTGTCCTCCATATTAAAAAAGGAAACAAAAAGATTTAAAATCGGTTGTCCGATGTTTTGGAATTTTTTACAGTACTAAGGTTCACATGAATTTCGTGGAAATTTACATTTTGTTTTCACGTACCAGACTTATTCTGACCCCAAAATCTTTCATTTACAAAATTTCATTGTCTTGTTGCAATCATCTCCAAACACCCTCCATCATTGTTCCCATCAATTTGTCCTTTCCTTTTTCTTTTTCTTTTCAGCTTTTGTTTTTATTTCTATTTTTATTTTCTTTTGGGTCGTCTCATCATTGTATATAGCCAACATTCTCGTACGTATAATTAAGTATAATTTGGCACATTTCTAGAGTATTGTGGAAACAATGTCGCATATAAATCATTACACCAAATAATGGTTTGTTCAGCGGAGTATTTTAAACCCGCAATTTTAAATAAATTTATGATTGAGATGTAAATTTAAAATGTAAACTCAAATTATAAATTTATTAAAGTTTACCTCTATTAATAAATTAAATAGTTAACATATAAAATATGATCATAATTTAATTTAAATATATTTCAAATATAAGTCATTAAAATTAAATCTATCTACATTCATGTATTATTATATTCCACATAAAAAGTTTTAAAATATAGCAACTTATTTTTGGTATTTTTGTTTTCTTTTTCATTAATGTTAGTTTTTTTTTTAGTTTTATTTTTTATTGAACCGGATCCCACTACTTTTGTAAATCAAGTTTTACATAATATATCCATATCTTACTCATCAGGTTTACAAATAAATTGGTATAATTTTATAAACTAAAAAGGTAAACTTGACAAATTTAGAGAGCCAACTCATGAGTTTAATTGAGTTTAAATTTATAAGCGAGTTAATATAATTTTATAAAGTAAAAATATAAAAATGATAAACATGTAATAATGCCGAAGCGTATTGTCTCTCTAAAATTAATTAAACTTGCTTTCAAGACTTTAAGTTCTTGAGGGAAAAAAAAATCAATTCTCTAATGCTTCTTTTGGGATGGGAAAGGATTTTTAAGAAAATGACATGTTTTTTAGAATTGGCTTTCCCTTCTCCTTCTCTCTTCTTAACTTTCCCATCCTTGGATCTCAACTTTAATAGTTGAAATCTAACATATTATAAAATTATTATAATATTAAATAATAGATAAATAAATTTAAACTATTAAAATTTGATCTAAGTAGTTCATAGTTACAGTGGAAAAAATATAAAAAAATTATTTAAAAAATAGTTTTTAATATAGTTCTGGATTGTCACAATAAAATTTTAACAATTTAAATTTATTTATTATTTCACATTATCAGAATAATTTTATAATATGTTACATCACAACCATTGAAATTGAGATGCAGTAATGGGAAAGGTAAGAGGTTGGTAGAACAAGGGATTGGTAGAAAGAAGGAAATTAAGCCCCTCCATAAGGAGGTAAATTTTTGAAAACATTATATTTAGGTTTTATGAAAGGAAGTTTATTATCAAGAAGTCTCATAAATTTTATAAAATATTTTCACATCTCAAATCCTGTGCATTGACAACTTAATTAAAGACATTAATAATTGAACAACAATCATTTACAACTTGCAAAGAAAATGATAACTTGTAATAATAAATTGTAAATGATAGTTGTCCAGTTGTCAATATCCTTAATCAAGTTGTTAATATAAAAGATTTGGGTTTTGAGAGTATTTTGTAAAATTTATTAGACACTTCAATCATAAATTTCTTGAATGTAATTTTTCCTAAGTTCTTTTTCACATGGAGCTTTATGTGGCTTGCCAGCAAGGTATTTAATGGTCAAAATTGAAAGTTAACGATCAAAGCAATCAAATCATCAAGTTACAGCAAAATTGTCCGATTTTGAAAAATGCCAGGACAATATTGTGCCTTTAAAAACGTTAGGATATTAATTGTGTCTTTTTAAAAATATCTTAGACATACTTGTACTTTAGCCCAAGTTAAATTCCACTTCCATTTTCTTTTTTCCAATTTCATGCTATCAAATGGGGCATAAAAAAGTTCATTGGATAGATGAAATGAAATAAAGAAAAATTGAAAAGAAACAAGAACAAGAAAATTTTCATATAACATATCTCATGTTTTTAAATAAATAATCATAAGAATATATAATGATCAATCATTATATATATGTATATATTTTAGTACGCCAATTACTTATAAATAGTGATGAGATCGAATAGAAATGACTGACTTTGAACTACATTCTTTGTTTATTTATATTAATTAAAAATGTTTATATTATTAGTAATTATAACCAATGAAGTAAGCATGAGACATGCCTGTAAGTTTATTAATTAAAAAAAAAACAAAGTATAAGCAAATACCTATGAAAAGCACAAGGGAAAATTACACCTAGATTCTACAAAAAAAAAAAAAGTCTTATTAAAAGGACTCATGAAATTCACAAAATACTCCTAAATTTAAAATCTTACTCATTTATAATTTGATAAATGGTATTTATAACTAGGCAATGAACATTTATAACTTATTATTACAAGTTATCATTTTCTTTTATAAGTTATAAATAATTACTATCCAATTGTAAATGTTCATTGTTTAGTTATAAGTGTCCTTTGCCTAATTGTACATGTACAAAATTTGAAACCTAAAAATATTTTACGGATTTTTACAAAATCTCTTGATAATAAAGTTTTTTTTTTGTAAAACCTAGGTATAATTTTGACAAACGGCAAGCCATCACTATGCTAACATGATGTTAGTTCGTGCAATAAGATGATATTGTTTGTCCTAGCTACCAAATAGGACCTAAATGTAGAATTGGTGGGTACTGGGCAGGATGGTATTTGCGAGAAGCTGACTAGCAAATATAGGAAGGGTTAAATAACACTTTTATCCCTCAATTATTCATTTAAGAACACCCAAAAGACATATTTGCCCCTTAATTATTCATTCAGGAATACATAGTATTTTAAACTTTTATGCCATGTAATTGTTCTCTTACAACACCTTGCGTTAAAAAATTTAACTTAGTAATTAGTTGACCTAAAAAAATTACAAAAAAAAACTTAAAAAATTACAGAAAAGCATTTATAAAATTTCAAATAAATAACATATAAGAAATTTAATATTGATTAAGTCCATAAAATAATAGTTAGTCTAAACTATATTTTGACATTTTATGAGGGTAATAAATAACATTTACATTCTATTATTTACAAGTAATTTAGAAAACTTAATTGATAATAATTTTTTTATAAATTACTGATGTGAAATTTATGAATCCTTTTCTATAATTTTCAAGATCTTTTCTTGTAATTTAAAAGTCAACTAACAGTTAAAGTCAATTTTGCAATAAGTGAGTACTAAATGCACCATTTTTAAAAATTAAAAAAAATTATACTTCGTAAAAGTTTAAGATACAAAGTATTTTTAAGTGAATAGCTAAAAGATAAAAATATTCTTTTAATCCATAAATGAATCCTCATTCCTCAGACACCTTCACTATGGTTAGCTCATCTGTCAATGTCGCCTTCATCTAGAACGTGGTAATGAACAGAAAAGGTGAATACTTCTTTATGTCCTAAACGGAATGTACTAGAATTTCAATAAAACCTTCCATATAATTGAATTTCGGAAGATAACAAAACCATAACTGGACAGTGCACTGAATGTGTGGTGCCAGTGCTTTCATTGTTATCCATCTCAAGTCCAGAACCTTTAGGAAGTCACCATTCAAGTGGGGATGAGATATTACTCTAGGAAATTCCAAATGATCGAATTATGCAAATGAGGATGAATTGTCTTGCAATAATACATAGGACGAATTAAATTAAAGCTAACACATGAACTCAGAACAACAAATCACTCCGCGCGTCACAAAATGGTCCTATAAAATGGAGTTAATATTTCTGTAATCTTAATCCCTTGTATCCTTATTATAAGATATTTTCTAAATAAAAAAAATTCCCTTAATATATGACACTTGATAAAATATTAATTATATTTTTGGCTAAAGTGTAATTTTAATCCTTTAATTTTATGTAAAATTTTAATTTAATCTTTTAATTTTAAAAGTCTTTCCAATCCTTTAATCCCAACACCAATAGTTTTAAATGATTATTTTGTATATTAATCATTATTATTTAAAAAATTATACTTAATATATCAACATTTAAAAATATTAATATTTAAAAGTTCAATGTATAATTTTTTTTGTAATAAAACTAACAGTGCCAAAGTTAAAAAACTTAAAAAACACTTTATAAAATTAAGGGATCAAAATAAAATCTTTTATAAAATTGAAAGTCTAAATAAATATTTTTTCAATATTACCCATATCTAAACTCATTATGAAAGAGAATATAATGCAACTTTAAAAACTTTTCATTTAAATAGGAGTAAAATAAAAGTTTTATTCTATTTCAAAAATTAATAATTTAAACAGTTCTCCTTAATTTCAATGAGATAATAGATATATCTTATAATAAGGATGAAAGATGGTACACGATTCCTGATAGAGATATTTTTTTGTCACGGCGCATCATTCTACATCATGAATCAATAGGGACAGCAAAACCAAAAATCAATCATCTGATTAATTGCTAATGAATGTCATAATACCTGAGATTTTGACGGCCGACTTGATTTTGAGAATTTCTTCTTCGGCCGAGTTGATTGAGACTTGTACAGTATGAAAGTTATACATACATGAAAACCAATAAACTGACATTTTTAAGAGGGGGGCCAAAATAAATGAAAAGAATGCATATTAGAAAGAATTACCTTACAAAATGGATATTACTTTACAGAAAAAAAGGGTGGAAAAAAAGAGCCGCTCTGTCTTAATAGCATGGCCCATACTTGGTAGGTCAGTATGTGGATGACGCTTAAAACGGCTGGCCACTTGATGTGAGTTTGATTTATGTTTTGAACATTTGGAGTTTCCAGTACAGGTTGTTTCGGACGCAAGCAGCAGCATGTGAAGTGCTTAGCAATTGAATAGAGGGTAAGGGTATAACTCAAAAGACTCCTTTGCACTTTCTGGGCTTCTCTGTCACTCCATTAGGTAATGCCGCACAATTGAATTTCTTGGGTTATATAATATTTCATTCAAGTATCATGAATCATGAGGGCCTTGAACTATCAAAGTAATACGCTTGGCACTGTCTGAACGAAAGCTATCCCCTTTATATCCAATCTGGGAGGCCAATCATATTATTCAAAATCCAAGACTATTCAGACAAATAAGTGTGTGTTTTTCTTTTTTTCTATGTACTCCAGATCACAATATAAATCATTATTAATTTATTTACAATTCCAAAAAGAATTGGTTATAATCTTTATTTTCTAAAAATTTTCAAATCATTTCTATCTTACCCTTGAGCATAAATATAAAATTTGACTTATTTAAAATACTCATTAATTACTTGAGTAGAATATAAAAAAGTGACGGTATAATTTAAAAAAATATATAAAACCTACTAAATGCCAACTTCTAGAAAACATTATATGTTATGGTCTGAAAGGAGTGTGTGTAAATATATTCAAAAAATCTTCAGACAAGTTACCTCAATTGGACTATCAGGAGGGAACCATCGCAGCAACACTCCAAGATGCACAACAGCAGGAATGAGCTTGAAAAGCAATGGTGTAGTCACCTGCACCGTTTTATGTTTGAATAAGCTTCAAATATCCACAAATCAAGTAACTATATGGACTTGAAAAATTAATAGTCAATCACATCAAGATAACCATTGCTTGCTAATATTACTATATCACAGCATTGTAGGCATGCCGTGGGCATTGAATTTTCACAATCAAAATTATATATGCACAAGAACTTTGCATACAAATAATGCGCCATGATTGTTTCAATGATCCAAATATCAGGAGTCGTATCATATGGATGGACTATTGATGCACACAATGCAAGCGAACATACCAGACTGAGAGCTGTTGTTCCAAGGAGCAATAGATATAATTTTCCCTGCGGTAAAATTCACTCCATCAGCTTTTAGTTGGGTGTCAATTTTTTCAGACTTCAGATTCACTGTCAGAAATATCAATTTGCTTGACTAGCAATTGTATGCAGCAAAATAGGAAGATAATTCCACAACAAAAATATACATCTAGCTGACAGAGAATAGAGGAGATCAATAATTAGGGGGGAATAGAATAAAACTTGAAAAATTATTGGGAAGACAGCCTTCAATTTTGAAATTGATGTATCCAATCCAAATTCCGAAATATTCATTTATAAATGAAGCACTCACCTCAACTAAATGAAGGTTTGAGGCACGACTGAGAAGAACAAAGGCAAACTCCCCAATTTGTGCCAATGACATCCCAACCTACGCATGTGGAATAACCTAAGGTTCCTCCGTCAATGAAATGTGCGATGTAATCAACAAGCAGATATTACCAAGGGAGAAGTTTTCGTTGAATCTTACAAGAAGTGAAGTCTTGTTGCCGTATCCAAATCCTTTAACAACAGAAGCAGCTACTATAGTTTTTACAATGATCACCAATATAACAGCTGCCAGTAAAATATCAACATGATTCCAAAGGAAATGGACATGTATAAGCATCCCAATGCTGGCCAAGAACAGAGCAGCAAAAAAGTTGCGAATAGGCTCAACCTAAAAATCAACAAACTCACTAAGTTTTCAAACAAGTATATAAGAAAATATACACTCAAGTTTCTTCCTGAAAAACAACAACAACAACAACAAGCCTTTATCCCACTAGGTGGGGTCGGCTACATGGATTGCAAGACGCCATTGTGCTCTATCATTTATTAAGCTTTTAGAAATATTATTAATTAAGAGATCACGTTCAACAACTTCCAAGAGTGTTCTCTTAGGCCTTCCTCTACCTCTCTTAATCGGACTCAAAGTTATATGTTCCACTCTTCTCACTGGTGCCTCCCTTGGTCTTCTTTGTACATGCCCAAACCATCTCAACCGATTTTCTACCATTTTTTCCTCAATAGGTGCCACCCTCACTTTTTCACGTATGTGCTCATTTCGAATTTTATCTTTACGTGTATGTCCGCACATCCATCGTAACATTCTCATCTCTGCTACTCCAACTTTATGCTCTTGCTGTCCCGTTAGAGCCCAGCATTCACTACTATATAACATTGCCGGTCTGATAGCAGTACGATAAAACTTTCCTTTAAGTTTATTAGGCACCTTACGGTCACAAATAACTCCTTTAGCTTTTCTCCAATTAAACCACCCAGCTTGAATTCTATGTGAAATATCTCCACTGATTTCGCCATCATTTTGGATAATGGCTCCCAAATATCTAAACTTTTCCACTTGAGGTATAATTTGATCTCCCAATTTTACTTCCAAGTTTCTTCCTGAACTTCATAATAAAATTTCAAACTTCTAGGTCGATGTACATCACTACCACACAATTTGTTAACCAAAATAGCTAAAGCAGATTTCAAAACTTAACACAGAAAAGGAAGACCAATGGCTTAGACTGACATAATGGCATCTATGGTCAAGATATAGACAAGGCAGTGTTAAGAAAATAAACAATCCCTGAGGACCCATCAGATGTTCAGGATAACCATTGTGCAATAAATATTACGATCATCAAGGGGGCAAAGAAGAATTTAAATTTAATCAAAGATTAAATAGATCATTCAAGATCTACAGGAAACATCCAACTCCAGAAATTAAAACACACTAGATAAATACGTTACCTGTTCAAGAGTGTGTTGGCCAAGATCCGTTGTTGATATCATCACTCCCGCAGCAAAGGAACCCAGTTCAAGACTTAAACCCAACTTATCACTACACTGAAATAAAACAACAAATTATATGAAAGAAGTTGTTGGGTTTGTCTATATGCATGTACGTGTATGTTGTGTGTGTGTGTGGATGCACCAATGCATTTAAGCACCCTCTCAGATTTAGAACAGCAAATAGGGAGTGCAGCCACCAGCCTTCATAAACCAAAAAGGAACAGCACAAGACTTCCTTTTCATCATGACTAGGACACTTTTCAACGCAAAAAATAGGACAGACTACTATGAAATGAGAAAATGAACTGTTACCAATACCAGGTAACGAAAAGCAGTTGGGAATAGACATACCCACGCAACAAGCAGGCAGAATGCCACTGATGCCAATTGATAGAGTTCATTGGTCTGCACATAGAAAAAGCCAAGTTAAATGATGCATGATCAAAACCCAACATGTTACAAGAAAGCAAAAGGTCTATCCTCACCTGAGATGATAAACTTATCATAAGCTTAAGGAACCATGGTACACAAGTGCGTGATAATACTGATAAAAGGGCCAAAAATAGTACTAAAACCACCAACCTGAAAAAATAATATTAGTAAGAAGAAATAAAGGACAGGTGCATTTGGATGGATGATATGCGTATATAAAGGACAGTTGACTGTATTAGTTACTTACGATTTAGTCATGGATATTACTCCCTGAAGAATGCCTGATGTACCACCCAAGACTGGAAGCAATGCAAAGAGCAAACCAACAGCACAATCCTGGAGGAGACAAAAGATTTAAATATGCATTAAAAGATATATGTCAAGGAAAATCCCAATAAGGAATATCATTGCCATGATTAATTAGCCTTCACTCATTTCTGCGAAATGGTTGATAGTAACAGTTCATTATTTACACTTAATTTATCCTAATAATAGCACATACCTGCAGAATTAGAGTTCCAATTGTAACTTGGCCATGAAGGGCATTGACACTATTTCTTTCCATTAAGAACTTCAAGACCTATAGGTCACAAACCAGAAACAAAAGCTATAATATTACATTTTCATAACATGTCATTAATGTAATTAATATAAATAAATATAAATTAGAAAAGATAATACCAAGCATGAATGCAATCAAAGAAACAGCCTAAAAGTTTAAACTCCACTCAACTGCACCAATCCAACCGCTTGAGGATATGACATGGTTTTCTCCTCCATCAACCATTACATAGAAGTACATCCCTACCACGTTATAACTATAATATATTTTCTAGTTATCATAAAAATAGTGAAGGGAAATTGAAGATGTTCTCTAGGTGTGAAATATTTTAGAATTTAACTAAATGTATTTGTGTTTTAGCCATTTTTATTGTAAAAAGTTACATTTCCTTTAGTCTGACTTTAAATAAGGCTTCAATTTATTTTATTTTGGTTTAGGTCATTATTATTTTGATTTTGTAATAATTGTAAAGTGATTCCTAGGGTGGTGTAAACAACACAACATAGAGGGTCATTGTCCTTAATATGGATATTATGAGTAAAAATCAAAAGTGATGACAAGTGGTAAATCTGAAGATTAGGTGGTGTCGGTTAAAAGGTGATAAGTGGAAAATTTTCAAGTAGAATCCTTTCGCTGAAAGAATTTTAGGGTCTCAAGAAAGTGCTAACATCTAATGGGAGGATATGGCTAAGAAGGCAAGGAAGGTTTCTAAAAAAGTTTTGGGAGAATTAAAAAGTTTTGGTCCAACATATAAGGAGTCTTGGTAGTGAAATGTGAATGTACAGGAAAAGGTCAAAGATGAGAAGGAATGTTTTAAAACCATCCATTTGTGCAATAATGCTGAAAATTGGAAAGGATATCATATGGCTAAGAAAGAAACTAAGAAAGCTATGAGTGAAGCTCATTTTAAAGCATTTGAAAAGTTTTACAAAGCTCTCGAGACAAAGGATAAATAACAAAAAAATTATAAGATTACTAAGAGTAGGAAAAGAAAATTAAAAAATCTAAAACAGGTAAGGTGTATATAGGATGAAGAAGGAAAAATTTTAATTACAGATGGTGATATTAAAGATATACAAAAGACCTGCTTTTACGAATTTTTCAACGATAGAGGGAGCTCATCTAGTAACTTGGAAGATTTAATAACTTGTAAAGGAGACATAATTTGTCATTCTGTCAAAGAATACATAATAGTGAAGTAAAGGAAGCTCTTAAGAAAATAATAAATGGTAGAATCAATGGACCTAATTGTATTCCTATGAAAGTGCGCAAGTATTTAGGTGAAGATAGAGTGTTGTGACTAACTAAGTTATTTAATAAAATTTTATGGTTCAAGAAAATGCCTGAAGAATGGAGGAGAAGTACCTTAGTTCCTATTTACAAAAATAAAAGGGATATTTAGAATTGTGCAAACTACAATGAAATTAAGTTTATGAATTATACAATGAAATTGTGGGAAAAAGTGACCGAACATAAGTTGAAATTAGATACCAGAATTTTTGAGAATCAATTTGGCTTCATACCAAGCAGGGTGACTGCAGAAGTGATTTATCTACTAAGAGGGTTAATGGCAAAATATCGAAGCAAAGGTAAAGATTTATATATGAGTTTCATTGATTTGGAAAAGCTTATAACCGTGCACCAAAAGTACCCTCAAAAACTTTGGAAAAGAAAGGAATCCAAGTTGCCAATATTAAAGCAATACAAGAAATGTATAAAAGGGCAACAACCAGTGAAAAAACATCTGGCAGTGAAACAAAGCACTTTCTTCTAAGGATTGGACTACATCAGGGATTATCTTTGAGTCCTAATTCGTTTGACCTGGTTCTAAATGTTTTGACTAAAGCATATTCTAAAAGAAATCCTTAAATGCATGCTTTTTGCAAATGATAGAGTTCTTATTACAAAAACAAAAAGAAGAGATTAATTGCAAACTTAAGTTATGGAGAAGGACTTTGGAGTTGAAGAATTTTTGCTTGGGTAAGATGAAGACAAAATATTTGCATTGCAACTTTGACAAGAGGTCAGTCAGTAGTAATTTGGAAGTAAAATTGAAATATCAGATTATACTTCAAGTGAAAAAGTTTAGATATTTGAGAGCTATTATTCAACATGATATGGAAATTGATAAAGATGCTGCAAATAGTATACTAGCTAGGTAGTTTAAAATGAAAAAAGCTAAAGAAGTTATTTGTGATCAAAAGATACCTAATAAACTTAAAAGGAAGTTTTATTGGATTGCTATAAAAACAGTTATGTTATATAGTAGTGAATTTTGGGCTTTAAAGGGACAGCCAAAGCATAAAGTTAGAGTAATAGATATGAGAATACTGAAATGAATGTGCAAACATACATGAAAAAATAAAATTTGAAATAAGCATATATCAGAAAAAGTAGATATAGCATCTATTGAGAGAGAATGGTAGAAAATCATTTGACATGATTTAGACATGTACAAAGAAGGCTATAAGAGGCGTCGGTGAGAAGAGTGGAACCAATAGTCTTGAGCAAAACAAAGAAGGGTAAAGGAATGCCAAAAAAACATTTATGGAAGTTGTTGAAATAGACCTCCTAATTTATAATATTCTTAAAAGCTTGGTTGATGATAGAATATAATGACATCATGCAATCTATATAATCGACTTCATCTAGTGACATAAGACTTGTTATTATTGATGTATTATTATTTTTATTACTATACTTAGGGCTCTACAAACAGCCCATGGGTGGATTACATTGCAAACTTCATTGATGATTAAATTTCCATTGAGAATTTCACCATCAAACACTCTTCCTCTTTCGCTCATACTCTTTTTCTCCCTTAATCTTTCTTGTTCTCTCCCTCCTTCACCTTTTCCTTCCCACTTTTCATCCCTTGTCCTACAACAAAGAGTCTGCCGAAATTCTTAAGAGTTGATCTGTCCCAATTTTATGCCCATTTCAAAAGTATTTCATTGTCCACCCAACTAAGCGGTGACAAGCAGATAGTTCAATAGCATCCAAAGAGGAATCACCCTCATCTCTATTTCAAGCACCACTAGCAATAATTCCAGTAGTATATCACAATTCTTATAGGCATGGATTATAATACTAATGTGTGCGCAGTAATATAGCAAGGATTGTGTCCAATAAATTGGGTAAGTTTTACTTGACATTTATAATGCTGAAAGAAAATCACAGAAACTATGCAGTAATGTGGTCTGGGCTCTGAAAGGTACCACTGCTGTTGAAGACATAGATAAAAATGCACCAACAAATATTCCCTCAGAAGATTTACCACCGCATAACTGCAGGAAGATAGCTGTATGTATCAGAGATTGACTTCTGCTAAAGTGGAGAAGGTTTGTAATGAACAAGTGAATAAATTCATGTATTGTTTCATTCAATTTTAGCCTCAGTTTCAACACATAATGCAACTAGACTACTGTAAAATGCAAGAAGCATAAAATGTCTAGAATACACAAGCTCGTACTAAAGGCTTTGCATCTTTGATAATCAGATCTACAACATACATGAAGCTGTAGATACTGTAGAACTTTATTATTTAATCAGAAGAAAACAACAGAGACCAGTGTACACACTTACAAGAAAATATAGTAATCCAATAACATAAAACAATTCCAAAGACAAAAAGATAACTTTTGGATAGAATAAAATTGACACAGACAGTGAAATGAAGCACATCAACATGAGATCTCACGCTCTTGGCATGATATCAATCAAGTTCTCTTTCATTCTTTACTGAACACTATAATTGATACAAAGAAAAGTATAGAAAGAAATTGCTAAGAGACAACTGCTATCTTCATCATAGGCTTTTACACAAAGAGATTTGTTAATCAGCCCAAGAATTTTCAGCATGTCAGTACATAAAACATAAAATCTCAAATTTAGATTGATCTCTCATCTGAATTTAGCTTATCATTGGCTAAATATTCGTATTGGCCTAGTAACCAGATTCATTTTTCTCGCATGCAGTAAATATTTACTTCATCTCCTGCTCCATAGAGATAATAGTAACTTTTCAGAACTTAAGAAAACCAAAAAAAAAAAAATTAAAATTAATGTGCTGACACAATATACAATTAAAAAAAAAAAAGATGATTATGATTAATACAAAGAATTTTAAATCTATGGAAGACAGCAACTCAGATGTAACGAAAAATTATACTTAACAATATTCAACAAAGTAACAGGCATACCAGGGCCGTAATTCCACACAAACACATAAATAAGAAAATTTGGAGAAGACCTCCAAGAATAGCCACTGCTCGGACAATTCTAAGCTGCAAGCACGAAAAGACAGATTTATAAACACATCAAGGATGTGCTAGGGGAGACAAATTCAGATTAAAAGCCAGAAGAGTAAGCAAGCGAACCTTTGTGGTGGAAAACTCTAGGCCCAATGCAAACAGCAAAAATATAACACCAAATTGAGCTACTGTTTCAACCTGCATAGAATGGGTTTCGTATTTGAGATACTTGGTGATATATTTGATTCTTTTTCAGCCAGTAACTCGCTTATTACATCATATTTCAAGATATTATATATTTATATTTTCACATTGTAAGAATAGAAGAAAGTAAAAGAGAGCAGTGTGATGACATCATGACCTCATTCACAATATTTGAAAAATGTTTTTAATGCCAAACTAGTCATCAAACCAATAGGGGCATTGGTTTAAGGATCACTAATCCGACCATAGTCAAACCATGATCGAAATGGTTGTAATCAAACTAATATATTTTAAATTTATGATGATAATTTTGGATTAAAAAAAGGAAGAAAAACAAAAATAAATACACAGAATAAACTTTAATCATACAATGTAACATTTTACTATAAATTATTGTTTATGCTTTTACTAAAGCAATATTTATATACAATGTTCAAAAAAATTATCCTTTATTAAAAAAAAAAAGGCAAAAACTGTCATCTCTTCCCTTTACAACAACAACAAGCCTTTATCCCACCAGGTGAGGTCGGCTACATGGATTACAAGACGCTATTATGCCCTATTATTTATCAAACTTTTAGGAATATTATTAATTAAGAGATCACGTTCAACAACTTTCAAGAGTGTTCTCTTAGGCCTTCCTCTACCTCTCTTAACAGGACTTAAAGTTACATGTTTCACTCTTCTCACTAGTGCCTCCCACAGTCTTCTTTGTATATGCCCAAACCATCTCAAATGATTTTCTATCATTTTTTCCTCAATAGGTGCTACCCTCGTTTTTTCACGTACATGCTCATTTCAAATTTTATCTTTATGTGTATGTCCGCACATCCATCGTGACATTCTCATCTCGGTTACTCCAACTTTATGCTCTTGCTATCCCGTTAGAGCCTAGCATTCACTACTAAATAACATAGCCGGTCTGATAGCAGTACGATAAAACTTTCCTTTAAGTTTATTGGGCACCTTATGGTCGCAAATAACTCCTTTAGCTTTTCTCCAATTAAACCACCCAACTTGAATCTTATGTGAAATATCCTCACTGATTTTGCCATCATTTTGAATAATGGCTTCCAAATACCTAAACTTTTACACTTGAGGTATCATTTGATCTCCCAAATTCACTTGCAAATTACTATCGACTAGTCTCTCACCAAATTTAAAATATAAATATTCCGTCTTACTCCTATTCAAACGAAAACCTTTCAACTCCAAAGTCCTCCTTTATAACTCAAGTTTACAATTAACCTCTTCTCTTGTCTCTGCTATAAGAACTATATCATCCACGAAAAGCATACATTAGGAAATTTCCCCTTGAATATGTTCCGTCAAAACATTTAGGATTAAGTTAAATGGATAGGGACTCAAAGATGATCCCTAATGTAGTCCAATCTTTATAGGAAAGTCCTTTGTTTGATCACTAGACATTCTTATACTAGTTTTTGCCCCCTCATACCTATCTTGTATGACTTTAATATAAACAATCCATACTCCCTTCTTTTCCAAGGCTTTTCAAAACACTTCTCTTGGTATACGGTCATAAGTTTTTTCCAAATCAATAAAAACCATATGTAAATCTTTATCTCTTTCCTTTATTTTGGGAAAATTAATTTGCAGGTCCTTATAGTTTTCCTCAATTTTAAATTAGGTTTTCATAGTTTATTTTATTTCAATCAAGTTCTTATAAGTTATTAGATTTATTAATTCCTAAAGATTAAAATCCTTGAATTTTTCCTTTAAAAAATGAAACTAAGAACTTTTATATTTTATTTAAAATATTATATAACTTTAGAATTAATTACAAATTTTTTTAACTCAAAATTTATATAATTAGGTTATGTCTCCTAAATAATTTTTATACATATAGATTTTTCATAAAAAATTTAATAAAAAATTAAATATTGTATTAAATCAAATTTTATTTTTTCTTTTTTTTTCCAAAAGTATTAAATCAAATTTTATATGAACTTCAAAGGTGTTTTTGTTTTGAAAAAATTAATCATTCATTAATAATTTCAACTTTAAGAGGTTAACATATTTAAGGGATCAAACCATAAAGGCTTGATTAGAACAAAATAAACTATTGGGACCTAATTCAAAATTGAGAAAAACTATAAGAACCTACAGGTTACATATTAATTTTTCTTTTATTTTTATCATTAGACAAAATACTAAGAGAGGTTCCTACTTTTGTAGGCATGTAAAAGTGGGTCATGGTGCCACAACCTGAAATGTTTCCAAGAGAAAAACGTAAATATTATAAAGGAAGCAAGGCTTCTGAGCAAATCCTTCAGTGTACACATCTACAATGTAACCAAAAAAATGTGCCAGGTCTAGCTATACTTGTGCATCGGGATCAGAAGTCCCACCACATTGCATGAAAGAAAGAGAGAAGTGTAGAGGTTATAAAAGACAAGGGAGGAGGATTTAAGTATACTCAATGGACTGATGGAATGGGATATACTCCTTCAATCCTATTTATAAGGCACATTCTAGAATGTCTATTTGGTCTCATTTATAAGTCACGATGCAACTTTTTAAGTAATATTTGAAAGATATTTTCAAAATTACTCTTCATGAGAAAGAAAAAGTAATATGGCATCACTTTTTAAATCTATTGTATAGGGCATATTTGGAATTCTACACACTTTTATTTCTTATACTTTTTTTGTATTGGTATTGATGAGATTGGTAAAAATGAGTTGTAAAGAGGATCGGAGAAGTAATTTCTAAACGACACAGGCCACCCAGTTTTCTTCTGTGGGTTGACCAATTCCACCTAGTTGATAGTTGCAAACCAAGTTTTATGGAAACAATCCAGTTTTGACCCAATTCTCTAGGTTTTGATTAGTTTGGCCAGCCTTTGACCCATTCTTTGGAAGGCCGGTTTTATGTCTAAAGGAGACCAAGACCATGGTTGATTCATTGGCTTTTCGGTTAAACAACCCATTCCACTATGGTTTTTATAACATTGTGAATTTCTCTAGCAAAAAATGAGACGTGAAGATAGCTAGAAAGTAAATAAGATCCTTTAGACTTAGACATTCAACAAAAGAACTGTAATAGCAACATACTTGGACCATTTCACTGACAAAACTCAGGCCTCCAGGTCCAATGATTGATCCTGCTAGCAGATAACCAGTCATGACCTGAAAAATAATGTGTGGATAACACAACTCATAAATGATATATGGTAGACACATTTTATGAAGAACATTTAAACAAGGATTATGATCAAACCGGCTGTCCAGCACAAGCAAAGGCAATGCCACCACATGTTGCAGATACAATGACAACTACAAGATCTGATATTAATCTGCAAATATAGCAGATCAAACAAAGTAAGCAACTTAACTTGATGCATCCAATCATACAATTGGTACATGCAATACAACAACAACAACAACAACAACAACAAGCCTTTAATTGGTACATGCAATGCTCTGGAAAAAAAAAGGATGAGAAATTGAGTAAACCTCAAGTCTAATTGAAGAATAGGATACTTTGACTTGCGGTTGGACATGATAAAGACATTGTCCTGAAGATGGAACATTTGACAAATAAAAGTTAAATTCACTTCTAAAAGGAATACATATAACATTTGTTGCGGTATAATGATAATATAGTAGTACGGAAAGATCACTATTAACCCTTCATGTTTGAATCATGAACAAATAAACCTCAATAGGATGAACAGGGCATACCTTCCGATCAATTAATGTTGGCATGTCTTCTGCTCCATTCTCATTATCCAAATTGAAAACATCATGGAACTGAAATGACCTGATACACAAATTACCAAATGTCATAAAGCAATGAACTTTAAGATATTACAGGAAAAAAATAATTATTAGGATTGAAGTAAAATTCTACGAACAAATCCATTTCCACCCCCAAGAAAAACCAACAATTTATTTTACTATAGAAGATGCCACATACTTTTCCTCCTTGCTCTCATTTTTCTTGCTCTTAACTCTAGCAACAGTCTCCAAAACAGCCTGATACATCACATATGTGAGTAGAAGGAATCAGATAAAGGGATAATAACACATATATAACCTTCAGAACAGAGAATATCTTCATAATTTTAACCTATTAAACAAACTTTGTGAGCCAAACCTAAAGCACCATATAAATCCTCACCACTAATATTTTTCAGTCAAGATAGAATCAAAAATGGGTTCCGGACACCTAATTAAAATATACAATATCATTTAATGCAACTTCTGTCAGAAATGAGCCCGAGGCTCTTCTAACCAATATGGATAATTTTCCAGATATAACTTGAGAAATGAAATTACGGGACCTTGTCTTGCTGAACTTGCCACCAAATTAAACTCAGGCATTAAGCTATGAGCAGTAATAACTGAAAAAGTACACCACTAAAGCCAGACTCAATAGCTATCAGGGCAGTTTCACTTTAAATATTATCCAGTACTTCAGAAAGCAATAAATTCAATTTGAATGTATTAAACATACCATATAAACGCATAGCAATACCCACCTGCTGTCCAGCAACACTATTATTGAAACTACCAGCATCAGCATCTGTGAAAGAGAGTCACGGTAACTAACCCAAATGAGCAATGCATGGGTTTTAAACTATTTCATAAAAGAGAATACAGAGAAGATAAACGTAATTTCAGAGCTGGGAATTATTCACTAGTATTCCATCCAAGGCACAGAATCTAATTTCAGAAACCACTATAAAATGGTTCCGAATTATCTAATTATGTTTAATGAAGGTTGCACTCAAATTGCTAATGAAACCATCAGATCATTCCTCACACATTGTAACAAGACTGCTTAAAGAAAGAGGACAAGGTTAAACCGCGTAATGCATTCGTTTCACACTCTAATAAGAAAAAATAAAAAAATAAAGCATCTAAAACAAAAGGTGAAACTCCAATTGTTGGACTGCATTTTCCGGAATGCAAAGGCCTAGCTCAAACATCGACACCGCAAGTCTCCGCGACCAAATTATAAAAAGGAAATAGATTAAATGCACAAGCATTTGAACCTAAAGTGAAAAGAAGATAGATCTACAAACCTTCATTCTGTTCATTCTCGGGGAACTCCCTCTCCAGAGCCCGATCAATCATGTTAGCGAAGCTATCCCCATCGGATCTCGCAAACGACGCATTGGCGGTTGCATTAACTACCTCTAAGACAACGTCAGGCTCCGACTCGACCGCGAGGAGAGACAAAGTATGTGATGTATGAGTAGAGAAACAGAGAAGAAGAATGCAGAGAAGGACCAATCTGAGAATTGCAGACAATATTAAACTCATATCTCCCACTCAGAAAGAGAGAAACGAAGGATTGGTGAAAACAACACCGACGGAAGTTAACACCTCCGACCACCGTCTTCTGAAGCTCTCTCTCTCTCTCTCTCTCTCTCTCTCTCTCTCTATCTTTCAATTAAACTTGCACAAACGTTAACGCGCGCACAGAAAGATACAGAGAGAGAATGTGAGCTAAGGCAAGAGCAAACATGGAAAGCTAGATAGCTTGCCAATGTGAGGAAGGTGGTAGGGAGGTCGAAATGACGCAGCGGTCCTCCAAATTTCGATCGAAAAGTGAAAACGAAGCTAGACTAGGCAAGTATTGGCTTATTGCGCGATTCAGCGCGTGTAGTTCACCGCAAGATGCTTGACCTTGTCGGAAAGCGTAAGAAACTTATATTCGCGATTGTGAGTCGACCCGTATTTTATACACAGTTCAGGTTTAAAAAATTGAGGAATTTTTTTTTTTTGGCCAAAAAAATTGAAGAATTTGTTAATAAACAAATCTCACGCAATAAAATAATTATTTATTTTTAAATTAATTTTATTTTTTTATATTTATTTTTATAAAATTTTCAAACATCCTACAATAAATATAAAATTATTTATCAATAAAAATATTTTAAAAAATAATTAATTACATATTAAAAGATTAAAAATACCTTACATATTTTAATATTTAACTTTTTAAAAAATACTTTACATCTTTATATAAAGGAAGTATAAAAGAAATTCTAAACTTCACTTATTTAAATTCTAAAAAAAAATACAAATTTGAATTACTTGTTTAAATTTATATTCTTTTAAGCTTAAGAAATTAACGTATTTTTAATTTTTTATTAAATTTAGACTTTAAAACATGTGTTTGTATTTTTAAATTAAAGTTTAAATTATTTATAAAAATTATAATTTATATTTTAAATAATAAATATAATATTATACTCTATTTAAAAAATTAAAAAAAAGGTCTTCAAGCCCAACTCTAAATCTTAACTATAAAAGTTGAACATAAAAAAAATGAAGAATGATATAAAAGTCCTAAATCAATGAATTTATGTTAGTTTGATTCTCAACAAAATCTTTTGAAAAAAAAAAATAGTTGTAAATGTTGATTCAAATAATCATAAATTTAAAAGTTTTAACTATAAATAAAATATTTAAATTTTAAATATAATTTTCAATTCATAGTTGAAATTCTTTTTATAATTGTTTAAAGAAAAAACATAATCATTGATCCCTCTTATTTTATTAGGTTTTGTTTTTACTTTCTATAATTTTTTCAATACTTTTAGTCTATATAATTTTTAAAAGATTGGGTAACTTTTATTTTTTAAGTTAGTTTTCATATTTTAGTCTTTAGAAGAACTAAAAACACTAGAAAAAACTTCAAGAATTAAAAATACTGAAAACACTAAAAAAAATTATAAAAACTAAAAGCAAAACTCGATAAAACATGTTAATCAAATGTTATATTTTTTTTATTTAAATTAATATTTATAACTTATTTTTAAAAAAATTAAAAATTTAACTGTCATTAATTTTAAGTTTTAAAACTTTATTGCCATCCTCTCAAAAAATAATCCATTTTACAATAAAAGTATTTCAAGTCTTGAGTTCCCCCCCCCCAACCCTTTTTTTCTCTTTACCAGTAATTTCATGCCTCGAGTTCACAGAGGCCAAATTTCATAAAGACCTGACCCGATCCACTAATCTTGTCGTTCTTGAAAAGGAATTGCCACTACCCACGTGTGACCTATAAAACACTGACACGTAATTTTTATGTCATCCTTTGAGCTTGGGGAATTTGAAACTTAAGCGGGGCAATTCCCATTATTATTTGTTCGGTTCTTTGTCACAATTAATTACCGCTTTGAGTGGTTTAAGATTAGAGAACCCCATGAGATGTGAAATTTTCTTTGTTATAATAATTTAATTACTTAATTCGTTTTTTTTTAAATTTTCTACGTACACAATAAAAAATACAACAACTGTGGTGAAATTTTATTTACATTTTCAAATCATAAATAACAGTATAGTTGGAAAAGCATCAATTAATGATGATTGAACTTTTAAAAGTACATATAAAATGAAATGAAAATTTCTTTCTAAAAAACCCATATTTTGAAACAAACGAAGTAATTAATAATAATTAATTATAACCTTAAATATTTTTATCTATTACTGAACCTAATATGCCAACCGAATTGTCTCTTACACATGAATTTATATAATTTTCTATAACATAAAAAATTCTAATAATTTATATTACTTGGTGAAAAGTTATATTATTTTTACATTGTGACTATTATAAGGTTAGGTTTGAATGGGTGAATTTGGGTTGAAAATTTAGATTTGAAATCTCATATATGAAATCTCACATTTAAAATTTATAGATTCTGAATTTTTTGTTTGAATGATATAAACAATTTAAAATTATAATATTAAAATCATTTGTTTTGATCTTAAATAAAATTTTAAATATTAAATTCTATGTTTAAATTTAAAAGCAACTCAAACAATGTCTACAATTTGATCCTGATCAAAGTTAATAGTTTGGACGACCAACTTCTGCCAAGATTGAGACATCATGCCCATCGAGATCAAATGGCATATTTCTACCAGGATCATATCACTAGAGATGACTGGGACTAGACGACTAACTTCTACCAAAATTGGACCATTAGCACCAATTGAGGCCTAACCGTCAACGTCGACTAGGACCAAACAGCAGACTACTATTGAGATTGAACCACTAACGCCGACTAGGATAGGAGTGTAGGCAATGATCAAGATTAGATGGCCAACTTTCATTGAGATCAGTCCTATCCCGATTGTTGCCTATACTCCAATCCTAATAGAAGTTGGATGTGCGATCTCGGTCAACGTCAACAGTTTGACTCGGTGGAAGTCAATTGTTCAATCCCTGTCGTCACTTGTACTCCAATTCTTGTCATCACCTACACTCTAGTCCCCATTGTCACCTATACTCTAGTCCTCGTTGTAGCCTGTACTCTGTCTCAATCGTCGTCAGCAATTCAGTCCCAGTGAAAGTTGGTCATTTAGTCTCGGTTGATTCCGACAATTTGATATCGATGGGAGTTGGTCACTCGATCCTAATTGGTGATAGCCATTTGATCCCAATTGGTAGTGATGGCCCAATCCCAATCAGTGGTGGCAACAATTCAATCCTCGTCACCACTAGTAATATGATCCTGTTTGGTGCTGCCAACTAGCCAATCAAATTACAAAGGGTTTGAGGTATGGTATATTTAAATTAATAGAAGTTTAAAAAGGATTTTAAATTATAAAAAAATTATGGTAGAACTTATAGAGTCGGTAATTCAGGCGGGGTTGGGCTTATTCGAGTCGATCTCAATTCAAGTTGGGCTTATTTGGATCGAGGTTAAAATATCCCACCCCTTTTAAAAAACTCATATAACCATGCCCAGCCCTAATACTTTCAGACTTCGGGCAAGCTTGAATATCCGAAACTTTTTAAAATATTTTTTCTTTATTTTTGAAATAATTTTAATTTTTAAATAATTCCGTTAAGTATAAAATATTATTTTAACTTTAAAAGAATAAAATAAAAAATAATAACTTATCAACTTTGTACTTAAGTAGTTTTATTACTATTTTGTTATATTATGTGTGATTTATTCATGAATGTTTTCTTTACTTGTAAATTAATGTCTTAGTTATTTAAATATTGCATTTATCATAATCATATATAAATATTTTATATATTTTAATTAAATTATATTTTTTTAATTATGATCAAGTTGATTTTAATTCAATCAAGATTAGACTACTAACTTATAAAATTATTGTTCTAATTAGGTCAATCATGATCGGATTTAAAGTATCATACCCCTTCTAAAAAGCCCATATAGCTATGCCCGGCCCTAACACTTTCAGGCTTCAGGCAGGCTCGAATATCCAAACTGTTTAAAATATTTTTTCTTTATTTTTAAATAATTCTATTAAGTATAAAATATTATTTTAACTTTAAAAGAATAAAATAAAAAATAATAACTTATCAACTTTATACTTAAGTAGTTTTGTTACTATTTTGTTATATTATGTGTGATTTATTCATAAATTTTTTCTTTACTTGTAAATTAATATCATAGTTATTTAAATGTTTCTCTTATCATGATCATATATAAATATTTTATATATTTTAATTAAATTATATTTTTTAATTATAATCAATTTGATTTCAATTCAATCACGATTAGACTACTAACTTATAAAATTATTGTTCTGATTAATTCAAAATTTTTAATAACTTTTGGGTAAACTATACTTTTCATTTTTAAGAATATGAAAAAGTAACCATCATTATATTTTATAAAAAATTATTTAATTATAAGTAAAATACTATTTTTTTTGGAATTGTTTTTTCTTTAACTTTTTATGTTGTTTAACATTTACATATAAATGGCTTTTACTTTTTATTATAGTTTATTCTTAATTTTTAATCAAATTCGGCATAGATAATAATCAAATAATTATCCAAGAGTATTCTATTTATTATGGTTATTTAGTAGTAAAGCCAGGAACTTGTATATGCTTGAATTTTATTTTTAAAATTATTTTTAATTTTATTTTTACTTTAAAATCAATTATTTTGTTTTATAAAAATATAAAATATATTTTTTTGGATACTCAAATGATGTATAGAACTCAAAAATTTGTGTAAAAAAAAATAGATCTTAAAATATAAAAATTAATATTAAAATATATTTTACATATTATTTTGAGATGTTTTATTGATTAAAAAAATAATATGATGAAAAAAGAAATATTTTTAATTTTTTTAAAAATAACTACAGTAATACACTCAAATATATAGTATATTAGTATAAAATAATATAAAAGTTAAAGAATTAATTAATATTTATTATATTTTATATATTTTCTAAAAAAATTATTTTTTATTTTGGAATTCAGGTTTGGCTAGAATTTTCTCAGGCATATTTGAACTGTCCAAATAAGCTCAAATATTAAAAAATTAATATTTTTTTAGGATTCATCTTAACTTTTATGAGCAGGTTTAGGCTTGACCCAACTTACCGGTTCTAAGAACTTAAATTTAAATTTAAATTAAATTTAAATCTATACACTTTTTATTTTCCAAATAATATATTTGACTCAAATCCAAATCTCTATGGATCCAAACATAACGTAAATGATTTCATGTCATTTGAAAATTTTATACAAATTATATTTAAACAAGTCGATTTCTAAGATTATACTTTTTAAATATCAATTATTGTGATAAACCTATATGTTTCAGGGAAAAAAAATTAAAAACAATGTATAACAAGTAACACATAGAGCTTGACAAAAACATTATTTGTGCTAGCTTTCTTTTGTGGAAGAATGGCATCTACTAATCTTGACAAAATTGGAAAAACAAACAAATAGCAGCGTATTTAAAATAGGGATAAATAATACTACTTCTATCTCAAATTATATGGCACTTTTGAAGTAATTTCTCCATCCCAAAATATAAAACACTTTGAGTAAATTAAGAATTTATTAAATGTGCTAATTCTAATATTATCCTTCCTCTCTTTATAATTAATGTCGGTCTCTTCTCTTTTAATATATTAAATGATGGGTATTTTTAAAATTTTATTTTTTTAAAAAAAAATAAGGTTGTTGAGTGTGTTTAATGAGGTTTATTAGTATGTAAGATTTTATCTAAAAGTGTCTTATAATTTGAGACGGAGGGGGTGTATCAATCCCTTTAATTTATAATTACTTTTAATCAAATCCTATAATCTCCATCATTTCTTGTTCATTCTTTATTTTTCTCTTCTACATTGTTTTCTCCTTACAAATTCTCATTTTTATGCCTTCTCATCGACCTTTTTATCTACTTCTCTTTGTCATTCATTTGGCCTCTTCACCACCTTCTTGCAAAATTTATCATCCTAACAAAATGAGTGACAACACAAGCCACAACAAAGATGAGGAAAGACACAATTGTGGATGACAAAGACTTGTTTGATGGTGATTGAAAAGCCTTAAGTCATATAAAAATTTTCAAAGAAACTAGAATGTAGTTCAGTACACTCTAGGTCATCAAGTCTCAAAAGAGCAAGCTTAAACAACTAAAAACAATTCATAAACCATTTTTATAAGTTAAAAATAATGTTGGTCTGGAAAAAAAAATTAAGGTTTAAAGTGTTTATAGTTTTTGAATTTTATAGGAAAATCTAGAATGAAGTGAAATTGACTTAATCAAGTAAACATATGAGTTCTTTGAGGTTTGAATCCAATCTCACCATCGTAGAATCCTAAGTTTAATTCATTTGGTTTTTGCAATTCATTTGACATTAAGTAAGTGCTTAATTACTATTAGTAACTAGGTGATTGTGGCTTAAACCAAGACACAGTTCCTCTGAAAATTATGCCAAACCATGACTTGACTCTAGAATTAGACCTTACCTTGCCTTGACCATGCTCAAACACTTAGAATCAATCAAGAATTAAACAATTAACTTCAATCTAAGATCTAAACAAAAGCTAAATGATTCAGACATCATCACAAGGATTGGATAGATTAGCATTTACATAACAATAACCATTGAAACTTAAATTCAAATATATAATGTGCATTATCCAATTTAAGAATGAAATCATAGCATCCAAGTCTCTTAAAGGAATGAAAACAACTAGAGAATACAATCTAACCAGCATTGAATTTCTAAGTTAATAACAACAAGAAAATCAGAGAGAGATTAGATGTGAGTGATAATAGAACAGTAAATGCATTAAACTAAGAAAACTCAAATAAAAATTTCATCTCCATTGAAGAACTCTAGAAAGAATTCAATTGGTTATTTTATTCTCCTTAATGACTAATCAAAGGAAATATCCATGAGTAGTTGCCATAGACGTTCAACTGAACAAATCTATGAGCTTGAACCAAATTGAATGGCGAGTGAGAGGAGAATTTGCTATGGTATGCAACAAATTGAAATCGAGTAGAGTATGAGTAATCAATCCATGTAGTCGAGCTTTAACCAAGAGAAAGACAAGCGAACGTGTGTGCAAGGTAACAATGCAATAAGTGAATGTCTCCAATGGCCAAACTCAAACTAAGAAGAAAATGAGTGACTGAGCATGAAAAACTAGAGCTACCAAGTGTTCGCGTGCTATCTCCTCCAGACTAAGAATTTTTCCCTCAATCAATTCATCTATGTAACATCCCAACAATTATTCCCTTGATTAATTAAGCTAATGAAAGATAAATTTAAATATAAATAGATTTGGGAATAGTTAGAGATAGTTGTTGGGTTTGATTTTAACTTTTGGATTGGGTTCAGAAGAGAATTAGGTCTCCCAGACTCAAATTGTAGAGAAAAATTGAATCTTTAGCCCACTGTTTGTTATGTTGCAAAACAAAAATTTACGCTGCAGCTTAATTTTTAAAATCAGCTTTTTTTTAAAACATGAAAACGTCCAAAACAAGGTGAAATGAGTTTGAAACAAAGGAAGGGCAACGAAGAGAGTTGTTTCCCTATTAGGGCGTCAGCTCTTAAGCATTTTAAAAGTGATTAGAGCTTGATTTCACCTAGGCATGTCTTTCTTATCTCTTCTTCTTCTCTCTACACGTTCTAAAAGTGAGATTTGAGGTTGGGCGATGATAATTTTCGTACTTAGAGCTATGGGTCTCTTGGTTTAAATGGGACTAATGGAACTTGTTTGAGTTATCTAAGCCTAAATATAGTCATTTTATACATTCATGAGAGTGGACTCTCAATTATAGACAAAATTATACCCTAAAGTGCCATAAATGGTAGTGCTTGAGGTAGGTGGCTGCCATTGATATTGATTAAGGATTGTGTTAGTGTTATTTAGAGCTAATGTGAGCTAATACATCTAATATGATGATTAAACTTAATAGTTGAGAGCTTTGGGTTATTAAAGTATTGAAAATTAGGAGTTAGAAGTGAGTAATTTGTGACATTGATGATGATTTTGGATTGTTGGATAATATATTGGCGATTCTTTAAGTTGTTGAAAGCTAAATAAAATTAATAGGAGTTAAGAAACTCATTAGATACGAGGTTGATCTTGTAATTGAGAAATTTGGTTATTAAAGTATGAAATTAGATGTTGAAAGTGGTGATTTTGATGATTATTAGTGATGGGTATTGATGTTAATTGTAGACCAACCTCATGAAACACCAAAAAATTTGAGTTTAGCTCTGAAGCAAGTGGTAATAAGGGGTAAACTTTTGACCTCACAAAGGTTTGAGGTAACCAGGGGAAAACTTAGTTTGTATAATTGAATATTAATTGATTATTTATTGAAATGGTTGATTTGAAACATGTTTAATATTTTTAAACTTATAATGCAAATTTGGCATGGTTGGTGATGTATTATTATCACAAATTATATGTATGTTCATATATAGGCTAATAGTGATGATGAATGAGAAATTGTAATTATGTACTAATTAGTGTGCGGAGTAAATTGGGTGTGAGTATGGATATGCAGATTCATGATATGAATAGTTGATTAGAATGCATATAAATATGTGATAAATGTGCATATCATGATTATTGGTGGGAGTTTACCTAGAGAGAGGAGTAGTTGATTAAACCTACGTGGTATTAGCAGAAACCATTGAAATCGGGAGCTTACATTAACACCGACCATTGGAATTAGGAGATACTCCTTGTCTCCTAGTTGATTTGATACTGTTCTACTTATTTTATGAGGGACTCGAACCTAATTAGTCTCCACCGATTCATAAAGAAGCTAGATTAGGGGCATAACACCCTATGGTTGTTAGTATTGGGGGAATTAGATTACACAAGTGAGTGAGTTAACCTTGACCCAGTAACTCCTTATAAGTGGAAGGCTATGTTAATTTGTGAAGGACGTAGCTACTGAATAGCCATCATTTTCATGTTGGAGGTAACAGGAGGGTATAAGGTTGGGATATAATTATGCATTTAGTCCCAGCCACATGGCTGCTTGTATTATGGTTCAATGCACTTTAGGGGCATATGGTTGGTATTATTGCAACCTCAGGTTATGCATTATTGTTATAAATATAATTATGTGTTTGAAGCCCAGTCACATAGTTGTTATTGTTGTGGCCGAAGTTATACGTTGTCATACATGCTTTATGTGTGTGTTTATTGCCAATTGCATCCATTTTTGATTGATATACAATTGTATAAATTAGGTGAAACTTGAATTACTGAGTAGTTGTACTCATCCCTCATTTAACATTTTATTGGGCTAGTTCTAATCGACATAAGGGAAAGGTATATGAGGTTTAGAAATTAGATTTCATATTGTAATACCTCAAATACTTTTGACTAATATATAATTATCATGATATTATCAACTAGGATAATTATGTTGACTACTTGCACCATTGCATTCACATGTGATTGTTAATTGGTGTTTTGATGCCCTTGGTCAGTTTACATGGGTTAAACTTGCTTCTTCAAGGCCAAAATACTGTGCAAGTATGTTTAGGGTTATTTTGAGGGTTGCAAATGTGAAATTGAATAATTTGAATGATGATGACCTCTTTCTTTACTTTTGATGAATTTGGGGTTAAGAAGTGAAAATATGATCTATGGTATAGATGATCATTGTGGTGTGTTGTACAAGTTATCTTAAGTCCTTTGAATATGGTCTAGGTAGTTGTGTGGGCTAATGGCGTTTGGGTTGGGTTTTGAACACTTTGGAAGTTGAGAAATGTGAGAAAGTAGTAGTTTTGGTTTCAAGTATCCAACTTTTTTATATAATAAAATTTACAAATGAGACTAGTGCCATTAGCTAATTTACTGAATGGGCTTTTTATGAACACCTAGATCACCTCAATCGAACATTTGATGAAGATTTGATGTGCATCGAAAGTTCAGGCAGGAAGTCTTCTATGATAGGCTTTTGCTATCATGGGTTTTGTAGTTTATGTTGCAACGTATTTTGCTCAAAATTTTCATTTTGCTCTTTTGACTTTAATTTAATCTTATCTTACCTTGTATGATACCTATGCTTCCATATACATGTTTTGCTCTGATTTTATTTTTTTAAAATAATTTTTCATGATTTTATAGCATTATAAGTTTTGAAAACTTAGGATCCTATTTATGAAAATTTTACAAAATTGATAACTCATTTGAGTTATTTTTGTGATTACTTTAATTTTAGGGGTTAATTGTGGATTAGTAAGGAAGACCTTACAGTCTACCTCTTTTCTGATTTTTTTAAAAAATTAGAGAATTACCAAGGTGCCCCCTAAATTCCTAAAAACACAATGCAACAAAACTAAATCAATCCAATGCAATTGAATCAAATAAAGTCCAAAAAATGAAAATAAAAATTTCCCAAGTAATGAAATGTGAAGAGAACTAAAATTCTAGATTAAAAATAGTTAAATTCAATAAAATATGTAAAATGACCAAAATGCCCTTGATATCAAAATTCAATGCTGATAACCCAATGATCAAATTCAATGCTAAAACCTATACATATAAGTGTCTAAACAAATGAAATATGGTCAAAAATGTAAAATAAAAGTGTGCAAAATATGTGATTCATCAAGTGATTCTGTAGCTTAAATCCATGAGAGTTACATTTTCTCTAACAAAGAAGACATGTATGGCTCTAACAAAAGCTCATGGCTCTCAACTTTTTTATTATCCAACTAGTGTCTTTCTTTAGTGATCTTATCCAGCTTCTTATGTTGTCCTTCTGTATCCTTATGCAATTTTCATCTGTTTTTAGAGTATGTTAAGTTTAAGGGAAAAGAAGGGGAGGGGAAGGATTTTGCTCCCCCTTGCTTGGTTTGTAAAAATGAAAGGGATGGGAGGGAAATTTTTTTTAAATTTTCCCTCTTCACCCCTCTAAAATGAGGGATGAGGAAGGAAGGGGGTATAATTTTGTTATATTGGACTAATATAACTCTACCATAATATGATAATAAAAAAATGTCTCTATCTATTTACTGTCATGTGCCCCTCTATTTAAGTTGTGTTATTCCTCCTAACTTGTGCCATCATTTTTGTTCTTCTCCTTTTATTTGATTTTTGCTATTCTTCTAATTTTTTTGCTCATATTTTGTTATTCTTCTATTTATGTTAATAAATTTACTACTTGCTCAAACCTTTGGTTTATAAATTTTGAATAAATTATTATTGAATATACTATTTGCAATATATATATATATATGAGAACTATGGATAATTATATACTTATAATTATATATTAAAAACATTCATAACTATATTTTATTAGAAACAACAATTTTACTTATACAAGAGTCAACTTGTCTATATATATTTATTTTTCTTCCCCTCCTCTCCTCTCTTGAACCAAATAAGACATTATTCCTCTCCTCCATTAAAACTCCTCCTCTCTCCTCCCCTCAAACCAAATAAACCCTTAATGTTGATAGCAATGAGCCCTAAATTGCATTTTCCATTAATGCTTTCCAAACTTCAAAATCGCTCCTTATGGAGTTACAACATAGAGACCTTAAAAAAAAAGAAAACAATTATGGCCCCGTTTGGTATGATGGAATAGTTTTTGATGGAATTGGAATTGGAATTGAAATCAGAATTGGAATCAGAATTGGAATAGAATTGAATTATAAAAGTATGTTTAGTATGTCAGAAAAATTAGATGGAATCCTTGCATTACTTTTGTTTGGTATGCAAGACATGGAAATGAAATTATACTTAAAAGACAAAAATACCCCTATATAAAAATTAAAATAAAACATAATAAAAACTTAATTGTGTACCAATTTTCTTATGTATTTTATATATTAATAAAATATTATATAAATCATAGATTATATTTGTAACTATTATTCACTAGCTTGGGCCAAACAAAAAGTTTTATCATCAGAGGGAACATTTTCTTGAAAATAAAATTGGCAATGGTTCCCATCCCTTCTACTTTAAAATAAATACACTAACATGTAGATTTAGAAGAAAAATGTCAAACAAATCAATTCTACTTCTTATACCAAAAAAATATTATAAATATATAAATTATATACAAATATTATATATAATACCATCTTATATATATATATTATAACGCTTTATATATAATGAGAAAAAATATTATTCACCCTTTTATACTCCCTTTTTCTTTTTTTTTTGCTAGCATATGAGGGTTTTATTTTTTTTTTGAGGGCAAATTTGTCTTTCTGGAATTTGTATAAGGGCAAAAGTGTCTTAAACATTACAATTCCATAGAATTGCTCCCAATTCCATAGATTTACATAAGGAATCAAAATTAGCTTTTTTCCATAGAATTAGGATTCCCAGAAATTGTAATTCATATTTACCAAACATCACTTTATTCAGATTCCTATCCCAATTCTATTTCCATCTTCACAATTCCAACCTACCAAACATGGCCTATGTTATTTCCTTCTTTCAATATGGGGTAATTTATTTATCTAAATCATCAATTTTTTTCTACTTGAGCACAAAAAGCTATTGTTTGTCCATATCACATGGCATGAAAATGGGATAATTGGGCTTATGAAGTTTTTATGAGTAACGGAGCTAAGTGTGAAAAGTGTGTGGACTAATTTATAATGTTTCAATCTACATGCAATTGATTGAAAATAGAATTAAAGTTTAAACTATTGGATAGATATGTTATTTTTGCCTTTATATTACTTTAATTTTATTTTTTCAAAGTTAAAGTAATGATATGGGGGAACACCTAGGTGGGTTTTGTTTACAGAAAGTCATTAACATATAGGAGATATCAACAAAAGTCTAACTTATTATGAACTTACATTTTTTCTTTCAAAAAATAAAACACATAATTTTTATGGAAAATATAATTTTAGGATCAAAGATGTGATTTAGTCAAAGCCCGGCTAGTCTTTACAGAAGCACTAATCGGCGTAAACACATTCATTCAAAAAGGCATTTCAACAACATGCAGACTCAACCTTTTAGCACACTCATAAAAATGAATGAGTGAATAGCATCAGAATCAAACAATGCAATAATATGTTGATTGCTTAGAGAAATCATGCCTCGGATGAGTTTCAGGAAAGCTTCAGCCTCCTCTCTCATCATAACAAACATATGACTAGGAATAACAGACCTCTGATTAGTGTTAGGAGCATTCTCCAGACAATATTGAGCAATGGGCACAACCTTGTGGCACTTGAAACAAGACTAGCACTCCCCAGCATGGTGTCTCCCACACTTATTGCATTGTAGGGCTCGAGTTGGTCTAGCTACAATAGGAGCAGAATCTTGTCTTAAGCCTTGACTCTGCCCACCTATACTCTTGGGGGCATTACTCCTCATCTGGAAACCCCTTGACTAAGAACCCCTCTGAAAGCTCTTCTTTTTACTATTGCTGCTACCCAATCTAGATTGTCCGAAACTATATTCAGTCCTCTTGCTAACACTTTTGGTAAGACCCCTATATATAGAGAAATAGCCCCTACCATCTCTCTTCTGACTATCCTCTGCGTCAAAATTAATGGTGGGGGCATAATTGCACTTTTCTTAAAGTTCTAAGGTGACATTGCTCCAATAAAAAGAGTAGGATACTTGGCACATTTTATGACAAAATTTAAGACATTTTTATCCTTTAGCTCTATGTTATATATAAGTTTTTACACTATATAATTAGGAAGCATCAATGGCCTAGTGATTATATTATTTTTGATGAATCAAGGAGTTATGGGTTCAAACTCTCATAGTCACCATTGAGGAATTAATATTTTTGGAGGCCCTTGGAGCTTTGGCAGTAATGGATGACTTTTTTTAAAAAAATAATAATTGAAGGGCATTTTCATCATTTTTTTCATAAAATATAATTGCAATTTCATTCCTTTGTCCTACATAGTTTCATAATTATTTGGGATGGATTGATTTGAAATAAACTTCCTACCGTGAATTTACACTGAGATTTTCCCTTACTTTTATATTAAAGCTAGTAATTGGGGTGAGCCGAGTTTATTAGAATTGGGTTCAATTTGAACCGAACGTACTCGGATTAAGTTTAAAGGATCATACTTTTTAAAAAAGGCCACATAATCAAATTCAACCCTAACTTTTTGTAGTCCGATTTGGATTGGCTTGTCGAGCTTGGCCAAAATTACTAACTATATATACATATAGAACCAATTATTCCAATAATCAGGCTTATTTAGATTAGATTTACAGTATCATATTTTTTTTAAAAAGTCCAAATAGTCAAGCCTGATTTTAATTTTTTTGAAATAAGTTTGAGCTTGACTTAAATTACTAGCTCTATTTTATATAATTTCATCAGGCAACACTTCCTAAATCTTATTGGCCGACAGACTAATGGCTAAAATTTATCTTGAAACTCTGACTAATTTATATTGAATCAGGTTAAATGATAAAAGTTTGTGACCTTTTCCAGTTAAAAAGCTTCAACACGAGGGCTACAATTCAACTTAAGCTAGCTATCACCAATCTATTCAAAACCTAACGACAATACGAGGAACCGAACCTAACCAACGTTAATGCTGAGTTATCACTATCAGCAAACATAAAGTTACCAAAAAATTGAAAACAACGCTCTTCGGTCGTGATTGCATACCAGGCTTTTTTTTTTTTTTTTTTTTGGGTTTCCTAAGGCGTCTTTATAAGTAATAGTCATGAAATTAATCTCTTAAAAAATCTGAACATTATTTAAATAATTATTTTTTTCTAAACGATGCTCTCTATGTATGCTTCCAAAAATCAAACTGACATAATACTTGTCTAAATCACTATCATCTATATCGCACCCACTTAGTCCCTTTTCAGCTTGTCTATAGCTCACTCTTGAACGCTGAATAGTGTTATTTCAGATATTGTATTATGAAAAGGACAAGACTTATATACTTAATATTTTTTTACCTAATCAAATTAAGATAAGTGAATTTTAATGTGTTAATAATTTTAATAACAAGAGTTTGTCATGGAATAAATAATCTATAAACTATTCACATGTCTTAATTTAATTGAAAGCAAGTACTTTAAGTATATAAAATTAAATATATAATTTCTTTCCTTATTAAAAAATAGGAAGGCTTGGGTTTCTTGTTATAGCAATTGTACAAAAATAGTGTTATAAGTTTTAAAAATTGGATATTGATTCAAAGTGTCAGTCGTTGATGGTGGTTGAACTTTAGTCAGATGAATCATGATTATTTAATATATTTTTAATTTTATATGTTAAATATTACATTAGAAGTGACATTTTATAAATATAATTTGACAAGATTAAATTTGTAAAATGAGAATAAATGATTTTTTAAGTATATAATATTAACAAGAAATTTTAAAAAAAGATCATTAGTAGTTGACGAAAGTTAAAAAATTACTGTAAGGTTTTATAGATAAATGAAAACGGAAGGTTATTTTGGGCCTTATTAATCATTCTAACCTTCCTTAATGTTTAAGAGCACCCATTCATTCATATTTAAATAACAAAGTATTAGATTCTTATCAGAGACTTCCTAAAATTAAATTAAAAATATAAAATTTCAAATATAAATATGCATAAATAATTAGTAGTATAAAAATTTAAGATCCGTACCATTTGTGCTCACTATAAAAAATATAGTTCAAGACTTACACAAAATAAATTAACAAATATTAAGAAAAAATGAAGAGAACAAGAAGAAACAAAGTATTAGGAACTTTTAGGAGACTGAGTAGAACTAAATTTAAAAGATCAAATTTGAAACAAATTATAGATAAATAGTAAGATGTATAAAAATTAAAAAATGTGCTTACATAAAAATAATAATTGAAGATTTAAGCGAAATAAGCTAAAAAAATATTTTTTTAAAAAAAGAAGCTAACAACAGTCCCACATGGCTAATAGATTCAGTCCCACATCTAGCCCAGCCCGCGTAAGAGGTTATTTTATTTTGGAAGAATCATATTCAATGATTTGATAAAAAGTTATTAGCGGATAAAAACTAATATGTAATATATTGTTATTAAAATAAAAATAAAAATTTATTTATTTTTAATGAGACTTGTTATTCTTTTTGTCTATAGATAATTTTTTTTCCACATGTCTTTGGATGTAATTCTTCCCTCTCTCTCTGTTTTTTTCAAAGAACTGCATGTTAAATAAGCTAAATTTGGAAAATTCAGTTTTTGTCATTCCTGGAGAGCCCATGATATTTGGCAACAGCCCATTTAATATTGTAAAAGGCCACTGTTTTTTTTTTTATTAAATTTGGTGATTGTCTAGTCCATTTGGAGGTTGGAGCATCCATGAACCACGATCTGTTGCCTCATGTGAAATTAATATTCTTTCTTGATGTAAAATTCCAGACACACAGTGGACATCTGACCATTAGAATATTCAATATTACCAATACGCGACCTTAATTAAAGAGCACAAAAAAAAAAAAAAGAAGAGATGATACCACATCTTGATCCAAGAGGTTAAGGGTTTGTTTAATTTCTATTTTTAAAAATTGTTATCTGTTTTTAAAATAAAAAAATTAAAAATTTGTTTGAATAAAAATTTTGGATTTAATTATTTTTAAAATTATTTTTATTTTTGTGCTTTAAAAAATATAAACATTTTAAAATTAGTTTTATTTTATGTTTCTTGTTTTTAAAATACAATACATTTGATTATTAAAAAATATAATTAGTTTGACCGATTGCTATCATAAACTACTGCCTGGAACTATCATTATCAGCATATTTTGTAATCTTAAAACTATTGTAAATTAAAATAACTAAACATATTTTTATTTTATTTTATTTTTTGAGAAATAATTATAAAAACTATATTATAAATATTTTTTTAAAAAAAATGGGTCATAGAAACCAAATTAAACATGTTCTAAACAATCCAATCCCCATGTGATTAAAGAGGGACAAATTTTTGTGTGTGTGGGGGATTGTTGTGTGGCTGTGCATGAAATGCATGTGTATGGGATCCTCTTCGTGATGAGGAAGGGTTAGATAGGATATTAATAAAAAGAAAAAAAAAGACCACCCAAAAAAGAATCATATAATCCAAATTCCAAACACATTGATTACATAATATTATTAGGTGAGACAAAATACAATTGTTAGAAGCAGATTAAATAAAGCGCACATGAATAAAGCATTCAAGTCTTCAAACTACATTTTGGCGAAAAAAAAAAAGTATTCAAACTACATTAAAGTCAAATCAAATAAAGCATTCTCCCACCTCCTTTGATAAATTTCAAGCACACAAGAACAATTTTAAATCACTCTCATTATGCTCTAAACACATGATTAATTATTAGCTTCAAAATTAATCATGATATTAGAAGCTTCCTTTAGTACATGATTGTCTTCATCTGATATAACGATTTCAGCTTCATCAACATATATCATCATTATCATGAGAAGCTTCACCTTCCACAAATATAACAAAAAATATAAATTAAGTAGGTCACTAAAAATTAACTTGGACTAAATTACCATCATAGTTCCATCAAAGCAACTAATTTCTTGTACAAAAAAAATCTTGAATATCAGTACTTTGTAAGAACATGTAAGTGAATGCCAAAGTCAAATTCACAAGTTAATAAGTGATGCCAAAGTCAAATTCACAAGCTAATAAGTGATCGATATGTTCAAGATATCACATGTAATTTTTGAAATAATTGAAAATCTGTGCTAATTATTTTTCCTACAATCCAAAACATTTGTTTCTATGGATGTTGGAAATTTTGTTTTGATAATGACAAAACTCGAGTAAGGTTTTGTTTGTGCAAATTATACAATTAATTATGACAACCAAAAAAGAGCAAATGATCAAGATCAAGAGAAGCTTAGTTTAATAGGTTTATATTCTTTATGTTTCTCTTCAATTATTTGTTAAAACATTGAAATATGAGAGTGTACATTTACATATATGGTAAAATGTTTTTAAGTGACAAGTCGTAGACTCACAACACACACTCATGGTCTTTGAATTTGGAAAATGTCTTTGTGCATTTTATGTTCTTAATATCTTCATCGCAAGGGACTATCTTGCACATGCAAGTTTAATTTTAGCCAAATGCCATAGATTGTTCTGAGTGTTGCATCTCATATTCACGAGTATCCAAATGTTCCCTTATGAGTTTTTATAGTTCTAGAACATTTATTGGTCTTCCAATTGTGACCCATGCAAGTTCTAGTGTGTCGGTGTAAAACCAATGTTTTGGTCTTCCAATTGTGAACCTTGTTTGCAACTTGATGAGTTCTTGTATTTACTGATCCTTGTGTTGGCTAGCCTATTCAACACGTGTTCTATTATGTTTCTCAAGTTCGTTCAAGTTTGAGAAGCACCCTAATCTTATTGGTTATGAGTTCTATTTATTTATTATCGAACTAGACATAAAGTATTGACATGTTGGAAATATCAACAGAATCCAACCTATTATGAACATGCATTTAAAAAAAAAAAAACTCAACGATAACTTTTATATAGAATACTAACTTCATCATGCAAAACTTCCTAAATCTTATTGGTCAAAATCACTCCAATTGTGAAATTCTGATTAAAATTTAGCGGAAAGATTTTTGGTGTTCTCACCGCTTTCAAATGGTTGTTCTATATTCAACTAACTGAGTTCATTTAGTTGCTCAATTTTTATTTTTTGTTTCTTTTGTAACATATTTATTGTTAAAATTCATCTTACAATTCTGACTAATTTATATTCGGTTAGGTTGAATGATAAAATTGTAACGTTTTCCATTGAAAAAGCTTCAACTTGAGAGCTACAAATCAACTCAAGCCATGTGGTACCTAGCAACAATACGAGGAACTGAACCTAACCGCAATACCGCGTGATTACCAAACTAAAGTTAATCACCAAAAAAAAGCTCTTCGGTCTTGTTCATGTGCCAGTTTTGCTTCATGAATTATGATCTTTGAACGATATTACTTAGATATTGTATTTTCTGTTCACGTGTCTTCACCAAAAGGGCTCAAGCCTAATCCATCCAGCCCATTGAAGAAATAATTTAATATTCAACAGAATTGTAGCTCTCCATTTCATTCTAAAATAATCTCTATTATTTATTTATATTAATTTTTAACAATGTTTAATATTGTATTTACTAATATAAAAAATATAAAAAAATTTAATATTAAATCAAAATCGCCTTTAGTGCTCCTTAAGGAATGAGCACTATTATACTCATTATTTTTGATGAGATTTGGATCATTTAAATTTAAAAATTTTATTTTTATTTTATATTTATTAAAATAAAAATTTATAAAAATATATAAAAAATCTAATAAATTTTTTTATTATCAATTTAACCAGTACATATTTAATCTAGATAGCTGAATTTAATATTAATTTTTTTTATAATTTTGTAATTTGACTATCTAAATAGATTCTAAACAGTTTAAATATAATTTGAATGACTTAATTTGATATTTAAAAAAATTATAAATTTTACAAATTGATCATTTAAATGTGCTCTGAATAGTCTAGATTGAATATTAAAATTTTTTATATTTTTGGCTAAAGTATACTTTTAATCCTTTAATTTTACACAAGGTTTCATTTTGGTTCTTTATTTTTAAAAAGTGTATCTTTGATCCTTTAAATCTAAAACTATTAATTTCATCACCAAAAAAAAAATTTATATTAAACTTTTAAATATTGACAAAACATTCACAAATATTGACTTATTAAGTTTAATTTTTTAAAAATAACAATGATTGGCAAAAAAAAATATAATCATTTAAAACTAATGGTGTTAGGATTAAAGGACTAAAAATATATTTTATAAAATTAAGAACTAAAATAAAATTTTATGTAAAATTAGAGGACCAAAACTATACTTTAACCTATATTTTTATATTAATAAATATGATATTAAAATACTTAAAAACTAATTTAAATGAACGGTAGAGATTACATTTGATTGAAATGCAAACTCCATCCTATGGCACTCTCTTGTGTATATATTACAACCACATCAATGAAGTCATTATAATTATTTCACAAAAGACATTACTGTCAAAAAGTTTCAAAAAGCTTGAGAAGAGTTATTATATTTATTAGAATCTGATTATTATTTGCACATTTCAATGAATTTTCCTATCATTTTTTTCTTTAAAAATATGTGCTTGCATAAAAATAATAATTGAAGATTTAAGCAAACTAAGTCAAAAAAAAATATTAAACAAAAAAAGAAAACAAAAAGCAAAGGAAGTTGCTAACAACAGTCCCACATCGAAAATTTGAAAAGGTAGGTGGGTACAAAAGTAAGTTCCAAATTTTTTGGCTTACTCCAGAATTGTTGCTACACTTTCATGTTAGGATGGTCCCTCCAATCTTGCATTGTGAGTACTCGAAAAGGAATCATAGTTTGGCTTTTGAACAATGTTATGAAAATTGGATTGAATATTAAACCAATTAAGGTATTGGTTCGCGATTCAATAGTTTTATTAGGGTCTAACTAAGGTTGGACCATTTGTAATTAATTTAATATAATTAATATATCTAAAATATTATATATTAAAAATTATAATTAAAACTCACAAAAAATTATTGCTGTTAAAAATACGATTTAAAAAATACAATCAAGAATAAAAATTTAAAATACAAAAACTATTAAAATTGCATGTAATAATACTAGTAAAAAGTAATACATAAAATTTTAATTATAAAAATAATTTGGCAACTTTTTTTTTTTGAATTGAAGGTCACAGGTAAACCGTGTTAATTGACAAAATGAGTCATGTTAGCGTACAAAATATTACAACAATTAGACGGCGGGATATCGAAAATATAAATACATAAATTGTTGGTGTAAGTTTGATGAGATAATCAATTGACAGATTTGTTTGCCTCCAAAAAAAAAAATCTGGCAACTTTTGAATGTTGCAGGTGTTGGGAGTTGGGACTTAATGCAAAAGTGTGAGTGTGTTGGAAAGAGTGCATTAGGAAAGGATGCGTGATTAACTTTTTTGTTTTTGATTTGAAACTCTCTCTCTCTCTCTCTCTCTCTCTCTCGTGCCAAATACACAAGTGTTGTCACATTTCATTTGCAGAACCAATTTTACAGAGTCAGCAAGGCGAGGAGAAAACCAAGAAAATGCTGAGAGACTCTGAAATTTGATGATAATGGAAGGGAGTAAAGCTTGGTGTTGGCAGCTCTGAAATTTCAAAGTAAAAGTTTTATCTATTTTTCTTCCTTTTATGTTTTATGCTCTTCTTTCCTCTTCAATATTTTTCGTTGTCCTTCTTTTTCTACAACATCTTCCCCTTTTTGTCGGAGTTCTCAATTTTTTTTGGGCATGGTAGTCTATTTTTTTTTGTCATTTTCTCTGGCCCGGTAGAACCACCTAACCTGTCAGTTTTTCTAGTTTCTCCTAGGTCATGACCGGTCTAGCTAGTTTTGTCCTAGTTCCTATTTTGAACGGTTCAAATAGTGTTCTGAACCAGACATGTGGTCGATCCCGATCTGACCGGTTCAATTGACTGGTCCAATCTGATTCTGATAACATTGCTTTTGAAACCCTGGAGGCCTTGGGAATTTCACACCAGCAACTTGTTGAGATTCATATGTCGTTGGACATACATTAGAGATATGAGAAACAAGAGCTTGAGACATACAACACCACAACATTTTTGGTCTATGGCAATTAATAATTAATAAAAACTATTGCCATAGGTGAAAAACTGTTGCATATAACTATAAGCAATGATCAGGCAATAGTTTCTGGATGTGGAACATGCTTGCATTGCCTAAAGTCTAAAGCAACAAGTTTTTACAATCAATGGCAATGAATGACAAGACCTTTGCCTATATAATCTAACAATAGGCAAGGAGTTTGAGCTTTAACAGTAGGTAATGATATTGGCTTGTTGTCAAGCTATTCCAACAATCTTAACCCGTTGCTTATAATTAATTTGGCAACAGTTTTTGTTCATTGCCGATTCACTTTAGACAATAGCCCAAAAATGTTGTAGTGATATCAACATTGTTAACTTGGGGAGTGGGAACAACATGGAATTTTGACACTTGCTGAGAAATCAATGACACCTAACTTTGTAATTACCCTCTCAAATTCTTTTCAATGGTACTAAGAACTCCATAAATTTCTTTCACTTCCCTTTATCTACTCCTAAATTGTTGTTGATTAGATGCTATCTTATCTATCAATTGTCAAGTAGTTGGGGCACCAAATCAAATAAGCAACCATTTGCAGCAATATCAAGGTTTGTTCTATCAGTGGACATTAACCTCTCATTGAAGTATTGGACTAATTGTTCACTACTAATCTGATCATTAGGCACCTTATAACCAAAAGACTTTGAAATCCAAACCAATAATATTCGAAAAAGTTCTCATCAAACCTTTGTTTTACCCCATGGATCTTTTTTTCAAAGCTTCAATCTTTGAGAAAGGTAAATATTTTTTAAGAAATGCCTTCTTTAGATCCTCCCACAAATTACACTTGACATTACTGAGTTGTATTATGAACTAGTTCCATGTAGAACTTTTAAGAGAAAATGGGAAAACCTTCCAAAGCAATTTGTCAATGTTAGCAATTGTAGGCTTCATTGATGAACACACCATATAAATGTCTTGCAAATGTCCATGGGGTCCTCACCTGATAAACCATGAAATTTAGGAATACAATTTTTTAGCTCAAAACCATATTCATGATAAGCGGAAAATGAATAGCACATGTTAGAATTTGTACTAGGAGCTATAACGTCCTTAATGCTTCTGACAGCTTGAGGTACTGGTTGTTCCACATGATTATCACCATTACCAACATGTACATTCTCACTATGTTCAGCCATGTTATCGAAAATGGAAAATGAATCAACAAAGTTCAAGCTACCACAACTACTATTTATTAATTGTCTATTTTTCTTTGATTTTTGCAAAGCACGTTGTATTTCTTGATCAAGTAGAATGAAAGGTTCCTTGGAGCTTCTTGTTATGCAGGAATGCTGATCATGGCAAAAGATCTCCAAAGAAACAACTTAAATCACACCACAATCACTAGAACACAAAATTGTAAAAGTTTGGAATAGTAAAAGAAAATTCAAAAAGTCAATGAAAAAAGAGAAATATGGCAAAATCATGTCACAAATGCTAAGCACGTCCAAAATTTTCAAATATGAATTTTTCAGACTTTTTTGGACAATTTTGTCAAATATGGACAAATTTCAGTCAAACCGATAAAAGTGTTTATGCAAGAAAATGAAACAGAGCAAATTAAAATGTAACAGTAACACAGATAGTGGTGGAGCCACCGCCCGAAATCATGAGATAAGGGATAATTTAATAAAAAGTTAATATTTTTTAAAAATAATAAGTACACTATAGGACTAAAATTATGATAGCATAAATAGATTGATAAGTATTTTTCTTTTTAAAAATTATTTTGAAAAGGTTGATATAATTTTTTATGTAAATATACACTTCATGTCTTATGTAAATCATTAAATTATTTTATATCTAGTAAACTTTTGAGTCCAAATATTTTTTATTTAATCTAAAGGGTGCAAAATATCAAGAATAGAGAATACAACGGTGTAAAATCTACATGTTCTACTTGTAGTATTTCCCAATCAAGGAGATGCATTTTGTTATGTCCAACATTAGAGGGACTTGGGGAAGGTCTTAATTATATAAGCGGTTGCCCTACACACCTCAATATGTTAGCTTTTTGGAGAGAGAGTAATGACCTTGTGACAAAGTGATATCAAAGCCAGATCTAAGTTTGTCTAATTGGTGGGCCACTCTGACGGGCCACCCATGATGGGGGCATTACGGATTGGTCGAGGAAGTTGTTATGTCCCACATCGAAGGGACTTGAAGAGGATCTTAACTATAAAAACGAGTGTGCTGCACATCCTAATAGATTGGCTTTTTAAAGAGATGATAATGTCCTCGTGATAATTTGCTCTTTCACTCCAATGTAGCCCTGGCCACTAGTAATAGGGGTTGAAATAATTTAAAAGGAGGATATTAAACCAACTAAGCCCAAGAAAATCAACTTCTCTACCAACGACAACAAAATTTGGTTGGCCCTAGCCGTATAAGCCCCCAAATTAAATAAGATTAACACTATATACCAATTTGGTCAACCATCCATGATCATTCTCAATAAGGAAGTGATTAATAATTCTGATTTATATTTGTTAACACAATAAACATAGCAGTGAAAGTGTTTCAAGAAATTAACCAAGCTATAAAAATTAAATTGGAACTATCTGCTATTTTTATGATTTTCGGTTTCTAATGGAAATTAGCTAAACTTAGCAAAGTGGATGTTGTTGATGATTATCAATTCAATAATTCCTTGAGATAGAGATGGTCTTACCTCTGTCCTCACTTTCTAAAAATGGATTTTAGTCACTCAAATTGGATTAGAATTAATGAACCTATCTCACTACACTCTTGAACTCTTAGTGATTAAGGTAAATCAGTTTAATCCAATTGTCCTATTGATGATTACAAACTCGGTTCAATTCACTCATGCCCCATCAATTGCAATTAAACCAAATCCAATTGAGTAAAGGAAAGCTCCCTAGTCACATACAAAAGCCAGCCAATCAACCGAGTTCACAATTGTATATGCAACAAGAAATCAATTCCAAGAAACAAGGGTTTGGTTTCAACACAAAATCAAAAACCAAATCTCTCCAAGAAAATTGGGCTAAAGATTTTTAATGTATCTTTCTCTAATATCCTTTAATTTATAATGTCCAAACTCCCCAATTTTATTTTTCTTTTTTCTTTGAATTATTGGCTTCTGTATAAAATAAAAGATATTTCATTATCTTAAAGTCTTGAAATGATGAAGTTTTATTTTTTTTATCATTTTTCAAAAATAAAAAAGATGTAATTGTGATATTTTCCTGAAAAATAATCTTAAAAAATACGAAACTTCACCGTTTCAGAACTTTAAAATATTAAAATATTTTTTATTTTATGTATAAGTCAATGATTCAAAGAAAAAAAGAAAAACAATATCAAGAAGTTGGGATATTATAAAAATCATAAGAGAGGCACATTAGAAATCCCTAACTAACCCAATAAAAGTCAAGCATCTCAATTACAATGAAGAACCATTCAAAGACAACATTAAACTCTAGTTATAATATCCAACCGGTTTAATTACAAAACGAGAGTTAATGAAGCAAGAATTTAAGTGTAAAGAGTGAGAAATCTCCCTTGAAGATCAAAGTTCTAGAGGCAAATCCACTCCTTCCAAGGATCACGGCTCTATATACTTGAGGATGAACATGAGCCGCCATGGATATTAAGAGCTTGAAGAACTCGTGCAGCACAAATGGAAACGTATTGGAGTGATTTTTTTTTACATATAAAAATTGGTGTGAAAATTTTGTTATCACATAGTCCGAGAAAAGTGGAGGAAACGTTCATAAGTGGAGATACTTGGCCAGCCTGTATCCGGAACTACAATTAATCTCATTGTAACAAAACTTGAGTTTGAAAATTTCTCTTCCTCGTTCTTTTCTTCTGCGACTCAAAAACTGAAGAACAGGAGAAGAATAAAGCTGGTAATATAGGGACTGTTTGAAACTATTTTTATTTTATTGTTCTGAGAATTGGCATTTTGTAAAATATATTCTGAGAACAAAAAAATAATAAAAATAGATATTTTTCTCATTCTCACTTATTCTTCAGAACAATAATCACAGAACATTTAAAAGTTGTTTTTATTTTTCTGCTCTCCAAAATAATATTTTATTTTATATTCTCCAAAATATTTTTTGAAAACACGTTACTAAACAGATTTTTTTGTTCTTTTGTTTTGGAGAACAAAAAACTGTTCTCAGAATAGGTTTCCAAACAGGCCCATAGATTAATATGTAGCTCATGAGTTAGCTGGCATCAGGTTGTGGGTTTGGCAGGACGGGTTGGCATGGCTTGCATTTTAAGTGGGTTGAATTCTGCCAACCCGCAACGGGTTGGTGGATTAGTGGGCCAACCCGTTAGTAAAAAAATATTTTTATAATTTTTTAAAATTTTAAAAATTATAAATTTATCGCTTTTTATTATTTTTTCACAGTAAAAAAATCATAAATTCTCCCTAAAAATTAATTATCCAAGTAACAATAAAAGTCTTTCTAATTAATACATGCTTATATCACCACTTAAATATAAACTAATTTAATTTTGTGATCCTTTTGTTTTCTAGTCTTTTACATGATTGATCAGTATTATACATATATGAATTAATAGAAATGCTTTGTCTATCACCTTTTCTCTTCATCCTGTTTTGGCATTTTTGCTAAAAAATTGATGCCCCAATTTAAAATATTAATTCTTTTTTTTTTTAAGAAAATGATGACTTAAACTTTGACTATTAGATTATTACTCATAATACATTTAGTCCATACCACCTAAACATTCTAATATCTTTGCATCTATTTTTTTTCCTTTTATATTCAATAAGATGATAACATAAAATATGGTTAGCATTTCATAAATATGTTTAATTGTTTAAATAAAAAGGGCAACTAAAATTTTTTTTTTTGCTAGCTTGGGTAGTACTATTTTACAAATAAGATAATTTAAATAAGCTATCATATGAATGAAGCCGAGTATAATAAAATATTTTATTCAACCTTGTCTTTATCACATTTAAATTATATTATATCACTACTTAATTATATGAGTAGTGTATTTTTATTGTTTATTGTCATAATTTAAACTTGAATTAAATAAATATAAAGATATAAAGTACTTAGATTGCAATTTAATGTATACTTGCTTTGAATGCTTTATTTTAAACTCAATCTCATTTATTTCTTTTGTCTATTTTTTTAAAAAATATAAGTGGGCTAACTTGCCAACCTGTGGTTTAGCCCACTATGGATTCAAGTTATATGGGACAGGTCACCAACCTGCAAAAAAGTTGTGGGCTGGGTGTAAAAAAAAATGAGTTCAACTTTTGCGGGGCGGGCCAAAACCGCCTCGCATATAATTGAACCAATTTTTTTTACCTAGCCCATAACTTTTTTGTGGGTTGGCAGGTTGCATCCGTGGGCTCAACTCATATTGTCGGCTCTAGAGAAGAACAACAAAGAAGCAGACACTAGGCACCAGCAAAGAAGCAAACAATAAAATTGAGATGTAAACAAACTTGCAAAACTTAATGGCAAGGTGGAGTTAAAACAAGCTGGATATCGAGAGACAAAGACTTGATAACAATAAGGTTTTAGAGACACAGAGACCAACGAGCAATTCTGCAGTAGTGAGAGAGAAACGAAGATGAAAGAGAAATTCTAAATTTGGGCTCTAGGGATCGATTTCATTTTAGATATTTCAGGTTTCTTTTATTCTTTTGTAAAAAACCTCAAAACAACGTTGTTTTGGAATTATGACAAGGAAAAAAATTATAACTTAGCCAAATTGTCGAGTTAATCAAGTTATCTCAAGTTAACCCTAGATTGCTCAAGTTAGTCTGGTTTTCCATTTTATAGTATTGCTAGACTTTTCTATTTTAAATATAAAAATATGAGTAAATATAAGTTAAATTATAAAAAAAATATTACCGCATAGTTCGTGGTGGTTTTACACCAAAACCACTGCAATGTTTGACTTTACATGTAAACTGCTATAATATGTTTACCTCATAGCAATTTTTATTGGATACAACTAGCATTCAAGAAGGGGAGTGAATTAACTATTCTAAAAATTTTTCCCAACACAAAACTAAAAATGAGCAAAACAAAGTTTAATGTAGAGATTTAACAAAAATAGATGAGTTCAAGAGTAGAAGAAGGTTTGTATAAGAGAATTTTTTCTAACTGCTTAGCCTACGTTCAATCCCCAATATCAAATTTGAAATTTTCCACTATAAATAAGAGTCTTAAATGGTGCTTGTCAGCACCACTACAAAAAAACAGTGAATTAGCAACAAAATAAATCTTCATCGCTAATCCATCACTAATTCCATCACTAAATTAGTGATGGAGTGTTTCGTTACTAAAATTCTATCATTATTCTATTACTAATAAGTTAGAAATGATTTACCGACAGAGCTTATTGATGGAAAATTTTGTTACTAATTTTTATAATATCTTATTCCAATTTAGTGACAGAATTTGCGATGGAAAATTCCGTCACAAAGCTTTCTATCATAATTTTGTCATTAGTTCTATCACAAATTATTTTTAACTTAATTTTATTATTTATAATATATACTTATATATAATTTATTTAATAATTTATTATTATGCTATAAATAAATAATTTAAAAATTATAATTTAAAATAATTTAATATTTTAAATTATTCTTATATTATTGATAATAATTTAAATTGTGTAATTAATTATTCTTATTTAAAAATAAATGAATAAATAATAATTTAAAAATTTAAAATATTATATATTATATAAATACAAAATATAATATAATATATAATGATAATAAAATATTTTTAAATTTAATATTAAATTTATTATCAAAAATAATTTTTTAAAAATAAAATATAAGAGAAATAATTATTATATATAAATTAATTTTTCCATATTAATAAATAAATATAATGTTAAAAAAATTTAAATACTATATTTAACAATCATTTAAATAATATATTTATTAAAATATGTGTGTGTGGTTAAATATTATATATTTAATTTTTCAATTAAGATTGAAGATTCATTTCAACTTAACTGGTAATAAGATGGACACAAAGACACTAGAGAGTATGAGGTTGTAAGTTTGAGCTTGGCTAAGGCACAATTGAAAGTAAACAATATTTGACATAGTAGTGACAAATGACGTGGCGGTGGTGAGATGGGTCTATCGGGTGATGTGGCAATATTGTTTTGGTCCACCTAAAAATTAGCAATGTAATTAGCGATAGAATAGGTCCATTACAAAATTTGTGATGGATTAGCTATGGAATACATTCCGTCACAAAGTTAGAATAGCTTATCCTTATTTAGTGATGGAAAATTTCATGTCTAATTAATGATGGAATTGCAAATTTCATTGCTAACGAATTAGTGATGGTATTTTTATTGATGAAAATATTCCATAGTTAATCAATTTAGAGACAGAATTTTCATTGATTAGTAGAATTTTTCGTCGCTAATAAGTTACTTTTTTTTATAGTACACAATACAAATCAAAAAATTACACTAATATTGATTTCGTAAAAATATACACTTGCAAAACTTGCAAGCTAAATTGCACTTAGAAAATCACTTTCCAAGATTTCAAAAAGGCACTAAAAGCTTTCCAAATCAAAGATTATCTGAAAGAGTAAATATAAATAAAATTGAAAGCTTATAAATCAAGTCAGAGCTTTGTCATAGAAATATGAATGCAATAGGTAAGAATTTAATGTAACACACTTAATGCTCTAAAATTTATTATCCATTCACTTAAATGAGATCTTATACATAGTTTGGGGATCAATATAGACATTAAGAACACTCAAAAAGTGATTAAGAGCCATTGGAGACATGTAAAAGTGAAGGAAAGCAGGAAAAGAACTTTTTCTGTGAACTATATTAAATACACTATTAGAGCCTCAAACAAGCATGTGTAAGGTTGACACATGCATTTGATCTCACTCAAGCAAGCGTAAATTAATAGTTAAAAGAACCTTGCTTCTATTGTGAACTCAGACATGTGCGGGTCAAGTTTAGGACAAGCATGTATTAGATGAATGTTCTCTATAAACCAAGACATGCATGTATGACCACTGAGACGAGCTTGTTCTATCTTGCTCAAGTTCAAAGTTCTCTAAGTTAGGCTTGTATGTTCCAAGTGTTGAACCTCAAAAAAGCTTGTATCATAAAAGGGACGCATGGGTTTTAGGTGAAAGCACAAACTCAAGCTAATATGTTAGAAGTATATCTTACTTGTGTAACCACTAATTTGAGCTTGAGGTAGATCACAAAATTATATTCTTGGGTAAGTATTAAATCAAGCATGTGTCTCCTTAAGACAAGCAAGTTTTAGGTAATCTTAAAACATTTGCCTTCATTGGAACACTCAGACACATGTGTGGCTCTATTGAGACAAGCGTGTATTAAGGGTTAGTATAGAACAATGCTTCTAGATACTAGGACAAGAAAGTAATTATTCCAAAACAAGCATGAACTAGATCCAACAAAATCGTATAATGTATTCTAAAGACTCATCATACATGCTTGTGTCTATATTGAGACGTGTGTGTCTATATTGAGACAAGCTTGTATTAGGCTATATGCACAAAATGCATTCTAATTGTTTGACATTAAAGTGCTAGAACTTGTGAGCCTATAACATATTCTAATATGAAATATTCTTACCATACAAAGTATGAATTGGCTCTCAACATAGTTTTCACAATTGAATCTAAGAGAAGATAAAATGACAAACCTATATAAACTAAGTCTTTTCTTACTTTTTATGTTCTTGAGATTTTGTCATTTTAGAATACAATGATTGATCTGTGTAAGTAATAAACTTTTTTTCTTAATTTTGTAAGGTTTAAAGGTCAATTTTTCCTTTTAAGTGTACATGAAGGGTCACAAAGGACTCTAAACTCAACTATGGGTCATTTATATCCTTCAACCTCAAAAATTCTATTTTTCTTCACTGTGCCATTTGTTGACCATCTTTTGACCGTTTGTTGCTATGTAGGGCCCAAAAATTTGAATTTTTTTAATATTTGTATTATAAAATAATATTAGCGGGCCTCACATTACTTGTTTATATTTTTATCCCCTCTCTCTCCTCTCCTTCTCTGTCTCTCTCCTTTCTCCCCCTCTCTTTAACTATCTCCTCTATTTTGCTAAATAAAAACTCCTAACCATCTCTAGTGCTCTTAAAGAACTATTAAATCCCACTAGAGGAATTAATAACGTGGACAAGGAGTTCAACAATCTAGTAGTGAAAGTGAAGCATAAAAGCAAGTAGAGCATCCATGGCGGAACCTGTTGCAGAGGTCATCTTCTCTTTCTTCTACCACTCTTTCTCTATCAAATTCATGGTGGCTCAATTTTACTGTTGCCATCATCTTCTACTGCATTAAACCCATCTACGTCGTCCAATAACTAGAGTAAGATTTGATTTAAAAATGAAGGTGAGAGAGAGAGGGAATGAATGATGATGGAGATAAAGAGTAGTGTCATAATTTTGAAAAGCAACATACTCTAACTAGCAAACCTTCCCCATGTATACCTTTTTCTGCCTCCTAGATCAAACCCTCTCCATGCACTCAATTCCTTTGTCTCCTCCTTTACTTATCCCATCATGTAGGCCTCCTACCGTTACCTATCTCATCATGCAAGCATTAACTAGACAGAGAAGGAGGAATGTTAGAGAATAATATTGACCTTAATTATATGATTAGTTATTTGGTAGATAAGGATGATTTTGTACTCTGCATACTTTTTCTCGCTCTACTTGTCATTTATTCATTCATTCTCTTGTAACCATTTTGCACAGACTTATACTATTTATGTAAATAGAAATGGTAGGCCAAGGCATCGCATTATTCTGAACATTTTCCATTCCTTGTTTGATTCTTCCTTTGCTTTGATATTACTCCTATTATTATTGTTCATATTGTTTCTAAACCTAATCCTTTATTTAGTAATCAGGTCACCTCGGTCAAGCTGGAATGAGGGCATTATTTATTTTGGGAATCTATCATTTTTCTACTAGTTAAGGGCAACAAGTTGGAGGCCTACATTAATGATATCAGTCCTGTTCTACTGTCTAGTGTTACAAATGACTTGGGTTTTTGAACTAAATCCTGACTATATTGACTGATATGCTGTGGATTATTTGCTCACTGGATGGCTGAGAAACACGATAAGTATAGACATTAGAGCTCAACTCTTGCATTGTCAAACTACTCAAGAGATATGGGACAGTGTTAAGGCTCTGGCCAATGCCTCTATTAAGGCTCGTGTGCTTGTGTTCAAATAAGAACTCCAGAGTACTAGGAAAAATGACATGAAAATGGGTGCCTACTTGACTAAATTGAAGAATCTAGTTGATCAACTTGCAATGGCAGGAGCTCCTGTCTCAAACTGAGGACCTCATTTCTCAAGTGCTTAGTGGTTTAAATGTTGAATATAATGCTATTGTTGTTAATCTTGTTGATGTTTCTAACCTTACTTGAATTGATGCCTAGGCTTCTTTAATGGCTTTTGGAAGTAGGCTTGAGCAGCTCAATTCATTTTCTACTTTATCTCTTCAATTGAATGTGGATGCTGCTCATCATGATAACTCTCGTTCCTTTCTTGCTCGTGGTCCCACTTGTGGCTCTCGTGGTAGTCAAGGATATCATTCTCGTGGTCGATCTTTTCATGGTGGTGGTCGTGAAATTACTTTTGCTTTTACTACAATGACCTAACCATGTGATAGCAAATTGCTTTCAGCATCTTCATCATTCCTTCCAACTTGGTGCTGATTATGGTTCACCTCAGGTATATTTTGCTTCAATACAGTCTCTGAATGACTTTTCTTGGTACATGGATAGTGGTGCAAGATATCATGTGGTTCCTGCTTCTGCTCTACTTGACTCTACCATTCCTGTTGGTAAGTCTCATTTACTCACCTGTACTAGGCAAAAGACTCTTATCTCAGCCATTGGTACATTTTCTCTTACATGTGATTCAACTTTAAATCTTAACAACATTTTAATTGTTCCCTCTGCTACTAAGAAATTATTAAGTGTTCATAAGCTTATTAAAGACAATATGGTGGACGTTTTATTTACTGATCATGGCTGTCTTGTGAAAGACAAAGTGACAGGTCAGATGCTACTCTAATAAAAACCAAGATAAGGAATGTACCCAATGGGTCAACCTCCGTTTGAAGCCTACTCTACTATTTTTGCTGTTCATTTTGCTAAAGCCTGTTCTATCAATTTAGATGAATGGTACCATAAAATAGGACATCCCCGTGAAAGGGTTTTGCATCAAATATTAAATAAATGCAATGTGAAGGTGAAACCTAATGAAAAGTTTTTTTGTGAAGCTCGTCAATTTGGCAAAGCAAAACATTTACCCTTTCCACATTCAATGTCTCATGCTTTAACACCTTTAGAACTTATTCATACTGATGTTTTGGGACCATCACTAGTTCAATCTGTTCAAGGCTATCAATTTTACATTCATTTTCTTCATGATTTTTGTCACACCCCAAACTTTTGAAATGTGATCAGCTGGAATATGAGAAAACTCATATTCCATAAGCCTAAATCCTTAATACATCTATCAAATTAATTGAAATTTGTTGTACAATTCTCATTTATATTAAATAATTATTAGTGAATGTAAAATATTTGAACTAATTGTATAAATTTTGGCAAAGTCTCTGCTGTAAGTTGGACTTCCTGAAATTTCTACAACCTGCCAAAAGCATATCCAAGCAACGTTTGGAGTTCTACTCTGATACAATATATACAAACCCAAAATAATTTAACTGAGGATCCTGCCTTTATGATTCGTGGAGCGATTCTAGAACAAAAAGGCAGAATATTTAGATATTTACACTCGTCCACTATGTAATTGAAGAAACAAAATATCCCTTGTCTCAAGATGTCCCAGAAGATCTACTGAAGAGCAGGTCCACTCCCACTATCTGAATACTAAAATTTTTCCAGTAAATAACGTTCCTAGATAATAAACAAGTAAATAAATAATAATAATTAAGTAATAAAAGAGAAAGGAGGAAAGATAATCGTGATCAATAAATTAAAATTTTATCTTTTATATAAAACAAATAATAATGATACAGTTCTTAAAAGTAAACAATTTGGAAAATTGGTTTTCTATTAGGACTTAGACAGAATGAATAACAGGTGTGGACACACAGTCCACAAGGGCAAGTAACATCTGACGTGGTTAGAAACCACAAAAAACAGGCGCAAGTATAAAGCTCACGAATAATAGGCGTGAATTATATCCATAAATTTATATCCTCTATTCCACGTGTGTTGGCCGACACACGGGGCTAGCATCTCCCATATACCCTGCTAGCTGGGTGTGCCATGGCGCGCTAAGGGCTAATAAAACTGTCGTTAGCGACCAGCGTTTTGTATTTAGTTCTATAAAACATTTCTGGCATACATGGAAGGAAAATATATTTGTAGCTCAATTTGTTCACAAATTATTAATGCCTTCTAGATCTTCCCATTAGTAGATTGTTCAACCTATGCACGAATAATGTGTTTGAAAAACAAATAACCAAATGAAAATATAAGCTAATAAATTTAAATCCTATGAAACCAAGTACATTCTTCAATGCAAACATTTTAAGGCTCCATAATATATATGTATAAACATAAAATTTCCTCGAGAAAAGTTCTATTTATTTATTTAGACAAAAATCATCCTCATTTTGACGTATAGGGAACGTTATTTACTTACCTGATGTACCACCTAATTCCAAAAATCTCCTTTTTTTTATAGCTGTAATCAAGTTTTCCCTTCTTCTAATGACCCTATTAAACATGATAGAATTTTAATAAATTTGCTACCAGATGAACAAACTCTCTTACTCTAATAGCAAAATCACAATCAACTTAAATAAATCAAAGTTTGTCCTTCATCATTATTTAAATTTCTTTACTTTCTTAAATCATTTTCCCTAATAGTTATCAACACAATTATAATACTTCACAACTCCAATTCCCATTGAATGTCAAGTTCAATTTAGGAAATAAATTTCCAAAAATTTAGATATTTGCATATTACTTCCAAAATCAGACCTTCTTTGCAACCTTTTCTAATAAACCTTTCAACAACCATCTTATAACTGCCGATATTCAAGATTTGTATTCAAAATATTCTCTTTCAATTTCATTTAAACAAATACTTCTATATATTAACCAATCTAACAAGTCTAATTTAACTCAAAATTTATAACCTATGAGTATACCTTTGTCAAACTTTAAGTTAAATTCTCAACCATTTTTTTTTCATAGCACAGCAATGACAGCGGCAGATTTGAGAGAAAACAAATTGCAAACTTCACTCCTTCACTTCTTCCATTTACACGCACCACAATTGTCTAAGGAAAGAAGAAGAGATCAAAGCTTATCACCTAGATGAATTAACAACATCCAAACAGGGAGGACGAAGCAAACATCAGGTCTGTACAGGGGGTAACGAGAACCAGAATTAAGCATAGAAAAGAGATGAGCAGCTCGGCGGTGACCAAAGAAGCAAAAAGGAAGAAAGAATTCTAGCTTGCTTAAGCAATTATACACATGAAACAACAAGAAAAAAAAGAAGAAGAAGAATTGGGCATACTTGGGACGATGATAACGGCGGAGGAATGGTGAGATAGGAAGAGAAATCTCACAGCTACAGCGGACGAAATAGCAGCAGGCACCGGTGACAGAGACTTACACAGACGACGGTGACCGATGATCGAGAGGGGAGGAAGCAGAAATGTGACGGGAGACAAGCAAGGACCCAGATATCTAGCTCTCTCTCTCTCTGCTTCTCAAACGTTCGAAAAAAGAGAATTAAAAGGAGAAGGAAAAAAAATCTGATGCAAAGAAGGACATATTGGTAATTTCATGGAGTAATAAAATTAAATAAATCTCCTTTAGGCTAGAATTAGGTTCGAACTTGCGACCTAAAGGCAAATTATTTGCATAGTTTTCACTACACTAACATTCCTTCTTGTCCTAATTGTCTCAAAATTAATATAACTAACATATGTTTAATTAATTTATTATCATTTTAAACATTTGGGTTATTACAATTTTAGCTGTTACACTTGGATTTATCCACTAAAACATAAAGGAGAAGCCATTAATGCTTTTAATCATTTTAAAGTGCTTGTTGAGAATTAGTTCAATACAAAAATAAAAAAATATTCAAAGTGATATGGGAGGTGAATATAGGCCAATTGTTAGATATACATGTCTGTACACTTCTAAACAAATGGTTGTACTGAACGAAAGCATTGGCACATTATTGAAACTGTTTTAGTGTTGCTTACACAAGCCAAAATGCCTCTCATGTATTGGGTGGAAGCTTTTCAAACAACTATATTTCTTATTAATCAGATGCCTACTCTTGTGATTAATAATAGAACACCCTTGTTTAAGTTGTTTGGAATAGAGTCTGGGTATAAAAATTTTCAATTGTTTGGATGTGCATACTATCTGTGTGTTTGGCTTTATAATGATCATAAATTTCAATTTCACAGTCAAAAGTATGTGTTTCTTGGATATGCTTCTCAACAAAAAGGGTATAAATGTCTCAATTCTAGTGGATGAATTTATATCTCTCGACATGTTATATTTTATAGCTCTATTTTTTCCATTTACCATAGGCTTTCTTCATCGATTAGTCACAAATATTACTATTGAGACTTTTGTTCCTATTAGAATCAGAGGATTCAATTTCCCTTTATTAGTTTGCTGAACCTAGATAAGTTTCTGAAGCTTTTGGTGTCTCTCACTGGCATCAAGCTATGGCTGAGGAGTTCAAAGCTTTGAAACGGAATCAAACATGGATTTTGGTTCCTTATTAGAAAACTCAAAAGGTAATCGATTGTCGTTGGGTATTCAAAACTAACTATAAGGTTGATGGATCATTTTTGAAGTGCAAAGTGCGATTGGTTTTAAAAGGTTTTCAGCAAGTTCTAGGTTTTGGTTATAGCAAGACTTTCAGCCCAGTTGTTAAATTAACCACGGTATGTGTAGTTCTTACTTTGCTATGACTTTTAATTAGGAAGTTAGGCAATTGGATATTAATAACACTTTCCTCAATGGGTTTTTGGAAGAAGTCTTTATGCATTAGCCAGAGGGATTTTATAGATTCTCAAAAGCTAAATCATGTTCGTAAGCTTATTAAAGCAATATAGGGCTTGAAACAAGCTCTATGTGCTTGGTTTGACAGATTGTGACTCACTCTATTACAGTAGGGATTTCAGAATGCTCGAAGTGATACTTAATTATTCATGCCGCGTATAAATGGATTAACAATATTCATTTTAATTTATGTGGATGATATCTTGGTGACTGGCAATAACTCTTCTTATCTGAGGTCTTTTGTTCAAAAACTCAATAGCTTATTCTCTCTCAAAGACTTAGGTTCAGTTCATTATTTTCTTGACATTGAAGTTGCTCGAGATATAGTTCTAGAATGTTTTTGAATCAAGCAAAATATGTTCTTGATTTATTAAAATGTCATGATATGTTTGATGAAACCCTTATGTCTACACCCATGGTTAGTAGTCGATAATTTTTAGTCTCAGATGGTGAACCTTTAGCTGATCCTAGTCAATATCAACAAGTTATTAGTGCTCTTCAATATTTGACTACCACTCGACCTGATATAGCCTTTTCTGTTAATAAGCTGAGTCAATTTATGTCTAGTCCTTCTTCTGTCCATTTTCAAGCAGTAAAAAGAATATTGCAATATCTCAAGGGCCCTTATAATCTTAGATTGCACATTAAACCATTTTCTCAATTGCAATTAAATGCATTTATAAATGTTGATTGGGCTATAAATGTGGATGATAGAAAATCAATGGCTGGTTTTTGTATATATTTAAGAATACTTTGATTGCTTGGGCATCCAAAAAACAAAGGGTTATGTCACGATCTAGTATTGAATTAGAATATAGAGCTTTAGTTGACACCACTGCTGAGATTAATTGGTTGTGTTCATTACTTTATGAATTAGGATGTGCACCTAGATGTCCTTCGACTGTATGGTGTGACAATATTAGTACAAATTCCCTTACTACCAATCCTATACAACATACAAGAACTAAGCATATAGAAATAGATTTACACTTTGTGAGAGATCAAGTTTTGGTTGGCACTCTTCATGTCAGATATATTCCTTCTCATAATTAAGTTGCAGATTATTTTACTAAAATTTTGGCCTACACACAATTTCAACCTTCAGGAACAAACTTATGTCATCAATAACTTCCCCGCATATGAGGGAGAGTGTTAGAGAATAATATTGAGTTTAATTATGTAATTAGTTATTTCATAGATAAGGATGATATTTGTACTTTATATACTTTCTCTCTCTCTACGTGTCATTTATTCATTCATTTTCTTGTAACCATTTTGCACACACTTATACTATTTGTATCAATAGAAATGGCAGGCCAAGGCACCACATTATTTTGAGCATTTTTCATTTCTTGTCTGATTCTTTTCTAGGAATATGTCTCCATGCAATCATTGTCCATCTCTTCTTTTCCTTTCTCTTGGTCACTTTACCTCTATTTTTTATTCAAAGAATAGAGATAAAAAAGGAAGAAGAGGTTAAAAATGGATCTCTATCAAGTGACTAATGAATTCTAGAATGCCACTTATGGTTATGTAAGTCAAGGCCAAGAGTTTAGTTACTAATGGATGATCTCTATAAGTACTTCGTTTAGTCACTAATTGCCTTTGTGTAAGTCTTTTAGTCATTAATTTCCTATCTCATCTTCTTGCTCTCACAGCTAAGATTGATTACCTAACGTTCCACTGTTATGATAACAGATGTAACTACTATTGGGTTATCCACCTTTGATGGATTAGGCCCATATAAAAGCTCAAATTGGGAATAGGGCTCTTATGAGAATTATGAAAAGTGTTTGGGTTTGAAATGCGATTTACTCAGGGCCTTAAAAAGTAATATTCTCCAACCTTTGAATTTGAAATATGGGCGGTTAGAGAAATTGCCATACTTTCCTATAAGAGGTGGTTATGGGTGCGGTTTCATTCGGTTTAGATTTTGGTTCTCTGCGTGGAGAAAGAAATAGAATGCTCTCGTTTTTTCATCCATCTCTTTTCTTTTTCTCTTTACAAGGCTTTTCTCTCCGAGAGTGCATTTGCTGTGTACCCGAACAAAGTTTGACTAGTGTAACTTTGTTCCTGCATACGTACGCGTGAATTAATGACTCAAGGTATGTTTTTCCTCCTCACTTTTCTTACATTGGTATTAGAGCTTTCGTCTTTCCTGGGTTGTGTTTCCTATGTCTAAAGAACTGATAATGATTTGCTTAACTCTATACACGCAAATCTCCAAGTTTACTTTTTTTATTTTCTTACTGTGTTTACACTTCAATCTTTCTTTATTCGTCTTTAAGATTATCACTATCAAAATGAGTGTGTGAATATGCTTCTTAGTTAATATGAATGTTCCACATATGGCTATACACGTTTTGCATGCAATCAACAATGACGAGCGTAACGCCTGAAAACAAACCAAATAATAGGTGTCTAAAAATAAGTTTTTTGAACAAAAGATTGCATAAATGTGTAGAGCTCGAAAAAAATAAAGAAAATGACACCAAGAATGAGTAAAATGGAGACCGGACGGAGGAGATATGGCCTCCGGAAGTTTTCGAGTCTGACAGACCCGACCCGCTGGAGGAACCGGGTCAAGTTAACCTGGCTGGGGGAAGACGACGACAATAATGACACGTCGTTTTTGTCCTCATCAAAACGACTGTCATCAAAACTAAAAAAAAGGTTTCTAGGCTACGAGCCCAGAAGCCCAAACAAAAAAAAAAGATTTTTGGGCTACAAGCCCAGAAGCCCCAAACCTAAAAAAATATATATATATATATTTTTAATTTATTTAATTAAAAAAATATTAAAAGGACACATGGCGCCTGGGACCCACCGGGTACCTCGATCGGCGCGTGGATGACCCCACTATAAAGCTAGTGGTGCATGGGGAATGATGGTGTGGCGCGTGACATCGGCTGAGACAGATAAGGTGGCGCGTGTACAAAAGGCGCCTCCTTGAGAGTGGTATTTTAAATTTTAAAAAAATTTCTTGATCCAGCACCTTCTTGGGGTGTGTGCTGGCGCGTGTTAGATTAGATTGGGACCAAATTTATGTTAAAAAATTTCTCAATTCGAGATCTTCATTTTGATATATATAATTTGTATATTTTTTTTGAGATACAATAAGAATTTATTTTTTGTGTTATCTAGTGCTTTTTTTATGAGTTTTAAAAAAATAATTATAATAATATTTCTAAATTTTTTTATTTTTTTATTTTTTTCTCAAGGAAAATATGAAGCAAGAGGCTTCTAGCAGCACTGATAACTTAAAAAATTATTCTGTCAGCATTGAGTATTTGGATGAACCAGATTATGAGCCTCTTAGTGAGGATTCCGACCCGAAACCCTTTGAAGAGGAGGAGAAGGAATATGAACCTTAAAGTGAGGATTCTGATTCTGACCCTGAAGAAGATCCTAATATTGATCTTGAAAATGTTTTGGGAGGATCTAAAGAGGTGCACATGCTATCAGGACTAAAACATGAATCAGAGGGTGATGAGAATGTTCAAAATGAAAATGAAGATGTCGAACAACCTTTCACACCCTCAATGATCATAAATATAGCAAAAAGAGAAGCTAAAAGAATAAAAAAATTGGATTAAATTTCTCTAATAGTCAGAGCATATTCAAGCTTCATAATGAAAGAAGAACAAGCCATAGTTGTAGGAGAAATTTTCAAACAACTTAGGAAGGAGCTTATGCAACATAACAAGCGAAACAAGTCATACTCTAAAAATCCTCTATTGGATAAAGCCATCAACAGAATGAAAGTACAAGAAAAATATAAAGACATAATTAAGAGTTTTCTTTTTAGATTTGCACCTTAAGCATTGTTCTGTTCTTGCAAGAATTTTTTTTATGCTATATTAAGACCTTGATAATTTATGAAATATACGAAGCATGTTGTTTTATGTTTAATTACTTTATATATACTTTATTTGAGTGGGAGCTCTAAAGTGATAAATCATTTATGAGCCATATGTAACGATTAAAATATTTGTAAAATTCTTTATAGATGATAGTGATTTTATTAGAATCAATGTGAAGGGAGCTATAAACGTAGCCTCTTGATCATTGATCTAATAAAGTTATTATCACTCTAATAAAGAATAATACAAATATAAGACATTGTATCTTTCTTGTAAGTATTTTATTCTTGGTTTAATATAGAAAACTATTAATGTGGGATAGTTTCGTCTCAGAACTAAGAATGGCAACAAAAAGCATTATCACTGAATTGAATAAGGGCGACAAATTAAACAGGGATAATTAGGATATCTAGCATCATAAGGTAAAGTCATGGCTGAGCCTGAGGCAGGAAACTCGGCTCAGCATAGGAGAGACCAAGAGGCATTTGAGGCATGGAAACGAAAAAATAGCATCGCTCGAATAACACTTCTAAGTGCTATGGCGAACGATTTGATGTGTGAATTTGAGAAGCACTCCACTACTCAAGCCATGTGGGCTGCCTTAAAAGAAAAATTTGGTGGTACCTCAACCACCAAACTGAGAAGGCTTACAATTAAATTCGACACTTATAAATTAAAGTTGAATACTCCCATGCCGCAGCACCTTAGAGAGATGGCCAACATGATTTGTGAACTTAAAGAAGTCGGGCAAAATCTTTCTGACGAACAGCAAGTACAGGCTATAATTAGATCGCTCCTACACAGCTGGGAGCATATGAAAGTTAACTTAACTCATAATGAAAATATCATTAACTTTAATGATGTGGCTAAACACTTAGAGCTAGAGGCTGAACGTCTGGAGGCTTACAAGTCATCTGGACAGACTTACCTTGAGGTGGTCCTTCAAATTCTAAGCCTAAGAGAGGCAAGAAACAACATAAGAAGGGTAATAAGAGTGGCCCTAGAGTAAAGAAGGACAAAAAACCTTTCAAGAAAAAGGGCAAGAAGAGCAGCAAAAAGAGAATTAACCTTAAAAGGTCAAATGTTTCACTTGTCAAAAGATGGGCTATTTTGCAAAGGACTATCCTGAGCAAAGTGGACGTGATCAGGTACTTGTGAATTATGTGAATTCACATTTTTCTTATGTTTCCAGTAATGTTTTTCTAACGAAAACTATTTCCTCTTTTTAGATTGTAGACTCGGGTTCCACAGACCACGTAACCAAGGATTGTGGATCCTTCGTAGAGTACCGTCGGTTGTCGAATCAGACCAAGTGGCTTTACGTTGGCAACAATGCAAGGATCGAGGTAAAAGGCATAGGAACTTGTAAGTTGATCTTGCAAGGTGGAAAAACCTTAACTCTCCACGATGTTTTACATACACCGGACATCCGACGGAACTTAATTTCAATTGCTTGCCTTTTAGAATTTGGGTTTGTAATTAATTTTCATGACAAGATTGTTGACATTATGTACAATTCAACTTTTTATGGTTGTGCTTTTCTTTCAAAAAGGTTCTTTATAATGGATATTGTTGACCAAGTTCATTTTCATGATTGCTTTACCACCTCTTCTAATAATGTAGATATGAATATTTGGCATGCTAGACTGGGGCATATTAATCAAAATAGAATGATTAAGCTAGCTAAAGAAGGAATTCTAGGTCCAATTACAAATATGGAAATGTCCTTATGTGAAAATTGTCTAGCTAGTCAAGCAACGAGAAAACCTTTTAGTAAAGGTGTTAGGGCTGAAAATCCATTACAATTAATCCATTCTGATATATGTGGTCTTATGAGTATAAGGGAAAAACATGGAGCTTGGTATTTTATTACCTTTATCAATGATTTTTCATGTTTTGGTCATGTCTATTTGATATCACAAAAGTTTGAAGCTCTTGAGTGCTTTAGATGATACATTAATGAGGTTGAAAATCACATGAACAATAAAATTAAAGCATTACGAACTAACCGAGGATGTGAATACTTGTCTGATCAATTTAAAGAACTCTGTGAAGAAAAAGGAATAATTAGACAACTAACTATTCTTGGCACTTCGTAACAAAATAGAGTTGCTGAAAGAAGAAATAGGACTTTTCTAGACATGGTTAGGTTAATGATGGCACAAGCAAATCTTCCAATCTCGTATTGGGGGGATGCTTTACTGACTGCAGCCTTCATACTTAATCGTGTGCCCTCAAAATCAGTTACTTCCACACCCTATGAGTTATGGACAAAACGTAAATTGGATTTAAATATCTTAAGACCATGGGGGTCAGTTGCATATGCCCATGATGATTCCTATAAATATGAAAAATTAGGTCCAAGAGGAAAGAAATGTATCTTTATAAGATACTCAGAGCAATCAAAGGGTTATGTTTTCATTGGTAAAAATGATAATGGAACTGTAACTAAATTTGAATCTAGAAATATCAAATTTTTAGAAAATGAGTTTCCTAGTAGGGGAGAAATTGATCGAACTATATCTCTTTATGAGACACAAGAGCAACATAATATAGAACTCATAGAAAGGCTTGAATCATCACAAAATGCTGATTTAAGTGGAAGCTCTAAAAGGTCTTTCAGAAGACCTAAAAAGAATCAAAATTCACAAGAGACCCACTTCAAAAAAGTAATAGAGAAAGTGTGCCAAAAAGATGCTTCTAAATTGAGGGTGAAGCATTGATGGTAACTCCTCTAGATGATGATGAGCCACGTTCTATAAATGAAGCTTTATCAGGACCTACTAAGGATAAGTGGAAGAAAGCAATGGATGAAGAAATGGATTCCATGAGGATTAACAAAGTATGAAAATTAGTTGCTTTACCACGAGACCGAAAGGCTATTGGGAACAAGTGGGTTTTCAAAATCAAAAGAAAAGTGAATGGATCAATTAATAAATATAAGGCTCGCTTAGTAGCAAAAGGGTATACACAATAAGAGAGAATAGATTATGAGGATACATTTTCTCCTGTTATACGCTTCAATTCTATTAGACTAATTTTGGCAATAGTAAATAGTCTGGACTTAGAGTTGCACCAGATGGATGTAAAGACTGCTTTTCTTAACGGTGATCTGGATGAAGAAATTTATATGAAATAACCATTAGGTTTTATTGAAAAAGGAAAAGAAAATAAAGTATGTAAATTAAATAGATCAATTTATGGACTAAAACAATCATCCATATAGTAGTATTTGAGGTTTCACAGAGCAATAACCTCATATAACTTTCAAATGATTGAGGAAGACCACTGTGTTTACATTAAGAGGTTCAATGGGAACTTTGTAATATTATCTCTTTATATAGATGATATTTTACTAGCCGAAAATAGTCTGAATTCGATAATCGCTATTAAAAAATGGCTTTCATCGAATTTTGAAATGAAAGACATGGGTAAAGCATAATATATTCTTGGAGTTAAAATCTAAAGAAATTGCTCTAAGAAGCTTCTTTATCTATCACAAGAGAATTATATAAGAAAAAATCTTGAGTGTTTTAATATGAAAGATTGAAAACCCATGGATACTCCAGTAGCTTCAAGTGTGAAGCTTAGTCCTGATATGGGTCCTAAATTTGAGATAGCCAAAAGAAAAATGGAAAGAGTTCCATATGCCAGTGCAGTCGGAAGTTTGATGTATACAATGATGTGTACAATATTAGATATCTGTTATGCCGTAGGACTTGTGAGTTGCTACCAATCCAACCCCGAAGAAGGACATTGGAAAGCTATAAAGAGGATCTTAAGATACTTAAAGGGTATTGTTGACTATGCACTGTGCTATCAAGGGAGTGATCTACGCCTGACAGGATACTCCAATGTGGATTTAGGTGGAGATAAAGATGAATGAAGATCAACTTTAGGCTACACTTTCTTGCTAAATAATGGGGCCATTTGTTGGAGCAGCAAGAAGCAGACATGCATTGCCCTACACTCTATGGAAGTTGAATTTGTAGTATGTATTGCAGCAGTGCAAGAGGCTATATGGCTTAAGAGATTTATAGAACATCTTAGGTTTGGAACTGAAAGTACAAATCCAGTGTTAATTCATTGTGACAATACTGCAGCCATAGCCTATACCAAAGATCCTAAATATCATAGCAAAACCAAACACATAGACATTAAGTATAATTTTGTAAGGGATTATATAGTGCAAAAGGTTATCACTGTTCAATACATTTCCACGAAATGTATGATAGCAGATCTCCTAATAAAACCCATAGCCAAGGAGATATTTGAGAAACATGTAAGGGCTCTTAGCATGGCTAGATTGACTTGATGTAATATATTGGTTATATTAATGAGATTTTTCATTACTTCCATATGTGTACAATTGAGAACATACAATGTCTAGTATGTTGTACAAATTGATAAGGTTGACTCTCTCACACGAGCAACTACCTTTGGTATTGAAATCAAAGATGAGACATTAGTGTTCACCAGCAAGGCAACAAAAAAATGTTGATATGGTAGAAAGGAAACACAAATCATATGTCGCCTCGATCAAAGAGCAAGTTAAGATGAGATCCGTGAGCATACTTGGATCGAATGATGAATCCCCATATCCATGATACCTGTAGCCAAACGACAAATTCTTCTAAATTGACGTCATGTGAGATCAATAGAAAAGAAGAATTTGAGTTTAGATACAATGAATATCTAAACTTATGTTTGTATGGTGCTAATAATAAATGAAAATAATGTATACTCTTATAAGCAAGAGTAACACCATAACATGTGTTTCATAGCACATGTGCTTAAGAATTGCAATGGGAAGCAAGTGAATAAATTCCTGCTTCATTATTGTGTGAGTCCTAGAAAGAAAAAAAAATCCTTTCATTGATGTCCTTTGACTTTGACATTATCATGGAGATATGTTACAGTATCTACTACTTTAACATGCACCCTATGGTCATGATTGATGCGATCTAAAGGTTTCATGTTAGGAAAACGATTGTTTCCTATCAAAGTGGTATATGGGCAAAAGGAAGATTATCTTAAAGATACACATCTATGCTCGTATTCAAGACATGTCCCTTATGAAATAATTTGTGAATTCATAAGTATGGATACTACGCATATAAGAGAAACTATCTAAGTCTTGGACTGACTTAAGAGGGATCAGATTATTCATAAAGAGAAAAAGTGTATATTGGTAAATATAGGACATTAAGGCACGAATTTAATCAAGAATAAATTCAACTTTAAAGTTATTTGTGCTGGTCCTTAATAGGATTTCCTAGTATAAATAACTGAAATGAAGACATCAAGGCTATGCAGTCACGGCAAAGCACCTAGTATGAAGAGAGGAAAGAGAAAGAGATAGAATTGACATTATCTTCTCCACCAAGTATGAGTGGGAGATGTTGGGTTATCCACCCTTGGTGGATTAGGCCCTTATAAAGCCCAAATTGGGAATAGGGCTCTTATGAGAGTTATGAAAAGTGTTTGGGTTCAAAATGTGATTTACTCAGGGCCTTAAAAAGTAATATTCTCTAACCTTTGAATTTGAAATATGGGCGGTTAGAGAAACTGCCACACGTTCCCATAAGAGGTGGTTATGGGTGCGGTTTCATTCGATTCAGATTTTGGTTCTCTACATGAAAAAAGAAATAGCACGCTCTCGTTTTTTCATCCGTCTCTCTTTTTTTTTCCTCCTTACAAGGCTTTTCTTTCCGAGAGTGCATTTGCTGTGTACCCAAACGAAGTCGACGTACGTGTGAATTAACAACTCAAGGTATGTTTTTCCTCCTCACTTTTGTTACAACTACATATACATAGGTTCCTACCACAAATACCTCGATAACCCTCCTTTTGATTTCAGTTCCGACAACACAAACACTGAATATGGCTTCATCAATTCCTCTTATGGCCAAAACCCTGACATGGTTTACGCACTTGGATTCTGCAGAGGCGACATGATGCCAGATTCATGTCGTAGTTGCCTCCAAAACGCCACCATCGTCCTCCCACAACTATGTTCCAATCTGAAGGAGGCAGTTATATTATACGATGGTTGCACGTTTTGATACTCAGATCGTTCAATATTTGGGATATGCAACGCCTCTGACGTAACATACTCAGTATGGAACTTCCAAAATTCAACGACACTCACGGATCACTATGTTCCGGTGTTGTTGGATAAAGTAAAGAGCCAAGCACTGAAAGGGGAGTCTCATCGTAGGTTCGCAGCTGCCAATGATACAACAAGCGAATCTCGGGATGTATATGCTTTTGGTCAGTGTAGTCCTGATCTGCCCAAGGTTGACTGTAATGCTTGCTTGCAGAATGTTCACGATCAGATCCCACTGTGCTGTGAAGGAAGAAATGGTGGTAGGGTTCTAAAATTGAAGCAAAGAAATGTGTGCATATTGGGTTATTATTTGTTCAGAACAATCCAGAAGATAGGCCAACAATAACTCAAGTTGCTTCATATCTACGCAATCTTTCCATTGAATTACCTTCTCCAAGAGAAACCGCCATTCTTAATTAATTCAAACCCAATGACGTCAACAGAATTATCTGGTTTGGATCAAACTTGTCAGAGCTCCAAGATAGCCTCAAATAAAAGGTCTATTAGTGAGCTATTGCCTCGTTGAAATTATATTGTATTTTCTATATTCACATACGTTCGTGTAATTGATGGAGTGAAGAATACTCACTTTCATTTAGGGGGGGGGGGGGAATAAGCATGTCTCAAAACATATGCTGCTAGCTACTTGTATGGTGCGTAAACCCCCACGCTGACCTCCTTCAATTTTCTCTGGGAAAATATATTGTGTGTGTGTGTGTGAACGTTCTTATGATTTCTCTTAATTTTAAATTACGTTCTTATAATTTATTTTGTTTTAATCAAATTCTTACAGTGTAATTTTTTAGTTATTATCTGTAATTTTTTGAGTCTTTATCAGTAGCTTTTTGTTTTTTTCTAGAATTCTTGATTTTATTTTTTGTTATTTTTTTGATTAACTAACGGTTAAAATTAATTTTTGTTAATAAAAAAAGTTAGATTATATCATTTTCTACCGTTGAAAGAAAATATTACATAAAAAATTTTAGACTCTCAAATACAACACAATTTATAATTTAAGGGATTAATTAATTAATTAATTAATTTTTTTCTCCAAAATGTCTGTGATATTGGCCCAACATCTGTTTGAAAGTTTTGGGCTTGGCTCCCAAAAAACTTTGATACTGCTTTCTTGGGCAACATTATCTTTTTTATTTTATTTTTTAATAAATCTTTTTTACTATGTACGTCATGTTGATTGGAAGATAATGATCCATCCTTTGGCCAAAAAAAAAAAAAGGTAAAAAAACATAGTGATTCATCCACATGTCACGTGTGGGAATGGATATTGAGAGACAGAACGGATGTGCCATGTTTGAGCCAAATTATGGTCTTACTTTTATTTCATTTTGTCCGCCAGGAGGATGAGCATTGATTCGGCAATTAGACACATGGGGGACCACTTATTTGTTATTATATTATTTATTTTCAATACTACAAAATTGATTTTATACCAGTACTATAAGCATAAGCTAAAGGTAAAAAAACAATCCAACCTAACTCTTAATGAGTTCAGGATTAAAAGAGTTAGGCCTAAAAAACTCTCTTATCTAAAAAAAGTCTCATCTACAAAACCCAACTCTCGACCTCACGGGTTCAAGATAGGTCCTGCTGACTTCAAGCTCTTATGTCTTTTTGTTGTTGATGTTTTTGCTCTTTTAAGTAAATACATAAAATAAAAAACAAATATTATAAAAATTTTGAATTCATGTCATAAATATTAACAAACTTAAGTATTAGCCAATGTTAACAGTTAATTAAATCAAAGGATTCTTCTCTAAATTTCAATAAGACAATAATAATTAAACATTAGTAGCAACATTAGCATCATGATCATACAAAAGAACTCCTATTTCAAGTAATAAAATATTAAAATTTATAAATTTTTAATTCAAATCATACAATCTCAAATTGTATCAGTGTAAAAATATTCTTTTGTCAAAAATATAATTTCAAAATATTAACACACATACATAACATAAATCAAACCATTCTTTAGGTTAAATTAAATCAAACAATTTTTTAAAGGCTAGATAAAGAAATTATTATCTATAACTAAACAAACCAAACTATTATGCAAAGTTCAATTCTAAGAAAATACAATAACAACTAAGTGTTTAATATATTATCAATAACGCCAAAAATATCAATATTATTAGCATAATAATTAATATTTAAAAATAAATAAATAAAATGACCTAAATGGGCTGACTTGTTTAAGCCATCGGTTTATTAGTACTTGCCATTATAAGCCTATTTTATGTTTTGAATATCTAAATCTTGAGCTAGGTTTTAGCAATTTTCAAGCTTAAATGAATTAGCCCTATAGGCTTAGCCTGTTTTTTCAACTCTAATTTTAATAAGTATAGAAAGTATTTTATATAGCAATGTTTATATTTTATATCATTTTGTCCCACAAAATAAAGATGGAATATAATTTTCTCTTTTTTCCCTTACTCTCTTCTTCCTTTCCTCTTTACTCATCCACCATTAGATTAAAATTTCAACATATTTAGTACATAATAATAATAATAATAATATATACTTTAAAAATACATAAAAATTTTAAAAGTTAGAATTTTACTTAGCTTGAATAGTTTAAAATTATCGTAAAAAGGGAAAAATATTAATTTATAAATTACTTTAATAATATTTTACACTTGTAAAATTTTCTGGTCAAATTTTAAAAATTTAAAATTTTTTTTACAAAAAGTATAATAAGAGTTTTATAAAATATTAAATTTGAATTATTAAAATTTTCATCTTGGCAAAAAAGGCATTTTTGTAAATATTTTTATGGACATTTTTTACATGATTGATTATGTGATTCTATCATATATTCGAGAATTGTTAGGCATAATGAAAAGAAATTTTTTCAAAATTATTTTCTATATTTTTCAACCTCAAGCATTAATGACATTTTAAGTTGTGTTTGATTTGAAAGGAGAGGAGGAAAAAGGAGGGGAGGGGATTTCCCTCTAACCAAACAAGCCTTAAATATAATTGTGTATTTTGCAATAGTTACAATTGTAACACCTCACAAATTGAATGCTCTTAAATTATAAGCAAACTAGCCTCTAACTAAATCTCATGCTGTGCGTTGAGGGAAGGGAGGGGAGAGGGAGGCCCTAAATATAATTGTGTACTTTGCAATAGTTACAATTGTAACATCTCACAAATTAAATGCTCTTAAATTATAAGCAAACTAGCCTCTAATTGAATCTCATGCTGTGCATTGAGATCAAATGGAAAAAAAAAAAAACCTTATATACTTAGTCAGACATGTGAGTCTTTTACTGATTATTTATTTTTAGAAGAATGATAATTATATCTCAAAATATAGAATTAATAACACTTATATTCCTAACAAATTTTTTTAAAAAATAAGTTAAAAATAAGATGATTACAAATACATGAGTTTCAATTACAAATAAGTAGTTAAGTATCAAATAAAAAATTTTACAACAACAACAACAACAACAACAAGCCTTTATCCCACTAGGTGGGGTCGGCTACATGGATTGCAAGACGCCATTGTGCTCTATCATTTATTAAGCTTTTAGAAATATTATTAATTAAGAGATCACGTTCAACAACTTCCAAGAGTGTTCTCTTAGGCCTTCCTCTACCTCTCTTAATCGGACTCAAAGTTATATGTTCCACTCTTCTCACTGGTGCCTCCCTTGGTCTTCTTTGTACATGCCCAAACCATCTCAACCGATTTTCTACCATTTTTTCCTCAATAGGTGCCACCCTCACTTTTTCATGTATGTGCTCATTTTGAATTTTATCTTTACGTGTATGTCCGCACATCCATCGTAACATTCTCATCTCTGCTACTCCAACTTTATGCTCTTGCTGTCCCGTTAGAGCCCAGCATTCACTACTATATAACATTGCCGGTCTGATAGCAGTACGATAAAACTTTCCTTTAAGTTTATTAGGCACCTTACGGTCACAAATAACTCCTTTAGCTTTTATCCAATTAAACCACCCAGCTTGAATTCTATGTGAAATATCTCCATTGATTTCGCCATCATTTTGAATAATGGCTCCCAAATATCTAAACTTTTCCACTTGAGGTATGATTTGATCTCCCAATTTCACTTCCAAATAAAAAATTTTAATTATAACAAAAAAATTTATTTATAATTGTTTAATTGATATTTATAATTCAATTTTTTGTAGAAAATTTTGTCAAAGACTTAACTGTTATTAATTCTATCTTTTGGTACCTAATTGTCATTCTCCCTTTATTCCATAACAAACTTTTGTTAATATTATGAATATATTAAAATCCAATTATTTTGACTTAATTAAATAAAAGTATATTAAGTATATTTGTTTGGCAAAGCATATTGAAAATAGAAGAGTAAGTACATAGAGTCCTTGCTCGAAAGCAAAACATGCCTATTGCTATTTATAAATTAACTTTGGATTAAAGGACAGACTTGGAACCTTTTCACCAAAAACACTATGTATTTTTATTTTTTATGAGAGCAATGTAGTTATCCTTCTTTCACAATTAGAATGATGCATACGTGTCAAGTACATACATTAGGTTGAGTGGGACTCGCAAAAACGTAAACAAGTTTTTTTTTTTTTATTTGGAAATATTTTTCATTCCCACTTAGTTTTTGTTGAGGCCACATCACCCTTCCACCATCAGTCAAGGCCTTCTTCTTCCTTTCCTCAACGCTTCAAAGTTTTTGAAGTAGCGTTGGCACCCAACATTATGTTTCTGGTTATTGAACTTACCGCAACTTCTAGAAAACTAAACCTACGCACAAAATTTGATCTTTCAAGCTGACTCCGATTCTTCACAAGTTTCGCATATTAGCTGACAAGTAAAATTTCTAGAAAACACAAGTTTCAATAGTTACATGACTTGAAAATTAATTTTTTTTTTTGGCTAACTAAAGTGTCATGGGTTCAAACTCTACTTTAAAGGATTTAAGTGGTTGCTGGTAGTTGTCGATGGTGCTCCGATTGTTGGTGATGGCTTCAACGATAATAGTAGAGGGATGGAATTTTTTTTCCCAATAATAAAGGGAATTTTATTAATTGATTAACAAATTTAATTTCAATTTAATCCCTTATTCTAGAGATAAGATATTTCAAAATGGTTTGATCCTTGATTGAAAATTTCATACTTAATTACATTAGTACAGAAAAGCTTTTTATAACAGTTAAAATCACATTGTACATCAGTTCAAGAGGTAATGCTGTTTCAAGAAGTGATACAACTGATATAAAAAATACATTAAAAAAAATAACAAGTCACTTTCTGCATTAGTTGGATTTTAAAACCAATGAACTTTCTACATCGGTTATGACTTTAATTGATGTAGAAAGGACACTTTTTAAATTGTTTCTGTAGCTCAAGCAATATAGAAAGTCACAACTGTGCATTATATCATCAATCATATCACACATATAACTCTAAATCAATCCTCAACCGCTTCTCAAAAATAGTAAGGGAACGTTCATAGCATTGTATGTATCAAAATAATCCTTAATGCGTATCAATACAATTATGACCATACTTGCACTAATATTTTATCCCTGATGAAATTATTCAATCACACAACACTGACTCTAGAGCACAAAACACAATCAAAACTCAATAATGCATGTTAATAATGCAAGTATAACTAAAATAAACTCCAAGTTGAAAATATCATTAAAAGTTACACATATATAAAAGCAAATAAAAGAGGCTTATAATAGAAACAAATTTCCTATGCCTTTGGTGCTTCCCTCTATCTTGACTAGAGCTAGTGCCCATAAAATATAAAGAAAAGAGGTGAGTACAACTACTCAGTATTCAAAGTATATCTAATATATACAATTGCAAGTCAATTGATTATAAAAAATGCAAATTGTAAACATATCAAATATTAATGTTATAATCACATTTGATCTATGATCACACTATCACTAGCTATCATAAGCTACCACAAGTTATCACTGTCACAAAATTAGCAACCATGTGACAATTACTAATTATATGCATGATCAATACTTTCCTTATAATCTCATGATACCTTTAATTGAATGTGTTGGTTATTAAATCAAACAATGCTTCATCTGTGTGAATGGACTACCTAATCTTACCATAATTGCTGGGAGAAACCCAACCAAAAGTTGCTACACTCACTTTCAGACCATGGTTTCTTCAATTTTTGAATTCCTAAAGTATCGTCACCCTTAAGCTAGTGTACTCATAGAACATATAGAGATAAACTAGATTTAAGTCTCTTGACAAATAGTATGATAGTCACTCAAAAAACAGTAGTACAAAGGCTAGCCTTTGGTTATCAAAAGGTAATCATACCATGTGGATTTATATCTATCTTACTAGGTAAACACCTGTAAAAAATGATCATGTAATATATCATGCTAATACATGTAGTATGCCGTAAATTGCGATACCATGCTTAAGCCACAGTTTAACATTTACTATACTATTATCAATTGACCATTATCTCATTTCACATCGTCTTCTCATCAAGTAATCACATATGACCACATCATATTCATTTGCACATATATCTCATTTCAAAAAATACTCTCTCATGTGAGCCTAATTGGATTAAGGGTTATCTTTATGTCAAAAACCCCTTATTAGCACTTAATTGTTAAATCATGGATTAACTAATATTATATTCATAAATAATTCTGATAATCCAATTGCATTTACTTAATCTAATACATACATTGTATCATAGCAATTATACAAATAATTCCATATATTCAAAAATACATTTTGATAGTTCTACAATCAATTAACAAAAAATAAGTATAATACTAGATTTCTTTCATTTACCTCAAACCTTTAGTTGACCCTTCAAACAATCCACTTCCAAAGCTAATCTCAAGCCCAATCGGTATGCAAGATGATTAATTTACAATTAAGCATACTAATCACCATTAATATCAACACAATCACACTTCCCACTCTTAACTCTTGAGTTTAATCACAATCATTAGGTTTATTAGCTCTCATTAGCCCTAACTAACTTTATTAAATTTTAAACTACCATTAATGGCCTCAACCACCTCAACCACCACCATTAATGACACTTTAAGGCATAAGTTCGTCCATTAATGAGAGCCCATTCTCATGAATGCACAAAATCATTATTGTTTAGATAGCTCAAATAACTTTCATTCACTCCATTTAAGATAGTAGGTTCTGATCTAAAGCTCCTAAGGATTAAAAATCATCTTTCAACTATAAACCCTAACTTAAAATGTTATAAGGAGGAAGGGAAGGATAGGAAAGACTTACCTTGATGATTAGAAGTTCTAAATCCTCCCAAAAACTCCCCTAATGTCATGCCCTAACAGATCAAGGTGTGGGGTCCTTGACGTTTCTCTCCAATCTCCTCTTTCTCTCTATTTTTCTTCTATTTAAAATGCAAATTTGCAATTTGAAGAAGACAATTGTCCCCTTTACAAAAGATATTCGTCCACAGTCAAAGCTACTTACCCCAAATTTATCCTTATTATCTTTGATCATGACTGGTTATCTCTAATGTAAATCTCAACTGTGGACGGTTGTGATCAGATAGCATACCCTACTTTCAGGGATGTTCAACTATGACCGGTCATCTCATGCAAAAGACACAACTGCAGACAATTCTGAATAGAGAGTAAACTTTGCTCCTAGAAGTGTTTTGCCTCCTGTGGTGATCCCTTTTTAGGTTACAACCATGGATGGTTGTGGACAAAAGCCATACTTCTCCCTCTAATTCACTCTTAAACCCTAATTCTTGCTCCTCATCCCTCCTAACTAATTTCTTTCTTTGTATAATACTTTTAATTAAAATTTTAGGATGTTACATGTTCTGTATCAATCGGCATCAAAGCTAGGTTCCTACTCCACTTCTACTGTTAAACTCACTCAAAAAGCAAAGTCTTATCCCTTAAGCCATAACCTTTCATTGTAAATCTTTTTTCTTCACGCTTTCACACTTTTTCCATAGTTTTTTATCCTTTTAAAGCCTTCCTAAAGCCAAGAATCACCATATGGAATCATTTTTTGGGCTGAAGTTTTTAATTTAAGCTCCTTAAGTTACTTGATAAGACACTTTGATCCTAAAATTTTAGAGCTTTTAATTATTGCATAGGTAGTTATTTTGTATTCTTGTGCTTATTTTACTACCTTTTGCTTTTCCTAATTTTCCATTTTTAAAAATCCTTACTGTCTTAATTATTTTACCTTTGATTTTTCCTTTTGATTTGACCCTAACAAATTTTGCTATCTTATAATCCTCTCTCTTATAATCTTAGGACACATCCATCTTACACATAGTTTGGTCCTATACCCAAGTCAAAAATTTATCCTAGACTAGTAGAAGTTTCTATCAATTTTCTTGAAAAGTTGCTAAGCCCCTCAGAGGTCAATGTGAAGACATCATTTAAGCTATTACTTATTTAGCACGTGTAATCTTTGAGAAACTTTTGAGTTCTTGGAAGGTTAGACTCGTTGAATAAGATTTTCACCTTATAAGTAAGGACAACTTGAAAGCTTTTTTTCAAATAGAATTTAGATCCTCCCTTTCCATCTCACTTTTGTTACCTAGAATTCAAAAAATAAAAAGCCACCTTCAATCATGATGTTATAGGATCATTCAATTGTTGATATGATTATATTTATCATTGTTAATATGACTATATTTATTGCTGTCCATGTAATTATCATCATTACTATGATTATGTTGATAATCACCACTATGATTATGCCAATCATAATTAGTGTCATTGTAAGTGTGATTTAATTGACCAATCAAACTTGAATTTCCTAATTTCATGTCTTGAAAATATAAGAAAAAATTGATGAACTCCAAAGCTCCTTTCGATCAACATTAAAAGAAGGGAAGTGCCATTAAGTTGAGAAAGAGAAGTCATATCAAAATGAAACAACAACTAATCTTATTGATAGTGTCATAATTAAATCTCACAAGGACCTTAATATTTGTTGAATCCTAGTTTTGATAATAACAAATTGGAGAAGCTTTTATTTTGCAGATGACAGTTGTTTTGAGATTTAAGGAAAATAAGGACTATATGCTTAAATCTTAGATTTGTACCCTTTCTATGTCCTTTACATTTATATTCTCTACCCTAGTCTTGAGATAAGTGTTTGAACTATCTCAATCTAAGTGAAAATAATTCAGTCTATAGCTCAAAGGCCTTTAATTTATTTTTGCTTAATTATCCATGTTCATATCGATATGAACTACTTCACAATAATATGAAACCCACTCTCATGCATCTATTAGCATTTTCCTACCGATATGAAGCTCTGCTCTCATTGCCTTCATCTTGCTTCAACTTCATATCGATACCAAGTCTCTTCAAACTGGTATGAAGGTTCAAACTTGTATGAGAATGTTCACATTAATGTGAACTTTGCTTAATCATCATCTTTTATGATTTTCATTATGGTATTAGGCCTTTCTTACTCATATGAGATTCATACCCATTTAGTTCTTTATTCATACTCATTATGGTATGAATGCTTTTCCTTGTGGTATGAACTTAAACATTTTTGCTTTGTTTTTGTATACCATAACAAAGTATTCCTCGATCACTCTTATTCAAATCTCAATTTTTTTAGTGCCTTTTAGTTGTGTTCATTATTCTACCTTCCTAGACTTCTTTTAAGCATAACCATGGGTTTGATTCAACACTTTTCATATCTTAATCTTTTCTCATACCCGTATCAAAATTATTCTATTGGTATCAATCTTTTTTTCTTTTTGTCGAAGCATTTATTGTATATAGCCGTTACTTTTTTAAGTTTACATTAACATGAAAATCTTCCAGAATTGGGATAATCAATGAGAAAACTCAGAGTAATGAAGAAGTCTTTAATGGCTAATTTATGAGTCTAACATATTTGTTTCAAGGATTAACTATAAATATAACTCATTTATAAAGGAGACAAAGAGAAGATATAGAGCCAATTACACACATTCATTTCTAACTACCTTCTACTATTATATTCAATACTTTAAGAGGTTTATTGATGGTATATTCACTATAAGAGAGAGTTTTACTCCAGCAGTGATTCATTATTAAACTCAATTTGTTCATCTCTGTATTTCACACCTAAAACAGAGTAACTTAAGCTCAGGAAGCTTAAGGAAATTTTTGATCACTTTTGTAAAGGGGAGAGTTTCAAATTTAGTAAGAAGTATGTGTTGTATTATGGCAACCAAAAGCTTGATCTTGGTGGATATAGTGATAAATCTCAAAGATACCTTAGAGACTGGACAAAGACTCAAATGGATAGAGCTGAATGAGGATAGACTCTTTGTGCAAAGCTTCTTGTCCCTTCACTCAGCTTTGTTTGGTGATATTATTTTTTTTACTTATCTTTATTTCTACATTACTTGCTTTAAATTTTAATTAGCCTAATTCATCTCTTCTTGGGTGGTTTTTACATTATTTTGACTTTCAAAGGAGGTAATATGCCCAACAAATATCATGTACCTATATCAATGGTGCTAGAGAACAATAGTATTGATGATTTTTGAGCTTGAAGCATGTAACAACATAAAAATTAAAGAACTCTAGTCAAATCATATTAAAGTTCTTGTTTCTATCCTAGATATAAGCATTGTTGAGACTCAAGAGGTAACTCTAAATCAAGAAGAAGAGCAATTATGAAAGCAAATTCTACCCAAGTGGCTAAGAATTTTGAGACAATTAATATGATATTCAATTTCATCCGGCTATTGTTCTAACTCATTTGTCTACTATGCCCTCTAGTGCTGATATTATTGCAATTGTGGAAGAACAAGTTGTTCTTGAATCACATAGTCCCCTCCAATATTATATTGTTCGTTTGAAAAGATTTTCATATTTGTATGTTGTACTTCTACATCCTTAAATTGTTTATTATCTATTTGATGCAATTTATTGGTATTTGATTTTCTGAAGATGATTTTCAAACAAAGACACAATTTGAAATCTCTTGATCTCATCGTACTTCTTAAGCATATCCACAATTTTACTTTTCGGAGGAGAGTTCTTCAAGTTGGGAAAAAATGATGGGAATAAGAAATGAAGGAAAGAAAAAGAAATAATTGAAAATATTGAAGATTTAAGGAGATTTGAAGATTGAAGATATTTTATCCTATTAATTAAGAATATTTTATTTTAATTATGATAATATTTAAATTATTGTCATCTTTCAATATTTATTATTATCTTTTCATTTAATTTTAGAATTTCTAGAATTTTCTTGTATTTACTTTCTAGGATTAAGTTGAGGCTCATAAATAATACCTTAACTCATTTTCTTTGTAAACATGCCTTTGATTAAATTGTAATTGCTATTATATTGCCCCTCATCTAAATTTCTTTTTTCTCTGTATTTTCTCTACTTTCTCTCTATCTCTTTTTCTACTCTTTTCTCTTATCTTCTCCAGTTTCCCTTCTCCGTTCTACAAGTTGTTTCTGGTGGCAAATCTAGGTAGTCATGAGGGTAGGCAAGTGCCCGCCCTAATTAAAGTGGAAAAAATTACAATGAGTGGGTGGAATTTTTATAAATTTGTTTCCATTACCCTAATAATTTTTAATCCACTAGATTCAAACTAAAATATATTTGAATTTAAAAAAATTGAGTCCTTTATATTTTACTTAACCCTAATAGATTTAAAATTTTGAATAAATAATATTTAAATTTAGATTTTTTATAAAAATATCACCTTAATTTTTCTTTTCTAATGTTATTTCACAAAGCTAAATATTTATTATATATATGTTAAATTATTTTTATATTTTATATATTTATGCTCCAGTGGCTCAAGATCTTGCGTTTATCACCGGTTGTTTCCTCTTATTAAAAAGAAAAAAAAGAAAAAAGAAAGAGAGAATAACGTTTAGAATCCTGGATGAAAAAAATGGCAGTGAGAGTGCAGAATAACAAAAAGTTTTGCACGTATAACTGAATTGCTAAACCTTGTCTTGTATATTGTAGAAATTTTTGTTATTCTGAGCTCTCACTATTTTTTTTTTAAATTTGAGAGCCCTGAATGTGATTCTAAAACACACACAATATAAAAGGTTATCTTTACTTAAACTATTTTGTATATTCACTCTTTTGGCAATGGGGAGGATTTGGAGTGGCGATGACTGGTGAGAGAAATCTCTAGAAAGTAGAAACGCGCTTGCTTTCCTTTATGGGTGGTGGCATTATGCTCATGCTATTGTGATCTGATCATCGACGACGGAGACAAAAATCTCCACCCCTAGCATAAAAATATGGGTCGCCATATACCAATAGCTTAATTAATTTAATAAAATATTTTTTATTTATTATGAATCATGATATGATTATAATTTTAAATATTAATCCTAGAATAAGTGTCTTTATTAGTTTAATAATCAATTTAATCTTCAGTACTTTGTATGGACGAAACCTGTAACTACATGCTATCCAAAAAATGACAATCCTCTCTCTGTCTCTCTCTACTTTCTTTTATTTCATTTATAAATTACTTTTACCATTTTTGCTAGAAGCAAAGAAAATATTAAACTTTATCCTTTCTAAATATAATAAAATAACTTAGCATTTAATAATATTCCTAATATTTAATAGAAAAAAGGGTAAAAATAAACATAATAATTATTGAGGTATTTAATAAATAAGATCAAAATAAATAAATACTCTCACTTTCCACTTTATATAAATAAAGAGTATATTAATTTATCAAGAGAAGTGGAATCTCAATCTGTAAAGTCAACAAAAAAGACTCGCATTTTCTCCAATTCCAAAATAACTCATTACTTTTTTTAAAAAAAATATTATTCAAGGATCATGGAAGCAATTAATTTAATATTAAATAAGAATCAAAAGATTCAAAAATATCACCATAGGGGTAGGAGACTGATTTAAAAATAAAATTTGAATGAAAAAAGACTATAATACCCTTATTTTTCTTTTGTATTTTTTTTAAAAAAACTTTTCAACTAGCTAATAATTTTTTTAAATGTAAATAGATACTTGTTAATTAAGTATGACTATTTGTTGAAATATAATATACAATTGTCCCTTTCACAACCAAGTTTTTTCAAATTTTTAAACTTGTTAATTAGAGAATATTTTGAATGAGTATTTGTTAATTAATGAATGCTTATTTGTTAGAACGTAATCTACACTTGTCCCTTCCCACAGTTAAATTCTTTGAGACTATTAAATTTATCAATTAGTGAATAATTTTTTATTAAATACTAAAAGGTACTTGTTAATTAATGAATAATTACTTGTTGAAACATGATCTGCAATTATTCCTTTCCACAATCAAGTTCTTTTAAATTATTTAACTTGTCAATTAGTGAATAACTTCTTATAATACAAATAGATACTTGTTAATTAACAAATAGTTACTTGTTGAATTATGATTTATAATTATTCCTTTCAACAATAAAGTTTTTTTATATTCTTGAATTTTTCAATTAGCAAACAATTTCTTATTAAATGCAAATGAGTATTTGTTAATTCACAAAAGATTATTTGTCAATAAAAAAAAGTATTATAGTCTTTTATCATATAAAATTACTTTCAAATCAATCTTCTAATTTTATAGTGATATTTTAAAATATTTTGATCTTTGGTTGTCATTAAATACTTCCAGTGGCCTTTGAATAATATTTTTCCTTCTTTTTTTCCTTTCTTTCCTTTTTAAACCCCTCAACTTTTCACTCGTCAATGCACATCGATCCATTTCAATACAAACTACAACTTCACAACAACAGTCTCCGTATGCGTACCCAGAAACCAAATCAAACCAAACCAAAAGCAAACTCATCATCATCATCATCTCTCTATGGGTTTAAGCAATAACATCACAGCAGTGGTTAACTTCATAGCCCTTTTATCTTCAATCCCCATTATAGCAGCAGGAATATGGCTAGCTTCAAAACCAGACAACGAATGTATCCACGACTTTCGTTGGCCCGTCATCGTTTTGGGCATTCTGGTTCTTGTCGTTTCTCTGGCTGGTTTTCTTGGAGCTTACTTTTACAGACAATGTCTTTTAGCCTTTTATCTTGTCTCTATGGCCTTGCTTATCGTTCTGCTTCTTGTCGTTCTTGCGTTTTCCTTCTTCGTGACCAATCCTGATGGAAGCTTTCATGTTCCTGGTCGAGCCTATGATGAGTATAATCTTGAGGGTTTCTCTGGTTGGCTCAGAAACCATGTTACGAGTCCTGAATCAAGGTGGCATAAGATAAGTACGTGTTTGGCTGGTTCTAACGTTTGCACTAAGCTCCCTGAGGATTACGTCACTTCTGATGAGTTTTTCAACTCTAATCGTATTTCTCCTTTGCAGGTATAATTTAATTTCCTCATCCTTTGTATATTTCTGAAATTCCCTGATTAAATTATTGGTCTCTCTCTTTGATATATGAGAACAAGTTCTCTCGTTTATTATTATTTTTTTTTAAATAATCGTTTTCTTCTTCACTGAACTCTCAATCTTCTTGACCCCGCCAGTTTTCCTCATACTCGGTCTTTCTCCAGGCTTGTTCTTGTAATTAGTACTTACTCCTCCAACCATGCATATAAATCATTTCTATTAATCTCATCTCATTAATACCATTGCAATATATATATATATATATATAAGAAATAAAAGTGTTTAGAATTTCAAATATATCTCTATATAACAAATCCAAAAAGTAATGTTATGTTACTTTTTTCTTTCTTATGAAAAGTAATTTTAAAGATATTTTTTAAATATTATCTAAAAAGTTATACTGTAACTCATAAATAAATTTAAATAAACCTTATAGAATGTGTCTCATAAATGAGACCGGAGGGAGTACTCTTCTTATTAGAAGATACTTTTTAGAAGCATTTTTTTAATCTTTAATATAAGGTTGGTTATTACACTTTCTCATTTTACTTTTATTGTAAATTTAATTTTATGACTCATCATGTATTGTGTATTTCTCTCTTTTTATTTTTAATAGGGAAAAAGTCAGATTTTTTTTATTTTAACACATATTTAATGAATTAATTGTCAATCATTAGTTTTCATGAAGCAGTTGAATGTATCTTATAATAGAAACTAGTTGGGTAACTAATGAGTATTGAAAAACAAAATAGAAATGGAATGTGTTTGACAAAAAAAGAAAATTTAAAGACTAGATTTTGAATTGATAGAGGGGTGTAAATTACAGAAAGATATAAGTGGATAACTTATTTTTTTTCACATCTCTCTCACCTCGTGATTCTCATCTCTCTATCATTCTTATCTTTCAGCCAATTTATAATTTTATTTAGTTTAGTTTATTCTTTTTTTTTTGACCAAATAGTTTATTCTTTATTAATTCATCTAATTCAATTCCTTAGTATTTGTGATTTTTTGGCCCCCACATACATATCACTTTACCATTTTGCACGTAAGATCAGAGGCTAAGATACCAAAGCTTGTACAGTATTAAGGTTTTAAATCGTTAAATGCAATTTGACTGGTCAAATTAAGATAAGCATTAGCAAATAGCAATGAATCTTAGTTGTGAAGTAGCTTGGTCATCACGGGACAAGAGTAGATAAAGAATAGTGTGACTTTTCTATGTTTCTTTTTTTATTAAGGAAAAAAAAAAAAGAGAGAATCAAGTGGGATCTATAGTTTTCTATCTTATTTAACTCTGCCCCACCACCCCACCACATATGACAAAGGTTTAACTGTTTAATTTAATAATCTTAGGAAACTTTTCATCAGTCATGCTCATGAGCACATCAAATACTTTGATTTTGTACATGTAAGGCAATTTATATACTCCATCTGTATCACAATATATGATGTTGATGATTAATTTATAGTTTTTTTAAAAAAAGTTAGTTGAAATCTTAATATTTTTTAAAAATTATATCTTTTCACTTATACCCTTATTAATATCTTATATAAGTGTTTTGATAATGACAATTGAAATTTCAATATATTATTTTTTAAAAAAAGTAATAAGTAATATATAGTTGAAAAATAATTGTAAAAATTACTCAATACTCTATTTTAGATAAGCAAGACTTCTAAAAATATTATATATTATGATCCAAAAGGAATACATAGTATATACAAATCACTAGGACTTCATGTTTGGCATTGGTTACTTAAATATGAAGTACTTAAAGACATAGAGGGGATGGAAGTTTCATTTAAAAAAATGGAGAAATAGAGTTAAAAAATTTTAATTAATTTTCCTTACTCTCTTAATTAAAATATTATTTTTATTAAGATTTTATCATCCTACGTATGCATTTTAAAAAAAAATCGTTAAAACATTAGAATCTTCCTCCTCTCTCCTCTAACAAACAGAGGGTAAAAGATGCTTAAAAGATTTTCATGGCTTGAATCAGCATTGCCTCAGATTGCTTCATTCTTGGGCATGGCCCATTTTTAAATGCCCAGTAAGGTTTGTGCCAACTCAAAAGGCTACTAGGAACACTCATCGCTCACCCTGAAATCATGCAAATCGAGACAGAATTAAAATAATTAAAAGCACATTTTCTAGTTATATTTTACATTGCACAACTTGTGAAAAAGGTATGAATATGATAAGATCCCCCAAAAAGAAAAACCCAAAAAAAAAAAACACACACACACGCAGAGAGGCTGGCTTTTGCTGATAAACAAAAAGAATTAGGGTCAATCGTTGAATCAATAAACCGTGTCTTAACCTTTTAATAAAACAATTTGTTTATGATCAATTTGGTCATGGTTCGATAATGGTTTTAATCATTAACTCTTGAACTTATATTTTGATTGGTTTGATTTTTAATACCTAGTTGGTTTCACTATACAGTCAGGATGCTGTAAGCCTCCAACAGCATGCGAGTACAACTATGTGAACCCGATATTGTGGGTGAACACAACAAATCCAATGGATAACCCAGATTGTTACATGTGGAACAACGACCAGGTTCAGCTGTGTTATAATTGCAATGCATGCAAGGCTGGTCTGTTGGGAAATCTTAGAAGAGAGTGGAGGAAAGCCAATATGATTCTGCTTGTGGCTCTGGCGGTTCTCATTTGGGTCTACATCATTGCCTGTAGTGCCTACAAGAACACAAGAAGAGAGACCCTTTTCCGCCATTTCAAGCAGGGTTGGTTTTGACATGTTTCTGCTAATTTTGCTCATTTTTGTTGTCTTCTACATTGACCCAGTAGGATTTTGTTGTGTTTGGTTTCAATCCTCTGAAATTCTCAATTCTCAAGTGTATGTGAACTTTGAAAATAGAAGATAGAAAGTTGAGTGGAAGAAAAATAAAATAAAATGTAAACTCCATGCACATTTACACTCTTCGGGTCACTCTTCAAACTATTCCTTGTCCTGTGTGTTTGCTGCTAAACACCCCCCTTTTTTTCTCTGCACACCTGGAAATGATTTGAGAGTTCCTACAAGGTTCAAAACCATTAAATACTAAGCCTATTGCTAATTGCTATGTAAAAATGAGAATATAATCTGAAGAATTCCTTCCTTCTAAGATATATGATTCTCCTATTTTATTGGTTCTTGTCTGTCTTTTTCTTTTCTTTCTCCCTCTCTTATATTAAACAAACCAGTATTCAAAAGTCAGGCCAAGCTCTAAAGTCCCAATAAGAAAAAGCTCTCCCAAACAACTTTTTGCATTCACATGGACTCAATTCTGAAACTGAAACTTCATGTTTAAACTTTAAACAACCACAGTCCCTTCTATTGTATGGCTCTCACATCTGTCTTTTAAACAACGTAATTTGTACCCATCCTACCAACAATGTTGTAATTTGTATGGCTCTCACATGGTTATGCACGTGCCTTGAGGCAAGCACAAATGGTCCTTTTGATGCTTATGTTTGGTTTGGATAGAGAGAAAAGTGGGAGGAAAATAGAGGAGGAGGAAAATTAGGAGGGAAAATGCCAAAAATGGTACACGAATTTTTTTTTTCTATTTTTGGCAATTTTCCCTTCTAGTTTTCTTTCCTCCATAAATTTCTCCCCATCCAAACCAAGAGTTAATGAAAGGCTATTGGAGATTTACAGTACATGAAAGAACTCGTGTAAAAGTGTCAAAATACTAAAACAAATTATGTGCAATATGAATAAACTATTTCATCGTATCAAAGACAACAAGACTAAATGATTTGACTAGTTCTGAGTTTACATCTCTTAAGCGGCAGAGAGCTTCCTAGAGTAAACAATGTACATTGGATCTGATCGTCCAGGATTGGGAGTTATATCAACAGCCTGCAGAGAAGTGAAAAACAACATAAGAAACTGCAAAGCAATTGACTTGAAGACTCAGCCATGAAAACAGTGTCACCGAAACTGCAAGGGCAATAACTTAAAGACTCGGTGAGAAATTTTAAAAAGATGCTGCCTTAGGGAAATTAGTTGGGTGCGGATTCATCAGAACTTAAGCAGAGTATGTGACAATGCACATGACTAATCTTTTTCCACGTGGGCGTGGAAAGTTAATATCAATTACCTGGGGAGGTTCAAATCCTCCAGCGTAATGGAAATACGACCCAACAATCATAACATGATCGGCATCCCCAGTTGATGTCCATATAGAAATTGCTTTTGTCCAGAAGCAACGATTTGAAAAACTAAAATCATGAAACAGTGAAATTATCAGCAACTGAACAGGACATAACAGATACAAGACCAAGAAAAAATATACATGTGATACAAGAAAAATTATCTGCAGGTTGATACGGATAAAATGATATTTAGAAGCTTTAGATCTTGGATATCACCAAAAACACTGGTAACTAATACACTCTAGTTGTAGCATTTCAAAAAATGGGAAAAGCCAAGTTTTAACACAATAAAGATTATATTAACTTCTACTTAACTATGGAACTTGCTCAAGGTAAAGTTGTAGTCATTTGTTAGTCTTGCTTTGTTATGCAAATCGAAATGAGATATTGGGAAGAATCTATTTAATTATTAGTAATTTATTTTAATGTAATGACTATATTTCGCTTCCTGCTAGGCTTTCTCAGGTTATAGCCTATTTTATGCTTTTTTTTTTTTACTAGAAATTTAAGCCATGTTCTCTTTTATTTTTAAGTTAGCATTTATTTCATTTTAGGTTTAAGTTATTATTTTTGTGTTTATGAATCTATATGTAGCCCTATAGTTATTCTCATTGTAGACCTTATGATGAGTTGTCAATGAGACTAAATATTTGCCGTCACCTCTCTCCTGCTATCTCTTTGCTCTACGTCCTTCCTTTTCTCCCTCCTTTCTTCCCCCCTCCCCCTCTCTCTTTCCCCTTGTCCTGCATTCTCTTTCCCCTTGTCCTGCATCAGATTGCATCCAAATCTACCAAGTTCATTGGTTTGAAAATAAAGAGGGCACCATAGATTGCATGCAAATGTTAGTATGCATGGGAAGCCTTCGTTAGACAGCCTTATATTTTATTTATTTAGTTCCATCTTTCCTCTTCTTATCTCGGGCAATAGGAATTATTTAGCTCTGATAATGGATTGCCTAGTCATGCCAGTTAATGGAACATTCAAATATGCCACAATCCTAAAGGAAAATACTTCATCACAGAGTATTTTTTCTTAAATAATATTAATAAAAATTGCAGATGTTTAATGCAGAAATTTTGAATCTAAAGTGATTCCAAAACTGATAGTCCACAATATTATTACCTAATTATGGCCAATCCACCTGGTTTAAGTATCCTGCACATCTCCTTGAAAACATCTAGAGGCTTTGTCAGGTAATCAACACTGACCTGCCAGACAAAGATTTCAAATTTCAAACTTCATACGGCAACCATACAAGGCATGGACCATGACAGAATCTGGACTCACTTCACAGTCCTATTTCCAACATAATCAACTATCTAATTCTGAATGATCATCATTTCAATTGCAATTGTGATTTTGTCAAGCAGCTGTCATGTTGAGAAGGAAGGTGCATTTGCATCAAGAGTGTTACACAAAACTAGTGAACAGTTAGTGTTCCAGGATGTCACCCAACAACTATGATAAAATAAGTTATAATCCTATTGTGAGATGAAAAGATTTCTATCTATAAGTTAGACATAAGTACAATCAGCATTTATTGTTGGAACTGGTAATTGTGATGGTAGCAACGTAGGGGGAGTTCAATTACCTTTTCGACAGAATCCATGACTTAAAATTACAGTAACTGAGTCATAAGCATTAACATTCAAAAAGAAAAACTTTTATATAGAGAATATAAATCTTCATAACATGACAAGAGACTAATATGCAGACAAAAATCCAGTGTGGATATACAAACATGGCACCACTTGCAAAAGCAGCAACAAATTTTAAGATTAGGAAAAGATTTTGTACCACATTAGTAATGATGTCGAAGGAGTTATCCTCAAATGGCAGTCTGGGGTTCACATTTAAGTCTTGTACAGCATACTCTGTAAGAATCTACAGAATCAACCGTTTTTATGAGTTTAGGTTTGTCTTCCTTGGGGACATAACTTTAAAGTACATCATATAAAAAAACTAAATTACAAGGACACAATTAATGCTAGATATCAGATTTAAAACGAAGACTACAGATTTAGAACATTAGAGTTATGTTTCTCATGCAGAGTAGAACTATTGAATGTTATAAGACCATATTGTTCCAGATTTAAACTACACTAACCGAAGCTTTAGTAATATATTCAAGCTATATAATCATGACTGAATATGAATAATCAATTCAATATAAAGTCAGATTTCATGGCACTGAATTCAGTATTACAATTAAGGCCAATGGCCACCACATGGAGTACAAGAATATCAACTTACTGGATTTCTCTTCAGCTCTTCTTCATTCATTCCCAGTCCCACCACTCGTTCTTGTTTGTAACCGGGTGGAAAATGGCTGACCTAATAGTGAAAAGTTTAATACAAATATGCAGCACAGAAAGAAACTAGATTACAGTAAGAAATATCTTACCCAACTGCTGCACATATCTAAGATGCTTACACCTGGAGTGTTGCTGGGTGGAAAAACTTTTGAGTAGTAGTTAGTAAGAGCAGCAATAGCAGGGTCATCAATGTGTGTCACAAAGCGAGGTGCTTCATAGAACAAGGAATCTGGAGACCTAAATGGAACATTTTCATGTCATATAAACCCAAAAATGAAAAAGAGGATAAAATGAGGGGAAATTGAAAAGAATAAGAACCCACAACTTGGCTGACAAACAGTGAGAATTCAAAATTAAAGAAATTGATCCAGGGAACAAAATGATTTAATCTCATGCATTACTCAAATTACATACTAGATGCTACTCAAATATAAGTTTCAATAGATGTAACTTGTTTTTCTCGATGATATCTCTTGCAACTGATTTATCCACTACATAGACGAGAAATGGAAAGCCATTATTAGATAGAGACAATTTCTAAGATCCTTTGCTAGAAAAAAGGCCACGCAGATAAGCCAACTTCTCTTTTTTCGTGTTATGGAACTGCTGAACAAGACCCATGATTTTCAGACACTATGGTCAGTTTCAGTTATATATGATTCAGAATTTCCACAGATATTCACTTCAAACTAATTAAAGACCAATAACAACAAGCCTTATCCTGCTAGGTGGAGTCCACTATATGGATTGTACATTTATACTATGCCATTGTGCTCTATTATTTACTAAACTTTTAATAATGTTAACTAAGAGTTCTCGTCAACAACTTCTATAAGTGTTCTCTTTGTCCTTCCTCTATCTCTCTTAATAGGACTCAAAATTATTCATTCAACTCTCCTCATTGGTGCCTTCTGCGATTTTTTTTGTGTATGTCCAAACCATCTCAAATGATTTTTTTTTTTTTTTTACATCTCAAACCATCTGATAGAGGTAGAAGAGAAAAAGGGAGAGTGTTGAGAGGCAGAAGGAGAATAGAGAGAAAGAGAGATTAATTCCATTCATAATAACTCGTTACAACCTAAAGGCCTATTTATAGAGAATATACTAAATACCCATACTATCCTTATATCCCTAATTCCCTAATTATCCCTACTATTCCTAATTCCCATGTATCAATATACTCCCCCCTAAAAGAGATCCTTGTCCTCAAGGATCAGCACAAAACCTGAAAGTAAAACATATATATCTAGAATAGTTTTTTTTTTTTTTTGGATCTTAAGGTGCTAAAACATGTATATATATATATATATAATTTGAAGACAAATACATTAATGGACATCAAAAGCCCAAACTTTTTGTAGTTGTTGTTCAATCCAGAAGCCCACTGTCACCCTCCATAATTGCATCAGAACCACATTTGAAACAATGGGGTCCTTAAATTGGACTTGATGCATTGTTGTACAGAGGCCCACATCTAGCGTCCCATTACTTCCAAAAGGCATTTGCACTATTGGGTCATTTGGGGAAGGCCCAAATTCATCCTCATTAATCAGCCAAGGCACATTGGAAATGGCTTGCTTGCCGCATTTCATATTGCCACATTGAGAACACTTGGAGGAAATAGAGCTAATGTATAGCACGAGTAGCATTGAAAAAGTTGAACCTGAAAACGACACATGGCGGCAGACGCACTTCCTCCCCATGAAAGAAGATTCAAGAATGCTCAACAAAAGCCTGAAATCTGTTTCTTTTTGCGAACACCACTCAACGTCCTCATTGCCGAAGAAAAGTTGAGAAACTTCCTTGAAAACTCGAAGGCCATGATCACTTGCAAAGCTCCACCCAACCAATTATCGTCAGAAGACCGACCCGACTTGAACACAAAATTTCCCCAACCCAATTCACCTCTTGGTTGTCCTTTGTGTTCATCAGCCGATATTCTGGTTTCAACCTTGCAGCCAGAAACTCTCTGCCGGATGAACAGAGTGATCTCCGATACAGTATTCAAGGAGCTAGACAAGTAACAAGTGAACTTCTTGCGAAACTTGTTTGCTAGATTAGAGGAAGGATCGATTGTTGGTGAATGGAGAAAAGGAAGGATGGAAAAAGGAGAGCCAAAGAATGAGAAACAAAGTTTAGAACTAATGCGAAAATTTCCAATTAAGCATGATCGAAGCATCGTTCTCTCCTCAAATTTTTGGCCTATCAGTTGCTTTGCATCTTGAACACCGTATATCTCTTCAGTCCTTTCCCCTCGCCCATTAATCACATTGATGTTGTTGTCACCATTGGTTGGATCTGCAATTAACATTGTGTTAGTAGAAGAAGCATAAGAAGTCAGAGGGCCATGAGAAGACTTGGCAGCTTGGTGTTTCTCCTTCGCTTCACTATCATGCTTCTTTTGGTTTTCCACATTGCTTGAAATGACATCGTCCAATTTCAGGGCATCGACATTCCCTGTCATGGTCAGTTCATCCGTCATCTCCTTGTCAACAAGGGTGAATGTTGAATCTACACCCATCTCTTTGATAATTGGTTCCTCATGCTTTTCTCTTTCACATAGGATGCTCGTTGATGTGAGTACTCATTCACGGTTGTACTAGATGTAAAGGTAATCATTGTTGGTTGCAGGCGCTAGTTGACAAGCACAGAGAGCTTAACCAAGATTTCATGCATCTGTTGAGAAATGTGAGACATGGTTTGCTTGATCTCACCAAAGTTGTGAGTCTGTTGGTCTAATGTCTGCTGGTTGCATTGAAGCAAAGTCAATTGCATCTCCAAGAGAGCACCAATGTGTTCATTGGATCGGCTCTCCAGCAGAGCCATGGCCAGAGAGAAGACTTTGATATCTTTGATAGAGGTAGAAGAGAAAGAGGGAGAGAGTTGAGAGGCAGAAGGAGAATAGAGAGAAAGAGAGAGATTAATTCCATTCATAATAACCCATTACAACTTAAAGGCCTATTTATAGAGAATATACTAGATACCCAAACTACCCTTATATCCCTAATTCCCCTAATTATCCCTACTATTCCTAATTCCCATGTATCACCATCTCAATCTAACTAAAGACTGTTCATTAGAATTTAATAAGAAACTATAAAAGACATTAGAGAAAGCAAATTTACTACTTTTAGATAAAGAATAAAAAAATAAAAACGCAAATTATATAATCCCAAATTCCTCAGGCCACTAGTTGTGAAATTTACTCATCAAAACGCCGGAAGTCCTCCTCCTTGAAGGGATACTGCTCTGGCCATTCCACATTCTTCAGTAACTTCATAATGAAATAAGTCGCGAAATATTAGAATAGCCAATAAGATAGAACTAGCAACAAACATTTTTGTAACAAACAAAACACGACTTTAGAGCATCTACAGATTTCAGTTGGAAAATTCTTTTGCCACAGAATTAAGTTTGACATTGGAATAGATGCTGACTGTGGCACCGTGGCCAGTTGAAAATAGGATTCCCCCCCAACCCCCCAAAAAATAGCTTGAACTAGTTTAAGCATCATTCATAACATATCTATCCTGGCCTGTCAGTTTTAGAAGCAAATTTATCAAATAGACATATATATTGCTTTGCTCATCTTAATTAATCAACTTTAAAGCCAAAAAAATTCACTTAATGCACCAATATCAAGTGGTTGATATGAGTGGAAATTACTCTTCTTGAACTCCAGCATTGTGAACCAATGCCAGAGGGGGAAAATTAACCTAATGCAAATTCAAGTATTTGACAACGGAGATATCAATCAAGTAGAAAAATTGGAAGTCCACAAAGAAGAAGAAATCGAATTGCGAATTAATAACAAGTGAGATTACCTCGTCAACGGAGGAACTACCCTTAATCCTGGCGGACGCAACGAAGGACCTACTGGTCCCATTTCCAGCCATACTCGCAAACTGAAGCAAGAATGAAGATCCCGCGCCGAGTACCGTGCGACGAAGAGCTTTACCCCTGTAATTCCACTGCTTTACACCAGCGACGACAGCAGGATATATGGACGAACAAGTACACACCCCAGTGGCTCCACCAACAAAAGTTCGCCTCCAGTGAAGCTTGAGACCAAGAAAACTGGTCATCTTGGGCCTTCGCTACGCGATGATGATACGCTTGAAGCACCCAAGTGATGAGGAGAGAATGGAAAGGTCACCGTTGGATAATCTTCCTTCATCGTTGATCTCGTCTGACTACAAGTGATGGACGTACGGTTTACGTGGCTATACGATATTCCCCTCTTTCACACTCCTGTCCGTCGCTGCACGAGCTATTATCAAGTACGAAAAAATCTAGTTGGCCTTAAACTCCACGGACCAGAGAAGCCTCCCCTACCTTTTCTTTCTTTGAGGCAGAAGGAATGTGAATCATTAGTTTAATACTTGGAAAAATGATAATTAGGTCTCAAAGGACTAATTTTATTCAAGATAAGTCCTAAAATATTTTGAAAGGCCAGTTAAGTCCCTAGGTCCTTGAGTGGCATTTTAATATAATAAGAAATGACCGAAATACCCTTATTTTGGCTGATGAAAATGTGAGGTTTCTCCTTCTCTATTCTTCCCTGCCCTATTCGTCATCTCTTCTTTCCCTACCCTGTTCCTCGTCTCTTCTTTCCCTGCCTTGTTTATCGTCTCTTCCCTGTCTCATTGCAAGCGAGTAAAGCTCTCTGTCATCTCTTCCCTAAGCTGTCTAATAAAGCTGTCTATCATCTCTATTCTAGTCCTATTTAACATTTCTTCTCTGCCCTAAGTGATCAGTTGCTTAAGTTATTAATCTGTAATATGTTTTGGGCATTAATCTTTGATGGGTGTGATGCATTTGCCTAGCTGAAGAGTCTGATCCTCATTAACATTTACCATTTCGATTATGCAGAAATTGCTTCTTCAATTTTTTCCCCTAAGTGTCTTAGCTGAAGGGGACTATGTAGTTTGTACAAGTGATGACATGCTTAAATGGATTTTAAGTTCGAAGTTATACATTGTACCCAATTAATCAAGTTTGCAACTTTGTAACTCTGTAATTTGTTTTCACAATTTTATTCCCAACGTCTAATATTAAAATGCATTTATAATGTTCAAGTTATACATTATACTCAATCAATCAAGTTGTCAAGCAACTTAGATATCCAGTTTTGCAACTAGCTCGAGACAAATTTGCCACTGCTTGTCAAATTTTTGGATGGAAGAACCATTAAATTTTTAAAAAAGTTATTATTGTAGGACAACGCTCCAGTAATTTGTAATTCAGACACCAGATTTTGCAACTGTCTTATGAATAATTTGCAATTTCTTTTCAAAATTTTGGGTGGAAGAACTATTGAATTCTTAAAGTTAATATTGTAGGATAATGCTCCAGTAATTTGCAATTGAGACACCAGATTTTATAACTTTCTTACAAATAATTTGCACCTCCTTCTCAAAATTTTGGGTGGAAGAACTATTCAATTTTTGAACTTGCAAAGCTACTAAATTATTTTAGGACATGGCTCCAGTAATTTGCAACTGACATACCAGATTTTGCAACCTTATTACAAATAAATTGCAACTCCTTCTCAAAAATTTAGGTGGAATAACTTTTGGATTCTTGAACTTACAAAGCTATCAAATTATTTTAGGATAACGCTCCAGTAATTTGCAATTGACATACCAAATTTTGTAACTTTATTACGAATAATTTGCAACTCCTTCTCAAAATTTTGAGTGGAATAACTTTGAATTCTTGAACTTGTAAAGCTACCAAATTATTTTAGGATATGGCTCCAGTAATTTGCAACTAATATACTAAATTTTGCAACTTCTTTACGAATAATTTGCAACTCATTCTCAAAATTTGGGTGGACTAGCTTTTAAATTCTTGAACTTGCAAAGCTATCAAATTATTTTAGGAGATGACTCCAGTAATTTGCAACTAACATACTAAATATTGCAACTTCTTTACGAATAATTTGCAACTCATTCTCAAAATTTTGGATGGAATAACTTTTGAATTCTTAAACTTGCAAAGCTACCAAATTATTTTAGGACATGGCTCCAGTAATTTGCAATTGATATATCAAATTTTGCAACTGCCTTACAAATAATTTGCAACCTCTGTTCAAAATTTTAAGACAACATACTTTTAGTGATTACAACAAATATGAACTGTACATATAAGTTACATGTATTAATTCATCTAATGCATCTGCACATATCAGTTGTCCACATACACAAAAGCATGAACTTGAATTTATAAAAGAGGGGTTGCTATGTATCAAAAAAACCCCCAATACTACCAATATATATGTATAAAAACCTATATATGTTAACCAAATCTAACTTGATCTAAAACTACCCATATATGTATATCACCCAAATTCAAGTTCATGTGGTAACCCATTTACAATAACATCAACTTGAATTTAGATTTCTACACCTCTTCCTTGTACGGTCTGCTTCATGACAATGAGAACAATAATAAACCTTCTTCTGTTGATATTGAGACTCAATCCTCACATGACAAGGTCTGCCAGCTGATCGAGATGTTCTAGGAGGTAGCAAAAAGGTTTGGCTTATGAGCTTAGATACTCTCAATGCATTTGGCTTTGACATCTCATAGGTCTCAACATGATGCATAGTGCCATTGTATATTTTCTCCTATGAACTACGAAGATAACATGCATAGTGCAACACTATACTTGTAGATTGCTTGTCTACAATCATCAGCACTCGCAAAAATCTGCTCAGGTCCTACTAGTAAATCTTTTCACTTTGTTGCATTTAGCTCAGGCATTGGTGTTGGGATACTTTGTATTGCACATGGTAGAACTTCAAGATCTTGTGTAGCATGTGAATTCTCAACTGAACATCCTACTCTGCATTTTCATTCAAATCATGTTTATTACTACCATCCATATTCATATTAACATAATATTAATTATGCAACTATTAAAAAAACTTACCCATCAATTGAATCTCTTGTTACCTCTATACTTTGCTATATCTTCCCAATGATGTACACATGAGCAAAATTATCATTTAATTTCATTAATTGATTTATCCCTTCATCATCTTTAAGGTCTAAAAGAGTATTGCAATTAAACTTTACTGTGTACTTCAACTCTATTCCATTTAAATCACAATTTAAGCATGATGAAATCAATCTAACAAGTCCTTCAAGAGACATTCCTTCTCTAATCATTCTTCCATTACAACTCCCCCCATCATAATGCATTGTCCTATGCATATCTTTTACAATATCTCCATTAAAATGAAAATAACAAAAAATTTCCTTTAAACAACTACTTTTCATCGTACCCAATAATATCAACCTATAAGAAACAAAATAAAATGTAATAATATATCACTTAGAAACAAGTTACTTTTGACATAAGTGATTTTCACATCAGTTAAACAGTGACAACGTTTCATCTTAAAATATGGACACTCAATAATAATTTCTTACACTTTCAGTTGCAAAATGTCGAATCTTCATGTCAAATATTTAGAAACATGAAATAAAAAAAAATATTTCATGTTCAATTGCAGAAAACCGTTCCATCTTTTTCCTTACGAAAGCTATTTTGCAAGAAATCAAACCTTCATGGAGTAAACCTTTTTGTTCAGATGCAAGGATTTGCAAAAAAAAAAACCTATCTGCACGCACCAGCACAACTCCTTAAGCTTTCTTGAGTCAATAATTAAGGCAACTCACCTCTTCCAAGCATAACTCTATTTCAGGAATGGGTATTCTTCAATGTACAGTTCCACCACTTACATGCAGCTCTCATCAATGGCGGGAAAAAGATAAATCGGGAGGGAAATGTTGGACCTGATGAGTGTACATGTTATATTTACTCATAGGGGCATTTTCGTCATTTCCTTTGTAATTCTGATTGGGAAAAAATAGCATGGGACTTGATTGGCCTTTTAGAATTAGTTGGGACTTAACTGGTATAAAATTGATCTTTTGGGACTTGATTGTCATTTTCCCTTAATATTTTTATTTTTTATTTATATTTTTAAAATAATATATATATATATATATATATAAATTGTAAAAAATTTTAAAAAATACACTTATCAATCTGACAATTTAAATTTAATATAAATGATCTAAATTTATTATAAAAAATTTAAATTGACTTTTTAGATATATTCTAGAAAATGTAAATATATTTTGAACAAAAAAAGTAAATTTGTCAAAAAATTTTAATATTAAATTTAAATCATCTATATTAAATTTGGACTGTCAAATTAATAAATATATTACTAAAAATTTACAATTTTTATATATTTTTTCTTTTAAGAATATAAATAAAAATAAAAAATAGAAATATTAAATCTTAATTTGAACTGTCCAAATTAAGCCTCTGCCTCAAGGGAGGGGCAAAGAAGGAGTCCTAAACTACATATACCCAAGGAATATCTAAGAGTTTACATTTGTTTTGGAAAAACCATTTTATTGGTATCTATACTTTCTCTCATTTTTTTTAATTTTGCACCAATAGTTTTTTTCCCCTTTTAATTCCTCCCTTTAAGTTTCAAATGTTAGCATCGTTAACTCTTCAAGATTCATTAATAGTGGCAGGGACTTACAGTGAGAGACATCATTAACTATGAAGCTTGGAGGGGAAAACAAAAACGCACAAGTGATCTAGCTCTCATTAGGTTTGGGAAAAACAAAAACACACGAGTTGAGAGATTGTGGTGGCATCCTTGGTTTTGTTCTCTGGTTCAAGGAAACTACAAGAGACAGCTTCTGCTCGATTTTGATCACTCTCAGTTGTTTCCATTTGCCTCTAAGATTGAAAGAGAGGTTTAAATGCATTACGTTCTACTCTCCCCAATGCATAGGTGTGTGCATTAAGCGATGTATCATGTGCACGCACGCACTAAAGTGCTGTAGCATTCTGTTCTTCATGCATTCTTCTTCTTCAACATTTTTTCTTCTATGTTTTCTCTTTACCACTACGTTGTTTTGTTTTTGAGTTGTATATTTATTGCATTTAGGTTAAAATATGGAACAATATAATGTGTCAGATATAGGGAGTGGGGATAAGAGTTTAGATGATGATTTTTTGTCCACTAAACCAGAGGATAGTAATGAGGCAGAATTGGGGGATGATTATTTTCAACATTTTATTAATGTTGAAGTTGGGCAAAGTAGTGGGAGTTGTTTTAATGTCTCAGGAAGCCAGCTTGAGTGTTCAGAGATTATTCCTGTGTCTAGGCAATGTGTTGAGAACATTGGAGATATGTTCTCTGATCTAGATGATGATGAGTTGCTTGAAGAGTACATATTAGATGAGAATGAAAATAAAATACTAACAAGGGACATAAAGTACAATCTTGCTGAGATGTCTAAGGATTAAGAATGGAATGTACCTCAATTTCACAATTAAAGGATGCTGTGAGGGAGTATTCCCTTATCTATGGTTATGATATTAAGTTTTTGAGAAATGAAAGGCATAGATTTCGAATTATATGCAAGAAAAAATGTGGTTGGTTGATCTTTGCTAGCAAAGTTGGTGACTCTTTAACATATCAGTTGAAAATTTATAACCCAAAGCATAATTGTGAAATAACATTTGCTTCAAGGTTGGCTTCACCTAAGTGGGTTGGAAAAAAAATAAAACCTCATGTGAAGGTGAGCAAAAATATAAAGTTGGTAGATGTTGTTTCAACAATAAGTAAAGGTCACATGGCCCAACCATCAATTAACAAGGCATATAAGGCTAGGAAGCTAGCAAGGGAAATGATTGAGGGAAATCACAAAAGAAGTATCACATGTTGAGGGACTATTATAATGAAGTTAAAAAAAATGCTAAACTCTACATTTTGTCTTGTTATCGATAGGCTATGGGTAGACTGTCCACTTGTTTTTAGAAGATTGTATGAATGTCTCGAACAAGTGAAAAGACGTTTTAAGTTAGCTTGTAGACCAATCATTAGGTTAGATGGATACTTTTTGAAGGGTTAGTTTGGAGGTTTATATTAGTGACGGTAGCTCATGATCTTAACAATCAAACTTTTCCCTTAACTATAGCTATAGTTGAGAGAAAAAATAGGGATTCTTAGATGTAGCTCTTGCAAAACTTATTTGATGACATTGGGAGTATAGCTGAAAAATAATGAATTCATCTCAAACCAACAAAAAGTATTTATTAAAAATTTTAAAATTCTAAATGTTTCATTATGTTTATTTTACTAATTATGTGTTTCACTTTTAGGGGTTGGTTCAAATGATTGAACACTTACTTAAAGGTGCTAAACATAAATTTTGTGTCAGGCACTTGTATGCCAATATAAAGTCAAGGTATAGAGGTGGAACTATAATTAGAGATCTAGTTATACATACAACAAAGGCCACTTACAAGAGAGCATGGGAAGAACAAATGAGGTAACTAAAAAATGTCTCTTGGGAGGCACATGATCATTAAATGTCTTTTAAACCTTATTGTTGGACCAAGTCACATTTTTTAGAGTACTCAAAATATGATATGATCATGAATAACATATCAAAGTCCTTCAATGGTAGATTGTTAAAGGCAAGAGAACTTTTAATTATCAGCCTACTTGATTGGATTTGAGTTTATTTGATGATGAGGTTTATAGAAAATTATGTGAAAGCAGAAAAGTATTATGATAAGGGAAGAGTGTGTCTTGACCTCATAAAAGGCTTGATACAGAGGTTAAAGAGTCCAAAAATGTTTAGCAATAAAGGCTAGAAATGACATATTTGAAGTATCTTATAACTCTCATTGATTTTCTATTGACCTTAATGTCAAGAGTTGCGAATGCAATTGGTGGCAATCGATGGGAATCCTATGTAGCTATCAGTTTAAATCACTTGTATTTGCATGGTTATTATAGTCAAAGATAATAATATCATGTAATGTTTTATAGGCATGTTGTTTCTTGTATCTATACCAAGTAAGAAGATCCTCAAGACTATGTTGATGACTATTTGACTCTCAAAAAGTATGATAAATGCTATCCTCTTGTGTTGCAGCCTATAAATGAAAAAAGATATGTGGGTTAGAACAAAATTAGAGCCAATTAATCCTTTAAGACACCATAAGCATGCTAGTAGGCCAAAAAAAATAGAAGAAGGGAGAAAGATGAGCCACCACCTATAAACAAGTCGAGAAGATGCAATACAAGCCTTAAGTGTAAGCTTTATGGAAAAACAAGACATAATCAAAGAACACATAGTCAAGCACTCAAGAATGCTTTAAATGCAAGCTCATAAGGTGGAAGTAGCCACCCCTATGACTTTTTAGATATGACTTGATTGTTGTGCTCTTTAGTTTTTTTTGGCTTAGGTTTTAGTAAATGACTTTGGTATTATTTTATATGTGTTGTAATCCCAAGTACTCTTTTGAATCTTTAACCTTAATGTGTGATAGCCTCAAGTTTTATTATAATATTTTTGATGGTGGCAAGTTTATAACAGCAAGTAATTCTCAATTTATAACAAGTTTATGATAGCAAGTCTATGTTCATTTTGGTCCAATTCATGTCTATGATATACTGTTAATTTATGATAGTAATTCATATTTGTGGTAGAAAGTGAATGGTTTCATTTTTGCGACAAAATGCATATGATTCTAACACCTATATTAGTTTCAATTTTATTTTTGCGATAGCAAGCGTATGGCTTTATATGTTAAGCAATTCATGTCATGAATATACATACTTTTTTGATATAAGCTTTGGGTTTTATTGTTGCTATCATATAATTTCAAAAGCTGTCATATAATTTTTTTTATTTCATGACAGCAAGTATATCCTACTTTTGCTGTCATATTATTTCAAAAGCTATACAAAATTTCATAAGTGAATGAACTGACCAAACTCTTTTTTTGTTATTCAAATCTTCTATTAGCAGGAATTGTATCCCAAAAGCACAAAATGACAATAACAATAAATTATTTTAAATTACAATGGGAATATGGCAACGGGAAAAAAAGCTAATCTTCATTCCACAATAATTTCTTTCTCTTACAACATCAGTGGTTCATCTATCCATTAAATTACATATTACATCTGAATACGACAAAATACACTAGAAGACAAAGTGATCTACCTACCCACTTCATTACGTTCCACTACTTTTAACCTAATGGTCCTAAACATTCCTAAACAATAAAATCTACATTCAATATCATAAAAATATGCAAAATAGCCACAATAAACAATACAATATTCAAGTTCTTCAAATTTCAACTTTGAGTATGAACATTATGAGTTAGTAATAAGGTTGAAGGAAGAGTACTATGACTATCTATCACTAATTTAAGGTTCACTTTTCCTGCTATTAGCTTCTTCTTTAACTTAGTGGTCTAGTAATTCATCACATCATTGTCAATTCTACTAGAAAATTATAATTGCCTACCTCCCATTTGCCCATAAAAGGGTATAAATGATATTGTCCTCTTCTTTAGTAAAACCTTCGTGTTTGATGTCTAGCCTTACATAATAGAGCCCTTGTACACGACAACTCTTGCCATATGTCCAAAGGCCTGTAATGTAAACACAAGGACATATGAGACAATTGTTTGGGGGTGGGAACACATCAGGCTAGCTGCTGGAAAATTAAAGCAACAAAACATGACTACTTTAAAGAACAACACCATTTGTCATGTTGGAATAGAAAACAAACCCTGCTTTGTAAATAGAATTCTCAAGCTTACCGACTCATATTTATATCATAAAATACAACTCAAATTAAATAAACAAGTTAGAAAAATAATCTAAAACACAATCTAGGAGAACCAAAATACTCTGTAATTTTTAGTGCAGAATTTTAGAGCACCAAATGTTCACCTAGACCTTAAGCATTTATGGCCAATTGGTCAGCCATCTTAATAATCTCCTTATAAGCATGATGAACCACCACATCCCAATCAGAGTAGATATGACTTCATATTTTATTTCAATTGGTTATGCTGTCGATCCAAAAATAAATGGTAAGGCTGCTTGTATACACCAAATCACCAAGACGGATAAGGCAACAACTTAATTGTTTTCAATTTTATAGGTTGGCTTATCCATATGTGTTTCAAACATTAATTCATCATAGGATTGTATCTCTTCTCATATGCTACACTAATAATCCATAAAGTGCTCACATTGACAAAAGTTTCCTCATTAGAGCAAATTTACCAACCTAGCTTACTTCTACTGAGCAAGTTTGAACTTCAAATGAAATAACAATACAAACTTAAGGATTACTAAGACTAGATACGAGACTGCAACAATGTAATGAATATATGAAAGGAGATAATAGCCTGCAACCAAAATGTATATATTAAAATTAGAATGGGATGTTGTAATTAGAAAAATGAAACTACAACTAACTATATCTAGAAAAGCAATAAGTTATATGACAGGAAAGGAATTCATGTGGTTTCAGAATATCTTTTTCCTTTTGTAACATAACATAAGCTAACTTGTCTGCAGACTTATTAGTTTAAATATTTGCTTTTGTTGTGTAAGAATTCCACTAAATGTGAAGCAACTAGAAATATTGCAAGTGTAAGACTGTAGAGGAATCACAACTTTAGTAAAATAATGGCAAATAATATTTGAAGAAGTGATCCTTGGCAATTTATCCAATCCATATTTATTTTTTAGTCAATTCATCAAAATCATTACCAACACATGAAGAGCGACCAATCTCTCAATCATGTTGAGCTAAACCAAAAGCCATACTTAATCAACCAACCGTACTATGAAAAAGGGAAAAATTAACTGCATTGAACTGTGCAGGAAAAGCTCTGTAGGTTAAGGCATAATTATACATCAATATAAATATCAAGAACAAATGGAAGAGTCAAACTTTTATTAAATTATTAATCATAAGTTTGTTGTTCACCACAACAAGTACTACTATACAAAAATCTATAAACCATAGAGAGATAAAGCTATATCAGAAACACAATGAGAGAAAGCTTACTTAGTTAAATTGGTGGAGATCATAAGTGAATAAAGATCACCCTATCCTGTCGCACAAAGATCACCACGTTGTTTGGTGATTGCAAATCACCTAGTCATATGAAGCCTATTGATCGTGGATTGCAAAGAAGATCATCATTCAACTGAGATCCCTATTGTTTTCTATTGAACTAAGATTGCCTTATTCTTAATCCCAATGAAGATCACTATCTAATCCTTAATCGCCACTATTGCTTGAAGCCTCATTTTTTATTTTTAGTGTTAATGTCGTGTTCTCCTCTGTAAGCCCCTTAGTTTATTTTTCAATCTAAAAGAAGTAACATGGCTAATATTGGAAACTTTAAGGATGGCATAAAAAGAAAAACTAATATAAGTACTAAATTATTCCAAAAGTTATTCAATGACAATATGTCACTTTGCTAGATGAATGGGTTATGGAAAATGTAACTCTTTCCTTGCCACAACCAACCCTTGATATTAGAAGTATAAGACAAATACCAATAGGAACTATAGGATTAATGTTTTGATAGAAGAAATTCCTTTAGTAAAACGTCCTCTAATGTAGGATCAACAACTAATAACTTTAAAGCTGTGCCTTTAGAATTACCTTAATACTCAACCTCTCTAGTACCTTAATCTATACCTTCAGCTATACACCTCTAAAGCCTAAATACTTCTTCCAATATTTCAAGGCCAACCTATCAAAGAGATGAGGATGATCAAACATCTATATTATTTCCAACATTTTCAAATGAATCTTATAAAATTAGTGTTATTTTAATTGATTTTCAAATTGATAAAAATATTTGCAAAAATATTTTTATTCAAATGAAAATGAGTCTACTAGGACTTGGTTCGTTGAGCATTTCAAAGGAGGAAAAAGAAAACAAATCTAAAAAAAGTTTTATAGCTTCCTTAAAATGTTGCAAGTGAATGTTTTATTTTTTGAATGGTTTGAAGCTTATGCTTTAGACAATAAATTGGAATATTCATTTCCTAATTAATGTAACCAAATCATGGCATACTCCTAAAGAAGATATTATAGATTCAAAACTCCCTCCTAAAATAACCTTTCAACCCCTAAACCTTTATGATGACAAAAAAGCCCTTCCTTTGGTATCTTTTTTTTAAATGAAAGCATACTTATGAGCTAACTAGTTCCAAGGATATTCAAAATTTTATGGAACAAAATAACTATACCGAAAAATATCTCCAAACATTAGGTGAACAACTTACCCTCAATCCTCGTAAATCCCTATCTACATCTTCATCAACCTACATAAAAGCCTCTCATTGTTTATACCTTCTTGTGTACCATCTAAAATTAGAAAAAGAGTTATAGGCTCCACCCTTCAACCTTCTTAAGAAAATAAAAGAACAACTTAAGACATTGGTCATCCTAGATAGTCACACCCAAACCTCTAAATTGCCAACACTAAAGAATTTAACCATTAATATTTTGTCAAATCAAGAAAAAGCCACTTCATTAGAATTAGATAAGAATCCTAAGATAAATCAAACCTCTTTTAATTTGAGAACACCCTCAAAATATTATTATCCAAAAGCTACAATTCCTAATCTCTTGTTAGAAGAATGTCAGGACAAAACTTTTAAACATTTTAGTGCCAAGTGCTAATAATATTTATGAATTTAATATAGATGGCCAAACCAAATATAATATCCTTAACACCCTTCAACATATGACCATGCTGAGTAATGCTTATCAAACAATTTACATCTGCACTGGGGAAGCCATAGTTAACCTCCTTGTTGCAAGATTCTTCGAACAACTTAAAGGATGGTAGGATAATTATATCTCTCAATAGCAAAAAGACCAAATTTTTAAAGCCATTAAAGTAGAAAATGATGGGACCCTGTTAAAGAAGAATGTATCCTTGATGCTATAAACACCTCGATATTTACCACATTCTAACATTTTATTAGTGATCCTTCTTTATGAAAAGTATATTTTTTGAACTCCTTTCAAACCTCAAATGTAGGATCCTTGCCAACTTTAAATGGTATAAAATACCTTCTTAGCAAGACTATATACTCAAGAGGATAATCAACAACCATTTTTGAAAAAAAAAATTCTAACTAGTTTTCCAAAATATTTAGGAGATAAGGTTTGAGAGAAAATTAAAAACCAAGGCAACATAATTATTCTTTATGAACATTTAAGCTATGGCCAACTCATAACTTACGTTCAAAAAGTTTTCATAAAAATTTGTCAAAATGACAAGATCAATCATCAAATAACAAAAGGAAGAGCTCAAAATAGTTCTTTCTATGAACAATTTGGGTTTTTATCTTGTAAAAAACATAAACCCAAATCCAAAACTCTTCAAAAATATTACCATCAACCTTCAAGAAAAACCATGTACCAAAACCATAAACCAAATATAGCAACTCCAAAACTAAAATAAGAATACAAATATAAATCTCTTGTCAACCTCACTGAAAAACAATTACATGTTACAAAGAGGGAAAACTAGGTTATATATCAAAATATTGTAGTTTAAGAAAGAAAATTAAAGCCTTAGAATGATTAAAGTATCCACATGAAACTTATCGCAAAATCCAACTAATGACTTTGGTTTAGTACAAAAATTACTCTATGTGAGAATTTTATCCATTAAAATCTATTATGGGTCCAAACACACTTTGTAAACATTTTAACTTCCCAAACCAAAGTAAATGCCAAAAACTATAGTGTAGACCACTTGATCACATCACATACAACCTAAACAGCAATTCTAATCCATACATTTGCTTGTATACTATAAAATCATCATAGTTAGATTAAAGCCACCCAATACAATTATAATGAAAAATTCAATATAAATAATCTTTCACTCTAAACACACCTTTAGTACTTTGATCATATCAAAATAAGGTCATGAATATCAAAAACCAACACATGGCAATCAAATACATGCTTAATCAAAATATGGAGTTACCGTGCTCATTTACACAAAACAAGTCCTAGGTTTGCAAAAATATACGTTGAATACTAAATGGTATCTAAATAAACTAAGGACGAGTGTACCACACACCAAACCTATGTCTCTAGTACTTCTCTACCTAGACCTGATCTTGCAAAAATATTAACAATAAGGAATGAGAAACAAAGGTCCTAATAACCAAAATCATTATGCCAAATGCATGTCATGCAACTAATCATGTAATTGTTAAGTACGGTAGATAAACATATTTTTAAACAATTTATAATCAAATCAAACCAATAAAAATTTATGCATGATCCCAACTGAACCTCTTTACTCCATACTTGATACCAAACTCACCCATCCAAAGTAAGTTGATTCAAGCTATGAATACCACTCATGGATCAAAGGAGGGCATGCCACATGTTATAAGATCAACTTTGACTAATTTAGTCCCTAACTCCTTTCTAATATGAAAAATTCATGTATTTATATTTTTCGAAAAAGTATAAATCCAAACAATTTAATCACATTTTTAAACAATAAATAATCTCATATCAAACAATACGCACATATAATTTCATCCCATTAACAATACAATTTTCCAAACAAATCATATGTATTTCCAAACATAATAATTTCCAAATAATTACTTGTTTCATAAAACACATATGATCAATCACACAACACACATTATAATATAATAGTAAAGGTTACATTTACCCTTATCAAGCAAATTCCCTTGAACAAGCGATTAATCACCACTAATAGTGCTAACACCACAATCTACATAATATACAAGGCTCATTATTTAACCCCAAACAACTCATTAAATTCAAATCCATTAATATGGTAGCTCCCAAAATGAACCCCTAACCAAATGCCAAAATTAGACTCGCTAGAAATGGAGAATAGGAGGTAAAAGATAGGTTAGAATGATTATCTTAGGCCTTTGGGAACTTAAATTCGTGCACTTTCAATGCTTTACGTGAAACCCTAGCAAAGCCATTGAATTTTTGCCTCTTAGACATCTTGAACTCTCACCAGTTCTATGTTTTTGAAATAGTATCATACTTACAACTTTTACCCTTACGCTATTATAGATGCACCACACATTGTAGTGCATGGTACAAAGGCAATTCTTTTCCTCTGGCCATAATTAATGATCCTAGGCCTCATTTTAAATCATAATTAAATTCTTGACATAATTAATCAACCTCAATGAACCTCAATCAAATATAATTTCAAAATTAAAATCTCAATTTAACAATAATTCTAATTTAAATCCTTAATTAGACATATTTCCCTCAATTAAATCTCTAAATAAAAATCAAGATGTTACAAAACTAAAATTCTAACAAAATCTAGACCAATCCAAATGAACTAAGAAGTTGAATTTTTTCAAAAAGTGATTCAAGAACTTCTCACCAAAAAAATTAATGAAAAAAATATAATTTTAGATTCTTGTACTTTACTTGCATTTTTCTATTAGTCCCTATACTATTTTCAGTATTTTAGAACCCCACACTTTTGTTTTTCAACTAAACCATTGAAAAAAAAGTGTAGGGACCTAAAACACGAAAAAAAATGCAAAAATTAATAGCAAAATGCGAGCAAAATGCAGGAATCTAAAGTTATATTTTTTCAAAATTAATTAAAAAAGTCAAAGTCCTTGGCATGTGCTATCTTTTATATTAGTAAAAATGTAGAAATTGAGAGAGGAGTTTGAACATTGGTAATTAACTACAAACCTATCAACCAAGCACTTCAGTGGATTAGCTAACCTATTCCAAACAAAAAAGATCTTGACAATATGAAATATGGATTTTGACCCAAAACTTTTCCAAGTTTGATGTGAAATATGGATTTTGACAAATCCAAATTAATGAAAAACATAAATCCAAAATTGGGATTGAGGTACATTTTTAATTCTCCAATGAACATCCAATATCCTAAACTATTTGTCAGAGCAAATTCACCCTTAAAGTAATTAAAATATAGCATATTTTTTCCTAACATTAAATACATTAATGTCAACCATTAAAAATGCTTACTTGGACTTAAGTTTGACAAAAAATGTCACCTAGCATGTCAAGTAAATTTAATTTAAGGTGCATTTTTAAAACCACTTTAGCACATAATTCACACACACACATCAATGGTTTATTTTTAAAACTTCTTTCACACATAGTTCACTTCGTAATTTGATTTCCTCTTCAATACAAATTATGAAAATTCACAAATTATTTCAATGATTTAAAATCACACACATAATACACCATTTCACTTATAAACAATGAATCTAACTAATATACAAAATAAATTATGCGACTACCTTAAGGTTACTTGTGATACTCTTTACTCTATTAGTTTTCTTTTGCTTAAGTCACATACATTTGCCATGTTAATCTACACAATATAGCACTATATGTCAATTACCAAATTGATCATAAGTACTAATTATCATTATTAATCATAACTAACTACTTTGTCATCTTTACTTAATAATCGTGAGTGCTAAACACTCTTCTTAAGTCTTCTATCACTTCTATTAACTTCTCTACAACCATACATACATTATTACTCTTTTAAACTTCATAATTTTAGTCAAACTGAGTGTATAACTTCAAAGCTCAACTGTTAATTCCCAATCCAGTTATAAAACCTTAGCTTAACTCCCAAGAATCTTTCTAGTACTAAAAGGTAAGAAAATAATCCCTAAAAATTATCAGATTTAATCTCTCTATATTCCCAACTAAGAAAAATTAGTATAGAATAGAAGCATACGACTGTACAAAATTTACCTGATAAGCAACAGGTCAAAAATAACTCCTAACACTATGAGATCTCTTGCCTTAGCAAGAGCTAACCTTCTTCCCCTCTCTCTCACATTCTTTTGCCCTTTTTCCTCTTTCTCTTGTGAGCTAATCCAATCCTTATTAATCAAATTTTTATGTCATGCATTACAAAGCATGCAACATAATCTATGGCATGTGGCATAGTAAGCAGAATCTCACTACTGCTCAGACACTTCAAGTTAGGTCATGATTTTTTCACTCAGTCTTATTTATTCACTTAACCATCAATCCAAAGCATCAATTTTCTATCCAAAATCCTTATTATCTACTCAATCCACTAGTAAACTAATTTACTCTTAATTAGTAATTATTTTTCAAATTAAGAATTTAGGATGTTACATTTTCAACCTTTAAATCCAAAGGTAGTTCTTCTACACTTTTTATCAAGCTATCCTTATCATGAATATTTTCCTGGCACTACAAATATACTAATCCACCAAATGCATATCCTATTCTCCAAAGAATTCTATAAATGAGGTGGTATGCAAACTTTAAAGACCATAGAACTAATGTTTTTGTAACATCCTAGATTTCAAGCTTTGAAAATTTTAAGTGTTTAAAAGGGCAAATTAGTCAAAATAAGATATTTATGAATTAATAATATTTTTGGATGACTAATATAGTTTATGGATTATTAGACAGCCTTGAAAAAGGGCTAAGCCAGAGTTAGAGTATACCAGGGCATAGAGGGGGGCTCAAATCATATTAGGCCATTTTGTGCGAACCACTACAGCAAATGCATGAAACTTTGGTTCTATCAATGCACATTTTTGAAACAAAGGAAAGAAAGGAAAGAAAACATGAGGGCCAACACAGGAGACTTGCAACTCTACTAAGGCTTTACTTTATAGGTGATTTGGAGGCATTTTGAGCTAGCCACACAATTGGGTAAGCTTCCTATCATTCTTCCTTCCTTTCTATGCAAATTTTCTATGGTTTTGGTGGTGTTTGAGGTTTGATTTTGGTTTCTTAGGTTGTAACCGAGCCCATTGCCTTAGTTAAGGTCTTGGGGAGTGAAATTAAGCTTCTAAACTAAAGTTTATAGGTTGTGTAGTGATTTGAAAATTTTGGTTAGGATTTGAACAAACCCTAAGTAAAAATTAGGAGTTTGGGAGCATTATGGATAAAGAAGTGGTGTTATTTCAGTATTAGTGTTAAATGAGATTAATGAAGTGTGTTGGGAGAGTTGGTGGTGTTAAAGTGAAATTTTAGGTATATTGGGTCCCAAAATTATGCTAAAAAGGAATTAATTAGAGTGAGAATTGATAACTAGAAGTTTAATGTGATAAATTAAATATTGATTAGGTATTGATATGCTAGTGAACACGTGTTAGGCTATTAATTGACCACAGAATTGCAAAAAGGTTGAGGTAACTGAATTATTTAAACTTCTATTTGTATATTTGGATGGTTGTGTGGTAATTGCAAAAGATCTTATTATTGTTTTGGACTAATATAGTATTAATATAAAAAATGGCTATGATTTAGAAATTTTATGTGAATTGGGATGCATAACTATGTTTGGCATGTTTATGGTTTTGAAAGTTTTATGCTAAATTCTATATTCATGCTTATGTATTTGCGAATTCCATGAATTATGGTGGAAATGATTGTTCAAGTATAATTTATATATTATAGCTATGTGTGGAATAGTTAAGCATATGTTTGTCATGATCATTGTGAGAATGAGGGAGTTCACCGTAATATTGTATTTAGGAATATTGTTTGAAAATTCATATGGTACACTAGTACTGTGGAGACCTCGGTGTACAGTTATATTATTGTTTGGAAGTCTCAGTACCATTTTAGCTAAATTGGGCATACGACAACCCGATTATTCATAGAAAGGGAAAATCAGTGATCTATAGTGGGTGGAGGCACCTTTGGCTAAGGCTGCCTCCCACGATTGATGAGCTTAAGTCTATCCAGTCATATGAAATTAGCTCTATCAAATTATCAACCCACAGATTCAGTCAGAGGATATAAGGCGGTATGTTGATTATACATATTCCTCTCTTTTAGTTTTTAATGAATGATTTATGTTTATGCCAACTTAGGATTCATGTGTTTTTTGAGGTTACTTACATAAGAATTGTTATGTAAAAGTAGGTATATCAACCTGAGATGTTGTAATTGTGATGTATTGGTTGTGAGAGGTTGAGATACTTTGCAAGTGATGTTTTTATATTGATTTTGTGTTGGGAATGGTCATAAAGATGTTTATTATGAATAGTTGCTACCCCTTAAATTTATGTTGAATTTAGGGTTTTGATGGCCAATTCTTGCATAGAATGTTGTTATTGTTGTTGTTTAAATGTAAAATTAGGTTACTTATGATCCATTTGAGTTAGTTCAAGTAGTTCCAAAGTTATTGGCACTAGTTTTATGGGTTTAGACAACCTTGTGGTTGTTTTGAAAAGAAAATGGATTATTTTATATTGGGGTATCCAACTTTCAAATGGTAAAGTGTAGAGGTGTGAGATTGGTGCGAATAGCTAGGTCACTCAAAAAGCTACATATGGACATCACTCAAATCAAACATTGGATGGCGAAATAATGCTCTTCAAAAGTTAGTCCCGAAGTGCTGTCATGGAAGATGTTTGCTGTTATGCCAGTAAGGTGCGCCATAGCATGAGGTATGTGTGCTGCAATGCATTACACAACAAGAGCCCTAAGCTCTTTATGCCATCCGCCGTAGCAGATAACACATGCGCTGCAGTGGATGGAGCTTTTTTTTTTGGTAATTTAAAATGCCCTTTTTAATGCTTGTTTATAATGTTATTTGATTCTTATGCTTCTGCTATTTTTTTTAATTTTTTAACTATTGTTTGATCTCAAACGTCTTTTCAAAAAGAATTTCTTTGGATCCTAATCTTTTAAACTAGTTTTATAAATCCTTGTGTTATGATGATCTTATTTAAGAAATGTAATTAATACTAGTTATCATAATTGTATTTTGTGTCTCATGTTCTATGTGTTTGGTAAAGTCAGAGCGGACATTACATTTTTGCTATCCAATTATGGGTCAAAGACAATCTCCTATAGCTCATAACATCTAAACCAATAAGTTTCTCAATCAAAAAAGCTAGATCCATGCATTCTTGGCTTTAACCTTAGATAAACAAACTTTTATTAACTCGCTAAAGAGTGTAATCTTTTTATTAGAGAAAGAAGGATAGTCCATTACTGCCTCCACCTCTACCTCTACCTTTACTTCTACTTCAGAGACTTTAGAGAAGGAAGACTTTGCACAACGTGCAGATTATTGCTTTGGCATTAATCTTGTAGAAGATTAACTTAAAAAAAAAAGTTTGACTATTGACCTTTGACCATTGACCATGGAATGAAAAATGTTGACTGTTGGATGCTATAGGTGGCAAGTTGCTAACCATCGGATGAATACAGTTAGATGAGTTATGAACTGTTAGATTAAACAGATATTAACTGTTGGATATTTTTCCAAAGTCTATATATATAATTATATAAGGTCCCTTTCAAGGGCAAGTTTGTATAGAGAGTGAAAGAGAGGTCTTGAGAGAGAGTTCTCTTTTTAAGCCTCCTTTTCCACCCTTTTAAATAAATTCTTCTATTAACCTTTTTATCCTTTTCTTGTACTTCTGCATTTATTTTTCCGCTCTTTAGTTTATGTCTTTGTCTAGACTATATGGACTACTGTCATTCTGACACTATTTTAACTTCTTGTTATTTATTTTCTGCATCTTTCATCTAGATTGTGCGGGCTACTTTGTTTTGGCATTCTTTTAATTTCTTGAATTTTATTTTCTAGTATCTTTATTTTTATCCTTCATTATTATGATGGTATAACCTAACAGTCCATCTGCTTCGTACTTCTCTTCCCCATTCTTTCTTTTCTCCTCTCCCCTTTCTAGACACTCTCCTCTACTTGTTATCAAAGCCTTTTCTTGATTCTTTTTTATAATTTTTAGGTCATTTTTTTATAATTTTTGTATCTTTTATTGTGATTTTTTGTCCGTTTCTATAACTTTTAATGTTTTTTTGGTCATTTTTTGGTTAACTAACAATTAAAGTTAATTTTTTCTATTGATAATGAGGATTAAATTGTACTATTTTTAAAAGTTAAAAGAAAATATTATAAAAAAGATGAATTTAAGGTCTCAAACACCTCTAGACCTATAATTTAGTTAACATGATTTTTGTATTTTCCTTTTAAGAATTTTGTTAAAAAAATGTTAAAGTTGGTTAACATGATTTTAGTAATCATGCATGAAAAATTGTGAGTATTAATTATATAAAAAGAAAAAAAAAAAAAAAATCAATTTTTCATTAATTTTAAAAGAAACATTGATGATTCTTTTTACGTGTTATAAAATGGTGAATCAACTATTTTATTTTAATTTTATGCTTTTATAATTTTTTATTAGTAGATTAAAATATAAAATATTATTGAAAATTATGTCTTTAGTAAGGTAAAATATTTCTCAAAAAGGTAAAATATAATACTTTTTACAATTTTATTTTCAAACATGATCAACTATTTCTCATCGATTCTATTAACATAACTAAAAATAATATATATATATATAGAGAGGGGGGGGGGAGAGGGGACCGGAAAAATAGAACGTCTCTTTTAAATGTTTCCCGCGAAAAGGAATTGTGTTCTTTATTATATTTATTTTAGCCTGTTTACCAAAACAGTCCAAAAATATAAAAACTAAAGAATGATTTGGGTTCAGGTAAATAAAGAAACAATGAAACAGAAGAAATATTTGTGTATATTAGTGTTTGAACAGGGATAAATAATCAATTTAACAGTTTGGATCTGTTTAAAACCGAATCAATTGAAATTTGAAATACTAAATTGATTATTCTACAAGCATCCCAAAGAACTGAAGTCCTTATTTCAACTGAAGTTCAATTCGATTTTCTGTTTTACTTGGGTTTTGCTGAAGAGTTTGTGTATTGAGTGCACTAATTAACTTATTAGTAAATATTTTTTCTCTGTTTAAAAATATATGATATTTTTAACTAAATTATATTTTTAATAAGATAATTAATTATATTTTTATGTTTATTCTTATTTAATAAGTTATCCCACTTAAAGGTAAATCATTGATAAATTGTTTACTTATTAAGGGCATTTAAAAAAATTATTAATTATAAATTAAAAAACAAAAAAAATATCTTATAATTTTTAACATCTAACTTAAGAAAAAAAAATATATTATATTTTTTAATAGAGAAAAGTATATGCCTTCCTAAAATTTATAAATGAATAAACCAAAGTGCTGTTCAATTTGAATTCCGTAAGACCTTTAGGAAAAATTCCTTAAAAAAACCCCATTAAGAAATTTATTATTATAAAAGAATTGATATTCTTTTGAGGACCAAGGTCCTTTAGGGTACATGTAAATAGGGGTATTTACAGGATGTGATGAGATCATGACACCCCTATTCTGTGTCCTATCCTAAAAATAATTGGAATTAAATTTTTGTCATGTTTCCCGTCTGTATTATCATAGAGAATTTGACTCCTAATTAGTTGAATAAATGAAGTTAATTAAGTAAATTAATGTGATATGTAATTATAGAAAACTAACAGGTATTATGGGTTGTAATTTTAGCTCTAGGATTAAGTCCGGAGTGAGATCAGGTCACCTGGGCATAAAAAATTGACAAAAACAAAGAAAAATAGCTCTATGCCACATGCTGCAGTATGTGCACAAGATGCTATGATGCACGGTGCGCATGCCGCGGTGCATGGTACAAATTCTACAAACATAAGTCATAAAAACAGATAGAAAATAGCGAGAAAACAAAAGATACACGAAGGAGACTGAGGAGCTCTGCTAGGTTAGGAATTTGGAAGCTTTAAGAGTATTTTGAAACTCTTAAACACTAGAGATAAGTTTCTTAAGCTTTTTCCCTCTCTTCCTCTTGCATTTTCTTGATGTAGAAAACTAGGATTTAGTTGAAAAAGATGATTTTCAATCCATAAAAGCTATGAATTCAAATCCATTAACTTAAATGAAGTTAATAGGAGTTGTTTGAGCTATTTAAACTTAGAATTTATGATTCTATGCATTTTTTGTTGTTGGAAGTCATAAATATGCAAAATTTCAACAATTAGTAAGGTGATTGGAGTAATGTGGCTCCATTAATGGTTATTTAGGAGTTTAATAAAGTTAAAGGGACTTAGAGGAAGCTAATGAACTCTACGGGTACCTTGGTATATAAAAAGATTGAATTTTAGGAGTGTAAAAATGTTAAACTAGATAGTGAAAATTATGCAAAAAGAGATATTGATAAATTATATTGTGATTAAATGTAAAGTAATCACATTTGGCATTATTCAAGCTTCATGAAAGCTTTGAAGTGAGTAATTGAAGAGTAAACATTTGACCTTTTAAAGGTTTGAGATAACCAAGGAATTCTTTTTTGTACTTTAGTGTATTGATTGATTTATTGACTTCAATATTATAATTGAGATTTCTGAAATTATTGAAATGCAAGTGTGGCATTAAATATTTCAAAATCAATAATTATGTGTATAAGGAGTTCAATGATTATGTGATATGTGGAGTTCAATAATTATATGTGATAGGGTTTAATGATTGTGTATTATGAGGAGTTCAACAATTATGTGATATGTGAAGTTTAATGATTAAGTGTAAATGGAGTTCAATTATTATGTGTTATAGGAAGTTCAATGATTACGTATAATTTAGAGTTTTATGATTAATTGTGAATTGAGAAAATGTAGAGTACAATAAAGTGAGTTGATGTGTTATTGTGAGGAATATCTATATGTCATCAGAAATTGTATTTTGATGTACTGCATGATTATAAGAGGTGGAAGATTGCCTAGGAAGAAAAGTAGAGAATTAAAACTCATATGGTAAGGTTGCCATTAGAGCTCGACAGTTTGCCTGAATTTATTTATACATATTGTCTCACTTGTTTGATAAGGAATTGTTCCACTTATTCAACAAGGGGCTTGAACCCAACTAGTTTTTCATTTGTTCGAAGAGGGAGCGAGTTTAGGAAGAATGACACCCCACATTGTGAGACTTGGGAGAAATTGTGAACCACAAGTAAGATAGGCAACCTTAGCCAAGAAGCCTCTTATGCATGAATGGCTAGGATAGTCTCAGTTCCTTGATAATCCCAGTGTCATAAACCACGGTTTCGTGTCAGAGGCATAAGGAAGATGTAAGGGATGTGTGATCATGTATAAAAAAAATACAAGAGCACATAGTTGTTTGTATTATGATCCCATTGATGAAAATCTCATGACTAGTCTTATATCCATGTAAATTGTGTTACCAAGTCATTATCTTGTGAGTATATGCTAATATGAATGAGAAATGTGAATAATATTCTTGAACATGTTAAATGATTTGAGAATGATATCGTTACCTCTTACAGTTAAATTAATTGACATACAATAGTATAAGTTAGATAGACCTTAGTTATTGAGTAGTTATACTCACCCCTTTTTCTTCAATATTTTAGAAACTAGCTCATTGAGACAAGACTGAGGGAAATGATCTCAGACTTATGACATTATCTTAATTTGTATGCCTTAATAACTTTGAATCTATATGTATGATATATTATGATATTGCTAATTAGGATAAACCATGGTTACATACTTGCACCATGTATTTTGTTAATATTAAAAATGTGTATTTTGGGCCCTAGGATGAGTTTATGTGTGAATTGTGAAATCTATAGTAAGGTCAAAATACTAGTGTAAGTAAGAGATGAGCATGACATGTGATTGATAATGATTAATTGATGAATATGTGATTGAAGCTCCCCTTTCAGTTTTTGAAATTAAGGCGTTGAACATTGAAAATGTGTTGTATTTTTTATTTGTGAGATATAGTATATTGCACAAGTCTGTTTTGGTCTTTTGAGTGTGATCTATGGTGTGAATTTGGCTTATGGAACTGAAAATGTGAATTAGGCACTCAAGTTGTGTAGCAAGATTGAAAATGAGTGAGTTTTTGAAATGGGTGTCCAAATTTTAATTAAAAAATGTTATGATTATAAAATCAGTGCCATTAGTTAGAGTTAAGAAAAAGCTCTCTATAGACACATAGATCACCTCAATAGAACGTTAAATGGAGGAATGGGATGCGTCAAAAGTTTGTCCTTGTTTCTGTTAAATGACAGCAGCAATATTGTCATATATGTACAATGCACCGTGATGTATGGTACGGAGACATACAACCTGCGATGCATGTATGACAACCCACAGCACACGCTTCTCTTCTGCACAGATTTACTATTTTTAACTTTTATGCAAATGCTTTGATTTTTTTTTGAAATCTCATGCTTTCACATACAAGGATATTTTAGAGAATATTAACTTTTGGAGGAAAAAAAACTTGGTACTCTAATTTTTAATTGTACAAATTTGGTAAAATCATTGGGGATAATCCCTTAATTACCTTGAATAAAGAGTTAATTAAAGATTAGTAAAGAAAATTTTACATAGCCCCATCTCGATAAAGTGGATAACATGGCAAAAAGATTTAGATAACAATATTTATTGAAATATTAAATTACACGGCTTGTTAAGTTTAAAACCAAAATAACATAAGTATAAAAATCAAAATGATTTAAAATTAATTATTTAGTTACATCAATCATAGCTATAAGTGTATTATTTAAAATCAAGTATACATGAGACATGGTGTATCATTATAGTAACTACAAATGACCTCTAGGTTATAATAGTAATAACAATAAACAAGCTAAACATAACATCAAATGTGTTTTTCTTCTTTAATTAAGAAATTCTAAGTTAATGACTTTTCTAAAAATAAAACAAGAATTACAATATAATAAAATAATAAGTAGATAGATATAATAGTACATTATATTAATATAATTAATATAGTGTAAAAAAAAGAGATTATCTTGTAGTACTTGATCTATTTCAATAAAATTATCAATATCATGAACTTTTAGTTTTGAATAGGGATTGCAAATATTGAAATTATTATTAATATATTTAATATATTTAATGCATATTATATATATATATATATATATAAAATATGCGGGACAGGAGGGGATGTTTTGAGAGTAATTCTGTGTCTCGTCTTATCTCGAACCCTTTTTTGCCCCATCCTATAAAGTCTCGTCCAACTTTTTTTAGTTGAAAAAGACCCATCTTGATATGATCGAGACAGGATTGATCGACCAAGACAAGTACCAGATTAAATACCCCTAGATGTGAATGGGAAGGAAATGACCAAAATGGCATAGATTAATAATGCACAAACAAGTAAATGAGCTGTTGGTTCCTTTGTCATCTCCCAGCCACCTTCATCTCAATTCTTCCATGGCCTTCCTCCATGGTTTAAAGTGATTTTTCCTTGAATAGGATTTAAAATGATTTATATTTGTTGGGATTTCATTTTTGTTAGATATTTCTCTTTAAATAAATACCTACTTTTTTTTGATTTTTTTTTACTATAGTAGCTCTTATACGCACTAGTTTAATCATTTTATACTATGGTAGAGCTTCTTTAACTTGGTTTAATTTTTTTCTACTATGGTGAATTACTTTCTTGGCTTATAATATTATAAGTTAAATTTTTTTTTAATCATAGCATATTTTTAAAGTTAGTTCTTTTAATTTTTATTGTGGTTAATTATTTTTAATTATGGTTTAAGTCCTTTTTATCATGGTAAGTATTAATAATAGTTTTAATCTTAATTATCATGGCGGAGAATTATATATATTGTAGTTAAACAAGGAGATAATACACATTTGATATTTATATTTTATTGCATTCATTATTTTTTTTCACATAGTATATTAGTCCTTCTTAGTTCTTATTTCTCATTTTCTCAATTTTTCTTTTTGCTTATGCATGAACTGTTGCATGATGCATCGCGAGACTGGTTCTCACATTTATGATTTATTTATTTATTTATTTATCAGCACATTTGTGAAATTTAAAATGAATTATTTAGATGAAGGAAGAATGACAGATAGAATTTAAAGAGACTAAATAATTTAAATTAAATTTTAACTAATTTTAAAATGTCAAATTTTAAAAATTTTTAAGTTTGACTCTCAATTTTATAATTTTATTGTAATAAATTTATAACTTATTTTTTAAATTTTAACATGGTTAAATAATAATAAAATTTATTTTTTCTATTAAAATTTGAAGTATAATTTAAAAATTTATTATAATAAAATTAAAAAATTAAAAATCAAACTTATAAGTTTATGAAGTTCGACAATTTAAAATTAATTGAAACTTAATTAAAATTAATTAATTTCTTTAAAATCTATATATCATTCTCCCTAGATCAAACCCTCTTAGGAAAACCCAGGAGAAAATTATTAGTGAAAAGAATAAAATAATAAATACATATATCCGTACTTTGATCATGAGTGATATCTATTCCGTAGATGTCTAATTTATTATTTGGTACAATAGTAGGTAAAAAAAATTTTATATAATACTACCATTTCCTAATTTATAAAATATTTTTTAAAAAAATTATGAATAAAATTTATTAAATACATCTTATAATTTTATTTTTTAAAATAAAAATATAAACTTCAAAAAATATGTAAACAAATATTAAAGAGAGATAATATAATAAAAATAATAATATTAGAAAATTATCATTGATAAATTTTATTTTTATTAAAATGTCTTAGAATGCATAATCTTTTTTAAAAGTACCTTATAAATTGAGATAGATGTATTATAAAAATAATAATTTCCTTCAATTAAAGTGTTAATGTGCAAAAATACCTAAAAGAATTTTCTATGATCATATGATATTTTTAAATCAACAATAATACATGGTACCTATTAATTTTTTAAAAGAGTCTAACCTCCGTAAATTCATTAAAATAGTCTGACATTAACCATTAAGTTTTAAAAATAAAACTTAATTGATTAGGAAATGTGTGCTTCTTTTATAATGTTAATAAACAATCAGTACATTGTTGTTGATTTAAGGACAACATATGCTCCAAAAAAAAAAATTCTGAATATTGTTGCACATTAACTTCTGATTAAAAAAAACACACCATAGCTAACATAAGATGGTCTTGATAAAAATTTGAACCATATCCTTTCAACTTATGTATTCAAATTTTATTATCAATATAAAAATTTCATTGATTAACGATTTATGAGAAATGCAATAAATATTTTTTGAATCCAAAAATATATGTTGACTGAGTTTAAGGACCCAACTCATCGTTAGCAACCATTTTCTTTGCTCATTCATTCTAGTGGGGAGAAAAAAAAGGTTGACTCATCGTTAGCAACCATTTTCTTGTTCATTCGTTCTAGTGGATAAAAAAAAAAAAGGTTGAAAATTGGAATTTCCACGGCGAGCATCAACATTTAACCGTGTTCCCCCAAAAAAATCCCATAAGTCAGTCTGTCAGTGCATTCATCGTCGTCTTCCTCCCCACAATCCCATGCGTTCAGTTTTGGCCTGATGAGCAATCAAAAATCTGCACGGTCCAAATTTATTCTTTTTATTTTTTATATTTTAATATATACTTATTAAATTATAAAATATAAAATTTTAATAAATTTATTTTGTTATTATAAATTTAATTTGAGTAATTCAATTTAATATTATTCTTGTAAAAATATTTATAAATTAACTATTTAGATATACTCTGGATCCAATCCATCCGAAATACATTTAGATAGTCAATTTACAAACTTTTGTAAAAACATAATATTAAATTGAACCATTTAAATTAAATTTATATTATTTAAATTAATAATAAAATATAAAATTTTATAATTTTTTATAATAAATATGAATTAAAATTAAAAAAAATAAATTTTATAAAATCTAAACTTTTCAGATGCCCGTCAAGTAATGAGCACCGTGCCAAACTCCAATCCCATTCCCTGCAAAAACAAACCCCCCCTCTCTCTCTCCCTCCCTCTCTCTCTCTCTCTCTCTGTTCCTTCCCTCTCTCAGTCAAAAATGGATCATCCCAAATTCGTGATTGAAGCTTCCGAAGCCGAATCTATGGCCAAATCCTCCGGTCTCACTCTCAAACAGCTCCTTCCTTCCCTCGTCAAGTCCGCTCAGACCCTCGCTCGCACCCCCATTTCCAACTTCAACGTCGGAGCCGTCGGCGTCGGCCCCTCCGGCCGAATCTACTTTGGCGTCAACCTCGAGTTCCCTGGTCTCCCTCTTCACCACACCGTTCACGGAGAACAGTTCCTCGTCACTAATCTCTTCATCAATGGCGAGACCCATCTCGATTATCTCGCCGTCTCCGCCGCCCCTTGCGGCCATTGCCGCCAATTCCTCCAAGAAATTCGTGGCGCTCCCGATATCAGAATCCTCATCACCTCCGATGAGAATCCAGATTTCACTCCCTTGCCCAAGTTTCTCTCTCACCGATTCGGTCCCCACGATCTTCTTCCCCACGATACTCCTCTTCTCTTAGAACAACGTCACAATGGGTTAAGTTTCTCCGGCGAAACCCATAATCCATCACCCACGGGCTTCGTCTGTATTAATAATGGCTATCACCCAAATGAGAAATTGAAGTTTGCAGCCTTGGAGGCTGCGAATAAATCTCATGCACCATACAGTGGATCACCCTCTGGGATTGCTCTGATTGATTCTGATGGTAAGATTTACAAAGGGTCGTATATGGAATCGGCGGCGTATAACCCGAGCATAGGTCCGGTTCAGGCGGCCTTGGTGGCCTACGTCGCCGGCGGCGGTGGCGACTACGAGAAAATTGTTGGTGCGGTGTTGGTGGAGAAAGAAGCAGCAGTGGTGAGACAGGAACTTACCGCGAAGCTTCTGTTGCAATCAATATCATCACAATGTCAGTTTGACACATTCTTTTGCACTTGTGACGAATCATAATCATAATCATCTGAATTCTCAAATGAGAATATATGAAATTATTGGAGTTAACATTAAATTCAAGGAATTGATACTATTATAGTATCAATCCTCTGTATTCAACTTCATTAGCTTTATATATCTCATATTCAGATTTTCTTTTGATCCTTGTCTCTACTATTACTCTGTAGAACACGAGTCATGAGAATCTTGCTGTAGCAGAGACAAAAGTCAGAAGAGAAACTGAACTGTAAAATATCAGCTTGTTTGATGTGACCCTTTTAATACACACACACACATATTGTATCTGAGGTGATTGAAGGTAAGGACAAGAATTGGGTGGAGGGGGTCTATTGTGTATGATCATTTTGAGTTCTCAAGTTGTCAAGTTAGGTGGAAACCCATGGACGGTGTGCAATAATTCATCCTCTAGTGGCTTTGTGATTCAAGCAAATTTAATAACGCACCTCAATGATCCTTGTGTGATGTATGTAAAATTGTATATTTTATATATTGTGGTCTTGAATTTATTGGTGTTTAAATTATATGAGCATGTCAGCATGTGCCAATGTTCATGTTTTGGAAGTTTCCTTCCTTCTTTCCTCTAATTTACCCCTTGTTGTTTTGTGTGAACACCCAATATCTTGAGTCTACTGTACTCAAGTTGTGAGGATTTAATGAAATTCAAACCAATCAGGATCGAGATATGATAAGCATTATAAAAGTAGGTATTCTTGGCCACTTATGTTATTGCATTCACAAAATTTGAACTCAAAATTCCTAATTAAATTATAATAGCTCTTATCAATCGATCCGTGTGCTCTGGTTAGGTTTACTTTTCTTTAGGCACAAATGATAACAAGTCAATTTTCTTTTCTTCTCCTTTTTTTTTTTTTACTTATTTGAAACTTCTTCTTGTTTTCAAGCTTGACCTACCCAAAATAGCCAATAATTCTTCGGTCCTGACTATGCATCAGTTGAAAAATGTGAATTTGATTTGATTTTTTTGCTGCACAATACCGGGGGAAAAAAACAATAGTTCTGATTTTGAAACAGGGCCGCTGCATCTTTTTAGTTTGATTACAATGTTATTTTTTATAATTTTAAACACTAACAAAGGTAATTTTATTATAGCTTTGCTAGTTCATTTGTTAACATGGTTAAAATATACTGATGACACCTAAACAAATTGATTGACTATAACTACAAATTAAAAGTAAATAGAAAAAAGAAAAAAGCTTTCTTTTGCATTTGATTCAAATAAAATGTAGGAGACCGAAGCGAGATTAAGCAAACGTCAACAAAGAGATTAACAGAGTTAAATACATGTCAGCAAAATTAACTCTATCAATGCCAACTCATGGCCTTTATTAGGAACTAATATTGCAGACAAATTAAACTATAGTGATTGAAAATATTGAAATAAAGTTATATGGATTAAAAACAAAATGAAATCAAATTACATGAACCTATTGTTATACTTTCCGTTTTAAAAGAATTATTTTTTTAATATTGTGTTTTAGAAAATCCTTTTAATGTTGCGTTTGGCATGTGAAAAATGAAAAATGAACTTAAGCAAAAAGAAAAATTTGACAAAATTATTTTTGTTATGTTTAGTAGATGATAAAGTGAACTTTTTTTAAAGAGAGCTTTCCATATTTATAAATAATTTTTTTTTTAATTCTACACACTAAAAAAACATTTATCAAGGATATGTGCGTAAATGTAGAGTATGCATTCTAAGAGAAATATTTTTTTAAAATAAAAAAGTGTAAATGAATGTAACTATAATATATCAGACACACTCTCACTTCCTCTTTATACCCAAATCATCATGAATGAGAGGATTCAACTTTAAGAAACTTCTGAAAGTGAAATGTCATCATATTCATATTTTGATGATAGCGCTGCTGCACATGAATGAGGTGAAAGGTTGAGAAGAGATGGGTATCAATTTCTTTTTTAAATATTGTTGGGTGAATTTTTTTTAATCTCCTTTTTTTTAATGATTCTTTAGGAAGTATTTAATTTGATATTATTCATTTCAGAGTCATCATATCAAAAGGCAAAAAGAGAAAAATAGACCACATCCGTTTGTACTCCAATGGCCTGAAACTCTTTCAATTAAAACTCTTAATATTTGGATTTAAGACTAAAATATTTCTGTCACACACATTGTCCTGTTTATATAGAGAAATATAGGCACACACATATTTGCAGATGTAAGTCCCCCTTTCTGTTCTTTTATTGTTGTTGTTGTTGTGATGTTTTTGTTTAGATTTTAGGTGTGTTGGGTTTCAAAGGTTTACTAAAACTAAAGCCAAGTCATGCCTAAACTTAAAGAGCACTTGCAAATATATTTTTACATTATCTACCAACAAATTCCTCATATCGACAATCAATTTGAACACACGATCTTATAAATTATAAGTTAAATATTTGTTAAATGGATCAATGTTATTGGTAGTCTCCTTATGTGTTATGGTTTACCTTTCTTTGGGCGCAAAGTGATACCAAATATTCTCTTTCTTTTTTGGTTTGTAATTCTAGTTTCTCATCCAATTCTTCTGCTTGAGTTTCTCATTTCCAAGCTTAATGTTTCACATGATAAATAATTCTTTAGTCATGCTCATGACGCTGCGTCAGTTCAATGAATTTGGATCCAACGAATCTTTTAAGTACACCCATTCAATGCCTATCTCATAAAACAGATACACGATAACAACGATTTAATTTAATTAAAGACTGTTAAAAATTTTATTATATAATATTTTAAAAATATCAAATCTCAAATTTTTGAAAGGAACAATATTAGTAAAAGGTGTTTTGGTCATAAGAATTATTTTAAATTTTTAAAAGAAAATATATCTTAATAATTTTTAAATATTGATAAAATTCAACTGTTATTATTGAAACCTTCACTTAATGAATATTTTTAAACCATTTATCAAATTCAAATCTTAAATGGATAATCAATGTGAAAATGGACTTGCAAAAAAGGGAAAATATAAGAGAAACTGAGAAAGTGCTCTTGTCGTATTTATGAAACTTCACAGAAAAAGTGACTTTTTCCAAATTCCCATGTTATTAAATTTTTTTTTTCTCATTATATGTCAGACGAGGCCTAAACTGAAATTCGGATACTATGTGGCAAAAAAAAAAAAAAACACAAAATCTTGTTCGTTTTTTATGAAAAAGAGATCAGCTATACAGCAGAATAGAATCACTCAGGAGTGAATTTGTAAATGTGAAGAGTGTATTCAAGGAAGGATAAAAAGGACAAGTATAATTATTTTTTTATGAAAATAAGTATAATATAATATATGAATGTTAAAGATAATACCATAGTATTCCTATAAAATAGAAATATTATATTAAAAAAATGTAAAGACATTTTGAATATTTCAAAATATAATTAATAAAGTCTTTTCACAAATATTTTTAATTATAAGGTGTAATTAATGAAAATTTTTAATTGATATATTTTATTAAATAAAAATAAATATGGAAAATAGTAAATAATTTTAAATTTTATTAATTAAATTATTATGAAAATAAATTGTGAAAATTTCTATTAATTATTTTAAGAGTTACTACCTCTTATCCTTAATTTACTATTTATAAAAGAATTTTTCGTTCATTAGTATAAATTCCTATAAAGGGAATTACAGTTTTTTCTATTTAAACATATTAACTATGAGAACAAAAGAAATTTAAATTTAAATTATTTTATTCAATAAAATTGTAAATTTATATTTTTCTTAGATAAAGTTAATAATTTAATTATCTTTTCTTAATTTCAATATGATATTCAAAAATGCTTTTCAAATGCAATTTAAGAAAACAACTAATACTCTCTCCATTTTAAATTATAAGACAATTTAATACAAAATTATACATACCAATAAAATATAATAATGACACTTTATAATCTTATTTTTTTAAAATAAAACAATAAAATTAAAAAATATCTTTACACACTTAATCATTATGCTATAATATTATTTTAATTTTTTTTATTTAAAGGGTAATATTAAAAAAGTATTATTAATAAAATTTTATTTTTTTAAAAAATTATTTTATATTTCAAAATAATAATTTTTTTAAAATTGTTTTGTAACTTGAGATGAAGGAAATTCATCAAACGGTCAAAAGTTAGAAAATCAGGCGTGCGGGAGAGCCAGTTTGACCATGCATCAGTACGTAACTGAGGACTAATAATTAATTTTCATGTTCTCTACGTATCAACAAGCAATAAAAAATGAGAAGAAAAATGAGTTGGGGCAGCAATGTCAAAGATAAAATATTAAACAATAAAGATGCCTACTTTAATCCTGGAGTAGATATGGATAACTATTGGACTATACACTAAACAAATAATTATTGACGTGTGATGCAGATGATGAACTTGAATTGGCGATGATTCACGTGAGACCTTTATGCTGTGCTTTACTTGCAGAGAAAAATAATGGAAAGAGAAAAAATAAAAAGAAAAAAAATATAAAAATATAATATTCTCTCATTATGTTTGACTAAGTAAGAGAAAATAAAAAAAAAAGTTATTAATTTTATATGAACATTAATAATCTTATTATTTATAAAAATATTTATATAATAAAATTTAATATTTTAAGATATTATATATATATATATATATATATAAAATAATTTCTATTGCATATTTGGAGTTGAGAATATGAGTTAAATTATATGAGTTGGATCAAATAATTGGTCATGAGACTCAAGTTGAGTTAGAAAAAATGGACCCAAATAAAATGAATTTTTCTTGGCCCAGACTATATAACCCGTGAACCATATAAGTTAACTTTGATGGGTTAGTGTTGACTAGTTTAACCTATATTATTTTTAAAAAAATTAGAAAGGGAAAGTTTTTGTGGATATAAACTATATTAGGCATGACTTATTTAGTTGGATCAATTTATATATTTTATACAAACATTATAAATTAATATTTTGATATATTTATAATTAATCATAAAAAATATCAAATTAAAACTCATTATTTAGATATATTTTTTAAATTTATAAAAAATAAATAAACGAGTTGGCAAATTAACTTATTTAACCTACTAACCTTTAAGAGTTGGGTTGAGATTTTTCGAAAATAGATTGAACCCAACCCATATTTCTCTCAACCCACATGGGCTAACCTATATGGTTTGGATTGACCCATATTCTCACCTCTACATATATTATCACCCGAACAAAAACATGATTAAAAATTATTTTATCTAGTTTAAAAATTTATTTATTAAATTATGAAGTATATAATAATATTAAAATTTGAAAAATATAACTAAATATAAGATATTTAATTGAAAATTAACCTAAAAATTTATAATTACTATTTTTTAATTAATCTAAAAATTAAATATACTTTTTGTTTAACAAAAGTTTATTATCAAAATATAATTACACTACAAATATCATGATAAAAATGAAGGGAAGTAAGACATGGCAATAGAAAATTGGTGAGTAAATTTGGAAATAAAATTTTTTCTTCAAAATCTTCTCATATTTAAAAAAAAAAAATAGAGATAAAAAGATATAAGGCTCACATATTTTTCCTCTCATTTTTTTCTCCTCTCCACTTTTCTCTCAATAGCCAAATAGGGAAAAATGTTTTTCCTCCACTTTTTCCTCCCACTTTTCTCCCCTCATTTTTTTCTCTTGCCAGGCATAGCATAATAAATCAATTACAATTAGATTGTTGATGAATTTTTTTTTTTAAAATGTCATTTAAAAATATTGATTCAGATAATTTACAAATCAAGGAATCTTAATTATAAATAAATTATTAGACTTTTAAATATAATTTTTAAATTATAATTGAGATTTCTTTTGTAACAATATCAATCAATATACATAGTTCATTTAAAAAAAATGTTAGTATCTTAACTAATGTTAATTCAATTTTTAAAAATTAATCGTCATTCTTTATTCATATTTTGAAGACATTGCATCACGAGATTTAATAAGCAAAAGCAAACATAAGGGACGGCTGCCAATTTCTTTTCTTTTCTTTTTCTTTTTGAATATTTTTCGTGTAAGGTTTTTCCATATCTTTTTTGTATGCTTCCTTAGGAAGTATTTGTATATCATTCACGACCGACAAATCAAAAGACAAATAAGCAACATTATTCTTTCTTCTTTTTGGAAATACAAGTTTTAATCTTTATAATTTTAATATGTTCTGATAAAGGTTCTTGTAATTTTCTTTTCTTTTCATTGTGTCGAGTTCCTTTACTTTATCATGTCTGCAATATTAATCTTTTTACTTTTGAACATGCTCAAAGGGATGATGAGATAGCCCTAACAATATTAAATCTGTTGACTAGTCAATAATACCATTAATATAGGAAAAATAAAAAGTATCAAGATTTTAAATAACAAGGGAAGCATGTGGAGTGACCCTATTTAGTAGAAAGCAATTAGGGCATCGGTCAAAAAAAAAATGTTTGATCCCATTGACCACACATACTCCAATGTCAGAATACATTGTCAGGCATCATCCTTCCAGGCATCAGTAACTTGTCGGAATATTTAACATCATAAGTATCATATTATCATTCTTTTAGGTATATTTAAAAGTAAAAAGACTAATGTTGCAAATAAAATGAAGAGGACATGTAGCAACGAAAAAACCTATAAAGACTAATACCAAAGCACGATAATGTTATAAGGATCAAAAGTTATGTTATTTTTTTTTTAAATTTTTATTACTTTGGAGCAAGCTAAATGCTTGTAGGAGTTAGTGGAATTGAGCTTTTAACTTTTTTTTTATAGGAAAGAGTTTCTTACTACTAAATCCTTGTTTGATAACTCAACTTTTTAAATTCAAAAAGTTACTTTACATTTTTAAGATGCTCAAAGTTATTTGAGTAACAATTTCTACCCAAATTAACTTTGTTGAAAACACATTTAAATGTAGTCCAAAAATGGATTTAGCGAACATCAATATTTAGGGCTTTTGATATGAATTTTTTTTAAGATAAAAATATAAACTTTCAAAAATACCCATAATTTATTATATTAAAAAAAAGAGACGAAAATTAATTATAGAGAGAAAAGATAATATTAAAATAAATTTATTTAATGAAATCTTAATCTTCTCAAAGTGCCTTAATTTTAAAAAGCTAAATTTTTTTTAAAAGTGTTTTATAATTGAAGACAGAGGAAGTATTATTTATTAATGTTAACCATAAGCACATGTACACTCTAAATCTTGTTCCTTTGGGCTTGTGCTTCCCAAAAAAAAAGAAAACATTTGGTCAAACCTTCATCCTTCATAGAAGAGATTTTGGATTCAATTTCCAAGTGATAAAAAAAGAGGAGGGATTTGGGGGAAAAAAAATTAAGTGAACGTGTATGGATTAGATTGGTGTTGTATGCAAGGTAGTGAAGTGATACATATGCCATGGGGAAGAGTTAAATAGGTTAAGAAACACCAGTGGGGAAAAAAAGCTTTTTGAATCGGCTATAAATGCATATCTAAAATGAGAGGTCTAAATTGGTTTAGAAAGTATTCCAAAAAAAGCAAAAAATAAAAAATAAAAAAACTTTCTACATCGACTTCTAAATATAATCGGTCAAGAAAGTCTTCACTTTTTAAATTATTTAGGGTTAAAACCAACTTTTAAAACTGGTTATGCTCTAGAAAACAAAAAAATTTGTTAAGTCGTGCCACTTTAACATTTTTGCACATCAAATTCTTTAATTATGTAAAAATCAAACTAAGAAGTCTTATTTACTGCTAAAATATCTCTCAAACATGTTTATATTTATAGATAGAAGAGAAGCTACAATTGACTTACTGATATCAAGTATGATGTGAAAGGCTGTGCCATATGCGAGGAGGGTGGCATCCCCCAATACAACATGTGTTTTTTATTTGTAAAAATTATAAATCAGATGTTGCCTTCACCCCAATTTTTTATTTTATTTTCAAGAATTAAAGGACAATTTGAACCTGTTAACCGAAAGAAAAATATTATAAGTCTAGGTATATAGGGGATTTCAAACTTTTTTTTGTGTAATGTTTTGCTCTATTTTTAAAAATAATACAATATAGTCCTTATGGTTAATACAAATCTACTTTGAATGCTAGTTGGTAAAAAAGTAACGGAAAAAGATCGAGAAATTTACAGAAAAAAATAAGAAAATTATAAAAAATGATCTGAATAAGTTACAAAAAAGGACAAATTTTTTTGATCTTCTTCTGTAATTTTTTATGTTCCTTTTTATTATCTGATAATCAGCTAATAGTTAAAAATAACTTATGTTAATAATAAAAGCTATATTGCATTGTTTTTAAAAATTAAATGAAAATAATGCATGAATAATGAGTTTATAATTCCAAACGTTCCAAAACCTATACTTGAAATGTCAAATTGCTTTTCATCCCTATTTTTAATTTGCCCACCGATTCAGTAATCTCTAGATTCATCTTTGTGTGAAGGATACCTTATGATATTCATTCAAATCACCGTGAATTTCCAGCATTATTTTATGAATAAAGTTCCAGCACGGAACTCATTCTTAGCATAATGCAAGACATCTTTTTCTTCTTACAAATCCAAAATGAATTGATGTGCTGTATATGAAGAATAAAGAAACCCCCTTTTTCTTAACTTATTAAGAATCTTGATCCAAGTGAGACTGTACTGACATCAAAAAAATACTTTCCTTATCCTAGTCATCGAAGCAACTCAAGTTGTAAAGAACATTTATCGCATTTCTCTGATGAACAGGACTAAGTGGGAATTACAGATGTGGCTGTATGAAAAGGAAATAGCATTTCTTTGATGCCAAACTCGCTTTTGATTATCTTGAGACTTTTGCTTTAGCAAGGTGAGTGCCAAGTAGGAATACCGTAGGACAACACTTTGCCTTCATGGCTAAGTTAGCACAATAATTTTGGGATATTATGAATAAATTTGGGAGAATTGCTACATACAAGTCTTACACAATACACTTAAATACTATAAGATTTGACAATTTAGCAAAAGAAAAATGATACTAGTTGTTATTTTCCTTTTGTTAAGTTATTAAGAAACATTAACTACTACAAAAATGTAAATATAAGATGTCATAAAAAATAATGGTTAAATAAAAATATGTCATATATGAGAGAGGCAGGCGATGGTTAGAAAATAAATGATGGGTGTTTAAAAACCCGTCATTTATTGTTAAATTTTAAATGACGGGTGTTTAAAATACTCATCATTTATTTTAGCCCAATGTTTCATTTTCTAGAAGGAAAAAAAATAAAAAAAATTAAACTTTAAATAATGGGTATTTTAAAAACTTCTTATTTAAAGTCTGATAATAAATGAAGGATTTTTAGACACCCATCATATATTGTTGCCCAACGTTTCAATTTCTTAACATAAAAAAATAAAACATTTTAAACTTTAAATGACTGGTATTTTATTTAAAGTCTAAACAATATATGACAGGTATTTTAAACACCCGTCATATATTGTTGCCTAATGTTTCAGTTTCTTAAAAAAAAATTAAAATTTAAATAATGGGTGTTTGAAACATCCATCATTTAAAGAGTTCAAGATGTATTACAGGTGTTCATGTATACATGAATAAATGATAGGTATTAAAATACTCGTCATTTATTTCCTTATTTAATCAATTTTCAGTCTCATTTTTCATTCCTACCCATTCGTCTTCTCGTGTATTCTCTCTTCTCCACTTGCACATGAAATCGGTAAAAATCTCTCAATCTTCCTCCATTATTGCCCTTCGACCACCTTTGTTCTCTCTAATGTGAAAGTGCCACCACCTATGCCATCCATTGCCCCTCTCATTTGCTTCCTCTTTGTGTTTCATCATCTCTTCTCCAAGGTACGTGAATGTGTGATTTCTATGATTTTTCTTCATTTTCTTTCAATATCTTTAGATTTCTAGATTATGGGATTGATTTATTTAATGTTATGAATTGTTTTATTAGTTGATTTTTGTTGTTTAAATTTCTTTTTATTTGTTGCCCATTTTGATATTGTGGGTTGTCGAAAATTGTTAATATTTGATATTTTATTGACTTGAGAATAGTAGCAGATGATATACTTAGCTTTAGGATGATTATTAAGATGAAAATTAATGATCAAAATGGGATATTTATGATAATTGTATTTTTTTACAAATTTTAATTAATTTATTTCAATAATTTTTAATTTAAATTTTGTGCCTTATTTGATCAGAGTAGTTTTATCATTCAAAACTACATATTAAAATGTACTAGTGTGCCAATTTTTATTACAATTAGAGTTTATTTTAGTGATTGAAATTGACGCACGGCTTTTCTAAAAATCATTGCTATTTTATTGATTTTGGTAAAGAATGATTTGTTCTTGGCTTGAGATTGCTAATATAGGATATGTGTAACCTTAGAATGATCAATGAGATAGAAACATTGATTCAAAATGATGTTTATAGTGTTTTTCTTTTTTCTATGATTTTTGAACGAATTTTAGATATAATTTTATAATAATTAGAGTTAATTTGAAAATAACTCCGCCTATATTTATAGCCGGTCCCAAGCCCGGGTAAAGGAGGAGGGTTGTGTTAGGCCATCAACAGCCAATGTAAAAATTTGTTGAATCTATCATGAATATGGACAATAGACGTTATAATGATAATGCTAGGTCGTTGCCCGTAAGTAACGCGCTGCATGGCTCGAGTATAGTGATAAGTGAGTTAAAGCCGCTACATCGACGCCCGGATGTAGTGTTAAATGAGCAAGGGCTACCGCGTCATTCTAGACGCACGCGGCTAAAGAAGTTAGTCTATAAGAGAAAAATTAGATTTGGTACTTGGAATGTTGGGACATTAAATTGTAAATCTGTAGAGGTTGTAGGGGTTATGATTCAAAGGAAAATCAATATCCTTTGCTTGCAAGAAACAAAATGGCGTGGAGAAGAAGCTAAGGATATTCAAGGTTTCAAACTTTGGTATACAGGAAAAGTAAGTGTACGCAATGGAGTAGGCATCATTATAAATAAGGAGTAGAAGAAGAACGTTGTAGAAGTTAGCAGAATTGGAGACAGAATTATTTCTTTAAAAATGATAATTGGACGTGAGACTGTTAATATTGTTAGCGCTTATGCGCCGCAAGTCGGGACAGAAGCCAGTCTTAAGGAATTATTTTGGGAGGATCTGGAGGGGTTGATTCGACACATACCACAGAGTGAAAAGATTTTTATTGGAGGAGACATTAATGGGCATGTCAGGAGGGAAGCTGGTCAGTATGCGAGGGTGCATGGTAGTTTTGGTTTTGGAGAGCTAAACAATGAAGGACAAACTCTTCTTGATTTCTCATTGGCGTATGATTTTAAGATTGCCAACACTTGTTTCAAGAAGAGAGATGAGCATCTCATCACTTACAAAAGTGGAGCCTCAAGATCACAGATTAATTTTCTTTTGGTTAGGAACACAGATAGAAGACTTTGTAAAAATTGTAAGGTGATCCTCGGAGATGCTGTAACGACATAACATAGGGTCCTAGTCCTTGATGTGTGTATTATGAGTAAAATCCAAAAACGTCGACAAGTAGTAACACCAAGGATTAGGTGGTGGCAATTAAAAGGTGAGAAGCAAGATATTTTCAAGTGAAATCTTTTGGATAAAGGAATTTGGGATTCTCAGGGAAGTGCTAACATCATATGGGAGGATATGGCTAAAAACATACGGGAGGTTGCAAAAGTAGTTTTGGGAGAATCGAAAGGTTCTGGTCCGAGAGATAAGGAGTCTTGGTGGTGGAATAATAGTGTACAGGACAAAATCAAGTATAAGAAGAACTGTTTTAAAGCCATACATTTGTGTAACAATGAGGAAAATTGGGAGAGGTACCGTATGGCTAAGAAGGAAACTAAGAGAGCTGTGGGTGAAGCTCGTTCTAAAGCTTTTGAAGAATTTTATAAGAACCTTGAGACGAAGGAAGGAAAGAAAAATATTTATAAGATTGTCAAGAGTAGGGAAAGAAAATCAAGAGATCTAGAACAGGTAAGGTGTATTAAGGATGAAGAGGGAAGAATTTTAGTTACAGATGATGAAATTAAAAATAGATGGGAGACTTATTTTTCTAAACTTTTCAATGATGGAGAGGATTCATCTAGTAACTTGGAGGATTTAATAATTGGTGAAGGAGAATAAAATTTGTCATTCTATCGAATAATACGTGATAAGGAGGTAAAGGAAGCTCTTAAGAAAATGGCAAATGGTAGAGCCAACGGACCTAATTGTATATCTATCGAAGCATGGAAATGTTTAGGTGAAGAAGGGGTGAGATGGTTAACTAAGTTATTTAATGTGATTTTACGGTCCAAGAAAATGCCTGATGAGTGGAGGAGAAGTACATTAATTCCTATTTATAAAAATAAAGGAGATATTCAGAATTGTACTAACTATAGAGGGATTAAACTCATGAGCCACACAATAAAATTGTGGGAGAAAGTAATTGAGCACAGGTTGAGATTGGAGACAAGTATTTCTGAGAATCAATTTGGTTTTATGCCAGGTAGAACAACTACAGAGGCGATTTATCTACTAAGGGGATTAATGGAAAAATATCGTTGTAAAGATAAAGATCTACACATGGTTTTTATTGATTTGGAAAAAGCTTATGACTGTATACCAAGAGAAGTGCTTTGGAAAGCGTTGGAAAAAAAGGGAGTACGGATTGCTTATATTAAAGCCATACAAGATATGTATGAGGGGGTAAAAACTAGTATAAGAATGCCTAGTGGTCAAACAAAAGATTTTCCTATAAAGATTGGACTACATCAGGGATCATCTCTGAGTCCTTATTTGTTCAACTTGATTTTAAATGTTTTGACGGAACATATTCAAGAGGAAATCCCAAAATGTATGCTCTTCGTGGATGATATAGTTCTTATAGCAGAGACAAGAGAAGAGGTTAATTGCAAACTTGAATTATGGAGGAGGATATTGGAGTCGAAAGGTTTTCGTCTGAGTAGAAGTAAGACGGAATATTTATATTGTAAATTTGGTAAAGGACTATTCGACAATAATTTGGAAGTGAAATTGGGAGATCAAATTATACCTCAAGTAGAAAAGTTTAAATATTTGGGAGCCATTATTCAAAATGATGGCGAAATCAGTGGAGATATTTCATATAGAATTCAAGCTGGGTGGTTTAATTGGAGAAAAGCTAGAGGAGTTATTTGTGACCGTAAGGTGCCTAATAAACTTAAAGGAAAGTTTTATCGCACTGCTATCAGACTGGCAATGTTATATAGTAGTGAATGCTGAGCTCTAACGGGACAGCAAGAGCATAAAGTTGGAGTAGCAAAGATGAGAATGTTACGATGGATGTGCGGACATACACGTAAAGATAAAATTCAAAATGAGCACGTACGCGAAAAAGTGAGGGTAGCACCTATTGAGGAAAAAATGATAGAAAATCGGTTGAGATAGTTTGGGCATGTACAAAGAAGACCAAGGGAGGCACCAATGAGAAGAGTAGAACATATAACTTTGAGTCCGATTAAGAGAGGTAGAGGAAGGCCTAAGAGAACACTCTTGGAAGTTGTTGAACGCGATCTCTTAATTAATAATATTCCTAAAAGTTTGATAAATGATAGAGCACAATGGCGTCTTGCAATCCATGTAACCGACCCCACCTAGTAGGATAAAGGCTTGTTGTTGTTGTTGTTGTAGAGTTAATTTGAAAATGTTATTTTGGGAGAATTTTGTTGGTATTGTAATTGTATATGGTTGAAATTAGTTTGTTGAGTGAGATGCCAGGACTAAAAAGAGGGTTTTAGCCTGGGAAATATTTTCTTTATGCCGTTATGTTGTCAAATTTTTTTCGACGATTGAAGGAATATATGAATGCTTATGCATTATGACTCATGATTCATTAATTACTCTATATTATATGTAGAATAGTCAATTTCTTTATTGATAATCTTTCTATCATTTCTTTCCTCTCCATGTTCATGAGTCACTGATCACATTTCCTTGAATGAATTGTCTTTTAGATTAAAAAGTTATGGATAAAGAATGGATGTCTGACCTTGTGTAAAATGTGGTCTTTTGAAGTAAATTAGTGCATCTGAATTGGAAGACCATTTACTGTGCTATGAAATTAATGAAAATTATAAATGTTGGCATAAGCATAGAGAGACTAGAGAGGATGAGTGTACTAGTAATTGAGAGTATAAAGGAAGCTTTAAATTAGATGATTATGACACAGATACTTATAAGGGTGATTGTCTTGAAGAGATGGCTAATGCAATTGAAAGGGAACTTGAGGATTATCTTGAAATGTTAGAGATATTGAAAAGTGATGTAGAGAAGCCCTTATATGCTGGTTGTACCTAATTCACAAAGTTGTCAGCGGTGTTGAAATTGTACAACTTGAAAGTGAGTAATGGATGGAGTGATAAGAGCTTTATAGAAAATCTTGCACTTATGAAACAACTTCCACCTGCGAACAATGAACTTCCAAGGACTATGTATGAGGTAAAATAAATGCTACACTCAATTGGCATGAGTTATGAGAAAATACACACTTGTCTTAATGATTGCATATTATTTAGAAATGAATATACATCATTAATAGAATGTTCAAAATGTAATGCCTTGCGCTATAAAGAGAACAGGAAGAGTCCAAAGAAGATGTTATGGTACTTTTCCATTGTACCTAGATTTAGACGGCTGTACAATCGTACAGAGGATGCAAAAAATTTGACATGGCATGCGGATGAACGGATCAAAGATGGGAAGCTTTAACATCTAGCTGACTCTTCTCAATGAAAAAAATTGATCTCGATTACCCTAACTTTAGAGTAGAAGATAGAAACCTTCACTTCATATTATCTACTGATGAAATGAATCCACATGGGCTTCAAAGTAGCAATTACAGTACATGGCCAGTTATTTTGGTAATTTACAACTTACCTCCATGTTTATGTATGAAGTGGAAATATATGATGCTATCTATTCTAATTTTAGGGCCAAAACAGTCGGGAAATGACATAAACATATATTTGGCTCCTTTAATTGTAGATTTAAAATTGTTGTGAGAGTATGATGTTGATGTATATAATGGATATAGGGAGGAAATGTTCAATTTAAGAGCATTCTTATTTGACACAATCAATGATTTTCTAGCATATAGCAGGGTATAGTATTAAAGGCAAACTTGAATGTCTTATTTATGAAGAGGGCACACATTCAGTGAGATTAGAACATGGGATGAAGAATGTCTATCTCAGACATCATAGATGGTTGCATCCTAATCCTTATTATTGACACATAAAAAAAAAAGATTTCAATGGGAATTCAGAAGAAAGTAAGGTACCTTTGCCATTGATAGGTGAGCAATATTTTGATAAAGTGAAGAATTTGAATATCAAGTTTGGCAAACCTTTTGCAAAGCATCTTGAGACATGTGGGTGGAAGAAAAGGTCTATTTTTTTGACCTACCATATTGGCAATCCTTATATATGAGACATTTTCTTGATATTATGCACATTGAGAAAAATGTGTGTGACAATTTGATTAGTACATTACTTCATATTCCAAGAAAGACCCAAAGATGGCATCAAGGAAAGACTTGATATGATTTCCATAGGATATAGGAAGAGTTGGCTTTGCAAGAGAAGGGAAGTTGCACATTTCTTCGTGTAGCAGCTCATACACTGTCTAAAAAAGAAAAGAAGACTTTTATGAGTTGCTTACTACTGTTAAAGTTTTAGAGGGATACTCTTCAAATATTAAGGGCCTTATCTCATTGAAGGATTTGAAGTTGAAGGGTTAAAATTGCATGATTGCCATGTGTTGATGGAAAATTTTATTCCAATGATTATACATTCTATTTTACCTGATACGGTTTGAGCCACGATCACAAAATTATATTTCTTCTTCAAGTCTATATGTAGTAAAGTGATTAACCCAACAAAATTGTCAATATTGCAAAATTGAATTGTGTTAATCTTGTGTGGACTTGAAATATATTTTCTGCTTGCATTCTTTGATAAAATGGTGCATCTCACTATTCATCTAGTTAGAGAGATACAAATGTGTGGCCTAGTTTTCTTGAGGTGGATGTATCCATTTGATGATGTCTTGGACAAGGCATTAGGTAATCCTAAACACCCTGGTCAAGTTAGGGAATATGGTTTCGGTGTTTTGAAAAAAAAACTATCTGCTACCTATTCCTACTGAGGACGCAGGGATTATTGGAGAGGCAATGTGTAGTTTTGTTGGATGGCAAGCTAGTCAAGTTAAGATGCCAAATGTAAAAAAAAAAAGTAAAGATGCACAGTAAAAAAAAGATGATACCTCGATTTAGGGTCTCTTCTAAAAAGGCAGTCTCCCATAAAGCTGTGCCTGAACAAGAGCTTCAATTGTCAAGCCAATACAAAAATTTACTCCAGACATATGTAACGATTCATAAGTCTAATCCTCTAGTCCTGCAAATCCTGTTCGAGGCTGGTATATGTGGCGAAGACCGATATGATATGCTTTCACTTGATGTTGTTGATGAAGTGCTTCAACATGATATGACTAGTCTCACTGTTCTCAGCTTCTGCATACGGTAATTTTTTTCCATATGTAAATAATTAATATTTTAAATATAAACTAATCCATTTCTTGTATTTATAATAGGTGCTTGTATGACAAATTTGATGTCCCTTTCAATCTACAAACGAAGTTCATTTTTGTTAGTTCTCATGAAGTGAGTACACATGCCTTAATTAAAAGCGACAAAATTTTAGAACAGGCAAAGGCATTAAGCAAAATTTCAAAGCAAGGGCTCAAAAGGGAACATTATTCATAATACCATACTGTCAAGAGTAACGTAATTCTCACTTATTTTAATAATTTTTTATTTTTAATTTAATGGATTAATTATAATTTTATAATATTTGTTAATACTATTAGGGACCATTGGATGTTCATCGCCGCCAAATAATTTGACAATACTTCAAAGATATATTATCTCAATTCTCTTGGAGGAAAACCAGGGAGGAGACAAATTTTATTGGAGTTAATTAATACGTAAGTGCATAAAGTATTTCACATATTTATTTAATTATTTAAATTTCATACTAACATATTTTTTACTATTTCATTAGGACGATTGGGTTATACCGCACTAATACAAAATAATCAATTCCAAGATCCTTTATAAATTTTGATGCGGCTTACACTTGGAATATAATTAAGGTAATTGAAATTATTTATTAAATTAAAATTTAATGCATTAATACATATTCATCGATTCTTTAATTTTTAGCGTCCAAGATAAAAGAAAAATAGCTTGGATTGTGGCTATTACATCATGAGGTTCATGAAGGACATCATTATCCATAATGAGAGTATAATTTTCAAGATGGTATGTTAACAATATTAAATTTTAAATTACAAAAATAGTTAATGTATTAAAATCAATATATGGTGGATCATTTATATATTGCAGTACTATAACGATTCTTATCTTGAAAAATTTGGAGATGCAAAAATAAATGAGATAATTGAAGAATAGTATCAATACATTTTTCAAATGTGGACCTCATATAAAGAAAATCAATAGAACTACCTTGAAAAAGTAGTTAGGAAGTTTATATTTTTAATAGGTAGTTTATTTTTGAAAATAGTTTACTTTATATAATTACATTTGTTTATTGATTAATTTTGAAGTTGAGTACAATAAATTTCTTTGATATTTAAATCTGAAATGGCTGGTTGCTGTTATTTTAATTTCTTTTTATAGGGGGCTAGTATAAAAAAGCCCTCGTATTAAAAAAACTATATAATAAATATACTATAATAAATGACAGGTAAATAAGTTACTCATCATTTATCTGGACTTTAAATGATGGGTAACTTATTTACCCATCATTTAAAGTATTTTTTAAATGATGGATAAGTATTTTACTCATCATTTATTTTGGATTTAAATGACGGGTAGTTTATTTACCCATCATTTATATTCTCATATGGCTTGAGTTTCTGTAAAAATTTTATTTTAAATGACGATTTTATAACCGTTATTTATTGATAGACTTTAAATGTCAGCCATATAAATGACGTGTATTAATCATCATTTATGGACTAAAAGAACCATCATTTATTCTTTTTTGTTGTAGTAGTAATTGTAGTATTTAAATTTATTGTGTGAGATCTCAAAGTAATCATCCCAATAGTTTTGGTAAATTATGGAAAATGCAAAATGCTTTGCATCCACCTATATTTTCTTTTAAAATGTGTGGGCTACTTTTTTTTTTTAGGTTTTCATAATAAAAAATTTAGGTGAGTTGAGTTTTTGAGACTCACCAAGCTACTTGTTATTTTTATTTCATTGTCATGTAATATTCAATGCAAGAGAGAAATATAAAAATGATTGTTAGTACTTTAATAAATCATATATATGAATTGGAAGGTGGAAATGATCAACAATATTATAAGAACAAATGATAAAAAAAATCCTCCTAAAATATGCAAATGATAATAAGGACCTGCGAAATATGATAATTTTTTTCAAATACCTTGGGACCCTTCTGACATTAATGTCTTTCATGAAATGACTGTAATGCTCCCAAGCGTTATAAATATTAATGATTACTTTAATTTAAATAATGATTACTTTTTTTTTTCTTGAAAATGATTAAAATGAGATGACAAATGATAAGTTCCACTTTACAAATTTTTTAATCATTGAAATCCAAGTGTTGTAAAAAACAGTGATTATTTTAATTTAAGTAATGATTACTTTTTTTATAATGAAAAATGATAGGTAACTAATACTTCTCCTTGCAATTTTTTAAGGGATAATTGCTAAAAAATTCCTTATCACCAAATTTATTGTGCTAAAGGACTTGAAATTTGTTTAAGAACTCAAGTCCTTTAGAAGAATAGAGATTGATATTTACATTACCAAAATGCCCCCACCACAATCACACAGGCTTCTTCCTCTGTAGCCTCAACATTGCATATAGTTCTTCCTCTTCCTTCGCCGTCTCCTGTGAGACCTTACACATGGCTATGGTGCTTCAAGCTATGTCTCATTCTTCCTCACTTCCCTCTTTTTTTTCGTATTCTTCTCATTACCCTACCCCTAAATCCCTCCAAATCTTCACTTTTTATTTTGATTCATCCTTATAAGATGTTTGTTAAGATAGGCTAGCATCTAAGAGGGGGGTGAATTGGGTGACACTTAAAAAATTTTTAAAACTTAAAAGAGTGAAAAACTTTAGTATAAAGAAAGAAGATGAAACACACAAGATTTAAGTTGGTTCAGCCCCAAACTTGGCCTACATTCAATTCTCAAAATTACACTTGAGATTTACAACTAAATTCACAAGTTTCAATGGGTGTTTGCCACCATAGTATAACTCACAAGACTTAACTTGTCTTAAATCAATCAACAAACCTTACTACAATCCAGCAAAATGATACAAACACCTGAAAAATACCTTTTCAAGATTTTTAAGGAATGAAATAAACTTTCACACAAAACTCTGTTAAAGAGTAGATAAAAATACAATTAAAAGCTTATAAACTTATGAGAGCTTTTTCACAATTCTTTTAAAGAATAATGAATGAATGCAAAATGTTAAAGTATAATTTGAAAGCTTTTCAAATGCTCAAATAAAGATTAGTTCGCTCAAAGATCATTTATTCTAGCTTAAGCTCAAAATGAATTACATATATAGTTTTGGTAATTGATAGATTGTTGGAATAGTATTTCTATTTGTTGGTGCAATTTCTAGCAAGTAATTTACTAAATGATGCATGAAATTGCGTTTGGCATGTTCTAGATATATATGTGTGATGAATCACATGTGGTTCTGCATCTATAAATTTGCATTTAGTTGTATGTGCTAGATCTTACAAGTGAACCATTAGCTCTCATGCGTAGTTTAGCATATGTGAAACTATTATTAGTTCTATGTGATAGAACTCACGTGGAACCTCTTTACTTTCATGCATAAAATGGTTGGCAGAATGCCAAAGCCAATGCTTATGAACAAAACTCGTGTGGAAGCAGAAGGCTATCATGCGTGAAATAACTATATCCAGACTTAGTCTATTTGGGAAGACAAATCACACATGGATCACATATTCACTCACACATGAAATAGCAGGCAATAAGGTACAAACTAGTTTGAGGTTCATTTTCACTTGTGGAACGCATATGACTCAAGTAAGATTTTGCATTATCAATAGATATGGATTTGTGAATCACGGATAGAACTAGTGAACAAATTGAACTTGGCTTGATATGACTTAAGACTCAACATAGCAATATGTGATTGTGTAACAAGTAACAAATCATGCATGGCTACCATCAGATCTCACATGTGAAATAGTAGTTGACACAATGTAATGAAGCACAATTGCTAAAACTTGCATAGATCAAAATGCCTCTCATAGGTGATTTTGCATACAGAAGCAAGGCTTAAGGCATCACATAACACAAGTGACAAATCATGTATGAATCACTTTCTAACTCTTGCATGATCTATTAGTCAGTGTGCCTTAACGTGCTGATTCTTGTGAGCACCCATTAGAATCACACATGATTCTACAGCCTTCACAGAATTCAGCAACAATGATTTTTAACACCTTAAAAAGACATTACTTGCAAGCTTTAATACACTTAGATGAGTCTTAATGCATATAAATGAGACAAATGATGCATTCATTTCAATGATTATAAGTTTCAATGATTATAAAAAGTGATTAAGCTCTTAAAGTTTTCACATTGAATCTAAGATAATTTAAATAACTTATCCTAAAGAACTTCATCTTCTCTTGATTCTTCATGCTCTTGAGGTTTTATCTTCATTCATGATTCTCTATTTCTACACACATAAAAAATACCTCTTCTTTTAGTTTTGTAATCATCAAAACATATGATCCAACAATGTTATCAATGGTGATGTTTTTAAAGCTAGCAGCAAAAGCAAAGACATTGATTTAATTTTTATTCTTCCTGCTCAACTCCACTTCCTTCCTATATTGTGGCACTTTGATTCGATTGGTGCTCTCTTGTTGTCGATGATTGTGCGCTAAGATCATCTCGATTACAAGAGAGTGAGGAATAGGCAAGTGGTGTTAGAATATTGGCCTTATAGAGGCACCATCACCCTCTATTGATGTGGAGTTTCCTTCAAGTTGAGCTTTCTTCATATTCAAATCAAACAAGGTTGCACTACTTCTATTTGGTGTATCTTTATATTTAATTATTTGGATAACATTCTTGTTTGTTTGGTGTATTTGTAATTTGGTAGGCTATCTTGATTATGCACATTCCTTCTCACTTTTGAAATTTTAACATTCATGATGCTTCATGCATTTATTGAAGAGTCTTGCATTTGGTAGAAGAAATATTGCACCTCATTAAAGACCCTCTACACCCATCCAAAAATGCAATCTCGTGGTAGACTTTTGGACCTAACAGGAGATTACTTGTGTTAATGGAAAAATTATGCATATAAGGGGAGAAAATTACATATGGCTAAAGACCATGTGCATATACAAAAGAATGTTGCATTTCATTGAATATGCTTACATCTCGTGAAAGAAATGTTACATATCATTTTTGCACCCATCCAAAAATGCAACTCCATGATAGGCTTACACGAGTTGCAACATATTTTCCATAAGGTGCAACACATCTTCCATGAAGGGCATGCACAAAGTCTTTAGACATATGCAAATTCTTTCCATTAGATGCAATAGTCTCCCATAACGTGCAAATATCTTCCACAAATGCAACATATCTTCCATGAGATGCAATAATATGCAATGAAGGGTAATCTAATAGCATGTGTAAGTTACCTTCCATGATATGCAACTTGTCTTTCATCCAATGCAAAAGTCTTCCATTAGTGCAAATGAACAATTTTCATTTTTTTTAAGACCCTAGGGACAATTTCATTATATAGCTTCATGAAAATTTTCCATTTTTTATTTTAACTCAATAAGGTCAATCTAGTCATTTTACAATTTCATGAAAAATTTTCATTATTTTTTTAAATTCAATAGGTCAATTTGATCATTTTATACTTAAACTATATTTCTCTAGGGGACGTAGTCTCTAAAAAATTCAAGGTCCTTTATAGCAATAGATTTCTTGACAAGGGACTTTTGGACATTTTCCTCCTTTTGGATAATTTATGTAAATATTAGTCCTTATTTCAATGTGAGTAATGACAACTTTTTTCTTTCTATCAATTAATGAATAAAATAATGTAGCAAATAACAAGTTCTGTTTTACAAAATTTTCTGTCATTGACTCACTTTTTTTTATTATTTTAAATTAAGGGTATTATAATCACTTTATAAAAAACATTAATGTTACAAAAATCTTCAAAAACTTAAAAAAATTATCATATTTCAGCATAATTTCATGGTTATTTTCATATTTAGCAAGGATTTTTCTTTCATTTTCTGTTTATTTCAATGACGTGTTGTAATCAATAGGTTTTCGAAATATTCATTTGAGAAACAGGAAATCGCCTTCTATGAATTGTAAATCCCATCCTAGTCATCTTGACAAATTCTTGATTTCCAAATCATTAAAAACTTGGAAATAAGACCAAATTACAAAATGGAACTCGTGAGAACTAGATACATGAATACAGATTCAAAGAAGAAGTGAAAAGATTTGAAGAATCTCCACATTACGAAGACAAAGCCTGAGAAGATGAAACAACACGCAATTGTTCTTCTTCTTCTTCTTCATTCCCGGAAAAACCTTCCTTAATGTCTTTCATTACCGCATGAACCAATGCAAATCCTAACCCCACAGAGAAGCCTACTATCACATTATTCGTTACATTAGTAAGAAAAAGCATTCCGATCGTGACGAACAGCAAAGACGAAGCCACGAATCGCTCGTCTATCTCGTAGCCGAAAAGCATCAAAGGGTCGTCTCTGAGGAAATACAAGAAGAGCCAAGCAGCCATCATGAGAATCAATGTAATGAGTGAGATTGGGTGCCACAGCAAACTGAGGAAGAGGATGATGAGAATGATAATCACGTAATTAGCGCGAAACAAATCGGAATTCGCATTGATTCTTTGAAATGATTGGAAAACAGAGGAAGGGAATCTGAAATCAGAGAATTGGAACATTTCATTCCATGGTCTTCTTGTTCCAAGACCTTTCTGGATTCGTTCTTTAGCCCTTGAAACTAACGCTCGTTTTGAGGGTTCTGATGATGATGATGATGGGATTGTTCCATAAGTGGTCATTTTTCTTTTCCTTTGTTATTCTGCAAAATCTCAATTCAATGGACCTTTGATTCACAGAAATAGAAAGAAATTGAAGTCTTCCTATGAGAATTTTGGGATCCGCCATTGATGCTCATCACTTCTAACAAACATGAGTGTATATCAACTTTTGTTCCATTGTAGCCTTTCATTTCTATTTGAAATAATATTTTTCGTTCATTTAAGTGGATTTTTAAATATTTTTTATAATGCATATATTGAATAAAAATTTATAAAAATTTAATATTAAATTTGAGCAATGCAAATTTTATTAGGGATTATAAAATTATTTAATGTTAATTATTTTTATAAGATTTGGATTGTTCAAATTTAATATTAATTTTTTTAAAATTTTAATAAATTTTTATTTTAATAAATAAAATATTAAAAATATATAAAAAATTAATTCAAATGAACGGTTGAAATTATTTTAAATTAAAATAAAAAGTCAAGACAAGCCAAAAGCTGATGAACAAAAATGATGAGGATGGAATGTGGTTTTAGAATTCTGTGTTGCCATTCGAGCCATGATATGTCAAAGGTGATGTTGTATAGCTTCCCCAACAAACCCAATAGTTGCGGATCTCTCTGTTTGTATTTGAAGAGAGCAATATCACGTTCTTAAGAAAGAGCTGTATCATGCATGTCTTCACGTGTCATTATTGCATGACTCAAATTTTATTTTTGAGCTGGTAATTCGAACATATCAGGATTAATTCAAGTTCTGTTTACTCAAATTTAGTTCAAAATATTTAAATATATAAAAATCCCATATAGCATAGCTCAGCATTAATCCTTTAAACTTTCGGACTGGCCTGGGTGTTAAATATTCCTTTTAATCCTATTTATAAGACACATTTTAAAAATGATTTTTGATATAAAATATAAGACATTTTATAATAATTAAACTATTTTTTTCAATTTTACCCTTTCTTGATTAGTGTAAAGATATTTAATATAGTTATATTGTTATTTAAAATTAAGAGCAAAAATGAAAGTACATATCACTTCTTTATGATATTAAGAAAAAAAATTAACTTTTCTTAAGATGTATAAAACGGTTGAAAGTGTCATATAATAATGATCGAAAGGAGTATTATTTTATTTTATTTTTATTTTTATCTAAGTTCAACTTTTATTTTTTAAAAAATTAATATTTTCAATTTTATTTTATTTTAATATTATTTTATTAATAATTAAAAAAATTTGTGTATTCAAGTTTGGCTCGAATTTCTTTGAGTTTATTTGAACAGCTTGAAATAAAGAAATTCTTTTAAACTTTTAAGCTCGATCTTAAAATTTTTTAAGCTTATTTGAGTTAACATGAATTACTACCTCTACTCTTTCAAATTATGTCTTTTTCCTTTTTTTTTCCTTTTTTCTTTTTTTGAGATTATGTATTAAAAGTTAAAACGATGACAAAGTTAAGGGGCCCTTAGAACAAAACCTGAGAGCCCAACTTACGAGTGTGGCATACAAAAACCTAAAACAAACAAAGGCAACCCAAGAAAGAAAATACAGGCCGACCTATTTTGTTGAACAGAAGACTTGAGATTGATAGACTTTGTCATACATGGTCTCATACAATTTGCCGTGTATTTTTGCATGCAGACTGGAGACTGAGAAACACACCATCGTAATATAAAACCCGGAAACTTTTTTGGAAAGCACTGCCAGCGAGAAAGTTGTTGTTGATTTCTTATATCATATATCTAGCAATTCAATCATAAGTAATTTATACATTAATTTTATTTGTCAGATTTTAAACATAGACAATGTTACTTGTGTGCTCTGGTAATTACTTTTTCCCAAGTATGTTCTCACTTTCACCAAAATCATATAGTTCCCTGCATAAAACCGAAACACACTATCAGGGATTGAGTCTAATTAAAAAAACTATCCCTTATAAGTTAGCAAATCAAAATTTGAATTCTTGTTAGAAAAGATATCCATGCTTAATATTTGACGGTATTTAAAAAAGGATTACTTCTAATAGAAGGCAATAATGAATCCAAAAACACATATATGGGAGCAAAATTGAAAACCATCAAAAATATAGGGGCAAAGCTAATTTTATATTTTTTACAAACCAAATTAAAAATTACTCCAAAGAAGGAACTGTGAAACTGGGGGCAAGGGGGAAGCACCTCTACATAACTTTTGGTAGTATCAAGTATTAAAAAAAAAAACAAAAGTATCAAATGGTGTTATTAATTTTTTTACTGGTTGTTCACCTTTCGCTAACAGTAAAAAGAAAGATCCAACAATAACACCTTAAATCATCAATTAAAAGTGAAAACATGCCCAAGAACGCGAATATATATATATATATATATATATATATTATAACTGCATGTTGTACTCTCTACATCTCCCATTTGTCAGATCCAGTGGCAACCAAGAAAACACATTGTGATCTCATAACTCTACCATACTATTTTGCATGTCAGATTCAGCAGAACTGAAGAATTAAGCCAGGGCAAGTAGTATTGAGCTTAGCTTACAGTTTAATAATACAATTTAAAATAACTACCAAAAAAAAAAAACCCCCCAAAGCTCACTAGTTTTCAACCATGTGGATTACAATCAACTCATCAATGAAAAAAAGAATGGAGTGGGGTAAATATACAGAATATATAGCAAATATATCTTTCCCGACTTAAGTGTATGTTTGGTACACCAAAAAGTATTTTCTAAAAAGGAAAAAGGAAAATGTATCTAGAAAGAAAATGGAACAGCTGTATTATTTCCCTTTTTCTTTCTGGAAAATACTTTTCTACTTACCAAACAATGCACAAGTTTCTCAGGGCGCAATTTTTTCAGGGGTTTCTCTTTGTGCAACAACAAACAGGTTACAAAATTCACTGCAATTCGTTGATGATTCTATTCTTTCGCAGATTCAGCAGATATATCCTTAGGAGCAAAGGAAGGTTCAAGTTTCAGATCACCAATTCCTTTAGGTGGACCAATGCTGCATCGAGCTGTGTTATGTGTCTTAATGGCATCCTTTAGTTTTTGAAACTGAAAATTGCAAAAGAACCAGAAGCTGATTATATCCAATTAAAAGACATGGCTTGTTACATTCCGAGTAATTAAGTTATACATTTGTAACATATCAAACCACTATTAAACGTCAATAATCAGCATCACAAATCTATCCCACCATTTGGCATCTGAGCTACCCATATAGCACAAATATGTGTGTGTGTGTAATCAAAGGTGAGTATGGTCATTAACTAGAAAAAGGTATAAGCATACAAGCAATCATATGTTTTCATGCGTTCTCTTATCCCCTTTTCTTAGTTCAGCCAGCCAAGCCATTGAGAGAGATTATGATAGAGACTTGGTAAGTATGGGGATACCAAGTCCCACATTAAGTAGTATGGGATACTTGATGAGGTATTTAAGCAGGTTGATTTTTTCACCTCAACAACTAACTTTTGGGATAGAGTTCCCCATCCTACTTAGGTACCCATTAAATGATATTAAAGCCAGGTTATTGATGGAGACCTGTTAAGTATACCAAGTCCCACATTAAATAATATAGGATGCTCAATGAGGTATTTTAGTGTGTTGGTTTTCCCATCTCAACAACTAGCTTTTGAGATAGAGTTTTCCATCCCACTTGGGTAACCCTCAGATTCTTACTAGTTATTCTTTTCAGATTTCAAACTTTCAGTCTCTAGTTCGCTAAAAAGAAAAACTTCAGTCCCTAGTGATCAATGCAGAGTGCAAAATTGCAGTAATAACCAATATGCACCGTTTCCTATTCTCTTTGCGAATAAGAGAGATTTGGGAAAACAAGTCGGTGAAAATATTGAACTACAGTCTATCTTATTTATAATCATATACACAAGACAAAGGAATAATGAGAAATAATGACAAAAGATACATATTAATCTGACTAACAAGAGTCTAGTAAGCCCTAATATCATACAATAAATACAAGATATATTTTGATTCTCAACACTCTCCAACTAATATAATATTTTCTGGTAAGGAAAGATAAGTCTCAATATAGTTACCGTAGGATGCCAAAATAACTATCTACTCATTCTAAAGGGATATGAATGGATAATAATTAGGGGTCCAGCCCACGAGCCAATAATTGCTGCTCATTGTTTAGATTAAAGATAAATTGATGAGCATAAGCAGAACCAAATACCAGAATTTTCATTTTCATAGTTTTCTTCGCATGATGTTTCCGTCCAAAATTTTTCTAATTTTCTAATGACATTTTTCTGAATTGCCGCCCTTTTTTAGCAATTATTTGGCCTTTTAAGGGTTTTCTACATAGGATAACAGAGTTTGCACTCTTAATTCTCCTGTTGTGTATTCTTTCAAATCTATTCACTTTTTCAGTTTAGATACTCAATCTCCTATCATAGAAATTTCCTCCTTGATAAGCTCCTTTGAAAATCCAAAGCTACCTAGAAGTATTCTATTTGAACAGCAGGTCTTTTCACCAAAAAAAAAAAAATCGGGGAGGGGTGTGTGCTTCCATTGCTACGTTGCAGTTTCTAAGGCCAGAAAAAGCTCTTTCCCTCAGATAAGCGTGATGAATTGTTTGGGAAGTTTACTAGTTATTTTACAGTGTTCAATAGCCATCACTATATGGAATAAACTGATTACTGTCTTTAGTACTCCCTCCATTTCCAAATATAAGAGAAACTACCAAGTGCCTCTTTGTTTTTATTTATCAGCAAAACTACAAATTTCAAGAAGTTTAAGCCAGCTTATATTGCAATCATTCTAGGTCATAGTACTTTATCTTATAGATTATGTATGTTACAAAGGGATATTGGAAGTATGCTTCAAATATACCCTCAGATATTTGTATCTGTTTCTTAACTTTAATATATATTTTGCTTTATACAAAAAAAAAAAAACAAATTTCAAGAAGTATTTATCTCATTTTTCCCAAATTGTCTCTCATAAAGTCAATGTTTATTTTTACTGGACAAATTTTTTTCATTAGTAACAGGACTAATTTAGTCCAAATTTTTTAATTTAGATATAATTATTATACTAAACAAACTTTTTTGAGCTGTGTGAATTGGTTATTTTCTCCTATATTTGGAAACAGAGCGAGTACATCTTGGACCAGTCATTTTGGTTCACAGCACTTCCAATTGACAAGAACAGTTGTAGAAATTCTCATATCTTTTAAGAATGCTTCTTAATCCTCCGTAGAGTTGTTATTTTCCCAGGAAAGAAACAGTATTACACCAATGAGCTAAACTTATCTGCCTCTTACACTTCCCCCCCTTTCAAATCTTCAATAGTATTTCTTCTATTATTAAAAAGAAAGGTCCGCTAGCATTACCTTGGCAAGTGAACATGAAAACGACTCCAGCTGCCCATCAGCCCCTCGATAAAAGTGGAAGTAAGGAAGTACTTTCACATTCATACTTTTACACATTGGCTTATTCTCATCAAAATTTACTTTTAGGAAGACAATCTCAGGATGATCTTCAGCTGTTCTGCAGAGCTGCCAGATCCATTAAAAAAAGGTATCAACTATCAAGATCCAGACATTTAAGTGACCTAACAAGATTTAAGGAGCAGGCAAATAAACATCAAAGCTGATTAGTCAATAACTGAGACAACACAAGAAACATTTAAGTGAGGAGTTATCTTCTCTTAAAGTAGTCTCTAGTCGTAAATGAGAAAAAGAACAGGTCAGAGGCTTCATATGGGAACTCAATGAATCTCCATGAGATAACATCTTCAATAAATGCAAGATATGATTCGAAGACTTCTACTTGCCACGATTTATACTTGCAGGAGAGTACCAGTCCTGATATCCAGGTATACCTCTATGACAAACACAAAATTTTGATTTTTGAAATTTGACTTGAACATTCTCTTATATCTGTTACAAGTCCCTTTTCCTGAGAAACAATTTTTCACATATGGGAAAAGATCTAAGGAAGTGACCTAGATCAGTATCAAAATCACAATGAGAACATTTAAGGTATACAAACAGGATGTATCAACAAAGATGCCAAAATCAGCATGAACTCTATAATCTTAATCTTTTTTATCTATGCTGATGAAAATATTACACTTAAAAGTGTGGAATGAATTGCTAAGCATCCTTGTCACTAGGAGTCTAGGATTCATCCACAAAACTTGGGATTTCAGTCACTACTTTTTTAGATGATCAGGAGTATCGGGGATTTCAGTCACTACTTTTTTAGATGATCAGGAGTATCAGATGGATGATAATTAATTCATTTACTTTCTTTAAAACAAGTTATCAACAAAGTTGCAAATAAGAGTAAATATTACACAATAATGAAATAAATAACTTTTCTCCAGAATGTTATAACGATAGGAGCGGAATTAGTACCTTGGGGTATAATGCTCGACAAGATGCACACCAAGTGCCATAAAATTCAACAATGACTAATCTATCTCCAGCTTGACCTAAAGCATCCAAAAATTCTTGAGTGGAGTGAATGTCAATCATATTTGGTGCATTCTTTTCCCACCATTTTGGCTGATCAGTTTCTGCAACAGTTGCATATACCTGAAGTGAAGTGTGTAACAAACAACAAAAGAAGCTGTTAGAAATGGACATTGGACTTAAAGTAACTCATAGATTTGACAAAAAAATTCTAGGGGAAAAAAAATTTAAACTGACAAATTATAAAACCTAATCAAAGCTTTAAACTACATCCAGTTGTTTATTACAGACAGGAGTTTTTTATGAACTGGCTTCCCAAATAATGAACTTACTTTCATTTGTCTACACTAGCAAAAGGGTTCCTCAGTAATATTATCCAAAACAATCAACTTACATCACTTATCATCAATTTACAAGTTTAAATGCTTTAACAATCCATTTCAACGGGTCTCCTTCATGAGGACAACTAAATAGCATGGATGAAACATGTCCAGATAAACCTCAATGGAAAGATATACAATGCCTTAACCAACAAAGGTTGGTCCAGATGGTAAAGATGGAAATGAATTTTGCAGCCACTTGTGCCACAGATGAATTAAGAATGACTATGGCGCAATCTACTTCAACTTGCCATATAGTTCAGAGGTGATCTCGATAGACTATTAATATCCGACCAAGAGAGCACATAAAAGCATACAACAGCCCATACAAACCATACCTCAGGAACTGTTTCGAAAATTATACAGCAAAGACTCTGACTAATACCTGAATCTAAATCAAAATGTCACCTAACCATCCAATAATTTAAAGTAATATTCCCTCCCCACTAATTAAATCGTCGACTCAATATATTAAACACCTGCTACGCTTAATTCTGATAATAACCATCCAAATGCACAAATGATTCAAAGGGTTTAAGTCACAATACACAACCATAATTGTAGCTCTAATGCTGCGCTGTGGTGGGTTACACAGCCACATTTGCAGTTCCCAATGACAGCATAATCCTACATCTTCATTACAATCACTGCAACCCCAAATTGGTACGTGATTCAAATACTTCTGGCAACATCTATCAGGTTCTTTAATGTTCGAGTCTGATTCATCAGTCTTCAGAAATATAAGAAACATGCAAGGTCTTAATTTTATAGCTTGGCTAGCCAGACTGGATGAAAAAATGTAGCAAACACTCAATTAATGCTGAAATATTTTTAAGTCAATAGAAGCTTACTCATCTGTTAACCAAAAAACCATATGTCACACCAAAATCGAAAATTGGTCGCCCTAACTTCAATCAGTGCGACAAAGGTAACACTCTGCACAAGCCACGCCCACGCGTCAAACGAGATGGGCGAATGCGTGCTTAGACAATATTTTAACGCAAAAGGAAATCATTAAACTACATGATTCCAAGAATTCCTCCGTTTTGGGGATAGATGAATTATAAAATATAAATTGAGAATCCAAAGAGAAGGGTAATTTTTAAAAAGAAAAGAAAAGAAAAAGTCACCTTGAAGGAGAGCAAACGCTTTGTTGTGGGAGTAAAAGCAAGTGAGGCAAGACCAGCAGCGATAGAAGAATACGAAAGAGGGAAAACCCTCTTAGTTGAGTAGCGAGGAGGTGGTAAATTTCTGAAAGAGGAAGGTAAGGAAGGAAGGAGAGAAGGGAATCGAAGTGGCTGATACTGTAATCGAATAACATCAGCCATTGACAGAGAGGACAAGAAGGAAGAAGATCAAAAGACTGAATTCACATGAGAAGGAAGAAGGCCAGGGTCAAAGGCAAAAGAAACGAGAAGAAGACTGAGGATTGAATTTGATGTTCATGGTAAATTCGAGAATCAGGAAGGAGGGAGGGCTGGGCGTTAGAAATTGTGGAACCAATCAACTGTGGCTGTGAGGAGAGGATAGAAAGACATTACGATTATGTCATAAAGTAGTTAATTTCTTCACGTTGGTTTTCCGTCTTCTTCATGTACCGCCTCGCATTTATTGCTATAAATAAGTAATATCCCAGGGATTTAAAAACCAAAATTAACTTTTACGTAAGTGTATGATGTTATATGGTATATATTGTACGTAACACAAAAAAAAAAAGAAAATTACACTAATTACGATTCAAAAATAGCGTGAATAAGATTTTTAAATCATAAATTATAAATAATTAAAATCATGAAAAAATATATTTTAAAATGTTAAAGGATATTTTTATCCTTCAATAATTTATGAATGAGTATTTCATATTCTAAATTCTTATAAGCAGTGCAATGTCGCCTTCAAACATTTAAAAATATTACATTTTTACCCTTATGTTAATTGAAGTTAATTTTAATACTTTTTTTATTTATAGATATTTTTTTATTGGAGCTAATCTTGTTTGAAGCATTGTTAAGACTTAATGCGATACCTCTCCCAATAAGAATATTCACCATATTATATGGAACTAGCTTCTTCTACTTCTTCTCCTAGAGTTAACTCCCATTGATATGAAATAATGTTCTTTGATTGACAATATATACATGGTACTCCACATGACACTAAACTTTCCACCTCATCATTTGTATTGCTTTTCTCCTTATTTGCATTAACCATTGGTTTGAAGGGGGAGAAAAATATGGGGAAAGAAAAACTATGAGAGAAAGCTTCTAAAAATTAAAAAATAATTTACTATTTTTGAAAATTTTTCTTCCTATTGACGAAATCTAACAAGGAGCCATAATTGATCTTGTGTGAAGGTCTAGGGTTTCAGGGAAGGTAATGGTGTGGGTGAGTGTTAGAATGAGAGAGGTGAGTGTACAGTATAGACACAGGAGAAGAGAAGAAAGGTCGAAGAGGTGGCATTAGGTGAAAGTGTTTAAACGGAGGCAACATTAGGATTGAAGATTCAAAGCATTTGTAGTTTTATGAAGTTTGAGAGGAGCATTAGATGAGTTCACAGACATGAAATTGCTAAAGATTCGAGCAAAATGGAACTTAACCTATTTAAAGGCACATGGATATGAATGTGGGATCTAGTTTGAGTGTCATGTGGATTGTAAGTCCCTTCACCCGCCATGCTGCTGCTACCATTATTATTTGTGTCACTACTGCCACCACTATCATTTATATAGCTGCCACCTCTATTTATGCCTATACTACCACCATCTTACTATATGCATCCAGCTTCGATACAAATGATGCCTTCAAACATGTCCAATGAATACATTTGGATATTTTAGAAATTTGGGATGTATATGTTTGATGCATTATATTAGGGGTTGTTGTGGCTTTTTTTTTTTTTTTTTTGTATAAGTACAAAATCCCTTTCTTCCAACACATGCATGCACACATGCACACATGCACGCACATATGTATGCATGATCTTACCTGAATATGTGCAAAAGTAATTTTCCATGACTGAATTTATAGTTTCATTTTCTATTTCTTCAAATGTGGTATTATTTAAAAGGAAAAAAAATGAACAGTCCCCTTTTATTCTTAGATAAATCTAAATAATTACAACAATATTAATATGAAAAAAAAAAATCAAATCTTCTGACCAAACTAAACCATCCTAATGGGGGAGGTTAAACTTCTCATGTAGCAAACTCTCATTCTTGCATGAATGAGAATAGGCTCTTCGGTGAATTGAGAGACACAAGTGATGATGTACCTCTCTCGAAGGTTATTTCACGCATCAGCTAGTGGTGCTTGCATGAATGAGATGAATAGCCTTTTTTAGTAGCTATTTCACGTGTGGGTTGGTCTTGATTCACCCGTGAACTAGGTGGACAAGTTCTAAGACATGAAATTTAGGACCTTTAAATGATGGATTCATGTGCATGAGGCTTTATAAGTCGATCGCTTGAGTTTTTCAAAGGGTTGGTATTGATTACGTGTGACAACACCTTGCATGAAATGAATTAGCTCAACTCACGAAGCTACTAGAACACTCATTCTCATGTGCATGTCTTCCAATTCAGGCGTGAAAGAGAAGGATAGAGTCTAAAGCATTTCTATAGTTTGGATCACGCATCAATTACCTAATTAATTCTTACTATAGACATTAAGCTCTAGGAAATGCATGCTAACATATTTTCTAAGATATATTCAAGACCCTAAAGCCTATAACTTGTCTCTACGATGGTTTCCACCATATTCATGTAAAAACAAGCTTTCAAAATTGATTTTTAACATAGATTCTAAGAGAAAATAAAAAAAAATAAAGGGTTAAAGTTCAATTTTGCTCCTATACTTATTTTTTAGGAGTGTTGAACACTCTATACTCTTAAGAGGGGTAATTTTAATCTTAAACTATTCTTTTGAGGAGCAAAAAATCCCTCCGTTAATGAACCGTTAACTTTGCCATTATATGTTGATGTGACATATGCATGGGGCCCACACACAATGATATGTAAAACTTTGATAATGTTCTTTGATGATAATTTACCCCTAAATTTTTTTTTAAAACATTGAGCATGCTAAAGTCTTTTTCTAGGAGCATTAAGCACCTTGAAGTCTTGTTAAAATAAAATGTAATAAATATTATTAAAATACTAAGTATTTTAATATTTAATAATTTAAATATTGAGGGGCTAATAGGCAGTTGGAGTTGTTTTCTATTTTGTTAGTAGGATCTAATTTTTGAGTTTTTTTTATTTTTTTTTAAATTTTTTAAACCTTTTTTAATATTATGTTTAAAACTGTTTGATTTTTTGAAAACCGCTCCAGTTTTCAATTTATGTAACATCCTAAAAATTAATCAAAGGTTAATTAAGTTAATTTAGAGCAAATAAGTAATTTTGAAGGAATATTTAGATATAAATAATTTTAGTTAGAAGATTATTATTGAATTTAATTTAAATTAAATTCTAAGTTATGATTTTATAGAAAATAGAAATAGTAATAATAATATTATAAAAAAGAAGAAAGAAAGAAGAAGGAAAAGGAACATAAAAAAAATTAAAGAGATGTGAAGTAATTTTTGCTTTTGTGTGTGTGTTGATGTGCAAAAAGCAAAGGAAGGAACGGATTTGTGCATGCACAAATTTAAGAAAACAAAAGAGAGAGAAAGAGAGAGAGAGAGAGAAAGGCGTGAATTTGACATGGGACCCACTCTTTATTTTAACAGACTTCTCTTGCCCTTTTCATTTCTCTTCCCTTTTCTTTATTTCTTCTTCCGTGCACAGAGAGCGAGTGACACCACGACTGGAGCTAATTTAGAAGGTGAAACTCTATAATAGGATACTTCAAATGAGATTTTAAGTATTCTAAAACTAGATAAGTGTTTAAATATATTTTTTAGTCATTTTTCCCCTTGAGATTGCAAATTTTGAGATTTTGAAAAATCTAGGGTTTGAAAGAGAGATGAATTTTTTATGAGTAAATTTGGTTATTAAGATTTTGGTAGTGTAATAAATATTCTATAATATTATTTTGTTGATAGAATTGAAATTTGAGGCTTTTGAGTTTATCCCTAAATTTCTGTGGGTAGATTTTTGATTAAATTTGAAAATATGAATTAATTTGTTAATATTTAGATATTATTTGAGATGAAAAATAAATTATTATGACTATAGAATAATAATTCTAGGCTTGAAATTAAGTTTGTAATTTTTGGATATTTTTATGTGCAAATTTTTGAAATAAAAGGGAAATTTTGATATTAGAAAATTATTTAAATTATTTTTTTAGCCAAACTTCAATGAAATTATTGTAAAGGAGACTATTGAACTAAGTAGATAGGTTTAAATATATAAAATTAAATTTTAAAACTCAAGAGGTTAAAACTAAGGTCTTAAAAAATGAAATAAAATAAAATAAATACTTAAGTGTTAGATTATGAGTGAAAATTGTATTAATAATATTATTGACACATTGAAATATGATCAATTGTAGATTAATTTTCTTTTGACACCATTCAAGCTTTGAAAAGCTTTGGAAGTGTTATAACTTGAGAGGTAACCTTTGACCTCTCAAAGGTTGAGTTAACAAGAGGAAATTTATTTTATGCATTTATATGTTAATTAATTAATTATGTTAGTAAAACAAAAGAATATATATATATATATATCTAAATTTTGAAATGATTGTTTGTAATGCATGTGGCTTTGTTGAGACTCTATGATTTATGACTAAATTAATTGTGACTTGATGTGAGTAATGAGATTAATAGTTGATGATAATATGTACACTCTTGGTTATAAATTATGGATTATGCACAGTGATGAATTGTATATGAGCATGTTGAGTTTTATATGATACCAATATGGTTTATGTGGTAATATAAAATTGATGCAAGAGGCATGATTGAAAAATGATAATTCTTGATACTTATTGAGCAAGAAAGTTAATAAGCATGTGGGATAATTATGAATTATATATATATATATATATATATGAGCTTTTGAAATGCATTTTCTCATGAGCATAATCATATGACGGGAGTTCGCCTTAGTAAAGGAGTTAGTAGTTATGCAAAATTCATATGGTACTTGGCTATTAACTAATAATCCTAGGGGTTATAGCCGCTACTTACCTTGTAAGGTACTATAGCATTATTCCTATTAAGGGATTTGACCCTATTGACCTACCTGAAGTTTTGAGTAGAGCTAGTTTTGGATATGACACCTTATAGTGTGTGATTTGGAAGAAACCGTGTTCATAAGTAAGTAAGGTAATCCTAGCCAATAGTCCCTCACGATATGATTAAGGCCTTAGATAATCTTACCACAAGGATGATCCCTTTTAATTGTTGGCCCATAGATTTCATGTCAGAGAAAATAAGGAGGGATGTAAGGAAGAGATTGATTATGCATATTATTATTATCATGCCATTTGAGTGATTGATGGCTATGTTGAGAATATGATTATAATTATAGAAATGAGAACATATAGTAATTATGCGAATAATGTATATGTGGCCATTTGTGAAAATTTTGTACTTGACTTTATTCTTGAGATTATTCACATGAGTTAAATGTTAATGTGATTAACATGTTATTAATGTGATTGATGGTCACCTTAATAAATTTATTAGCCACTTGCATTCATGATTAATTATCATGCATTTGTATAACTTAGATGTACCTTAGTTGCTGAGTGGTTATACTCACCCCTCTCTTTTAACATATTACAGGAGCTAGCTCATCTAAGAAGAACAGAGGAAAGGAGTATTAGGCCAAGTGATAATAATCACTTTTGTATGCCTTTCTTTTTTTATTTTGATATGTGTATTTAGTTTATAATATTGTCAATTAGGATAATATATTCTTAATCCACTTACATTATGGGTTTTGTGTTGGGTGGAAATGTATTTTGGGCTCTTAGGAATGTGGTTTAATGCTTGTGTTATATTAATAGGCCAAAATATTTGTTAAAGTGAAAATAGTTAATATCTGTTTAGATTGAGAATTTGAATGTTATTATGGTCTCCTCTTGTATTTTTAATGTCAAAAGGTGAGCAGTTGATATTAATTATATGTGAATGAAAAGAAAAATCCATGCATATGATGGGCCATTGATGAATAGATGATATATAAAGTATAATGGCTAGGTAATAGTCATTGTGATAAATGTGATTAAGACCTTGGCCCCCTCCTGCCAGTTATAGAAAGGTTTGAGTGGCCAAGTATTATGTTGTAAATATGTATATATGTATTGTGGAGTAAGACATAGAGAGAAAATAAAGGGGGAAGCTTTTCTCCCATGTTGATGTGTTTCCTTTATCATGCTTCCGCATATGTCTAATTGAATTATATGAGTTCTTAAAATATTTTAAAGACTTGGGATCCCTTTGTGTTAAATCATTTGTGAAAATACATGTTAAGAATTTATTTAGGTTAATCTCTTATAGGATAATCCTTTTAGATTAGTCCTTGATTTACTATAGTTAGTCTGATGATTAAGTCCTAATTTAGGACACCCTTTAGGGTTCATCTTTAGTTTTTGGCTTAATAACGGCTTAATTCTTATCCAATTTGACTCAATCATGCAAATAGTTTTTTGGTCCAAATCAAGTTATTAACGATGGCTCCATTTGATAGTTATAAGTGCAAATGCAAATATTTTTGAGTTTACTCATATCTAATTTAATCAAGATTTATTTATATTTGACAAGTTATAAAATTATAGTTTATAATATTATTAATTTACGACATTTTATTAACATACTATTAAATTTTTTCTTATATTTATTTTATATATACATTTAATATTATTATAATTTTATATTTATATATACATTTAATATTATTTTATTTAATATTATTATATTTTTATTTTTATTTAATTTATGATTTTTAAATGGTGAGAGTAACATTGCTTCTCTTAAAATAGTTTAGGGATAAAATTGTATCTTAACTCATATAAAGTGAGTTACTTGCTATAGTAACAAACATTTAAAAGGAAGGGGCAACATTAATCCGATTAAATTAGTTTAGAGACAATATTACTATGATGAGTAGTTTAGGAGAAACATTATTTTTTTAAGAATAGTTTAAGGAAAAAATTTTATTTTAACCCTTTAATATAAGATACTCAGCACTCTTAAAAAAAAGTTTATAGGAAAAAAATAATCTTTAACCTTAATAAAAGTGAGGACAAAAAACACATGCTTGAGAAGAGCAAGAATCTTCTTAAGATCAACAACGTTTAAGTTTATTTTTTTTTTACTAATTAGTGAAAGACTTGAGCTATTAACATGTTATGAAAAAAAAAAAAATCTGAACAACATAATAGAAGCAAGAGGAAAATGTACTGGAACCAAGATAAAAATGTATAGAGAATATAAAGGAGAATTCTCATTCATTTTGAAATGTACAAAATATGTCGTCCTTGGCTTCTATTCATAGGCATTCAAAGAACTTAAGAGTTATAGCAACAAAAATAAGAGACTTAACTTACATAATTGCATAATATATAACCTTTTATGGTTACACTTTTTCCAAACTTATATAAAAGTCAATTCTAACTACATCAAAATAAAAAAAAAAAAAATTACTAATGTTGTTTTAACATGAAAGCACTTTTCCAACTTATCTTTATTAAATGTATCATTTTTAAAAATGCTTTTTTTCATATGTAACTTCAATCATGAGAGAGTAAAATTAAAATAAAGTAATTAGTAATTTATCTTTTTATGCAAAGTGATTCATCAAAGTCATGACTTGTCAGTTAGAGCATAATGGCTTTGAAAGTCATGGGTTCTAATTCAGCATGCCTCACAATTCACCGAAAAAGACCATCAATTCTTTCTAAAAAAAAACTTATATATAAGATCAAAAGAAATATGTATAATGTATTAACTATGAAAAATCTCCAAGAAACAATTTATTTTGGAGGTTAAAAGATTTTATGGATAGAATGCTAGATGTCATATCTTTTCTCAATTTGTGTGTTTCATCCTTGCACAACAGCATGCTAATACAAAGGCTGCATACCCAAAAAAAAAAAATAATAATAATAAAACAAAGACTTTTTTATGGAAAAAGTATCGTGAAATTTAAATGTCAGTGGCTTAAAAGTATTCAACTTATACTCATCCTGATTGATCTGATTCTATCTCGATCATATTAAGATGGGTCACATTTCGGTCCAAAAATAATCAGGACAGGATTTTGCAAGACAAGACTGGAAAGGAGTTCGAGATAAGACAAGACACGGATTGCTCTTAAGATGTCCCATCCTATTCTGAATATTATATATATATATATATATATATTAAAAATATACATTAAATAAATTAATTATATTAATATAATTTATACTTATATTAATTATACAATTATAATTTTAACACATACAATTCTTATTTAAAACTAAAAGTTTTTTATATTAAAAATTTTAATAACACAGAGTAAGCACCATAGGGTAATATCTTTTTATAATGTATTAATTATATTAATATAATTTATTTACATATCTATATATTTAATAACTTTTGTTTATATCATATTTTTTGTTTTATTTTTAGAAAAATAATTAGCTTAGCATATCTCAATTAAAGAAGAAGAAGAATGATTTAATATTGTACCTAATTTGTCTGTTGTTGTTGCTCTTATATCCAAAAGCTCATTTATAATTGCTATCATAATGGTATATACTTATAATTATGATTGATGTAATTTAATAATTGACTTAAATTGTTGTTATTTACATAATTGTATTGTTTTAATTTTAAACTTAATAAATTATGTTATTTAAAATTTTAATAAATGTTATTATCTAAACCATTCTCCTACATTGTTCAATTTATCAAGAAAACGAGACATCTTGATTTTATCTCAATCTTTTTTCAATCCCTAGTAGAACTCAATGACTTTCAAGATATAATACAACACTGGACAAAAATTTAATTTAATTTTTTTTTTTTTTGGATGGAACAGGGGAGGGATGATTGTCCCCATCCCATCACGTGAACACGCCCACTTGCACGGTTGCACCATTGATCTTCACATTTATTAATTTTTGTTTTTTGGGGTGAAGTCACATGTGTTGTTTTTAAACGATTACTTTTGTGGCACATATAGCCGAATGGGGTATGACATCAACCTGTGGCCAATTGAACAGTGGGGTTCACGCATTGCACAAGTTTTAATTATAACCGTACGTATAAGCATTTGATGAAACTAGACTGGAAAGCATAACAGGGCAAGTCCAGCACGTTTACAAGATGTGTTTGTCCTATGATTCATACTCAATTCGCTTTAAACTATAAGATATTTTCAACAACTTCAATTAAAAAAAAGTATATAATAGTGATTTATATCATTAGAATGGTAAACAAATATCACTACTTTTCAAAATTACTCTCTAAGTGTCTATATTTAATACCTCATAATATTTCAAATAAGAGGATACATGTGAATAATTAAAAAATTAATATATCTTAATTAACTTTAACTTTTTTTTCTCATATAATATCTTGGGAGAATGGCAAGGAACATATAAGAATATTAATGTTAAATTAAAAAATTTAATACTGAAACATGATAAAAGGATTATTGAAAATTAGAAATGTCAATATTGAAAAATCTTAATTTGACATTAATTTTTATATAAGGTTCTTATTTGTCATTCTTCCTAATATCTTTCAACAATACAATTACTATGGGAATTGTAAAAACAAGAATTTAATGCTATTGGGTTTTTCCAAAGTATTTTATAATTTAGAACAACATTGACCGGTAGAAAATGTTATATTTGAAACCAAAGAGAGTAATATACTAAGGGATTAAGGATGTCTCATTTTTCCTTACTCTTCATTTCTCTTATTTTCCCTTCATCACCATTAGATTAAAGCTTTTTAATGGTTTAGATTTAATTTTGGGTAAAAGAATAAATTGGCCACTACCTATAAGCCTAAAAGTGACTCTAAACTTATTTTTTATTTAATATTAGCACTTACTATTAATAAAAGTCAACATTAACCTTAGTTAACTAGTAATTACTAGAAAAGGAGCTCAAAAATTTAAAAAAAAATATTACCAATACAATTTAAAGTCCTTTTCTATAATTTTTTGAATTCTTATTTGTAATTTTTGAATCATTTACTATAATTTTTGAGATCTTTTTTATTATTTCCTAGTCAACTAATAGACAAAATTAATTTTTTTTAATAATAGGGGTTACACTGTACTATTTTTAAAAGTTAGAAGGAAAACATTGCACGAAAAATGAATTTAGAATTACAGATGCTAAGGTACTTATTAGGGGTCAATTTCTTCTTCTACTTTTTAATTTTTTGATAAAATTATAATTATAAATTTACATAAAATATATAAATAAAATAGCAACTTGGAGACTCATGAGTGATTGTCCTCGACATTATGATAAAGAATGGATATTAAAAAAAATGAAAAAGTTTGGGAGAAGGACCTAAAGACCCAAATATTTGGGCAAAGTCCCAAAGGTGACCATGGTCCAAGAGAGACAGTATATCCCTACAAAAAAACCATGCTCTTCCCTTCAAGTGAGTTGAAATAAAAACATAAATTAAAATATAGAGGATAAATTTTCAAGATAATCTTACACTTTTATGTAGGAACCTGCCTAGATGACATAATTATTTAAAATAGATTTCATTTTCAAAAAAAAAAAACATCATTGTAATCCGAGTGTGTATGGAAGAAACGTGTTTGTAGTAATCTTTGAATTTAAATCACTGAGAGTTGTAAATTTATGTGAAGTTTATCTTTTTATGGAAGGAAGAGAAAACTTTATTTTTATAAAAAATAATAAAATAATAAAATATTATATCATCTTCAATACTTGAAATTGTCGATGACCTTCTAGCATTAAAAATTAATAATATATTAACAATTGCATATCCATTTCTTATTTCTTCACACCAAATTGAGAGCATTAAAAAAACAGGCGGGGTTGTGGGTTTTTTATTATTGAGGAAAAAGAAAAAATATGGATACTAATTAAATATATACATTTATTATGTATTTGTAGACATGTGCAAACTTGACCTTGTACTAGTCCGTCCGAATCTGAACGTATATAAACATGAATGTACAGATATTCCAGGTAGACAAATGCAGAGAAGCGTGATTCACCTAATAAAATGGCCATGATTTAACAAAAAATTTTTAATATATATAGTTTAGAAATTAACAATATTTTCAAAACTAAACCAGATATTTAACCAAAAAGTCTAAGGGTTTACAATTCCCATGGTCGAATCAAGTTGGATTATTAGTTAAGCTGATGATATAATAATTAAATAAACATAATATTAAATGTATATACAAAACAAATATAAGAAAAAAAATCTATAATATGTTAATAAAATGACGTAAATTAATGATACTATAAATTATAATTTATATCTCATCAAATATAGGTAGATCTTGATTAAATTAGATATAAGTAAACTTAAAAATATCTATATTTGCATTTATAATTATCAACATCTTTATATAATATGATCTCAAGTCATATTTTACACATGTAAATTGTCTAAAAATAAAGTTGGCTTTTAACATGAACTAATTTTTGATTTTTGTAAAAAAACTTGAGTTTTTTTTTTAATATTATGTTTGAAACCATCAATGTTTTGAAAATTGCTCTAGTTTCCAGATCAATTCTGATTTTCAACTCAATAATGACTCCACTCTGATTTAATTTGATTCAATCATGAACATGGTTTTTTGGTCCCAACCGAGCCATTAACAATTTCAGTTGACGATCCGAGTGGTTCAACTATCCAATTTAATTCAGTTTTTTAATCAATAGAAATTAGGGTGCCTTTTCAAATTTTTAGAAAAATAACCAAACAGGCGTGCACAAACACCTAAAGACCCAAATGCATGGCCTGAGAAAAGATTATGAAATCAAAAGCTTCTAGAAAGGCAGAGGTGAGCTAGGAAAATTGATAGAGATAAGAGCCATAATTAATATCTCATCATCATCACCCTTCGACGTTTAATTAACAAATATCAATGCTAATAAATGACACATATGACCCACAATGTTTACATATTCATAAGGCGTTTGCTTGGAAATCCATTGGTCTTTAGTTAAGAACATCTTAACACAGGGCATCAAAAGTGGATAGAGCACTTGTTCTGGTTTCATTTAGCTATAATGAAAAGTTAGCATACAAAGTAATCTAATCACTATTTGTATATTTCTTATCTATTAGATATTAATTAATTATTCACTCCATCATCATATATATAGATAAATAATGAGTGACAGTTGATGTTAAAGCATCTAAGTGGCTTCTTGCATGCTTGTTGAATATTTACAACTAATATTAGTAAATTAATAAATAAGGTTATCAAATTAACAATTAATGTTACTGTTTGTGATTAAATAACTGATGTTTAAATTTTATATAATTATCGATAAGTCAAATTATGTAATTTATAACTTATATTAATAAATTAATTAGTGAAGTAAGAAAATTAATAATTAATGATTCAACATTTAAGACAAAATTAACAAGTGAATGATATTTTAATTTTTTTTATCCTTAAAGTTATTTTTACTTCAATTTTACTAGACTAAACTTAAGGGTCATGTTTTTTGGACCCACTAATAATGATAGTATATCTTTTATCCTTGGTTAAAATTCTCCCTACATTTCTTCCATGCACTTGGTTGGCAATGGTATTTTTCATGAAAATGAAATATCCTATTTTAAAAAATTATATCATTTGAGCGGATTTCAAAAATAGAAGTGAAACATCATTATCCTAAGAATGTGTCCTCTATCTTTGAATATCTCTCTCTCTCTCTATGTTTTTTTTTTCTTAATTTCAAATCACGTAAAGGGAAGGGCATTATAAATAAATCGTAATTGCTAGTTTCCTATTCTTTCATTCCATGCAGATTATATACAATTTATATAATATCGTTTATATTTTTTATTAAATAATGTTCTTTATATTTCTTGATGAAATAATAGTATCCATTAATTTAATGATGATTTTTGTTAACTGATAGTTTTAGTTAGTAAATATTGGGTGATAAAAATCACATATATAACCGACATAGGTTAAACAAGTAAAAAATATCAGCCAATTAAAGGTGCAAAAAAATTATCAAAGTGATGTATATTTGGAAAAAATGATTTTCCAAAATTAATCATACCTTCCAAAAGTATTTGAAACTTTTGAAATACTATAATGTAAGTAGGATTAGTTAATAATATTAGTCAACATATTCAGCCATTTTGGATTGTTCACATAATGTAATTAATAATAAAAAAGCGAATTGTATGTGTTATGCTAATCACGATACATAGGCAAAAAATAAAAATGATAATTAGGATTGCATGTTTAGCCATTGTGGCAAATAACAAATAAGCAATCAAGTGGTATGAGTATGTTGGTTGAGTAGAGTATGATATATTTGTATGTTAACTTTGATTACTCTTGCGAAAAAGTATGAACTAATGATCGTATTTATCTAGCATTTTGATAGGTCCACCTGTTTATTGACTTAAAGGAATTAAAAGTACAATATCACACATTCTTTTCAATACCTAATGTGATATAAAACTATTTGTGCTTTGTATCTAATGTGCAATTCTCACAAAATTTTGTACATTCATTTGACTTGCATATTCTTTTGGGAGAATGATAAAGAGGCCTCATAAAGATTAATTAATTTAAATTAGATCTCAGGCGTCAAATTTTAAAAATTTGCAATTCAATCTCTCAATTTATAATTTCATTGTAATGAATTTGTAATTTATATTTCAAATCTTAATAAGAAAAATAATTTTTTTATTCTTTAAATATGTTAAAATTTTAAAAATAAGTTACAAATTCATCACAATATAATTGTAAAATTACAAAATTAAATTATAAATTTTTAAAATTTGACACTTGAGACCTAATTTAAATTAATTGATTTTGTTGAAAACTCTTTGTCATTCTCCCTCATCTTTTCCTTGGGTGATCAAAGTGCACTCATTACGCCCCATACGAGGTTATGAAAAAGTTGCTTTATCTCCTCTCTGACGTCCACTAAGCTTTTTTGGCTAAAATTTGTGTTAGTATTCTTCTATATTGTTCCATCTTGTATGTGTCTAAAAAAGCGTTCTCTGTTTGCTAAGATCAACACAGAGCAGGTATATTTTTGCATATTCATGTCCTCTTTTTGATGTAAGTTTAAGAAGGACTAGACCGAACAATGATGAGTCTCACCCTTTCACATGGCCTATATAATTCTTTGCCAAAATAAACTATTAGGATTATCACTGAGATAGCATCTGCATATAAAATGATGTTGCAACGATGTTTTAAACCAAGGGAATGGGTCCACTTCTAAAAAAGTTGTTGACACCCAAGCGTCTTAGCTCTCGATAGATGTTCTTGAAGAACGTATATGACACCAAATTATCCCCTGCAACCTTAGTCATGATCTCCACCGTTATGTCTCCAATGAGTTGTACAAGAGAAGCATCATTGATTTCCTTCATGCCAATGATAATGCCAGATGCACGAGAATTCTCATGTATATATAGTTACTTGTGAGTGTGTGTATAGTGTGTATGTATATATATATATATATATATATATAAGGATTATGTGCAGATATATATTAATGGGTTAAGGTGCAAAAATACCTATCAAATAGTCGGTCAAGAACATTCACTAGCCTAAAGTGAGAATATAGCAAAAATACCAATAATGTTATCAGAATTGGTGTATAAGTAATCCAACCGTTAACTTTACCTTAACACTATTAGTTTTCGGTGTTAAATGCTGACTATGATTATCACATGTTAGTCTTTGCTTATGTCGAGTAAAAAAGGGACAAAAATACATATGAAGTTGTCAGTCAAGAGCATCTAATAGCCTAAATGAAAAAAAGAAAAAAAAATCCATATCATTATTAAAGTTGGTGCAAAAGTGATCAATCCATCAAATCGCTTAAATTTTAACTGTTTAGTTGACATTTAAGTAGAAATTGACTATTTTTTTCCATTGGTGTAAACAAAATATATTCCCAGATTAATTTCTACGGAGGTTGATTGATGAAGTATCCCATCAAATTATTTTTTTTGCTAACGTATCCCACCCCCTCCCTCCCTTCCCACTCATTTTTCTTGTCTACAAAACCTGATTTTCAACACAATGAAATAGGTTGTGCACAATCAAAAATTAAAACTAAGTACATCTCTTTCGTCGCTTACTTTAAGAACATTGTCACAATCTCAAGCAATTTTATTTATGATAGGTTTAAAATTCTCAAATGATTTTTGCCACTACTACAAAGTAAGTGATTTAACTTAATGTTCGGTCAAAATGACATTTTTTACATGATATTCACATGATGACCAATCAATGTCCACAGAATTTTACTTGAAAATATTTTTTTATGCACATCAACAAAGAATAGTCAACTTTTAATTCGATCTCAGCTAAATGATTAATATTTAAAAAATTTAATAGATTGATCACTTGCGCATCAACTTTGGTAATGTAATAGGTACTTTTTCTTTTTTTTCTCACTTTAAGCTACTAAATGCTTCTGATTGATGATTTCATAGGTATTTTTGCCCTTTTTTCAGTCTATGTTAGCAAATTGACACGTGGTAAGTACAGTCAGTATTTAATATCAAAAACTAATAACATTAGGGCAAAGTTAACAGTTTGATCACTTTTGCACTAACTTTAATAATGTTATGAGTATTTTTTTTCCTTTTTTACATTTTAAGCTACTAGATGCTTTTGATCGACCACTTGATAGACATTTTTGCACCTTAACCCTTTGTTAATTACTGCAATATTCATTCTACAGTTGATATTTTGGAATAATTGTTTATCATTCTTCAAAAAGACTAATATTCTCATACACATGAAGTAAATAAGTATACAAGCTTAACAATTTATATAATTCTTCATATTTTATGGATAGAGTTATAGTAGCTTATATGTTAGTTGTGATTGAAGAAGTAAAAAAGTATATGTTGTCCTTATTCCCTATTGAGGAAATTGTATATTTAAGCTCTATTAGTGTTGTGAAAGAGCACAACCTCAGAACAGCGAGCTTTAGGCTTCAGCAGGAGAGCGAGAACGACGAGCTTCAAGCTTGAATGTCTGTGGATTAGAGGCTAGAATGCAAGAATTGAAGCCTTAGATGAGAAGCTTTGATTAGAGGTTATTCTTGTCACCAAACTCATCCCCGGCATCGCTGGTTGTATCTAAATCAAAATCCATTCAACCGTTGAAGAATATGTATATTTGAACTCTAATAGTGTTTGTAAAAAATTCTCAGTTTTTCCCTTTAACTCTAATGTACATTCTTATTTATAATATTTTTACACATCCCCTACTTTTTATTAAGTAATGCATAAATCATAACTTAGAATATGGTTGAAATTAAAAATTAAGAAAACTAAAAAAGATTAAGTTTGCATGTACTTCTCATCACAATGATCCCAAGTATGCAATTTAGAGTAGCTCAACATGCATGACAAAAGCATTAAATCATGTCGGCTCCTAAAATGGGTTGCAACTTGCAATAGCAAATAGGAGAGTTACATGGGGCACCTAGGAACTTAGCTGAAGAAATTTTTGGGCCATGGGATGCTTGGCTTGGGACAGTTGATGAGGCTTCAGAACTTCAACAATTTGACCATCAACAAGCAGGCACACCAGGTCAGCTATCCTCTGTATCTGTTTGATGCTGTGAGAGACTATTATCACTGTCATACCACTGTTCTTGTTCAGCTTCATTAGAGCATCCTCTATGTTCTCAGTTGATATTGGATCTAGCGCACTGGTTGGCTCATCCAGTAGTAAAACCTTTTTAAGATGATATAATGTACTTCAAAGTTAAGCCTCCCGTAAATAAACAGTGTCATTTCTCAATCATTTTCAGGAGTTGGTTTCCGTGTTTTGGTATTGTATTGATTTTGGTCCAAAACGTAATTGTGATCAAATTACAATTTAGAGCCAATTTGGCTGCGAGAAATAATAATAATAGAATAAATTAAAAAAATAAAAATAACAATAAACTAAATCACGATACCTCTCACAATAGCAAATATAATAATGCCTAGTATACCATGAATTTAAGAATCATCATATTCTTTATGAATTTCATGAATTAAATAACTCTTTCCCTTTATGAACATGATTCGCTTATCTCTCATTTACATTTTGATCATTTTTATTTTTATTTTTATTTTTTCAATTCATTTTATTTTCTTTTTTTAATAACTAAACGGATGCTTAGTTGAACTTCAGAAAAATAGGAAAAAGAATACTATTCCCATTTCTAAACATCATGAATTCTTCTACTAGCACCTAGATGCATTTTTACTTTTAAACTTTTTTTAAGAAACAATTTTATCCTTATATTTATAAGTGAGGCAATTTTATTTCAGAACTATTTTTTTGAGTAGTAAAAAAACCCTTCTATAAAATATCTAATGCTTTTCAAAAAAATAATTTAGGAATAAAATTGTTCCACTTATCAATACAAGAATAAAATTGCTCTTTGAGAAAAAATTCAGAATAAAAATATACTTTAATCCTAATTAAAATGGGGCTCACCTATTATTTATATATATATATATATATATATTATCTATTCATTTACAGTTTACCCAATGACATGCCTCAGAAAATACAAAAATCATTTATTACCTCAGGGGAGTTAGCTAAGGTCCTGGCAAGTGCTACTCTTTGAGCTTGGCCAACAGAAAGTTCAGAACCCTTCTTGTTCATGAAAGAAGCATCAAGATCTGCTATTGTCAGCAACTTGCGCACCTCATCATCAGTGAGCTTTTTTCCTCTGAGTTGTGGTCCATACCTCACATTGTCTGCCACCGTGCCTGCAATTGGATGATATTGATATGATATCTCTCATTAATCCAACAACATATGCTTCATAATAATCTTTATATGATTTGGGGGACAGGTTTTTTGTTTCTCTTCTTTTTTGTTTCCATTTTCACTGAAAGGAAGTCAATTTATGATAAAAATAGATGGTTAATAATTGTGATTTATAATAAAAATTAATTAAAACAACTGTAATTTTTAATAATTAAATAGTGTATTTTAAAAATAAAAAAATGAAATGAAAACAATTTAAAGTTGTTTCTATTTTAAAAAATTAAAAATAAAAGTATTTTTGGAAACAACTAAATTAAAATTACTTAGCCAAATAAGTTTTTAATTTTTTTATTTTTAAAAACAACAAAATTCTTAAAAACAAAAAAACAAACGTGCCCTAAAAAGAAAAAAAAAAAGAAAATCTTAAAAAAAAAAACAAAAGAGCCCTAAATATCTTCTTCATCTTCTTTTATGTGATGTACCGGATAATTAATAAGTTACTTTTTGGGGATGAAAAAAAAATTTATTTTTTAAGCATTGAAACCTTGTGAGAATGCGTTTAAAATTTAAAAAAAAAATGAAAAAAGCTGCGTAGAAAGAAATTAATTAATCAAATGGGTGGAATTTTTTTTTTAAAAAAAAACTAGTAATAACACCCCTTAAACTCAAGAAAAACCGCATTTATAAAAAGTTGTGAATAATATGGTTTTTAATATCTTTTAAGTTTTATATTTACGATTTAAATTATTTTGGTTTAATTTGGATGTTGAGGACATTCTGCATGTGACTGTATGTATGTACATGTAATTTTGGGGGTTTTTTTTTTTTCTCTTTTCGTTATAAAAGAAGTAATACGTAAAAAAAAAAAAAAGAAAAAGAAAAGTAGATCATCCGTTACAGGGGGTAAAAATACAGCGAATTCATTTTTGTTCCGGTTAAACACTTAATACAGCGCATAAGTTTACCGTTTAACTTTTATGCCTGGTATAATTATTTGAACTTGAATACGATAAGTAGAGACACTGAGTATCTGTATTATATAGTTCAGATAAATTTATTTATTTATTAATTTTAAGTAAAATATAAATTTAAAATATATGAAATTCAACTGTTTAAATGATATAGAAAATCAATGTGTATCTTAAGTACACTCACATAATTTACGCGACGGTAACGAATATTTGAGTTTACGTGAACGTTGAAAATGTTTTAAAATTATTATATTTTTTAATTATTAATTTTTAAAATAAATTGTTACGCAAGTCAAATGGAGGAACAGGCACCTTCGAAGAGGGCAGGGAGCTGGAAGAGCATGCCGACCTTACGGCGGAGGGAGAGAACATCGAGATCGCAGATATCGGAATGATCGAGAAAGACGGTGCCGGAGGGAGGCTCCCAGAGGCGGTTCAAGGCCCTGAGAAGCGTCGATTTGCCGCTACCGCTAGGTCCGACGACACCGAGGATCACGCCGTTGGGAACGTCCAAGTCAATGCCCCTGAGAATTGGAACTCCGGCATCGGAGACTTTGATAAGATTTCGAATCTGAAATTTGGAAGGCTTGTCAATCTGAGTCTGAGCATCCACATCTATCACTAGCAGATGCTCCCGGAACTCATCTGTGGAATCAAAATCCATACGATTTGAATGATTTAGACTAAAAGATTCTGAAACGAACGAAGGTATTGAAAGAGTTTGAAATTATACCCAAATCAGAAGACATGGCGTGACTGCGTCGTGCTTGCTTGTCTGAGAAAACAAGGGAGATTTCAACTTATGTAAAGCTCTCAACTCAGCTCAGAATAGAATTCAGGTACAGCCTCCCCAAGGCAGTTCACTCTTTCTGCGATCTCTTTTAGAGAATCCACCGCATCCACCTTCACTAATCCATCCCTCTCAGCGTACAATGGAAAAAAAAAAATATGATCGTTTCCTGAGTCGTTTGTTATTTTATTTTATAAGGTGACAAATAGGGGCCAATCACTCCCATTCCCTAGCTGCATGATGTAATCTTGTAATTATTTAATAGGAAAAGTTACAGTCAAGGAGTTGAAGAACATTATATATATTGGTGAGGATTTTAAAAACAATAATTAGTTAGGAAGATTAAATATTAACATATAAATTTAAAACTACTACATTGTCCAAGTCAAATATTTAAGGAATAAAGATAATAAGTTCTCTTTGAATTATATAATTGATAAGTTAGTCTCTTGAAATGTTATAATTTTATTAAAATTTATAGGAACTTCTATGTCAATAAATTTTAAAGTGAAAAAATTATTTTACCCATATTGAAGATAATAAGCCTTAATTATAATTTTTGTTTAAGGAATAATAACTTTTATTATGTGAATCATAAGAGTTGAATAAGAAATCATAATTTGTTAAGTGTAATTTTTATTATTGAAAAAAAATTCCAATCATAATTTTTGCTCAAGAAATAACAACTTTTATTTTGTGAATTACAAGAATTGATCAAGAAATCATAATTTATCAAATGAAATTTCAATTATTGAAAAAAAAGTTTTCAAAATAACAAACCACATTTATAACTTTTGTTTAAGGAATAATAACTTTTATTCAAATAATCACAAGAATTGAATGGAAAATCACTTGTCAATAAAGATAAAATGATATTTTTAATTTAAAATTTATTGACATAAAAGTCCCTAAAAATTTTAATAGAATTATAACATTTTGAGATATGATATTGTCATTTATATAGTTCCATGAGATTTTATTATTATTTTTTTAATATTTAACATTCTCTCAAATCATATCCCATCTCATGTATTTGATAATTAGTAATAAATATAATTTAAGGTAACATTTAAATTGATGAATTTAAATTTAGATTTAAAATTTAAAAGTTCACATTTTAAATCTTACATTTGAAATCTATGCATTTAAAATCGGACCATATCTCATCTCATAAAATGAGATTTGAAATGAAAATAAAAATTTGAGAACAATAAATTTATCTCTATTTTTTAATAGATAAAAAAAATGAGAAAAGACACTAAGAGGTATCAACGGTAAAAACCTAAAGAAAATAATACATTTGAAATGACTGGATTTCAAATGACTAAGGTGTGAAGATAATTTAAAATTATAAAATAATTGTAATAGAAAATGACTTTGGATTTGAATCCAATCTAAAATCATAAATGTTTATACATCCAAATAAGAGATTGGTTTAAATTCAAATTCAAATTATCTTTAATATAAACCCATCATAAGTGGAGTTTTGGCATTCTTTATGTTCTACTGCAATATGTAGTGGCAAACAATAGGTGCTATATATATAAAGGGAGAATGACAAATATGTTTTAAGGAGATTAATTAATTTAAATTAAGTCCTATGGGCTCAATTCTAGGGATTTACAAGTTTGATTTTAATTTTACAATTTTGTTATAGTAAATTTGTAACTTATTTTTTAAATTTTAATATGGTTAAAGAATAAATAAATTTATTTTTCTTGTTAAAATTTGAAATGCAAGTTGCAAATTCATTATAACAAAGTTGTAAAATTGAAAGCCAAGCTTACAAATTCTTAGAGTTTTGTAATTAGGGCTTAATTTAAATTAATTGGTCCCCTTGGGACCTTTCTATCCTTCTCCTATATAAAAATGGGTTAAGGGTTACTTTTGCCTTTGAATTTTTTCCTTAGAGTCTGTGGGTATCCTAAATTCAATTATAAATCATTTTTATCCTTGAATGTTTCCAGTTTCAATGCTCATATTATGATCACCTGATAAGCGGTGTGGACTATCCAAATTTATAGGTTTTATTTTTATATTTTATTTTATATTTGTTAAAGTAAAAATTATAAGTAATTTATCTACTCTATCATTAATTTGAACAATGCAAATTTAATATAGATAATCCAATTTAATATTAATTTTTTTAGTTTTTATAAATTAAATATTCAGATATACTCTAAAAATTTTATAATTATTAAATTTTTATAATTTTGATAATAATTATAAAATAAAAATAGAAAAATAAAACCTTAAAATTTGAATTATCCAAATTAAAAATCTAAATGATTCATATGCCCATTAAGTGATGAGCACCTAAGCCAAACTTCTTTAAGTCTATTTATATGGGTCCCATAATTAATTTTTTATAATAAAGTATAATTGTTGGATCCACTCTCTTCTTTTTTGATATACAAAGAAAAGGAAACTAAACAAAGGTTCTTGTGTCTTGCATCAAAACAATAATTAACTCATGGGAAGGGAAGAGGACAGGATGAAACCTATTAACACAAGAAAAAGCTAATTTGGAAAGAAGGACCCACTCTCTTATCTTTATATATATATATATATATATATATTGATATAATTACATTTAAGAACCATTCAAATTAATTAATTACAAACAATAACTAATAATAAGTTCTATTTTAAGAAAATAAAAAATAAGTCAATGTTTTTTTATTAAATGTGATTCTCCCTTTTTTATTATTTTTTACACCTAACCTCTTCTCTCTAATCTCATCTCCCATCTCTACTCTCTCCCCTGTTTCCATTTTCTCTCTTTTTCTCTCTCACACACAAACTAAAAACAAGACATGAGGGGGCTAGTCCTTGTCTTTGTCCTTCTCTCAGGGTAGGGTAGATTTTCTTTTCTTTCTTTCTTTGTGTTTTTTTAAACCTTGACACTGCCCTTGTGAGAGCAAGATTCTCTTACTAGAAGAGAATCTATGCCCCCTCAAAACATAGCCCTGGCAAGTGGCAACTGGGGATCAGTTCCCATCAATACTAGTAACTCTTAACTCCTATCTCTCTACCTAGTACTTATTCTCTCTTCCTTTCCTGCTTCGCATTTATTTCTTAACTTCTCTTCTCATGGGTCTCATGAGATGCAACAAAAGCTGCTAGCTCTGATGGACCAACTATCTTCATCTTGGTATTAAACACAACAACTTCACCAAGCATGAAGAGAAGATGATCATCCACCTTCAAGCTCTTTTTTGAAATAAATTCTGTCTAATACATTGAAGAATCCAAAAATCAAGCTTGTTGATTTATAAGTCACATGAAATAATGAGTGTAGGTAGGCAACCACCCACAGAGAACGGGCAACATCAAGAATTACTAGAAAACGCATATGAAGAAGAAGTTCGTGAAGAAGGGAGAAAATGGGATGGACGGTAGCAATAACAATCAAGAAGGTGGTGAATATTTGTCATTATCTTCACAACCAAACAAGGGTAGGGAAGGATCATGCATAGATATAATGTCCGTCCCAACATTACTAATAATCACTACTAATAAATCACCATGAAATGTAACTAAGAGAAAATTAAAGTTCTCCCAAGCTTCCAGTCATAGAAGGGTTAAAACAAATAATTTGGAAAATCCTTTTGAAAATATTTAGGATAAAACCCTTTAAAAGTATTGTTTGAGCTCAAATTTAATATTTTTAAGCATTATAGGAAGCATGGGAATGATAAAGAAAAAAACCATAGAAAAATAGGGTCATAAATGTCCCTTTTGTATATTTTGGTATAAATGTCATGGTATGTGGTACAGAGAGGCATTCTCACCTTTATACCATGCGTTGTGGCTTGTGAACTTTGCATCGTGAATACATGCCAAAGCTGTCATGATATATTTTCTAGACCAACCTTAGAACATGCATCATTTTTCACATTAAATGTTTATTGGAGTGATTCAAGCGCTCATATAAAACTTATTTAATAATCTAGCTAATGGTATGAGTTTCGTTACAATCCGAGATCATATGTGAATTTTGGACATCCAAATATAAAAAGTCAGATTTTAAAACAATTTTGGTGCATCCAAGTACTCAGATCACAAACCTTATACCATTAGCCCAACTTAGAGCTTGAACCTAGTCCAATAAACCATTATACATCTAGTGGAACAATCAAACATCGTATAACATTGTATATAACACTCAATACAAAATTTGGCTACTTAGATCCTTGAGTTCATACACAAGGCTAATAACCACAAAGTCTCAAATGTTCACTATGTGGCGAAATCATTGCTACGCATCATACATAAATATCACCATATACAATTGTATCATGGTTTTAGCCTAATTTCACAATAACCACACACATTCACATTAGGCCAAAATACTTTAAATTAACACTGTATAAGTGTAACTTCACATATCACCATATTTTTACAATGTTCTTACATTTATATTAATATTTTAGTCCATCACCTCATAATTCGTCACATGTATGTCACCACCTATACAAGTTCAGGCTAAAATGTAACACTCATGTAATATCATACAAGTGCACTTTTCAAAAATGTTATACATTCTTAGTCAGCAACTCAATATATCTTATATTTATTTACAAATATGTGCACAGACTCAAAAGTACACTGGGCCTTACAAAGTATAGCCAGAGGGCTAGTTCTTCCCTAGCTCTTTCCCTTATGCTTTTTCTGACTCAGAACTTGTCAAACAATAATCATGAAATAATAAGATAAAAATCTCATGATGATTCACATATTTTACATATTTTTTACCTCACTTTTCCTAGCATTTTAACACTTGTTTTGGAGTAGTTTGGTTTAATTGGTTAATAATTGTAATTAAGGGGTGAAGAAATATTTTTAGGAAATTTTTTAGATTTATTGCATATTTTTCCATATTTTATTGAATATTATTTTTATTTCTCTAAAATTTATTTTCTATTGATTTTATTATTTTATATATAGGTGGCTACATGGAAAAGAAAAGAAGCAAGATGATAAAGTGGGAAAATTTCTTTCTCTCATTTTCCTTTCTTTTAATTTTATGTTCTTCTCCATTTATTTTTCTAATTTTTTTTCTTAGCCATTCTTGATTCCATTGAGCTCACATTCTACTCTCATAATTTTAGACCAATTTTCACCCAATGTTAATTTTTTTTCTCTTTTATCAGTTCAATTTCCCACAGGCTCTTATTATGTGAGAATTAGGAATTCATTTTTTTTTTCTTTTTCTCCTCTTTCTTCAATCAAGTAAGCATGTTCTATTACTGACTCTTAATTGCCTTCCATTCATATAAGCACAGGATATATTTTTTTCTCTCTCATCTTTTCTTCATTCCTTCTTGTTCTCTCCATCTCTATCACTCTCATTCTCAGCCTCCAGTAATTCTCTCTCTCTCCCCCCTCTTTTTCATCTTCATATTAATTGCAGATTCTCATTTCGAACTTCTCTTCATTCTCCTCTTTCTCTTCTTTTTCTCGATCCCTTCTTTCTTCTCTCCATCACTGCTTTATTCCATCTCTCTCCCTCTTGATCTTGCATCATTCCTCACCTCTAATCTGTGCAAAATCATTCACTTAAAGACCGAACCAAAACCACCTCTTCAATTCAGTCAATCTCTTCCATTCTATAAAATCATCCTTTTCTCCACCTCATAACCATGACTGAATTTCTTACTTGGATTGGACCTTGTTTGGAGTTGAAGATGAAAGTCTAGATCACTTGGATTCTAAGGAGCAAAGTGGATGTGCATGAGTTCTTGATCTTAAAGGAGACTAAGCAATTTTAAATCTAGTTTTCTTTTCTATTCTAGTTGCAATTTCCCTAGATTTGCTAATTTAGTTTGGAGGATTGTAACTAATGCACTTTAAGTGTTTGATAAATGCTTGAGACATTTAATTAAGGAGAACTTGTATTTTGGATATTGGAATGTTGGATTCTTTGTTGGAATTTTGATCTTCATTGTTCTATTCACATACTTGCCTTAGTCTAGAATTGGTCCAATGTATTAAATGGTGTGATTGCATTGTTAAATAATTGGAAACTTGATTTGAATTTAATCAATTATTTAATTTAAAATTACGTACTATTTGTGGTTGTTTCTAACAAGTCCAATGGCAATTTACACATTAGGAGCTTAATGAATCAAGTTTAGTTTGTCATATGATTGCTAGAATTCTAGAATTGGATGGTAAATATGCTTACTAGGTTCAAATGGTTGTTTGACCTACATAAGACTAATGAGAATGGAAACTTAGCCAATTAAATATTTGTGACAAGGATAGCATTCCACTAAACTCCAAAGAGTCTACCATCTTTAATTGAACACATTCACTCATTTTTTTATAAAAACTGAAAAGCATAAAAATACTAGTTTAGGTTGATTTTAATTGCATTTTAGGTAATTGAATCAAGAAATTTTATTTACTGCTGTTTATTCACTTAGAGAAAAGGAAAGAAAGAGTGAAAAGGAAAGAAAACAAAGAAGCATGAGGGAGAAAGAGTGAAGTTATGCTAGGGCAAGAAAGTTTGAACACACTAGAGATATTTTGGACCTATCATTTACTGAGTAAGCTTAGTATCTGCTTACTCTACTGTTCTACCCTATTTTCTTATGGTGTGAGATATAGAAAAATTGAATTGGGAAGTTTTGAGGGGTTGTTTTCCTACTAAATAGTCAAAAAAGGCTATTGGAAGCTAAACTAAGGATTCATAACTGATTTTATGGTTAATTATTGAGTTTTGAAGCTTTAGGCTCAATTTTAGCCTTAGTTGGCAGGGCTAAAGTGATCTTATATGGGTAATAACTAAGTTAATGGAAGTTATAGAAAGCTTGTGAAAGGTGAATAGGACTTATGGTTGCTTATTGGAAGTGATCAGACGCTTAAGTTAGTTTAATTATCTAATAAGTAGTTATGTTCAATTCGAAATTGAAATATATGCTTAATTATGTAGGTTGACATGGCTTACTACTAATTTAAGCAGCTGATAGTAAAAAAGGCAAATAGTATCATAGGTAAGCTTTTTAGAAATAGAAAGATTGAGATAGCCGGATAATTCATTCTATTTATTAGCTTGTTTAATTGCTTGCAAGTTGATTTTAATTAATTTATGATAGTGCATGATGTGATCTAGAGATAACATGATTTTGAATTGATAAAGTAAAAAATAGTTTTAAAATTAACATGTGTTTATTACTTGTGCGTACGTGCCTGCGTGAACGGGTACTATGTTAAAGACGATGCTCCTTAGCATTTAAGAGATGTGGTGTTGGAGTAAATGACACCTCGATTGACACCTTGGGACCCTAAGTACATCTTATACTCTCCTTAATGCCTAAAAGGGTGTGACGTTGGAGAATTTCTCTCTTTAGTACTCGAACGGGTGCGATGTTGGAAACTATACTCCTTAGGATCTAAGAGAGGCAGTATTAAAGTAAACAGTATCCCAATTGTGTGTACAATAGGGAGAATCTGTAGTCTGAAAGTGAAATAGAATACTTTTAGTTGGGTAGTTCTCCTATAGAATGTGAGCTCGAACCAGTTTATAAAGAATTGGTCTAGTATGTAACTTACAGATTCAATTGGAGGTAAATGTGGAGATTTGTTAGTAAGTATGATCATACATGTGAAATTGATTATATAACCATGTGAATATGTATTAGCACGTAAATTTATCATGTTTTATTTATAGGTTAGGGGTCAATTTTGTTTCTAAAGTATACACGAAAGGTAACAAATGACCTTAAACTCAACTATGGGTCATTTATATCCCTCAACCTCAAATATTTTTTGTTCTCTTGCCCTGTTATTTATCCGTTCATTTTTTCATCAGCAAGGCCCATATTAAAAAATTTTAATATTTTTTATTATAAAACATTATTTAGTGGGTCCCACATTTTTACTATATTTTATAATATAAAAAACTCTCCCTATGCTCTATTCATCTACTCTTACTTACCCCACTCTCGCCCTCCATCTCCCTTACTCCTCCCTTTCACCCTACTCTCCTTCTTTACATGGCTACCATACAAAGAAAGCTTCAGAGAAGTTGAAGGTGAAGGCATTGCCAATAACCATCCTAGTCTTTGCTCTCTCTCCTCTATTCTACTTTGAGAAGAAATTGCTTTGAGAATAACCTATCTTAGTTTTTCCTCAGCATCGACATCAATGGCAACTACCCTCTCTTTACTACCATCAGTAGTGGCTCATCTTAAAATAAGTTCTCAAGAAGGCATATTTGTGCGAGAAAGATTATATGAAGCAGAAGATAAAGGATTTATTTTATGGGAACTAGAGAGAGATGTTAAGGTAGTCGTCGATGGTGACGGAAGAAGATCAAAAATACCTATCGAGGTGAATGAAGGAAGGAAGGAGTTGAGAAAGCAAAAGGCAGACATGATATGCATTCAACAGTAAAGCTGGGTAGAAGTGAATGAAGGAAGGAAGGGGTCAAGAAATCAAAGAAGAGGAAGAGTAATAGAGAGAGAATGGGGAGGAGAGAGAGAGAGAGCAAGGAGAGAAGGAAAGGAGCAAGGCTGTTAGGTTTGGTTGAGTATCTGGCGAGAGCGATATGAATTGTGAGCTTTAAGATTAAAGTTGTTGGAGTTGCAGAGGAGGCAGTCAAAGTTGAAGTTAGTGACGACGAGTTCTATGTCTAAGTTAAAGAAGATGTTAGAGGGTTTAATGTTGCCATAAACTTATTTCTTGTCATGGATGAAAGCTATTCCTCATGTTAAGCCTCTTGCTATATTCAGTCAAGTTTCTAACGACAAGCTCAGGGATTCTATGTAAAGGCAATGAAGGACAAGGAAAGGGAGGGAGAAGGGGAGAGAGCGATAGAGTTTTTTATATTATTAAAAAATATAAAAAATAGCGGGACCTACTAAATAATATTTTATAATAAAATATTAAAAAATTTTAAATGTGGGCCTCACTGATAGAAAAAAATAAATCAATAAATGGTAGGATAACAAAATAGAAAATATTAAAAATTAAGGGATATAAATGACCTATAGTTGAGTTTAGGGTTATTTATGATCTTTTGTGTATACTTCAGGGGCAAAATTGACCCTTAACCCTTTATTTATTTATAGTTTTATTTGTTAATAGATAACTTTAGATTATTTTAATTACTGAGACTTTATCTCACCCCATGGTTACTTTTTTATAGGTTCAGACGCTAATAATAACAGAGGGAAAGACTTGGGTCAAGAATAGTAAGTCTATTTATCACCCTACTTTTGAATTGTGTAATGAATTCTTATATTATAATGTGTATGTATACATGCTATCATAAGAATATATTAACATGTTTAGTTGTACTTGTGTGACTATGTATGAGTGTATCTTAGTCCTGAGATGTAAAAATGTGTGAAATGTGATAGGAAAGCTGAGATACTAATATAAGTGCAGGGTTATATATTTTAAAATTGATTTAATGTGTGAAATTTGCCCAAGAAGTGAATATATGCAAAGTGGCCCTATTTTGATATGAATAAAGGCAGTTGGATGGCCAAATTATATTATAATTATATGATTATCAATATAACTGTTCAATCAGGTGCATAATGGTCCATTAGATGTGGTTGAGGCTCTAATGGTGACTAATGACATAATGATATGGTTTTGGGCACTAGGATGTGAAAAAGTGATATAAAGTAGTTATTTTATATCCAGGTCCAACTTTCAAATCAAGTATCAGATTAAAGTGAAACTTATATTATTAGTTAGAATATAGAATAAGCTTTATATGGGTGTTTGAAACACTCCAATTGGACTTCATATGGGAAAATGATGCACACCCAAATTCATGCAGAAAAGATGTCATGATAGCTTTTTTCCTATTATGAGTGCGTGTACTGCAACTTAAATCACATGCCATGGCGCATGATACAAAGGTGAGAATAGCATTCTTTATATCACATGTTACAGTGTATATGTCACATGCCACGGTATATGTAAGGTCACCCTTGCTAATCCATAATTAACACAAAATTGAAGGTAAACATTAGACTAATCCAATTAGATTATCAAGTTTGTAATTTTGTAAAAATAAGATCCTAAGGTTTTCATAATTTGAAAATATTAAAAAGACTATTTAGTAAACTCAAATCAGAGTAAAATACAATTGTAAAAGTATGGATACCATTTTAGAGTCACACAGACTTAAAACTAGTTGAAAATACTGAGGAGTGAAAAACATAGGGACATGCTGCGGCTTGTGCACATACATTATGGCTGTCCTTCGCGACGTATGGCACAATATCAAATAGCATTTTGCTATCAAATTATAGCATTTAGGGGTGACTTTTGACACATTTCATTTCTCTGTCTGATGTCCAATTAAGGTGATCTAGGTATCTATAGAAAGCTTTTTTTATAAACTAGCTATTGGCATGGGTTTTACTTTCAAATTATTTCACATAACAAAGTTAGATAGCCAAATACATTTTCTTAACTTTTCACACTATTCACAACATAAGGGTGTCCCAAACCCTACATATATGCCAAAAGCTACCACTAATACCCAGAACGCACTTAATGTAGTTAAGACTATCTGTACAACACACTACATTTATATAATCTCAACAACTCTAAATTTTTACTCCTTAACCCTTTTAATATTAAAAATAAAAAGGGAAAGTTTAGCATTGCATAAAACTACTTAACTCCTCATATAACATTGTGATAACATTTCCTATACTTAGATTGATATTTTATCCCTTTTAAATCATTCAGTTACCTTTACAACAACTTCAAGGTTTAAAATACAACCATCTAATCATAAATAAACACATAGTGCCAGTGTAACAAAGTGCATATCCTAATAGACAATGTCTTATCTAATTACACAAAATAAACAAGTTTAAGAGGTATTACAATAGGAATATAGAAATTCCTATGCCTCTGGAGCCTTTTTTCTTTCTGTGCCTGAGCTAGAGCCTGTAAAATATTGAAAGAGAGGGGTGAGCACAATCACTTAGTAACCAGTGTATATCTATCTTATATAGTTGCATATCAATTAATAAAGATATATAAATGGGAGTGGAATACTTAATTATATACAATCATACATAACATATATTACAAATACACCATTTTCTTACTTTCAATTTTTCATAATTCATATCACAAGACATAATTCCACAATACAGACAACCATATGATAATGGTTCAATTAATAATAATGATGTACATCACCACAATATTGACAACCAAGTGATAATGGGACAATTAACTATCACGACTTGCCACAAACTTAACAATTATGTGACATGTCAAATAAAAATATGCATGATTGATTGATCCTTCATTACATCCTCCTTATTTCCTTCAGTTGAAAATATGGTCTATAATATCAATTAGAACTCCATCTGTGTGAATGGACTACCTAAATTTATTAATTATGAAGACTAGCCCATCCAAAGATCACTTTACCCACTCTCGTACGACAACTTTTCCCATTCTTAAATCCCTAGGTGTTATAAAGCCTAAGCTAATCTCCTTAAAAAATAGGTGAAGATAGCTAGGTTCAAGTCCCTCGACAAACTATGAAACAATCTTTGAACAAATAAAGACAAGGCTAGCCTTCGTGCACTAAAAGGTGGCCACAAAATACTATATAGATTTATCTACTTATCTCCTTAGGCAAACTTCTAGTAAACAATCATACAATGTCTCATGCTCACACACACATTTTCACATGCTTGTAACTTATGATAACAAGCATATTGCTTTCAGTTGTATGATCAATTAAAGCATATAAGCAATCATAATCATTTTCATAATTACTCTATCTTTCAAAACTCAAACACATGCACTTCACATTACATAATCATCATATCACTTATCAACTCCTTGTTCCAACACAAAGTTTCAACATGAAAACCTTTCAAGTTCAATCTCACAATTATAGCCAAATTAGGTTTGATAAAACCTGACATGATTTTTGGCATAATTATAACAACAATATTCAATCATCTAAATCAATTCTTTCATTTTTTAAACCATAAATCAATTAACAAAAAACTAAACAAGAAAGATTTTCCTCAGTTGCCTCAAACCTTTGAGAAGTTAGATTTATCCCTTAAATGTATATGCTTCCAACCTTCCCCTCAAGCTAATTAGAAGGGTGAATGATTAATCTACAATTAATCACACTCATAAACATTAATACCATCCCAAATAGGTTTTCCTCTTCTCATTTCAACACTTTAATAACTCTAACTCCACTTTAGTTCATAAATGCTCATACCCATTAAGCTCATCAACTTATTGTAATCATTATTAGCCTTATTAACTCTTTTGAGGTCATTAGTATCACCCAACAACCTTTAACTCATTTAATAGCCAAAATTTGGACATAAATATCTACCTACCATATTAATGCATAAAACTCCCCATTAATGGTTTCAACAACTCAAATAACTCTTATTAACTCTATTAAGTCAGTGGATATGAACTCATAACATATATGGACCAAAAATCATCTTCTATTAACAAATCCTAACCATAAACTCAAGGAAAATGGGTTAGGTAGGAAGAAGAGTTAGGGGGCTTACTCTTAGGGTTTGATGGCCTAGAAATACCTTCAAGATTCTTAATATTGGAACCTAGCAAAGCTCTAACAATGCTCTTCATTTTCTCTTTATTTCTCCTTTGATTTTCAAGTCTAATCATGAAGTATTTTTGTAAAAAATAAGCCATGTGTTATGGCATATGCCACACACACTGTAGTATGTGATACAGAAGAGGTTGGTTCTCGTTATCTAACTCTATGCACCATGAAAAACATTACACATGCCATGGTATATGGCATAAAGACTTCTTTCCTTATTTTTCTCCATTTTTAATACCCAAGTAACCTAATTTCACTTCATGCACAAATGTATGGCTGAAATCATAACTAAAACACTTATTAGCTCTATCTCTCTTTGATCACACATTATATAATTTCTACTTAATTATCTTTTATTAGATTGATTATTAGGGATTAATTTTTAGGATATTACAGCATATGTGTCCAATTAGGCGAAACTGACCTTTTTGCCCCTATTTTCTGTTGTGTTGTGATTGTGCATTTCTATATGCTTTTGTTGTGCATGAATACTTATATTTTTTAAGTTTAAATATATTTTAAAGGTTTTTAGGATCTAAACCATTTTAAGATTTATTTTTCTATATTTCTAGTTCTCATAAATTGTGATAATTTAGGAGTTTAAGAACTTTCAACTACTTTTTTGCATGCTAAATATGGTGATTAATGGTAATATCAAGGAAAACATTATAAGTAACATATGTATACAACAAATAATATCACCACTATAAAATTCATGATCATATCCAACTGAACCTCGAATACTTCTGATTGAACCTATAAGCTTCCCTATAGGACCAAACTACATATCCAGTTTGAGCCCACTGTAACATTATGAGTTTTAATTTGAGAAACTGATTACTAAATAGGGGTACATTAGTAATTAGTGGGTTGATTATGGTTTTATATAGTGGATTGATACTTGGTATTATTTGATTGATATGTTAATAGGATTGAATGGTGGTAAGACAGCTATTTGGAATGAAATGTGCGAGCAATAGTGGGAATTGTTTCACTATGCCATAAGTCGTGGCATGTCCTGTATGCGCCTCAATGCATGGCACAAAATGTGGATAAAGTTGACATGAATCATCTCATGAAAAAGAGTGGAAGGAAGGGAAAAATGTGTAGGAGAGAGAAAAAGAAGAGATTATGTACTAGGGCAAAAGTTCTTGGAATTTTGGAAATTTTCTCTGACTAGTAACCTACCCAGTTCATATCACCCTGTACTACATTTTTACCTTAATTTTTCTAAGTTTGGATTATAGAGAAATTGAATTATGGAGTTTTAAGGAGATAAAATTTAAGGAAAAGCTTATTAAAGGGTTCTTGGATACAAAACTTAAGTTTGTAACTGGTATAGGGTTTAATGGTTAAGGCTGAGAGATATAGGCTCAAATTGATCTAAATTGCTAAGTTATCAAGGGCAAAAAGTACTAATTGAGTGAGCAATAAGCATTTTGGTTGTTTGAATGGCCTAAAGGCAAATGATTACAGTGAATGGGTTAAATGAACCTAAAAGGTGCTAATAGAATTATTTTATATGCTAGGAAAATTGGCTCAGCCAAATTAGTACCTTGTGTTAAGTATTGACAATTGACAAAGTTTATTGTAGATTAAGCATTTAAGGATTGTTTATGAAAGTCTATACAATTTGAGAAGTTCAATGAAATAGTAACCCTAATAATAAGGGTAAAATGTAACTGGAGTAATTCTTTTATTTATTAGCCTATAAAATGATTTACAAGTATTTTTTTTATTAACTATATGCATTTTGTTTTATAAAATGGTAGAGTAGCATTTTTGTGGAAAATGACAAATGTGTGTGTATGTGAGTAAAGATGCTTGAAATGTGTGTGACACATATGCATTTGCATCTACGAGTGTACCCTAAATTAAAGTAGGGGATTATGGCTCTACTCTGTGTAAGGCTAGAAAATCTTGAAAGACTAGAGCATTGATTATAATCCGCTAGTAAGGATTCAGTAATGCATCCATGAGTGTACCCTAGACTAAAATGGGGGTCATGCCCTTACTCTATGTAAGGCTAGAAAGTCTTAGTGGTCCAAGCATAGATTTTTATCCGCTAGTGGGGATACAGGAGAACATACCACCCTTTCTTGATACCCTAGTCTAAGGTAGAGGTTGATGGGCCCTATTTCGTATAAAGCTAGGAAGTCTTAGTCTAAGCATTATGCTTGCTCTACTAGTAGGAATTAGAAGTATATGAGCATAGTGGATGATTGAGCATGGCATTGAGAGAGAGAGAGAGAGAGAGAGAGAGAGAGAGAGTGTGTGTGTGTATCTATAATGCTTTTTATTGAAATTAATGTACTCTATCTCTTGTATTTAGTTTTACTTGCAAATTGATATTTAAGGTTCATCCAAGTTACTGAGACATATATTTTACTCTGTTACCCTTTATGTATAAGTGAAAATAGTACTAAAAGGTCAGGAAAGGAAGGAAGGAAAGAGTAGATTTTCTTTTGGTAAGATCTCCCGTTGGAGTAACCTTTTCCAATTTGATGTCACTGCTATCGCTGCTTAGCCCAAGCAATAAGCATTTTCAATCCTCTCAGGTCTCACTTCCGGCCTTAGCATGAATATCTACTAATATCTAAAGGCCAAGTAATTAGCCCAAGAAAGGAAAGCCGGAGTTCTTTTACCCAACTAGCAACTGCCTTAGAGATTGATTGGGCTAACGAGCGGCTTCAACCCTCGCCCTTATATACCTTGTAGTGTAATGAATTTGTATTATTATATATAAGGGTTTTGGTTGTCAACTAAGATGTATGTGTATGTATATATATGTGGTGGTTGTATTGTTTTTAAAACCTGCTTGTATAACTTGTGTTGCATCTTGCCGAGCGTATCATAATGGTGAACACATGGGTAAGCCTAAATGCCATTCAAGTAAGTTTGTAAATGAAATTGTTTAACTTGTTACACTATATGTATGTGAATTGTTATGTGATAATTGTGTATTTAAGTGAAACTTGACTAAACTACGAGACTTGGCCGTATTTATCAAAGTCAAGTAGATTTATGATTCCTAATTATATGGTGAAGATTAGCCCCAAATGTAGAAGTCAAGTGTATGAAGTAGAACAAGTGTGGGTGCATAAATTTGAATGCATATGGTATCTCATATAAGACCATAGTTGTGTAATGGAGTATTGAGAGGTCAAAATGTGCTTGGGATGTGTTGTATGTAATATAATGTGCCAATTAGGTGTATTTGATCCTTTTAGACTTAATTCAAGGCCCAAAATGGTCTAACGAGGCAAGGGATGGAAATTGAACACTTCGGTGCCTATTTTTAAAAGGAAAGTAGCTTTTTGCACCTAGGTGTTTGATTTGTAATTGGACTGTTAGATTGTATCCAAACTTATATCATTAGATAGTTTGTGTTACAAGCTTTGTATGGGCGTTTTAATCACTTTAATCAGACATCACATGTGCAAATGGCAGTGGCAAAATTTCATATAAAAAATCTATCATGATAGAAGAATTTGATAGATGTGTTGTGGTGCATGGCACAGAGCAAGAACTCATGGCTCTATACCATATATGATGGTACATGTGGTACACACTGCAGGGCATGGCTTGTTTTTGGGAAAATAGTTGCGTTTTTTTATGCCTGGGTATGGCGTTTATACTTTCGTAAGCCCTTTTTATTAAACTTTAAGTTTGTGATTAACATGTTTTCAATGAAGTTAGGATCCTGTATTTTAAAAATAAATTAAGAGCTTACTTATATTTATTGTACTATAATTATGTTATGATGTGTGGTAGTGTAAGTAAAGCATTAGGTGAAAAGCAGGACTTTACACTCACCTTCCATAGTAGGACTACCTGGCTAAAAGCATGTTAATCAACTTTTGAACTATAAGTTCTCTTTATTACAAATATTTGGGGTGTCATTACTCCAACACTACATTCTATAGATGCTAAGGAGTGTAATTCTCTAACATTGCCACCATACTTATAAGGGGAATATAGGCTACACTTGGCACCCCGAGGTCTCAACAATACCATATGAATTTAATTACCACTATCTCCACAAGGATGAACTCCTTCCCTTACTAAACATGTACCATTAAGCAATACTAAGTCATGCATGTGCAAATGTTCTACAATCATTATTAATTCACTATATAGCCATGCATATAAAATCTCTATATAATCATCTCAATTCACCACATACTCAGATAAATGCTGATCACCAAGTTAACATATTAATAACATGCCTTGATAGACTTTTTTTAAAAAATATATATATACATAACAATTATTTATATCTTCTATTTCAATCACAATTCATGATGCAAGTTTATTCTTTCCTAAAACCTTCTATTATTATAAAACATACACATATACATATTTTACCTAGTATACACATCCAACCCACTTGTAAACAATTTTACTAGCTAATAAATAATATAAATTATCTAGTTATCTTAACCTTTTTGTCACTAAAAGGATTAACTATGGTACAAAATTTCCACTATCACCTCTTGAACCTTAGCCAAGTTCCACGCACCACAATTTACAATAATAAGCACTATATGTTAATTTTTCAACTTAACATGAGTATTTTTAACTAAATTTAACCAATTTCACTACTCACAACTCATAACCCCAATAGTTGAGCTTATAAAAGTTACAACTTACTCATATTATTATTGCAGACCCCTACTTAGGAAAATTACTACATAAATTACAACCTTGAAACCTTGAAAATGACTTAAGGCTTCCCTCAAATTCAGCCTCTATTCACCATATTTTATAAAATAACTTGCCCCAAGTCTAAAGAACCTAAATCAAGTATTAGAATCACATGCAAGCCTCTAAGCATAAATCCCCAACTTTTCTAACTTATATCAAAACTTCTCTCTCTTAATTCTCATGAAAGAAAGATGTATAGGTGAAGGAGAGAGATGGAAAGCTTATATACAAGTTCGATAATGCAAAAAAACTCCCAAGTTTGCCCTTGCAGATATCTTCTTTACTCCCCTCGTGCTCTTTGATTTCTAAAGGTTTCCTATGCTTCTCACAGATGAATCACAACTTATTAAACTAATTTAAATGTTGTGTGCAATGACACAGTATGCACAAGCTATAGCATGTGGTATAGTAAGGCAACTCTTAATTCTCTCATGTTATCCCGCCCCAATCTTATTTACTCTCTACCCTAGTCCATCCTCAAAATTGTCCAATGATTTAAAACATTAATTAACAATCCATAAACATGATTGGTTTAATTATTCTACCAATTTTGAGCTTAAATAGCAATTAAGTATGAGATTAGAAAACTCTGAATGTTATTGATGGAGAATGGAGATTATGATTAGCTCAAGCAATAATGAATCCATGAGAGCTTCGAACATAAAGAACAACAACAATAACAACAACAACAAGAAGGTCATCTTCCAAAAGCTTCAATACTCTTTTACCTGCTAGAAAGAAAAACTCTACATTATTAATCAAAGCCTATTTTCTTATGCTTCTTTCCCCTTACTCTTCACAACTCAGCCGCTTGTCTCGTTATCTTTACTCTCTCTATTTCTGTCATCAAAATATAGGCTAAAACAATTGAAATCACCATTCCACTTGACTCTCTCTCTCTCTCTCTCTCTCTCATTCATGGCCAATTCAAGGACTTAACCAACCTCAAACATATGGCTCAGTAGGAGACTGCTCGGCCATCACTACCTCCTTGACCTCTATGCTCGTTAGCTCCCTCCCAACAAGCACTTTCCTTACCTTTGAGATGGTGCTTCCTCCCATCACTAAATCCAATGACTACTCCGATGTCCACTCCTTAATGATACACATCCTCCTAGGCCTTTGTGCCCTCTCTTGCTTATTCTTCCACTTCACCAAAAGTTTTCTTGAAGAGCTAAGCGGCATTAATCACTAGTGTCCTCATGATGTCAACTTCATCTTCATTTCAAGTGTATTTGTAAAGCCATCGAGATCGTATAAAGAGAGGGTGTATGACATGGTTTTGAAGCAAATAGCTTGAGTGAGAGAGAGTGTAACACTACTATTTGCAACATTAGATGGAGGAGAGAGAAAATTTAGAAAGGAGAGAGAGGGGAGAGACACAAGGAGGGTGAAAATGTGGAAAATTTTACTATAAAAAATATGTAAAAATGCCAATTAGTGGAATCCACTAATTGATCATTAAGGTGTATAGACAAAAGGTGATGAGGCAAGTTCTTCTAAATGTTCATGGACAGAAATGACTCATAATCAAATTTAGGATTAATACAAACTTAAAAAAAAAAGTTTGAGCATAAAAGTGACTATTAACTCTATAAAAATTTATACAAAATTGCTCACATTGTTTTCTACTTTTGTGATCTCTTAATATATATTTATATATGTTTGAGCTTATATATCTACATAATAAATTATCATCAAAATCATTATATCATTATGTTATTTTGTGGCTTTCTGGCCATCTATAACAAAGCTTATTCTTTTGCATATATATACTAGTGTGTGTGTAGCCTCTTATTCTTTTTACATATAAAGATTTGCAACTTGATAAATCAAATAATTTAGATATTTTCACATCACAATTATTAGGCTTTTCAAAATGCCACACACATTTGCAACAAAAAACCCTCATATCATGAATCAATACATTGAAAAAGAACCAATTTCATTACTCATCAGTCACCCTAATGAGATATGGATCATTTAGATGATATAATTTAATTTAGATGATTAAGATTTAAAGTTTTTATTTTATGTTTTAATAGTATAAAAATTATAAAAGTTATAAAGTTTTTTTAAATAAATATGCTAACTACTAACTAGACAATCTAGTTTTAATTTAAAAATTGCAAATTTAATATTAATTTTTTTATAAATTGATTATTGAGATTTTCTTTAGACATTCCAAATTTAAAATTTTTAAATTATAAGTTTCTTGAAAAATATATTTTTTAAATACAATTAACTTATAATTTCTTAAAATTTTTTGCATTGAAAGCAACCAACTTTAGTGTTCATCAGTCACTTTCATGAGATATGGATCATTTAGGTTATATGATTTAATTTGGACAGTTAAAATTTAATATTTTTATTATTATTATTATTTTAGATCTTGATAGAATAAAAATTGTAAAATTACAAATTTTTTTAATAAATATGTTAATAACCAACTAAATAGTCTAGATTTAATTTGGATTATTGAAATTTAATGTTAAAAATTATTATAAATTAATTATCCAGATTTGTTTTAGACAATCTAAATTTAAAATTCTTCACTTATAATTTTTTTAATATAAATATATATATATAGTAAAGTTATAGTTAGGACATTATTTTTTATTTTTGATATTATATTTATTAAAATAAAAATTATAAAAATTATAAAAAAAATTAATATTAAATATAGAATATCTAGATGCACTATCTTGATTGATAATAAATTATTTATCAAGAAATTTATATATTTTTATTTTAATAAATATAAATATAAATTAAAAAACTTTAAATTTGAACTGTTCAAATTTCATCAGGGTGGGTGATGAGCGCAATGATGCTAACCCACATTGAAAGTAAAGCTGAGAAAGCCAAACACACTTTACCTCTAACTCAATGCCCTAGAGTCTAGCCATCACTCCTTCTCGATTTCTTAAATAGACTTTGAACTTGAAGTCATGCACCAACATTTGAACTCGATAAGACATGATGACCTTTATTCTAGGTGTTAATTCTATATGGTGCTCCAACTTTAAGCCTTCACCTCCTAATGCCACCATGAAGTAACATATGGCTTAAGTTTTTCCTCATACAAAACCCTACAAAACTGCCCCTAATATATAGTCTCATCCCCACCTAACAACATCAACATGTGTGTCACCTTGAGGCCTTGACTAGACAAGAAACTTGCTTTTCAATGTTAGTGAGTAATAAAGAGACAAAAAAATCATGAAAGTGAATCACCTACCTCAATATTAAAGACAATAATCATGCCAAGGACAAAACTTTCTTTGGTAACCACAAGTCATCTCAGACAAATCCATGTTTATCCTTAGATCAACTACTCTCTCCACTTTCACAATGATCTTCCACTCTAGCTTGCTTGGCTCAATATCATCGAGGGAATCACACACACCATTTCTTGTCTCCACATTAAAAGAAGGTGTGATGAAATGTGACCAATAATGAAGCACAAAAGCAATGAACTTTTGGTGATAGGTAGAAACTAAATGGTTCACTTACTCTAAGGCCTCCTTTTGTATGATAGAAGAGTTTTTGATGGAATTGGAATTAGAGTTAGAATTGGAACCAAGATTGGAATAAAATGGGATTATAAAAGTATGTTTGGAAAGAGAATGGGATCTTGATATAATTTTATTTTAAAAAAAGTGTTTGTGCTAATAAAAGTCCAAAATGCCCTTGATATTAAAAAAATAGAACACCATTGTTTGCCTATCATCTCCTTCGAACAAAAATAGAACAAACTAAACCATAATCATATCTTAACTTATTCAATCAACTATATCCAAAAATTACAAATACATGTTTCACAAATCTAAAAGCAAACCACAAAACTAGATCATATTCAATTTGCTACTAAACTAGTGAAGAAGATCAAAGAGATTGGTAGAGAGCAGCTCAATGATAAAGAAAGTCAATATTTGTTGAATTTGTCATGGTGGTGAGTAGCTCGATGAGTCCTTAGAGATCTTCAGTCCTCCTCAGTGGTTTTATAGTAGGAGTTGGGTCTTTGACAAATCTGAGTTGGATCATTGCTGTTGATGGAGAATGAAAGTGGAGATTATAGAAGCTAATTATCATTGTTCCATGACCTATGATGGTAGTAGTGGAGTTCAGCAGTAATGGATCGTGAGGGTGCTTCCTTCCTTTATCATTGCCAATAACAAAGTGAGGCAGTGGATTGACAACAATGAACTAACAATGTTTACAGAGTTCAACGATAGTGGATGAAGAGTTAAAGGGTAGAAGAGAGAAAATGTTGAATTTCATAATGTCTGACCTGATTACATAGAGGTAAGGATAGACTCTAATTATGCCTTTTATAATTGAATTGGGATTCTTAGGGGAATCCTGATTAATGTGTACAAAAAATAAGTTCATTTGGATTCTTACACCAATTCCTTTTCCATGTTAGGGATTTCACACTACTAAATGTGGCCTAAAAAGTGACATGAGCCACCTCTATTTACAACCAAGGTGGCAACTTGAACTATTCAATATTGCAATGGCTAAACATTCAATAAATAATTAAAATGTTTATGAAACAACGAATTGAAAAGATGTTGTGTCATCCACCCTTGGTAAATCATGGCCCAAATATAATCCCAATTGGAATGGGAGACTTTATCAAAATATGGAGAAGTTTGAATCCTTATGCATAATAAAACTAGGCCCACAAGTGTTATATTGCCATATGTTATCTTGAAAAAAAAAGTGGGTATGGTTACTGCAACTATGCGTGCATGATCTCCACTAACCATGAGGTATGGGTTGCTTAAATGAAAACTCTCTCTCTCTCTCTCTCTCTCTCTCTCTCTCTCTCTCTCTCTTTGCTTGCATATTCTCCAAAAAACAAACTTCCCTCTTGAGCTTTCTTCTCTTTGGTGACATTTAAAGTTTGGTAAGATATTAAATTCAATTATAACTCTATACCTATATAGAGATAATTTGGTGTAAATATGTCAGGTATGTTTTTCTTCTCTATTCATAAAAGATCAACAACCATGTCATGGCCAGTACTGTTGCGTTAAATGAATTATTCCAATATATAGCAAGTCCCATACAAGTCTAAAACCACATAACTCAAACGTATTCCCCATTCATCATTAAGATAAATCAACATCTGACATATAAAAATACACTCAAACAATATGGACGAGAATTAATAACACACAAAACCATGCATAATAGTTAGCACTCAATAATATAATCCCCTCTATAACTCAAGTGCCATGCCACTAACATAAAAGGAGTGAACTAGCATTGTTACCATGAGACTGAATAGATGGAGCTAGAAAGAATGGAAGACGAACGCCTTCCATGCATTATTCTACCGTAGCCTTTGACATATAATGCCATGTAGATAATTAGCCATTCTTTAAGAACAAACCACCCAACCTGTAAAGTGTAAATGACACACTAAACCCCAAAATAATGTGCACATGTGGTCAAGCACAAAACCCAAAAAAAATAGTCATCTAGGCTGTGTTATTTTTATGAAATTGATTTTGATGTTATATTGATTACCATGGTAATTTTTCCCCCATCATGCTAGGGAAAATTAACGTTTTAGTTTTTATTATCATGGTAGATATTTTTTAAAGGTGTAGTTTCTTTTTTCTACCTTAATAAATCCTTTTCATTTGTAATATGACTAAATTTAATAGATTTGAGAGTAAATTGTTACATTCTACATATTTAATCTTGTTGACTTGTTAAAATATAAAGTGAACTTGCTAAAACCATAATTTCACCTGTTTTAGCAATGCATATTTATTAATTTGATAGAGTAACTTGTTAACAATACCTTCTATATATTTAATTTTCTTCACTTATTAAGATATAAAGTGGACTTGTTAAAATCTTAACTTATCATTTTAGTGATGTGTATTTATTCATTTACAAGGAAAATTTGTTGACAATACCTTATATATATATATATATATATATTCAATTTTATTCTTGTTAAAATATAAAGTAAACTTGTTAAAAATTTAACTTAACTTGTCATTTTTTTTTTGGTGAAAAAATTTTACATGAGTTAGATTTTGAGACTACGGTCAGGGAATGTCTGAGCTCCAGTCTTAAAAAATACTTACAAAATACTCATAAATTATCTACCAATAAGATTCTTGTATCAATAATGAGATTTAAACTTATGATTTTATGGGTTACTAACTAGAGTAACTTTTATTAGTTTTTAAATTGTCATTTTAGTAATGCATACTTGTTAACTTATTAAGGAACTGGTTAATGATAGCTTCTCGTTATTCAACCACATTGAGTTACTAAAAAAAATATCCGGTACACTTGTTAAAAGGGTTAATGAGCAAATAGGACTCTTAACTATTGCTCGAAAATCATCATAGACCCTAAACTCTTAAAATATATAAAATAAACCCTAAACTTTTAAATTCATAACAAAATAGACCCTAACCGTTAACTTTTTAACACCGTTACTATCCACACAAGTACTGTTCAGGCTTTATTTTCCTACTAATTTAACTCTAATTGTTACTGTACATGCGTGGATAGTAACGATATTAAAAAAGTTAATGGTTAGGATTTATTTTGCTGTGAATTTAAAAGTTTAGGGTTTATTTTGCATATTTTAAAAGTTCGGGGTCCAGAGCAATTTTTGAGTAATAGTTCAGGGTCCTATTTTCTCATTAACCCCTTATTAAAAACCCCAACATATTAAATATTGAAATGACAAGTAGTTAGGATTTTAACAAGTCTAGTTTTCTATTATAATATGCGCACATTAATGAATTAATAACTAGGAATTAATGAAATAATAAGTTAACTCTGACTTAGTTTAATTGGAAACTTGATTTAAGTTATATATAAAAAAGAGTGAAGAATCAAAATTTTTTTGAAAGTTTTATAAAAAGAGAAATAGGCATCCTTATCTTTTAGTTAGAACAATTTATCCTTGTAACTTTGAAAAAGGAAGCAATTTTGCTCCACTGTTAATTATGGAAAATATTGACATTTAAAATTAAAATCTAACTATGGAGAACGGGTCGCAGTCATTGATTTGCCTTGAGTTCTCTCGTCCTCTTCTCCATCTTCTTCCTTCTCCGTCTCCTATGTTATCTCGTTCTTCCTACTCAGGAATCTCTAGTTTGACGACCCCACCTGCTTTCACACTCAAACCTTTCATTATTATTTAATTTCAATCTCCTTGTTTGAAATAATTATTATGCTAAATATAATATCTCAATTCAAATAAAGCAAATAAGATTTAAGCAAAATAATATGCATACTTGAAGAATTCATAATTGATTGTGATACTTCAATTACCTCGAGTATAGACAGACACACAACCTACTAAACCATCATAGTTTTTTTGGTGAGTGCAGAGATAATGGAGAAGATGGAAAAGAGTCGTATGTATTAGTTATCGATTGATTGCATTATATGGATCACATCAATAGCCACCTTAATAATTAATTAATTAAAAAATAAAATCTCACATTATCCTTTACTTAGTCAGTTAAGAGATGGAGAATAACTAACTACTACAGGGTTGTAGGTTAAGCCTTTACCCATTAGGCTCACTTATATGATTTATCTATCACGGTCCATATAAGATCATAAAGATCAATTTGTCTTGGCTTAATATCTAATTAATGCAAATCCATAATATATATAAATATTTCATAAATATTCTAACAATCTCCCACTTGGATTGCATTAATTAAGAAAGTTGTATAAACAAGCCACAAACAAAACTTATAAAATAGAAATTTAGAAAATCACTGGATCCTTTTGGGAAATAAGTGATATAATGGGTCATAATCTAAATTGAACAGAATACAAATTTTTTTATTCCAAACACAATTCAATAAGATAACAATATAAGATCACTAATTCCATGGGGAAACAAGTGACATGTATAGTATACCATAACAGAATTATTGAATCCTATGGGGATACAAATGATATAGATGTATCTAATTGAACTAAATATAAAATGGGTCTTTTGATCATAACTCGATAAAGAGATAACACAAAGTCACTAAATCCTACAGGGTAACAAGTGATATAAGGTGCATTAACATAAATCATTGAATCTTATAAGGGAACAAATGATATAAGGCACCATAATATCTCTAAACCGAAACTGAAACTCAATAGAGAAACAATATAACATCACTAAATCCCAGGAGGAAACAAGCGATGAAAGACGCATAATCATGAATCATTAAATCCTATGGAAATATAAATGATATAAAGCATTTCATTGTTTTTGAAACAAAACTGAGCATAATAGCAAAATGGCTTTAAACCATCAAATGTCTTTTAAAGGATACAACTCAAACTCCCATTGAACTAAGGTTATCTCAAAAGATCAATAAAACTCATATGGGTAAGCCTTTGGTCATACAAATGCATAAATATACATTCACCATAGAAGTGAACTAGATAAGTCTAAGTGTCTATAATCTTCTTAAACAAAATCTTTGAGAGAATTTCAAGGTAGACAAAATATTGCATTCATAGTTGGAGGAAACAACAAAATACATGTCTGATAATAATTTTCTCAACTATATAACCTAATGAAAGGCTTTACAACAAGCAATATATATATATATATATTCCACATTCTAAATTAAGGTAGATATGTGTGTCTATAATACACTCAATTTTACAAGACAACTCCTCTTTGTATTATGGAATAATAGGATGCACATTTTAAATCCTCCTAGTCACAAATTTAAAAGAGGATCAAAATTTTAACAACGAGCATTACGTTTCATGTATCTTTCGATAACAAGAATTTTCTAAAATTATCTTAGTATTTTCTTGCTAGAATTTCAAAAGTATTTACCAAGGGGTACACGTAGCAAAATCTAAATCAAAGACTAATACATATTTTAGCATCCTCAAAGCCATTCATAGCAAAAACGTACAAAATTCTTTATATGAAAAATTCAAAATGGTCCTCCTTAACATTAATTTTAAGGATGTGAAAAATTAAGCAACCTTATACCCTTTAAAAAGGTATCAAACTAGGAGTGTGCAGTAGATTTCCAAACACTAGATTAAAATAGGTTACTTGAGACAAATTATGGTTGCAATGAGACATATTAAAATGGATACTAATCCTTAAATAAAATATGTCAGACAAAAAATTTTATATTAAGGTGGCACAACCACAAGTAAGTCGTCTCATTTACTTGATTACTAGCTAGTGACTAGCTATTAGCGTGGAGCATAAGAAGCAAAAGACTGCTTTTCCAAAACATTTAACAAATATACACAAATCTAAAGAATTTTGAGTAAAATTAAAGAGACCTGATAGTCTTGTCAAACTTCAGATATTACTACCTAGAGACTTACTTATTCCCAGAGATGGTTTTAGATAGTTGCATATTAAATGTTCCTAACTAAATTCTACAAAACCATCTTATTAAGGTATTTTAATTCCTTCCCTCAAGTCTCTATTCATTTGAGATAATTTAATGACAAATTATTATAACATCCATGAGTAATATAATAATATCCTCACCATGTACAACAAGAGATATTTACACCTTGTAACTCTCACTATTATTCATTTGATTAATCATAAATGATTATTTTCAACTAGGCATTACATGTATACCAACTCTGTGAGATCATTTTAATAAAACCAACTCCTTAGTATATTTCATAGATTGTTTATTTTAACAAGTGGATTCCTTAACAACCTCATCCTCATTAAATGAAGTTGATGAACAAATATGCTTAGGTAAAGGTGGTGCTCTTAATAAGTAGACCAATGGTCTAGGCCCATAACTCTCACTATTTATTTAAAAAAAGATTCAAATTTAATTAACTTGATAGTAAGTAATAAAATTGGCACCTTCTTGATCATATGCAACAATAAACAATGAATCCCTTAATAGATTTTGAGATTAAGCTTCTTCAATTAGATCTCACTTATGATTTCCAGCCTAATACAAATAATTTATCTTATAGTATTTTGGATACTAGATTATTAGGCATCCAATTCAAATATGAATTAAGGACTTTATCAAAAGAGTTCTAACAAAAAATATTTAATGTCACTATATCTATAGGGTATAAGAAAATATCAAAACCTTAAAACACTTATTTGCAAACTTGCCAAAACAAATGCCCAATTACCAATAATAGTAATCTTTCATTTATAGATAGCGTCCTTAATCAATAGTATTTATAGATAATTCCAAAATTTTAAACACAAATTACACGGACAATGACATACCTATAGGGTAAAATCCATTGTCAACATAATATCTTCAAATATAATTTAAAATAATACATTACCATGATTTAACCTACTATATGTGAGCACACAATCACTAAGTATAAATGACTCTTATAATATCATATAAATATATCACTAATTTATTTGTAAATGCCCCAAGCATGTGGAATGAAAATGAAAATTTCAAATATCTATAATTTATCCATCCCTCTAATAAAGCTAGATTATTAATGATAGAACATTATATATGGGGCTTAAAATATAATGGATTTTGTATGCCCAAAGTTTCAAGAGCTTATCATAAGTTTATAATTGTATAAGCTCATAAAAGGATAATAGTCTAGCAACTCCACTTAAATGAGTCATAGCTTCTAAAGTTGTTCTAAACTTGAAACACTTCACCCCTCAAATTGAAAATTATTTTGGACTACTATTAATATTATATGATCCTTTAATCTCTCTTCTTTCTTATGTGAAGTAAGATGATGCCAAGAATTCATAATTAGGTTGTAATAATTCTATAAATGAAGAAATACTCAAAGGTCAACCCCATTTAAGTTTAAGACATGCCCTTTTAATACCAAATGTCCCGTTATAACTAAGTGCTATCAAGCATCACATAATATATCTCACCAGAAATGCTATCCCTAATTCCTTTCCTTAATTATGAATTCAATCACTGTCAAAGAGACCTGGTTGAACTTATACCAATATTTATTATAGGCCTTGTCAAAAGCATTGAAATGTAAAGATAGATCCTCTGGTTTGGGTTCTTTTAGAGCCAACTAATTCTCAAAGTAGTAAGGTACGTACTTAAGGACTCTTACAAATGATTACAATGAGTCTGACAAAGAGCCTTTACAAAAAATAGTTTCTTAAAACAGAATCTAAAATTACAAAATAAAATATGAAAAATAATAATTATATGTGCATAACATAATTATAATACAGAATTCCTAACAGAATTCCCAACAAGCGAATTTCAATTATGTAACTATTATCATGCACTAAGAAGTCCCATAAAGGGCCTTAACAAAAGATAGTTGCTCAAAACACATAAATTGAAATCATAAAAAAATATGGGAAATAATATGTCATGCATGCATAACATAATTATAGTGTAGAATTCCCAACAAGCGAATTTTAGTTATGCAACTATTATCATGCACCAAGAAGGCTCTTATACCACACATATTTAGCTCACATAAAAGTCTATACCAAAAAAATACATTAAATATTTCCATACCTTTAGGGTATAATAAATATATAATACATGAAAAAAGTACTATTTGGCCATCTATAAAGCCAACCATCAAAAATCACATTACTAATGTCACACTTATAAGGTATGTCCATTACTAATGCTACAAGATATTAAGCATCATTAATAATTTACAAAATTACAAGCTTTATGACCTTAGGATAATACAAAATAATTTCAAAAGTCTTTAGAGTCTTTTGAAAATTAGAGAACAAATCCGAAACTTAAGTAGAATTTTGAAGGGTATACAGGGGTAAAATGGTAATTCCAAAAGAGATTTGGGTCAAAATGCAATTCTTTAAGTTAAGGGACCAATATATACTTTTCAAAAATTTATTAGGATCATGAAATAAATTCCAAAAATTATGGGCCAAATAAGGTAATTTTAACCTAAGGCCAAAATGCAATTTAGAGAAACTCCTCTTTTTTTTTAATGATTTGAGCCTAAATGGCTTTGGTCCAGAACCTGTTGCGCTAGTGAAATGTGCATTTCACTAGCCCATCTTTTTTTTAATTAAGCCTAGATGAACCATGAAACCAGATCCTTAGGATTTGATTTTTATCCCATTCCCTCTTCCTCTTTCTTCTCTACAAACCGTGAGCCAGAGGGGCCATGAGAAGGCAACACCGTGCACTTAAGTAGGGGAGACAATGCTTGCGTGACCACAACCACGGCACCTTCTCCAACCACGCTGAACTAGAACTAGGGGAAAACGACACTTGTGACCACAGAAACACAATCTTTGTTCAACGACGCATTTGCAACAGCTTGTAAGAAGGATTTCCGACAAGTAAGCTGCTTCTAGCGATGAAGCAGCGGTAACTTTCATAGCCTCCAAATAGTGTCATTTCTAGTGATTTCAATGACAGAAGCACCAATAGTGAACCAGCAACTCACCTACGGCATTGGTGACAACAAGAGTAAAAAAAGGAAGGTGGAAAAAAGAGAGAGGCTATATTCACATGGCTTAAAAAAATGAGGATATAGCTATATATAACCAAAATTTCAATCAAAATCTCATATCTACTTTCAATCACAAAGATAGAATGAGAATTATCAACATGTGAGCATGTTAATAAAATCCGAGCATGCTTTTAAAGGAATTTCTATTAATTCATCAACATACATATAAGATAATTAATTTAGATATATAAATTAATATTCATAACTTAGCTCTGATGCCACGTGTTAAATATAATATCTCAATTCAAATAAAGCAAATAAGATTTAAGCAAAGTAATATGTGTACCTAAAAAATTTATAATTGATTGTGATACCTCAATTACCTCAAGTATAGGCAAACACACAATCCACTAAATTCTCATACTTTTTTTAGTGGGTATAGAGATAATAAAGAAGATGGAAAAGAGTCATATGTATTAGTTATCAACTGATCGCATTATATGACTCACATCAATAATTGCCTTAATAATTAATTAATTAAAATAATAAAATCTCACATTATCCTTAACTTAGTTAGTTAAGAGATAGGGAATAACTGACTGCTACAGGGTTGTAAGTTGGATCTTTGCCTATTGGGCTCACTTATGTGGTCTGCTTATCACGGTCTACATAAGATCATAAAGACCAATCTATTTGGGCTTAATATTTAATTAATGCAAATCTATAATATATATAAATTTTTCATAAATATTCCAACATATTATTCAATCAAATCTTTTCTTTAACCAAGCCACGTCTACCCCCACTATCTCTATGATTACAGATATTTTGCACACAGGCTCCATATTTTTTATGCAACAATCTTAGATGAATGATTATAAAAGGGGCTCAACTAACGACAGAAAAGGGGACAACAACAACACCAACATTTTCTGAATTGTTTTATGTTGTATTCCATATTTGGACTTAGATTTATTTCTAGTTCACAAGTTGTAACTAAGGTAAAAGGGCCTAAGAACCCTATAATTATCTTTGATACTCCGCGTGTCTGACACACCTAATTTTGTTGTTCAAAAACAAAATTTAACTTGTATAGAACAATTACTATCAATCACCGTCACAATGCCTTAATAACATAAAACTAATTTCTAATGGCTCTGTATCTACTACCTGTGATGTTAGCCAAGGAATCATGAGTTCAAACTCCCATAGTCACCTTGAAATATCTATCCTCTAGTGACTGCTACGATCTAATGGATAATGGTTCAATCACTGAAGCTCTAAATGCTGGCAAGCTAAGGGTGGGAATAGGTTAGGTTAGGTTTTGGCCTACCGGGCCTAAATTTGTAATAGAGCCCTTAACTTAGGCCTAAGCCTACATACAAGCTGTTTTTTTTTAGGCTGAAGCTAGCTTGATCAAGTTTGAAACCTTTTTAAAAGCCTACTTTATAAATATAAGCTTTGATAAATAAAACATAATTAAGGGAAGGCAATCATAATAATGGGACTTGATCATTGACAGTGAAAATTAAAACAATCAGAAAAAAATCAAAATAGGGAGAAGGCATTCACAATAATGGGACTGGATCATTGATAGGGAAAATGAAAAAAAATCAAAGCTATTAGGAATAGCAGATGCATTAATCAAACGTGAACACAAGCAACAAAAGAAAAAAAAAATTCAGAATTGTAATAGAAAGCATTCGAAACACTAAATTCAATCATTTCTAGATCTTAGAATAAAAAACAAACTAGCAAATGCACACATGAACAACAAAGGTGAAAGGAACAATAACAATGACAGAGGAACAGCAAACACGAACAGCCTCTCAGTTTCGAAGACAAAGATGGGAGGTGCTGGCTATGAAGGGCGAACGACCACGCTAACGCTGTTTCGAAGATGAACAACATCAAACAAGCACGGGAACTCAATTTCAGAGACAAAGTCAGGAAGCAGTAAAGGGAAGGAAGCACTGATGGTGAAGGATGAACAGCCACATGAACTTAGTTTTGAAGGTGAAGACGAGAAGCAGTGAAGGGAAGGAGGCATCAAGTCACCGACATGATGTGCCCTACTCTCTTAGTAGCTAAGGGCGAACAAAATGGATCAAATTGAATTGACCCAAACCAATCAAACAAAAATCTATTAGAATTTATTATTAAAAAGGTTTAGTATGATTTTTCAAATTTCAAAACCAAATTTTTTGGTTCAAGTTTCAGTTTTTTGCGGCGGAACCTGAATCACACCTTGTATTTTTAAATGTATATTTATGGTCAGATTAGAATGTTTGTCTGTTAGTTTTTATTTATTTTTTTACTTTGATTTTAATTAAGGCCTAACTTAAACTATATGCTTCAACAATTCGAAAACCAAAATACCCCCCCCCCTCACATTTTTCAATAATTCAATTGCCTGTGACATTGTTTTTGAATTTTATCAAATTTTACTTTCATTTATTGTATTATTTTCTTCCTTCCATCAAAGTGAAAATTTTTCGGAGAAAGTCAATTGAATACCTAGTCCTTTCATTTTATACATGTAAGTTATACTATGACTTTTATTTTTTATAAATATTATTTTGGAGTTTATATTTCAATATATCTTCTTCCTTTTTATATGTTAAACTTAGCCATGACGTTATTCCAAGAATTATCTTCTCTTTCATATGATTATGCTCTCATGTTTATTAATAATGAAAGATAATGTTGGGGATGTGACTTGACGTTATAATAGGAAGAAAAGAGAGAGAAATTAACATCATGCTTAGACATAATATATAGTTACATGTGTGTATTAAAAAAATCATTAAAATTTGATCTATAAATGAACCAAGTCAAGCCAAGCCATCTAACGATCAAATCAAATTGACGTTCACCAAAAAAAAAAATTGATCAAGTATAATTTTTTTGTACAAATCAATCTGATTCAGTTTAGTTCAAATTTTGATCAAAACCAAGCCAAACGGTACCTTTAAACACCCTTGGCAACGATAGTGTGCCTCATCTCTTCAAAACAAGCATGATTGGAACAAAATACAAGGTAAACCTCATTGTATAAGTCCAATCAATTTATAATTTTTTAATTACACATAGCAAAAATATGCTTCCCTAACGTAAAGTCAATTGATATTACAATATTCATTCATGAATGCTTGTATAAATGCCAGTATAGTCTCTTCCAAGAGTTGGATTACTATATTTTTTAAAAAAATTAGATCAACTTTAGTTAGAACAAAAAATATTTTTTTAATACAAATCAAATATAATTATATCTCATCAAAAATCTAATGAGCAAATCGTAACTACAACTAAAATCGAGCAAATTTATTATAAGTATAGCTTTACCATAGCAATTACAAATATTCATCAAGTACGTAAATCCACTTTATAATGCAAAGGAAAGAAGTGGTACGTTTCTATCATTTGAAACACAAATATTTTGATAAGCACATGATAACTAGGTTCATTGTTAAACTAATTAAAATATAAATAACAAATAAATAAATACTGAGCCTTGTTCAATTTTTTAAGGTGAGAGCCATACCTTAATAATTTAAAATATTTAAAATACTTAAAAGTACAAATAAATCGATGTGTAAACTTGCTGGTAAATGCAATACATGTTTATAAATAAGGTTAAAAATCATTTGTATCTCTAAACTTTACCCGAAACAGTCACTGGATAATTTAAACTCAATTATAAATCAATTATGTTGCCCAACATTAAAGATTCTCTCCATTATCACTCTGATATTAACTTCTTATCACTTAATCATTAGTGGCTCCACATTATATTTTTAATATTTTTTATTATAAAATATTTGAGTTTAAAGTGCCCCCTAATCCTTTAAGGTAAGTTAAATAACAAAAAATAACCCTTAACCAAATATTTTATAATAAAAATATTAAAAAAATGCAATATAAAACCCACTAAAAGTGAAGTAATAGTAAGTTAACATTAAGGTGATGATGGAGGAATTTTTAACCTTGCAAAACATAATTGACTCATAATTAAGTTTACAATACCCGGTGATGTTTTTAGGTAAAATTGATGGATAAAAATAAATCTTAATCCTAATAGTTAAATGGTACTATCAAAGATAGAAATCAAAACAATATTTTTTAAAAAAAAATAATTTTAATTTAATAATAAGAGTTTAATAGAAGCATTTGCTCAAAAAGATGTTTCTTCAAATAAACCTACGTGACAGGAGATATTTGTCATGGATACACAGCCCATATGAAAAAATCCTCAATCAAGTGCGGTGTTTGCTACGAATGACATGCACAACCTGAAGACCATGAATAGCAAGCGCAGTTCGAAGGCCACGAATAGCAAGTGCAATTTGAAGACCACAAACAATATGCATAGTTCACAAGGATAAGTAGCAAATTTAGCACAACTTAAAACCACAAATATCAAGCATGAAGGCATAATTTATAAGAGTAAATAACATATTCAGTTTGGCAAGATGTCACAAAAAATAACCATAAGTGTAAAGCTCACGTGACAGGTGCTATATTTAGTCCCTTTATACGTGTTTCACAATTTTATATGAAATTCCATTCCTTCAATCCATATTTCTCTTGTAAAATAAATACATAAATTCTACAGAACATTCATAAACCATATTTCAAACGTCCTCTCAAGTGCATTGCATTATGTAACACACCAAATTTTTTTTTTAAATAATTTAACTCAACCATAGTTGAGTTACAGCCACCCAACACATTTTTATATCAATAATTTTAATATAAAATATTTTATAATTGGCTTCAACTCACACACTATAACATTTTAGATAAATTTTTATCTCCCACATGCCATTAGGCTAAATCACATTTGTCCATCCTTATACTCCCAACAAGTAAACTAAATCACATTTGTCCATCTTTATACTCCCAACGAGTAAAATAAGCAATTTAATAAATTTTCAACACAAGCCAGTTATTTGGCATTATAATCATGCCATTTTAACCAATCCAAAGTAAACCAAATATTAAAATTACAGTCATTCAAATTGTACCAAAAATAGAAATAGTTTGAAAGGTATAATTACATTTATATATTCATATAATTGACAATAAACAAAAAGCCCTAATATTGGCAATATAACACATTATAAATCATAAATTAAATACCCAAAAGAGACAGTGGATCTATACCACTAAGCCTCTGGGACTCCTCCACGTGTCACTCGTGGCTCTTCTCCTGAAAATTGTTAACCACATAATAAGACTCAAAAGTCCCAGTAACCAAAGCCAATTTATGATAGTGTATACAAACAGTTAAGTGTGTGCTTACTAAGTGAGAATTAAAAATAATATAATTTCAACAAATATAAGAAATATTACAATATACACAAACAACCATCCTTATATCCCTCCATTAACCTCGAGCCGTAGCCCTCACTCGGTGCTAAATTACTGGCCAAAGGTAGATTAGCCCGAGCCCTTACAAGCCACTTATTGAGCTCCAATAGGACGTGGCACATAAATACAACAATAATAGCAAGTCTCCCAACACCTCCCACAATAATTAAACAAATTCATAATAATATTGCACAATTATACAATATTACAAAATTCATAATTTTCTCAATAATCACCTAATTAACATGAAGTAACACTAATCACAAATTAAAAACATGGTTACCTTGTGGCTTTTTCAATAAATTATTCCTTAAAATTTCTCTTTCATCACAATCTTCACCAGTAATACAATCTACAAATAACATATTATTTATAAATATTAGTTTCAATTTTTGAAACTAATAAAATAATTCTAATAATAGAATTAAAAATATAACATAATTCTTAATCTCAATCTTAATACAAATCTATAGTTAATACTATTAAGTAAAATTTTTAACTCCTCTTTTAATTATCAATAAATATTAATAATCTAAAAATCAACTTCTAAACTAATTTCTATTATCAAAATTTTCTTTTTATTTCATAAATTCGTACCTAAAATACCCAAAAATTAAAAATTGAGTCTCTAGCTTAGAATCATAATCCTATAACCATAATAATTCATTTCTCATCCCAAATAATCATCTAAACCTCAATAAATCAACATATATTTTCAGATCTAGTTTAGAATTTGATCCATAAGCTACAGATTCAAAGATCATCAATAAATTTATACTCTAGAACATTTATTATACTATTGACAACCTCAAAAATCATATTTATTCAACATAAATTCATCCCTCTTCCAAATCTTAAATTTTCTACCACTACAAACTCAGAAATCAAAGAAGAAGGATGACTAAGAAAAATTTTTAGAACACTTACTTAGTCTTAAAAAGCTTAAAATCACACCCTAAATATCTTATTAAAAACTCTTACCTTAAAAATTTAGATATTTCGCACCGGCAACTCGCTTCTCTCCGCCTTAGCTCGCGCGCAGGAAAAGAATTGAAGAAATGAAAGGAAACGGGTGAGTTTTATAAAAATTCAGTGGGTCTCACATCTTTTTTTTTATATTATTTCTTCTTTCCTCTCTCTTCCCTTTTTTTTTATTATTTTATGTAATCATGACACGGCACTGAAAGCAATTTATTCTTTTTCTTTCCCTTTTTTTTAATACGTTTTCCCTTTTTTTATTATAATAATAATTTAATAATATTTTTTTAAATTTTTTTAGAATTATATCCTAAGTTAGATTTAATAATCATCTCTTACAAATTTTCTTACCTCTAAATATTATTTTTTTTAAATTTCTATTGACTCAAATTAACTATTAAAATTTAAATTGGGATGTTATACATTACACATATATATTTATATACACGCATATTTATATACAAATATATTAAAATAATAGATTACTAACAGGAATCAAATTAAGATTTCAGGTAAGATAATTTATCATTGACTTCTTTTGTAGTTCTATGCATCTTTCAAACACTTTATTCCACAAAATGTAAATGTATTTCAATCTTGTATTGATCTTACATTGCACAACAATTTGTTCCCAGTACTTGTAAAAATCATGACAAGATAACCATGATACACGCAAGTTTCAGATGGTACCTAATAGAACATCACACGCAAAATAATTTAATCCAATCCCAAATGATGAAGCAGGTCAAATTCTTGCTGGATTCCTTTATGATGACATGCAAACACATCTATAAACAGCTATAGAACTCTTCAAATAAAAACAAAGATCCTGGTAAAATAGTAATGCGGTATATCCTTTATCAATCCTTTCACAAAAATCTCACTAAAAAAATGCTTGAATGCAAAAGAAAGAGCCATAATTAATCTCTCTCCAAGATATACAATTCTAGCATTCAAATAATGAATTATCTATTCTACTATAAATGCTACATACCCCACCACATACACACATATCTTTCGTTACATGTGCATCCAAAGAAGAGATCAACTTTCTTTTCATATTCTTAGCCCTGGACTAATCATTCTAACAAGTTTAAAGACTATATTTCCAATCTTTACATACTAACATAGCATTCAGGTGCTGCAAATCCTAAGTATATATCATTAGTAGAGTTCTGAGCGTGCGACTTTTCTTGCAAGTTTATGGATACCAACTCATATCACTGAACACAACCATATACATTCATCCTTTATGTTAAGAACTATAATATCATTATGGTACCGTAATAGGATCATTGTAGCCAAATATACATATATTTTCTCCACAAGCGGCAGTTTAACACACAAATAATATTTATTAACAAGCAAGATAACGTTCACACCAAAGCCTTTTTCTCAATCAAGGGCTAGCCAGATCTCTAATGGTGATAATGGATGCCCCACTGTCATCGGCGACAACGAAAAAAAAAACGATGGAGAGGAAAGATAGGGTTCAGGTTTGGGAAATTAACTCAGGCTCTCTCTCAATCACGACTAAGTGCTTGTTTGGTTCAAGAGGAAGGGAGGAAAAGGAAGAGAAAATGAGAGGAGAGGAGAGAAGGGAGGGGAGGGGAACTCCCCCCCAATTTGGAGAAAAGGTTTTGAAGGGGAGGGGAGGGGCTTTATTTGTCTTTGGTAAAAGAAGAGTGTGTTAGTTAGATAGCTTTATTTGTCTTTGGTAAAAGAAGAGTGTTAATGTTTATTATTATTATTATTATTATTATTATTATTATTATTGAGCAAATTATTATTATTATTATTATTATTATTATTATTATTATTATTATTGAAAACCGAGGTGCCTCCCAAGTCTGAAGTACACATCGCGGTCGAAGTTGGAGAGGTATGCGATGATCTTGAGAAGAGATGTGGAAGTGCATTGTTCCTAGTTGAGGGTTTTGCTAAAACCTCTTCGCTGTCTTCTTCTTCATAGCTCTCTGTAATTTCGAAATGAATGCACTGCGCCGAGCATCACGAGTGCTTGCTTCTTCGGCCACTGCGACGGAACGCCTTGTTTCACATCCCACAGCCTTCATTCCTCAGTCCTATGCTACTGCCGCCCCTCGACGGAGATCCAAACGCGTCGAAGAACCTTCGGCCCCTTCAAAAGACGTCGCCGTTTCTGAAAGACAGAGGCCCACAGAGATTCCGTATCAGCCCAGGGCTGCCAATTTCGTCAACCTCATTGGTCAAATCCATATGCCAGTTCAGCTTCAAACTTCTCCCGATGGCAAGACTTGGGCTACCACCGTTATTATACGGGAGCTCACTTCTGATTCTTCCCATCTTTGGTAGGTAAACTTCTGTTTTCCATGCCCTCACTGAGATGCATATTGTTAAAAATAAAAAATAAAAAATTGTGTGGTTTCGATGGTAGTTTTATTAATATTTCAATGCATATCTGTCGTTTATGTTAGTTGAAATCATCTATCATGATGTGAACACCATTATTTACTCAGTAAATATATGTGCCACATTGGTGAAAATACTATTGGTTCATGATTCATTTTCTTTTTATTGACGGGTAGCTCTAAGTGATGCAGTGTTCTATAGAATTATTGGCACAAGTTGAAGCCATGGAAAAATTGATAGATGAGGTATATCATACCATAATAAATAGATTCCAAGTTTCGCAACAGTGGGAGTATTTCTTGCTTTTTAACAACTAGCTAAAGTTGATTAATAGGAAAATGATTTAGATAAAGGGCATGTCCTAATGCGTGTTTCCTACTTGTTCTTCATCGGATAAGTTCTTACATTTGTAGGAATTGTCAGATTCATGCTCTAAAACCAAATTGATACTGGACATTCATTTATTTAAGGCCAACACTGATTACATTGTTCTAAAACTCAAATGTTTCAATGTGTCGGAAGATTAGCTAAGTTGTCTAAAGGCCAACATTGATTACATTGTTCTTATATTAGGAGATACATGAGGTGAAGTTATATCTTATTACAAGTTATATAACTGGTGTCTAAATCTAATTTCTTCTTTTATCTGAAAATTGTTTTAATTTTTTTTTGGTACTTGCTACATCAATTTAGTCATGGAAATGTTGAAATATGGTCATCAGGATTCTCTTTAGTTCCATCCACTTTTGAGTTCATATCTGTTTCCTTTCTCATTATATAAGGATTCCAGTAAAATTTGAGGGGGATTTGGCTCATGTTGCTGCTTGCCATCTGAAACAAAATGACTACATACATATTGCTGGAGAGCTCAGTGCAGGTTCATCTTATTCAAATGAAAGTAAAGGCCAAAGCAATGTTCAGGTATATTCCAATCGGAACCCTTATGTTCACGTGCAATATTGGATGCCATAATTAATTGTGACTGTGGAAGTTGTTGAATAAGATCTCTTGATTAACAATTTTTTCAAAGGTTTAGTTGTTGATAGAGCACAATAGCATTGTGCAATCCATGTAGGTGACCCCACCTATTGGGATAAGGCTTGTTATTGTCATTGTCTATTAGAGTAAGTTTTAATTTTGCAACTTTTGAAGCTATTTGTGTTGTCATAATTTAAGTTGATCTCATATTTGTTTACCAATGGAGATAACAAGAAAGTTACCATTTGTTCAATACGTTTATCTCATGCATTTGGGGCCCTATTACACATGCTTGAAAGCTGTTAGATTGAATATATCATGTTCACGTCTTTGGTTTAATCATATTAGGTTTTGGCACAAAGCCTCAACTTTGTCCATGGATATCCTTTAGTGAAGGAAATATCTGCAGCTTCAAAGCAACAGGGAATCTCAGATTCATCTGGTAATCTGTTGCTTCTGGTTAATATTGCTCTCTCTTGATATGGAAAATTGGGGATGAGATGAAAATAATAAGAATATGCAAGCAGTTAGAATCAAATATTCCAAATATTTAATATTGTAGCATGGGTCATTAGCATCAAATGTATGTGTACTAGTATTAGCAATACTGTATAATATACAATATTATAGTAGCATGAAGCAAGACAGTTGGACAAAATAGCATGTATATGTTACAGTCAATAATTATTATTTTCTTATGTTGAGGAATCATGTTTTTATGAATGCTTGTGACAATTGCAAAGCCCTTTCTTTTGTGAAGATTTGTTTATGGATGTCTTTTCTCACATTTAGTTATCATTAATGCGCAACACAGAGAGTGAATTCTATACCATAAAACTGTCTCACCATTTTTTACTTTGCCATTCCGACATCGCTGTCAAATATTAGGAAAACCAAGACTATATAATGTTGTGATGGTATTAAAATGGCATGACCACTTGTTTGTCTGTCTAAGCTTGTAGCACCATCATCTGCTTTTACATTGAAGTTTGTGCTGTTCTGCTGCTTGGCAATAAAAACGAACATGAAAGTTTTTGACATTATGTTGAGTCTATCTTAGCAAGTGATAAGCTTAACACACTGAGTGATCTAACATTTTTATCTGATTTATAAAGGCCCGTTGTTGTTGTTGTGATTGTTGTGTATATTTACAGACAGCACAAAGAAGAATTCTGGCTGTACAAAGAACTCTGGCTCTGACCCTTTGTTGAGTTCTTGGAGAGAACTTCTGAAAGATCCTAAGCAATGGTGGGATTGCCGTGACAGTAAGCGCAAACAATTGGTAGTGATTGGTGGCCTTTAACTTGTTATTTTTCTCTGACTGATATGTTCTGGGAAGCCTCATTTTTTTTCAAATATATATAATAGGTAAATTTTAAGTTCCCTGATTTCAAGCGCAAGGATGGGACTCTCTCACTGTGGCTTGATAGGGCCCCAATATGGGTTCTTTCTGAACTTGAAGGATTGGAATTTGATGCTTTGATTCTGAAATCCAAGCAAGCAAAGGAACAGAATGGTTCGGATCTGAAATCCAAACAAGGAAATGAACAGAAAGGTCTGTATGAATACACTTCATGTTCTTGTGGTTGGATCTTCCTAATTCTGATGCAACCTAATCATTATTGGTGTGAATAGAGTTAATTTAAACTTCAAAGCTACTCTCAGTTTTTGGCTACTTGAGTTTGTATCTAGATAGAGAAGAATGTGCTTTTTAATTTTTTATAGCCTTGATATGTTCTCTACATTATGTTTGCTGAAAAGTTTAAAGATCTCTGGCACTTTCATTTCCTTATATGTTCATTTTTTTTTCCCATCTTTGCAACATTAATCTCAGGATTCCTCATCTCCTACTACAATCCCCACTTCGCCTGAAAAACATGTGATATGGAATGGAAAGAATTAATATATCGATATCAATATACAATATTTAATCTATAGCAAAACACATGATTCTCAAGACATGAATATTGCAACCTGTTCCTTTGACTATATTCAATGCCATTCTAAGACAATTTTATGTTTCTATATGATCTAAAAGAACCTGAAGGATGATGGCAGACTCCTACTAGGAGTAAGAAACCTATAATATTATTATTGATTTTGTTACCTTTTATATTCATCAGATTTCTTGTTTTATTAGAATTACTTTTTAGATTTAATTTGGATTTGGATTCGATTTGAATAAATGTGATCTTTTAAATTACTTGGGTAAACTTTTATTTAACTATTGAGATCTCTTTAGACTATCTTTTATTATTAGGCTTAGGGTTAGAGCTCTGTAAATAAAGTTAGAGCTTATTTGTTTGTTAGGCCTTTTGGTAAAATGAATAAAATTGAGGATTTTGTGATCAATTTCTCCCTCTGGTTCTCTTCTCCCTCAGTTCATCTGGTTCTCTCTTCTTTATTGCTTCTCTCTCTCTTCCTCTTCTTTGTTGTTTTACATCAATTGGTACCAAAGCCTAGTTGTCTCCCTGCTGTCTCCAGGAAACTCAACGGACCATTACATACATCGTCTATTTTAAATTTACATAGCTCTTGACATTCGATCCAATCCTCCCGCAAGAATCATTGCCAGCATTGACTGTTAATTACTTTGATCACTGAATGGTTTCCCACATCATCCAACTATCTTGAAGTATCAGCAGCTCTACTCTTTGAAGGAGAATTTTTTCAAGCAAGGGAGATGGGAGACTCTAGTAGCCTATTAGGAGTAAGAAATCCTAGAATATTAGATTGATTTTATGATATCTTTTAGATTGTTAGGATTTCTTTCTTTTTTGTTTTAATTAGAATTACCTTTTAGATTTTGATTTGGATTAGGATTTGTTTCGAATAGATGTAATCTTTTATGCTATTAGGGTGAACTTTTATCTAAGTATTGAGACCTATTATCTTTTTATTATTAGGTTCAGGGTTAGAGCTATATAAATAGAGCTTTTTTTTTTTTTTTAGACCTTTTGATGACTTGAATAAAATTGAATATTTGTGATCACTCTCTCCCTCTTGTTCTCTCCTCCCTCAATTCATCTGGTTTCTCTCTCCTTTCTTGCTTCTCTCTCTTCCCCTTTCCCATTCCACATCAAACCCTAATTTTACTAGGACAAATAATTGAAACTTATGGCCTGGGAAATTTTAGCATAAGGCTCAGGTATTCTAATTCAAGACAAGAAATAAATATTCATCCTACGATGGGATATGTTTCCCTAAGAGCCAAATGACTGAATTTAAAACCAGAAATTAATATAAATAAACCATAAATCTCCAATGACAGACTCTGCTTTTCATATTATAAATACGTTATGAATATATGTGAATATGTGATTCTTATTCTTAGTATTCGTTCATGGTACATCAATATGTTTTGAGGTCATGTACTTCCACTTGGTATAGATGATGCAAGTTGGAGAGACGTGGTGGAAAACCCAGATAAATGGTGGGATAATAGATCAAATAAGGTAACCTTGGTTTCTCAGTTATTTTTTTGTTGTTTCATTTTGGTGAAAATTTGCATGACGTTGTTACAGTTGTATAGATAATGCAGAAGGCTTGTTATTGTAATGTCAAACACTCAGTTTATGTATTGGATATTGTTTGTCATTCCTTTTGATTATCAGAAAAATGAAAGATATCCTGACTTCAAGCACAAAGAAACCGGTGAAGCATTGTGGCTTAGTAGTTCCCCAAGTTGGGTATTGCCAAAGTTGCCGCCTGTAAAGGCGAAAAAAGTGAGAACTTAACACCGAACAAAACCTGGTTGGAAGCATTCTCTCTCTCTCTCTGTTTTTTTTTTTTTTGGAGGGAAAATCACTGCAAAGTCCCTCAGAGATTCTAATTTCCATAAGATCCCATGAAATTATACATAAAATTTTTTTAATAAATAAAGGATTTGGGACTTGAGGGTAAGTTGATTCCATGGGACTTTATGGTAATTAGAATTTGTATGAGATTTCCCGTTATACTGATATCTTCAGGATTGATTTGCTCAGGAATCGATGTAGAAACTGTTTCTCATGGGCAATTATGATGATTGTTAGAAGTTTGAGACAATGTTGGATCTCCTGCGCACTTGATGTTAGGTTGATGCATGGGGCAAATGTGAATTCTATTATGATCTTTGCAATTCCAAAGGGAAATGGTTATCAAGTCTGTAGTCTCTCTGACCCCCAACCCCAACTGTGAACAATTTGTACAAGGTTTACGATTGATTTACAGGGAACTAGAGGAAATCTTGTTAATCCAAAAAGAAAAAAGGGAAAAATTACATATAAGTTTGTGGAGCAAATTTATTTATAAATAAATTTTTTGAAATTCAAAAATTTCAGTCAATTCTTTGAGAGATGAGTGTCATTGGAATTTGGAGTGCAAAGGCAATAATGTCATTATTAAAAAATATATTATATCAATCAAGTAATTTATAATTGATTTATTGGCAATCCATAATTTTATATTATTAATTTATATATTCAATTATTAAATTAATTATGCTTTATAAGTTTAAAATTAATTATATACTACTATTTTATTAAAATTTATAATTATCATTTTGACATTTTATAATTATAATTTTATATATGTAATAGTTAAACTGATCATGTATTATTAATAAAATTTAACATTAATTATTTACAACTATCTTTCAGTAATTTACAATTATTTTCAATATTTTAAAATTAAAACTTTACGTATTTAATGTTTAAATTAATTATACATTACTAATAAAGTTTATCATCAATCAATTATAATTACTTTATTAGTAATTTATAATTATTAATTTAATTTTTTACAACTATAATTTTATATATTCAATAGTTAAATTGATTATACATTACAAGTTAGTAATATTTTCTTTACATCTCAATTTCAAGTTACCTTTAAATTTCAAAGGGTTTGACTGTAGTTTATAAATTTTACAAGATTTATTTATTTACATAAATATGCTTCATGAAACTAATATATAACTTTTTTAAAAAAAATTATAGTTTTATTTATCAATCATGCTCGCGCCAATATACCACTGATCATTGATGCTTAAATGTCAGGTTGTATGGTATCTTCATTAAAATTCATACGTGATGTTTTAAAATATTATAGTGTTGTTTTTTTGGGCAAGTAAAAGAGGCCCAATGGCCTAAATAGCGAAACAGGCTAAAATACCATCCTAAAAAAAAAAAGCACCAAACAGAACCCAAAAACGAACCAAGCTTAACTAGGATCAAAGGTTGTCTTTGACTTCTCCATATCCAGCCAAAATGATGCTTCAACTCACGCTGGCACCTCATTCTAGACGCAAAAGGAGATCTGCAAATCCAGGCTTCACTTTGCAAGCAAATCTGCACAATGATTCCCAGTTCGATGAACATGGCTCAAACGAACCTCCCAACTCTACCTAACAACCTCTCAATCTCCATCATCTGATGATCAACAAAGTTTCCAGCCTTCATCTTCCCCTTAAGACGATTCACGATCTCTAACGAGTCTACCTCCACCTGCAACTTTCGGATCCCATGTTCCTATGCTAAGAGAAACCCCTTATATGAACCCCACCATTTTGTTTGCAATGCCGAGCACCACCCCATATATGCTGTGAACCCCCCCCCCCCAAACAACTACTCTCCTTCATGATTTCTTAGCATGCCACCACAACTTGCCCTCCCTGAATACCCTCTACTCATTCTATACATATTGAGTTTTACCCAATCATCAGCATGTCTAACCCACTTCCTCTCCAGACTTCCTTTACCCTTCCCATCAACAAGAAGAGGCGAGGCTTTGACGGTCCAAATTGTTTGAATTTATTGACTCAAATAGAGTTAATGGGAATAGATTAGAGTATCTAAACTTAGGTATAATGAGTATTGGTGTCTTGGATTGTTGGGCACCATTAATATCCAAAAATCTCATTTATTATGGGTGGTTGAAAGATTGTGATGCCATTAATGAGGATTTAAGTGAAGATTGAGGGTTTAAATGTTTGAGATGGTAATGTTGATGAAATTTAACTTGATTAATTATAGTATTTGGCTCTTGGTCACCTATTGGATTGAAAAATTCAAGCTTGAAAGTTAATAGATTGAAGGGTAAACCTTTGACCTCTAAAGGTTTGAGGTAATCGGAGAATCCTTACTTTGGATAGTTATATGTTAATTGATTGTTAAATGTGAATTGTGAATGTTACATGCATGGGTTGATTTTCAATGTGAAAAGCATGGAGTATATGAAAAATTGAATATGCATAAGGTTATTGTGGCTTGAAATGCAAATGCCTAATTAAGATCTTTTTAAATATGAACATGCATATGTCCTTAGAAAAATGAATGTGATGATTATGTGAGATAGATGTGTGTTCATGAGAAATGGATTTTGAGAAAATGATAAGAATACATAATTGGATAGTGTATGGTCGTGAGCCCAACGTGATTGTTGTAATAATGAGTATATGAAAACGAAAAAGTAAAAACGAGTGAGTAATTGATTATGGCATGATTAGTGGCAGGAGTTTGCCTATGGATTGGGAGTAGAGAAAAATCTATATAGTATTTAGGCTACCCTCCGGTGCACTGAGGTATAGCCTTGTCCCATAGTTTGTTGAGGAACTGTCTCATAATTTGTCGAGGGACTAGAACTTAGCTATCTCTACCAGTTTAATGAGAAGAATAGCCTAAGGTATGAGACACCCCAAGGATTTGAGAATGGGAGAAGCCATGGTCCAAGAGTTAGTCTTGTGATCTTTGACAGGGTTACACCTCACAATTGGTGAGTTTGGGTAGTCCAGTCACACGGACAAAGCCCTAGTCAGTGTTATAATCCACAATTTCAGTTTGAGGAAATAAGGAGGATATAAGGTTGGCTGATCATTGCCTAAGTAAATATATGAAGTGTCACACGTTTTAAGTGGTAGCAAATTGCTTGAATAATAGATTATGTCATATATCTGAGAATATGATGACAATACACCTAGTTTGTGAGAGATAAAGAAGTTATTTAATAATAAATGACAAGTTATGATACATGTGAGTTTGTTTTACATACTTGGTTCCTTATGCATGTACTTGGTTTATAATTGATATATAATTGCTTAGGGTAGGTTTAACTTTGGTTACTAAGTAGTTAAACTCACCCCTTTCATTTAACATTTTTCAGGCTCTAGCTCTGGTGCTAAGAGGGAGAAGCCTAAAGAGTCTAGGAATTAGCATATTCCTTTCTGTATGCCTCTAGCTTAGTTTATTTTGTGTAATAACATATGTTCGCTGTAACATCTGAAAAATTTTAACCCTGATTCATTCACCTAATGAGGGTAATTAGTGAGTTAAGGAGGTGTGTGGCCAAAGGGGCTTAACTTGGCATAATTGATGTGATTTCAGCCCTAGAAGTGGGTCCGAATTGATGACAGGCCACCCGGGCAAGGAAAGAAGAAGAAAAAGTGAAAAATTATTTTTTATGCCACATGTTACAACGCTTGGTTGGTTTGCTGTGGTGCACAAAGACAATTTAAACATAACGAGCTCCTCTGTGCCATGTGCCGTAGCGAAAAGCATCGTGTGCCGTGGCGCACGGCCAAAATTTTGATAAATCAGTTCGTGTGCTGCACAAAAACAAAAGAGAAAAGAAGGAAACAAAGAGCTTGACTTTGGCTCCGCTAGGGCACAACATTAGGTACTCTTGAGGCTAGATTGAAACTCCCAAACACCCAAGGTAAGATTATGGTTCCTTCTTCTTCCTTTCTCTCCCTCATTTGTAATGATTTATGGTAGGATTTGAGTTGGGAGATGGATTTTCGATCCATAAGAGTATAGGTTCAATTTCACTGGTTAAAATAAGTATAATAGGAGTTATTTAATGTATTGGAACACCACATTAAGGATTTTAGAAGTGGATGACCCATGGGAGCATTTATTATCCAAAAATTGTCATAAAAATGGTAGTTAGGAGTGTTTAATATGCATTAATAATGGTTTAAGGTGTTACTAATGATAAGGTGCATTGATGAAATTTAATAAGCCATTGGGTATGAATAAGTAGTAATTATGAGTTAGTTAAAAATAATGTATGTGGAGTTTTATGTTAATGAAGCTTTAAAAGTTAGACAATGATGATGTTATTGTGGTTTGAATGTATAGAGGTTCATTTTGGCACCACTCGAGCTTGTTGAAGCTTTGGGAAGTTGGTATAGTGAGGGGTAAACCTTTGACCTCTTAAAAGTTTGAGGTAATCGGGAGAAACTTAATTTTTATAATTATATATTAATTGTATTTGTGAAATGTGATTTATGGGTTAAAATGATTATGTATATTGGCAAGTACTTGATTTGTGAAATGATTTTTGGAAAATAAAACCTTGATTCTATCCCTTGATGTTTTGCTAAATTGATTATGATTTATTACTATGGGTGAAAAATTGTGTTATACTATGTGTTAAATTGTGGAGTGTTGAGTTATGTGAGTTCATGTGTTATAAATCATTTGTCAAAATACATATTATGTGAAATATGTGCATAGTATGATCATTGGCGAGAGTTCACCTAAGGAGAGGAGTAGATTGGCGGAAATCCACATGGTATTGGTAGTAATCGTTAGAATCGAGAACTAGCCGTGGCACCAACCATTGGAATCAGGAGGTAGCCTTGTCCCATGATTGATTCGAGACTGTCCTACTTATTTTATGAAGGATTCAAACCTAAATAGTCTCCACCAGTTCATGAGGCTAGATTAGAGGTATGACATCCCATGGTTGTTAATATCAGGGGAAACCGAATTACATAAGTGAGTGAGTTCACCCTGGCCTAGTAGCTCCTCACAAGTGGAAGGCTGGGTTAGTCCGTGAAGGACATAGCCACATGATAGCAACTAATTTCATGTCAAAGGTAACAGGAGGATATAAGGCTGGTATATGATCATGCATATAAGTCCAGCTGCATGGTTATTAGTTTTATGGTCTGACACATGTTAAGGGTGCATAGTTGTTATTTTTATGACCCTATGTTATGTTCTTGTGAAATAACATGGTATGGTGTTCTATGACAAGCCTGATCATATAGTTATTAGTTTTGTAAATCGTGGCCTAGTGTTATGTGATATATGTGCTTATTTACCTAATTGCATCTATTTACAATTGATATGTAACTGTAAGGGTTAAGTGAAACTTGGTTACTAAATGGTTGTACTCACCTCTCAATTCTCAACATTTTCAAGACCTAGCTCATTAGATCCGAGTTGGGGAAAACATATAAAGGCTTAGGATTGGTGGAGTAATCCTCTATATGCCTCTCTTTTATTACTTTCATGTGAATTTGTTAATGTAATTGCCAATTAGGATTAATTGACATGACTTGTGTACTACTTGCATGATTTTAAGTATAACTAATGTATTTTGTGCCCTGGGTTAGTGAGTTTTTGTTGTGAACTCGTGGATAGGGTTAAAATACTTGTGCAAGTAGAAACATTTGTAATTTGAGAAATTTGGAATGAAATTATTGATTTTGTGCAACTTTTCCTCCCATTTTATGTTTTGTGAAAATCGGGGTTGAGTGGTGTTTTTTGACATAAGTGCGTTTGATTGTGTGTGATGCATTGCACGAGTCCGCAAGAGTCTATTGAGTATGATCGGAGGGTTGGTGTAGGCTATTGGCACGTGTAGTTGAGTTGGGACACCCCATTTGGGAGATTTTGTGAAAATGTGGTCAAAATGGGTTTTCATGTTCAACTTTTTATAGAAAATGAGTTTGAATGTGAAACCTGTGCCATTGGATAGAGCTAGGAGAAAGCTCTGTGTAGACACCAAAACCACATCAATTGGACATTGGACAAAGATTTGGGACACGTTAGAAATTCACTCCCCATGCTGTCAAATGACAGCATTGATCTATCAAATTTCATGTAATGTGCCGCGGCACATGACTCCTCATGCCGTGGTGTATGGCATAGAGGAGACATGCCACAGCACACGAGCCATAAGCCATGGCACACATGTTATTTCCTGTATAAAATTTTGTGTTTGAGTTTTAAAACTCATTATTTGGGTCCCAATTGATTTTTAAGCTTCCGCTTTATTTTGAAAACTCTGATCTAGAGTCCTTAAATCTTGTTTGAGATTTGAATTGTGAAAAATTAGGATTCCTTTGACTTAATTTTGAGAAATTCCTTTTTATTAAGCTTTACAATTTGATAATCATCTGAGGGTTAAATCCCAAATTACCATAATTTAGAGTTAATTGCGGTTTAACCTCAGGGAGGTTACATTTGCCAATTTTAGGATGCATGCCATCACACTTGCACTTTGTTGAGAATGTTAGATTTATATTTTGGGCCCTGAATCTTTGTGTATGTTGATATATATTTATTAATAGGGCTAAAATACTAGTGTAAGTGTAGAAATAGATATTTGAGTATGTTATGATTGTTTTGGGTGTAAAATAATGACAATTTACCTACCCTTTATTTTTTATAAAATGGGGTTGAGGAGTGAAATTTTGTTATACTGTTCATGTAGTGCTTGTGACGTGTTGTACTGGTAGTCTCAGGTCCATTAGATATGATACAGGTGTTAGAAAAGGCTTTTGGCACATGTTGAGGGTTTTGGACACTCATTTTGTGTTAAAGTGGTTTAAATGTTTCTGGGTATCTAACTTTCTAGTGTGATTTGTTTTGAAAGTGAAATCCATGCCATTAGCTAGTTCATGAAAAGAGCTTTCCATAGCCACCTAGATCACATCATACGGACATCAGACCAAGAATTGAGGTGTGTCAGAAGTTCCCTAATTCTGCTGTCAAATGACGACAGAACCTGCTGATTTTTCGTGCAACACACCGCGGCGTAGCGCGCACAAGCCATGGTGCATTGCCCTGTATCATAGCACATGTTTTGTTTTTCAACTGTTTTTGACTTCTTTCACTCCTTTGAGACATCTCATGCTTCCAAAATTTATTTTACTCTGATATAAAGAATTTTAATTGATTTAAACTCATTGTCATTTAGAAAACTTGGGACCCCTCTCTTTTGAATTAAACCCTAGTAATTATTCTGTGAGTTAATCCTTTGATTACCATGAGTTTTATTGGCTAATTGGATTTAGTGAAGTGAGAATGTTATAAGAATGTCATACTGTGATTCAAAGAACAATAATCACTTGTTTGCAAAACATGCCATGCGTCATAACTCACACCACCATGTGCTGCGACATGTGGTACAAAGCAACAATAATACGTTGTGGTGCACATGACAGAAATTTTGCTGTCAAATGACAGTTTACAAAAGCAAACTTTTGCTGCGTACCGATTTCACACTTGATGTCTTATTGGAGTGATTTAAGCACTCATATGAAGCTTTTAACATATTCTACCTAATAAGATAAGTTTAGATACGATCCAACAATTCGATCTAAAATTAGACACCCGGGTGCAAAAAGTCACTTTTTCTTTCAAAACTTGCACCCTAAATGTTCAATTTTCATTCATTGTCCTATAAGAGCACTTTGGGCCTTGAACCAAGTCCAAAATAATCATATACACCTAATTAACACATCATATCTCATATAACACATTAAATACTCATATTTATCTCTCGATACCACATTTCACAATTGTGGTCTTACATGAGACACAACACAAATAACCCCATACACATATATACTTGTTCAACTTTCAACCATACGACTTCCTCATATGAGGCTAAGCCTCTCTATATGGTTGGAAATCACAAATACAATTGACTTATACAAATGGGCTAAGCCTCACCATTTGGTCAAGATCCACACATACACACATTTTATCATAACAACTTCACATTCAATACAAGTGGAAGAAGTTACACAACATGACATAAACTTGCTTGGATAGCATCTAGGCCTACCCACGTATTCACCACCGTGTGATACACTCGATAAGATGTAATATTATACACACAAGCAAGTTCCCAACAAGTTCATAAATACTCCTTCTGGTCTTATTTATAGGGCAAAGAAAGAAAAAAAATTTAGTCCTATTTATAAGTCACGTCATTAAATTTTCATTACAAATTTCCTCTTTTACCTTTCATTAAATGTAAGAGAGAAAAAATGCTATTAAAGTATGTATATCTAATAGGGGTAAAGTTGAGAACTTATTAAATTTTAAAATAAAGTTAATGAGTTTTAAGGTTTTCCTTGATACTGGTAAAATATATTAGAAGTGACTTATAAATAGGACCAGAGGAATATATACATTCACATATATTCATGAATGGTAGTTGGCAACTTAAATCTTTATCTACATTATTATACATTCATTACACAAAAGCAGTCATAACACTATCGAAAAGAAGCTAATCTTTCTTTACTTCCTTTCGCAATCTTCTTGTACTCTCTTCACCTATATACAAAAGTAACGGAGTGAGACATACATCTTGGTAACTTAAATAAACCCCAAATACTAGTTAGTCAGTAAAATCATAAACAAGAGATAAAGTAACATATACTTTAACAAAATAGTATACATATACATATACATGAATTCATAATCATCCATCCATTATGCTTATGCACTCCCAGTTTCCCCTAGCAGAGCAAGCTCAACACTCAAATTAAGACTTATAGCCTTATATGAAACCCATCAAACCTCTGCCTCGACCAAGTATCATCAATATGGGTGGTCTCCTAAGTCCCCACTAGTGGAGTATTCTCAACGCTTGGACTGTCAGGACTTTCTAACTTTATATAAAGTAGGACCATGACCCCTTACCCTAGTATAGGATATACTCATAGATTATTCTCCTAAGTTCTTCCAGGCAGAGCAAGCTCTACCCTTAAGACCTTTAGGACTTTCTAGCCTTATAGAGAGTAGGGCCGTGATCCCATACCTTAATTTAGGGTACACTCACGGATGCAAATGCACATGTATATGCATATGTCTCTTCTCATACATTTCAAGCATCACTCACACACCTGCATGTATAACTCTTTCCCAATATTGCTACTCTATCAGTTCATAAACACAATTGATATAGCTATATAAATTACTTTTAGATAATTTCACAAACCAACAAGTAAAAAGATTACTCTAGTTACCTGGTACCCTTACTACCAAGGGTTACCAATCTCATAAGCCACTTCTTAAATGCTCAATCTACATAAAGCAATGTCCCTCAGTCAGTTCTCAATACTCAGCTTAGGTACTACTTTGGCTAAACTAAATCCCTCAACACATATAACAGGTAAATTAACACCTTTTAAGCTCACATAGCTAATTCTCTATAGTCATTCACCCTTAGGCTACTTAAATGGCCAAAAAACCCCCTTAACTTACTTATTAATCAATTTTCTTCACTTTTAACCTAATAATTTAGGCTAATTATGCCCATATTATTAAATCTCAACTATTAAACTCTAGACCAATCGCAAAACCTTAGTTTCACACCCAAAAGACCTTTTTAAACCTTTCCTTTAGATTTTAAACCCTTAAAACTTCCTGATTCAATTTCTTTACTGATCAAACTTAAAGAAATTAGGTACAAACGAAGTACAAGGCAACATGAAACTAAACCAGCAAGTCATTAGCTAAGGCAAACCTCCAAACTCTAGATAATTGAAGCCTTATCATAGAGATTCTCTCTCTCCTTCTCAAATGTGTTTCTTTCCCCTCTTTCCTTTTGATTCACGAGCTGATGCACGTCAGCTTTAAGTAAAGCTAATCTTATTAGTTTTGGCGTATTAAGTCCCAAATGGCCGTTTTACCATCTGATCTTATAACCATATCAACTAATCAAGACCACATAATAATCCCCCATCCAAAATCATAATCAATCCACTAATTACCAATCCACCTCTAATTAGCAACTAGTTTCCTAGATTTGAAATTCAAGATGTTACAAATCCTATCATAAAACAATTCACATCTCTTCAAATTAACCTTTGCTCCCCCAATCTTTTCTATAGGGCCTCTAATATCATTTACATCCCCAAGCAATAACTAAGGATCCTACAATAAAAGAGCCATTCTAATCATCTTGCCCCAAAAAAACTCTTTTATCTACTTCTCTTGGGTTAACATAGGTAATAGTAAGGCCTAAAAATCTTCACTACCAAATTTGACCTTAAAATGGCCAAATTGCCTTGAATTCTCACACAATTCACCTCCACAGTATTTACATCCCACGCCACCCAAATCCCTCTTGCAAATCCCATCCTTTCAATAACAATAAAGTCTTGAAAGTCAAACTTCATAAAAAAATCTCTTGCCTTCCTAAAAGACACTCTTGTTTCTAAAAGAGCAACAATTGCTGGTTTTCTCATTCTCAACATCATTCTAACACCCCTTTCCACCTCCTTTTCCCTTATACCTATACAATTCCAAACTAGAATATTTTTTTCATATCAAACTAAAAATAAAGAAAACTACAACCTTGATCTACTCTAGATGCATAATAGCGCTATCAAAATCCTCCTCCTAATTTTCTATCTTAACAAATTCCTTATCAACACTCATGTGACCATTGTTAAGAGGTTTGCCTCCTCCTTCATTCATAAATTTCCTTTTTTTCCCTACTTAATCTATGTAATACCTACTAAGTATTTTGATTCAAATATGCAAAGGACTCTCTATAAACACACAGAGCTCTATCCTCCATCATATTCACCTCCTCATCCACCACATTCACACTCCCCTTATCACTCCTCTTTATATCACCCTAAATCTACCTCTCTCTTTGCTGAATAATCTCTGGTATTTGCTTTACAATCTCTATTTGACTCTCTTTATGCCATTTCTTTGCCAACTCTTCCCAAGTTTTATCCTCTTGTTGGATAATTGTGGCTGCTCAATTACCATATCCACTTGTATTTTTTACATACAATCTTTATTAAGCGGCACCTCTTCCACATCTAAACCTTCGAACCTCGAACCTGATTTCCCCTTTCCCACCTTGACTCCTCCTTCCTCCCTATTATCAAAACATAGCCTCCTCCCTTAGCTTCTAAACCTTATTCCAAGGTCCTAAAATTCTCGTTAAACCCTCCACATCTCCTCTATCATTGCCTTACTCCTCCTAATCCTTAGCAATAGTCTTCTTCTTGGATTCCTTCTCAATATGTCCATGTTTTCCACACCAATAGCATAACTGATGAAGGCCCTTATACTCCACTACATATTCAAGTTTATCAATGATAAATCTAGGTAAAAGTGCCTTAGTCAAATCAAATTGACCTCAAATTTTAGCAAACTTACCTTGAGGTTGCTACATCCACCTTCACTGTATGGCATATTCTATCTCCAATAGCCACCAATAATTCTTCACCATAGTTTTCTAAAGGCAAGTCAGTAAGTTAAACCCAAACAAGCACATCTTCAATTGCTTCCCTCATAGGTTCAAAATTCCATCTCCATTCTCAAACAGTCAAATAGCAATCCACAATCAGCCATGGTCCCTCACACAGACTCCATTGATAATAATCCTAGTTAGAAAACTTAACTATAAAAAAATCATTCCTTAAATCCACTACTGAAATAACCCCTACCTTCACCCATATACTCTACAACTTTAATTCTAGCTTCCAAACCCCTATCCACTATCCCAATAATTTCATAATCATACTGGACTGTTGAGGGGCACACGACCTCCTCTTTCCCTCTTTTGAGATCATAAACTCTAGTATATTGATCCTCCCCTCTCTCATACTCAATTATAGTTATGCGTAAACTCCTCTTCTTCTCATTCACCTTCTCTTATCCGACAACATTCTAATCTATTCCTTTCAATTGATCCATAAAGGATCCATTCAAACCAGTAATACTTGCATCATCTTTACTCTTCTTCATGCTTCTCTATAGGTGATCGTCATCCTCCACCACATTCCAACCACCAGCCTTCAACATAGGGAAGTCCACCAGAGAGAGCACTATAGCAGCCATAAATATTATAGTAATTTAGTTCATGAAATAGTAATTTAAAATAATTTTCTATCATTATTTTTCAAATATTCATTCATCATATTGATTCTTTCAAATAGTAAAAAAGGATTACTTATGTGACTCCCCCATTTATCAAGTAGATTTTTGTGCATCATCCGCAATGGTAGTTTTTTTCAAAAGATGATGACAAGAAAAGTACCCACATTGGGTGCTCATCGGCCAAAAAGCTAATGCTTTATTTTGTAATGATTGTTGTTGAACCTTGATTTTGATGATAATAAAATAAGAGAAGTTTGCATCTTATAAGATTAATAAAATGGCATGTAAGGGAATTCGAGTTCTTTGCTTCAAATTCCTAACTTTTTGCCTTATTTCCAAAATAGGTGTGCTTATTCTGAAATAGCCATGAAACCTCAAACAACTCTTGTATTCTTCCTTAATTTTTTTATCCCTTAAAATTGAGTATTTGACTTTATTTTAATTTCTTAAGGACCTTTTGTATTAATTAGAAGGTATTTCAAGTTAATCTAGAATCAAAAATCAAATTTTAAGAGCCTTTGTCACTTTCTGTGAAATGGGTCCTTATTCCAAAATAAGCATCACTATTCCATAATAGCTTATTCCTCAATATGTCATCTTATTCCCAAATAACCTCACCTTACCCACTCAGAAATAGCCTATTCCAAAGGAGGCTTCCTTATTTCGAAATAATGCATTTTTCACTTTGAGCTATTCATGTGCATCTCTCATAACTTCATATTAAAATAAAATGCTCATTTAGGAATAGTTTGCTCAGGAATAACCTATTTGGGAATAGTTTCTCTAATTCCTAAATAGAGAATTCAAGATCAACTCCTTGTATATATCTTCCTATATATATTCTATACTTTGGAATAAGCTTGGTCATCTTCTCGCTATTGTGTTCTTCACTATTTCAGAATATATCCACTTATCCGAAATAAACATGTTAGATTTTACTTCGTTTCTCACAAGAAAAACAAAGGCTCTTCAAAACTTTCTCCTTTCCTTTTCCTTTCATCTACTTAGAATTATGAGAGTTATATAATCCCTCTAGATGCATTCTAAACACACTCTTAGGATGAATTGAGCTTTCCTCAATCTTATTCGTAAATTCCTTATTCCCAAATAGTGATGTTATTTTGAAAGAGCTTCTTATCTACCTTGTTAGAACATGTAATGCAAAGAGACGTTATTTTTCCTTACTTGACGTGTGAGAGAAAGCTCCGCCATAAAGCACTATTATATTGTCTCGTTTCAGAGAATGCTCAGACAACTTAAAAGAAAGAAGAAGATGACTCTAACGACTATATTCATGAGTGTAACGGATCATTTATGAAGCCCAACTATAAATAAAAGCATTTATGAAGACGAAAAGAAGAAGAATGCACACAAACGAACATAAGTTATACTTATTTATTGTTTAGCAACTTTATGAGTTTACATTAATTAAGAGTGAACTTTATTGATTATCTATCAACTCTTAGTGAGAGTATTTGACAATAGTAGTTCATTCTTGAATTTACTCTGTTCATCTCTGTTTTTATGACTTGAAACAGAAGATCTTAAGTTTAGGGAGTTTGAGATGGATATATCATTACTTTTGTAAGGGAGAGTGATTTAGACTATAGTTTAAGTCTAGGATTGCACTGAAGTTACCAAGAGCTTGGATTGATTTTTGTAGAGTTAGTGGACAAAATCTCAAGTAGTGATTAAGGATTGGACGTAGGTTCAAATGGTTGGAGCTAAATAGGATAAATATTTATGCAAGCTTCTCTTCCTTTCTCTCCATTGTGTTTGGTTATTTTGTTCTAAACTCATTTATGTAATCTTATTATTATTAGGCAAATTTTAATTTATGCCCAATTCACCCCCTCTTAGGCTGACTTTCAATTTTGCTATTCATTCTAAATTGATTTTTAAGTATTTTTAATATTGTATTTGCTAAATAAAAATTTTGAATATTAAATATAGCCAATCTTTTATGAGTGATGAGCACTATCCTTCATAAGATCAAGATTGTTTAGATTTAAAGTTGGGAGAATGACACATAAATATCACTGAAATATGCATATCCCAAATAAAGCCCACGAAATGGTTTAATGACTTTGAAATCCCTTGAGATTTCTCTAAAATTAAGGTTTTTAATGAAATGATAATATCCTTCAAAACCGCCTCTTCATCCTCCAGCACACAGACATTATCACTTTCCATTTTTGACTTCAATTTCTCTTGACAGTGGAAACACTCATGGCTCATTGGCAAAGGCTCTTCCAATTTAACTCTCAAGTTGGGACACCCTACAAATTGAGGCACTCTCAATTTTAGTCTCCCATTCTTTGAGAACAAGTTGAAGCTTCACTGCCGTGCGACGTCTTCCCTGTAGACTAATACGGCTCTTTGTTAAATCGGGATGTAATAAAACAAAATGGTTTTGAACTTTGAAGTAGTTTATGGGTTGGTAAGCAAGTATTTGATTTTTTTTTTTTTTTTGCTGAATGAGATGATGCGTTTTTTGTAGTTTAAAAATGGGGTTATGGGATTAGTTTCTTATTTTCAATAAAACTTCACCAAAAATCTCAAAAATAAGATTCCTGGGTTGTCGGAGGATGGAGGAATGTGGCAAAATACTTAATGGATGGAGAAAGCATATTGTTGACAAAGAGAGACTAACATTAGGATTGGTAATATTGGAGATCTTGCAATTGTTAGAGCAACAGTATGGAGCAGAGCCAAGAGAGTGTAAAAATTTTGCTGATGTTGTAGATTTTCATGATGATGAGGACTACAGAGGCGGAAAAGAAGGATTTTAATAGAGGAAAAGGGAGGAAAATATTCCCTCCTACTCTCTGTAATTTGGAAGGGAGGATTAATATTATTAATTAATAAATTCATTATCATTATTATTATTTCTTTTATTTTTTATTAATTTAATTAATAGAAAATAAAAAAGGAAATAAAATTGAAAATTCATTTATTAGTATTGGAAAATTCTGAATATAATTCTAATAATAGAATATAATTATAATAATATAATATATCAATAATAATATTAACTTAATTTTTTAATTTAATTCACAAAAAGATAAAAATACAATTATCTTAAAGAACAAACAATAGTAATCAATACTGACATAATAGAAGTAAGTGAATCAATCAAATAGTCAAACTCTAAAGAAATATCATTATTTATAGTCCAAGACCATGTATATTGATAGATAGAACTGCTATTGATTTGATGAATAGATAAATTCATTAAAAAATAATAATTATACTTAATAATAAAACACTAAAAAAAGCCCACATACGTTAAATATTTTTTGTTGGCATGGGAAAAAGGACAAGTCCCATTTCTATTGGCTTTTTTTTTTTTTTTTGAAAAAAAGCTTGAGAATCTATGGGCTATTAATAGGGGTATTGTCAAATAAGGGGAGGTAGAAAAGGTTTTTTGTTTCTTTTAAAAAAGTATGAAGAAGGTTAGTAAGGTAATTTCACTTAAGTTGTTGATTCCAGAGAAGTGTCATGGGACCTTAGGGTGATTAAGTCATTTTAAGGTTCTAATTTGAAATTTTTATATTTCATGAGAATTTTTCTGTCATTTTCCCTTCAAAGTTTTTTATTTTATTATTTTATATTTAAGAAAATAATTTTTTTAATAATTTTATTCATCACCAATTTTATCAGTGAAGATTCAATCTGAACAATTTAATTTAATATTAATTTTTTTATCTTTTACAAATTAATTATCCATATGTACTTTGAATAGTACATATTCAATATTTTTTATAATTTTTATAAATTTTTATTTTGATAAATATAATTTTAAAATAACTAAAAATCAATGTAAATTATACCGCAAGGACAAGGGATCATTTCAAAATCAAAATGAAAGACGAAAAGGCTCCTTTTTTTTGTCATATTTTTGACATTCAAAAAGTAATTTTTTTTTTAACTTTCAAATAGTTTAATGTTGTTTGGATACAGTTTTTTTCAAATCTAAAAACACTCTTTCGAAAGCACATTCAAATAGGCTCTAAAAGTGAACTTTGCCAGTTCATCCAAAACAAAACAAAAAAGTGAACTTTGTCAATTGAAATATTTGGAGCTTTGTCCGACTGCTTGACTTGTAACCCCAAAAAATGAATGTAAATAACCATTGGCTAAAGTAGCAAATTTGCCACGCACTATTTTTCCAGAAACATCTAGTAGACTCAACTATCAGATAGTGTGAAACAAACCATGAACTTTCAAAAATAGAGTATCCAGTAGCTCACTGTTAACTTTAGTGGACAGACGTTATATGGGCTCACAATGACACATGGGACTCCACGGGCACTTCACAATAGCATGTGTAAAAGTGCAAATTTAATCATGAATTATTTTTCAAACAACACTGGGTAACCTCTAGCTACTATAAAAATGGAACATCTAACACCTTCTCATCAATTTTGACCAAACATAATTTATTTTTATATTTATGAGACTCACAACACCTCGATCTCTCAAATCTTCGAGAAAAAGAGATTCAAAAAGTTCTCACGTGAAGGCATTCATGAGGATAGTATCAATGAAGTAAAAGCTTGATTTTACTATGCATGGGAGAAGCTTGATTCTAGCTTAATTTAGTCATGAATTATTTATTCTATTTTGTTAGCATCGTCTTTGTAAATGTCTTCAATAAGAACTCTTTGAACTTTTTTTTTTTTAAGATGAAACTGAGAACAAAGGTAAAAAAATTGGAGAAGTTGATGTATTTTGGGTGTCATAAATTTGAAAATAAACAATGTTTAATCAAAATTAATAGAAAAATGTTGGGTTGTCCATTTTTTATAGTAGAGGCTATTTAGTACTCCTTAAAAAATAGTTCGTAGTTAAATTTACACATTTACACATGCTGACATGAAGTGTCCATAGAGTGCCACATGTCATTATGGGCTCTACTTACTGTCTGTCTACTAAAGTTAATAGCGGGCTACTAGATGCTTCATTTTTAAAAGTTCATGGTTTATTTTGTATCATCTAATAGTTTAGGCTATCAGATACTCCTAAAAAAATAGTACGTGATCACATTTACACCTTTACCCATGACTATTTGAGACTTGTTAATTGGACATTTCGTAGCACTGCTTCTTATTATTTAACAAATTAAATTGCAATTAAAATAAAAAAAATAGAAGAAATTATTTTATTTTATTTTATATATTCTTAAAAAATTCAATGTAAAATTTATTAATGTTTTTATCATCTCTTATTTATTATTACAAACATTTAACTACTCTATTATTTTTATCACATATTCTTCAAAAAAATTTAATATATTGTGTTTGTATAACAAAAACCACAAATCATTATAAATCAATATTTTTTCTATAATTATACATTTAAAAATATATTTCATTATATATAATTTAAATAACTTTTAATTTACTAAATTGATTTTTGAAAGTATCTATTCAAATACAACTTTCACTACAATAATCTATTTCTACTAAATTGACTTTTGTCAAATTAATTTTTAATCAATAGAAAACCAAACTCGCATGAATATTAGCCTTTGATCAAACTAAAGAGCACTGGATGCGAGTAGAGCTCCATGGTTTTCGATAACGCACATTTTCGTGAGTTGCAAGTAGATGTGAGGCAAACGCAAGAATGGAGGGATGATGCCTCAGGACGTTTTTCCAAACTAGAGGGGTTGCTGGAATCTTTTTCCAAATCGGTTGAGAACCACAGTCGATGGGCGAAAGCTAACCAGGCAGAGAAGGATGCGGAGTCCTCTGGTGTTCATACGTTTAGCCAGTAGCTTAGGAGGGAGAGGCCTTTGAACATATAAACATCACACCACTTATGAGATTTCTCGATTTGAGACTTGTAACAATCAAATGTCATAGTTATAAAAGATAATTGGCAACACAAGATATATTGATTTAATAGAGGCACAGAGTATAATTATTACAAGCACGTAAACAAGCAAAGGGAAATAACAAAACTGTCAGAACATGCAGAAGGGAGAGAAAAACAATCAGGGAGAATGATTACACAATTTTGAACAACCTTCCCCACCCCCTCCTCCTCATTACTTAAATATCATCCAACTCATGAAGTCTCCACGTGGGTCTTCATTTACGTTTGCTTCTACATGGTGCCTCTTCAATCATGTGTGCCTTTTGGATTAGGCTCGAATCTTCAAGCCCATGCTCTGCTTTGACAACTCCCGCATTCTCATTGGGTTAGGTCTGATCATAATGGGTCATTGTGATAATACTCGCTCCCTAGAGTTTGACCTTACCCTCAAGGTCAAAATCTGGATATAATTTCTAGATCTGCTCCAAGACTCCCACGCTGGCGTAATCGCATAGTCCCATTGCACCAAAACCTCAGAAACTACTTGAAGATCATGAATAGTGAAATGAACATCCAGGATGTCAATCGGCTGGGAAATGGGACCCGCAAGAGCAGTCACCAAGGGCAACTCTAAACGAGTGCGATCAGTAAAACACTTCATGCGTTCCTGCACTTTGATTAAGGTGTCCCAGAGGTATGTAAGAATGAGATCTCATTTTGTCAGCTGAGCATGGATGTCCACAGGGGTATCTTTCAGAGAAGCATGATGCAGTAACGGTGGCAGATCATGGCCATAAACGATCTTGAAGGGTGACATACCCAAAGAGTCATGGCTTGTACCAGAATTCAGCCCATGGAAGATAATCAAGCCAATGACAAAGGCGGTCAGCTGTGAAGCAGCGGAGATACAATTCCAATGTGCAGTTGACTGCCTCAATTTGCGCGTCACTCTAAGGGTGATATGATAAGCTCAGTTGAAGTTGGATGCCTTGCAATCGAGCTAAGTAGCGCCAAAATGAGCTTGTGAAAGCTTTATCACGATCAGAAAAGATCGTTTACAGTGGACCATGAAACTTGACCACGTGATGAAGGAAAGCTTCAGCCACTATTTGACTGGTATAGCATGCTTATAACAGAATAAAGTGGCCATAGTTGGAAAGACAATCCACTACTATAAAGGTGACTGCATACCCCCATACCAGAGGAAGACCAGTAATGAAGTCCATCGAAATACCCTCCCAAATTCTTTAAGGCACTGGCAATGGTTGTAGTAAACTAGCAGGGTGAAGTTGAGAGACTTTCACCTGTTGGCAGATCAAACAATGCTATACATAATCATAAATATCATGGCGCATCTTGGGCCAATAGAACAAGGATGCTAAATGTTGGAAAGTGTGGAGAAAACTTGCATGACCACCTATAGCCAAATCATGAAACTCCTTTAATAACTGTTTGATCAACTCTACGTCATCATAGGGTAATACCAGGCATTGTTGGTGAAAAACATCACCATGCTGCAACACTTAACATGGAAAGGATGTTGGCTTATCCTCGAGCTGCAGGCGCATGTGAGAGATTATCATCGAAGATCGAACTCGCTAATAAATTTCATCCATAATGGGATGGTGAACTTGTGTTAAAGTCATCAAAGTCACTTGAGACAAAGCATCTGTAATAGTATTAGTGTCTTTAGGCTCATATTCCACTGGTACCCGAGAAGCTTCAAGAGACATGCTTCCTGCTCGGGTGCTTGGACCCGTTGATCAATAAGGTGTTTCAAACTTGCATAGTCTATGCGAATCCCCTGTTATATACTGATTCTTCTCGCATCCATTTAGGTAACTTTTTTGAAAAATATGTGATGGGATGTTCGTTTTGGCATGATACGGTGCCAGTGCCAATGCCAGAGGCATCGGTCTCAAGTATGAAAGGCTTTGAAAAGTCTGGTAGTGCTAACACTGGAGCCTACATAAAGGCTTGCTTCAGCGCCTCAAATGCATGTTGTGCTTTAGAATGCCACTGGAAAGTACCTTTCTATAGAAGGCTGGTCAAACAGGTAGCAACTCGTGCATACTATCGAATGAATCGCTTATAATACCTTATTAATCCAAGGAATCCCCTGAGTTGAGTCAACGTGGTAGGTACAGGCTAGTCCCGAGTTGCCTGTACTTTGCCTTAGTCAACTTCTACGTCATCTTTTGTAACTACGTGCCCCAAGTAATCAACCTTCGTTTGTTCAAATGAGCATTTGGAAGGCTTTGCATATAGCCTATGTTCCTGTAATATATGCAAAACAACCTCAACGTGTTGCGAATGTTGTTCCCAAGTCATACTATATATCAGTATATCATTAAAAACTATTAAGACAAATTTTCTCAGATATGGTTTGAAGACGGTATTCATGAGAGCTTGGAAAGTTGCCGGTGCATTAGAAAGACCAAAAGGCATTACAATCTACTCATATAACCCCTGGTGAGTGCAGAATATTGTCTTCTCTCTATTATTTGGATGCATTAATATTTGGTGATAACCCGCTCGGAGGTCTAACTTGGAGAAGAAGACATACCCATGCAATTCATCTAATAGCTCATCTATTGTTGGAAGAAGGAATACACCCTTCACTGTGACAGCATTAAGGGCACGATAGTCCACACAAAAGCGCCATATGCCATCCTTCTTTCTATCCAAGATCACTGGAGCTCAAAAGGGACTGCTACTTGCCTGTATAAAGCCCTCGGATAACAACTCTTGCACCATTTTCTCTATTTCATTTTTCTAGTTGAATGGGTAGCGATATAGCCGCACCTTCACAGGATTAACACCCGGTTGAAGTAGAATCTGATGCACATGTTCATGATGAGGTGGAAGCATAGTGGGTTTTTGTAAAATTGGTCTGTAGCGTCAAAGTACATGACCAAGGTCAGTGGGTACATCTAGTGGAAGCTGCAAGTCTGAATCTTCTACTTCTTCTACCACCCTTTCATGTCCCTGTAACATAAATAATTCCGCAACTACATCAGTGTGACAAAGCCAAATTAATTGATGCAACTGAGCTTGCATCATGGGTGCAGTCTTGAACCCATTTAGTGTAATGAAATTTCCATTATGGAGAGAAATCAGGTCATAAACGCACTGTAGTCTGCCACATGCAGTCCCAATGTCTCCAACCATGCAGCCCCAATAGCTATGTCAATACCCACAACAGGTAAAACAAAAGTAAGGAAAGAGATAGTATATCCACTGATCAAAACAGGAAGTTTGGCCACCATCAAGTCACATCTCATCAACTAACCTATCCTTACCAGCACTCTAAATATGGGTACCTTTTCAACTGGCAATCATAAGTGGTGGACAATCCTGGGGCGTACATAGTTATCCAAACTTTCCTTATCTAGAAGCACCTGCACATTGGTCCCTTATATTGTACCCTCAAAACGAATTGTAGCTATTCCAGATGACCCTCGATAGGCACATAATGACAAGTGGTGAAAGGTGTATAACTCCTCTTCTGCCCCTTCAATTACTTCCTCTGCCATAACTTCTCTTCCAGCGTCCGTCGTCAACATCATTAACTGTCTCTTTCCATATTTATGTGCCAGTGAGAACTTCTCATCATAAAAGTAGCATAAGCCTTTCTCCCATTGGATCTACATCTCGGCAGGGGTGATCCGACGTTTTAGGGGTTGATCCGAGGTAGGCAATAATGGGGAAATATCATTTTGTTACCGATTCCGAAGTTTACCAACTTCGGCATAATATTTGTAGGAACCACCTAGGCTCTTGTGCTGCTCATTGGTGAAGGAGAATACATTGAACGTAACCGGGAGGGGGTGGTAGTAGTAGAGTCCTTCTCCGTATAAAGTTGCCCTAGCAACAGCCTTTAATAATGTGTTTGGAGCTTGAGCAACTACATCCCATCATAATTCTGCCTTGAGACCACCAACAAAACAATCAATTAAGGTGCCCTTTGTCATATCATCCGATCTATTAGCTAATGCCATAAGTTGTTGGAGATACTCTTCATAAGAGTCATGTTGCATCAGTTTGAAGAGCTATACTCTGGCACACTCGTAGCGTGTAGGACCGAAATGCTCCTCGATGGCCCGAGCTAAGGAAGCCTAATGGGGAACTGCCCCGATTTTAACATCATCTAAAACCATGGCACCGCTGGACCCTTCATATGTATTCCAGCCATTACCAGCCTTTGAGCATCGAAGGTGTCAAAGAACTAGAAATATTGATTAGCCCGAAAAAGCCAATCTAGAGGCTTAATTCCATCAAACTTAGGAAAGTTGACCTTAACTTGCCTAAATGGTTGAGTTGGTACTGTCGTTAGTAACTGGCTGAATGTATGAACACCATAGGACTCCGCATCCTTCTCCGCCTGGTTGGCTTCTGCCCATCGACTAAGGTTCTCAACCGATTTGGCGAAAGATTCCAAACCCCTCCAGTTTAGAGAAACGCCCTGAGGCATCATCCATCCATTCCTACGTTCGCCTCACATCTGCCTGCAACTCACGAAAACTGCATTATTAGAAACCATGGAGCCCTACTCTCAACAAAAGCACTAGATGTCACGGTTATACAAGATAATTGGCAACACAAGATATATTGATTCAATAGAGGCAGAAAGTCCAATTATTACAAGCACGTAAACAAGCAAAGGGAAATAACAGAACTGTCAGAAAATGCAGAAGGGAGAGAAAAAAAATCAGGGAGAATGATTACACAATTTTCAACAACCTTCCCTACCCCCTCCTCATTACTTAAATATAATCCAACTCACGAAGTCTCCACGGAAGTCATCGTTTGTGTTTTCTTTGGTATGGTGCCTTTTCAATCACATGTGCCTTTTGGATTGGGCTTGAATCTTCAAGCCCATACTCTGCTTTGACAACTCCTGCATTCTTATTGGGTTGGGTCTGATCATAATGGGTCATTGTCACAATGCGATGAGAAAGCTTAAAGAAACTGGGAAACGAAAGGAATGAACAAGGCATTTATAGGAGTTTGGGTGGTGAGAGAAACAAAAAATGATAAGAAATATATGAAATGATAAGAAGAATAAGATAATCAAGGCTTGTGGAGAACTCTTCCAGCCACGAGAGCAGCTTCCATGACAAGCTTGATAACTCAAATAACATCATCAACACCGCATTGGTTTCCTTTGAATGTAGCTCCACCATTCTTTCTAAATCTCTCCATACAATTTATGAGTGTTTGGCCACATTCTTAACTTAAGTAGTCATCTTTTGCATTTCATACCCACACCAATAGATTTTAGCTTTCTTGCTTACTTCTAAAACCTTTTCATCAAGTCTCCACCTTTTTTTCATATGTACTCCTTCCTATACTTAATACTCCTTTCAATCCTTGTTATATAATATCTCTAAACCTTTTTATCAAGTCTCCACCTTTTTTTTATATGTACTCCTTCCTATACCTAATACTCTTTTCAATCCTTGTTATGTGATATCTCTAATTATCTCATTGGAACCAAGGAGAAGTGATTAAATTATTAACTTTGTTTAAAAATATAATAAACTTTAAATTTTAGTCCTATTTAAATAATAGAATTCAAATTTACATTATGGGCCCAATAAGTGATTTTTAAGTAGTTTAGAGATTTTATAAAAAAGATTTATTTTGGAAAGATTTTATAAAAAGAAAACATTATTTTACATTAGGTTTTCATAATAAAAAATAATTATTAATTAGTTATTTTTTAATTTTATAATATCTACCGCATTAAATTATTTTTAGAAGTTACTTAAAGTAGCTTATTAAAATAATCAAAAATTTACTTTTTTTAATATTCTAATTATTTTTAGAAGTTTAAACAAACATCATAAAAACTAATAAAATAGGTTTTTTTTTCAAAAAATAAGTGCTTTTTTTTTATAAAATATGCTAAAACAAATGAGCCCTAAATTCTCTCTCATAAGTAATTATATAAATAAGAGTAATATTGAAAAGAAAAACCTAAATTAATATCCCATTAAGTGCCTTATATTAATCACCAAAGAATTTTTCTAAAAGACACCTTATAATAGAAATTGGAGGGAGTATAAGGCACTTCTTATAAGAGATTGATGATCTTTATCTAAGACACTTGGTGAAATATTAATTATATTTTTTAATATTACCCATATTTAAACTTATTAATTGTAATAATGTAATGTTGGTTTGAAATTTTTTATTTAAATATGGGCAAAGTTGAAAGTTTACTTTATTCTTTTTTCAAACACAAAGGTAATGCGTTAATAACTTCTCCTAGGTTTTAATAAGGTGATTATGGGTGCCTTGTAACAAGAATCGGAGGGAGCATTTGTTAAAGTCATAAAGTCTTCAAATTTTAACGTCCAGGAAAAAAAAATGGAAACAAATTAGCTATTATAATGCCATTAAACTCAAGCTTTCTATCTATCTTCACCTAAATATAAAAGAATTGAAATTTTACTATATTTTAGAGGGTTTGATTGAAAACAAGTAATATTATTTTCTTGACTATGTAACACATTACCTCCCTGTCTGTTGTTAGACAAGAGGAAACAAACAAAGATCTTTGAATTCAGCAATTATAAAATCATAACGAAATATGCGATTATGTTTTAAGTTATAAAGATCAAGCCACTTTTTTTTTTTTAATTCCATCTCCCTTTACTCATTTTTACCTAGATAGGGGGAAGAAATGACAAACGTAAATGAGAACAAGAGGAATTGGGACGGATGTTAGGGATATTAATGGCAATGTGTAATAACTTAAGGGGAAAAAAAATAACTGAAGACACTATGTCAAACAAAAGTACGTTGTGTATAAAGGATATGGAGAATAATAGTAAAATCTTGAAGAATTATTCTACCCAAAAAAAAAAAAAATCTCTAAAGATAAAACCAATGACAACTAGTAATTGAATAAAATTTTATAAACAATAAATTATAAATATTAATTCAGATAGTTGTAAAAAAATTAGTAATAAAATGAAAATTACATTTATAATTTAAATATTTTATTTATAATTAAAATCCTCAAATTTATAATTATTTAAATTAATATTTATAATTTATTTTTAAAAAATTATTAAACACCTACTCGTTATTAATTTATTTTGTCAGGATTTTTAATTCTCATTCACCCCAAAGGACTGAGATGGATATTAGGATTTATATACCATCTTTTCTATTTTTATTGAAAGCTTCATTGTCACTGTTTAAAGGCAGCCAAATAAAGGGGACAAAATCTCTTTCCTCACCCCTGAGACACTATGTTGAGCGAAGTTCCTATTTAAGATCCCACCGAACTCGAGCCAAGAATAATAAATGATAACAAAAATTAGGCAGCTATAACAAAAAAAAAAGATGAAAAATTATATTTAAATTTCACATAAAAAAATTTATTATCAAGAGAATTCATAAAATTTATAAAATATTTTTAAATCTTAAATTTTATATATTTATAACTTAACTAAAGGCATTGACAATTGGATAATGATCACTTTTTCTTAACAAGTTGTAAATAATTGTTGTCCAATTATCAATGCTTTTAATTAAGTTATAAATGTTTAGAATTTGAGATTTAAAAATATTTTATAAATTTTAGATGACCTCTTAATAATAAATTTGTTTATATAGAACCTTTATATAATTTTCTCTCAAAATGTTTGCCTACAAAATTTAGGCATTGAGCGAAGCGGCAATGGGCCAAAATGAAAAATCTACTCAATATTTCTGGAGTTGATTGGCGACCAAAACTTAAAAGACCTCTCTCTCTCTCTTTCAAATAGAAGACATTTTTCTTTTAATTTAGGCATGAGAAGATGATTTTTTAAAAAAAAAAGAAAAATGATCCCTCAAATATATTTTTTATTGCAATAGTCTTGCTGGGTTAAATCATATTAATATATGACATGAATTATCAATGTACATGCATGTCGAGAACCTCTATTTTATCATTTTTGTTTAATTTCACAAAATTTTAAACTTGGATTAAACTTTCATGGTTGAATGGTTTGATTTCTTAGAAGTTAGACAAAACGGTATCAATTTAAAGGTTCATAATAACTCTTTGGCAAAATAAATAAATAAATAAACAAACAAAAAATAAAAAAGAAAAGAAAAGAAAGTGAAAAAGGTTCATATTGCATAATCATATATATCATCAGTTAATGGTTCTAGCTTATGCTGTATGTCAACTAATCTTTCAATGCGCTGACTTTTTTAAACAAGACTAAACAAGATTATGATTCGAAATCATATGAGAGATATGATTAAAAAGATGAGCAAAGGTAAAGAACGTATATTAGTAGGTTTGTAAGCATCAATTAGCAATTTTGAAAAATCATAATAATTTCATATAGAATATATTTTGAGTGAAATATAATTTTTTGGAAAGCTTTACAAGTCTACTTTTAAATGAAAGAAATTTCACAATAAAAATAATTATATATTAAGAGATATAGAGAAATATTTAAAGGTCAGAACCAAATATTTCAAAAACTCTTAAAGTTAATGCATAAGCTCAAAGTGTTAATTGTATAATTAAACTCAAGCTAAAACTTTTTCGATATGCAAGATATATTTAAGAAAGAATTTGAGATAAATCAAATAGTTATCCCAATAATAAATTTAAAGACATTTAGAGCTTTGGATAAGATGACAAAACTTAAGCATAGAGACTAATTACCATTAATAGCCATTGAGCACAAATTAAAGTCTCTGAAAAAACAAAATCATCTTCATTTTATAATCATTAAAATTAAGGTTCAACACTTTAATTATCCTTGGAAGCTGGCAGCAAGTCTACAACGGGGTGAATTTTTCTAGTTCCAAGAGACTTGCCTAATATTTTTTGTGAAATGACATATTTGCCCATGTTTTAAAATTTGTTACTGATTTCCAATAATTAACAACCAATTACTACTTTTTTATTTGGAAATGACTAATTTTCATGGGAAAATGATAATAATGAAATATCAAATTATGAGTTCTGCACAAAATTCTTTTTATTGATGGAGTCCAACAATTAAAAATCAATTCCTTTTTTCTTTTACAAAATGACTAGTTTTCTTGAATAAATGACTATATCAGAATAACAAATTATAAGTTGCTTTGTGAAAAAATTTTATTAAGGAAATCCAACAATTAAAAATCAGTTATTACTTTCTTCAAGGAAATGACTAATTTTTTTAAAAAAATGATTAGAATATAATAATAAATTACAAGTTTTTTTGTGTAAATTTTTTTTATTAGTTAAGTTAAACAAATAAAAATCAGTTATTTCCTTCTTTTGGAAAAGGGCTACTTTTCTTGAAAAAATGATTAGAACAAAATAGCAAATTATAAGTTGTTTATGCAAAATTTGTTATTAGTGAAATTCAATAATTAAAAAATCAGTTACTACTTGCTTTTAAAAAATGATTTTTTTTTGAGAAAATGATTGGAATAGAATATAATAGTAAATTACAAATTCTGGTGGCCATCGTTCTTTTATTTTCTAGAAGGGTAAAAAAATCGTTTCACACTAAAAATAACTAATAGACAAATCACCAGAAACTAGAAAATAACATCACATTTTGTGGTATTTTATTATCGTTTACATATTTTTTTAATATTTTTCTCTCATTCTCCGGTATTTTATTATCGTTTACATATTTTTTTAATATTTTTCTCTCATTCTCCCTACATTAGTATTTTAATTAATTTTGATGATCAAACACGTTTATGTAGCTTTTTGGTCTTCGGCAAAAGAAGAGTGTTAATGTTTATAAAAAAAAAAAAAAGGAAATTTTTAGGTGGGGACCCTCAACCCAATATAATAAAAATTTTACGAATTTTTTTTTAAATTTGTGACATAAATGACCAAATTACTTTTATTTAAATAAGTAACATAAATGACTTGTTTCATACTATATGTTATTTTGAATGTTGTTCGTTTTCTTACTTCACTTGTTTATAGTTTTATTTTCATTTGATTTTATTCCAAGGGCCATAAATAAGTGAAGTAGGAAAGCAAATAACATTTTATAAGTAAATGAATAACATATAATATAGGAACGAAGAAATCTTCTTATCATGAAATCAATACTTAAAATAAAATCAAGTGAAACTATAGCTATAAATAATACTTCATAAGTAAATGAATAACATACAATATGAGAACAAATAAGTCATTTATGTTATTCATTTAAATGAGAATAATTTTATTATTTCCATCACAAATTTAATTTCAATTCTGTATGGGTCCTTCATTAAAATTTTAGAAATTTTGAGGTTCTCTTTTTGAATATGTTTGGTCAAGGGTCCCCACATGAAATTTTTCCTATAAATAAAAAAGAAGTTTTAATAATAATAATAATAATAATGGAAAACATATCTCTGGATCACAATAGTTTTATTACGTTTTGTTATATGTTCAAGGCCCTTTTAGTTTTTTTTTTCCATTTACAATGTTAGTCCTTTTACTTTTAAACATGTCTAAAAGACAATGAGGTAACCCTAATAATAGTGTTAAATTATTTTTTCTATATTAAATTATAAGATACTTTTAAAGGAATTTTTTCATTTTAAAATATAAAACACTTTGGATAAATTAATATTTTATTAAATGTGCTAATTATAATATTATTCTTTCTCTTTTTATAATTAATTTCTGTTATTTTTTTACTATATTAAATGATGTATATTTTTAAATGTTTATAATTTTATTTTAGAAGGATAAGGTTGTTAGATATATTCAATGAACTTTATTGATATGTGAGATTTTATTTAAAATTATTTTATAATTTAGGATGAAGGGAATATTTAATTTATAACTATCAAAGTTAATGAAAATACTAATATGTTTAAAACATAATGAATTGACAATTTGAACTATACAAGACAAATAACGATTGCATTTTAATGGAGACTATTTTGGCAACAACACTTGTGAGTAGCAAAAAGTGATTTTTAGTCATCGTGAGTCAAATCTTTTACCTTATACATTAAATGTTTTAATTTAATTTTATTGATGTCACATCATCATTTCTGTAGACATATTCAAAAATAAAAAAACTGATGACGTAAGTAAAAAAAATTATAAAAACTTAAAATATTAAAAAAAATACAAAAACTAATATCAACACTCAATAAAATTATACCAAAAAGGCAGAACGTTATATTTTTCCTCGTATTAATAATAATTTGAAAAAACGAGGGGCCTCCCAACTCCCAAGCACACATCGCGGTTGAAGTTGGAGAGAGGTATGCGTTGATGTGGAGAGGAGCTGTGGAAGTGTGAGGGTTTTGCTAAAACCTCATCGTTGTCTTCTTCAAAGCTCTCTTTAATTTCGAAATGAATGCGCTGCGCCGAGCATCACGAGTGGTTGCTTCTTCGGCCACTGTGACGGAGCGCCTTGTTTCATGTCCCACAACCTTCATTCGTCAGTCCTATGCCACTGCTGCCCCTCGTCAGAGATCCAAACGCGTCGACGAACCTTCGCCCCCTTCAAAAGACGTCGCCGTTTCTGAAAGACAAAGGCCCAGAGAGATTCCGTATCAGCCCAAGGCTGCAAATTTCGTCAACCTCATTGGTCAAGTCCATATGCCAGTTCAGTTTCAAACTTCTCCCGATGGCAAGACTTGGGCTACCACCGTTATTATACGGGAGCTCACTTCTGATTCTTCCCATCTTTGGTAGGTAAACTTCGGTTTTCCATGCCCTCACTGAGATGCATATTATTTTTTTTTTTTAAAAAACAATTGTGTGGTTTCTATGGTAGTTTTATTAATATTTCAATGCATATCTGTCCTTATTGTTAGTTGAAATCATCTGTCATGACGTGAACGCCATTATTTACTCAGTAAATATATATGCCACATTGGTGAAAATACTATTGGTTCATGATTCATTTTCTTTTTATTGAAGGGTAGCTCTAAGTGATGCTGTATTCTATAGAAATATTGGCACAGGTTGAAGCTATGGAAAAGTTGATAGATGTGGTATATTATACCATAATAAATAGATTCCAAGTTTCGTAAGAGTGGGAGTATTTCTTGCTTTTTAACAAGTTGCTAAAGTTGATTAATAGGAAAATGATTTAGAGAAAGGGCATGTCCTAATACGTGTTTCTTACTTGTTCTTCATTGGATAAGTTCTTACATTTTTAGAAATTGTCAGATTCGTGCTCTAAAACCAAATTGCTACTGGACATTCATTTAAGGCCAACATCGATTACATTGTTCTAAAACTCAAATGTTTCAATGTGTCGGAAGATTAGCTAAGTTGTCTAAAGGCCAACGTCAATTACATTGTTCTTATATTAGGAGATACATGAGGTGAAGTTATATCTTATTACAAGTTATATAACTGGTGTCTACATCTAATTTCTTCTTTTATTTGAAAATTGTTTTGATTTGGTACTTGCTATATCAATTTGGTCATGGAAATGTTGAAATATGGTCATCAGCATGCTTTTTAGTTCCATCTACTTTTGAGTTCATATCCGTTTCCTTTCTCATTATATAAGGATTCCGGTAAAATTTGAGGGGGATTTGGCTCATGTTGCCGCTTGCCATCTGAAAGAAAATGACTACATACATATTGCTGGAGAGCTCAATGCAGGTTCATCTTATTCAAATGAAAGTAAAGGCCAAAGCAATGTTCAGGTATATTCCAATTGGAGCCCTTATGTTCACGTGCAATATTGGATGCCATAATTAATTGTGACACATGCATTGTTTTGTCCTTAAGTTTTTTTTTTTACTTGTTTATATTATAGTAAATTTGGAAGTTGTTGAACGAGATCTCTTAATTAACAATATTTTTAAAGGTTTAGTTGTTGATAGAGCAAAATAGCATTGTGCTATCCATATAGGTGACCCCATCTAGTGGGATAAGGCTTGTTATGATCATTGTCATTGTTTATTTGAGTAAGTTTTAATTTTACAACTTTTGAAGCTATTTGTGTTGTCATAGTTTAAGTTGAATCCATATTTGTTTACCAATGGGGATAACATGATAGTTACCATTTGTTCAGTACGTTTATCTCATGCATTTGGGCCCCTATTAGACATGCTTGAAAGCTGTTAGATTGATTATATAATGTTCACATCTTTGGTTTAATCGTATTAGGTTTTGGTACAAAGCCTCAACTTTGTCCGTGGATATCCTTTATTGAAGGAAATATCTGCAGCATCAAAGCAACAGGGGATCTCAGATTCATCTGGTAATCTGTCGCTTCTGGTTAATTTTTCTTTCTTTTGATATGGAAAATTGGGGATGAGATGAAAATAATAAGAATATGCAAACAGTTAGAATCGAATATTCCAAATATTTAATATTTAGCATGGGTCATTAGAATTGAATGTATATGTACTAATATTAACAATACTGTATAATATACAATATTAAAGTAGCATGAAGTAAGACAGTTGGACAAAATAGCATTTATATGTTACAGTGAACAATGATTATTTTCTTATGTTGAGGAATCATGTTTTTATGAATGCTTGTGACAATTGCAAAGGCCCTTTCTTCTGTGAAGATTTGTTTATGATGTCTTTTCTCACATTTAGTTATCATTAATGTCTATTACAAAGAGTGAATTTTATACCATAACAATGTCTCACCATTGTTTGCTTTACCATTCCAACATCTCTGTCAAATATTAGGAAAACCAAGTCTATATAATTTTGTGATGGTATTAAAGTTGCACGACGACTTGTTAGTCTGTCTAAGCTTGTAGCACCATCATCTGCTTTTCCATTGAAGTTTGTGCTGTTCTGCTGCTTGGCAATAAAAACGAACTTGAAAGTTTTTGACATTATGTTGAGTCTATCTGAGCAAGTGATAAGCTCAACACACTGAGTGATCTAACATTTTTTATCTGATTTATCTAGTGGGAAATGTTGTTGTTGTGATTGTTGTGTATATTTACAGACAGTACAAAGAAGAACTCTGGCTGTACAAAGAACTCTGGCTCTGACCCTTTGTTGAGTTCTTGGAGAGAACTTCTGAAAGATCCTAAGGAATGGTGGGACTGCCGGGACAGTAAGCGCAAACGATTGGTAGTGATTGATGGCCTTTAACTTGATATTTTTCTCTGACTGATATGTTCTGGGAAGCCTCAGTTTTCTCAAATATATATAATAGGTAAATTTTAATCACCCTGATTTCAAGCGCAAGGATGGGACTCTCTCACTGTGGCTTGATAGGGCCCCAATATGGGTTCTTTCTGAACTTGAAGGATTGGAATTTGATGCTTTGATTCTGAAATCCAAGCAAGCAAAGGAACAGAATGGTTCGGATCTGAAATCCAAACAAGGAAATGAACAGAAAGGTCTGTATGAATACACTTCATGTTCTTGTGGTTGGATCTTTCTAATTCTGATGCAACCTAATCATTATTGGTGTGAATAGAGTTAATTTAAACTTTAAAGCTATTCTCAGTTTTTGGCTACTTGAGTTTGTATCTAGATTGAGAAGAATCTGCTTTTTAATTTTTTATAGCCTTGATATGTTCTCTACATTATGTTTGCTGAAAAGTTTAAAGATCTCTGGCACTTTCATTTCCTTATATGTTCATTTTTTTTCCCATCTTTGCAACATTAATCTCAGGATTCCTCATCTCCTACTACAATCCCCACTTCGCCTGAAAAACATGTGATATGGAATGGAAAGAATTAATATATCGATATCAATATACAATATTTAATCTATAGCAAAACACATGATTCTCAAGACATGAATATTGCAACCTGTTCCTTTGACTATATTCAATGCCATTCTAAGACAATTTTATGTTTCTATATGATCTAAAAGAACCTGAAGGATGATGGAAGACTCCTACTAGGAGTAAGAAACCTATAATATTATTATTGATTTTGGTACCTCTTAGGTTCATCAGATTTCTTGTTTTGTTAGAATTACTTTTTAGATTTAGTTTGGATTTGGATTCGATTTGAATGACTGTGATCTTTTAGATTATTGGGGTAAATTTTTATGGATAGAAGCAAAAATACTTACAAAGTGGTTAGCCAGGGGTAGCTAATATTCTAAAGTGAGGAAAAAGGGCATAAATACACTTAACATTGCATGAGTGGTTGCAAAAGTGATTAAACCGTTCACTTTGACCTAATACATTAACTTTGACCGTTAAATGCTGTCTGTGCATGCTACGTGTCAATCTTTGTTAACATAGACTAATAAAGGAGCAAAAATACTCACGAAGTCGTTGGTCAGTAGCAAAAATACATATAACGTTACCATAGGTGGTGCAAAAGTGACAAATCGATCAAATCCCTTAAATGTTGATTGTTTAGCTGACATCTAAGTGGAAGTTGACTATTTTTTTTTTTTTTTGCTAATGTAAACAAATAATATTCTCAGATGAATTTTTACAGGGGTTGATCGATCATCTTATGAGTACCTATAATGTTACTTTAGTAGGTGCAATAGTGACTAATCCATCAAAATTTATGCCACGTGGTCTCTTTCCATCGCCACGTATCTTGCTCCCTTCCTGCCTTCCTCTCCACTCATTTTTCTTGTCTACAGAACTTGAGATTCAACATAGTGAGATAGGTTATACACAATCAAAAATCAAAACTGAGCACCTCTTATGCTGCCCTATTTTAAGAACATTGTTACAACCTTAAGCAATTTCATTCATGATGGGTTTAAAATTTTCAAATGGTTTTTACCACTGTTATAAAAAAACAAACGATTTAATTTGATATTTAGTTAAAACGACATTTTCTCACATGATATTCATACAATGACTGATTAACTTTTAGAGAATTTCATTTGGGATTATTTTTTTGTCCATGTCAATGAAAAATTGGTTAACTTTTGCTTAGGTGTCAACTAAATGATCAACAGTTAAGGGATTGGATATATTGGTCACTTTTGAATCAACTCTGATAATATTATAAGTATTTTTGCTCCTAGCCGACAACTTTGTTAGTATTTTTGCCCCTTTATTAGTTTACGCCAGCAAAGACTGACATGTGCCATGCACAGTTGGCATTTAACGGTCAAAGTTAACATTGTTAAGTCAAAGTTAATAGTTTGGTCACTTTTGCACCCACTCATATAACATTATGAGTATTTTTGTCTTTTTTCTCTCTTTAGGATGCTGAGTGTCTTTGGCTGACCATTTTGTAGGTATTTTTGCCTCTTTATCCAACTTTTATTTAACTATTAAGATCTCTTTAGACTATCTTTTATTATTAGGGTTAGGTTAGGGCTCCGTAAATAAAGTTAGAGCTTATTTGTTTGTTAGGCCTTTTGGTAAATTGAATAAAATTGAGGATTTTGTGATCACTTTCTCCCTTTAGTTCTCTCCTCCCTCAGTTCATCCGGTTCTCTCTTCTTTCTTGCGTCTCTCTCTCTCTCCCCCTCATCTTTGTTGTTCTACATCAATTGGTACCAAAGCCTAGTTGTTTCCTTGCTTCTATCTCCAGGAAACTCAATGTACCATTACATACATTGTTTATTTTAAATTTACATAGCTCTTGACATTCGATCCAATCCTTCCACAAGAATCATTGCCAGCATTGACTGTTAATTACTTTGATCGCTGAAGGATTCCCCACATCATTCAGCTGTCTTGAAGTATCAGCAGCTCTACTCTTTGAAGGAGAATTTTTTCAAGCAAGGGAGGTGGGAGACTCCACTTGCCTAGTAGGAGTAAGAAATCCTAGAATATTAGATTGATTTTATGATATCTTTTAGATTCTTAGGATTTCTTTTTTTATTAGAATTACCTTTTAGATTTTGATTTAGATTAGGATTTGGCTCGAAGAGATGTAATCTTTTATGCTATTAGGGTAAACTTTGATCCAAGTATTGAGACCTTTTATCTTTTTATTATTAGGTTCAGGGTTAGAGCTATATAAATAGAGCTTCTTTTTTTTTTTTTTTGTTAGACTTTTTGATGACTTGAATAAAATCGAGTATTTGTGATCACTCTCTCTCTCTCTCTAGTTCTCTCCTCCCTCAATTCATCTGGTTTCACTCTCCTTTCTTGCTTCTCTCTCTTCCCCTTCCCCATTGTACATCAAACCCTAATGAAACTAATGGCCTGGGAAATTTTAGCATGAGGCTCAGGTATTCTAATTCAAGACATGAAATAAATACTCATCCTACAATAGGATAAGTTTCCCTAAGACCCAAATGACTGAATTTAAAACCAGAAATTAATATAAATAAATCATAAATCTCCAATGACAAACTCTGATTTTCATATTATAAATATGTTATGAATATCTGATTCTTATTCTTTTTTTTTTTTCCTTTTTTCTGGGGTGAATATGTGATTCTTGTTCTTACTATTCGTTCATGGTACATCAATATGTGTTTTGAGGTCATGTGCTTTCACTTGGTATAGATGATGCAAGTTGGAGAGGCGTGGTGGAAAACCCAGATAAATGGTGGGATAATAGATCAAATAAGGTAACCTTGGTTTCTTAGTTATTTTTTGGTTGTTTCATTTTGGTGAAAATTTGCATGTCGTTGTTACAGTTGTATATACATTGTGGAATAAGGCTTGTTATTGTGGAGCATCTGATACTTAAAGTTTATGTATTGGATTGTGTTCATGTCATTCCTTTCGATTATCAGAAAAATGAAAGATATCCTGACTTCAAGCACAAAGAAACCGGTGAAGGATTGTGGCTGGATAGTTCCCCAAGTTGGGTATTGCCAAAGTTGCCACCCATAAAGGCGAAACAAGTAGAACCTAGTACCAAACAAAACCTGGTTTCATGAGATGACAGCACAGAATCAGTTCTTTTCACCATGCTCATGTTTGACGTTCCTCTGTTGGTGGCATTCTCTTTTTTGGGAAAATAACTACAAAGTCCCTTGAGAGATTCTACTTACCATAAAATCCTATGAAGTGTGCAAATTACCCTCAAATCTCAAATCCTTTGTTAATAAATTTTATGTATAATTACTAAAATACCATTATTTTATGTATAAGGCTAAAATTCCCTTGTATCCCCATTGCTGTCCATCCAGCCACTGGGCACCTGCTAGCAGTTGGAGCTCCACTGACCGTCTGTGGATGGGTTGACCTTTTTTTTTAAGAGAAGTAAAATATGAGTATTTTAGTAATTATGCATAAAATTTATTAATAAATAAAGGATTGGGATTTGAGGTAATTTGAGCATTCCATGGGACTTTATGGTAATTAGAATCTCTATGAGAGCCTTTATAGTGATTTTCCCTTCCCCCACACAAATCACCACGACGACTTCATGACGTTCTGATTTTTATCTTCACAAATTTCCTTTTATACTGATTTCTCATGAATCGGTGTACAAGTTGTCTCTTAGGACAATTATGATGACTGTTGGAAGTTTGAGACAATGGTGGATCTCCTGCACATTTGATGTTCAGCTGATACATACAATGGGCCAAATGTGAATTCTATTGTGATCTTTACAATTCCAAAGGGAAACAGTTATCAAGTCTGTAGTCTTTCTGACCCCCAACCCCAAATGTGAACAATTTTTACAAGGTTTACGATTGAGTTATAGGGAACTAAAGGAAAATTTGATGATAAAAAAAGAAAAAAAAATTACATATAGAATTTATGGAGCAGATTTATTTATAAATAATTTTTTTGAAATTCAAAAGCTACAATCAAGTCTCTGAAGAGACTTGAGTGTAATTTAAATTGGGAGTATGATAAAATAAGGCCATTATTAAAAATAAATTATATCAATTAAGTAACTTACAATTATTATATTAATTTTTTACAATTATAATTTTATATATTCAGTGGCTAAATTAATATTATGTTACAAGTTTAATAATTATGTATAATTGTTTTATCAGTAATTTATAATTATCATTTTAATATTTTATAATTATAACTTTATATATTTAAATCGGCTATGTGATATTGATTAAATTTAATATTAATTATTTATAACTGTCTTATTAGTAATTTATAACTATTTTTAAGTTTCTTATTATTGTAATTTTATTTATCCAAGAGTTAAATTGATTATATATTATTAATAAAGTTTAACACTAATTATTTATAACTATTTTATTAATAATTTACAATTATTATTTTAATTTTTTACAGTTGTAATTTTATATGTTCAATAGTTAAATTAATTAGTATTATTTTTGAACTTCAATTTCAAATCACACTTTGGTCTCAATGATCTGTCTGTAATTTTTAAATTTTATAAGATTTATTTGTAAATAAATATGTTTTACAAGTTCTATACATAATTTTTTGCAAACAAATTGGAGTTACATTTATCAATCATGCTCATGCCGCTATACCATTGATCATTGATGCTAAAATGTCAGATAATATGGTATCTTCGTTGAAATTCATACGTGTTGTTTTAAAATATTATTGTAATTTAGTTCATGAAAGATTAATTTTAAAAAAAATTATCTAAAATCATTTTTCAAATATTTATTTAATCATACCGATTCTTTCAACTGGTTAAAGAGGATTGTATGTGTGATTGTAGTGCATCCAAAGGTAACTGTATCCGCAATGGTGGTCCACCCAAAAAAAAAAAAAAACAAGAAAAAGATGGTGATAAGAAAAGCGTTTTGTACTCTGGGCTCATCAGCCAAAAAGCTAATCCTTTATTTCGTAACGATTTTTGTTGTTCATTCTAAATTGATTTTTAAGTATTTTTAATATTGAATTTGCTAAAATAAAAATTTTAAAAATTAATATTAAATCTGGACAGTTTTTTATGAGTAATGAGCACCATCCTTTATGAGATCAAGATCGTTTATATTTAAAGTTGGGGGAATTACACATAAATACCACTGAAATATGGGTATCCCAAATAAGGCCCGCGAAATGGTTTAATGATTTTGAAATTCCTTGGGACTTCTCTGAAATTAAGGGTTTTAATGAAATATTAAAATTGTCCTTAAAAAACTACCTCTTCATCCTCCAGCACACAGAAATTATCACTTTCCATTTTCGCCTTCAATTTCTCTCTACTGTGGAAACACTCAAGGCTCATAGGCAAAGGCTAGCTCTTCCAATTTCACTCTCAAGTTGGGAGACTCCACAAATTGAGGCACTCCCAATATTTGTCTCCCATTCTTTGAAAACAAGTTGAAGCTTCACTTTCGTGCGACGTCTTCCCTGCAAACTAATACGGCTCTTTCTTAAATTGGGATGTGATAAAACAAAATGGTTTTGAACTTTGAAGTAGTTTCTGGGTTGGTAAATAAGTAGTTGAGTTTTTTTTCCCCTGAATGAGATGATGCTTTTTGTAGTTTCAGAATGGGGCTATGAGATTAGTTTTTCATTTTCAATAAAACTTCACCAAAAATCTCAAAAATAAGATTCTTAGGTTGTTGGAGGAAGGAGAAATGTGGCAAATACCTAATCGATGGAAAAGGCATATTGTTGAGAGAGATTAACATTAGAATTGGTAATGTGTGAAATGTTGCAGATGTCAGAGCCATTGTGTGTACCAGAGCTAAGAGGGGGTAACAATTTCGCTGAGGTTATAGACAACTATGATATTAAGGATTAAAGAGGGAAAATGAGGGATTTTAATAAAAAAGGAAAAAAATGAATTTCTCCCCTCCACCCCAATTTGGAGGGAAGGATGGGAGGGAAGAGGAGGAAAAATTGTACTCTCTCCTCTCCTCGATTACAGTATTATCAAATAAGGGGAAGAGAGTCTGGAGAAGTTTTAAAGAAGTTTTCTTTAAAAAAAAAAATATGAAGAAAGTTAGGAAGGTAATGGCCCTAAAATTGTTAGTCCTAGATAAGTTTTTTGATATCTAAGAGTGATTAAGTCATTTTAAGGTCTTAATTTAAGATTTCTATATTTTTTCATGGAAATGTTTCTATCATTCTCTCTTTAATTTTTTATTTTTTTATTTTATATTTATCAAAATAAATCTTTTTAATAAATTTATTCATTACCAATCTTATCATTGCAAATTTAATCTGAACAATTTACTTTAATATTATTTTTTTTATATTTTTACAAATTAATTATCCATGTGCACTTTGAATAGTACATGCTTACTATTTTTTTCTTTTATAATTTTTATAAATTTTTATTTTGATAAATACAATTTTAAAATAACTAAAAATCAATGTAGATTATACCGTAGGGACTAGGGGTCATTTCAAAATCAAAATGAAAGGCGAATTGCCCGTTTGGGAACATCATATTTGACATTCAAAAAGTAATTTTTTTACTTTCAAAAAGTTTAACGTTGTTTGAATACAATTTTTTTTTGTTTTTGTCTAAAAGGACTTTGTTGAAAACAAATTCAAATAGGTCCTGAAAGTGAATTTTGCCTATTGAAGTATTTGGAGCTTTCGAGGTATACATTTGTTAATGCAAAGCAAAGGTGACGGTCACCATGTCGGACAATGGTGACTGCCATCACACGCGACTCCAAAAAATGAATATAGATTACTACTTCACACGTGTTATTTGGACATTTTCTAGTACTACTTATTATTTAACAAATTAAATTGCAGTTAAAATTAGATACTCAATATTGTAAAATAAAAATTCTTTTAGAAGAAAATTTTTATTTTATTTCATATATTTTTTAAAAAATTCAATGTAAAACTTGTTAATGTTTTTATCATCTCTTATTTATTTTTACAAACATTTAACTAATCTATTATTGTTATCACATATTCTTCAAACATTTCTAATATATTGTGTTTACATAAAAAATTACAAATCAATGTTATTTTATAATTATATATTTAAAAGTATATTTCACTATGTATAATCTAAACAATTTGCAATTTATCAAGCTAGCTTCTCAAAGGATGTATTTAATTAAACATAAATTTCATTACAATAATTAATTTTTATTAAATTAATTTTTGTCAAATTAACCTTTGATAAATTCACTTTGAACTAATGAAATATGAAAGTGGCTTGTTCCTTCTTGTCAATGTAAAAATAGATGAAATGATGAGAAGAAGAATAAGATAATCAAGGCTTGTGGAGAACTCTTCCAGCCACGAGAGCAGCTTCCATGACAAGCTTGATAACTCGAATAACATCATCAACATTGCATTGGTTTCCTTTGAATGTAGCTCCACCATTCTTTCTAAATCTCTCCATACAATTTATGAATGCCTGGCTGCACTCTTGACTTAAGTAGTCATCTGCATTCCATACCCACACCAATAGATTTTAGCTTTCTTACTTCTAAAACCTTGTCATCAAGTCTTCAACATTTTTTCATGTGTACTCCTTCCCATACTTAATACCCTTTTCAATCCTTATTTTAAGTTATCTCTAATTATCTAATTGAAACCAAGTAGAAGTGATTAAATTATTAATTTTTTTTAAAAAAATATAGCAAACTTTCAATTTTAGTCCTACTTAAATGAAAAAAAAATCAAATTTACATTATATTTTCTCTCATAATTAATGATATATATAAGAGTAATATTGAAAAAATTTAAATTAATATCCCGTTAAGTGCCTTATATTAAGGATCAAATAATTTTTCTAAAAAACATCTTATAATAGAGACTGGAGCCAGTATAAGGCACTTTTTATAAGAAATTGATGATCTTTAATCTAAGACACTTGGTGAAATATTAATTACATTTTTTTAATACCACTCATATTCCAACTTATTAATTATAATAATGTAATGCAGATTTGAATTTTTTATTTAAATGAGTAAAATTGAAAGTTTACCTTTTTCTTTTTTCAGACACAAAGTTAGTGCATTAATCACTTCTTCTTGGTTTTGATGAAGTGATTAAAGGTGCCTTATAATAAGGATTGGAGAGAGTATTTGTTAATGTCATAAAGTCTTCAAATTTTAATGTCCAGGGAAAGAAGATGGTAACAAATTAGCTATGATAATGGCATTAAACTCAAGTTTTCTATCTATCTTCACCTAAATATAAACGAATTGAAATTTTACTATATTTCAGTGGGTTTGATTGAAAACAAGTGATATTATTTTCTTAATTATATAGCATATTACCTCCATATCTGTTGTTAGACAAAAGAAAACAAACAAAGATCTTTGAGACAATGAAACAAGAGGGATTTTTTTAATCATTATGCTTTTGTAAGTTATATAAAAATCAAGCCATTTTTTTTTAATTCCTTCATCCTTTACTCATTTTTACCTAAATTGGGAAGGGGGGGGGGGGGAATGACAAACGTATATGAGAACAACAGGAATTGGGACGGATGTTAGGGACATTAATGGGCAATTGGTACTTAATTAAGAAAAGAAATGAAGACAGTATGGTCAAACAAAAGTACGCTATATATTTTGACAGGGAAAATAATAGTAAAATCTAGAAAGATTATTCCATTAAAAAATTTAAAAAAATCTTGAAAGATAAAATCAATGACAATTAGGTATGGGATACAATTTTATGAAAAATAAATTGTAAATATTAATTTAAATAATTGCAAATAAAAAAGAAAAAATAATAATAAAATCTCTTCGAATTATATAAATGACATTTGACCCTTCAAAATACCATAATACCAATAAAGTCTTTAAGGACTTTTTTGTGATTAATAAATTAATATAAATGATTAAATTGTCTTTAGTTCAAATATTAATTGTCATTTATAAGTTTTGTTTTAAGATTTACAATTTTTTTAACATCGTAAGAATTTAACAGCAATTCGCAAGTTCACATTTGAAATCTCGATATTCTTCAAATGTTGCAAATATCAATTGCCATTCATAAGATTTATTCTAAAATTCACAACATTTCTTCTTGAAATCGCAAGAATTCAATAGCAATTTATAAGTTCATATTTGAAATCCTATATTCCTCAAGTGTTGCAAATACTAATTGCCATTTATAAGTTTTGTTTTAAGATTTACAATTTTTTTTTTGAAATTGCAAGAACGCAATAGCAATTCGCAAGTCCGCATTTGAAATTCTAAACTAAAGTCAATTTGATCATTTATATTAATGTTTTAATAATAGAAAAGTCTCTAGAGATTTTAGAAAAATTATAACACTTTAAGAGATCAAAATATCATTTATATAATTTTAAAAAAATTTTATTGTCATTTTTTCAATAAGAAACTAATGAAAAAATGAGAATTACATTTATAATTTAAATATCTTATTTATAATTAATATTTTTGAATTTATAATTATTTAAATTGATATTTGTAATTTATTTTTTCAAAAAAATATTAAAACTTATTTGTCATTAATTTATTTTTTCTGGACTTAATTCTTGTTCTCCCCAAAGGACTGGGATGGATACTGGGGATACTGTGACTTACTCATATACCATCTTTTCTATTTTTATCGAAAGCTGCATTTTAAAGCCAGCCAAATAAAGGGCACAAAATCTCTTTCCTCACAGCTAAGACACTATGTTGAGCAATGTTCCTATTCAAGATATGACCAAACTCGAACCAAGCATAATAAATGATAACAAAAATTAGGCAGGTATGAAAAAAATGTGTACCTAAAAATTTAAGCATTGAGGGGAGCAGCAATAGGCCAAAATCAGAATCTAGTCAATATTTCTAGAGGTGATTAGTGACTTAAACTTAAAAGACATTTTTCTTTTGTTTTTCTTCTTTCTTTTTTTTTCCTTGATAGAAGACCCTTTTCTTTTTAATTTAGTCATGAGAAGATGATTTTCTTAAAAAAGAAAATTGATCCCTCGAATATTGTTTTTAGTGCAATGATCTTGCTGGGTTAAATCATATTGATATGTGACATGAATTATGAATACAAATGCATGCTTAAAACCTCAAAATTTGATCATTTTTGTTTATTTTCACAAAATTAAAAAATTGAGTTAAACTTTTATGGTTGAGCCGTTTGATTTCTGAGAAGTTAGACAAAACGGTATCAATTTAAAGGTTCCTAATGTCTCTTTGGCCCAAAAAAAAAAAAAAAAAGAGAGTGAAAAGGTTCGCATTACATAACCGTATCATTAGGGGCGGAACCACACCAGTAAGGTTGGGGGGGGGGGGGAGGGGGGAATTTTGTAATATAAAACTATATATAGATTAAGTTATTTAATTTTTATTAATAATTAAAAATGATTTTACAATGGAACTAAGAAAATTTATATGATAATAAATCATTTATATAAGACTTAAAAATAAGAAAAGAGTTTTCCAAAGTATATAAAAAACTCACTTTATAAAATTTAAAAGAAACTAAAAGTATATTTATGTTTTATCTACTATTGCTTATAAAAATTTTTTTAGTTTTATTTATAAATCATTTTTAACATATTTTATTGAAATTAATAAAATATTAAAATTTATTAACTTTGTTTAAAATTTTAATAAATTTTTAATTTTGACTCTATTAAATATATATACTTTAATGATATATATAGTTTATCTCTTTAATATTTAATAGATGATAAAAGAAAAAATTTATGATAAAAATTTAATGTTTTAACTTATAAATAAGATAAAAAAATACCTATCGCTTTACTCCACAAGTGAAAAGGCAATACATGAATAATTGTAAGGACTAGAAAGTGATGAATGTATACCTGCATAGAATTAAGGAGTAAGAAATACACAGTAAAAATATGATAAAAATGAAAGTTGAGGAATCAAAATAACAATTTTTTTTTTTTATAGAAAATCATCCTACAATTTGATAAAAAAATTTTTTAAAAAAATCTGGGAGTTGGGCCTATACCCTACCTAGGTCCGCCCCTGCATGTCATCATCAGCTGATGGTTCTAGCTGATGCCGTATGTCCACTAATCTTTCAATGTGCTGAATTTTTTAAACAAAAGACTACCGTGTGATGGAAGAATTTAGAATTAAAGTGTAAAAATACTAAAAACTGTTTTTTTTTTTCTCCAAGAGTTGTTGATGTTCCTAAATCAATAATGATGTTTGGGGTATTCAATAATTTCATAAAAGACATTGACCATCCATCATTAGTTAAGTTCTATCCTTAACAATGTTACCAACATCATTATATTTTTATGGATTAAGGAATGCTGACTTTTTTTATAAAATTAATAGGTATCAATACACTTTTATTAATTTTAAAATATTAAAAGCTTGCTCAAAAATTTTTTAAATATTTTTACAGCTTAATCGAAATAGAATTTAATTGGAAAACTTCAATTTTCACATTTACTATCAAAACAAGACTAACAGACTAAATCAATCAAAATTTCCTATCACTACTACAAATGTATCAATCAAAATGTCTTATCACCTAACTACTACCAGCGCTAGTTCCTTTCTATTCAAGACTTGATATTGAAAAAAGATTTCGTTGGCTTGATTAAGACACACCACCGACACCAGTAGCTTACGCTGATACTTATTAATTAATCTCTCTCTATTATCATCTTCTCCAATCTGAATATCAAAGCCTTAGGACCAAAAATAGCATTTGTTTCCAGAACAGTTAATTTCTGAGCACAGGGATCAATACCTATAATTAAAGCCACTTTCACAGTTTTCAGTCCAATATACTAAAGATTACATTCCTCGACTGTGATACCAAAACAGTCACAAAATCAAAATAGACGCACAAAATTTGTTTTCAATTAAATTACGAGATTGTTTCAAGTTCAATTGAATTGAACAAGATACTACAAAATCCAAATCGTTAAGAAGGTATCAGATCCGATGAACTAACTCGTTAATCTATCAGAATCTGGAAAGCAAGCAGAGTAATATAAAAGGGTGTTAAGAAATGGTCGAATGAAACGTACTGTTTTTGGCTTGCACACATTGATCGTGCTTCATACAACAAGCATCAAGTCCGTCACAAGGAGCTTCTCCAGGACATCCACTGTACAGAAGCCCACAATACTTGCCATATCTCAGTAATGGAGGTACTATTATCATTGAGAGAAACAGCAATTAAAATCAATTTAAGCTTAATCACCAAAAATCAAGCAAAAGAAGAAATCAAAATTGGTGAATATAAGCGTGAATGTACGTACCAGAACAGAAGCTTGATTCACAGGTTCTGCTGCATTCCTTGCTCTGCATATCAATCAAAGGAAAGAAAAATAACCAGAAGAGAACGAATTAGAAGAATCGATTTTCTTGTGTTGAATCTGAATGTATGTGCTTGTTTGTGGATGAAGAACGGATTAAGAAGTAGCTAACCACAGAGACGGCGGCGATTCCGGTGGTTTCAGCTCCGATGTTAAGGGCAAATGAGGGGATGGAGAAGAAACTGAGGATGAATGTGAGAGAGAATAGAAGAGATTTCATGGATTTGAGCATTTTTGTGAGATTAATTTCGAAGTTGAGAAGCTTATTGGTTTTGCTTAAAGGCTCTAATTTATAGGAGAAAATGACGAACAGAAGAGAGAGATCAGATTGTGGGAAAGTGTTCAGAGTCACACAAGGAGGGGCACGAAGCTCAGAAGTCAGAACAGAGAATTGAGGCTGGTTTTGTTTTGTAGTGACTCGTGATTGTTTCTTTTTCTTTTTCTTTTATTTTTTTTTGGGGTCAAACTCGTGATTGTTTCTATTATTCAGCATTATCTTATATAAAAAATTCTAGTTTTCATCGTCATTGGTTTATAACATTTATCACACCACAATTTTTTTATATAAGAAATTAATAATTAATAATTAATAACTAACGACTTCAAAAGCTCAGTTAGTGGATTCAGTGAAAAACTCATTGGATATAATGAACAATTATTGATTATAATGTACGTATCTCCCTATCTTCAATAAACAAATACGTTCAATTAAAAATGGTAGAAAGATATGCTTTACGATAATGTTATAAAATATGAAAATCCATTGAAAATGTAGATCAACAATATAAGCATATGATTTTGTGAAATATGAAAATCCATTGAAAATATAGATAAAAAATATAAGCATATGATTTGTAAAATATGAAAATCCATTGAAAATATATTCAATGTTAGAATCATATAACTTAGTAAATTAAAACAAAGGGTAATAAAAACCACATTTATATACTCGAAATATTTTAGGACAAGTAATTAGTATACTTAATTACAAAAATGAGCAATGCCCTTCTAATATTTTTAAAATAGTGCAATGTGACCCAAATATAATAAATGCTTAAAAAGAGTTAAAAACACACTAGTCCCATGAGTGTAAAAAAAAAAAAAAAAAGGCTTAAACCATCCGTTTAAAACAACCAAATTGGTCCACGTCTACTATAGAATCTACCACATATAGTAGGAAAGTATCACACATCCATTAGACAAACATTCACATATATAGAACCTATCAGTAGGGTCGTATAAAAGACTGAATAGTATTAAATTTTGACCTAATATAAAATTTAGTCTTTTTCATGAAAAAGATTTGATTAGGCAACCCATAGTTCAATCTTATTTAGTGATAACCTGAAGATTAATAAGATTGAATTTAATCCAAGGATTGAGAGACTGGTCCTGTTAGTTCAGTATTCACTTAGTTTTTTTTTTGTTTTTTCTCTGTGAGAAGCAATAATCTATTTCAACCTAATAAACTTAATCAAAATAATAAAAATATTTATAATCATAATAAATCTATAATAATTTCCAACAATAAGAAAAAAATATTTTAGTTACAATCTAAATGATTTAAATTTATAACTTCAAGAAAAACAATACTCAACAAACTTCAACAATACTACATAACAATAATAATTTAGAAACAAACTCAATAAATATTCACGCAATCATCTCCTTAGCATTAATTACACTTAAAACATTTGTCAAAAATAAATTAATTATAATTATATTAAATAAATTAATAGGATAGGATTTGACTAAGTGGTCCAAATGCCCAATCTCTTGTCCAGTCCAACTCAAAATAATAGTCTAGTCTTTTTAGTCTTTTTGACGATGAAGAACCAATGTTTATATGAACCAATAGAACTAGACCATCTTGGATTAGACTGGGTCAGATAGGATCAAAGGACTTTTGCACAGCCCTACTATCAAGTAATCCAACATGTACTACCAGTATAGTTAACTAATGCAAATCCATGTAAGCTCAGCCAACTCTTGCAAGCAACCTAGGCAAATCTCTAGTTTTAAACTAATAAATTATCATGCATCAAGCCATAGTGCAACATTAATATACATAAATCTCCTAAAGAGAATGACAAAGATATCTCAAAAGGATTAATTAATTAAAGTTAGGACCTAAGTACCAAACTTTAGAAAGTTACAACTCAATCTCTTAATTTTGCAACTGCATTGTGATGAATTTTTAATTTATTTTTTAAATTTTAACATAATTGAAAAATTTTAAAAATTTATTTTTTATTTTATAATTTGGAATACAAGTTACAAATTCATCACAATGCAATTGCAAAATTGAGAGATTGAATTGTAAATTTATGAAATTTGACATTTATGATTTAACTTGAATTAATTGGTCTTTTTGAGAGCTCTCTCTCATTCTCCCAATCTCCTCACTACAAGGCTTGGAGGCTAAGAATGTCTCAAATGTGAAATAATAGACATAAATCTAAGTAAAGAAAACTAAAAGAATACAAGGTCTAAGTATGGTAGCAGAGATATCTCAACTCTTGAGCCATACTTTTTAGGAAGTCTAGTTTCTTGAGTTTGTTCCTTTCTCATAGCTCCACTAATGTTACTTGGAAACATGAGAAGAGGTGAGACAAAATGCCTCAATAACCACATTTTAAGTTGTGGAGTATCCACAACTAGTCAATCACCCATCTTGTGGTTTTTCCTAAAAAGCCAAGTTTAGCCTAAAAGCAAATGGTCATAAAACCAATATTTATGTACAAAGTCAATCAAGCATATATACAACACAGTTATACCCAACAATGACCAAACATGTAACTAATTGTGTATGAGCAAACGAATTTACCAGTATTAGTCATAGCAATTATAACATAGCATATACTCTTTGATTTCATAATTATAGTTATCAATCTACCTTATCTCCTCCTTGTTCATTTGGTTAAGTTCGTGGACTTAGAGATGGTGACATAACAGGTACTGAGCTTGTTTAGGATCCAGTTCAAGGACTGAGGTAGCTCGGGCATGAAAGTACCACCCAATAAGCTCTATATAGGGGTGAAAGTGTGATCACAGGTTAGCCTTATTCCTAAAAAATCACCCCTAAAAACCTTTATGGCCTCATCATTTATTTCGTTCTCACCACATGTCATTATAAAAATCATATCCCAGTAGTACCATTTTTATACAAGTTAGTATTATCAATTATTACATAATATTCCCATTGCAAATTCATACAATCACAATCCCAACAATCTTAGTGCAATCAATATCACAAATTATTTCTCAATAGTGGTGAGGTAAATCTTTAACTATGGTTTTGATGATTACAAAATAGAGAAGATTTTATTTAACAAAAAAATTAATACTAGAATTAAGGAAATTAAGGAGTAACTGGACTTATATGTATTAATTTCTAACTCCTATTCCTTCTAAGTCTTTATATGTATATGACCTTGCTTATGCCGGCATAAATATAAATTCTTTTAAATTCTAAGCCCTGATTTCTTGTATTTTTCTATGGGAGAAGTATTTGACTTTGCTTAAAATGTTTTAAGGTTTATTTCACCACAAATCTTGTCCCTTGTGAAGTATTTCAATTGGATTTAATCTCTCATTCTTAGTTGTTTTAGAACACTAAAATTTTTCTACAAGTGGAAATTTTTTTTTTCTATTAATACTGGTACTTAACTCTCTATACCCTTTGATTATCACTTATATCGGTACTACTTCATTGATTCTCATTTTGTCCTTATAGTGGTTACTATTTCAACTATATTGAAACTAAGGCCTTTATTCCCTTAGTTATCCTTTATACCAATATTGTTTCTTGACTCATGTTGTTTCTTATATGTGTACAAACATATCTACACTAGTACTATTCCTTATTTTACTCTATCCTTATTCTAAGACTATTCATTTATGCACAGATTAAACATAGCACTTATCTACAAAATATTTATTGTTTATATCAATACTAAGGTTACCTATACTAGTACTAACATGAAGATTTGTGCCCTATTCTATGTTTCAAAATTTTTGAGGTTCAAATCTCATATATTTATTATTATTTTAATTTTAAAGTATTGTGTTAACATTATTACCTATCTAGATACATTTTAAACATGACCTTAGATAAGATTCAACACTTATCAATTCTTACATTTTTATTTATATCTGTATTGCATTTGGCTCTACCAGTATTAACCTACCTATCTTTTGTTGGAGCATTAAATGTATATAGTTGTTACTTTCCTTACTTGCCGTGAGTACTCAACTCTATTGAAAAGCACTATGCCATCACCTCATTTTCAGAGAAGCTCAAGTGGAAAGATGAAGATGATTTTAATAGCTAATTAAATATGTCTAATGAATCATTGTTCATCTCCAACTATAAATAGACACATTTATGAAAATGGAAATAAAAGAGTTATTGCATGAATTTACGCATTCAATTTCTAACCAACCTTCTGTGATCATATTCATTGTATTTGAACTTCATTGATTGTATATCCACTTATAGAGGGTTTTTAATAATAGTTATTCATTCTTGAATATACTCTATTTATTCTTGTTTTCACTAATTGAAACAGACATCTTAAGCGCGGGGGGCTTAAGAGGGTTTATTCATTACCTTTGTAATGGAGAGTGAATTAGAAGTATAGTCTAAGATTGAACTAAGGCAACCAAGAGTCCGAATAAATCTTGCTAGAGTAAGTGAATAAAATCTCAAGTATGACTTAGGGACTGGATATAGGTTTAATGATTGCAGCAAAACTAGGATAAATACTTGTGCACACTTCTTTTCCCTTCTCTTAGCATACTTTAGTGATATCATTCTTAACTTATCTATTTTATTTTTGCATTATTTGTCAAATTTTTATCAAGTCCAATTTACCGCCTCTTGGATAATTTTACAATTGGTATCAAAGCCAAGTTGTTCAAATGTGATTTAACCATATGAGTTCAAAGATCGTACTAATGGCAACTTTTGTAGATGACAATTTTGGTGAAGGACTCTCTATCTCCAAACAACTAGTGTTCAAAAGGGAAACATTTTCTCTTATGGAAGAGTCAAATGATAATGTATCTAGAAGCTTTAAACATTGAGATGCTAGATACAGTCACTAAGGTTCCTTACATCCTTATGACTATCAAAGATGATGGCCCAACGAGAGAAAAGAGAAAAGAAGAATGAAGTGAATAAGACAAGCGGCTAGTCAATCTTAATGCCCAGCAAAGCTAACGATAGCTTGTGCTTTCAATCGTGCTGAATATTACCATGTTAGTCACTACATAATAGCTAAGGAAATATGGAATGCTTTAAAGAAAGCTCACAAAGGTACTAATAGTGTAAAGGACGAATGGAAGAGTAGTCTCATACATGGATATGAGAAATTCAAGATGAAAACTAGAGAATCCATTAAGGACATGTAGATAATATTCACTCATATCATCAACCATGTGATAAATTAAGACAAAACACACTCAAGTAGAGGAAGTGAGGAAGATTTTCAAAAATCTTCCTATTGAATGGAAACCCAAGATTATTGCTATTATAGAAGCACAATGTGTTTCAATGCATTTAGTTTCTTCCCTCTTTGAAAGTTTAGAAGACCATGAATTTACTTTTCAATAATATAAAGAAGATATGAATAAGAAGAAGGAGGGGATTGCTTTAAAAACTGTGGAAGAAAAATATGAAGCTAAGACTGACAAGAATGAAGAATTTGCAATGTTAATCAAGTGCTTTAGAAAGTTTTATAGAAGAAAGAGGAACTTAAAGAAATGGTTCTCTACCAACAAGAGAGATCATAAAAAACCTCTAACTTGCTATAAGTGCAAAAAGCCAGGATATATCAAATGGAATTATCCTTAATGGCATCAAAAATTAGAGAAAGAGAAGAAAAAAGAAAAGCCTGAAAAGAAGAATGTATTTTCAACATGGGGAGATAGCTCTTTGGGTGAAGAGGAAGAAGAAATCACAAACTTGTTTCTCATGGTACAAAAGCTAGAGGAGAATGATCTAGCTAAAACACAACTTAATAAGGCACACTTCACTATCTCTAAAATGAAGAAGTAGTATATTGACATTGGGTGCTCAATATATAACATTCTTAATTTCAACTTTGAGTTTTTAAGTGTTAAAAAAGAGTAAATTGATAAAATCAAGTGATTAATGCATCGATGATGTTTTTAGACTACTAATATGGTTATTAGGTCATTAGACAACCTTGTAAGAGGGGTAAATCAGAGTTCAAGCAAACCAAGGCATAAGGAGAAGCCCAAAACATTTTCGAGCCTTTTTATGCCATTCATCTTGGCTAATGCACCATGCATCATGGCGGATGCACAAAAAATTTGATTTAATCCAACAATTGTGTGTGTTTGAGATAGGAGGAGAAAAGAAGAAAGAAATGAAGGGGTAACGAAGGTGGAGGATTTCTCTGCTAGGCCTTCATCTTTGAAGCTCTTGGGAGGCAATTTGAGCTAGCCATACACTTGGGTAATGTAAAATCTCTAGGTAAATAAGTAAGGTTACCCTCACTAATCTACCCTACTCTCTAAAATCAAGGTAATTGAGAGAATAATGCAGAAATGATTACAAAATTTATAACTTGTAGAAAATGGAATTCCAAGTTTTTATAATTTAAAATTACTCAAGATCATTTAACAAATTTCTAATTAAAATAAAATATTGTTTTGGAAGCATGAGATATCTTATAGGAGTGAAAAGACTCAAAAATAGTTGAAAAATATTAAGGGCAAAAAAACAGGACGATGCACCGTGGCTGTCCCTTTCTATGCCTGTTAGATTAGGGAGGCACAGTAGAAGAATAAAATTTAAAACCCTGAGCACGATCACGGACCGATCAAACTTATTTAGTTTGAGGTGGATAAAAAATTACTTTTTAGATGTCGAACTTTCAAGCTTCCTTCAAGTGTTTGGATATTAGGAGTTGACAGCGTGATTAGTTTCCTTTATTGGTATCTTCTAGCCTTAGTTAGATGCTCCTTCTCTTTATAGGGTATTTTGTGGCTCTCAAATATTTTTACTGTCAAGAGACTCTTAATTAACTTATAAAGCACGTCCCCTTTCTATAGTATATATAGATTAAGGTTTTTTCCCCTTTCTTTTGAATTTTTAAAAATAATCATAATTATTTTGAAAATAATATCTTGAGCAAGTGAAAATAAAACTTAATTTATCTCATAAATTAAACTTATGATATCATATCTTATTTAAATTTATCTTATATAAATATATCTTATATTATATTTTGAATTTTATATATCATATCCATATATATATATATATATCATACATACACACACATGAACATACATACATACATACATACATATATATATATATATATATATATTTCAATATATATATAATTATATTTTAAATTTTATATTTCATATAAATATATATAAATATTTATCAAATAAATTTTTAAATATATATATATATATATATATTTTGTTCACCCGAGATAAAGCATTACATTCATTGAATCTTGACACATTTCAGAATTAATGAACTTGAACATTATAGCTCAAGTTGGGCTATTCTTGTATGCGACCCTATAGGCCTATATAAAGTTGACAGTAGTCTAATTATGTTACTAGCCCACAAGTCACAAGTAGCCTCTAATAAGACACTGCAACTACCCAATTCATATGGGAATTGATGATATGATATAATCTATCATATAATCGTGTTACATTTCCTTTATCATGTGATATTTTGATCAAGTGTGAGACATGAAATTGTCATTATCCTTTACGAGATCATTACTTTTTCGGTCTCTGAGTAGACTAATTATAATAATGAAAAAACCTTTTCCATTGTAGTATTACCTTACATTTTTTCAGTCTTACTTATCGAGGAACCCAATAATATCTCTCAATTAATGTGAAAAATAAATTTCATTTTGACCACTCATATTTCTGTACATGAATATTACCAAACTCAATTATAACCTTTATGATCACCCAATCAAAGGTAACTTTTGACTAAGTTAAGGTTCAGTGGTCATCATGTAGGAATTCATATTGATCTTAGATTAAAGGGCTTAGGGATGTAGTTACATATGAGATAAGCTTATGACTTGTACCATGTAACTTTCTTATAACGGGTCAGTCTAGCACCTTGAACCCTTTCAAGTGCCTACGACTTTGATTTATATCTCTATAATTAGTCAAAGTCATACTAATCTTGTTTTCTCTATGATCTCTCATAGATGACCAATAATAGACATTTAGGACAATCATTATAGTTTATCTAAGGATACAGTTATCATAGTAAAAATGTAATTAATATGATAATAAAAGAGAAATTCATTGAATAATAATGTTCATAATACAATGATTGGTCTTAGGACATAATTTCTAATAGTGCCATAAGCCATGTCGTAGGTGCCATGCATTATGGTGTGTTGCATATATCAGACAACAATTCTACTATCATTTGATAGCAACCCAACATCTGAATGAAGTGATCTAAATGTTTACAGAAAGCTCTTTTCATAAACTAGCTAATGGCACAGGGTTTACTTCTAAATTATGTCATATATGGAAGATGGGCACCTAAACATTTTTTCATAACTTTTTATACTTTTCATAATCAAGGGTGTCTAAAACCCCACACATATGCCAAAAGCTATTCCTAATACTAGAGCATACTCAAAGGACTTAGGACTGCTTGTACAACACACTACACGAATGTAATTCTAATTATATCAAATTTTTCATTCCTCAACCCCTATAATATCAAAACAGTAGAGGGCGGTTTTAGCATTATATTTTACAATCAACATTCATAGTTATGATCAAATTAATATCCCTACACTTGCATAAGTATTTTGATATCCTACACTTGCATTAGTATTTTGATCCTATCAAAATACATTAACAACTTACATATAATAATTCGGGGCTTAAAATACATTCAAAAAAATCATAAACCTTAATAAGTGCAAGTGTATGCAAAATATAATCTAATTGGCAATATACTTATTCATTACACAAGACAAATGAAGTAAGGAGGCATTACAATAGGAATACTCAAATTCCTAAGCCTTTAGAGCCTTTTCCCTTTCTATACTAGAGCTAGATCTTATAAAATATTTGAAAAGAGGGGTAAGTCTAGCTGCTCATTAACTAAGGTATACTTATCCTATATAGTTATATATCAATTGATTTAAACACATAAAAGGGAGTTGATTGCTCAAAATATGAGATTATACGTAATACAAATTTTAATTTCACAATACACTTATTTTCATGTTTCTTATTTCAAAACACAAATTATATTGCCATAATACACTTAAACATGTGATAATGTCATAATTCATCAACTCAATGCGTAATGCCACAACACAGACTACCATGCAACAATAGGACATTCACTATCACAACTTACCACAAACTTAATAACCATTTGACATCTTATATGCATGATCAATTCCTTCTTATGCCCTCCTTATATCATTCGAATGAAACCATGAGCTATAATATCAATTAGAGCACTGTCTGTGTAACTGGACTACTCAAGTTTACCAATTGTGAGGTGTAACCCAGCCAAAGATCATAGTACTCACTCTTAAACTATAGTTTTCTCCACTCTTGGATCTTTGAGGTGTCATATACTCTAAGTTAACCTCCTTGATAAACAAGTAGAAATAGGTAAGTTCTAGTCCCTCAACAAAATATAAGACTGTCTCTCAATAAACTATAAAGAGTCCCTCGATAAAAAAGTGGGACAAGGCCTAGCCTTTGTTTGCACCGGAAGGCGGCCATAATTATCATATAGATTTTCTACTCCTCTCCTAAGGCAAACTCTTGCTAAATGATCATTCAATGTAACATGCTCATTTATTTCGCAAGTTCATTACTTAATATCAACACATTGAATTTATGATATTACACTATCTAAGTAGGAATCAATATTATTTTTACAAACACTATCCATTTAACTCGATCATCACATTCATGATATTGCAATCATTACATAACCTCTAATACACATTTTTCATGTCAAAATCATCATATAAACTAAACAGCTCCTCATTTCAATACAACTTATAAGGTAAAAATATTTAAAGTTCAATTTACAATTAGGACCAATTTTAGATTTGATAAAACTTATATAATTCATTACATATTCCTAATCATAATTTTGATCACGCATGCAAACAAATCCATTTCACATTACAAGTCAATTAACAAACAACTATCTAATATAAGGTTCCCTCAGTTACCTCAAACCTTTGAGAGGTTAAAGAGTTACCCTTTAATAACTTGCTTTCAAGCTTGCTTTCTAAGAAAGTTATGGTTCTTGGATGATTAATCTATAATTAATCAAGTCTAAATTTATCAACTTTGTTAGATACAAACTTCTAACTCTAATTTTCTAATTTTCTAAATGTTTAATGTAACATCTTGATTTTCTAATCCTGTGATTAACTATTAACCAGAGGTAGATTAGTAATTAAAAAATGATTAGAGGGTGGGATGATTGCTTGGTGATTTGTGTTATTGGGATGTTAAATGAACAGATATGGGTGGAAGGACCATGTTTTAGAGCAAAGTATGTGCTCGTGGTGAGGATTGTCACTGTGCTATGCACCGTGATACAAGTTGCATGTATTGTGGCAATATACCAAAAAGAAAAATGATATGTTGTGATTTGAAATGAAACATATGTATATGCTACATTTACTTGTATATTATGCTATACTTGCTTATAATTTCATATGATAATTGATAGTAGAGAGTTATTCTATTACTGAGATTATTATCTCACATCTATGGTTACATTTTTATAGGATTTAACAGTGAGCTAGGCAAGGAAAAAGAGTTTGGACCAGCATAGTGGTGTCATGGCCATGGGAATCTCTGTGTTTTGTGTAATGAACTAATGTAATGTGAATTTGTGTATATAAGATGTTATAGGATTGGCATGAATGTTTAAATTGTGAATTATGGAAAAATTGTATTGAATTCATGAATCTTAGCCTATTCATGGAAAGGTATGGTGAAATGATTAACTAAGACTAAGGTTTAGTTGTGTATATATTGTGGATATATGAAGGTGTGATTTTGTAGTGATATTGTAGTGAAAGTGGTCAAGCAAGCTAATTTATGTTAAGTGGTAAATAGTTATTGAAATGTGAAAATAGGCTATTGAACAGCCAAATTTTGATATATGTGTATGTATGTGATGAAATGTGATCAAGGTATAATAAGTTCTTTTGGACTTGATTTAAAGCCTAGAATGGTCTAATAAGACAAAATGTGTGATTTGTGCACTTGGGAGTGCTAAATTTTTACAAAAGTAACTTTTTATATTTGATAGTCTAAATTTTAATTGGACCATTATATCATCTTCAAACTTATCTTATTAGTTAGGTTATGAGATAATGTTTGTATAGGCACTTGAATCACTCCAATTGGACATCGTATGTGTAAATGACACATATTGAGAGGTCATCATTTGTGTTGTCAAATGATAGCTATAGAAACAGGCTTGCGCACTAATAGAACACATTTAATACACACTTTTATTTGTCAACTAGGACTATTTATTAAGGTTTTATTAGCCAAAGTGTACATACGTTGCATTAGATTTGAAAAATTGCCCAAGTATCTAAGTTTATTACATTAAGGGTATTTTGGTCAAAAAAACAAAATTTTGAGAAAATGTACAAAAAATTTAAAAAATTTCTGGTCAAATTAGATTTTTGAAATTTATTTTATTTTAACAGTAATTAAATAAAAAGTCAATATTTTCTTAAATATCCTAGTTTGATATAGTTTTTAGTTTGCCTTTATGTAAAATTTTTTATATAATTTTGTGTAACCTAAAAATAAACTCTCCCTTCTAATTTTAAATTTAATTCTAAACATTAATTAGATTTTATTATGTCACATATTATTTAATTAAATTATGTGATTTATGTAACATAGGTGGCATGTGACTTATACATCAATTGACAAGTAAAGTCAACACTCCTTGAGGTCAAAGGACTAATGCTTGGACATTTTTTTTACCTTATTTAGTGGATTAAATTAGCTTGAAAATGTGGATGACACATGAAAAATTACACGCACATTAAAATCATCTACAAGCTAATAGTAGGATGCTACCTTGCAAGTGTGACAAGGCTTCTATTTTATTTTTATTTTCTTTTTCTATTTTTTTGATTAGGCTTCAACTGATGGGGAACACCTTAGAGCATGCCATTCTCACTAACATTCAGATCATCCATCTATTTCATTTCATCTCCTTCACTTTCTCTCACTTGTTCATAGTGTTCTTCATTTTCTCTCTTGTGTTCTTTATTTTCCAACACCATATCTCCCATTTTTAGCCACCAAACCTCCATAAAACTCACACCATGATTCTCCTCTCTTCAATCTCATCCCAACTCTCTTACTTTCACAAGAATTGAAGCTTATTTCCATCATTTAAGAGCTTTGGAGTTCGGCCTTCACAAACAATTACTAGGGTTCTTGAATATGATGAAGATTGGTTAATTTCTTTAGTGGAATCCTAGAGATATGAAGATGGAGGATGAGTTTTAAGCTTCAAATTAGCTAAATTCTTTTGTTTCCTATCCCTTTTTCTTTTTTACTAGATGGTTAGATTACTCAATATAGGGTATAATCATCTTAACTTGTAAATTCTAATTTAAATTTGATATTGATGTAAAGAGAGAGGATTTTTTCATTTATTTTCTTCCTTAGACAGCTATGGTGATTTCAGCCACTAAGTGTTTAGTACATGATATTGTATTTTTTATTTAGTGAATTACTTGAGCTAATATTACATAATCTTGTGATGTTAATGCTTAAGTTGTTGAGTAGCTTGACATAATTTTGTAGTTACTTAATTTCACTATTTGACCGTGGCTGTTGAGGGAGGATTTTGAGTGAATCACTTGGCTAATTTCTTCACCAATTGGTTAATTGAACTAGGAACTTTAATCTAAAATCTAGGGAAGTTAGCTAATTGGGTTAATTGGCTTAGGATAATTTTCTTAAGTCATGACAGCTTTAGTCAAGAGGAAAGAAAAGCTTAACTTAGACTAATCAAGAGAAGAAAATGAATTCAAAATCAACTAATCTTTAAGGTTCCACTCTTGTGAAAAGGGAAATTCATTTCACTCACTTTAATTAGCATTTCAATTACTTGCATATTGGGTAATTAATTTAGGCAATTAGCTAACTAAATTACAACTCTTTAGGTGACTTATTGTATTAGGTAACTTTTTATTAGACTTGAAATCATTCCTTGGGAGATAACCTAGGGTTGGCTTTATATTACATTAGGATTAGCTTTAGTTTAATTTTAAGGTAAGTGACTAATTTCCTATTATAAGCATAATGCATTGCACATTACATCATGGTGCATAGCACAAGGAAGGTTAGAGCTCGTGGCTCTATATCACATACCGTAGCACATGTTGTGTACTCCACAGTGCATGGACCATAACCTGACCCTATTTCCTTACTTTAAGGCATGCAATGAATTATATGAATGCTTGTGATTTGTTTCTGTTGTGTATTACTCTAATGTAATAAGATCATGATGATTTTGTAAAACAAGTTTTGGGCCCAAGCTTTTTAAATAAAGTATTTGATTATTGATTTAGTTATGTTGTGATGGTGATTAAGTTAATCCTTTCCTATATCTAATGGATTATAAGGGAGGGTTATACTCAAAGCCCTTACTTCTCACAATTAGAATTGCCCATTAAGTATTTTAACTCTCTATAACTCTCATTTGCATCATTAATTATTTCTATCATCATTAAAGTCTCAACAACCCTCACAAGTCCAAATTAAATGCCCATTTTCAGACATTAATGAGATGTACCAACCAAAAATTCAAAACCCATTATTTATAAGTTTAAATGCTCAAAATAACTCCTATTAACTCTATTTGAGTCAATGGATTTAGACTCATAAACTATATAGACCAAAAATGGTCTCTCATTATCAAACTCTAACCAAAAATTTCAAAAAAATAGGCTGGGAAGGAAGAATAGGTTTACTCTTAGGGTTTGGTAGCTACAAAATGCCTCAGCCTTTTTAAAATTGAAGCATTGGTAGAGCTCTAAGTCTCTTTCTCCTTCTCTCATTTTTCTCTTTTCTTTTCCTTGGTTTTTTTTACATAAGTTTCACGTCTAAATTTTGTTGAAAGTGCACTGTGTACCACAACATGTGGTACTGAAAAGGCTATCTCTCATCTTCTAGCCTTATGTGCCACGGCATGTGGCACAAAGGCCTTGTTCCTTTATTTTCCACCTCTTTTGATGCCCATGTGACCCAATTTCACTTTAGAGCCTATTTTATGGTTGAAACCATACCAAAAACACTCATTAGCCCTATCTGACCACATACCACATAATTCTTACTTATTTATACTTAATTACTTGATTGTTATGAGTTTAATTTTTAGAATGTTATAGGTAAACTTACTATCTACCTCTCTTCCTCTCATATGCCTAATTTTTATTAGTTTAGGGAGTGTTGGGAGTTATTTTCATTTCTCCTTAGATTTTGACTAAGCCCATTAGCTTAGTTATGGGGTTGGGGAGTTAAATCAAGCTTCTAATCCTTTGTTTATGGATTTTATAGTGATTTAAAATTTTTAGTTAGGGTTTGGACAAACCCTAAGTGAAATTTAAAAGATTGAGAGTACTGTAGGAAAAGAAGTAATATTATCTAAGTGTTTGGGTAATAAATGAAATTAATGGGATGTGTTGGAAGAGTTAATTGTGTTAAAGAAGGAGTAGGGGTATAATGGTTACCTAAAAATTAAGTGAAAAGGGGGTTCAATTGGAGTTATAATTGATGATTAGTATTTAATCTTATAGATTAAGTATTAATTGTGCATTGTTTAGTAAGTGGGCTCTTGAAGGGCGATTAATTTGTTACAATAACCCTTTTTGTGACAAAAGGGTTGAGGTAACTAGATAATCTAGTTCTTTTACTTTTGTATTTGATTGGTTATGGTTTTGCAAAATTTTATTTATGCATTCTATTATGAAAAGTTGAATCATGCACAATTTGTTGATGTTTTGAAAAAATTGTGAGAATTAGTTTTTAACTAAATTATTACTCTATACATAAAGCCTTTTTATGTGTTTTTATACAAATTATGAATTAAATGTGAATATGAAATGTTAGTAAATGTTATATGATCATCTATAATGAGAAATATGTGTATGACTGAAATGGCATGAGCATGATCTTTGTGAGAGGGTGGGAGTTTACCTTGTAATTATTGGGGTTATTGTATGAAATCCATATGGTATACTGACATTGTCAAGGCCTCGATATGTGGTTTATTTCTTATTTGAAAGCCCTAGTATTATTTGTGATAGATTGTATATACGACACCCCAGATATTCAAAAAAAAGGAGATTTATGGTCCATAATAGATGAAAGCAATTTGGTTAAGGCTGCCTCTCATGATTGGTGAGCTTAGGTGAGTACAGTCACATAGACTTAGTTTTGTTATGTTGTTAGCCTATAAATTTAGTAGAAGGAAATAAGGAGGATATAAGATGCATAATGTTGATAATGTATTATATGAGTTGTTATATTATAATAGTATGAGTAATAAGTATTCGATAAATTTTTTATTTGCCACTTTACACACTCATATGCTATTCTGATACTTGTGAATAGATTAGATTATTTGGTTATTGAGTCCTCGACTTACCCCCATTGTTACATTTTATAGATGAAAGCTCAGCTAGGGCCAAGGGAAAGGAGGACACTATTGAGGAATTAAGGAGCTATTGTGAATAGCTCTATACTTGGCATTTGGTGTAACTAAACATAATATATATATATATATATATATATTGCCAACTCTAGGATTCATGTTATTTTGAATGCATTAGCATGAAGAATTATGTCATTTTGAGTGTATTTCATCCTAGGAGGTTGTATTTGAATTGGAAAATATTGTTTGAGGTCAAATACTAGTGCAAGAATAGTTATTGTGTTAATTGTATGTGTATGGTTGGCCATAAGATTTGAGATATATGATTTATCACCCCTTGATTTATTGTGAAAGGTTTTAATGGCTAAATTATGCTTGGACTATACGTGATGATATATGACTATTCAATTAGGTGTGTTGTGGTTCAATTGAGTTGGTACAAGTAGTCCTAAGGTTATTGGCTCTTGGTTAGTGGGTTTCAACACACTTGTGTTTGTTTCAAAAGGAAAAAGGATAATTTTGTGTCTAGATGTAAATGGTAAAGTGTTTCATTATGAAACAATGCCAATAGCTATATGTGAACAGTTGAATCGCTCAAATCAGATGTCAGATGGTGAAATGGTCCATGACAAATTACATATTTTGTATACTTTTCTTTTACATTTGTGACCATATTTTATCAGTTTAGACCCTTATATGCATGATTTTAGCATTGGATTTGATCATCGGCTCATTTGCATTGGGTTTTGGCATTAGGGGCATTTTGATCATTTTGCACATTTTATTGGAATTAATTGTTTTTAATTTAAAATTTTAATTCCTTGACATATTATTTGAGCAATTTTTTATTCTAATTTTTAGAACTTTATTTTTAAGAAATTAATAGGCCAATTTGATAATTTGCTTATTTTTATTTTAAATTAGTTTTTTAACTTTTCAAAGGGAACAGAGAATGTAAAAAGGAAGGAAAAAAGGAAAGAAAAAGGGAATAAAACATGAATGCTGAGGAGCTTTAGTTTTGAACAACGCACATGCAATTAACTTCACGAGTTCGGCTATTCATTCTTGCCACCACACACACATGTTCATAAAGATTCATCGCACACCATTGCAATTTCCCTCTTGATTTCAGTTAGTCGCATACTAATTACACAATTTGACCGTGCATTCAACTTAATCCAAATTCATCCAGTAGCATAGATTTTAGTGAATTCTTATCCATGGCAGCTTCTTATGGACCTCTCATTCAGTCAATAGCTATAGAGAGTGAGATAAGAGGCTAAATCTTTAAGGATTCTCCAAGATGATGAAGTTCCACTTGAGCTTTAGATTCTCTTGATTTCAATTTGTGTAGCTCAAATTTGATTCTAGTTTTTGTTATGATTTTGAGTTCAATTCTTTGATTCTGGTTAGATTGATTGAATCAATTTGATGTAATTTATCTTGTTAAGGATCAAATTGCTTTCGTTTACATTTTTCATTGAATTTGCACACCTCTAGTTTGAGTTTATCTTTGAATGATTATTACTTGTTGAATTCAAATTTCTCTTGAGTCTTGCTTGATATTTCTAATTCATTAGCTCCAATTAGGTCTTAGTGAGAAATTGATTGTCTAAATTTAATTGTTCTAAGTGTTAGAGAAAGGTTTTAGCAAGGCAAACATTTTGTTTAATTTATTTTAATCAAAGTTTGGAAATTGTTCAGGGGTTATGTATTTTTGGTTTAAGCCTCATTTACCTAGTCATAGTGGTCATTAGGCTTTTAATTTTGTCAATTGAGTCACATAGGGTTCGAGCTCATAGAATTAAGGAGTCTATGATCGTAGAATGAATTCAAAACTTGGAGAATTCATCCATTTACATGTTTGAGTCAATTTTACTTTCATTCATTTTCACTTGAAATTTAAAAAAGCAAAAATATTTTTCGTCTTGAGTTTTGTAAAACCAATAGTGACTTTACATTGTAAAATAGTTTATGAATTGAACTTAGTTGTTTAAGCTTACTCTCTTGATATTTTAATGACTTAAGGTATACGCAACTATATTCTAGTTTTTTTGAGAAGCTTGATACGACTAGGGCTTTTTAAGTAGCCCCGTTGTAGGGAGCAATATAGCCAATCAATAATTTCATTCACCATTGTTTAAATTTCTTTTTTGTGATTTTTTGCTGATTTTTGTTGATTTTTTAGAGCTAAAATCAAGCTGAAGATTGTTGCTGTTACACAAAATTTGTCCTAACTTTAAAATTAAATTGTAAACAACTAAAAAGGAGTTTGTGCTTGGGACTAAATTTTCTAGAAAAAAAAGCTAAATCTTAGCTTTGATTCATATTGAGGGTGAAAATTTTGGACTTAGGAGCCGTTCTATACATTTGTTGAAAGACAACAAGGCTTTGAAAGTCTGTTACAAAAATCTAGAATTTTATGTCAACTTTAAGTGCGAACAACTTTCACTTTACTTGTTCAATTTGCTTGATTCTTATTTCATTGTATTCATTACTGTGTTATCTTTGATTCTTATGTTAGCTTATCCTCTGATTTTGCCAATAACTTGATGAAAAGACTGAAAAGTTTTGATAAGGTACTCTAGAAGTAGTCTTGAATTTCCATATTTATTCACTGGCTTGTGCAAATTTTTAGGAGCAACTGAGAGAATTTTGACCTGAAAGTTTTGTAGTATAATCATTGTTATGTTATATTTTTAAGGTAAAAATATCAGAGAATTTTGAGTTGGGATTCAGCTTTTATGAAGCTCACGAACTCACTAGCTCCTGACTAATATTTACTGTCAGATTTTAGAAAAGTAGACCAATTATGAATGAGCATTTCTCACTCCCTACTCATCCGAATTGCATGATTTTTTTTTCTAAATTTTATTTAGCATCTTAGATTCACTTTTCTAGTTTTGAGGTTTTGTTAATTCCTTCATTTTCATTTTCAAAAAAAATAAAAAACTTATTGCTGCTGTTTTGCTTTGTTTTGTTAGATTTTCATAGTTGTGTGATTTTTGTACTTTTGACTTTTTGAGTGTTTTGTTAGTTGTTTTGGCTTTTTTTAGAGCATTCCATGTCCTGTAACTATCTTTTGAAAATTGAAAAAGAATTTCTTGACTTCAAAACTCAATATTTAGATATCATTAATTCTTCCTCCATTTGTTTTATTGATAAATCTTTTGTTTTGAAAAGTATGGAAATAATGATGCAAATAGTAGTGAACATGTGCATAATCATGAGGAAGAAATTCATGTTAAAAGAAGCATTAGGGAAATGGTTGCATCTAAAAATTCATTTAAAGCATGTGGCTTAAATGTGAATTTATAAGAAAATGTTGACTATGAAATTAAGCCTTTTCTAATCAATACCTTACCAAAATTTCATAAACTTACAGTTGAAGATCCCAATAGACGTTTCCAAATTCTTGAGAGAGTTTGTGTCACAACGAAGTCATCTATAGCTAGTTTAGAGAATTTGATGTTGAAGATCTTCTACTTCATCTTGGAAGATAAGCCAATCACTTGTTTAAATACTTTAGCCACTAAGACAACTAATTCATAAGCTGAAATGAAGCATTATTTTTCGGAGAAGTACTTTCCAGCAACCAAATAATCTTAATTACAGAAGAAAATAATGAAAATTCAACAATTTTCTTAAGAATCTTTATATGAATATTGGATAAGGTACCTTAAGCTTCTAACAAGAAGCCCATACCTCTAAATTGGCAAGGAGTTTCTCATCGAGTATTTTCATGTTTTACTCTCAGTTCATGACAAAGAGACTATAGATTCAGCTGCTAATGGGTCTTTACTTGATTTTCTTCTCAATGAAACTTGGGAATTAGTGAAGAAGATGGCTAATAATAATTAATAGTATAACACAAGATGTGTGAATAGAGTCTATCAGGCTTCAATTCCTAGTGCTTATAAGGTTTCCCTTACTAAACTACAATTAACTCTAAAATCAAGGTAATCAAGGGACTAAACCCTTAAAAGATCATTGAGTTTGTAAGATTACATAAATAGAAGAAACTCTCAAATTAATCACAATGGGATCCCAAAACTCAACATTTAAAATCTTTATCAAATATTTAATAGGCTCACATCAGAGTTTTAAAATAATGCAAAAGCTTGAAAATCAATCCAAACCCAAAACATTGAGATTCAAAACTCAAATATGTATTTCGTGTAGAAAATGTGTCATGCACTGCAATTCACCTGCCTTTATGCCATGTACCATGGTGTGAGGTGCCATGCACTGCAATGTATTATACAAATTTAATAGCATTAGTTGTTGTCATTTAATAGCAGTGGACGTGAACTTTTAACACATCCCAAATCTTCATCTAACGTCTGATTGGTGTGGTTTTAGTGTCTACATGGAACTTTCTCCTAGCTCTAGTTAATGGCATAAGTTTCACACTCAGATTCATTTTTTTATAAAAAGTTAGATACTAAAACCTATTTTACCACTTTTTCACACAAAACACACAACATTAGTGTCCTAACTCAACTATAAGTACTAAAAGCCTACATTGACTCTCCAACCACACTCAATAGACTCTAGTTAACTTGTGCAACATACCATACACAACTAAAAATACATACAAACTAAATTCACCACTCAATCCTAAATTTCACAAAATATAAGTGGGAGAAAATTCATATACAAATCTATCATTTTCATTTCAATTCATTCAAAATACATATGTTCCTACTTGCACAAGTATTTTGGCCCTATCCATGGATTTACAACCAAAACTCACTAACCAGGGCACAAAATACATAAGTTGTACACTATGGTTATGCAAGTAATATAAAATATCATATAAAACCTAGTTAGCAATTGTATCAACAATTATATACATAAAACAATAAGGAGAGTCATACAAAAGGATTACTCTATAAATCCTATACCTTTATGTTTTTTTCGATTTAGATCCGATGAGCTAGGTCTTAAAAATATTGAAAATTAAGGGATGAGTATAACTACTCACTAATTAAGTTTCACTTAATCAATATAGTTTCATATTAATTGTAAAAAGATGTAAATAGCCAAACACAAACAAAGACATAGCACATACGGTGAGCATGGCCACGGCTCATAATACTAACAACCATGTGGCCGGGCCTTAAGCACAGATAATCTCATTTAATTATAGTGTGCATATCGGGGTCATAATAATACTAACTATGTGCCCTTAACACATATCAGATCATAATAATACCAACCATGTAGTTAGGTTTAAATACTTGATCAAATACCAACCTTATACCCTCTTATTACCTCTGACATGAAATTAATGGCTATTTAGTGGCTACATCCTTTATGGATTAACCTAGCCTTCTACTTGTGAGGAGCTATCGGGCTGAGGTTAACTCACTCATATAATCTAGTTTTCCCTAATATTAACAATCAAGAAGTGACGTACTCCTAATCTAGCCTTCTCATGCATCGATAAAAACTAGTTAGGTTCGAGTTCCTTGAAGAACAAGTAGGACAGTCCCAAAGAAACTAAGAGACACAAGCTACCTCCTGATTCTAATGATCAATGTCAAGGTAAGTTCACGATTCCAACAGTCATTACTAATACTATGTAGATTTACTAACTACTCTCCTTAGGCGAACTCTCACTATTGATCATGCTATGCATGTATATCACATATTTATGCTTTCTAATCTATAATGCATCTCACATGAAATCACATATCCAAACTCATAAACTCTACATACTTCATAAGTCAAACATCACATTTTTATCATTTTCACAACATGCTAACAATAAAAAAAACATCAATCATAAATGGATGGCATGCATAGGATTTCCCTACTTTTAAAACCATTTCCCACAATCATCACATTGCTAAATTGCATTAATAATTTTTACATAATAAGTATCAATTCATAAATTCAACAATTTTCAAATTAACACACAACTATATAAAATAAGTTCCCCCAATTACCTCAAACCTGTGAGAGGTGAAAGATTTATCCCTCTAAATACTAACTTTCAAAACTTCTCACAAGCTTAAATGGTGCCAATAATAATGATCTACAATCACATTATAAAGATATCAATATAATCTCACCTGTAGGAATTATATTAACATTAATTCCACATTTATCTATTCTACCAATCCTATAAATCTCTACCCATCTATACCCAATGGGTTTATTAGGTTCCTTTGACTCACATTACTAACATTAAGTTAATAAACCATCATTAATGAATCTCAAACACTCCCAACAACTATATTGAAAAATTCACATAACAATAACTCGCCACAACTAATTCTTGATAAAATCATCAATGTAGGGTTTATCTACCATAAACAACTCCCATTATATCCATTTTAGACTATGGATTTTGACCCATAACTTCTATGGACCAAAAATTAACTTTCCAACTCAAACCCTAACTCAAATCTTTATAAATATGTGAGAGAAGGGAAGATGGGAGCATACATTACTTACCTTAGGTGTTTGAGAGCTTCAAACTATCACCAATGTGATCCAACAACGTGCCCTAGCATAACCTTAAACATGCCTTTCATTTTCTCCTTTCCTCTTCTTTTGATTTTGCATGCAAAGACAAATTGGTTTAAGTAGATTTTTAGCCATGTGTCATGGTACATGATACCTTTCACTGTGGCACATGGCATAGAGAGGCCCGTTGTACCTTTGTGCGTTACAACAAATTGACCACACATCGCGGTATATGGCACAAAAGGCTTCTTCTTACTTCTTCTTTCTCTTTTCTTGCTCGGGTGGCCCAACCTCACTTCGAACCCACTTTTAGGGCTAAAATTACAATTAATTATATCAATTAGGCCCATTTGGCCAAATACCTTATCAATTCACTAATTATACTCATTAAGTTAATTAATTATAATTAAATTTCCTAAATGTTATAGTGCTCAACTAAATGATATTTACTCTTAATTAGACTTCCCTAAGATGTCTCTTGCAACTTTCAAACAACCTCAAGTGGCTTCTATGTCAATAGCATTGGTAGCTTCGAGTTATACCATTTGTTACTCAACCATGCACATTACTTCAATGCCTATGAGAGGGAAGATGTTACTATTGTTTATCAACAATAAAGGCTATACTGTTACTCACAATAAGGAGGAGGAGGTCAATTTAAGCCATATGGGAATACATATAACTCTAGTTAGAGAAATTACCCCGATTTAAGTTATAGATCTAATCATAAGGTTTTTACTTTAAGGAACAATCAAATAATTCCTATCCAAGACTCTTCCAATGATAACAAGCTTTTCTTGCTTTTGAAAAAGATAAACAACAACATGATACAAATGAATTCAAGGTTGGAAACTCATGTGTCAAATGCTAATTTTAGTAAAGTACACAACCAATTTGAGCTTCTTTTTAAGAGACTTGACAACTTAGAAACAAGATAGCACTCAACTAAATTTATCATACAATAAATGAGTAACAACAATAGTATTTCTCAAGCTCAAAATAGTGGTACACTTTCCATACAACTTGCGATCAATCCTAATTGAGAAGTGGTAGAAGACTTGAGGAAGTGTCTCGACCTAATGAGAATAATTTTTATCTTAAGGGTTTTCATGCTTCTTCAATGCTTGATGAGGATTCCTATGATGCTCACTATAGTGTACAAGTTCCTATTCTTAAGGAAAACAACTTTGCACCTCAAAAGGTTAATCTAAACTAAAAGCAAAGTCAAAAAACTATAACTAGACATCCTTCTAAAATTATTGATGAAATAGGTTCTAATGAGACTTTAAAGGTACAAAAAGCTCTAAAAGAGAAAGAAATACTTGGGAGAAGGGAAAAACTAAGAGAATACAAAATTAAGGATCTAATTCCCAAAGACATGCCTTTCCCTCATGCTTTGACAAGATTTGTGAAGAATAAGCAACAGGATGATAAACAAGATGTCATTGAGATGTTGAAAAAGATTGAGGTGAATATGCCTTTGCTACACATGATTAAGAGCATGCCTAAATGTTCCAAATTCTTAAATGAGTTGTGCACAAATAATAGAGGATTCAAGCTATTAGCCCTTATGCAGATGAGTCCCAGTGTGAGTGCAATTTCGAGTTGCAACTTCCTATCAAGTATAAATATTTGAGAACTTGCACTATTCCATGTGATGCCAAATTAGAAATATAATCATTCTAGAGGCTTTAATAGATCTTAGGGCAGTAACTAATGTCATGCCTACTCATATCTACTCTTCTCTTAACATGGGAGGCTTTCAAGATTGTGGATTCGTACTTTAATTAGTGGATAGGAGCATTAAAAGACCAAAAGGATTCTTGGAGGATATTTTAGTAAAGGTGAAAGACTTAGAATTTCTAGCTGACTTCTATGTCCTTCTAATTTGAGGTCAAGAGATATTGATTCTTAAGACACTATTTATGATGACGTCTAGTATCATTCTCAACATGAAAGGCGATAAACTCACCATGGAATTTCTTAATGATAAGATTGAGTTTGATATTTTTAAAAGTATGAAAAGTTCTTGTATTGATTATAACTTGCATTGTGTTAGCATTGCTAAGGATTCTATTGAACATGTTAGTGATGAGTTTTTATTGTCATTATCTTCTTTACATGCTCATTCTTCATATTTATTTGTTGCTAAAAATTATTCTACATTGTCATCTATGACTTGTGCTTGCAATGATGATTTTGTGCATGCCAATTGTGTGGATATGGTTTCTATGCTTGCTAGCCTTAAAGAGAATGATATTTTAGACTCTTATAAGCATATTACCATTGATTCCATTGCTATTTCTATTGGTGACACAAAGCAAGACACATAAAATTTCACTAAAGAGTATATTTCATGTTATCTTGCTTCTTTGTGTGATTTACTTACCTTAGATGAATTTGATAATTTGAGCATTTACTCTAGCCATTCTCATGCATCTTCTTTTGAGTTAAATGATGATTTTGAAGTTGTGAAACAAGGTGTCTCTAACTTACCCAAATGCATTGATGATCTTTCTTGCAATACTCCTAGAACCTTGAAAGAGTTGGGCTATTATGTTTGTGAGGATTTAGACCATGTTTCTTATTTTTTTACACTAATCCCTCTCCACCATTAGAGAGGATTTTGTTAAGTGTTGTAACAGGGAAAAAAGAGGCTCAAACTGTGGCTTTACCTATGCAAAATGAAGCCAAATCTGAGAAGTGTTTTAATGATAAGCACGTTGGAAATTCTCTGAGTTGTGTGGCCAAGAAGACTAGTATGGAGGATTAGGACATACCTAAGAAAATACAAGTAAAGAAAATCCCTCCTAGCATCTTGGAGTCTCCACAACTAGACCTCAAGCCATTACCCTCAGACTTGAAATATGCTTACTTAAGAGATGGTGATAAATGTCGTATTATTGTTTCTCCTAAACTTTATTGCATTAAGGAGTCTTTATTGCTTGATATGATTAGGAAGGAAAATAGGGCAATTGGTTGGATACTAGGATACATTCTAGGGATTACTCCACACACATGCACTCATAAAAACATGCTAGATGAGAATGTTAAGGCAATTAAACAGCCATAACGAAGGTTGAATCCTCTTATACTTGATATGGTGAAAAGTAAAGAGACTAACTTTTGAGTGCATGTATCATTTATCCAATTAATAATAGTGAGTGCATTTTCCTATTCAAGTAGTGCTTAAAAAGAGTGGGATAACAGTTGTTAAAAATGAAAATAATGAGTTGATTCCTACTAGGGTCCAAACTAGTTGGTGTATGTGTATTGACTATAGAAGGTTGAATGATGCTATTAAGAAAGACTACTTTTCCCTTCCTTTTATTAATTAGATATCAGAGAAGTTGGGAGAAAAATCATATTATTACTTTTTGGATGGTTATAGTGGTTATTTTTAAATTTGTATTGACCCTATTAATCAGCATAAAACCACTTTTACTTGTCCATTTGGCTCTTTTGCTTGTAGAAGAATACCCTTTAGGTTGTGTAATGCCCCAAGTACCTTTCAAAGATGCATGTTTGGTATCTTTAGTGATTTTATTGAGAATTGTATAGAAGTTTTCATGGATGATTTCAATATATATGGAGAGTCTTATTATCCTTGCTTAAAAAATTTAGTTAAAGTTCTTGCTAGATGTGTTGAAAAGAATTTGGTCTTGAATTTTAAGAAATGTCATTTTATGGTTGAGCAAGGGATTATCCTTAGCCACTTAGTCTTTAGTTGAGGCATTAAGTTTGATAAAGCAAAGATTGAAGTCATTTCACCTTTGTCTTATCCATCCAATATTAAGGACTTGAGATCTTTCTTAAGCCATATTGGTTTTTATAGAAGATTCATAAAGGATTTTTCAAAGATTAGACATCCCTAATCTCAACTCCTTTAAAAAGGCATAAAATTTGAATTCAATGATGATTGTAAGTGTGCTTTTGATGCCTTGAAAGCTAAGATTGTGGCACCTCCTATTTTAAAGAGCTTGAATTGGCTTGTCCTTTTTGAGATTTCTTGTGATGCTTCTAATTATGCTGTGGGAGCTATGTTAGGACAAAGGGAGAATAAAGTTCCATATGTCATTGCTTATACTTCTAGAACACTTGACAAGGTATAATACAAATATACAACCATTGAGAAAGAGTTGTATGCTTTGGTGTTTGCTTTTAATAAGTTTAGACCATGCTTGCTTAACTCTAAATTCATTTGTTTTACTAACCATGCAGCTCTAAAATACTCTTGAAGAAGAAAGATACCAAGCCAAGACTCCTTAGATGGAAGCTCTTCCTTCAAAAATTTAAGTTGGAGATTTTTTATAGAAGTGGAGCTACTAACAATGTAGTCGATCATTTAAGTAGGCTTTCATTTGACATTATCATGGTAAACTTTTCCCTTAAGCATCTTTATGATGAGTTTAAATATAAGTGAGTCTCTACTTGGTATTCTAATTTGGTTAATTGGATTATGCATAATGTGTATCCAAGTGGAATGAATAGGCATGCCAAAGAGAAATTGGCCAAGGAGAGTAGATATTACATTTGAGATTAACCTATTTTATGGAGGATATGTAGTGATAACGTCATCAGAAAGTGTGTTCCCGATGTTGAAATTGATGATATTTAACAATGTGTCAGACTTATGCTTGTGGGGGATACTTTAGTGCTAGAAGAACTGGTCAAAAGATTCTTGATTGTTGTTTATATTAACCCTCACTTTTCAAATATGCTTATAAATTTTGCAAGTCTTATCATGAATGCCAATTGTTTGGGAGTTTAGGAAAGAGACATGAAATGCCATAAATTCCTATTATTTTATGAAATATTTGATGTATGGGTATAGATTTTATGGGTCCTTTTCCTAATTCTAATGGATTTGAGTATATCTTACTTTGTGTTGATTTTGTCTCAAGGTAGGTGAGGCTATCCTCACTAGGACTAACGATGCCAAAGTTGTGGCAAAGTTTCTTTCATCTCATTTGTTCTATAGGTTTAGTGTTCTAAGAGCCATTATAAGTGACCAAGGCACTTATTTTTATAACAATAAAATTTCTTCTTGTAACATTTGCCCTGAGTGTTATCCAAAAATCACACAATTCAAATAAATTAAGTGTGGTTAAGGAGTTAATCTTAAAACCAACTTAGAAAACAAACCATTTAAATCACTAAGCAGATACACGATTTTAAAATAAACATTTAAAACCTTTTTTTAAAAAGTAATTTATAGGTTTTATCTATAGCATGGAAGCAAGTTAGGTGAAAGCGAGGTAAGAAAAAATGCTGTCATGACAGCATTAAATTACTGTCATGACAGCCCTCTCAGGCCAAATTACGGGAGGCACCATTCTGTCATCCGATCCCTGATCAAATAAATTTTAAAGCTCACACATTACATTCAAAGGGTACTATAAATGTACCAAATTTCAAAAAGATCTAACGGTTGGATTAAAAATTAGACATGTTAAAAGTTTAGTCATTTTTACTTTCATGACATCACCTCCGGCCTAACTTCCGAAGTGCATCATTTCATTGTCCGACCTCCTATCGAAGTGACTCTAAAGGTCACATGTCACTTTTAAATAATATTATTAGCATATCAAATTTTGAAAAGATCCAATGGACGGATTGAATTTCGTGCATGTTGCAACATCATCACTGTTGCTGTCATGACAGTTCCTCCGGACCAAAATCCAAAGTGTGCCATCTCTCCGTCTATTATTATCTTATAAAAGTTTTTACTTGTGACCCAAATTTTAGAGAAATCCAATGGTCGGATTAAGATTTGGACATCCGAATGCAAAAGTGCAGTTTTTTGGTAAAAATCATTTTCAAAATTGTCCAAATCTCATCCTAATGGTCACAAACCTATAGGAACACTTTGGACATGTCAAATAGGACTAAAAACACCTGATAGAATATTTAAATGATAGAAAAACCCTTTATACCAAAACTTGACCACCCGGGTGCCATTTTTCAAAATAGATCCTGAACCCTTAAAATGCACAAAGCATACAAGAGTGGCCAAAAACTATTCCAAATATCATATACACATATGAATATACACGCTAAACATTTTCACTTGGCTCAGAGATCTTTGTAGGGCCCATGCACCCACTCTCTCTATCCAAGGTGTATGTTTGCCTATAGCACACCATTTGCAATGCAACCACTTTGCATTTGCTTGTGGAATCACATATATACCAGAATAAATATTTGCTTACAGTGAAAACTTGGTCTACTAAATAAATTCATCAAAACCACACACCATAGCCAAGTTTCCTAGCCATAAGTCTACAAGCAAACAAAAATTCATACACAAGCTATATAATCCACACATACTCACACACATATACATAATCACATCCTACTAACACCTTAATTCTAAATATATTACAATAGATTTGCTCAAAAGAAAGGGGTTTCAGTTCTTTACAATTCATAAACAACCCCTAACTATGCTCCTTTCCCTGTCCTCTACTGGTTCCTTCGCCTGGACCTGGAAATATTGAAAAGAAAGGGGCGAGACAACTACAGTCTTAGTAACAGAGAAATCTACATTGATTATTACAAAGTAAGCCATAATCAAATACACGAATAATAAATTCAAGATAGTATATAATTTAATCATTTAAAATGCATGAATGCATGACATAGACTGGTATGACCTTTCATGACCAACAGAATGCCCCTTGGCACTCTTTAACTCACAGGTAAACCTTATACTCATTTATACCTCTACAGGCACAAAACATAACCTAAGGCATGATCTAATCCACCGAACCGCCTGTGCCCCTTCGACGTGAATCTTGAGCAGTCAAAGCTAACTCCTTCCAGAGCCAACCCGACTTACTCTCCATGTAAGGGCTACCTTGGCCTAAGCACTCAACCTCACACTTCATATGTCGGATTCCCTCCCCCACTGAGAGGTGTCGAACATTCAATACACTAACTACTTTAGTACACCGAGCCCACAATACGTAAGGCAACATTGAGTATTGACAGTGTGCCACAGAATATCAAAGGTCCACACCTTCTCATTAGTGAACTCCCACTGAGATCATGTCTTTTACTCGTATCTACCTTTCCCAAGTATTGACCACTTCAACACTCTAAGGTAGTATAACATTTATAAATCTCCCTTAAACGGTTTCTAAGCCTATCTAAAGTACCTTACTTAATCATACTTTATTAAGTGCAACTTCTATTCTTTATGATTGCAATACATGCAAACAAATCTCGTTTCCATAAAAACATTGTTGTTAAACAATTAGCAAAATATATTTGCACTATAATCAAAGTAGTACCTCATAACCCCTTATAAAGCACATTTAATCTTTTAAAACATGTAATACATGATAGCTAGTAATATTTATTCAAAAATAGCTAAAATAAGAAATATAAATTCCCTTGTTACCTCAACCCTTTGGTACTAAAAGGGTTTCTCTTATACAAAATAGGACTTGGCTTGTTCCTTAACTTCTCAATAAGTTTCACCAACAATTCCTACAACATATAAGTGATCCATATCACTTATCATGACAAATAGCATTAATGAAAACTATAACTCATACCACACAACTTGGGTTAATGAGTCATAATCCATCCTAATGGTCCATATGTTAAACTAACCTTTACATAATACTACTTAACCACTAAAACCATTTACTAGCCATCACTACGTTAATTTCCAATTCATATAATTTTTAATTAATTAAAAACCTTCACTTAATATCATCAACTTTCACCATTAGCCTTTATAATGAAAACCAAACCTTAATTTAAATCTTATTAGGCTCAAATAGCAAAATTATAATTAAATAAATAGACTTAAACCATTGAGGAGCAAAACCCAATCTCTCAAGGTTTACTTTGTGCCCAAAACAACTCTTTTCATCCAATTATCCACTCAAAATAATAGATCACTATATAAAAACTCAAAATATCTTTCCTAGGATTCAAAGAAACAAAAGCTTACAAGAATAAAGCCCTTGGGATCAAAATTTAAAAATTTTCTCTTCCAAAAATTCAAGAAAATCAAGAGGGAAGGAAGAGAATTGAAGTAGAGAGTTTACCTATTGTGTAGCCGAGCTCGCAACGGTCGCAAAGGGTCCTAGATCCAAACCTAACTCCCTCTCTTTTTCCTCTTTTCTTCCTCTCACTCTCTCGTCCTTTCATGCATTTCTTTCCTTTTTTTTTATTTTTTTTTGTTTCTACAAGTTATTTTCCTCTTAAAAATAATGTTAAAACATTTTGGGAAAAATTACAAGAAAGGGCCCAACATTTTTTATTATAGCACAAAAGGCCGGGTCAATTTTGGTAATTTTTCCTATAGTTAAAAATAAAATAAAACCCAACTTTTGCTTAAAAAAATTCAAACTCTAGATCTCTATCAAATTATTTTTAATTTTAATTTAATTATAGATATTTTATTTTATTTTTTTAAAAAATTTGAGTCTTAAAATTTTGGGATGTTATACTTCTCTTTTTGAGAAGTTTGTGTCCTACATAACATTTTAACACCATACCATCCGCATACTCCAAATGCTCCAATAAAGAAATCAAGTCCATACTTTAGAAGATTGTCAAACCAAGTGAGAAGGATTGGAGTAGAAGGTTGGAAGAAGAATTGTGGGTCTATAAGACAGCATACAAGACAGCAATTAACATGTCACCCTTTCGGTTGGTGTATGGAAAGCAATGTCACTTATCAATGGAGAATATTGAGCAATCAAGGCTTGTTCTTTTGATGAGAATGGAGTGATTGCTACAAGGAGACTTTAAATTCAAGAACTGAAAGAGTTGAGATTAAAGGCTTATGAGAGTTTCAAGCTTTATAAAGAGAGAAGAAAGCTTCTCCATGACAAGTTCATCTTGAAGAGGCACTTTCAAGTTGGAGACAGGTGCTACAATTCAAAATAAGACTAAAATTGATGGCTAGGAAACTTTGATCAAAGTGGGAGGGTCCCTACATTGTTGAAAAAGTGTTTGATTATGGAACTTTAACACTTAAAGACCCTCAACATGGAATCTACTTTAAAGCAAATGGTCACTTGTGCAAACAATTTCATGAGGGAGAATTATATTCATTATTCATCGAGTTAAGGTTTACAGAACCTCCATGAGTTCACACAAGGTTGTAGTTCTACTTTTATCCCCTTTGATTGCTTTGATTATTCACAAATCATACAAGTAGAGCACTTTTCTAGATTTGCCTACTGACATAATTCATATATGTGGTACACTATACTTTGCTTGTGTTTATATTTGTGAATATCTTTTTAGGGTTCAAGTGTAAAGGGGATGCAACCTATCCCATTAGATTATAGAAATTTTAGGTTTTTCATTTTTCTTTTCTTTGTTTTTGTTTGTTTTAAAAAAATCTTTTCTTACACTTTGTGTGTATTTTATTATGGAGTCATTGTCTTGATTTTTCCTTAAACACATACATAAATTTTAGTTTTTTAAAAAGAAAATTTTGAAAAAAAAATATTTTTGACTTTGTTTAGATGAATTGAGGAATTTTTTTTTTTGAATTTTTGAATATAACTCTTGAAATCTTGTTTCTTTAGCTATTGTACTTTGTGAAACAAGCTTTCTATTATATTACGTGCAATTGAGTAGAGTGGCACAAACCTTATTGGAAGAAGCCAAACACTATAGAGTGAGTTGTCCATTGGTTTTAGCATCCTCTAGAACTTGTTTCTCATCTTATTTGAGGCCACATTATTGCATTTTCTTAAAGGAAGTGATAGTAGGCATTCATTAAAAAGCCAAAGGCCTTTAACTAACCTTGTTTTGTTATGTATCCTTTGTTAGCCCCTCGAGCCTTTTTGGTTTATTTTATTAATAAAAATAAAAACTTCACCCTCTAACCATGGATTGCATGCAAATTTGATTTATGTGTTGTAATGTACATTTCTCTTTTTAGTTTAACTTCGAGAATAATCATTGTTCTTTTCATTACACTATTCCTATCTTTTTATCTTTTTCATTTCATTCCATTCCAACAAAGTTACCAAATATTTGTCAAAGAACAAGGTTATTTTAGAAACCCAAGTTGCCAAGTTGAAAAGGGAAAAACAGAGAAGAGAAAAAAGCAAGTTGGAAAATAAAGAAGAAAAAATATTTGAAAAGCAAAAGAAAGAAGTGAAAAGTAGACAAACAAAAGAAAGAGATTGGAAAATGAGTTTTTTGGGTTACATATTTGTGAAATGTACTTTGTATTTTCATTTTTGTTATCATTTGTATCTTTCTTTCCAATCCACAATCTTGGTAATTTCATTTTCTTGTTGGGCTATTCACTTAGTTAGACTCTTAAGTGTTTTGTATATTGTTGCATGCTACAATATGGCCAAGACAAGCTTCTTGAGCCAAACCCCACCCTTCCACATATAAATTTAAGAACGCTTTCTCTAACCACATTACATCCAAATAAAAATCTACTTGATTTTTGATTGCATTTTTTTTATTAGTAGTGGAGATGTAGATATTTTACAAGCCTATAATAGGGCGCTTTGCTAAGAGATTTGAGTGAAATCATTACCCTAAACATTTTGAGTGGCTTGAGTGCTAAATACTTATCCTTAATAGGCTTTCTTTATGATATTGCACTTTTCTAATGGTTTGTTTGTGATAGATAGAGTGCTTTAACTAGAACAACAACCATTCTTAAGTTATTGTGAAAAGATTTTTTATTTGTAATTTAAGGATCCTTGACAAGTTATTTTTGAGTTTAGATTTTGCCTGGAGTGTAAAAGTTAAGTGTGGAAAAATTTAATAAATCACATATTTTGCACACATTTACATTTGTGATCATATTTTATTAGTTTAGACTCTTCTATTCATAATTTTAGCATTGGATTTGATCATTAGCTCATTTGTATTAAGTTTTGGCATTAAGGGCATTTTTGTCATTCTGCATATTTTATTGGCGTTAATTGTTTTTAATTTGAAATTTCAATTCCTTAAGACATTTTATTATTTGAAAATTTTTTTATTCTCATGTTTAGAACTTTGTTTGGTTCAATTATATTAGATTACTTTAGCTTTAGTTACTTTGTATTTTTAAGAAATTAACGGGCTAATTTGGCAATTTTCTTATTTTTAGTTTAAAATAGTTTTTGACTTTTCAAAGGGGATAGAGAACGCAAAAAGGAAGGGGGAAAAAGGAGCTCTAGTTTTGAACTATGAACAAGCAAACAACTTCACGAGTTCAGCCATTCATTCTCGTCATCACACACACATGTTCACAAAGATTCATCGCACACCATCATAGTTTCCCTCTCAATTTCAGTCAATCACGCATAGATCACAGAGTTCAACCGTGCGTTCAACTCAATCCCAATTCATCTAGTCGCATAGATTTTAGCGAGTGCTCATCTATGGTAGCTTCTTATGGACCTCTCCTTCAGGCAGTAGCTATAGAGAGTGAGATGAGAAGCTAAATCTTTAAGGATTCTCCAAGATGATGAAGTTTCACTTGAGTTTCATATTATCTCGATTTTGATTTTAGGTAGCTCAAATTTGATTCTAGTTTTTGTTATGATTTTGAATTCAATTCATTGATTCTGGTTAGATTGACTGAATCAATTTGATGTCATTTATCTTATTAAGGATCATATTGCCTTGATTTACATCTTTCATTGAATTTGTGCATTTCAAGTGTTTGAGTTTATGCTTTAATGGTTATTACCTGCTGAATTCGAATTCCTCTTGAGTCTTGCTTGATATCTCTGATTCATTTAGTTCCAATTAAGTCTTAATGAGAAGTTGATTGTCTAAATTTAATTATTCTAAGTGTTAGAGCAAGGTTTTAGCAAGGAAAACATTTAGTGTCATTTGTTTTATCAAAGTTTGGCAATTGTTCAGCGGCTATATGTCTTAGTCTAAGCTGCATTTAACTAGTTTAATGGTAATTAAGCTTTTAATTTTGTCAATTGAGTCACATAGGGCCCAAGCTCATAGAACTAAGGAGTCTATGATAGTAGAATGGATTTAAAACTTGGAGAATTTACCCATTTTCTTGTTTAAGTCAATTTTACTTTCATTCATTTTCACTTGAAATTTAGAAAACCAAAAATATTTCTCTTCTTAATTTTTGTCAAACCAATAGTGACTTTATGTTGTAAAATGGTTTATGAATTGAACTTGATTATTTATGCTTGCCTTCTTAGGATTTTAACGACCTAGAGTGTACTTGACTACATTATAGTTTCTTTAAGAAGCTCGATACGATTAGGGCTTTTCAGCCCACTTTAGAATTTAGTTGGAGGTGCTATCATGATAGCAAAACTGTCATGAAAGTAGTAATGCACCTTGGTGTAAAGCTTGTACACTGTGATGCACTGCATAGCGAGAGGACTCTCCTCTTTGTGCCATCTATTATGGCAGATGACTCATGCATTGCTGTAGATAGTGCAATTTGAAAGGTATCCAAATTGCCCTTCTTTGATCCTGGTATGATTTAATTTATGTTTTTGTTACTTCCTTAATCTTGTTTTAATCTATGGTTTGAACTTGAATATCTTTTAAAAAAGAGTCTCTTGGGATCCAAACCTTTAAACTTAGTTTTAAACCATTATATTATGATAACCTATTATTAGAAATTAATTAATCCTAGTTATCTTAATGGTATTGTATACTGTATTCTGATAATATCAAGACGAATATTACACAAGACACATGACTGGTGATATTACTCAGTTCATTAAACTCTTTGATAGAGAAGGAGCTCATGTTACTTTGGTGGTGATTAGAAGGGTCACATAGCTAGCATTGAAAAAGTTGGAAGAGGAAAAGAATTGAGCATAGGAGATGTGTTATGCATCAAAAGATTATTCCACAACTTTATCAGTGACAGTTAGGGCTGTGACAAATGAAACGATTATTTTTTACTTTAAATTTTGTCTCATGCAAAAGGAAGTCAGATAGGAAGATCATTCTTTATGTAGACGAGTACTCTAAATTACATATATTCACTTGTAAGTATAAAAGGTTTGAGCCATAAATGTAAAAAGTTGTCTTATAAATACATATGTAAAATTTAGGATTTAAATCTTTTAAAATTGATATTCATAAATTTTATGAAGGTTTTTTTAGTATTTTTTTGTCATTTTATTGTTTTCTAAAAAATATTAAAAAATTTCTTTCTTCCTAAAAATAAGCAAATTTTATGAAATTTATAAAATTTTAACTCCAGAGGTTTTAAATCCTAAAATTTGAATAAGGGGTAAAAAGACTATGGTCCTTGTTGAAGAAGAAAAAGATGCATACGAGATAGTAGTTAGTAAGATGCACTAGATGGAGAGAACGACATGAAGATGATGATCCTGGGTGAAGAAACCATGATGATGATGACGAAGATAGGAGGAAGCAAAAGAATGGAAAGAGGCTAATGGCAGTAGCTAGCTAGAAAAAGATCTTCCTTTGAAAATCCATCTATATCCACTACTAAAAAATAATAATTTAACAAGGAATATTTTTCCTACGCCACGTCACCTCTCCACGTATGCTTGGAAATATATTTATTTAACATGCACTAACCAAGGTCCAAGGTTAAAACCCGTGACTTGAGACTCCTTCTTGTGTCCACCTTCTCCACCACTTAATCTATAAGGAACTCGAAGCTTTTTTATGAAAAATTAAATATACATTATTAAATAACATGTTCACATTTCCTCCTTTTCTTATTTTTAAAATTTTAGTATATTATATTATCTAATTGAAGGGCAATTTAGAACTATTAAAAGTTAATGGGTTTGTTTTGGTCAATGAATTATCTTATCAAGGGATAAAATAGACCTTGCCACCTTAATTTCTAATTTCCTTGCTAACTAGAGAGGAATAAATTAGGCATCGCTAATTTCCTTACTAATTAGAGATGAATAAACTAAGCCTTGCTAATTAGAGAGGAATAAACAAGACCTTCTTAATTTCCTCATTAATTAGTGAAGAATAAATAGTCCTTGCTAATTAGAGAAGAATACAAAATGCCTCACTAATTAAAGATAAATAAAAAATACCTCATTGATTGTCTTGTTAAATTTTGTTGAAGATATGAAATCAGTATTCCTCACTAAATTTCACATTCACAACAGCAATTAATACCTATAGGCTATTACAACCACTTTGGAAACTCTATTCCTAAGATTTCAAATGAACAAAATGAAAAATGTTTAATACAAAGACTCTCTAAAAGAGTAAATTTGATAGCAATAAAATCTTTTATTTTGAGAGCTTTTTTATAGAAATAACATAATGTAAATAAGAATTTAATGCAAATTACTTAATGCTACTTACTTAAATAAGGTCTTATTTATAATTTGACACTAAAAGAGATGTTACGAACACTTAGGGAAAATGATTATAGTTGTTGATGACGTGTAAAAATGATATTTACTAGAAAAATACTTTTTTGCAAAGTGTATTAAATACTTGTTATATGTTTATTCACACATGGATTGAACGGGTGTCACATGTGAATTGGCTTAAAGCTTAAAGGTTTGGTTCACTTTAGCCTAGTTCAAGTGTGAGACTATAATGATTCAAGTATGTATCAGAGTTCAAAAAGTCCTTGGTTCCTTTTTGAGCTCAAATATGTGTGGGTAAGGTCTGGTTCAAGCGTGGATCTAATAGGTGCTCTTTGTGAGTCAAAGCATACTTAGAACACTTGTGAATCAAGTTTGAATTAGCTTGTTCATGCTTAAGGTTCTCTAAATCAGACTTGAAAGTTTCTAAATGTTAGGATCCATTCAAGTGTGGATCAAACTAAAGTCACATGTGAATTACTTTTAAGCACACTTTATGTTCACACTAAGGGACAATTCAAGCATATGCATAAAATCTATGTCAAGTAAGAGTTAGATCACATAAACATGTTCAAAACACTTACCTTCTCTATTGACCCAAACACGTGCAATCAATCTAGGTCACACGTGTATTGTCCTACATAATCAAGCAATGCTTCTCTTGTATAATTCAAGAGAGTTTCAATATAAACTCAAACTTGAATTGGAACCACTAAGTCATATAATGCACAAAGGATGGGTTAGATCACATGTGGGTCCATACCAAAATGTGTGTGGAGCATGTAGATAAGCAAGGGTATATTCTAAGTGTTTTACATTAAAGCTCTAAGGACTTATGAGCTTAAGACATGATCTAATGGATGCATGTTGCCATTTAAGTTATGTGAATAGCTCTCATTAATTTTTATGTTAAATCTAAAAGAAGAAACAAAATATAAAACCTATATTTATAAGTCTTCTCTTAATCTTCATACTCTTGGAGGTTTTGTTATTTAATAGTTATATATATGATACAAGTGACAAATCCCTTTCTCTTGATTTTAAAATTATCAAATACATGGTTCAATATTTTCTAATAGTAATTTGAAGAGAAAAATTTTGGGGAGATGGAATGTGGAGGGCTCTACCCTTCACTTTCCTCCACATTTTTTCCTTTTTTCTCTCATTTTTTCTCTCTATTCAAATTATACATAAATATATATCCTTTCTTGTACATTTTTCTTTCCTCCCACTTTTTTCTCCATCCAAATAAGAGGTTAGATAATTTTTTAAATGTCAAAACTATGTACTATAACAAGAGAATTATCAAAGAAATGAAGAATCATAAAATGTATGGAGAGGAGGAGGAGGAAAGACTAATATATAACCCTGGCTATATCTTGTACACATGATCTAATTAGTTCAGTGTCAATATTTAATTGGAATCATTTGGTAAATTAAATGAATTTGAATATTATTGAAGGAAATTTTTGAACCAAAGAGCAGAGAGCTTGCGGTATCTTTTCAAGCCGTTCTTATAAGCAACAAAGTTGATCCCAAAGCGCACCGTGTAGCCAGCACACCACTCAAAGTTATCTAGGAAGGATGATGCGAAATATCCTTTTACATTGACGCCACACCTTAATTAAACAAAATAAAAAAAAAACAAAATCAACATAATGTATCTTATTTTTTATTTTAAAAATAGGGTTAAATACCCTCTTAAATTTTAGGTACATAAACATTTGAGATTTTAAACTTATTTTTAATTTAATATTTCTTTTTAATTTTTGAAAATAGTACAATATCTTCTTACCATTAACAAAAATTAATTTTGACAGTTAATTTATCAAAAATTTACATGAAAGGACATAAAAATTACATAAAAGACTACAAAAATTACAAACAAGTACCTCTATATTAACTTTTTATAGGGATACTTATTTATAATTTTTTTAGTCTTTTTCTGTAATTTTGGAATCATTTTCTTTAATTTTTTAGATCTTTTTTGTAATTTTCTTGTACATTATTGATTAATGTTAACATTTGTTAATGCTAAAGCCAATAATGCATTGTTTTCAAATGTTAAATGAAAATGTTGCATCAAAAATAAATTTAAAGTCTTGAATGTTCTTGGATCTATTGTTTTAGAGCAAATTTATTATTTAACTCTTTAAAAAATAATAATAAAGTGGCACTTCATTACTTGATTGCAAATCGAAGGCAATATAGGTGTCGGTGATGATAATCAATTCTAAAAGTATCTATCAAGGCTTGCTCCAGTGGCAGTGTTGGAATGTTGAACTCATCCACACCTACAAGTTGTTAAAAACAATAATGTATAAGTTCAAGGAAACACAAGTGTGTGTGTGTGCGCGTGCATGCACATCATTGTATGATATTAATCAATGCAATAAAAATCAATTAAACATGTTTAGAGGAAGTTATGAGAATTATTATTCTCATCTCATATGAAGACTCAATCAATCTTTTTTTTTTTTGTAGGATAAGAAAATTTTAACATCATTTGCAAGACCAAATAAATCTGACAAAGTCAGTTTAAATTTTAAGAGTTATTTTTTAATTATAATTATATTAAACTAAGACCAAACCCCAAACCCCTGCTTGATATCATAAATAAATAAATACTGAGAGACATGCAATTCGAGAACAAATAAGTAATTCTAGATAAGCAAATGATGTTGATTAAATATGATAATAATTTTAAAAAATAATATTAAATTCACTATATTTGTATCCATTGATTTCTTGAAACTAAATAAAAGAAATTAAAAGTATGAGAATTGAAATAAGTGTTTTTATAGAGTCTAAATGAGACATTATTTATAATTTATAAATAGAAAATTTTAATTTATATGAGTTTCTTTTAAATACAGCTATCTGTAAAAATATAGAAATATATATTAGTCATGGAAGTCACTAACAATGGTCCAAATTGTAACTGAATAAACTTCTTTTTTTAAAAAAGAAATCGTTAAATTAAAACTTAAAATCTCCATTTAAATTTTGTACCTAAATGGGAAATGAAATACTAAAAATGAGTGCATTAGTAAATAATACTCCCTCTATTTAAAATGTAAGGTATTTTTAACCGAATCTCATCTCTCAATAAAATAGTTACTTACTTTCAAACTAACTCTATCTTTTTATATTTACTCTTATTAAATATCCTATAATAAATATAAAATTATTCATTAATAGGGGCACTCTTAAAAAAAATAATGATTACACCTTAAAAAATTTAAAATATTTTATATTTTTAAACATCCAACTCCTCAAAAAATGCTTTATTATTTTAATGGAGGGAGTATATATTTACCATTCTCAGTAATATAAATCAACAGGTTGTTATATTTATGCTTAATGTAGAGCAAGTACCTAATTCCTCTTGGATAAACATATAACCACTCAGAAGCAGCCTGCATAGATACAAATGAATAAAAGTTTAATTTCATCAAATGAGAAATGAGTCATTAAATAGTATTTAATTTAAAAACAAAAAGGGTACAAGTACCAACTTACCCTTGGACCAATGGGTGCACCATGGCGCTTAGCTGTCATATATATCAATAAAAAAAATTGAAATAATATGAATAAGTCAAGAAGAAATCGCATTTAAAGACCCAAAATTCATGAAAGTATCACTAAAGTGTTAAAAAATTAAAATTTCTCTTTGAAATGCCGTTGTTATATTATTATATATTCATAAAGTTATTATTTATATTATCTAAATTTAAGATATATCAATATCAAATTGAAAGTAAAACCTAGCCACTACAAAGGATACTAGTTATTAGTGCAATCACTAGAAAAACATATTTACTTTTCCTAATGTAAAAACAGTGTTTTCAATCCCAATGGTTATTGATTAATTATACTAGGAGTGGAAATAGGCAAAACAGAATTTTAGCTAAACATGCCAATTTATTTATATAAATAGGCTTAGTTCTAAACTCAAGCCAAAGTTTTTTTATAAACATGCTAGGTCAAGATTTTAATGGGTCAAGTTGTAAGTCCCTACAGGTTTATTTACTCATTTTCAATATTTTAATAAAATTTATTTAAATTTTGTTATACACACACACATATACTTTTATTTATATAGGAGAAGGAATGATAATAATTAATTAATATAACATAAAATCAAATGTTGCTCTCTTTGTTAATGTAATTTTCAACTTAAAAAAAATTAAAATGAGTGGGGACCGACTTTTTTCTTTGCTAGATTTTTTTTTTCCTGACGAGCGTGAGGGAGAGAAATCTTCTGGCGCCGTCGCCGGAAGAACGTGAAGCACTGGTTCGAAGTCGGAACAAAATGAGAGGAGGTGACGGTAACTTCTCAAATGATCAGAGTCTAATTCCTAGAGAGGAACCATGGATGATAGACGAAGGCATCGGCACTGTGGCGGAGGAGGCTGCCAATGGTGTTAACAAGCAGGGTTAGTCGCGTGGAAACACTATTTTGGAGAAGGAGGCTGGGTCTAGTATGTAGAAGAAGGCTGAGTTGGGAGGGGGAATGGGGGAAATGTGGAAGTCTTTTAAACAAGCTTTTACAAAAAGGAAGGATGAGGAAGAGAGGAGGAAGACTGGTGGAGTAATAATAAATGGAAATCAAGGATATCCGTGAAAATGACATCCAGAGGCCCTAACGTGATTATCCCACCCACTGAGAAAGAATGCTTGGCGAAGAAGTGGAGGAGTGCTTTGATAGTCAAACTTCTTGGGAGAATGGTCAGAACAGAGTATATGGAAAACAAACTACCACAAATGTAGGGTCGATGTGAGGATGTAGATGTAATTGATGTGGCGTCAGGTTTTTACGTAGTGCAATTTGATAACTCCAATGATCGTGATACAGCTTTAACTGGTGGTCCCTAGTTGCTGTTTGATCATTATCTTGCTATTCAACCATGGAAAGAAGACTTTGAACCGGATGAGGAGAAGATTACTAAAATTGTAGCTTGGGTTCGAATAGCTAATCTTTCTTTAGATTACTATGATAAGAATATCTTGTATGTGTTAGGGTCCCAAATTGATCGTGTACTGAAAGTTGATACTACCACTATGAGGAGGAAAAAGGGACGTTTTGCCAGAATTTGTGTAGAGTTGGACTTGAATGCTGCCCTGCGGCCTGTTATCTTCGTGAAAGGAAAAGAAAAAAAAGATCTAGTATGAGGGAATACATCTTATTTGCTTTAACTGTGGAAAATACGGACATGATGCTGACCATTGTTGAGGTAAAAAACAAAAACATGAAGGAGAAGGAGTACAGTGCTAAGAGAAGGTGAACAAGAATGCTACTGAAGATCCTATAATTTCTGAGAAGGGTTTAGTGAAGGTAGGATATCAGTTTGATGAAGGATGGGAGAAGCGAGAAGAGGAGTCAGAGGCTGATTCTGAAATTCAATATAATTCCTGGATGTTGGTGCAACGAGCTCGACTGTTCGGGCGAGGAGGGTGGTCGAAGGGTCAGGCAAACGAAGCACGGAGAGATAGAGGGAAGTCACAGATTGATCTGCGTAAGTCTCGATATTTTGTGTTGGATGTAAATAAAGAGAGTGAAGTCTACAGAAGTGAGTGCGCCATTACGTGATATCTCCAATAGAGGAAAGGATTATGATGAGGGAGTTAAGTCACGTGGTGTTTTGACAGGTCAGAGGGGAGGTCAAGAAAATGGGTCACTTAAGGGAAGTAAGGACGTGCAAGATTTGAAATCTAATAATGGGCCAGAGAAGAAAGGAATTAATAAGGTGGACGTGGAAATCTGGAATTAATCGAGCAAGAGAAAGATTGGGCTTGAACAAACTGATCACTTCTAGCAAGGATACAGTTAAAAAAGATACAGATCTGGACCATGAAGAAAGAAGTGGAGGTGAAGTATTGGGCTATGTCTCGGAACAGTCTATAGATGAGGGCAGCACTGATATGGAGCAAAACAATATGAAGGTGGACGATAACCCATTGGACCCAGGTGCAGATCATTCAGATGACTTCATGGTGCATTCAAACCCTCTGTCGTCTGGACATATTGAAGAAGCACCTGATGATGTGGAAATGTGTGAGCAACACCAAGTGGGTGTTTGATTGGGCTTTTGTTTAACCAAAGTTTATTTGTTTTTTATGGGTAGTAGATTAAACAATATTAAGATACTCATTTGGAATGTACGTGGAGTTGGACAACGGGGTTTCTCTGGCTTGCTATCAGACATTCGTAACAGATACAAGTTTGACTTCTTGGCTATTCTTGAGACCAGACAAGATAGTGCAAGAGCTAGTGGTATTGCCAAAAAAGATCGGACTGACTAATTTTGCATGTATTGAAGCAAAGGGATACAGTGGTAGGACATGGTGTTTTTGGGAAATTAGTGTCAATTACACGGTTAAAGAGAAGTATGAACAAGTGCTACATGGTGCATTTAATAATGGTACGTCAGGCGAATGGACTTTTTCAATAGTGTACGGAAGCCCAAGTTTTGCTCGAAGAAGGAATCTGTGGCAGCAGTTGCGGATTATTGAAGAGCGTGGAGTAAATAAATGATACATCGAAGGAGATTTTGATGCGACGTCGAAGGGAGATGAGAGAATTTCTTTAGCAATGAATCCCTCACGACCTGATCATCTTTTTCGGAGCTGGGTTTATGAGTCTAGTGTGATTGATATGGGTTTTCAAGGCCCTAGATATACATGGAGTAATGGGAGGTCTCGTAGTAGAATTGACAGGATTTTTGTAAATGCAGAATGGTTTGAATGCTTTTTCGGTGCATCAGTAAGGCACTTGCCCAAGTTCAAATTGGATTATTATGCCGTATTATTAAAATTGACAAATGATTTTAGTAGGGGAAGAATGGAGAAGGAGTTTGGATTCTTTGCTCTATAGGTTTCTCATGAGGGGTTTAAACCACTTGTTGAAAGGTCCTGGAATTCAACTCACAGCTGGGAAGAGAAGGCGGCCAGATTTACTTCAAATGTAACTGAGTGGAATAAGAATGCGTTTGGTGATATTAATAGACAGAAGAAGGAGTTGCTTTGTAAGCTCGAAGGAATAAATTGCAGGTTGAGTAGGCAGTACACGACTGACTTGGAGAAGGAACATATTTCTGTTTGGATTAAACTCGAAACTATTTTAGTCCAAGAGGAAGTTATGTGATTACAATGCTCACGATGTAGCTGGTATATGTATGGGGATGAAAACACTAAATACTTTCATGCCATGACTAATTGTAGACAGAGAAGAAAGCATATGGAAACCTTGAAGGGTAGTGATGGAGAATGGATTTATGATAAGCATTGAAGTCTTTAGCTAAGTTCTTTACTTCACTTTATGCGAAGGACTCTAATCCCACTAAAGAGGTGCATTTTGGAAGGAGTTTTCCAGCGTTATCACCGATATCTCTTGAGTCGCTGGGGAAGGACATATCCTATCAAGAGGTGAAGAATGCTGTTTTCTCTATGGGGCCACTTAAAGCTTCAGGCCTAGATGGTTTAAACCCATTATGTTTTCAAAATCAATGGGAGGTGGTGGATCCCTCAATATACCAATATACTCAACTTATTTTTTAGGCACCAGACTTGATGGGCAAAATAAATGATACTAACATTGTGTTAATTCCAAAGGTTGATAATCCTGAATGTGTGAAGGATTTTCAGCCAATTAGCTTCTGCAATGTGATCTACAAGATGGTAAAGTTCTAATGACAAGATTGAAATGTCTTATGCCCCAAGTTGTTGCCCTCAACCAATGTAGGTTTGTTCCCAGACGACAGAGTTCAGACAATATAATTGTGGCTCAAGAGATTATTCATTCTTTTTGCAAATGTAAGGGAAAGAAGGGTTTTATGGCTTTAAAAATTGATCTGCAAAAGGCCTATGATAGAATTAGATGGAAGTTTGTTGTTTAGTGCTTGGAGGAGTTGCAAATGCCATCTAATTTCATGAACCTGGTATCTAAATGCATTTCTATTGCTACAATGTAAGTGCTATGGAATGTTGAGACGGGGGCTCAGTTTAAACCTTTAAGAGGAGTTAGACAAGGAGACCCTATCTCTCCATATCTATTTGTACTAATTATGGAGAAATTGGGACACATGATTCAAAATGAAGTAGAGAATGAGTGCTGGCTTCTATTTAAATTAAAGAAAAATGGAATAGTTATATCACATCTTTTCTTTGTAGATGACTTACTATTGTTTGTTGAAGCTACCATAGATCAAGTAGGTATTATTAAAGCTTGTCTTGATGATTTCTATATCATATTTGGAGGAAAGTAAATGACATGAAATCTAGAATTTATTTCTTTGAAAATGTGGGGAGTTCTCAAGCAGATGATATTAGTAATTTTCTTAATTTCACTCCTACATCTGATCTTGATAAATATTTGGGTGCACCTTTGCATCACAAATGAGTTGGGAAGGATACTTATCAACACATTCTAAACAAGATGGATAGTCATTTATCATCTTGGAAGGCTAACACCTTGTCCATGGCAGGCAAACACACTTTGCTTTCTTCTGTGGTTATAGCTATACTGAATTACATTATGCAATCAACTCTTTTGCCAATGCATACATGCAAGGAAATTCATGGAAGATGTCATCATTTCATTTAGGGGGCACTAATTCGACTAGGAAAATATATCTTGTGGCTTGGGAAGATGTTTGTCAAAGTAAGGAGGATGGTGGTCTTGGGTTAAGAGAGGCACACCGTCAAAATAAAGCTTTCATGATGAAACTTGGGTGGGGATTGATAAATGGAGAGACACTCTTTGGGTAAAGTTCATGAGAGAAAAATACAAATGTGGCAATGATATTATACCCATTATGGAGGCTTGAAAAAGTTGTTCTAATACGTAGACAGGTATTCATAAAGCTTGGGATCAACGTATTAAAGGTGTTGCATGGTAGGTTGGTAATAGTACAAAGGTTAAGTTTTGGAAGGATTCTTGGCTTCCACATTATGACTTCCTTTTATGTTATGTTACCACATTTGTACCTAATGCTATGTGTGATGAATTGGTTAGTCAATAAATATGTTTCACCTATAAGGGGTGGAATGAGACCAAATTTAGAGTTTCTACCAGATTTTATGGTTAGCAAAATTCTATAGACCTTTATAAATAATAATAATGATTTACCAAGATAGAGATGGTCAAACAACAGGGATTTCACTAGTAGGTCTGCATATGAAAGCTTAAAACTAAGGATAGGGAACATAGGTTATGTGACAGGGAGACTCATGACCAACTCTTTTCTTGGTAAGCTCCAATTCCTCAGAGAAATAAATCATTTCTTTAGCTTTATGTGAGAGGGAGACTCATGACCAACTCTTTTCGAGTTGCTAGTACCCTTCAAGTCAATGGTTCATGTTTGATATGTCCTCAGGAAAATGGAGATATTTTTCATGTACTGAAGTGATTGCTACGAGTTGTTGGAATAGAATAACTCCTCCTGAGTTGAATAGGATTTTTTGGACATATAATATTTTAACAGAATGGATAGGTTGAAATCTCTCTCAATAGACCATAGTCAATGATTTTTAATGGGATATCTGGTTTGCTATGCTCTCTAGTCAAATATGGATTGGCAAAAACTTGAGAGTGTTTCAAGGTAAGGCTATCAAGGTGCAGACTATACTTGCTCAAGTGCATGCTATAATATGATGGTCAAATTCGAGATGGTTGCTTAAAGGTCAGAATATGAGTAAGAGTTGATGGAAAGCACTTGAGATGGGGATTATAAAGTTTAATATTGACGAAGCTTGTGGTGGTGATGGTTGTCTATTAGGTTGTAGTGGAATTGCATATGATCACACTAGAAATACATTGGGAGGATTCCTTTATCATATTGGGCAGGGAAGCAGTCTGCATGCAAAACTTTCGGGATTGCTTTAGGCACTTAAGAGAGCTTGAGATTTGAATTGGAGAAAGGTTGAAGTCCAGACAGATTGTATGGGGCTGTGGAGGTGCTTAATGATGAAGAGTTGGATCATCATCCTAATCGTGGACTCATTGATCAGATCAAAAGCATGTTGAATAGAGATTGGAATGTGGATATTATCTGACATAGCGAAGTTGTGAATGTGGTTGCAAATATACTTGCCAAGGAAGCTCTCAAGCAACTGCAAGGCATCATTTTCTTCTCAAATTTTTTAGATTGTATTACTAGGTCTTTTATTTCTAATTTAAGGGTCTTGGACCATGTGTTGTTTTTTTTCTTTTGTTTTATCATAAAAAAATTAAAATAAATTAATACATATTGGTGTATATTATATATATATATATAGTGTAAAATATATATTAAAAAAAAGTAAACTTCTTTATAGATTTTAAGCACATAAACTTGACCTATTTATTTAAATAGGCTTGACCAAAGATTTAAATATGACCTTTTTGCTTAAGTAGGTTAAGCTAGTCAGGCCACCAGGCCCTGATTAAACAAGGCTATAGATCCTATCATCGTAAGTAGGGTTTTACCTATATGGTTGACGCAAGAATCAGTGAAGTAGTTGGGTTGAGGGGCAATATAGTGCGTATGGAAGGCATAATGAGGAGTGTAGTAGTTGATGCCAAAAAAATCATAAGGGCCTCTGACAACTCCTCTTTCTTCTTTGAACTTTGGCAATCTGCTTCCCATTGGACTTCTCATGCTTTTTGGGTATTCTCCCCTCATCATTGGATCCATAAACCTTCAAAACCCAAACAAATAATTAATTAAAAAAAAAGGAAAAAAGATTCACCATTATAGTTAAGGGGTGTTTGGTAAATCTATATTTCTCTCCCTGATAGTGCTTTTGCATTTTCTAGAAAGCCTAAAGATGTTTAGGTATCAAATTTTACCCCCATTCAACTTCTTGAAAAGCACATTCTTAACTAACTTTTATTAAATTAATTTTTATTAAATAAATTTTTAACAGACTGACATTTTAACCAATAAAAAAGCAAACGAGCACTTAATATATATTCTTTAATTTATAAGGAGAAATATATATATATATATATATATATATACTCCTTTTGATTTAAAATATAAGTATTTTTTCTACCTAATCTTAATTCAAAATATAAGCAACTTAATACATGTAAAAAAAAATTTCCTCATTTTATCCCTCATATTTATTAACCTAAATCTTCTTATATAAATTTATCTCTTACTCATCATAAAGTGCATTGATAATTGAGACTAAGGATAAAATGAAAAAATAGTACACACACATTTTCTTCATCTCTCTGTATAAGATATTTTTAAAAAACTTATATTGTCTCTAAATATAATGAATGTCATAATAATTGAGTAATTGAATGATTTTACCCATGTTTTGAAAAAGAAAAGAGATATTAATTATATGCTTTATGCACTGCCATGATATTAATTGTGACATTTATTAGGAGCAAAACTCAAAAAATACCATGATTTTATGAGTTTTTAATTAAACAATAAATTTTTATTTGTATGTGAAATTTAGTTAAGAGCACTTTATATATAAAAATGAAAGGAGGGTGTGTGTGTGTGTGTGTGTTATAAGAATGAGGATTTTATTGTTGTATGAATTTTTAAAAAAGTTGTTGTTGTTGTGTGTGTGTGTGTGTGTGTGTTATAAGAATGAGGATTTTATTGTTGTATGAATTTTTTAAAAAGTTGCTTACATTTTCTACCGGAGCGGTGTATAATATGACATGCATGCTTTTCACCCCTCTAGTTATTACGAAAGATATTTTTGAAGGGGTTGGTGGCCTAATCACCACATGGGGGTTTGATTAATTTTTTTATATCACTTTTATTTAAAGTCATTATAACTTTTTTCAATGAACTTGTTTACGTTTAAATAATTAAAATTTTCTTTCATTTCTATACAATATTAATGGCTTAATTATCTCTCTTTAATTTCAATGAGGTGGCCGGAAAGAGTTAGCTTATAGTTTTCAAAAATTCATATGTAAAACAATATAGCACATACTTACCATCCCAACATGAAATCAAGACCTTGTGCTGCAGCATGTAGATTGGATCCCTTATGTGAGCAAGGTATAAAACAATGAGCAGCCAAAGTTATGCCTATCACACCCTTTTGAGATTCCTGCACCATCACCAATATAATTATTTGCTCATTCGCATTAATAACTAAATATCTTTTTAAGTATAAATTATACAAAATCTTCTTTCACTTCATTGTTGAAAGCAATCTATTTTCTTCTATTAAATTTAGATTCCCTCTTTGAAAAATATGGATGAAAATAGGGATAAACACATACAAGGCCCACTAAGAAACATATTCAAATTGCTGGCCCAATGGATTTTGAATTACTTTGCTGGCCCAGAGGCTTCAAGTGTATTTATTTAGATAAAAAGACTAAACTACCCTCAAATTAACTCACACGAACTCGTGCAGACAAATGAAATTTCTGTTGTGAATAACTACAACACAAATATTCTCATTAATAAGGGTAATTTAGTCTTTTCATCTTTAAAAATAATTAAAAAAAGAAAATTTTAGGGTTGTAAAAAGGAAACGCCAACCTGATATTTGGTTTTGTAGAGGTGGGCTGCATAGGCATGAGCAAGAAGTTGATTAGTGAGAAACTAGAGAGGGTTCGGTGCCAGAATTGCCGGTGGTGCAATTAGGGTTCAGCCATGCAGAGCAACGGACAGGAGCCGTTGCGCCGTCAGCATAGCCACTCACACTACAACCTGAAGGCTCATTCATTGTTATCCAATGCTTCACTCTATACCCATACTCCTTGAAGCATATTTCCACGTAATCCACGTAGTCTTTGCTGAATAAATTCACCATGTAGCCAACTAATTACTATTTTCTTCTCATATTATTATTGGAGAGGTTTCAAATGAGCCTAATTGAGCTCTAGCCATTACATTTTTTTTTTATTTAGAAGAGCAGGCACTAATAATCTCATGCAGGATTGGACCCGTACCCTCTTGTTGAGGAGTTTTCATGCCACAAGGTCATTAAAACCTATAGATGTTTCTAATTTATAAAATATGATTAATTTTTTTTACCAAAATTTAAAAAAAAAATGTCTTTCAATGTCAAAGTATACCACTGACAGGTTCTAAATAGTCTAACTTGTGCTCTTATGAAATGGCCCCGTGTTAATTAGTCGACCCATTTACCTATGCCAAATGGTTTAGGATGAAATCGGCTTTTAAATGGGCTAATTATTTTTTAATAGCTTTTAGCATCTTTTTTAAAAGAAAAAGCTTATATATTAATCTTATATATTTAAAGTGTTTATTTTCAATCAAATTAATTCGTGAATACATTATTTATTATTTATTTTGTAAAATTTATTTTATTATTAACACTTTGAAACTCACTTGTTTAATTTTTTTTAATTTAATTAGATGAAAGTATATTATTTTGATTTGCTGAAGCAGTCAAAAGTTGATTAATAATTTTGTTAATAGGAGTTGGTTAATAAAATTAGTAGTGTACAATCTAGTCATGTAGTCCCCTTCTGGCTTTCGTTAGTCATGTAGCCCCTTTAATTTTTTTTTTAAAAAAATCAAGTGATTATTAAACAAGTCAAGATATTGATTCAATGTTAAATAGTTTAATCATGGTTAATTAAACTATGGTGGAATTGATAAATTTTAAAATTATATATTTTAATTGTATATATTAAAATATGATTTGGAAACTAAAATAAACTTGCCAATAAATTTCAAATTTTAATATTCAAGTTTAGATAAATTAACACCCATCAATGAGGATAACAAACAATAATTCAAAATCCGCAACTAATAATTCATTATTATAGTATTCATATAAGGAATTCCATAACAATTAATAATTATGTATAAGAATATTGCGTATGTTATAGTAACATAAAATATAGGTAAAAAAAATTTATTCTGAAAATATTATTTACCAAACAAAAAAATTTAAAAAATATAAAGTTGAACTATTAACTATTAAGAGGTGGGATTTTCTTTCGTTTTTTTTTATTTTTAACAAATTTCAAGGTTTTTTTCCTAGTTCTAAAATATCTTTCACCTGATAATCTTGCCCTATCCATTTTTTTCTTAAAAAAAATTGAATTAAGCTACCATACTCATCTTTATATATATATATATATATATATTTAAATATACTTTCACCATACTAAGTGGTAAATACATTTGAAAAAAAAAAATCATACAAGTTTTGACTTACATAATGCGAGGACTTAAGAAGCCACCATACTCATCTTCCAACCCTTCCGGAAGGTCAAAGTGAAAAACAGTCACAAACGGTGTCAGACCTGCACATTCCACCAATTTTCATAATTATTTATGGTACGATTAGATCTACAAAATTTATTAAATAAAAAGTAATTTACAGCATTTTTGTAACAATTACATAAATGATTACCCTTCGATTTTTAAAATATAGATTAGAATCTAATTATAAATAGTAAAATCCTATCTATTAACTTATTTCAAATCAAGTTAATTAATTGGCATTTTAATAAATAAGATTTGATCAAACTGTAAAACAATATATATATATATATATATATATATTAAAAAATGAGCAATATATTCTAAATTAAAAGGTTGGGATGTTACCATTAGCCGATAAGTCGTTGATGAGGTTGTTGTAATACTTGATTCCCACTTGGTTTATACCTCCACTTAGATTCCCCTCTGTAGTATACATATTACATGGTTTACAAAGTTAAAAAAAAAAAGTAAATATTTAAAAAATTTCATAAATATAACCATGTAATCATGAAAGATGTTAAGTAACAAACTTACTTGGTAGTATTCTCGACCAAGAGATTGAAAATCTGTAAGCATCTAAATTCATGTCCTTCATCATCCTTACATCTTCCTGAAATATGTGTGCATGTATTATATTATCGTTATGAGACATGCGTATTGGATCTTCAATTTTTGTGGCAAAATCTTTTTTAAATTTGTTGTTATAATTTTAAAGAATGGATATATTACTGAGTTTTGATAAAAAAAGATTAATTTTGATCCTATTTATAAGACTCCTCACTATTTTCTATATTCATTTTTACTTTTTTACCCTTATTAAATTTTAAAAAAAATTAATAAAAATAATTCTTTTTCACACTTATTTAGGATAAATGTAGAAGCTTATTAAATTTTTAAGACAGAATTAATGATATTTAAGATTTTTTGAATCAGTAAAATATATTAAAAATAACTTATAAATAAGGTAAAAGAGAATATTAATCAAGTCACAAACTTTTTCATACCTTATAGTGGTGATATTCATCATTAGCTACATCTCAATTGCTCCCATCATTTATTTTTTCTGCATCAAATTTCACCAATGAATAAGTATAAAAGTTTTTCATACTCTTAATCTATGTAAAATTAAGCATCCACATATATCTATATCAAACATAAAATTTATAAAAAGTCACATTATTCGTATGCCCAAAATGTGTGACTCCCTTTAAATTCTATATAAAGCACAAGCACACAATCCAATTATTGCTTTTAGATTTTTTTTATTAATTCTATATTTAAAAATATATGTTACATAGATCTAAATTAGCATGAAACTTCTTTAAAAAAAAAATACATGACAATTGCCTATACATATATATATATATATATATATATATAATTTCGTAGAGTAAAGGAGCTCAGTGCTTTTTAAGCAATAGCTTAAATATTTATGAAAGGAAAAAAATGACGAAAGGAGAACTCATCTCATGTTTGGGATCTAATTCAATGAAAATTTAATTAATGAATGGCAATAAATAGAATATGGTTCTAAAATTAAACAAGAAAAATGGAAAATTAAAAAAAAAACTAGTGAGGTGCATATCATGCATGGCCAAAAAAAAAAAGACTAAAGTATACATTTAATTATTTAACTTTATACAATATTTTATTTTAGCCTTTTAACTTTTAGTCTTTTAACCTTAATACTGTTAGTTCGATTTCAACAAATTTTTATATTAAACTTTTATATATTGATAAAACATTTTTAAATGTTAATATATTAAGTTTAGTTTTCTCAAAATAACAATGATTGATATAAAAAATAATCATTTAAAATTAACGATGTTAGTGTTAGAGAACTAAAAAAATACTTTATAAAATTAAAGAATTAAATTAAAACTTTATATAAAATTAAAGGACAAAAAGTATATTTTAACAAAAAAAAAGTCTCATTGTTCATAATTGAGGAATAATATTAATAATTATGGGAATTTTCATACTACATATTGAAGATATGAGAGATAAAAGGCTAACATTTTTTTAAGAAAGATATTACTTTTGATCTCTACACTATACTTCAATTTTGGTATAGGTCATTGTATTTTTTTTTTTATATTTTAAGTTCCTACACTTTTCTTTATCTGTAACATTGGTCCCTATATTTTCAAATAGATGTTCATGTAACACAAATAGTGTTAATAATATTGACATGTCAATTAATATCGTTAATTTTATACTTACATGTCAAACTAATATTGACATAAATTATTTAATAAGTAAATTTTTTTTAAAAAAAGCCTACATTATATGAAATAAAAAGGCTGTCCTACATATTTTTGCTTATTAAAAAATTCATGTTTTGATTTTTTTTTTAATTTTTTCTTATTAAAAATTCATGTGAGCATTTAATTTCATTTTATGTAGGCTTTTTTGTTAAAAAAATTGCTCATTAAAATAACCTATGCTAGCATCAGTTTGATATGTAAGCACAAACTTAATGGTATTAATTGATATGTCAACATTATTAATACCATTTGTGCCAACATTGTAGACGAAGAAAAGTGTAGAAACCTAAAATACTAGAGAAAAGTATAAGGACATATATGAAAATTCAAGCAAAGTGTAGGAACTAAAATTAGTGTTTTTCCCATTTTTTAATTCAAGAAAACAACCACAAAATTAAATAACAAGTTGTACACGCTTGCCCTAATTAATTTTCAGAAAATAAATTTATACAACTGTGATAAAATCAAAAAATCAAAATGCATACAAATAACAAATTTTGAATTTTATGAAAATATGATAAAAAAAATAAAATATGACGAAAATGCCCATCATAATATATCTTTTTATAGTATAAAAGTTCTAACAAACTATATTGTATTGTTAATAAACTATGGCTAGTGAAACTCATATTATATTGTAGATAAGATGTTTTAAAATACTCCTTTCGTTTAAAAATATAATGCATTTTATGAAGAGTTAGATATTTAAAAATGTAAAGCATTTTTATTCTTTCAAGGTATAATCATTACCTTTTTTTCAAAAGTGTTCCTATTGATAATAACTTTATATTTATTATAGGGTGTTTAATAGAGGTAAATATAAAAAGATAAAGTTAGTTAAAAAGTAGGTAACTATTTTATTGAAAGGTAAAATTCAATTAAAAATATTTTATATTTTTTAATAGAGAAAATATATTTATAATATCTGGGTATTTTTGGGTGAAAGTATCCCATATACTTGGCCCTCTACCATCATCTCTAGCCTCACCTTCGAACAGTGACAGGCCATTAAAGAGGGATGGGTTAATTAAAAGATTAAATTCAACGTATTCATCTTATACTCTCAATAATAGGTGTATATATAATTTATGATATTTATATTGGAACCTAAACTTATAATAAAACTAACACTCATATAATTGTCAACAAATTTCTAGAAAAATGGTCCCAAATTATGTTATATGTATGTGAAAGATCCACAAATGAAATTGGCTTTTAGCATGGTCTAATTTTTTATTCATTTTTTATTTTATGTTTAGGCACTTTTTCTTTTTTGAAAATTATTCCTGTTTCTAGCTCAATGGCGATTCATTTGATCCAACTTGGCTCAATCATAAAAATATTTCTTGATTCAAATTGAGCTGTCAACAGTTTTAGTTAACGATCTAACTAGTCTAACTATTCGATTTAGTCTAGTTTTTTAAAACAATGCCCCTCACCCTAAAATGTAAGTAAAGAGATTATTTGTACAATTTTTAAAGATTAACAAAGCTTGCGATCAAGTTTTGACCTTTGAAAAAAAAACAGAGAGAGAGAGAGAGAAGATCATTTTCAACAAGAAAGATAAGGAGCTTTGCGCATCTAATCTAGGCTAAATTATGCAAAACTTTCCTAAATTTTAAAATATATATAAATAACCTCCTTAACCTTTAAAACTTAACAATAAATCTTTTTGAGCTTTTAAGATTATGCAAATAACCCTTAGCCATTAATTATGTACCTTCTTAAACCTTATTTTTGTGTGCATCTAAATTCCTAAACTTTGATTGATACATAGATAACCTCCTAAACTTTAAGTTATATGTAAATAATTAATGTATAAAATTAATTATATAGAATTATTTGTATAAATATAAGAGTTGATGGAGGTTCATTGTAAAGTTTTGAGTTGCCATAGGAGTTTGCATGCATATTTTCAAATGAGTTTTTAGTTAAAAGTGTAGAGGTTTGTGGTGAATCTTAGCCCATATGTGAAATTATAATGAAATGAGTAATTAGGGCTAAGATTAGATGGTAAATATGATATGTGTGAATATATGTTGAAAAAGGGCCAAATGGGCCAAGTAGTACAAAAAGATGTGTTAAATCATAAAAGGTTGAGAAATGTGGAAATTGGCTGTTGAAGGGTCAAATTTTGGGATATGTGTTTGTATGTGATATATTGTGGTTAATCAAGTGTATTAGGTCCTTTTAAACTTGGTTCAAGGCCTTTTATGGTCTAATGAGAGAAAGGGATTGATTTGAGGGCTTGGGTGCATGAAATTTTTATAAAAAGTGACTTTTTACACCTTGGGTGTTTAAATTTTGATTGGACTGTTAGATCGTGTCTAAAGTCTCATTAGCTAGTTTATGAATAAGCTTTGTGTGGGCACTTGAATCACTCTGATCAGACATTACATGTGAAAATGGCACATGCTAAAAATTTATCATTTGCTGTCAAAATGATAGTAAAGATTTTAGATTGTGCTGCGGTGCATGGTGTCTTACACCGTGATGCATGACACATAAACTTTAAGTGTGACACTTTGTGCCACATGCCGCGGTACACTTGCTGCATGCCACGGCCCATGGCCCATGTTCTAACTTGATTTTATAATTTGAGATGCATGCATTTGGTATTATGAATACGTATGATTTGCTTTCGCTGTGTGTTACTCAAATGCATTATGGTTTTAATGATTTTACAAACAAGTCTTTAGCTAAAGCTTTATAAATAAAATATTTGATTACTAATTGATGTGTTTGACGTGATAATTTTATTAGTCTTCTCCTGTATCTAAAGGATATAGGAGGAGGTTACATTCTCAGTTTTACCCATTGAGGGGCCTAGTAATATCTCTCAATTAATATAAGGGATAAATTACATCTTGACCACTCATATTCCTCTACATGCATTTCACTAAACTCAATCATAGCCTTTATGATCGTCTAGTTAAAGGTGACTTTTAACTAGGTTAAAGTACAGTGGTCATCATGTAGGAATTTATGATGATCTCAGGTCAAATGATTTAGTGATATGGTTACATATGAGATAAGCTTATCACTTTTATCATGTAGCTTTCTCATAGTAGGTCGGTCCAGTAATTCAAACCCTTTCAAGTACTTACGACTTTGATTTATATCTCTATAATTAATTAAAGTCATACTAGTCTTGTTTCATCTATGATCCCTTATAGATAGCCGACCATAGACATTTAAGACAATTACTATAGTTTGTTTAAGGATATTGTTATCATAGTGAACATGAAATTAATATGATAACAAAAAAGAAATTCTATAAATAACAATATTTAAAGTATAATGATTGGTTCTATGGTACAATTTCTAACACCTTAATACTCCTAACAACCTCAATAGATGCAAATTCCAAATATTAATAGCTCCCAACTACTAATCACTCACAAAACCATTAATGTAGAGTTTAAATACTCTAAACAATTCTTATTATATCCATTTTAGTCAATGGTTTGGACCCATAGCTCATATAGACTGAAAATCATTCTCCTAACTCAAACCTTACTTAACTTCCCATAAAAATAGAAGAGAAGGACATAATCTACTCACCTTGAATGTTGGGAAGCTTCTAAATATCTTCAATAGATTCCAATGTTGTGCCCTAGTAAAGTAATGGGCGTGCCTTTCATTTTCTTTCACTCTCCTTTTTTGGTTTTTCACCCAGATATGAATTGATTTAACTAAATTTTTAGTCGTGGCCTGCAACACATGGTACAAAGAGGTCCAATTCATGTTGATTGCCTTTGTATGCTGTGGAGGACGTTCCTCGTGCTGCGGCATGTGACACAGATAACTTTTCTTCACTTTTAATGCTCGAGTGGCCTGATTTCACTTTAGACCCATATTTAAGGCTAAAATCAAAATCAAATACACTTATTAAACCTCTCTAGCCACACACTGTAATGTTCGCCTTGACATTATCAAGACAACACTCACACATCATTGTGATAACTTGGATTAAATAAAATCTTCTAAAAAAGTTATGACAACTCAAGGGTTTAATGATAATTAATTCAAAACATTGGGATCCCAAGAAAACCCTTTTAAAATATTGTTTGAGCTCAAACCATGGTTAAAAGACGATTAAAAGCAAATATGGAAGCATGAAAATCAATTCACTTTATAATAGAGTAAAACAAGTCATTTTGCTCTTATCTGGTCTGTCCACCGCGGTGCAAGCCAAATGGTGCCAATTACAACCACGCGCCGCAGCGCGCACTTGCTGTCATGACAAAAAAATGCTGTCATGGTATCTCTCTAAATTTTTAGAGCGTACCGTTTCACTATTCAACATCTAATTTGAGTAATTCAAGTGTTCACATGAAGCTCTTTGAGCCCTCTAGCTAATAGCACTAGTCTCACACTTAAACAATCATTTATTTAAAAAATAGACATCCAAACCTGAAATGGTTCATTTTCATAACAAAACACATACTATTGTGTCCAACTCACAATACCAAATGCCATTAGCCCCAAACACACCTTGACCACCTTAAATAGATCACACACCACATAACAATTCAATCATAACACATCATTGAGTAATCACACTCAAAATGACCACCAAACCCCCAATTGACAATAACATAATAGGGTGGATAAAATTCAACTCACAAATCAATTGGTCATTTTGACACTCAAAACACTTGAAATATATATCACTTGTAAATATAACTTGGCCAAGCACACACTTAATCCATAACATCAATTTTAGACTAAGATATACACTTATCATAAATTCATATAAGTGATATCCAAATAATGTCATGTTTCTAAGTTGGTAATATTTAGTAACAATATTCATTGCAAAACCACAAAGGAGAAAGAGAAGAGCTATACTACAATGCTCTTCACTCTTCATACACTCCTTCCTTTTCCTTGGCCCTTACCGGAGCCCTTACCTATAAAATTTAATCATAGAGTGAGATAAACATCTCAGTAACCAATATAGTTCATCAAATATTTATTATCACAAATAACCATGAAAAAGTATTAAAACTATAGTAATAACAAGTATACCATAATTATGAGATAAATGTATCTTTTCAAAAAAAACACATAGTTTCATACTAGCATGATCATCTAACCATCGAACCTCCAATGCTCCCCGACATGAGACCATAGACTCTCCTCGATCAACTACTTGTTGACCCGAGCACACTTTCAGTAGTAGAAATACTCGGCCAAATGTAATCTAACTTGCCTATAGACTATAGTTTTTCCCTCTTCAGACACTTGTGATAGAGATGTTGTTGATTCCTAACCATACCCTAACAAGTACTAGAGAGTTGCTAGACTGCCTAGATATCCTATGGTAACAGTCCCATATAATGCTATACCAGATGTCCCATGGTGTCAGCCATACCATATAGACTTTTCACTCACATATCTCCACACACACATATTCCCACATATCTCAGGTGAACTCTCACTTCTTATGATCATGCTCTTTCACAAATTCCATCACTTTTTGTCACATTCCCATATCACAATCTTATATACATAGTGTATATATATATATCAACTAGAATCAATAACCTTTTACAAATCAATTTTTCATGCTAAAATCATTTACAATGTCACATTATGCACAAAACTCTTTAAAACCACAACTTTATCATTTATAATTACTTCTACACAGTTATAATAGTTAAGAAACATAATAAACTATATGGTTACCTTAACCCTTTGTCACACAAAAAGGGGTTATCGTGGCTCAACGTTAGCTCTACACGTTCTATATGCATGATATGGCACGAGTAACACTCAATCTACATAATAAGTGACACATCAATTATCACTTTAGATAACTTGGAATTCACTAGGTTCTAAGTGCTTAAAATACTCAAATTTCTTTTCTAACAATACTAGCCATTCTCACATACTCTAACCATCCTATTAAACATTTCAACACACCAAAATCACTAATCAATGTCTCACATTGTCTCAAAATCCTCAAATTATACTTAAGGTTCGTCCAAAACCTTACCAAAAATTTTCAATCACCACAAAACTCATAAACTTAAGATTAGAAGCTTGATTTAACTCCCCAAGATCTTAAATAAATCAATGGGTTCGGTCCAAATCCAAGGGAACTGAAATCAAAGCCCCCATTACCCTAGATGTTTAGATTTTCACATAAAAGAGGAAGAAGAGGGAATGTACAACTTACCTAATGGTGATTCAAGCTCCAAATACCCTCAAAGTAGCCCAGGGATCATGCCCTAGTAGACTATAAGCTCTCCTATGTCACTTTCTCATTATCTCTCTTTTTCTCTTCTATTTTTTTAAGTCTGATTCCCAATCTAATAAGTGTAGATTTTGCATGTGCGCCGCGGCGCATCAACACGCCCACTGGGGCGCATGGCATAGAAAATCCCACAAAATTTTAAAATCCCTTCCATGTCATGGCTCGCTTGAACCTTAACCTAGCCCTCTTTTAAAATTGTCCAAGGATCCAAAAACCATATTAGTCTCCATAAACCTCGCTAAATTAACAATTTATCTAGATTGACTAAATTACCCTTAAAAATACTGATAATTACTAATGAGGAAACTTAGGATGTTACACACATCACGTCAACTCACTAATTACACTTTAATCTTAATCAATTGGGTTTAAAAGCCTAGGATATTACAACTCTCCTTTCCTTTTAAGAATTTTTTCCCTAAAATTCAATTAATAAGTAGAACATACCTCCCTAGAATAGGTGGGGATACAACTATCTCATTGTCTCTTTTGATTTTTCAAGTAGCATCTCTGAGAGTCATTCCCTTCCATATCATCTTAACTAGGCAAATGGTTTTGTTTCATAGCTGCTTTTCTTTCACATAAGCTATTCTCTCCATTTTAGTCTGGTAAGTTCAATTCTCTTATAACTCTACTTTTTCAGGTTCAATTATATGAGACGGATTGAGTTAGTACTTTTTAAGTTGTGAGACGTGAAACACGTGTACACTCGATAAATGTAGAGGTAATATGATCTGGTACACCAAAGGCACAATCCTATCAGGATCTCAAATGGCTTAATATATCTGGGAGTTAATTTCTTAGCTCAAATCAACCTCCCAATACCCGTCATAAGGAAAAACTTTAAGAATACATTATCGCCAACCATAAACTCTAGCGATCTCCTCCTCTTATCTGCATAACTTTTTTGTTGACTTTGAGCAGTCAATGACTTTTTAGATTATCTTTATCTTCTCCATGGTTTGATCTACCAAATCTAGACCCAAAATACTCCTCTTACTCAGCTCGATCTAGTGAAGAGTCGATAGGCACTTTTGACCATATAAGGCCTCATACGGACTTATCTGAATACTCGTATAAAAGCAATTGTTGTATGCATACTCCGTAAGTGGCAAGTGTTTATCTCAACCTCCACTAAGTTCAATAACAGAAGCTAATAACATATCCTCAAGAGTTTAAATTATCCTTTTGGTTTATCCATTAGTCTAGGGGTAATAGGCCGTACTAAACTTTAACTTTATACCTATGGCCTGGTGTAAAGCTCTCAAAAATTTTAATGTGAATCTCAGATCGTGATCTAAAACAATTTCCTTTGGTAACCCATATAACCATACAATCTCCTGGATATATAATTTAGCAAACCTTTCCAATGTGTAGTCTATTCTAACAGCCAAGAAATGAGCCAACTTAGTCAGTCTATCCACAATCACCCATGTTACATCATGGTTTATCTAAATATGTGGCAATCCTATTATGAAGTCCATCAACACACTACCCCATTTTCACATTAGGATCTCTAATAATTGTAACAAATCAGGTGGCATTTGGTGTTCTATCTTGATTTTTAGCACGTCAAGCACTTAGAGACGAAGCTAGTCACATCTATTTTCATCTTGTGCTACCACCACCACCGTTTCTTCATGTCTTAGTATATCTTAGTGGCACTAAGGTGGATGGTTAACTTACTCTTGTAAGCCTCAAACAGGATAGTCTCTCTAATCTCCTTATCATTTATAACACACAAACGATCATGGTAAATCACAAAACCATCATTATTGAAGCCAAAAGCTATCGTCTAGTTTTCCTCAATATCCTCCCAAATCTTTAATAAGTATTCATCTTCTAATTGTGCTTTTCTCAATTCTTTCCATAACTCATTCATGGTCACTATGACATTCAAATTGTATGACGTGAAATTGAGAACATTCTTATATTTATTAGAGAAGTCCTCTAACATCTTCTGCTCTTACATCATCATGAAAGCATATGTAATGTCTTTCGACTCAAGGCATCGATTATTACATTAGCCTTCCCAGGATGGTACTTCAACTTGAAGTTGTAGTCCTTAAGGAATTCCATCCATTTTTACTTCTCATATTTAGTTCTTTCTAGTCTACTAAGTACTTGAAGCTCTTGTGATCACTGTAAACTTTAAACTATGCTCCATACAAGTAATGTCACCATATTTTGAGTGTAAACACAATTGTTGCAAGCTCAAGATCATAAGTTAGATAATTCTCTTCATGTAGTCTTAGTTGTCTGAAACCATACATTACAATTCTATCATCTTGCATTAATACACATCTAAGATCATTTAGTGAAGCATCAGCATATACCATAAATGGCCATTTTGGATTTGGAATAGTCAACACTAATATGGTAGATAACCACTTTTTCAACTCTTGAAAAGCCTTTTCACACTTAGCAGTCCATATGAAAGGCTAGTCTTTCTTGGTCAATTTGGTCAAAGAAGAGGTAATTTGGGAAAATCCTTAAATGAATCTTCTATAGTACCCTGCTTGACCCAAGAAACTTTGAATCTCTATCACAGAGGTTAGTCTCTACCATTGTAGTACCACATCAACCTTGTGAGGATCCACTACAATACTATTAGTCAACACTATGTGACCTAGAAATTTCATCTCATGCAACCAGAACTCACATATGCTTAGCTTTGCCTGAAGCTACTTCTCCTTTTGGATTTGCAACACAATCCTTAGATATTTGGCATGCTCTTCCTCATCAACTGAATAGATTAAAATATCATCTATGAGGACCACTACAAACTTATCTAAATAGGTCTTAAAGGCTCAATTCATGTAATCCATAAAGATCATTGGTGCTTTCATCAATCTGAAGGGCATAATAAGAAATTCATAATGCCCATATCTCATTTTAAAAGTAGTTTTCGACACATCATCCATTCTCACTCTCAACCAATGATAGCTAGATGTCAAGTCAATCTTAAAGAATACTGCTACTCTAGTTAATTAGTCTAGCAAGACATCAATTCAGGGTAGTAGATATTTGTTCTTAATCGTCACCTTATTCAGTTGCTGGTAGTCTATATATAATCTCATACTACTATCTTTCTTCTTAATAAATAGGACAGGTGAACCCTAGGGTGATACGCTTAGTCTAATCAACCCTTTCTCCAACAACTCCTCTAGCTGCTTCTTAAGCTCATTCAACTATATTAGAGCCATTTAATATGGAGCCTTAGAGATGGGCTCGATGCTCAATACCAAATTGATAGAGAACTCTATCTCCCTCTTTGGTGGTAATCCTAACACTTTATCTGCAAATATCTTAGGAAACTTGTTCAAGACTCCAATCTTATCTATTACACCATCATATACTCCATGTACTAAAAAGAATAACATGAAGGCTTGGCATCCTTCTTTCACTGATTTCTCAACTTGCATAGTTGATAAGAATTCAAAAGTCTCTGGAGTAGTCATAATCAATGACTGTGCAGGTTCAAGATTCACTTTGGTTGCTATGTATACTGGTAATGAAACTATCGTCTTATTATAGCCTAATGTCTCTCCATTAGCAAATAACTAGTCTATACCAATTATCACATTAATTCCCCGACATGGGCAAACAAACCAAGTTAATACTTGTGACTACCTCACCAGATTTCAACTTAACTTTTATGCAAGCATCGCTAGTTTTCATAGAAGTACTAGTCAGCATAGATACATTCATCCAAAAGGAATTTTAGTCACATGCAGACTCAACCTTTTAGCACACTCATTAGAAACAAATGAGTAAGTGGCACCAAAATCAAACAAAGCAATGATTTTTTAGTTGCATAAAGAAATCATACCTCAAATGAACTTTAGGGAAGCTTCAACCTCCTCTTTTATCATAGCAAACTAGAGCCGATAATTTGGGCAAAGCCCGACGAGCCAGCCTGAACCCGCCCGAAAAATTTAGGCTCGAACCCAAAAAATAATATTTTTTTATTATTCGGGCCTATTCGGGCCACCCGAATAGGCCCGAGAAAATTCGGGCCAAGCCCGATCGGGTTCGGGCTTGGCCCGAATACCTGAATAGGAAAAAAAATAATTTTTTTTAAAAATATATAATATAATAAATATTAATTATTTTTCAAGTTTTATATCATTTTATTTTAAAATACCATATATTTGAGTGTATTACTGTAGTTATTTTAAAAAAATAAAAATATTTATATTTTTCCATTTTTATTATTTTTAATCAAATAAAATATCTCCAAATAATAATTAAAATATATTTTAATATTAATTTTTATATTTTAAGACTCAATTTTTTTTGAAAAAAATTGAGTAATATAAACCATTTTCTTGTCCAAAAAATTATATTTTATATTTTTTATAAAATAAGATAATTAATTTTAAATTAAAAATAATTTTAAAAATAAAATTTGGACATGTATGAATTTTCGACTCTACTACTAAACAAACGTAATAAATAAAATAATATTTTTAGATAATTATTTGATTATTATCCACGCCAGACTTAGTTAAAAATTAAGAATGAATTAAAGTAAATATTTTTTGTATATAGGACTTAAACAATATAAAAGATTTAAAAAAATTCAAAAAAAAAGTATTTTACCCATAATTAAATAATTTTATTTTATATAATATAATGACGACTATTTTTTTCATATTCTTAAAAATAAAAAGTACAGTTTATCCAATAGTTATTAAAAACTTTAAACTAATCAGGATAATAATTTTAAATTAATGGTTTAACCGTAGTTGAATTGAGATTAACTTGATCATAATTAAAATAATATGATTCAATTAAAATATATAAATATTTTTATATAACTATGATAAGAGCAATATATAAATAAATATGACATTAATTTACAAGTAAAGGAAATATTCATGAATAAATTGCACATAATACAACAAAACAGTAATACTACTTAAATACTTAAATATAAAGTTAATAAGTTATTATTTTTTATTCATTTCAAGTTAAAATAATATGTTATGCTTAATAAAATTATTTAAAAATTAAAATTGATTAAAAATAAAAAAAATATTTTTAAAAAAGTTTCGGGTATTCGGGCCGGCCCAAATAAGCCCGAAGCCTGAAGGCGTTAGGGCCGGGCTTTACTATATGGGCTTTTTAGAAAGAGTAGGATTTTTTAAGCCTGACTTGAATAAGCCCGCCCCACCCGAATTACCGGCTCTATAGCAAACACATGACTAGGAATAGTAGACCTCTAATCGATGTTAGGAACATTCTCTAGGAAATAGCGAGCAATGTGACCAACCTTATGACACTTTGGTATTGTGTCTCCCATATTTATTGCACTGTAAGGCTGTAGTCGGTCTAGCTATAGTAGAAGTAAGATCTTTTCTTGATGCTTAACTCCACCCACCCATACTTTGAGGGGCATTACTCCTCATCTAGGATCCTTTTGCTTGAAAACCATTCTTAAAACTCTTCTTCTTATTATCATTGCTACCAAAACCAAAATTACTAGAGCTAAATCTAACTCTTTTTCCTACACCTCTGGTAGGACCCGTATAAGTAGAGAAATGGCCCTTACCATCTTGCCTTTAGCCATCTTCAGCCTCATGACCATGTCTAGCCATTACTCTCAACTTATTGCACATTTCACTATAAGAGATGATGTTAAAAGGTGCTACTTGTTGTCTATAATCAGGCTATATCTTCTCAAGCAACTATTCAGCCTTCAAGTACTCATCATCGTGGTTTCTTATGTAAGTTGAGTATTTAGACAACTCATTAAACTTGGCAATAAATTCTTCTTCATTCATATTCCCTTGTTATAATCGGTGGAACTTAGCCTCTTTCTCTACTCATACGCATATATATGATATATGTGTATGATATACAAAATTAAATATAATATATATATATATATATATATTCAAAATATATATGTATATATGTATTCATATATAATATAATATAATATAATATAATATATATCACATATATAATATTATATTATGTTATGTTATGTTAGTTTTAAATTTAATTTTATATAATAGATTAAATTTAATAACTAACATGATATGAGAAAATATCATGTCAGTTTTATAATTTAAATTCATAAGATAAATTCGAATTAGATATGATATCATAGATTGAATTTATGAGATAAATTTAATTAAATTTTCATAGGCTTTTAAGTGGAAGACAAAAACCCTGATCTATATACTATATATAGATAGGAACTTCCTTCATGAAGGATAAGAGAGTTAGAAAAGTTCTGACAGCAAAAACACTTTGAGCGCCATGAAACACCCTATAGAAAGAAAAAATAACGTTCAAAAAAGAGTTCAAGTTAGAGAGCTATTCGTGTGGATACCAGTAGAGGGAATAGATCTATATTGTCAACTCTTGAGATCTAAACTCTTAAAGAGCGCCAAGTTCAAAGAATTAAAAGGTAATTCTTTTATCCACCTTGACTTAAACGACTTCATTCGGTTCATATCAGGATAGGGACTTTAAAATTTTAATCTTCCGTTGCATATCCTTATCTAATACTGGGGTCATAAAACTAACAACCATATGCCCTTAACACATGTTAGACCACAATAATACCAACCATATGGCTGAAACTAAATGCATGATCGATGTCAATTTTATATCTTCCTGTTACCTCCAACGTGGAACCGGTGGCTATTAAGTGGCTATGTCCACATAAGGACTAACTTAGCCTTCCACTTGTGAGGAGCTATAGGGCCAGGGTTAACTCACTCACTTGTGTATCATGGTTTCCCTCAATACTAACAACAATGGGGTATCGTACCCTTAATTTAGCCTCCTCATAAATTCGTGAAGACTAGTTAGGTATGAGTCCCTTAAAGAACAAGTGAGATAGTCCTAGATCAACCATGAGATAATGGATGCCTACTTATTCTAACATCGATGCTAAGGTAAGCTTTTGATTCCAACAGTAAGCCTCCAGTACCACATAGATTTACCATTCTACTCCTCTTCCTAGGCGAACTCTCACAATGATCATACTATGTACATCTTGACACTTAATGTCATTTTAACACAATTTATGCACATATTCTCACTCACATATTCATCACACTCCATGCATCAAACATTACATTTTCCTTAATTTCACAGTGACATGCCATCAATCATAATCATTAATCACAAATATGAAACATGCATGAGGTTCTCCATTTTTCAAAACAATTTCACACAAACTCACCACATTGCCAAAATTGCATCAATAGTTTTCATATATCAAACAAGTTTTAAATCATTAATCTCAACAATTATCTAATTAACATACAACTATATAAATTAGATTTTCCTTAGTTACCTTAAACCTTTGAGAAGTCAAAGATTTACCCCTTAATATAACCACTTCTAAAGCTTCTTTCCAAGCTCAAATGGTCCCAAATGAGTTACTCTACAATCATACCATAAGGATATTATTATTACTCCACTTTTGATGATTTGCACTACTATAACTCTACATTTTCTAGTTTTACCAAAATCATAAATTCATTACCCTTCATACCCAATAGGTTTACTAAGTTTCAATGACTCGCTTTATTATTAATGAGTCATCAATCCACCATTAATTATCCTCAGCACTCCTAACAACCTCAATAAATACAAATTTTAAATATTAATAGCTCCCAACTACTAACCACTCACAGAACCATTAATGTAGAGTTTAAATACTTTAAACAATTCTCATTATATCCATTTTAGTCAATGGATTCAAACCCATAGCTCATACAGATTGAAAATTACTCTCCCAACTCAAATTCTAACTTAACTTCCTGCAAAAATGGAAAAGAAAGGAAGAGAAGTAAATAATCTACTTACCTTGGGTGTTGGGAAGCTTTTAAATATCTTCAATGGGTTCCAATATCGTGCTTTAGCAGAGAAATAGGCATGCCTTTCATTTTCTTCCACTCTATTATTCTAGTTTTTCACACAGACACGGACTGATTTAACAAGATTTTTGGTCGTGTGCCATGCATCATGGCACATAAAGATCCAATTCACATTGATTGGCTCTGTACACTACATTGAATTTTCCTTATGTCGTGGCATATGACATAGAGAACTTGTCTTCACTTTTTCTCTACTTTTGATGCCTAAGTGGCTGACTTTACTTCAAACCCATATTTAGGGCTAAAATCAAAATCAAATACATTTATTAAACCTCTTTGGCCACACACCACATCAACTCACTAATTATCCTCATTAATCTTAATCAATTGGTTTTAAAAACCTAAGATATTGCAAAGCCTCTAGATAAGCGGAACCCAAGATCACTCTACTTGATTCTTCATAACCAATCATAAATGAGTTCTTAGCTCAACTAATATATGAAGTATGGAAAGAAGATGTCCAATCTAGTACTATTTAAGGAATGCAAGAAAAGATGGTTGGCCTAAGAAATTTAATGATAGAGCTCTACTTGAGGAAAGAACAATTGAATACTCAATAACAAGCCATCAAGGATCATCTGAAGATCTTAAAGTCAAGTGTGGTAAGGACATCTCCTTTAACCAAGAATGCTTCCTCAATTTTAGCCCTAAAAGTGGGTCCGAATTGATGGTAGGCCACCCAAACAAGGAAAGAGGATGAAAAGGGGAAGAGTTGTGTTTTGTGCCACACGCTGCGGTGCATGGTTGGTCCGTCATAGCACACAGACACAATTTGAACATAACGGGCTCTTTTGTGCCATGTGTTGTGGCGGAGGGCAGCGTGCACCATGGCACATGATTAAAAATTTGATAAATCAGCTCATAAGCTGTGTGAAAACATAAGAGAGAAAGAGGAGAAAAATGAAGAGCTTAGTTTTAGCTCTACTAAAGCACGATATTTGGCCCCATTGTTGATAGATTAGAACTTCTAAACTCCTAAGGTAAAATCATGGTGCTTTCTTCTTCCTTTCTCTCCCTCATTTATGATTATTTATGATAGGGTTTAAGTTGGGAGATAGATTTTCAATCTATAGGTGTATGGGTCCAATTTTATTAGTTAAAATGAGATTAATGGGAGTGATTTAATGTATCAGAACACCACATTGATGATTTTAGAAGTGGTTGGTCTATAGGAGCATTTAATATTCAAAAATGGGTATTTATGAGGTAGTTGAGAGAGGTTAATGTGCATTAATGATGTTTTAAGGTGTTATTAATGATAATGTGTATTAATAAAATCTAATGAGCCCATTGGATATAAATGGGTAATAGTTATGAGTTGGTAAAATAGTATATGAGGAGTTTTATATTGATAAAGCTTGAAGAGCTAGATGATAATGATATCCTTATAATTTGGTTGTAGAAAGGTTCGTCTTGGCACCATCCAAGCTCGTTAAAGCTTGGGGAAGTTAATATAGTGAGGGGTAAACCTTTGACCTCTCAAAAGCTTGAGGTAATCGAGAGAAACTTAATTTTTATAATTAAATATTAATTATGTTGTAAAATGAAATTTGTGAGTTAATTTGATGATGCATATTGGCAAATGCTTGAGTTTGAAATGGTTTTAAGAAAGAAAAAAAAATCTTGATTCTACCACCCTTGATGTTTTATGAAATTAATTGTAATTTATTACTATGGGTAGAGAATTTTGATAAATTATTTGTTAAAAGGTGGAGTATACGTGTTATGTGAGTTCATATGTTAAGTAATAAATGTTGAAATGCATATTATATGTTAAATGTGTATAGCATAATCAATGGTGGGAGTTAGCCTAGGAAGAGGAGTAGATTGATTGAAATCCATGTGGTATTAGCAATGACTATTAGAATCAGGAACTAGCCTTGGCACCGACCATTGAAATCAGGAGGTAGCCCTTGTCCTATGGTTAATTCGAGACTATCTCACTTGTTCTATGAGAGACTCAAACCTAACTAGTCTCCACTAGTTTATAAGGAGACTAGATTAGGAGTATGACACATCATAGTTGTTAGTATTGGGGGAAACTAGATTACATAAGTGAGTGAGTTAACCCTGGCCTGGTAGCTCCTCACAATTAAAAGGCTGGGTTAGTTTGTGAAGGACGTAGTCTCATGATAGCCACTAGTTTTGGTCGAAGGTAACAGGAGTATATAAGGTTGGCATATGATATGCATATAAGTCCGGCCACATGGTTGTTAGTTTTGTGGTCTGGCATGTGTTAAGGGCGCATAGTTGTTATTTTTACAACCCTGAGTTATGTTTTTAAAAACAACATGATATATGTTTTATGGCAAGCTCGATCACATGGTTGTTATTTTTGTAAATCGCAGCCCAATACTATGTGATATATGTGTTATGTGCCTATTTACATCTATTTACAATTAATATGTAACTGTAAGGCTTAAGTGAAACTTGGTTACTGAGTGGTTGTACTTGCCCCTCAATTCTCAATATTTTTAGGGACTAGCTCGTTGGATTTGAATTGGGAAAAACACTAATGACTTAGAATTTATGGAGTAAATCCTCTCTATGTCTCTCTTTAGTTGTTTTCATGTGTATTTGTTAATGTAATTGTCAACTAGGATTAATTGTCATGATTGGTGTACTACTTGTATGATTTTGTGTTTAATTAGTGTATTTTGTGCCTTGGGTTAGTGAGTTTTTATTGTGAACTCATGGATAGGGCTAAAATACTTGTGCAAGTAGGAACATATGTATTTTTGAGAAATATGAATGAAATGGTTGATTTTGTGCAACTTTTCCTCCCCCTCTACGTTTTGTGAAAATTGGGGTTGAGTGGTGATTTTATGAAACAAGTATTTTTGATTGTGTGTGGTATGTTGCATGAGTCCACAAGAGTCCATTGAGTGCGTTCAGAGGGTTTGTGTAGGCTATTGGCACGTGTAGTTGAGTTGGGACACCCCATTTGGGAAATTTATTGAAAATGTGTCAAAATGAGTTTTAGTGTCTAACTTTTGATTAAAAAATAAATTTGAGTATGAAACTGATGCCATTAGCTAAAGCTAGGAGAAAGCTCCGTGTAGACACCAAAACTACCTCAATCAGATGTCAGATGGAGATTTGAGACACGTCAGAAGTTTGCTCCCTGTGCTGTTAAATGACAACACTAATCTGTCAAATTTCGTGCAATGCGCTACGGCGCACGAACCGTAAGCCATAGCACATATGTCAAATTATGTGTAAAAATCTATTTTGAGTTTTAAAACTCATTATTTGGATCCTCATTAATTTCCAAACTTCTACTTTGTCTTTAAAACTTTGATTTGGAGTCCTTAAAATATGTTTGAGATTTGAACGGTTGAAAATTGGGATTCCTTAAAAAAGATTTTGAGAAATTCATTTATAAATCATACAACTTGGTAATTCTTGTGAGTTAAGCCCTGGATTACCATAATTTAGAGTTATGTGTGATTTAACCTCAGAGAGGTTACACGCCTCCTATTGTTGAGAGTATAAGTTTTGATTCTTCCTCCTCACGCCCATGCTTCACCTTTACCTTCACTAAGTCACCAAAAAATACCTCTACCCATACCTAGTCACCAAAAATCTCATATCCACCCATTTGATGGTATTCCACCACCAAATTTGGCTTCAACATTAAAGTCTCTAATTCAATCCCGTTAAGAAATTAAGGATTTTAAGAAAACACTCTCTGATATCATTGAATCCATTAGTAACAATATTCCTCCCTCACCATCCAAAGAAGCTAAAACTCCAACTCCTTCTCTCTCTCATCTAATCAAGCTTAAATCTCAATAATTTATTACCAAGACATTCAAGAGAAATAAAACCATTCCTAAAACCAAAAAGTATTATAGGCTTATCCAACCTTCAACTAGGACCACTAACTTCACACCTTCACCCATACTAGAAGAAGAACAGATAATTAAGAATGAAGTTGAAGATGAGGTTGAGGCTAAGGCTATGGATATTGAGACCTTTAAAGTCATTCAATAAAGGGAAGTTTATATCTTTAAGTTAAAAGAGATTGGGATATAAAAGAGAGATATTGAAGAAATTTTGGCTGAAGATCGAATTGTTGAGCAAGAGGAAGTCAGATATAAGGTTATATTAGAAAACACTAAGGCAAAAAAATATGATATGGGATATGATAAAGGGAGAGTAACAAAAGATCAATCTATAAGTTATTCATTTAGATGCTCAAGAGGAATAACTCGACCAAATACCCACTATGAACCCTCTTGATTCCTAAACATGGATAATGATAGTCTATGACCTACCTTCACATACTATCCTACCTCTACCTCTTATCTTGGAAATCCCAACAGTAGAATCCCAAACCAATCTTCCTCCTCTTTTTGATAATGAAATTAGTAGAGGAAGACTTTGAGCTATACACCAAGCAGCTGGTAAAACTCCTTCCTTTTGATGATGTTAAAGGAGAAGAAATGGAAAAAGTTAAAGGGATAAAGAAAAAGAGCTGTGTACTTAAATGTTTTTGAAAATCTTATCTACTTTGTGTTTGTTTTTTGCTATGCTTATCTTTGTATTATGTTAACTTTATATCTTAATTCATCTAACAAATAAAATTGAGTAAAGTAATGTGTGTGTACTTGAAGAATCCATGACTGCTTGAGATACCTTAATTACCTTGATTATAGGCAGATGCACAACCCATTAGACCCCTATAGTTTGCAGAGATTTCAGAGATAATGGAGTAAGTGAAAACTATCATATATTTGTGATAATCGACTAATTGACTTATATAAACTAGATCAGTAACCGCTTTAATAAATAAATAAATAAATTATATTTCATTATCTATGACGCAATCGGTTAAAAGATACTTATGACTATAGGATCATAGGTTCGGTCTCTGCCTATTAGGCTCACTTATGTGGTTCACTTATCACGATCCACACAAGATCATAAAAACCAAGCTATTTAGGCTTATTAATTAATGTAAATCTATAAATAAATATTCCAACAATTTTCCACTTGGATTGTATTAATTAAGCAAGTTGTATAAATAAGCCATAAATAAAATTTAGAAAATAAAACTTTACAAAATCACTAGATCTTATGGGGAAACAAGTAATATAATGTCTTACAATTTTAATAGAATAGAGTATAAAATTTTATTCCACACACAATTTAGTAAGATAACAACATAAATCACTAATTCCTCTGGGCAAACAAGTGACATGTATAGTGTACCACAATAGAATCATTAAATCTTATGGGGATACAAATGATATAGACGCATCTAACTAAACAGAACATAACTCATAGAAGAAAAATAAAGCCTAAAGAGACATTACAATACAAAAGATTCTCAGACTCCTACTAAACTAGGACATCAAAAGAATTCACAATACCCATACAAGTTACATAATTTTGAAAAACTTCTACAAGTAAGCCCTCAGTCAACAGATCTGTAAGCATCTGCATGTTAGGAATATATATCACACGGGTCTGAGATTCAGCAATTTTCTCTTTCACAAACATAACTTTGATATCAAAATGCTTTGTACAACTAGAATTTTTGTGTTTATTAGTATAATATATTGCAGACTTGTTATCACAGTAAATGGTTAGAGGATGTGATATTGACTTAACTACGCGTATGCCAAATGTCAACTTCCTCAGCAATATAGCTTAACATGTAGTCTTAAAACAAGAAATATACTTAGCTTTCATAGATGAAATGCTGTAAGTATTGCTTTACACTTTTCCAAAAAATAGCTCCTCCTGACAACATGAAAATATAGCCAATTGTGGACTTATGATCATCCAGACAAGAGCCAAAATCTAAATCTAAAAAGCCAACAATTTCAAGATCTTTGATCTTTTAAAATCAAAATTAGAATACCTAACAACCTCAAGATAATCTAATCTCTTATAGGTCAATATATAATTCTTTGTACTTTGAAGATAACTTATAACTTTCTTAGCAGCTTTCTAATGATCCAGACCTAAATCATTTAAGTATTAACCTAACACTCTAATAACAAAGGCTATATATGGTTGAGTACACACCTGGACATACATAAGCCTGCCAACAGCAGAAGCATATGGTATCTTTCTCATTTCAGCCCTCTTCTTATCATCTTTGGGACATTATAATTCTGACAATAGTTCACCTTTCTAAACAATATTAGGTGAGGAAGAACATGAATCCATTCTAAATTTCTCAAGTAGCCACTCAATATAGGTAGTCTATAATAAACCAAGAACACCATAAGATCTATCACAATAAATTTGTATCCTAAGAATGAAAGAGGCTTCACCCATATCTTTCATGTCAAAATGGCTAGACAATAGGAGTTTTATCTCATTGAGGAAATTCATTGAATTGTTGGCTAATAAAATATCATCAACATAGAGAACAAGAATGGGAAAATTATTGCCATCAAACTTTTGATAGATACATTGATTTGAGACATTCTCAACAAAACCAAGCGAGGTGATAACTTCATCAAACTTCAAATACCATTGCCTAGAGGCTTGTTTTAACCCATAGATGGATCTCTTTAATCTACACACTAGATGTTTTTTATCAGATTCAATAAAATTGTCAGGTTATGTCATGTAGATTTCTTCATACAAGTTGTCATTTAAGAACGCAGTCTTGAAATCCATTTGGTGAAGACCAAGATCAAACTGTGCAAATAAAACCATTACCACTCTAAAAGCATCTTTAGTGGATACTAGAGAGAAGGTATTTGTGTAATCATTACCTTCTTTCTGGTTGTAGCCTTTAGCTACAAGTATGGCTTTATATCTATCAATTTCACTTGTAGCTCCTCATTTTATTTTAAAGACCCACTTGCAACCCACTGGTTTAAAACCTTTTGGTAGCTCTACAAGCTCTCATACGTGATTGCAGTACATAGAGGCAATTTCTTCACTTATAGCCTCCAACCATTCAGAAAAATGCATGCTAAAAATATCTTCTTGATAAGACATTGGGTCTAAAATATCTATATCATCTAAATCAAATTCCTGTAAGTACATCATGTAATCATCAGGAATAGTAGACCTACGAACCCTTTGGGATCGTCTTGGTTCAACAACCAAATCCTCATCACCCTTTAAATGTGGTTTATCTTCAACTTCATCCTAATTCACAACATTATTTCTTTTAATATGAGGAGTTGTCACGGTAGGCATAGGAAAAATATTACTTTCGTAATGTAAAGTGATATTCCTAGGCACAGAGCTCCCACTATCTAAGGCATCTTCAAAGAAATAAGCTCAATCAGATTTAATGACCGTAGTAGTGTGATTTGGACAATAGAATCTATACCTATGAGATTCGATATAATATCTAATAAAGAAACCATCAATAATTTTAGCATCAAGCCTCATTTGTTGTGGATTGTAGGCTTTTACTTATTCTTTATAACCCCAAACTTGTATATGCTTCAGCGCAGGAGTCCTTTTAAAATACAACTTATATGGAGTCTTTAGAACTGATTTGCTAGGAACTCTATTCAAAACATAGATAGCAATTTTAAATGCATTACCCTACAAGAATTCTAGCAATAAAGAGTGACTAATCATGCTTTTAATTATATCCATGAGAGTACCATTTTGCCTTTCTACAACCCCATTCTGCTGCGAGGTGCTAAGCATAGTATACTGAGCTTCAATGCCATGCTCTTGAAGGTACAAAGCAAATGGACCATGGTTCTTGCTAGTCTCAGTATATCTCCTATAAAATTCTCCTCCTTTGTCAGATCTAACACATTTGATCAACTTGCTAGATTCCAATTCAACTGCTGCCTTAAAGTTCTTGAATGTATTAAGAGACTCGCCCTTTTCACACAATAGTTCAATCTATCCATGATAGAGTAATTATTTATGAAGGTGATGAAATATTTAAAATCACCCATAGCCAAAGGTGTAATAGGTCCATGGATATCAGTATGGATTAAGTCTAAAATATTTTCAAACCTTTCTACCCCTTTAATTCTAGCTCTAGCAAAGAATTTTTCCTTTATACAATCAATACAAGTATCAAAATCTAATACATTAAGGTCTTGTAAAACACCTTGCTTGGCCATACGTTCCAATCTCTCTCTAAAGATATGACCTAAACAATGATGCCATAACATAGAAAAATTACTGTTGGGCCTTTAACATTTATGCCCAATAGTAGTATTAATTTAGAGACTAGAAAATTCAAGTGACTAATCATTCAATCGATATAAATCATATACCAAGGAAGCACAACCAACATTAATGGAATTAAAAAAAATATCAATTTTCCTATTTCCTTGGAAGAATGAATAACCATAAATATCTAATGCAGAAGTTAAAATTAAATTCCTCTTCACAAAAGGTACACAAACAACATTGTTCAAATTTAAAATATGTTCGAAATTTAAACATAAAGAGATGGTTTTAATGCATTCAACTAATGCTTTGCTCCTCGTTATGCCAAAGACTGACCTCTGTGCCTTACTTGGAACCTTTTAATTTCTTAACCCTTATAAAGAATTCACAACATGCACAATGGCATTACAATCTAGCCACCATGAGTCAAAAGAAGTTTTATAGTGTTTGACTCAAAAAAAACTAGAGCTAGAGGGGCAGTTTAAAGAATTGAACCTTCACTTTCTTTCTTTTTCTTTAGTTAGAAGCAATTAGCTTTAATGTGGCCGAGTTTCTTGTAATAATTGCATAACCCATTAAAGGGTTTCTTTCTTGGCTTCTCATTCTTATCATCATCCTTCTTAAAAGTTGGATTATTGACTTTGGGGCCTCAAGCTTTTTCCCTTTTCTCTCATATGACCCTCCAGATTTGCTACTAGAGCTATGAGAAATATAGTTTACTGAGTGAAAGGAATTCTTCTTTATAACTTTCTCTTTTTGAGTGACTATTGATATCATTTGGTTAATAGACCATTTAGCTTCTTGTGAATTGTATGAAGTCTTTAAGAATGTGTACGCCGGTGGCAATGATTGAAGGACATAATAAACTAAGGTACTTTTACCCAAGTCAATCCCATATTATTTAAGCTTGTTGTAGTAATGAACAAGATTTATAGTATGCTCCCTGACACTAGATACTCCATCATATCGAGTATTGTTAAGCAATGATAAATAGTAGTTTTTCTGAGTCTTATCAAGCTTCTTGTATTTGTTACCAACAACTTTCAAGTATTCTACTATTGTATCCTTTTCAAGAATGCTCTCCTAAATTCCCTTTTCAATTGTGTACTTAATGATTACTAGACAAATCTGGTTGGACTCACTCCATTGTTTATAAAAGGCCTTTTCAAAAGCATTAGACTTGGAAGAGAGATCCATAAGCTTGGGTTCTCTCAGAGCCAAATCTTTCTCAGAAATAATAAGATACATATTCAGAACCTTCACAAAGGATAGTTGTGCAAAAGCAGAAACTAAAATTGTAAAATAAAAAATAGGAAATATTAATTATGCATGCACAACATAATTATAAAATATAATTCCCCAACAAGTGATTATCAATTATGCACTATAATCATGCACCAAGAAGGCTTAAATACCATAAAGATTTAGCTCATACAAAAGTCCAGACAAAATAATGCATTAAACATTTCCATACCTATAGGGTACAACAAATATTTAACACATTAAAAGAGTGTTATTTGCCTATTTTCAAAACCAACCATCAAAATCACATTAATCATGTCACAACTATGAGGTATGTTTATTAATAATGCTACAAGATCTTAAGCATCATCAATAATTCACAAAGTCATAAATCTTATAACCTTAGGACAAAACAAAATAATTTCAAAAGTCCTTAGGATCTTTTAGAAATTAGAGAACTAATTTGGGATTTAAGTAGAATTTTAAAAGGTGTCTAAGGGTAAATAGGTAATTCTAGAAGATATTTGGGTGTAAAATGCAATTTTGGAAGTTAAGGGACTAAAATATAATTTCTCAAAATCTCTAAGGGTCACAACATAAATTCCAGAAATTATAGGTCAATAAGGTAATTGTAGTTTGGGGCCAAAATGTAATTTACGAAAACTCTTTTCTTTTTTTTTTTTTGTTATACTGGTTTGGGCGAAGAACCAATTTCATTTAAGTAAAACTTGTATTCACTTGGTCCATGCAAAATTTGGTCCCAGACCTATGAAACTAGATCCTTAAGATTCAGTTTCTAACCCAATTCCTTCTTCCCCTTCTAGCCGTTGAGAGTGCCAAAACTGAAGGATACTACTGGTGATAAGGTGAGTGGTAGAGCATGACCTGTGGCAACACCATATTTCTGAACTGAGGAAAGACTTCTCTAATGAACACAAAGTAACAACCTCCTGTTCGACGATACATCCACGGTAGCCATCTTTGACAGTGTGAACTAGCATCAGTAGAGATAATGCTTGCAATATGAACCAGAGTTAAGGGAGAGACATTATCGCCCTTATGAACCAGCGAAGACACTAGCGCAATGACCTTTGTTCAACCTGCACCGTTTTTTGATGATGGGAGCTAGACAATAGCTATAAAGTCTTAGAAAGACGTAGTAGAAACATGACGCCGGATGAAGACATGACAACCCCACAACTAGCAGCTCATCTCCAACATCGATAAAAGCAAGAATAAAAGGGAAGAGAAGGGGAGAATCGCATAGTAATACACATAATCTAATACTTAGTTTCAATTATAAGGATAGAAGGAAAAGTATCAAGATATAAGCACGTTAATAAAATTTGAGCATGCTTTAAAAGGAATTTCTATTAATTCATCAACATATGAATTGAGATATACAAATTAATATTCATAATCTAACTATGATACCACGTGTTAACTTTATATCTCAATTCATGTAACAAATAAGATTGATTAAAGTAATGTGTGTGTACCTAAAGAATCTATGATCGCTTGAAATACCCCGATTACCTCGAGTATAAGTAGATGCACAACCCACTGAACCCCTATAGTTTGTAGAAAGTTCAGAGATAATGGAGCAAGTGAAAAGTATCATATATTTGTGGTTATTGACCGATCGACTTATATGAATTATATCAATAACTGCTCTAATAAATTAATTAATTATATCTATTATCTCTAACCAGGTTAGTTAAGAGATAGGGAATAACTAACGGCTATAAGGTTGTAGGTTGGGCCTCTGCCCATTGGGCTCACTTGTGTTGTCCACCGATCAGAATTCACACAAGATCATAAGGACCAATCTGTTTGAGCTTATTAATTAATATAAATCCATAAAGAAATATTTCAACATATTATTCATTGATGTGTTGTATTGCATTGTTGTAATCTTTCTGAACATCAATGAAATGTTAATTTAAGTAATTCTTTGTGTTTATTGCATTCGTACTTTGCTTTGATCTCATTAGTATTTGTGCTTTAACTTATGCTTTGAAACTTAGTGAATTCATTCCTATATTAAGGGGTAGCAAATTATATTTTGATAATACTAATATCAATCTTAATTAGGGTTTTTTCAAAAGTGTCCTTAATTGGGATGTAATTAATAAGATTTTTCTAATTAAAATGTCCTATTAACTAAAATAAATATAGAAAAAAGTGTAATTTTTAACTTCACTAACTAACTTATTGGAAGTATAAATTAATTAAAAGTTTCTAACAACTTTAACTGGGGAGTAAAAATTATCCATGAAATAATAATATGATTCAAAAGATGGTAAGCATTACCTTGTATGAATGAATATTTTTTTTAAGGTAAATAGCACATGGCATGCGTGCATCCCATCCAATGAACGCAATTCCGTGATAGGGTATTGTTTGGGTTGGATTCAATGTCTCCCTCAACCGCTTTAAGTAGAAAAGGGTGCAAATTAAATTAAATAAAAATATTGTCGGTAGCTTTATTTAATTGCAATCATTTTTTGTCAAAAAAAAAATTCATTACAAATCATTCAACTTGGAAAAAGAAATGTATCATGCAAAATAGTGTGAGCAAGAACGTCTCAATCATTATCACATCTTTCATCAATCATGAGAATTCACCTTTAGGTCATTACTGATGATTAGCTTTTGTGTCTGTTTATTTTAAGCATAACATTCAATATTTATTATTAACTTAGATTAGATTAGAGTGTAATTGTATTTTTAATAAAAAAATTCTCCCAATATAATTTATTTTTATAAGATTTTCATTCAAGACTTTCAAAAGACATCAAATCCTTTTTTTTCTTTACATAATCTAATTGTTATTAGTGATTACTTATTTTAAATTTTACTAAACATAGAATTGAATATCAATTAAGTCATCAACTAAATAATGTTCTAACCACCAACCAAAAAAAAAAAAAACAAAAAAACTCTAAGACGAATATTACATCACTACTATTATTATTAATAAATCATGTGTCGTTTAAAAAATGGTGAGAAGAGAATTGATAAATGAGGAAGACATGAATGTGACAAACGAGTGGAGTCAAATGAAAGGCAAGCAAAGCAACCCACCAGCAGCGCGCGCGGATACACACACACATATATTGAAAGGAAGAAATAATTAATTAATTTAAATTAAATTTAAAGTGCCAAATTTTAAAAATTTATAATTCAATTTTTTAATTTTATAATTTATTTTTTAAATTTTAATATAATTAAAAATAAAAAAATTATTTTTTATTAAAATTTAAAATATAATTTATAAATTCATCATAATAAAATTAAAAAATTAAAAAATTAAATTATAAATTTTTAAAATTTAACACTTAAAATCTTACTTAAATTAATTAATTTTTTTAAAATTTCTATATCATATTTTTTACATTGGAATACCAAAACTTGAAAAAGTGATCAGCTGTGGGACCCAGTACTTAGTGACAGCTGGACAAAGTTCTTGAGTCAAACAAAAACAATTACCAGAACTTTTTTTTTTTGTCAAATGATCAGCAGCACTCTAGGCTCATTCTTTATTTTTTTTCTGTTCGAAAAAGGTTCATAAAATATTTTTATAATGAAAATAAAGTGAAGTTTTATAAATTAAAATACTTTTCTCTGATATATTATAAAAATAAAATATTTTTATGTTTTTATACTTATATAAAATAATTATGAAATTTAAAAATATGAAACAAAATATCTAAAATCAATTTCAATTATTAAAAATTTTATGAATATAATATTTGTATAGATGTACATGCATCTTTCCATGTTACTTCAAATTTCTCAAAGGATGTGTAACTCCGCTGCTCTTTTTGTAATTTATTAGATTAAAATGCTAACTTTTTCGCAAAACATTTTATAAGCAAATTAATATTAATTAAATCTATTACATTTTAATAAAATAATATTATTTTTTACTCATAAAAAATATCAAAATATCATTTTAACTAATTACTTTGACCTAATTTAATATTTCATAATTTAAATATTATTATTTATAAATATTCACACATAATTCACAAATCAATTTTTAATATATATACAATCAATTGAAAGAGAACTTATAAATTTTGAATGAAAAATTATAATTCATCACATTATTTTAATTTACAACTCAATTAATGTGAGAAACACACCTATAAATCTCAGAAACACTAATTGAGAAATTAATTTTTTAGAGAGAATTATAAATTTTGAATGAATATTTATAAATAATATACATAAATTATTAAATATTAAAATACTAAGATATTTTAATAATATATTTTTAAAATAAATATAATACTTTTTTAATTGCTTACAAATATTTCTAGCATTGATTATTCAATAACCAACTGGTAGTCGGTGAAATTAATTGTTTAAAATGGTATTTTCATCTTTTATATTAGTAAAATAATATTAGTTGATCTAGTGTACTCCCTTCATTAAAATATATAAAGTATTTTTTGAGAAGTTTAATATTAAAAAATATAAAACATTTTTTAGTCTTTTAAAATATAATCATTACCTCTTCTTTTTCGCTAAAAGTGCCTTTACAATTTTTTTAATATCAAACACTCTATTAACTAGAGATAAATATAAAAAGATAAAATTATTTTAAAAATAAATAATTATTTTATTTAAAAGTAAAATTTAATTAAAAATATATTATATTTTTACATGAAAGAATTAATTTATTCATAATTCATTTAATTTGAGGATACCCACCCTTTTTTTTTTGGGGGGGGCTGTTGAAGGCAAGTGTCACATTTGACATGATGAATTGCGAGGTCATGCTTACAAATAAAAAGTACTTATGTGTTCGGAATTTGGAGAGTGAGTGAGAAGTCTTCTTCCCTAGTTGGTCTCCTCTCCAATTTTCTCTTCAATTTACCACAACTCTTTCTTGCTTTTGTTGAGTTTCGTGTTTTTATTTTTCATAAAATACATATTTTGTTACTTGTATTTGATAAATATTAATTAAATTAATTTTAATTTTAAAAATATATTGTGATTGTTAGTCAGTTATTTTTAAATTTTATGATATCTTTTTTAATTTTTTTATAAAAATAATTTATTATTATATTATTTTTTAATTTTATAATATCTTCATGTATCCCCCTCTTTAAAATACTCTCTCTCATTTATCACATTATATTATTTTAAAAAGCTAAATAATCAAAAAAAATTTTAATTCTAATTGTTTTTAAAATTTTAAATAAATATCATAAAAATCATAAAATGAATTTTTAAAAAAATAAGTAATTTTTTATGAAATAAGCTAAACCAATCAGTTTGTATGTAATTAAGATTATGATTATTAATCCCGCTACTTTTGGCTGTTTGCCATCATAATATTTGTCAAACAAACAGTGCTTTAAAATTGAGCGATCTCTCAAAATTTTCTTTTTTAATCCTGCGGGACCTCCTTCCCCCACACACACACAGCTTTTAAAGCAACAATTATTATTCAATTTATTGGCCTAACACCTATCTTGGCGGATGGGAAGGAGGTCAAAGTTCAAACCCTTACAATGTGGTAATAATAACAACAACATTTATTGTGTTTAAAATAACAAAATAACTTATATATGTTTAAAAATCGTGTTGAATTATTTTATTAAAAAAAGTTTTATTAAATGTAATTCTTGAGATCTTCGAGGCTTTTCTAGAATTTAGGGACATACTCTATCTTTAAAGCGTCCCATATAATTTTTCCTTTAATCGTTCTCTTCATTAACATTTAACATCTTTGCAACTATCTCACACATGAAAATTATTGGTTTGTCTCTCAGCAAATTTAGAAGACAATTTTCCCTAAATAAGTCAAGAAAAATATCATTAACCTCAACACTCTCAATACAAGGAGGGCCTTCCAAGCCATTCACATAGTCAAACATCACAAGCAAAAAAGCCAACCTCTCTCGACAATATAAAATTAACAAAAGAAATTGATCTCCAAAAGCTAATATGCCACTTTTGAGAATGTAGCAGTAGAACAAAACAATTTGATGAGAAAACAAATGATCGTCTTTTTTGGCCATGCCAACAACCACTCTCAACATTTAGGTGCACATCAATTTATCCAAAGTAAAATCACTATATTTTTAAGGCTAAAATATATTTTTAGTCTTTTAATTTATATAATGTCTCAATTTGATACTTTAATTTTATAATTATTTTTTTTAGTTTTGTAATCCTAACAATGTTAGTTCAAATGATTAATCTTTTGTACCAATCATTGTTATTTTTTAAAAAAATTAATCTTAATGTATTAATATTTGAGAATATTTTATTAATATCTAAAAGTTAAATATAGAAATTTTTTTAATGGATAAAACTAATGGTGTTACGTTAAAAAATGAGGAAAAAGGCAAAAATACTCATAACATTACATGATTTTGACCTAGCACAACTAAATTTGATCATTAAATATTGACTATGCATGCTACATATCAGTTTTTGCTAATATGGACTAATAAAGGGGTAAAAATACCCACAAAGTCATTCGTTAGAAGCAAAAATACCATAACGTTACTAGAGTTGGTGCAAAAGTGACCAATCCATCAAATCCCTTAAATGTTGACCGTTCAGCTAACACTTAAGCAGAAAGTTGACTATTTTTTCACTAACATAGACAAAAATATTCTCAGATGAAATTCTCTAGAGGTTGATTAGTTATTGTATGAACATCATGTGAGAAAATGTTGTTTTAATCAAATATCAAATTAAATTATTTGTTTCTTTGCAGTAGTGGTGAAAACCATTTGAAATATTTAAATCTATCATGAAATGAAATTGCTTAATGTTGTGATAATGTTCTTAAGGTAGGACAACGTAAGAGGTGTGTTCAATCTCGATCTTCAATTGTGTACAACCTATCTCACTATATTGAATATCAAGTTTTGTAGATAAGAAAAGTGACCAATCCATCAAATCCCTTAAATGTTGACCGTTCAGCTAACACTTAAGCAGAAAGTTGACCATTTTTTCATTAACATAGACAAAAATATTCTCAGATAAAATTCTCTAGAGGTTGATTAGTTATTGTATGAATATCATGTGAGAAAATGTTGTTTTAATCAAATACCAAATTAAATTATTTGTTTCTTTGCAGTAGTGGTGAAAACCATTTGAAATATTTAAATCTATCATGAAATGAAATTGCTTAATGTTGTGATAATGTTCTTAAGGTAGGACAACGTAAGAGGTGTGCTCAATCTCGATCTTCAATTGTGTACAACCTATCTCACTATGTTGAATATCAAGTTTTATAAATAAAAAAAATGAGTGGAGAGGGAGGAAGGAAAGGGGTGAGATATGTGGCAATAGAAATAAATCATATGGCATGGATTTTGATGAATTAATCACTATTGCACTTATTAAAGTAATATTATGGGTACTCATATGATAACTAATCAACATATGTAAAAATTTATCTAAGAATATTTTTGTCTGCGTCAGCAAAAGAATAGTCAACTTCTGCTTTGATGTTAGCTAAATGGTTAACATTTAAAGGATTTGATGGATTGGTTACTTTTGCACCAACTCTAGTAATGTTATGGGTATTTTTGCTCTTGGCCGATGACTTTGTGAGTATTTTTACCACTTTATTGGTCTACGTCAGCAAAGACTTACATATGGCATGCACAGTCAACATTTAATGGTCAAAGTTAATGGCGTTAGATCAAAGTTAACGGTTTGATCACTTTTGCACCTACTTATATAACGTGATAGGTATTTTTGTCCTTTTCTCACTTTAGAATACTAGGTGTTCTTGGCTGATCACTTTTGTGGGTATTTTTTCTCCTTTACCCTTAAAAGATTAAAAAGACACTTAAAAAAATTAAAGAACCAAAATGTAACCTTACGTTTGACCCAAAAATAGTGTATTGAGCCTAAAGAGGTAATCAACTAAAGCCCAATCCAATTTGAGATGAAACTCAACCTAATAGAAATTTGGCCCTATAAGTGAAAGTGGAACGCTGTGATTAAGAAGTTAATGACACAGTTTCTGTAATGTCCTCCCCTAACATTACCAAACACACAAAACACAAGACACAAAACATATATAATAATCAAGATTAATTAAATCCCTTTTATATAATTATCATAACACAAGGGTTTTTGAAAATTTCTTAAGAAAATGGGATCAATAAACCCTTTTTCAAAAATTATTTGATCTCAAACTATAGTTTAAAACAAATTACATAAGATAACAGAAGCATACACTACTAGAAATTATGCTTTTGATGTCATCTTTTAATGTCGATTTTACAAAAAACCATGGTTATAAATAAAGTGGTGGCAAACATGTAAATTAGTCTAAATATTTGATGTCAGTTATTTAATAACTAACATCAAAAGGCTTTTTCAAACCCAAAAAATAAAAAAAAATAAAAATAAAGGTATACGACTTCGGTTACATTAGTAACCGATGTCGTATCTAGTTTCAACGTCGGTTACTAAGTTACTATAGTAACCGATGTTGAAACTTATAAAAAAATTAAAAAAAAAATAATGATGCAATGTCGGTTACCCTTGTAACTGACGTCATATCATCAAAATTTAAAAAATACATGGATAGATCTTTGCCCTTTATTCTAGATCTCGCGTGGTGTCCCCCCATTTGTTTTTTAGATTTCAGTATTGAAATTTCTCTTATTTACCATTTAACCCTCAAAAGTCATAGAAGCAAATCATCCCTGTGGAAATTGAGTCCTGTCGCTGTCGAAGCCACCGCCGTAGATCTATGGTTCTCTGCCATCGAAGCCCCATTTTTGTGACATTTGAGTTCTTTAAAGGTTGATTTTCTTCATTTATCTTTTTGGGTGAAGTTTAATATTTGGTTTAGGGCTTCCAGTTACTTTATTATTTCTTTCATGGTGTTTCATTGTCAGTTAATCTTCCATTTCAGTAGGTATACTTCCTTCTTCCTCTTCCTCCCTCTTCCTCCATTATTGGTTGTGGCTTCAAGTTGATCTTTTTGGTTGCAATTTCATGTTCATATACTCCAAGTAAGTATTACTGATTTTTTAATTTTTTTTATTAACAAAAATTTTTCTGGTTGGTTATATACTTTTTTCCATTTTTCTATATTGTTGTTTATATTTTTTATAATTAATATAAGTCTTTTCTTTGTCTAAAATGATTCTAGATAGATGAATTAATTTTTTTATGATGAATATTGTTGGATAGAGGAATGAAATTTGTAGTTGTTTAGATGAATTGAATTTGTTAAAATGATTTTTATGCTATGATATTGCTAGATAGTATAATGGAATTTGTACCAATTTAAAGAAATTATTATATATTTAATTTTGTTTAGATTTACTTAAATTTTCAAATTGTTTGAAATTTGAGTTAAACTTGATTATTGTTAAAATTTTAGGAGGTCCTATTTTAAGGGGGAAACTTTGCCAATTTTTTTTAAATATTTACAAAGTTTATATAGTTTATATACATAATATAGTAATGGCTTGTAAGTTTGATTTGCACTTCATTGTTGTTAAGATCTGAGTTGATTTTTTTTTTTTTGGTTGAAAATTTGGAAGGTCCTATTTTAAGGAGAAACTCTGCCAAAATTTTTTAAATTAAGTTAGAAAAATTTTAAATATAGCATTATTTGTGTTGATTAATTAGGTAGTTAAACATAGATCATAGTTGAATGAATGCTAGAAGAACAAGTGAGGAATATGAAAATGTGGTGAAATATTTTCTTGAATTCACTAAACGAAATGCTCATAGTAAAAATGGACAGTATTTTTGTCCATGTGTGAAGTGTTTAAATTGGAATCGACTGGGTATTGATGAAATAAGACAGTATTTGCTTTGTAATGGAATAAATTTGAGGTATAAAAAATGGATATGGCATGGTGAAATAGAAGGATTGACTTCTATGTCCCAAGAGAAAGAAGTAAGTGAGAATGCCTAGGACCATAGAATAGAGGATATGATCCGTAATATTGAAATGGAGTCCTTTGTGCAAGCACATGCATTTGAGAGCGTGCAAAGTGATACAGAGAAGTCTTTGTATCTGAGGTGTAAAAAATATACATGTTTGACTGGTATGTTGAGTTTGGTCAACTTGAAGCAAGATATGGGTGGACCGATATTAGATTTACTTCATTGCTTGAATTATTGGTAGATATGTTTCTGGATGGTAATATGCTTCCTAATCATCATTACGAGGCTAAGAAAATCTTTTGCCTGATAGGTATGCTATATAAAAAGATACATGCTTGTCCTAATGATTGTGTGTTGTATGGAAAAGAGTATGAAGGGCTACATAAATGTCCAAAATGCGGTGTATCACAATACAAATTAAAGAAGGACATTAGTGGTGATATTAATGAGATCAATAAAGGCTCACCTTCAAAAGTGCTGCAGTATCTTCCAATAATACCATGATATGAATGTTGTTTTCTAATGCCACGGAAGCAAAGAATTTGAGATAGCATTTTGATGAGAGAATATGTGATGGTAAACTTTAGCACCCGGCTGATTCTCCTCAATAGAAGATAATAGATTAAAAGTTTCCTAATTTTGGTAGTGAGCCGAGAAATCTTCAACTTGGACTTTGTACAGATGGATTTAACCCTTTCAGTAATCTTAGTAGCACACATAGTGGATGACCAATTCTTCTGGTGGTTTACAATCTACCTCTTTGGTTGTGTATGAAATGCAAGCATATTATGTTGAATATGATGATCTCAAGACCAAAAAAACCTAGAAATGATATCAATGTGTACTTGGTACCCTTGATTGAGGACTTGAAGATGATGTGGGAAGAGGGCGTTGATGTATCCGATGCCTACCAACAATAGTCTTTTAAGCTACGTGCTATGATTTTTTACATAATAAGTGACTTTCTTGCATGTGAGAACTTATCAGGGTACAGTGTTAAGGGGCATAAAGCATGTCTTATTTGTGAAGAAGGAACGTACTTTCAACATCTGAAGCATGAAAAGAAGACAGTCTATCTTGATCATAGGAGATTTCTTAATCGGTACCACCCTTATCGCATGTTGAAGAAAATTTTTAATGGCTTATAAGAGTATGAATTTGCTCCTAAGGCATTAACTAGAGACCAAGTTTATCATCGTGTAGAAAGGATCAATATAATCTTTGGTAAGCATCGAAAGATTGTGAGTGAGAAGAATTTGTAGAAAAATAGGTCTATTTTTTTTGATCTTCTATATTGACAGTCTCTTGATGTAAGGCATTATCTTGATGTGATGCATGTAGAGAAAAATGTTCGTGATAGTCTTGTGGGCACACTTTTACATATTAATGAAAAGACTAAGGATGGAATAAGTGCTAGACTAGATTTGGCTGAGATAGGAATAAGAGAATAATTATTTGCATGACGAGAAGAGGAAAAAAGGACTTATCTACCCCTTACAGGCTATACACTTTCAAGAAAGGAGAAATCAAGCTTCTATGATTGTTTACATGGTATTAAAGTTCCTTAAGGAGATTCTTCTAATGTGAGAAATCTTGTGTCAATGAAAGATTTGAAGCTAATAGGCTTAAAATCCCATGATTGCCATGTATTGATGCAATAATTGTTACTGATTGTTATTCGAGCCATATTGAAAGATGATGTGAGGAATACAATTATAAGGCTGTGTAATTTCTTCAATTCTATTTGCAAAAAAGTCATTGATTCTGATAAGCTAGATGAATTAGAGAATGAAGGTTATATCATTTTGTGCTAACTAGAGATGTATTTGTCGTTGGTTTTTTTTGATATTATGGTGCATTTAATTGTTCACTTGGTGAGGGAAATAAGGCTCTGCAGTCTGGCCTATCTTCGATGGATGTACTCATTTGAACGTTACATGAAAATATTAAAAGGATATTCAATGAATTCGTATCATCCTGAAGCCTCAATTATTGAAAGATCTATTATTAAAGAGGCTGTTAAATTTTGCACCAAATACCTAAATAAGATGAAGGCTATTGGAGTTCCTAAATCTCACCATGAGAGGACTAGTCTCATAGGTAAGGGAACACGATAGGTCAGAGTAAAGAGTATGTGTCATGAAGAGGTGTTACAAGCTCATATTTACATTTTAAATAACATGGAAGAAGTCTAATGTTACTTAGAGGCTCACAGGAAATGTCATCATCTGAACATGCATCTACTGCTGTATCTACTCAATCTGTTAGAGCTAAAGTAGATCCTACATGGGAGTATTGTACTCAAATACCAAACAAAAAGGAAGGTGGAAAACCTCACTTAAAATGCCTGTATTGTGCAAAGGAATTTAGTGGTGGGGGAATTAATAGAATGAAACAGCACCTTGCTGGGAAAAGAGGAGATACCATTAGTTGTAAAAATGTGCCTCATGATGTTTACTTTAGATTAGAGGAAAATTTGAAAGAGATTAAGGAAAAGAGAATAAAAAAACAAGAAAAACTAATAAAAATAGAAGATAGTCTATTTAGGGAGGATGATTCAAATATGGAAGAAATGGCTCCTTCATAGTCTCAAGAAAGGGTGATTGAAGCAAATGTTCCAAGTTCTTCTCAATCAAGAAAAAGAAAGGCATTTGAACATTTTTCCCTAAGGAAAACCTTGGGTGCACAACTAAGAATACGAAGTGCATTTGCAGGTAAAGAAACTTTCCATAGAGTTGATTTAGCTATTGGTGGGTGGTTATATGATTGTTGTATTCCAATAAATGCTGTAAATTTCATTTACTACCAACCTATAGTAGATGCTATTGTTGCTATTGGTCCTGGTTATAAAGCCCTAAATTACCATGCTGTGAGAAGTAAAATATTGCAAGACATGAAGAAGGAGGTTCAATTACTAGTTGATGAATGCAGAAGTTTTTGGGCTGAAATTGGTTGTACTATAATGGCAAATGGTTGGCAAGATCAAAGAAATAGGTAGTTGATTAATTTTCTTATTTATTGTCCTAGAGGAATTGTTTTTATTAAATCTTTTGATGCCTCAGATATAGTTAAGGATACTCAAAATCTTTGCATTTTATTCATAGATATGGTTGCATTTGCTGGTGCAAATAATGTTGTTCATCTAGTAATTGGTAATGTAGCTAATTATAAAGCTGCTAGGAGATTATTAAATGACAAGTACCCTTCTTTTTTCTAGTCTCCTTGTACTAGCCATTGCTTAAATTTAATTTTCGCAAACATAGGTAAGATAGAGATTGTTACTAGTTTAGCAGCACATGCATCTATAGTTTCAAAATTCATATATAACCATGTATTTTTGCTAGCTTGGTTGAGGAAAAGAGAGGGTTGGATAGAAATCATTTGCCCAGGGGCCTAACGGTTTGACACTACTTTCATTGCTTTAAAGAGTATCTATGAGTACAAGCATGATATATAAAGCCTTGATAACTAGTAAGGCATTTATAGTCTCTAGATACTCTAAGGATCGAAAGGCTAAGGATGTGACAATGATTGTGTTGGACAACAAATTTTGAAATTATTGTAAAATTGTTGAAATTGTAAAACCACTCATCCGATTGTTGAGAATTGTTGATTCTGATGATAAGCCATTACTTAGGTATGTCTATGATGGTATGTATAAGGCAAAGAAAGCTATAAAGAATACTTTTTTGAATAAAAAAAATATTTGTACAAGTCGTACACAAGGATTATTAAGAGAAGGTGGGATTCTCAGCTTCAACAAAATCTTCATGTAGCTGGTTATGTCTTTAATCCTGCTTTTCTTTATGATAAAGAAAACTTTTCTCAAAAGCTAGAGGTTATGCAAGGATATCTTACTATTATAGATAAGAAAGTCTCTTCTAATAAGACCAAGTTCTTGCAAGAAGGCACACAATATCAGGAAAAGAGTGGTAGCTTCAGTCATCCATTAGCTATTGAATCTGCAAAATCAATGTGACCTAGTAAAGTAAAGATTTATATATATTTATCTTTCATATTTATTATCTTGCAACTTTATCTGTAAAATCTCTTCTAATAACTTTATCTTTAATATGGCAGATGAATGGTGGTGATATTTTGGGAGTAGTTGTCTGAATGTTAAAAGCTTAGTTATTAAAGTGTTAAGTCAAACTGCATCTTCATCAGGTTGTGAAAGGAATTGGAGTGTCTTTGAAAGAATACATTCCAAGAAAAGGAATAGATTGGAGCATCAAAGGTTGAATGATCTTGTATATGTTCATTACAATTTTCACTTAAAGAATAGGTATATTATTTAAACCTTTGTGTTAATTTACATTTATAAAGATTAGATAAATGAGTTCTTACAGTTTGCTATTGTCATGCGTATTTTAAAGTTGCTAACAAGAGAAGCAATTGATCCTGTTGATTTTAAAGGTATTGATAAAATTGAGTATTAGGTAATGGTAGAAGATGATCCTTCTTCACTTCATGCTAATGAGATAGAAGGAGATCTCCTTTATGATGAGCAAACACTACCAAGAGCTATTATTTCGCAACAGGAAGAGGAAGGTTTGAATTTTTAAATCTTTTGAGCTTTATTACATGCTGTCACTTTTATTATATTGTTCTCAATAATACTTTAATCTAGTTTGATCATTTTAATGCATTTGTTTATGAAGATGATCAATAAAGAGTGAATGTGGTAAAGGGTGAAGGGATTGATTTAGGATCATTTGGTTAGGAAGATGATGATAGTTACAATACAGATACGGATGCTTTCGAGCCTAACCATGCTTAGATTAATCAAGTGGATTAACAAAGATTTGCCAATATCTTTGACAAGTGATAAAATTATTAGTTATCTTATAATACTAGGCTTGTAGACTGTAGATTTTTATACTTGTGAACTTGTTGCATTATGTTAATGACTTGACCAAAACATATTATGGTGTTTTTTGTTGTATTAATGACTTGGGTGTTTTGAAAGACTTTGATGGTGGTATATTTTTGATATCTTGTTGTATTAAAGACTTGGGTGGTATTTTAAATATACATATATATGTTATTTTTTACTTAATTATTAGGTCGTCAGTCCGATTGCCGATCCGACTAGTTAAACCATGGGACCTATGACCCGCTGACATTTTCAGTTCGCTGTCCAATTTGAGTTTTAAAACATTACTCCCAACACACTCTATTAATCTTATTTAGCATCTAAACACACTAATAACACCAATCTTCTACCCATATTGCTCTTAAACTCCTAAATCCCACTTAAGGTTCACTCAAACCCTAGTTAAAAACTCTAAATCATTACACAATCCATAAACCTAGGTCTAAAAGCTTAATTTAACTCGTCAAGATCTTAATTAAGGCAATGGGTTCAGTCACAACCCAAGGAAAATAGAAATCAAGCCCCACATTATCTCAAACATTCAAAAATTCGCATAAAAGGAGAGGGAGAGATGCAAGCTTACCCAAAGATGAATCTTTCCCTAAATGCTTCCAAATAGCTCTCAAGGCTAAGCCCTAGCAGCTCCAACTTCGATCACTATCGCCCTCTTGCATTTTTTTCCTCTTTCTCTCTTATGTTTTTATGCCAAATTGCACGTATGATAAATGTAGATTTTGTCCATCCACTGTGGCACATAGTGTATCCATCGTGGCGGATGGCACATATTGGCCCAACACAATTTTTAGGACCCTTTTTATGCCTCAGTTTGCTCGAACATTGACATAGGCCTCTTTTAAGGCTTCCTAATGACCACATTAGTCTTCCAAAAAATATCATTAATTTATAATTTATTTAAATTTACCAATTTACCCTTTTAGACACTTGAAATTTTAAGGTCTGAAACTTAAGATGTTACAGTTTCACCCACTCTCCCTATTACATGAATATCTCAATGAACTAGCTCTCCCCACTTTGCATGATGAGGTGCACCGTTGATCATTTAATGGCGCGTACAATAATTTTCTCCTCATGGTGCAAAACTCAAATTCAAAAGGATTATTGCACTGTTTCCATTTTTCTACAAATAGGTAACAAGTGTATGACAGAAGGACTCTTGACACTCTGCCAAACTTACCCAAACTTGTCTAGTGCAATACACTAGCTCTGACCTTATACTAATCCAATCTCTATTCTCTACATGGGGAGCTTTCACAGGTTATTAACAAAGCTATGCCTGATAGCTATTGGAATCCTATAAGATTGAGATGTAATGGCCCTTTACTTTCCTACATATTTTTGGCTGATGACTTAGTTCCTTTTAGCTCAATAGAAAGTAGCCATATCCATCTTATCAAAAAAATTTTGGATGATTTATATAGTAGCTCGGGAAATAAGGTTAGTAAAAATAAAACTTAGGTATTTTTTCTAAAAATGTTTCTAGGAATCATGGTACTTGGTGTGGCAATGCTTTAGGTTTCAACTTGATTGAAGACTTAGGAAAATATATTAGGGTTTCCCTTTTACACAAGAGGATTAAGCTTGACACTTACAAGTATATTGAAAGTCTTTTGTAAAATTTTTAATTATTTTATTTGAGTTAAAATCTTGAAAAAAGATTTTTCTAAGTGTATTGTAACAACTTGTTGTGTAGCAAATGGTGTTGTTGAATCAAGACTGTTATTGTACTGTGGTAATAAGCACTCATTGAAACTTGTGTTTTTAGTTGAAAATCTCAATGATGATCTTGAGGATTGGACGCAAGCCAAACTATTAGGCTAAATCAGGATAAATCAATTATGTCAAGCTTTTTTTCTCAAGCTTCTTAAATTTATAGTTTTTCTATCTAGCATTCTTGTCTGCATTTACATAGGTTAGGAAAAGAGTAGACAAAATTTTGAACACCCAATTCACCCACCTTTTGGGTTCTAGCCTTATTCAACAAGAAGACCCTAAGTCGAGAATCATCTAGAAACAAGAGGTTGGTCAACATGTTCATGTGTTCTTATGGCTTCCTGTTCGTGCAGCATTATTGATGAATGACGAAAGAGTTTGATAACATATGGCAACCAACGCGATGTGTGTACTGTAGATTAATGAGGAAAGATGTGGATCATGTTCTTCGACACTATAAACTTGCTCGTGAGGTATGGCATAATCTTTTTCCTTCTAACAAACTTAATCTCTTGCAAGGATCTCTTAAATGATGGATGACGCACAACCTTAGAGGAATCACACTGAGAAAAGCATCAATGCTGAGTGCCTAATTTGTTGGAAGCTTTGGGAAGCTCAGAACAAGTTCATATTTCAATAGATGGCTATGCAAAGTTTCTACTTGATCGAAGAAGTTAAGGCTCTCTCTGACTTTGCATGGATAGTGAGTGCATCACTATGTACATCTTACAAGATGGGGATAAAAAATTCTGTACAAAATATTTGTTGGTGCAAACCACCAGATGGTTGGGTCTCCTTGAATTATGACGGAGTTGTGAAGTCCTCAAGTGGACATGTTGGATTGATACGTAACTCAAATGGGGATTGGCTTGGAGGATGTAATCATAATGTTGGCTTGTGTAACATGCTACATGCAAGATTGTGGGTAATGTTAGATGGCTTAACTTTAGCATGAAATCAAGGTTTTCTGATATGTCAAACTTGTTAATCTCCTTTCTAATAATACAATGACTACAAACGCACATAGCATACTTATTCCCGTATATATTAACCACCTCTTGGCTAGGAACTAGAATGTGAAAGTTTCACATATATATTGCGAAGGCAACAAGTGTGTAGACATTCTAGCTTCTCATGCATTGACAATGAATTATGGACTTCATGTCATGGAAGAACCACTGGATGCCATGTGTCAATTTCTACAACATGATGCTATGGGAATAGGGTAGAATAGAATCCACAAAATGACTCACTGGTCTTGTTATGTTTCTTTTTCCCTCCTGTAAAAAAAACATGAAAAAAAGAGGAGAAAAATGACAAGCCAACCTATTAGGAGTCATCTTATTCAGATTAAATGTTTTAAAAATTTTAATTTTGTATTAATTAAAATAAAAAAATAATTTTTTTATTAAATTTGATTAATAATTTGGACAATCTAGATTTAATATGAACGGTCTAAATTTAATATTAAAATTTCTTATGTTTAATAAAATGACTATCCAAATATATTCTAGACATTTCATATTTAATATTAAAATTATAAAAAAATTTAACATTAAATTTAAATTATTTATATTAAATCTGGATTGTACAAATTGGTAATTAGATTTAACAAAAAAATTATAATTTTTATTAATTAACTATCTAGATAGACTTTGAATAGTGCAGATTTAATATAAAAATTTTAATATTAAATTAGGACATTCATATTAAATCTAACTATCCAGATTGCTAATTAGATTTAATAAAAAAATTTATAATTTTTTATTTTAATAAATATAAAGTTAAAATTAAAATATTTAATCTAGATGTTCTAAATTTAATCTTAACAATCTAGATGTAATGATAATGGAAGGGGGTAATAGGAGGGAAGGCTGCAAAGCAGGGAAGATGACTTCAACTTATTACACATGAGCAGGAACATGAGGACAAACTTGATAGAGTTATTACAAAAACAAAAACAAAACAAAATTGAAAGAGATGAATGCTTTTGTTATTTTTTAAAAAAAAGTGTCACAAATTTTAAAGAGCAATACTTATATATTTAATCTTATATACTTAATCTATTTTTATCTTATCAAATTAATATAGATCTTACCATATTAATAATATTAATAACAAGTATTTGTCATAGAATAAATAATCTTTAAAAGATATGCATATCTTGATTGAATTGAAAATAAGCATCTTAGGTATATAAGGTTAAGTATATACTCATTCCATTAAAAAATATAAGGTATTTTTTGATGGGTTTGTTGGTAAACAATGTAAGGTATTTTTAGTATTTCAAGGTGCAACCATTGTACTTTTTTCAAAAGTGCCCCTAACAAATATAATACATTATATTTATTTTAAGGTGAAATACCCTTTTAAATATGAGTAAATATGGAAACATGATGTTAGTTTGAAGACAATTAACTACTATATTAAGGGGTGAGATTCGATTAAAAATGCATTACATTTTTTAACAGTGAGAGTAAGTTTTTTTATTTCAATTTTTCTTAACACCTCCATGATCCAACTACCTTCTCTTTGACCTTAATTTGTTTGTAATTTTTTTCTTTGTTAAATGAAATTTTCCTTTTTCTTAAAAAAAGGTCATGGAAACTTCATTAATCAAAATGCATTTATCGGAATGATAGTGCCATACATTATCACATTTAAAAAAAAAAACAGAGAAAATGAAGCACTGAGCCCTTACCTAATTATAAGAATATGAGTTTGATGTACAATCACATTTCTCATGTTGTTTTCTTTTTGAATGCAATCTCTACATTCATTTTATTAATGCAAGAATATGCATCGTGTATGTCAAAAAGAGGCAGAGAATAATATGCATGTAAGTTCAGAAGCCCATAAGTAATTCTATGCATTTTAAGAGTAAAAAAATTACTAACCATACTCATTATTCTCCAAACTAGCTTTTAAACCTACAAACTATAATTTAAAGCCAACTAAATGAAACCCCAAACAAGTACTCAAACAATAATCATTTTAAATGTGTTTGTTATAAAGACACACACAAACATTGTCTCAATTATTTCTATGGATACTCAAATCCATAAAATCATTGTACTAAGATTTCGTGGGAACAATACTAGACGCATCATTAACTACTCAAAATTTAATGTTACTTGCTAAGTGGTTTACTCAATACACATAACAGATACCATTAAATTAAACTTTAATGATCAAAGGTTTGGTGGTCAAAATTTAGAAGGAAGATTAATATAATATTCACTTTGACATTACCAAAAGAACACTTTAACAACCATTATGATAACCAAGATTAATTAAAATTCTTAAGTAAAGTCATCACAATCCAAGGGTTTAGAAATAAAGTTTAAAATATTGGAATACTAAGAAAATCCTTTTTTAAAAATCTGTTTGAGTTCAAACCATAGTTTAAAATAAATTATATAAGGTAACGGAAGCAAGAAAGTCAAATAACCTATCAAACAAACACTAAAAAAAATTGAATTGCCCACAAAGTGCTCCATCCGCCGTGGCAGACTGTACATGCTCAATGCACAATGTGCCGCGGCGTACATCACCTACACCATGGCATGTTGCTGCTGTCATGACAATAAAAAATTGTCATGACAACACTTCAGATCTAACTTTTGAAACGCACAATTTCATCATCTGACATTTAATTTAAGTAGTTCAAGCATCCACACGTAGCTCTTTTAGCCCTCTAATTATTGGCATTAGTCTTACACCTAAATATTTAACCATTTAGAAGTTGGATACTCGAACCTAAAATGGTTTGTTTTTAAACCATAACACACACAAAGGTATCCAAAACTCTCAACCTAGTACCAATAGCTTTGGAATCACTTGAGCAAATTCAAATAGACCACACATAACTTGATAAACTAATTATATCACAACAACAACCATTATTCACAATTTGGCTAACAAACCCTAATTTCACAGCAATGTCAAGGGGTAATAATATTATCTCAAATAATATCCTTTGGCCAACCACACATGCAAAACAATACAAAATCATTACTTGCACTAATATCTCCACCTTGCATGACAATTTCAACACACACACATCATTCTAAGTCGAGATACACAGTCATACATCACAATTCTCATACAAGTGAGTACAAACAATAAGTGATCCTAAGTTGGCAAAAATTTCATAAAATATTCATTAAAATACCAAAATAGAAAAGGAATGAGCTATACAAAACAAAATTCTTAATCCAAGGTAGTCCCTTCCTTCTCTTTGCTTCTACTAGAGCCTTTACCTGTAAAATAGAATCACGAGGTAAGATAACTATCTCAGTGATAAAATAATTCACAACTATTAATTAACATGCACAACTATAAGTAAGTAAAAATTGATATATGCATAAGCATCCGTTTAGCATATTCAACATAATCTTTCCCATAATCATAGGTCATTTCTACTCTAGCATGATCATTCTACCATCTGAACCTTTATATCACTGTAATTGAAATCAAAGGCTCAATTAGACCAAGTGCACGTGCATACAATGGCTCGAGCTCACCTTCAGTAGTAGGGTCACATGGCCAAAGGTGTCTTATCCCTCTTCCAGACTATAGTTTCCCTCTATCACATATGATTCAGGGTGTCATTACTCTAACACCGCATCACACTAATGCTAAGTGATAAGTGATTATTTTATAATTAAATAAGTATAAATTTTGGTTTAGATTTGATTATATTTATTAAGATTTCGTACCTATTTAATTAATATTTATATAATTTTCCCTCATCACTTAATTATAAGATAAAAAAGAATTTTAATACAAAATCTACTCATATCTTTTTATCTTTGTGAAAAAAAAGAATAAACCAAATAGAAGGAAAGAAGGAAATATATATATATATATATATATATATATAGAAGAAGGAAGTAATTCAAATCTCATATATATTATACATATACAAATTGATGAAGAAATCCTGAAGGAGATCATACTGTGCCATTCTAAGGAGAATAAAGAGAGATACGTATGTAGAATTATATATATATATATATATATATTAGAGTCCCACATCGACAATGAATAAAAGGAGGAGCCTTCACTTTAACTATAAATATTCCCTCTATCAAGAAGAAAGGCATTCAATCACTTATCTGAATACCTCAAGAATTCTTTTTAAGATATTTAGATCTTGTAGAAATATTTTAAAGGCTAAAAGCGAGATTGTTGAGGAGCTCTACAAATCATAATTATTTATTTTCTACTCAATTTTTTCTGTGATCATTTTTCATGATTAGAGATTTTAGAACAGTGTTATTTGATTTTATTATGTGTTTCTAAATTACCTAGTTGGGGTAGGTATGTAGCCTAATTGGGGAGCTAGTTTTCTACTTTTTTTTGTTTTGACTCTTTGCATTTATATTTATGAATATTTTTTATTTTTTTTAATTATGTTTATTTCTCTTGTTTTTTATATTAATTTAATGACTGGCCACCATTTAATCAAATCTATGGTTAATTTTGATAGACTGAAAGGTAAAGAGAGAACCTAAATATAGAAAAATGAACATAAATAACTAGGCTAAGATAGTTTTAGAAACTTATGGTGACTTAAACTATAGTTTTACAGTTTAATTAGTTACTTGGGTATCGTGAGAATGAATTCAACGCTAATTAAAAAGGGACTAATAATTTGAGAGAATATTAGGATACTTTAAGAATAGTTATTATTATAATTGATTAAGGAATCAACTCAAAGGGTAAAAACTAGCAACCTATAGGATGAATCCTAAACCCCAATGCTTCAAGTAATTTTTTTTCATCATCATTGTTTTATTGATTTATTTTTAGTATATTTTCATCAAATTATCTATTTTATCTATTTTTCTTGAACTATTAATTATTTAAATTAGTAAAAGCACAACTTTCCTATGGGTTAGACAAATGGAATACTCCAGATAATTTATTACTATGATCTCGTACACTTGCGAGAGTGATCACTAAGGAGCGAAAATCTCCAACACTGTACCCTACATGGGCCTTAAGAAGATAATCTATAACGCTATACCTTACTTGGTACTAAGAAGATAAATGTCATATAGGCTTCCACTACTCCTTTCTACATATGAACTCCTACCCTCTATCATAATCATGCTCATGTTAGATATCGCAACACACCTAAGAGGGGGTAGATTGGATATTTAAGGAATTTTTGGTTCTTCGAAAACCTTTTTAGTAAAACTAGGTGTAAAGGAAAGTTTAGGCAAATTTGAGTTCTAAATTTATTTGTAAGAGTGCTAAAGTAATCTTCACAAGTTTAATATGTGTAAAATCAATTTATAAGTGGAAGTTTAAGTAAAAGCATGTAGATATATCAAAATTAAAATTTATATACTTAAATATAGCATTAACTAAGGTTGCTGAAAATATAAAAAATTAAGGAAAGAGAGAGTGCAAATTATGATTTATCCTGGTTCAGCTCAATCACTTAAGTTTACGTCCAGTCCCTAAGCAATCACTTGAGATTTCTCTACTATAACAATGTTTAAGTGGGTGCTTGCCATATTAGTATAACCACAAGTTTAGCTTAGGCATTTGTAAGCCTTCACAGCAACTCACTTTACCAGTAAGCTTTTTTGCCCAAAAGAACAACATTTCTTGATTACAAGAAAAATCTCTACCTTACCTTTACAATAATTTTGATTATGTAAATCAATCAATTGAAACTCTTCCTAAGAGTAATAATAAGTATAATGAAGTTTTAATATTCAAATGATGAAGATATATATGATATCGGCTCAAGAACAATTATTTTCATATAATAAGAGTAATATGAGCATGAATTTCATAACTTGATGATTTCTAAGGCTTATCACTTCTTAAGATAAATTTAAAATGTTATATTTATAGCCCATGGAGTGAAACAGGTGTTAGAGACTTAATATAACCATTTATAGCTGTTGCACAGTGATTATAGCTATTAGTAACGTTTCTCATGTGGAACAAAACTCATTCATACATGAAATAGACATTCCATATGCACAAGTGACAAATCTCACTTGAAACGTGATAAATCACGCTTGAAATGTCATGTGATATTGCCCAAGTGACAAATCACATATGGATAGAAAGTGATTCAGGCTTGATTTGGACCACAGAAGCTATTAGGTCAAAAAAAGACTTCTCGGTGACATTTCACAAGTGTATGGGAAGTGGTTCACGCATTAGTTAGACCATAGAAGCTATTTAGTGAAAAACAAGGCTTTTGGGAGATGTTTCACACATGTATGAGAAGTGATTTATGCATGATTTGAACATTAAGGTTTTTTAAGGATGCTTCACGCTTATGTCTTAGTTTCAATCACGCATGTTTTGGAGGTTGCCACTATGCAAAATTTCATAAGGCTCTAACTCACTCAATACAACTCTAAATATAATAAGTTATATATCATTGGAAAGCTCTTGAAGTTTAGTTTTCAATAAAAAAAAAAGTTCTAAACTTAAATTCAATGTAACGTTTAAGATATGATCAAACGAGTAAATGAAGGTCAACTTTAAATACTGTGCAAAATTAATATCCCAATACTCAATTTCTAAAATTCATATCTTTCTCAATAGAACTCTATTTTGAATAAATAAACTATTATTGAAAACCCATTAGAGACTATTTTCAAATGAGATATATTTCACATTAAAATAATCTATGTAATGAGAGATATGATAAAAAACATGATCAAAGGTCAAATATGATTGTTTGCACAATTGACATTTTAAAGCTTAAACTTCAAGTGTTCATAACTTTTTCAATTTAACACCATTTTGAGTGAATAGAACAATTTTAAAAACTTTATGAACTTAATAATCAAAATATTTCAAATTTTGTGAGATATATGTGATTAAAGATGAAAAATATAATTATAAAAAAATTATATCTTACTCTTTTTCTTAAGAGATAAAATGCATATTTTGATTTAAAATATCTTGAGTCAATATTTTATATCTAAATTAATGAGTTTAACACAAAGACTTCTACTCTAATGATATTATACCTAATAGGTCCAAGGTTTCCAAGATGTATCCAAGTTTGTATAAATGTCTTTAATCTTTTTAAACTCTTATTGAATTATCCTTCTCTCTATGTTCTCTCATCTTGAGTGTGGCATGCATGCTAATGAGTCTTTAGTTTCTTCCTCTTCATACTCGTTCTCATCTTCATGTTGAACAACCTTAAATGATATATCATGAATAAAATGGTTAATCCAAGTATCAATATATATCCAAGTTATGAAAGATGATGCAATGAACACTCTTAGATATATAATCAATTTAATATAAGAAAAAAATATAATAGTATAAAATAAATTTAATGCATACAAATTATTTTTTCAGATCTCATGTAATATGAAACAACATAAGTAAAAATACTTTAAAGCACTTATTCCATAATTATAATTAACTACTATAAATATATGAAAACAATTATGTATAAGTAGATAGTTAATTTTTTTTTATATTTTTCATCATCAAAATTTAAGCTAAATATAATATCACAAGTCATTATGTCCAACAATTCACACTTCTCATAGTTATCCCATACTCATACCAAAACTATAAATTACTCATATAAGAAATTTTCATAAATTCATTGTTTTAAAAATCATTTCAAATGTACAAAATCCTTCTTTTGCAATATGCAATACTTTCAAAATACACGTATACAAACTACATATTTACTCATAAACAGTTAAGTATTTAATCAAATAGAGTAAATTATTTCATTACAGCAACTCTTTTTATCACAAAAAGGGTTTTCATAGTCTAACATTTGCTTCACACGGTCCACAAGCACAACAATACTCAAGCAATACTAAATCTACATGATTAAGTGATAATTGTCAATTATCACTCTAATTAAACCTCGAAATTACTAAATTTTGGTACTTATTATACCTAAAGTCTCATTTTATCAACATCAACCCTTCCAACACATTTCATTAATCTCATTTAGCACCCAAACACACTAATATCACTAATTATTTACCCACATTGTTTCAAAACTCTCAATTTTCACATAAAGTTTGTCCAAACCCTAATCAAAAATTTTAAATCACTACAAAACTTATAAACCTAGGTTTAAAAACTTTATTTAACTCTCCAAGACCTTAACTAAACTAATGGATTTGGTCAAAACCTAAGGAGAGACAAAATCAAGCCCCAACTATACCCAAAACTGTTAAAATTCATATAAAAGAGAGAGGGAGATGTGTAGGAAGCTTACCCAATAATGTTCAAGTTCTAAATGCATTCAAGATGATGTTAAGGATTAGCCCTAGCAGCCCTCAATGTCTCCTTCATTGCCTCTCTCATTTCTCTCTTTTTTTTCTTTTGAAACAGACATGATTTCGTATGTGATTTAACCCAGATTTTGGCTGCGTGCCATGACACATGGCATAACAAGCGCCACATGCCATTTTGTCTTCCCATTCAAGCCTGATTATACCGTACACCATCTTAGCTCATTTTCAAGGATTTCCAAAGGTCTAATAACTTTATTAGTGTCTCAAAAACACCATCAATTTATAAATCAAATTTTTTTGACTAACTTACCTTTCTTAAATATTTAAAGTTTTAAGTTAAAAACTTAGGATGTTACAATTTTAAAGTTGTTGGGTCATACGCCACTTACTCAAACGTATATTTTAGCATAATCAATTATATTATGCATAAAAAAATTAAGATTAAGGTGTAAACCAGCCTATAAAGTAGTGAAGGGTGTCTGGTATCCTTAAATAAGGAAAAGAGCAATATCTTCCTCCAAGTTTCGAATATAGTACAATGTCATCCAATTTTAATGGACCCCAAATATTAACCATTAATTTGACTAAGTAATGCTTAGTTAGTGATCTATGTGGCATCCACCTCACTTTTTATTAGGGTTAAGATCAAATCTACCTCTAAAGTATTGCACTAAGGGTATCTGGTATTTTAATTGATCAAAAGTGTAATATCGCCCCTAAGCTTTTTAACACAATGCAATGTCATTCAAAGTTAACAGAATGATATTTTTGACCATTAGTAATGTCCATTAGTGACTTATATTTCACCATAAGGAGAGTCTCATTGGCAAGGTTTAGGTTATCCCATGATGTCTTGATTGAAAGCTTGAGGGTGGAGAGTCACTATTGAACCTTCCAGGTTAATTCCATCAATTTGGAGATATTGCTAACTTCATCACAACAATTAGGGATTCATTCAATAAGATGCTCTCGTTGAACACGAAGTTCATTTGGTTAACTTAAGATGTAGAAAATCTTTGAGATGCAGGCCTGAGGATATGCCTTGTTTTAGTGCTCTATGGTGGTTGTTGGAGGTTGTGTGGTTGTGGTCAATGGTTATTGAATTTGGCTTATATGATAACTTTTTTTTTTAAATTTTGAAAGGGGAATATTAGGCAACATTATTCTTTTTTTAAAAGATTGGTGACAATATTGCCCTTTTCATAAGTTAAGGACATTAGATGTTTTTGGTGCAATACTTCAAGGACAAATTTACACATTAACGAATGTAAGGTGGATGCCATGAGGGCATGCCACTTAGAGTCAGGTCAACTAATAGTGAACCATTTAAGTCTATTATAATTAGGCAACATTGCTTTGTTTTGAAAAAAATTATGACAACATTGCCCTTTTCTTTAGTTAAGGATACCCCCTTGCACCATGCTTTAAATGTAGATTTACACCTTAACTCTAAAAAATAATGTAAGATTTTTTTTAAAGTATATTTTAGTTATTAATTTAGTCCTTAAACTTACAACTTTTATGATGAAATCCTTATATTTTAAAAATACAATTTGTTCTTATGATTTGAAAAAGAAACAATAATTTAAGAACTAACAATTTATATGATTATGAAATTACATAAACTTGATTGATAAAAGATTAAATTTCTATAACTAAATTTATACTTAAAGCAAAGTTGAAGGACCAAGAGTTTTATTATTCAAAATAAATATTAAACATGGATTAATATAATTAATAAAAAATATAAAATTTTTAAAAGGCTTTTATAGATATATCCCATGTTATATAATTAAATCAAACAAATAACTTAATATTTATTATATTTTGCATTATTGTCGATTTATTATATTTGTCAATGTCAATTATATACTGTTGTATATCAATGATAAACAATTTATAAATTTTTAAATTTTTAATAATAAATTTTTTATATATCAATAATAAACCCTTAGTAATTAATGTGAATTAATTATACTTTTAATTTTTTTTTAAAAAATAATCCATTATTTTTTAGTACAAGAATTTTTCGGCTCATAAACTGCCATGTTTTTTAAAAAACCATGCACAATTTTTATTCTTTCAATTTATTTTATCAGTCTGTAATAAAAATTAGAAAGATAACTTTCCTTTAGAAAAAAAAAAATAAATGTATATTCAGTTTTTATTATTCATCTCCAAGGGAAAAAAGAAATGTAATATGCCCCGGGTTAATTGATTAGATCTGGTGTTGGTGTCAATGGAAGCGTCGGTGGTGGTTAACCGCATAAGAATATAAATATAATGAGTTTCTATGGGGAGAGAGAGGGAGGGAGGGAGGGAAAGACACAGGAAGGAAGGAAGGAAGGAAGGAGTCCTAATTCCTATATTGTGAGATAAAGAATCGCTTCTTACACAAGCCATTCGAATCCCACCATTCACCTTCCAATTCCATATCCATTTCACCATTTCTCGATTCTGGCCCAGACACCCACCACTGCACGCAGAGCTCTGTCTTAGGAGCCTTTTCCGGTTCTTGGGCTTCTAGACAATTCATAATAGCTTCCGGCCATGGCAGACTCAAATGATTCCATTCCTCTTCACTCCGAGAAGATCTATCTCGGTGGAAAGGTTCTCCCCCACCCCCCTGGGTCCCAGTTTGATCCTTTCGTGTCTTGGGATTTAATGGTTAAAGCTATGAAATGGATCGATTAATCCGTCTTTATTGTTGTTTTTAGTTTATTCTAGAATGATTGTGGAAAGTTTGTTACGTTGCATTTCAATTTCTGGGTAATGACATAAGTTTGCTGGAGAAAATAAGTGCAGAAATTAAGGGTAGTCAGTTTTCTACGTCACTTGGGCAGTTTGTCTTCATGTAACTTAACATTGATTGCGTAAGTTTTTTGATTTGCTATGTGATTTTCGACGTCAGGAAGAAAAAGAAACAGTTCATCCCAAAATAGGATTGGCGTTGGGTTCTTTTCCCCTTTGTTTTCTTGATCATCCTCTTTTTGGTAATATTTTTTCCTTCGCCAAGTTCTAGGGATTCTGAAGAAAAATGGTGGGTGACGGGGATCCTTATTTGCTAAATGTTATTTTCTTCTTCCATCATCCAATTGTTGAAATATTGATGTTGATTCTTTGCATTTCCATCCTCGTTATCTTTTCCGGTTTCGTGTTACTTTTTTTTCCTTTGTTTATTTTGGAATTCTGTTCTTAACTTCTGTTTTTCTTGCTTGCGATCTTCCTATACCAATGTCTCTCAGATGTACGTTTAGAGTCTTTATCATGTAAGGGTTGAAAATTGATTTAGTGAGTTTTAGAAGTACGGAAATTTGTCTTCACAGCTTTTGTTGCTTTTCGGGTGAAGGAATTTATCTCTTTTCTCTGCGACGATGAGGGAACTTTTGTCCCACCATACTTTGTTTTTGCTTTTACATTTTCGCCGTTTCTTATACGAAGTTCAAGATTATTAAAAAAAAAAAAAATTTGATTCCTTTGCTCTTTGGTTTATCTCTCTGTTTCTTTAGAAGCGTTTTACTTAGTTACGGTCTATTACTGGTGCCTGTATAATTACGTTCGGGTTTACACATCAGGTTGATTGGTTTCTAGATCAGCTAAAGTATTTCATGCTTTAAAAAAGTTGATTATTTTTTCCCTTTTCACCCAAGATAACTGGGCCAGGTTTAGTCTACCCGGATAGATAGGTGGTCTATGAGTCTAGAACGCTATAGTATTGCCAAGGGAACAGAACCTCCACCTCTGATGTGTTTGTATAGCTATTTCACATTAAATCAGTGTGCATCTCTTGGGAAGTTAATTCTACTGAAGATTTTCTCTGCTTTTACTGTTTTCTCCTTTCTTTCTTTCAAAAACTTATTTTGGAGCGTATGATGAATGTCATCTGGAGTTCTTGTTTAATTATCCTTTTTAAAATTGGCATTGTTATTGATATGCAGTTGCTTGTAACTTTGGTTTTCTAGAAAAAGGGTTAAGGCACATGGTATCCATGTTAGGGGATGATGATATCCGTTCCTTAAGGACAGGGTTTTCTTTCTTTCTTTTTCTTTTTGGGTGCCTTTCTCTCTAGTTTTTGTCCATGTCTGCTCCAAACTCACTTTGGATTTCTCTTTCAGGAGCATTGTATTCAAACTGGCTGTGGTTCGGTGTCTGTTATAGTATATGGGGATCAGGATAAGCCAGCACTTATCACTTATCCAGATTTAGCGCTAAATTGTAAGTGTGTTCAGCTTACTTTCAAATAATCAATTATTCTATTTTTTGAATTTGATATGAATTAACCTGTTTGAGAATTTATTGTCCTTTGTTTTGATGCAGACATGTCATGTTTCCAAGGATTATTTTTCTGTTCAGAGGCAGCATCTTTGCTACTTCACAACTTCTGCATATATCATATCAGTCCTCCTGGCCATGAGGTCTGTAAGTTAATTAATTTGATTGTTCATTTATTTCTCTCAGTTTGAAAAATTATTATTCACGAAATTTCTCCTCTGAAACTTTGACAAGATTTCTTGCAGTTGGGAGCTGCTGCACTTGGTCCTGATGATCCTGTGCTTTCTGTTGAAGATTTAGCAGATCAAATAATTGAAATTCTGAATTATTTCGGGTAACTACAATTTGATTCAATGTGCTATAGCTTTTCACATTTGGAATTTTCTATTTTATTGAACTCAAATTGAGCTTTCAAGATGGGCTATAGAAGACATTTCAATTGTTCTCTTGAGTAGCATCATCCAACTTAACACTGGCTCTAAACTAAGTGGGATTAGAATGGCATTTCCTTACTTTATTTTAGAAGCAAATCTAATGTTTATACCATAATTATTGTTAGTTTATTACTAATGGTATGAACACCTTTATCCAGGCTGGGTGCAGTGATGTGTATGGGGGTAACAGCTGGTGCTTATATACTTACTCTATTTGCTGTACGCACTCTAATTGGCTAATAAGTTGAGCCTTGTGCCTATATGAACTATGAACTCAGTCTTATTTCAGTTGATTTTTTATGGTTTGATACAGATGAAATATAGGGATCGAGTTCTTGGCCTAATACTTGTATCTCCTTTGTGCAAATCACCTTCCTGGACCGAATGGTTATATAACAAGGTTCGTTTTATTGGCCTGCCAACTAATTGATTCATGAGTTTAAAAAGCTCACCATTTTACCTGAGGTTATGTTTGATTTTTAGGTGATGTCAAATTTGCTTTATTTTTATGGCATGTGTGGTTTGCTGAAAGAGTGCTTGCTTAAACGATATTTCGGCGAGGTATAACAATGTAATGCCAGGTTGTTAGACCTGTAGCTTGCTTCTCTTTCTCTTGCATCTTTTATTTGGCTTGCTATGAATTATTGTTTGGAAATCCATTACAGGAAGTGCGTGGTAATGATGAAGTTCCAGAATCGGAGATAGTTCAAGCTTGCAGAAAAGTCAGTTCCATGCTAATTTAGTTACTAAATTGGCCTTGTATTGCCCTCTTACTTAATTCTGATTGCTATTTCAGTCTTTTTTGTTATTTATTTAATATTTTACTAAGGCTTACACCAGATTACTTGCATGCTTCTTTAACAGTTGCTCGATGAGAGGAAGAGCGCAAATGTCTTGCGGTTTCTTCAAGCAGTCAACCGGTAAAATCTACTAACAGAGCTGATTCTGATGTATTGTTTGTCTTCTGTGTGCCTTTGTTTTTCTTCACCCTGTGAATTGGCGGTCATATCGTGTGCATTAAGTCTGTTTTGTCAACTTGCAGGAGACCAGACCTTACGGAAGGATTGAAGAGACTACAATGCCGTACACTTATATTTGTTGGTGAAAATTCTCCTTTCCATGCCGAGTCTCTGCACATGACAGCGAAACTCGATCGGAGATTTAGTGCCTTGGTTGAGGTACGGAGTGTGAAAGTTCGTGTGAGGTTATAAATGCTCATACATTATAAAATTATAATGGAGTTTTCATGACTCTTTAGCTCCCGTGCAGTACATATAAAAGAACAAAATGGAAAAAAGAAATGAAATGGAGGAAATGATTTTGTATGAGAAATGCCCTTTCTATCATTGAATAAAAGATTAATGAAAACAGACTGTTACTATTGAATAATGATAATGTTGGTACGATAAATAAGTTGATTCAAGTGGTTTGGCCCTTGTTTCTTAAACAAGTTCTCAAGTTTTGAATCTTGTCCTCTGGAGAAAGAAGTTGCTAGGAGAGCTACATTCATGTGGTTGTATCAGACTTGTCAGGGCTTAATGTGGTTTCCAATGAAATCTTGCATAGCTGTATGGCTTGAGTAGATGACATCCTGGAGGCTTTACATGCATAATAGCATAATTACTATGTACATGTAACAAAGCCTTTTGGCCAAAAAAAAAAAAAATAGCCTTGTTCTTAGGTGGGGCCGGTGAGAACATAATTACTAGGTGAAGAGGATATATTCATGAATAAGCAGCAAGTTCAGGTATGAGAGTGGGGGCTGATTTTGATTTTGCAGGTCCAGGCTTGTGGATCAATGGTGACAGAGGAACAGCCACATGCAATGCTGATTCCGATGGAGTACTTCTTCATGGGCTATGGGCTTTGTCGGCCGTGTCAGCTCAGCGATAGCCCAAGGAGCCCACTCAGCCCGTCTTGCATCTCGCCGGAGCTCCTTTCTCCGGAAAGCATGGGGTTGAAGCTGAAGCCTATAAAGACCCGTGTTTCGCTCGGAGTTTAAGCCTACCAGAGAGATTTTTGTAATCTGAAGCTGACTTGTTTTGTGCTTCTTAATTTTTATTTTATTTTGTTAGTAATTGTTGAAAGGATAGAGGAGGAGGATTTGTAGATAAAAGGGGATTAATAAGTCAGAAGATATATATATATATATATACACACACACACACACAATAGGGTAGATGTTTGCATCATTCATTCATTTGGAGCTAGCCAGTCAGCCTCAGTCAAATGTCTCGTAGTGATGGAGGAAAAAGGTGTTAGAGGAGCTGTGTCTGTAAATTCATGTTGGATTTTTATTGATTTTTTTTGTGATACAAGTAATCAATAACCAAGAACTCCCAATTTATGATGTCGTGCATGCTCTTTTAAACCCCCTCCCCCAAAACAAAAAAAAAAAAAACTATTTTTTTAATTAAAAAAATTAGATAGAGAGGTGCCACAAACTGATAAAAAATGTGTGAACAAGTATTAGCAAAGAAACTGCTATATATTGCCATTGTTGTGGATCAATAATTAATTCCTTTATAATAATAATCAGTATATAATATTAATCAATATAGTACTATCTTCATCTTAATTTATAAAACATTTTTAGATACAATAATTTATATCAATAAAATTTATTAAAAAGTGCTTTATAAATTTATCTTTTCAAGAGAACAAATATAAAATTCTAAAAATGTTTTTATTTAAGTTCTATATGAAAGAATATTAAAAGAAGATAATATTAAAAATATTATTAATGAAATTTTATTTTAATTAAAGTATCCTATATTTTGATATGTCAGACTTTTTCAAAAGTATATTATACATTGGTAAGAAGAATATTAAATTTATAACATGTGTAAGTCATGATGTACTTTACTTTCTAGATTTCATGAATTATGTGTGTAAATATGTTCACTTATGGAGACCAAGATCTTAAATAAAAAAAAAAAAAAAAGGAAATGAAGAGAATCGTGTGATAACTATAAGGAATTCAGTGAATGAAATAAGGGTGTAATGACAAAACTGAAAGTTCCAAACACTGTTTCATTTATTCGCGGTCAATCGACAATCTGCAATATTTTCATAATGCGTAAAGACGACGATGGACGACCTACTACTTCATAATTTTCCGGGAAAACTCTTGAAATCAAAATCAAAGCGATACGACGTGTTATGTTGCACCTTATTGGTCGAAAAGAAGAAGGGACCCACTGTTCCCTCACCCGATTGCATGCAAGATTTGCGAGTATGATACATCTCCAACAAACTCGATCGTGATTATAAATTAAAATGCCTCGTCATAGCTTCAATTTGAAATATTCATTTGTCCAATTCAAAGGGTCTCTTCTGGGTGACTCGCTTTTCGTTCTTCAGTTTCAATAGAAGAAGAGACTTAGACTTACTCTGGAGAAGATGAAGGGATTGCTTTATGTTATCGTTGTCTCTGTCATAGTTTCAGCTTGCGTTCCAGTTTTGCAATGCTCCAAGAAGCCCGTGGGAAGCGCTAGAAAGGAAGACATTCCGTACATCAAATGCCGAGTCTGTGAAAAGCTCGCGAAGCAATTGTATCTGCAGGTTCAGAAAAAGCAAGTAGAGATCATCCCAAAGAAGGTATACTTTTTGCCCTCTGGCCTTGCCTCATTCAATCGCCTCATCGTGTCTTTCTGATTGATAGCATTTGGGTTTTTTCATTGTTTTTAACTAAACTTTGAATGATTTACGCTTTAGATATCAGAGTACCAGGTCATTGAGATAGCAGAGAATGTTTGCAACCTGAAAAAGGCAGGAGCAGATTGGATTTTGCATATAGATATTGTAGAAAAAGAAGATAGGTTAGAGGTGAGAGCATTGAACTTACCAAGTTGTTCTTTTTTATGATGCATCTTGAAAGTTGACAATGTTATGCTTTCTCGGTGTTTGCATTGCACTTTGATTGAATAAAAGTTAAGGTATAATTGTTGGTTGAAGTCATTTAAGTTTAACCCATACAAATGTGAAGAAATCAGAAGCACTAAATGCTACATTTTATATTAAATATTGATATTGATTAGCGATAGCCGGACATTTGCTTTCAACTTTTTCTCTTATCAGCTGGTGGAGCAAGAGTCTGAGGGACAATGCAATTCTGAATGCAAGACAATCGAGCGTGCTTGTCAAGAGGTATGACACTTTTTCGTCTGAACTCTATTGACTTATCTGAAACTTGGTCGATCATGTTTGTCTAAATTTTGCTTTCTCTGATGATTCGATATGCTTATCAGCTCATGTAATTTTACTATATAAGTCTATGAGCAGGATTGCAGGAACATGTACTATCTCATCACTTGCTAATTTGGAAATTGCAGGTAATTGGATATTATGATACAGATGTTGCTGAATATCTTTACAACTCCAAGCCTAATATTGATTCGCTGTTCAATTTCCTGTGTAAAGACATCACTAAAGCATGCAGTACCAAGCCACCTCCTGTCCCTATGGTAACTCCATTCTGAAGAGTAGCATTTTATGACTTGCTAGTGAATTATGATTACTGGTTCCACTTAGATTGTGATTCATCTTAACTTGGAGCCTCTTTTATCATATTGCGTCTAGCATCTTTTTTGAAGGAGTTATACTATCTTAGGTTTTTGACCTAGACTAATCTGGTCAACAGCTCGTGGCCAATCCTTTGAGAGGCTTGCTTCCTATTGAGAATTCAATAGCTGTAGCATACTCAAAGTTTAAACTCAAGGCCTTTGATTAAGCTAGATCAACTCTCTTACCAATTGATCCAAGTGCTTAATGGTTATTGAATTTGGCATCTGCTAGCATAGATTATCATACTTTTTTGTCAGAGCATATTCCCACTTGCATGAGGACTGGAATTTTAAGTGCCCCTAATATTTTTGTTGGAATAACTATATTCTTTACTTCTCATCAGATGATGATCTGTGATGCAGGACAGGAGTGCTGGAGAGCCCTTCATTCCAAAGTCGTCAAAGGAGGCTGAAATGGAAAAGCTACAAAAATCTATGGAGGTTTTCTTATTTCCATCTTACATGTACGCACGTGTGAGAGTGAGAGAGAGAGAGAGAGAGAGAGAGAGAGAGAGAGAGGAGAATATTACGTACAGATTGAACTTAACATGAACAAAACCATAGACCAGCCCTCCACCCTAACCTCTTTACCGCTTGAATTAAAGCCTGGGCTTGGGGGTCATAGCATTTAATTTCTAGCCATGGTTGTAACATTGTTCTTACTGTAATTCATTTGGTTCAGGGCATGCCAGGAGCACCGAGTTTGAAGATGTACTCAAGGGATGATTTGATGAACATGCAGAATTTTGGCGCTGATGATGACGATGATGACGAAGCAGATTTACCATTAAAATTGGTACTAACAATATATCCTAATTTCCCATTTTGCTTGCAACCTTTGTTTGGAATTACTGATCACTGAAGAAACCCATATCTTACAGGGAAAAGTTTTGAGGGATAAAGATGGTCCAAAAAATTACTGGAAACAGAAGCTAAGAAAAGGATTTGCAGAGGCAAGCATGACACTGAAGAAACATGCAAATAAGGTCTCCAATCGTATACGACCGTGGTGGAGGGGAAAAAAGACAACCTCTTCAAAGAAGGGCAAGTCGGAACTCTAATTCCCGCACTAATCACCTGATTGCCGAACCACTTTAGGCTTTCCTGATGATAAGTTGACAAAGCTTATTATAGGCCTCTGTTGTTTGTTCCCAGGATTGTCGAGTGGTTAGTGCAAAAGAAAGACTGAAAGAATGAAAGAAAGATTTTCGAGTGAACAAATAGAAAGGCAATCAAATTAATTCACCGAAAAAGAAAGGCAATCAAAGTAGAGTTTCACAAGTTCTACCTTAGCAGTGAAGACCTCTGTTGGCCTCTTAAAGAGTGCTTTGGTGGGTGATAGTAAAGTAACTGACCGAGACGAGAGAGAAAAATATAGTTTTTTTTTTCCCCCAAGCCTTTTGACTAAGATAAAGTATTTATTGTAGGCTTAATTGTAAACTATCAATGAGATTTCAAAGTTCTCTTCATTATTAGAGCTCTCACAGACAGTAGATTCTTTGAAAGAGAGGTAAGCACCGGCTGTTAAATTGTTGGGAAAACCCATCAACCCCATGTTTTTAAATGCGTTACAAATCGGCAAATTGCATGGTCCTGTTCCAATGAACTTGGCTCAGTGCGTCTCTTAAATGTTGAAGCTTTGAAACAACTGTTCAGTGTCGACCATGTAATGAAAAACTTGAGCATTATCTCAGTTCTCCATATTATGATTCTTTTTAATTGGAAACAGAAGCTGTACATTTCTTGTTCTTCCATATTTAATTAAGATCTCTTCTTAAATTCATCTTCTTAATCCTTTCTTCAGAAAGTCTTTTCTTTTTCAAATCATCTCTTTAACTTGGATAAATCTATGTGAACAAGTTCTGCTCCATATACAAGTTATTAGTTCAAGTAAGCATTATATAAATATTGATAGCATATAGGGGAACCAATATCATGCAAACTTTGTGCTCTACTATTTGGCATCAAAATGAGCGTATCGGTATTTTTTTTAAAAAAAAAAAATCCTTTAAAGAAAGCATAAAAAAAATATGAACACCTTGTTTATTTGAATAATCGTTCTACCCGTCATCTTTTAAAATTATTAGGTTAAATGGGTTTCCTTTTAATATTATTTTATTTTAAATCTCCATCTAAGAAAAAAAAAGTAGAAAATCAAAAATTGAAAGGAACAAATGAAAAGAAAATGAGGACTAAGAGTTTGGTTTGGGTGCTCATCATTGTGAGCACCATGGTGCTCATCACTATGATAAAATTTAGAGTATCTGGATGGTTCAAATTTAAGTCATCATTATATATTACATTTTTTAAAATAAAAATTTATAAAAATTATAGAATGATTTTAATAAATTTTTTATTTTTAATGTGATCTAGATTTAATTTGGAGGATCTAATTTAATATTAAAAATTTTATAATTACTATATATGGACTATTCAAATGTACTATGTATAGTCCAAATTAACACCTGATTAAATCTAAGCTATGCAGAGTACATTTAGATAGTTAATATATATCAATTATAAAAATTTTAATATTAAGTTAGACCCTTCAAATTAAATCTAAACTATATTAAAAATAAAAATTTATTACAATTATTTCATAAATTTTATAAATTTTTATTTTAAAAAATATAATACATATTAATAATAAAAATCTGTTTAAATGGTCCAGATCTCATCACAGTAAGAAGCCCTAGTGATGAGCATCCAAACCAGGTCCTATGACCAGGAAGGATACTGGCTAATTATCATGAGAAATGAAAATACTATATTTAATGAATGAAAAAAAAAATCTCAGAAATATGGATGGGTCAAAAATCTTTTTTGGAAGCCAATTTTTTTCTCATGTTCAGAAAATATTTTTAGAGAAACAAAATAAAAATAGTTTTATAGAATTTTCAAGTTGGTTGTCTTTTCCAAAGAAAGAGAGGCAAACAACAAATGATCATATGAATATTCTTTTTAAAAATACATATTTTAAAGAAAGTATAGAAAAATCTGAACAACTAGCAATCAGTCCTTTGTGTCACATTTTACCTTTTATATTAATTTTTACTAGAGGTGTTTATAGGACGGTATAGAATCAGGACATTTCCAAAATGAAAGCAAGACACCCTATGCTAAAAAATAATTGAGACTCAAATTTTGTCCGATTCAAAATGGGACTGGGATGTCCAGGTAACCTCCCTTTATTTGGCAAAATGATTCAGCTCACTCAAATTTGTCTTGTGCATTCCAGAAGTTAAAGTCCCTGCCGCAACTAATGGAATGTACAGTAAGGGAAAAAGCTAACCCTTTCTATTTGCCTATGGTAAACCTGTTCCCACTAATATACATAACATAAGGCATTTTCCAAACAATAATCTTTTTCAACAAAATACACACAATTAATTAAGGGTGAATGTTGGTCGGTTCAGTTCGATTCTTTCCTAAAATATATAGAACTGATTGATCAAATAACACTAAAAATAAAAACCGAATTGAACTAAACAAACTAATCAAACCGAACAAGGATTGAATCGAAATTTGATAATTCGGTTTGGTCGGTTAATTTAATTTTTTAGTTTCATATTGAGCTATTGAAATTGAGCCCATTTTTTTAAATATTAAAACAAACAACACTATAAAATTGAGCCTTTTTTCTATTCATTTTTTTTTTCAATATGAGCCCATTTTAATTACACTCATATGACATAAAGTCCAAATATTATAAAGGCATGGATAATCAAATAAATAACCACAAATAAATACCAATGATTAAATAATAGCCTCATAATTCAGTCATAATACCATAATCTAGTCACAGCCATGCTAAATATATAATTGTAATAAAACAGACACGTGAGTGATGAAAAATAAAAATAAAATAAAATAATTTATAAATTAGATATAATTTATAAATTAATAAATTATATGTAATTTGGTCGGTTCGGTTTATTCGATTTAAATTTTTACTAACCAAGTCGAATTGATCAACCGAAATATTTAAAATAAAAAAATTTAATCGAACCGAAAAATCAAATAGACCGAATCAAATAGATAAAATTCGATTCGATTCAGTTTCATTTTCAATTTGGATTCGATTTTGCTCACCCCTACAATTAATGACAAGACATACATACCATAACAAATTAATAAATGTTACCTTTGCTTCTAGTCATCAAAGTTCCTCAAGTAAGTAATTTCTCACTACCTATACTTTCAACACATTTATCTGCACATAACACAATACTAAGCATAATTAATATTTGTGCTTAGAACTAATCACACCTATTTAACCATCAAATATGTTTGAAATATTAATAAATTTAATCAAATATGAATCAAATTCTATTCTTATTTACTATCAAATGTGCATTTATAGTCAGGCTATTACCAATGGCCTTTTGTTTGCGGGGAAATGATGAAGACCAGACCAAACTCATCAAGCCCAAGCGAGTAATGAGTCCTAGCCCAAATGTGGAGATCATCTTGTAAAGTCCAGTAGGCTTGAAAATACGTAGTACAGATTCTTTATGTATTTTCTTTATATTCTTTATTCAATATTTGTTCGCGCTTATCAAGTTGCTCTCTCTTTCTTCTGACGTGTTGAGCTGTCAAAACAAACTCTATACGCTCCCTTCATCTTAAATTATAAAATATTTTTAAATAAAATTTTATATTTTAATAAATCTTATTGAATACACTTAATATCTTTATTTTTTAAAAAAAAATATAAACTTTTAAAAATATATATCATTTAATATATCAAAGAGAAAGAGAATGGAAACTAATTATAAAAAGAAAAAAGATAATATTAAAATTAGTATATTTAATGAAATATTAATCTATTTAAAATATCTTATATTTTGAGATAGAGAAACTTTTTTAAAAATATTTTATAATTTGAGACAAAAGTAATACTATAAATGACTATAGAGTCTATACTTCACCTCATCTATCATAAGAGTGATCATATTTTCTAAATATTCTATCTTGGTAAATTAATTAACATAGACCATGGAACAATGGGGAAAATAATGAAGAGCACGACGAGTCCATCGAGGGTGCATTATCAAGGTATGCTCTCCAAACATCTAGGCAGCATTTACCAGCTGAAATAGAACGTTGTCACCATTGAAGAATTGAAGACAAAATGGGAGGAACTCATAGAGCGAGAGGTAACATTATTGAAATTCCAAAATAGCAACAGTATACTTATCAAAGAAGAAACATAATCTGCACCAACAATTTGTGCCGACGGAAAAAGGGAAAACAAATAAGACAAGAATGGCAGGAATTAAAAGCATTCAAATCATTTGGAGGGAAACAAAATTGGGTTAACTAGCCAAAGTGAATTGTAACATGTAGCCGAAGACAAAGTCACCACTATTTATCCTAGCCATCATTGATCATCCTGGCAGTGAAATGTTTGAAAACGACTTAGCATCACATCACAAGTATTGATAAAAAAAACATTGATAATTTTTAGCAAACTTAACAGATAAATCATTATAAAATAAAGAAATGACAATTTAGTCTCCCTTTCAAGTTCCAAGAGATTTTATCTGTCAATAAATTTTAAGGTGAAATGACATTTTAATCATACAAATCTAATAAAAAATAATAATTTTCTAAATATAATAATTTTCTAAATTAATTTAATCATTTGTGGAGTCACACTTGCAAATTTGTATGTCAAACTTGTGAACAATATAAAATTAGTTAGACTTTATTGATTGAATTTTTTTATTTATAAAAAGTTGTAATTTTTTAAATTATTTTTATCATTGGTAGAACCACATTTATGAATACTTTTACCAAACTTATAAATAATATAAAATTAATTAGATTTTGTTGATTGAAGAAAAACGCTGATATCATTCACAAGAGCATAAACTAATTTTTAAAATTTATTATTTAAAATTTAATTTAAATTAATTAATTTTTTTAAAACCTCTATATATCATTCTCTGTAGATAAATCCCTCGTGGGCCTTGTGAAGGTTTATAAGAGCATAAGCTTTTGGAACTGGGCTCAAGAGGGAAAGATCGTTTTGAATTTCCTTCCACGCAGTGGAAAATTAGTTGGCTATCGTTCAACTTGTGAATGATTTTCATTTTTCTTGATATCGTTCATGAGCAGAGACAGAGTAAAAGTAACAATTTTGTTCTTCACCTACGGCGAACATTCAGGACACCCCCCCCCCCTTGATAGTTTTGATTTTGTTCTTCATTTAAATAAATAAAAGAAATAAAAAATTAAAAGGAACAGACGTGAACAAATGGCCACAGAATCTGGCAAATTACATTAGAAACAAAAATACTATTTAAAACGTGAAAAATTCTCGAAAGACAAAATAAATTGAGTGGGCAACGGATTTTTTTCCTGTTCGATATCTATCTTTGGAGAAATAAAATCAAAACAACTGTATAGAATTTAAAAATAGTTTTCTTTTCAAAAGGAGAGTATAAAATAATCATATGGATTTTTTTTAAATGTTATTTAAGAAAGCATAAAAAACCTGAACACCACCTTCTATAGAAATAAATCATCTTTGACAATTATTAGGCTAGATGACTCACCTTTTTGTACTATTTTATTTCAAACCTCCCATTTTAAAACCAAAAAAATTAAAAGAAAAAAAAAAATTAACCACAGAACCCAACAAATTACAATGAGCAATGAAAATATTATGTAGAGAAAATTTTCTTTTCTAGAGAAAGAGCAGGAATCAAATGATCATAAGGATGATAAAATATCATTTTAAAATTTTTCTGATTTAAAAGAGAAAAAAATCAATCCACCACCTTATTCATAGTAACCATCCTTTTAAAAATCATAATATTTCCAAAATCATTAGCTTAGACAAATCTTCCTTTAGGAAGAATTTGCATCTAAACAAACAAAGCTATGTTTTCAAAGTGCTGCACAAATAGCATAAACATAAGATTGGAGTAATTTTATTCTAATTTTTTTCCAACATCCATTCAGAAATTACATTATATGAAAAGAACACACAAGATTTGTTCTGTATCTATCAAAAAACTAGTAAGAGATGGGAGGGAGCCTGTTCACATCAATGAAGCTGATCAGATTAGCTCTTTAATGTTTAAGCTATTGCCTACATTCGTAGATGTGTTCTTTAGTGGCCATGGTGCTCCGGACATCACTGCCTCAATTTCATGTATTTCTCGTGGACAATTGGTCATATTCTTGCAACCATCGGCAGTAACAAGCTGATTACATCAGATTGAAATAAGTACAAATAACAGAGAAAGCCAGTAAGTATCAGGGGCCAAAAACAAAAAACAAAGAAAAAAAACTAGAGTACTGTCATAACATTTCTTTAAAAGGAAAATTAATCATTTGATTTTTTTAATTTTGAGTCAATTGTAATTTAATATCTAAATTTTAACTTGTAACTCAATTCTTATAGTTTTGACTCATTATATCTTAGTCTTTAAATTTTGATTTGACACAACTCACTAATATTGGTCCCAATATTTTTAAAAATAAAATTATATTAGACTAGGTTTAAAATAAATTTAATCATTATAATTTTATTTTCTAAAATATAGGGGCAAGTATTGTAAATGGTTAAAATTATGGAGAATATATTTCATCAAATTAAAGTTCAAAAAATGAGTTACAACTGAGTCAAAACTAAAAGAATTAAGACATTGAATTATAACAAGTCAAAGTTTAAAGACTAAATTACAACTGAGTCAAAATTATAGAGACTAGAAAATTAGTTTTTCCTTCTTTAAATAATTGGTAAAATTTCAAAGGTAAAAAAAAAAAAAAGTCCAAATGTCCCAACTACTGAACAATTTTTAACGAGTAAAAATGCTGAATTGAAGAAACCAACAGAGGGAGAGATTTCTGGAGGAAAAGGCAGCATAAGCACTCAAGCTATTTTCCAAATCAAATCTACGTGAATTTTAAATTTAAAATTACGGCATTCATAACAAGAGTTAGTTACAAAATAAGTGGTGTTAAAAACCACTTATTTTGTTTTGAATAAAAAAAAAAGAAAATGTGGAAAGTAAGACAATATAGTCCTAACACATGATCAATATATATAACAAAATCCAATGTCACTATTTTATTATTATTTATTTGGGATAATGAAATTTTCTGCCCTTCAAGTTTGCCTTAGTTCTTGATTTTGCTCCTCAAGTTTAAGTTTTATTAAACTAGTCCCTTAAATTTTCCTCGATTATCAATTTAGTCTTTATTGTTAAAAAAAAAAAAGAGCAACACTATTAAGATATACTGACACAGATAATAGAATATCAATAATAGCCATGTAGGTTAATAAAAATAAATGTAATTATTTAAGTAGGGGAAAACATACTCAATTTTTTTCTTCAAAAAAAGAATAAAATGTAACATAATGAGCTATATTGATAAAAATTAAAATGATTTAAAGACTAATTTGTTTTTATTTAATTATATATACATGCCAAGTCATCATTATACTTACACATTAGATTAATTTAAGAGTTAATTTGTGTTTTAAAATATAAGGGACTAATGTGATAATTTATGAAAATATAGATGTCCAAATCAATAAAAACTAAATTTAAGGAAGTAAATCAATAAATGAGACAAACTTGAGGGACAAAAAGTTTCATTTTCCCTATTTACAGAAATGAAAAATTTTTAAATGTCAAAAAATGTAATGCTCTTCCAGACTATGTGTTTAATTAAAAGAATTGAATACTTCCATGCAGACGGGTTTCTTGTTTAAGTCAGAGATGTGATGTGATTGCCAGAAACTTGTTTTTTAATAAACAAACAAGCATTGCTAATTTTAACATCTATAAGAACAGTGAAAGCTAAATTATAAATTTGGCTGCCCTCAAAAAAGTTAAGCAGACAAAATACCATATCGCTCTCGATTCGAACACCACCAAAACCTTGAAACCTTTTAATCACTCCCTGGTTGAAGAATTTTGAAGTTTCCGAACTATTCATGGCTGGAAGCAACAAAGCATCAATGAAGTAGCATCCAGGCTCCACCGTGATAACCTGAAAGTGTAAAAGATGCCAAATGTGACCCACATCATCATCTTGTTTTTATTTCTATATTGCAATAGTGATAGAAACTTTATAGGATACCAAATTCTACATTGAGTAATATGAAATGTTCAATAAGTTATTTAAGTGAGTTGGTTTGCCCACCTCAATCACTAGCTTTTGAGACAATGTTCCCCATCTTACTTAGGTATCATTAATTGATATCAAAGTTAGATCATTGGCAGTTCTAGAGAAGGCTACCTACAAAGGATTCTCACCAACAGAAAGCCGAATTAGGTGCTATAGAGTGCAACCGTTGAGACATTGGTTTTTCATGGGTAGGCAAATTAATGAAGACTTGATGGTATGGGATACCAAGTCCCACATTGAATAGTATAGGATGCTCAACAAAGTATTCAAGTGAGCTGGTTCTTTCAACTCAACAGCTAGCTTTTGGGATATGGTTCCCATCTCACTTAAGTACCATCAAATAGTAATTAGCAAGGGATGAGTAACCAGTGGAGCATCCAAGGCAAAGAACCAAGGCTAACCAAAACAACTAGCGGCTAACAAATAATTATAATTGTTTTGAATTCAAATTTCACCACTGCCATGGAAATTTGTGACACATGACCCCTATAAACATAATCATCTTGTGATGACATGCAGATACTAGACACAACTAGACCATTCAATACAAAGAGAAAGCTCCACTCATGAAGTGACCAAAGTTTTACGTGCATCATCACTGAGCCATCTCAGGGAAGGGGGAAAGCTAATGGAAGAGATGCGTAGATAGGATCCAACATAGACAAAGAAAAATGAAGAAAATAAATCTTCATTGAAATATGAAATAAAAATCTAACTTCATAAATTAATAAAGATTAAAGGAAAATATTTAACAGAAGATGAGCAACAACAACAACAACAACAACAACAACAACAAGCCTTTATCCCACTAGGTGGGGTTGGCTACATGGATTGCAAGACGCCATTGTGCTCTATCATTTATCAAACTTTTAGGAATATTATTAATTAAGAGATCGCGTTCAACAACTTCCAAGAGTGTTCTTTTAGGCCTTCCTCTACCTCTCTTAATCGGACTCAAAGTTATATGTTCCATTCTTCTCACTGGTGCCTCTCTTGGTCTTCTTTGTACATGCCCAAACCATCTCAACCGATTTTCTACCATTTTTTCCTCAATAGGAGCCACTCTCACTTTTTCGCATATGTGCTCATTTCGAATTTTATCTTTACGTGTATGTCCGCACATCCATCGTAACATTCTCATCTCTGCTACTCCAACTTTATGCTCTTGCTATCCCGTTAGAGCCCAGCATTCACTACTATATAACATTGCCGGTCTGATAGCAGTGCGATAAAACTTTCCTTTAAGTTTATTAGGCACCTTACGGTCACAAATAACTCCTTTAGCTTTTCTCCAATTAAACCACCCAGCTTGAATTCTATGTGAAATATCTCCACTGATTTCGTCATCATTTTGAATAATGGCTCCCAAATATCTAAACTTTTCCACTTGAGGTATAATTTGATCTCCCAATTTCATTTCCAAATTATTTTTGAATAGTCCTTTACCAAATTTACAATATAAATATTCTGTCTTACTTCTACTCAGACGAAAACCTTTCGGCTTCAATGTCCTCCTCCATAACTCAAGTTTGCAATTAACCTCTTCTCTTGTCTCTGCTATAAGAATTATATCATTCGCGAAGAGCATACATTTCGGGATTTCCTCTTGAATATGTTCCGTCAAAACATTTAAAATCAAGTTGAACAAATAAGGACTCAGAGATGATCCCTGATGTAGTCCAATCTTTATAGGAAAATCCTTTGTTTGACCACTAGGCGTTCTTATACTAGTTTTTACCCCCTCATACATATCTTGTATGGCTTTAATATAAGCAATCCGTACTTCCTTTTTTTCCAACGCTTTCCAAAGCACTTCTCTTGGTATACGGTCATAAGCTTTTTCCAAATCAATAAAAATCATGTGTAGATCTTTATTTTTACAACGATACTTTTCCATTAATCCCCTTAGTAGATAAATCAACTCTGTAGTTGATCTACCTGGCATAAAACCAAATTGATTCTCAGAAATACTTGTCTCCAATCTCAACCTGTGCTCAATTACTTTCTCCCACAATTTCATTGTGTGGCTCATGAGTTTAATCCCTCTATAGTTAGTACAATTCTGAATATCTCCTTTATTTTTATAAATAGGAATTAATGTACTTCTCCTCCACTCATCAGGCATTTTCTTAGACCGTAAAATCATATTAAATAACTTAGTTAACCATCTCACCCCTTCTTCACCTAAACATTTCCACGTTTCGATAGCTATACAATTAGGTCCGTTGGCTCTACTATTTGCCATTTTCTTAAGAGCTTCCTTTACCTCCTTATCACGTATTATTCGATAGAATGACAAATTTTGTTCTCCTTTACCAGTTATTAAATCCTCCAAGTTACTAGATGAATCCTCTCCATCATTGAAAAGTTTAGAAAAATAAGTCTCCCATCTATTTTTAATTTCATCATCTGTAACTAAAATTCTTCCCTCTTCATCTTTAATACACCTTACCTGTTCTAGATCTCTTGATTTTCTTTCCCTACTCTTGGCAATCTTATAAATATTTTGCTCTCCTTCCATTCTTCAAAAGCTTTAGAACGAGCTTCACCCACAGCTCTCTTAGTTTCCTTCTTAGCCATACGGTACCTCTCCCAATTTTTCTCATTGTTACACAAATGTATGGCTTTAAAACAGTTCTTCTTATACTTGATTTTGTCCTGTACACTATTATTCCACCACCAAGACTCCTTATCTCTCGGACTAGAACCTTTTGATTCTCCCAAAACTACTTTTGCAACCTCCCGTATCTTTTTCGCCATATCCTCCCATATGATGTTAGCACTTCCCTGAGAATCCCAAATTCCTTTATCCAAAAGATTTCGCTTGAAAATATCTTGCTTATCACCTTTTAATTGCCACCACCTAATCCTTGGTGTTACTACTTGTCGACGTTTTTGGATTTTACTCATAATACATACATCAAGGATTAGGACCCTATGTTGTGTCGTTACAGCATCTCCAGGGATCACCTTACAATTTTTACAAAGTTTTCTATCAGTGTTCCTAACCAAAAGAAAATCAATCTGTGACCTTGAGGCTCCACTTTTGTAAGTGATGAGATGCTCATCTCTCTTCTTGAAACAAGTGTTGGCAATCTTAAAATCATACGCCAATGAGAAATCAAGAAGAGTTTGTCCTTCATTGTTTAGCTCTCCAAAACCAAAACCACCATGCACCCTCGCATACTGACCAGCTTCCCTCCCGACATGCCCATTAAAGTCTCCTCCAATAAAAATCTTTTCACTATGTGGTATGTGTCAAATCAACCCCTCCAGATCCTCCCAAAATAATTCCTTAAGGCTGGCTTCTGTCCCGACTTGCGGCGCATAAGCGCTGACAATATTAACAGTCTCATGTCCAATTATCATTTTTAAAGAAATAATTCTGTCTCCAATTCTGCTAACTTCTACAACGTTCTTCTTCCACTCCTTATCTATAACAGAAGATGAGCAAGAATCTTAAATTCATACAACTAATAAAACCAAAGGAGAATCTCCACAGATAAAAATGATAATTTTACTTCTAGATGATTTCTACATGTTCCCCAATACTTATAAAATAACTAATAATTCCTAAAATACTCAACTAATCAATAACTCAGATAATGAGGCATAATTACTTGATAAAAAATAAATAAATAAAATGGCCAACATAATCTACAATACCCACTACTACTAAATTTAAGGACCACTCAACTAAACAGAAAAACAATCTATAAAATATTGTTAAACAGATAATATCTAAAATAACTTGAAAATAATAATTGTTCTTAATATTTCTTAATCTCCCCCACATCACCCAATATCACACACTATTCGGTACCCTATCATGTGTGCAGTTACATGTGATATCTGACATCACACAGAAAGAGAGAACATAAATTTCTAGTTGAGATTAATCCAATGTAAAATATAATCCAGCCAGTAAAACTCATGTTTGTCACTCAAATTTTGGTGACTGAGAAAGTTAGAACTGACCATTCTTTCCTCGAGCTCTCGGCATGTACGCAAGGACTTTAATCCAGGTTCCTTTTGTCTTTGCATCCCCTGCAGAAATGCCAAAATTTTAGAAGACATCACATGAAAGACAATTTGCAGGAGCTTATGATTAAATGGTCATTTAGAGAACACGAAGGAGGGGGCTTTAAATTGGAAAAATCAAGCTCAACGACTGCTGGAGGAGGTTATTTTCAGTAAAAGATCAACACATCCTGAAATTACACTGCAAGACTAGAGGACCAAATTGAAAATACGTTTAAATGAGAAAAAGTAACATCCTTGCTTCTTCTTGTTGTTGTTGTTGTTTAAATCTACCCTCCTGTCATTTCTGTCATTTTTTTAAACAGAAAAATCACAGAATCAAGAAAAATAATCAAGGATATTGCTGTCATTTCTCATGTAAACATATTTTTAATTTGGTCCTACAGTGTAATTTCATTGTAAACATATTACTATTATCATTATCATTATCATTATCATTATTATTATTATTATTAAAATCTACCCTCCTTTCATTTCTGTCATTTTTTTAAACATTAAAATGACAGAATGAAGAAAAATAACCAAGGATATTGCTGGATTTCTCATGTAAACGTATTTTTAATTTGGTCCCACAGTGTAATTTCATTGTAAACATACTTTCAATTTGGTCCTGCAGTGTAATTTCATAATGTGTTGGTCCTCTTTGAAAAATAACCTCCTCCAGCAGTCCTTGAGTGCAATTTTACCCTTTAAATTTGACTGCATGTGAATTTTTTTAAGACCTTCAAGTAGCCTCCAGGATCGTGTGTGTCGATACCAAGGAAATGTCCCAAGCCATGTGGCATAAAAACAGCACCCAAGCGTTTGGTCATCATATCATCAACATCACTATCCCAGAAGCCAGACACATATTATCATGGCACAGAAAAATAATCGTTATGTTTAAACAAATTGCAACTGAAACAAGAAATAATAGGGATAAAATAAATGTCACCCAATAAGGATTCCTCCTCTCTTCAGTGACTCCAGAATAACTTTTTCTGCTAATCTACAATTTTTTTAGAGAGGAAGTGAACGTCAATAATGCAAATCACTAGGCAGAAGATGGAAATAAACCATTAAAACAATCAAGACAATTTTTTTTTTAATGAATATAAGAAATTCTGACACATTTGATCTGGGTTAATTAAAAAACTCATACAGACTTGTAATTTTGGTCAAAAGTGCATTTCAATATGACTAATTTTCATGATCATAATACGTCACAAAGACTTTAGACAAGCGCTAAATCCAATGAAGAATCAGCTATGCACACTTGGTGCCACTTCCAGAGCAAATCAAGCTCATGGTTGAAGTTCTTAAAATATAAGGTGATGCAGGATAAGATAAAGATTTTGATTATCTTGTCATTTAAAAATATATAAAAATCAATGGAATTTTAACATTAGCCAGATTAGTAATCATATTAATTTTGATGTTCAGGCCTGGATTGTTATCCCTTCATTCATTTTAGGGAAAATGACTCGTAAGGATTTTAATTACTAAGAGGCCAAAATACTCCCAAATGCATTGGCAAAAGAAAATGACAATTTGGGTATGAGTTTAATATCAAGTTGTCATTTTCCTTTGTCAAGTTGTAATTGCACAATATTGGGGACTTGGCAGAAATTTGTACATTTCATGGGACTTTAAAATAATTGAAATCCTTGTGTAGGACTTTTCAGTAATTTTCCCTTTATTTTATTAGGACTAGGATTTTGATTAACTATTGCAGAAATTTATATTTCAATTTGATAGGGCCAAAACTTGTATATGCAACTCTGATTATTACAATACATTAAATAGTGCCCCAAGAGAGATTTAGAGCACAAACTAGGCTAGGCTAACTCAGAAGAATCAAAGTCCACCAATCAGTCACTAAGATCAGCTATGTTAACAACTAGGATTAATCTCATAATAACATTTGACTAGCTACGAAATAATAATTACAAGTAATTATAGGTTTACCCATGCTCAACTCAAGTTAAATCATAGATGTTATTCATGCCAACTAGCTCATGAAATCTTAGAACATAAATGAAAAGAAACCCTTTATTGAATATATCAGTGAATGTATCAACTATTTTTTATGGGAACATATGTTAGGTGTAACATACTAACATCCCATATTCTGAAGCCATAATTAAGGCCTGATCTTGTGTTTTAAGGCATAAACCAAGGGACGATTTTCTTAGGGGTGATCATTCGGTCTTGTTGAGAGTATAAGGCTTCTCTAGCTTTCCCTCTAGTGGTTTGGTCTTGTGTGAGGTGTAGGCTTTTCCTTGGACAGGGTAATCTTTTCACCACCCTTTTGTTCAAAATCATCTTTAGGAGTGTTAATACAGGGTTACATCAAGCATATCATCCCTTCTGCTATGTTCTCCCTGATGAAATGTTTATCCACTTCAACATGTTTGGTTCAATCACGTTGAACTACATTAGGGGATATTTTTATGGCAGCCTTGCAGTCCCAGTAGAGCATTTTAGGACGCTCCATGTGAATTTGTAGTTCTCCCATCAATATCTAAAGCTATAGCCCTTTGCATATTCCATGAGCAACTGCCCTAAATTCTATCTTTGCACTACTTCTGTCTATCACACTTAGTTTTTTACTTCTCCATATGACTAGATTTCCCCAAACAATATATAATTCTTTGAAGTAGATATTTCTTTTCATACACGGATCAAGCCCAATCAGTTTCTGCAAATACTTCAATGTTGGCTAGTTTTCCCGTTTGAAACCTCTTCTTGGGGTGCACTTCAAATATCTTAGGATCTTATAAACTACTTCTAGGTGTTTTTGTTTTGAGGGACAAAACATTTATTAAGGAATTATAAAAACTGAGTTGTACTGAGTCAAAAAACTATCTAGATCAAATTGTTCTAAGTCAAGAAAATATAAGAACTAAGTTATTTCGAGTCAAGAAACTATAGGGACAATGTTATTCTAAGTCAACATTTAGAGATTGAATCACTAATTCAGAAACAATTTAGGAACTAAAAGTTATATATTTTTCCAAACTTTTAATATCCTATTTTTATTATATTAGTCAACACTAAAATAACAAATTAGGGTTAGGAAGCTACCTTTAGATTTAATTCCTTTTATTATACAAAGATTTAATTCTAATTGTATTAACCAAGAGTGCTTAGATTAATTAGCAAGAGTTGTTCTAGCTTAGCCAGAGGTCTCAAGTTCGAGTTCTGAAAACGTAGCAGCGTAAGCCCACTCTTGTGCTGCTTATCATGCCTCGATCTAGATTAGTTTGAGCCCCTGTTAAGTCCTCATAGCTTGAGTGAGGCAAGGCCAGCATATCGGGTGCTCAAAAAAAAAAAAAAAATTCTGATTATATTGGAAATTCTCCTGGCCTCATTATTTTTTGTTAAGATCCTTGCTCATATTATCTAGTAAAGAATCCTTTCCTTCTTTTCAGTCTATAGATTCTACGAACCCTTCCATACTAGTACATCACATAGTCTAATGATCCCTTCTAACTAGATTCACCTTTAGATTCTGTCCCATAAAATGATAAAACAAGAAAATTGAATTCTCATTCACATACTGGTGACAATTAATCAAGGAAATACCAATACACATGCCCAAACTACCTAGGGCATGATTCTGCTATAGTCGAACTCATCCAACAAGCCATAAGATTTAGCATTTTATATCCAATAAATTAATAAATATAAACACGCATATGACTACTATTAAGAATTTAACAAAAAGCAGAGGCACAATTATAGTTACTGAAAGGAAACAATATCAGTGCACACTCATACTTGTGCATGTCAACCCAGCTTACTCCAGGTTTCATTGCAGCTATGACATCATTATGGGCATCAAGGACAGCCTGTGGAATGATGGAAGTAAAAAAATAAGAGCTGTTGAAACAAATTCTATAAAACATTAAGCTAAACAATTGTCTGCATCTCATGAATTATTTAAGCCGAACTTTGTGCAAGTGATTCTGCAGAAATGCACTTATAGTTTGAATGTTCATTTAGTTGCATGCTGATTGCTTCAAGTAAAAACAAATACACATTTTTATTCCATATGATAAATGAAGTTGCATGAAAGAGCACTTACATTATATATAAGGGATTGATCACTTGAAAACTTCCCATTTACCTGCAAAGAAAATCAAAAATTTAGCATAATTTGAATATTCCCTTAGAGAAGTGGTCTTTCCATTATCACAAGGACAATATTTGATAGGTGCTCAAAACTGAGAAAAAAAAAATAAGAAGAGCAATTCTATTAAGATAATATAGAACAAGTATCTCGCTATATACTTCTCTCAATAACCATGCTCAGAGGAATCTCCAAAGAGCTCAAAAGTATTAAAAGTCTGTTTTATTCATGATATGCCAGTTTCTGGGTCACTAAACATATTTTTAATGCCAAATACAATCCAAAATAATTGAATATATGAATAAAATCTAAGATATTTGGATAAATATCTAGGAATCTAAATAAAAACTAAATAATATTATTAAATAGAAAATATCTAAAATAAATTAAAAATAATATTTATTCCCAATATTTCTCTAACTTCCCAAATCACCTATTATCCCTCATTAATCGGTACCTCGTCAATACTCCTTCCTAGAAATTTGTCTTGTCCTAAAGCCAAGACATAGGCAATAACTTTCTTGGATGTTTGGAGGCTTAGATGGGAGCAACAAGGGCAGTATCTCCAATTTGGGCTCCAAAAGTAGAGTTGGGCCAAAAAAGAGACTCACTATTCACCAAATTTAGAACCTTGCACTCAAAGAAGGTCTTCTTAAGCTTCATTGTTTCTATAGCAGCTTTTCCTAAACCTGCAACAAAGGAAGGATTGGCATTTCTAGTACTATCTTGACTCCAGTGATGTCTTTCAGTGGAGAGATGAGTTCCTCACCATGTTCAAGCTCTAAAACAGAAACGTGCAAAGCTGAAGAAGGCATGGAGTTTGTTGGGTTCTCTAAGAGATGGAGAGAAGGTCGAATCTCTCAGCCTTATGAATAAATGTATTTCCAATCAATAGTGTTTCATTTTGACTAGGTTGTTGCACTCCTTTGGGATCACGAGTCACTATTTAACACTAAACTTAAGTGCTTGTACGCACTTTTAGGTTGAGAAGTTCTCCATTTGTGAATTTCCATATCTCCCTTAACTCCTAAATGAATATGGCTGGCTTTAATTCGTTTGCTAGTTGGCACAATTGGTGGTGCCCTAATTGTAGAAGTAAAGATGTCAAGGTGAGCTATGATGTAAAGGAATTGGTGTGTATCATAAGGTAAGGGAAAATGGTTAGATAAGGAATTGCATGCCGAAATAGGCAGTGAGAATGAAGGTTTAGGAAGGGTGTAAAGGTGGTAGGAACCTATTAAAGATCGGATGGCTCTAATTCTAAATGATAAATGTTCAAAATTGATAGAAAGAAATAAGAAGAGTAATTCTATTAAGATAATATAGAACAAGAATTTTGATCTATACTTCTCTCACTAGCCATGGTTAAAAGAAACTTCAAAGAACTCAAAAGTCTATTTTATTCAAAATATACTAGCTTTTGAGTCACTAAGCATATTTATAATGCTAAAAATAACCCAAAACAATTGAATATCTAAATAAAATCTAAAGAACTAGATATATAGATAAATATCTAAATAGAATCTAAATAACTAGATATCTATCTAGATAAATATCTAATAAATATCTGATAGAGCTGACAATTTTATTAAGACCTGTATGAGGAAATTAAGGGAGACCAAGATGGCAAAAAAAGAATTCACCACCGGTTCAAGCTTGAGGTAAACTAGACATTCTACCCATTCCCTCTGAGTGGTGTGGATGTTGTCCTGGGAGTTGAGTGGTTGAAATCATTGGGAGAAGTGAAGATGAACTAGAATCGGTTAACAATGAAGATTGGCAAAGGGAGAGACATGGTTTGTTTGCAGGGTGATCCTACCTTATCCAAAAATCAAACGACTCTCAAATCTCTCATAAGATTAGTGAAGAAAAAAGGGGAAGGGTATCTAATTGAATATAATGGCCTAGTCAGCGAAGAAGGGAGTGAGAAGAGTCTAATTCTTGAAGTTCAAGTGTTATTGAAAGAATTTCCAAAAGTTTGCCGAACCCTTAAGGGATTGCCTCCACCGCGATCTAAGGACCATGCAATTGAAATCAAGCCAGGGGAAAAACCATCGAACATTCGACCCTACCAATACCCTTACTTACAAAAAATGAAATAGAAAATATGGTCAAAGAGATGCTAAATGTTAGGATTATATAACCTAGCAACAGCCCCTACTCAAGCCCTGTCCTCTTGGTTAAAAAGAAGGATGGGAGTTGGCGATTTTGTGTCAATTACCAGGTGTTGAACAAAATTACGGTCCCAGACAAATTTCCTATCCCTGCCATTGATGAATTGCTAGATGAGTTGAAGGGAGCAACCATTATTTCAAAGTTGGACCTTAAATCTAGATGCCATCAGATTTGGATTAAAGCGGGAGATGAACACAAGACTACTTTCAAGACACATGAGGGTCATTATGAATTCAAGGTGATGCCTTTCAGTTTAACCAATATTCCCTCTACCTTCCAATCATTAATGAATGAGGTGTTCAAGGAGCAATTGCATAAGTTTGTGTTGGTATTCTTTGATGATATTCTCATATACAGCACTGATTTATCTTCACATTTGAAACATTTTGAAGTTGTACTAACTTGCTTGAAAGAAAGTCAGCTGGTGGTAAATTTAAAAAAATGCAGCTTTGCTCAACCGAAGATTGAGCAAAGGAAGGGGTCACATCATTTCAAAGGAAGGGGTCCAAGCTGATCCTACAAAGGTTGTGAGGATGCTGAAATGGCCTATGCCTAAGAATGTGAAGTCCTTGAGGAGATTCCTAGGGCTGACCAAGTACTACTGACAATTTGTCAAGAATTCTAGAAAAATAGTGAGTCTGCTTACTGACTTGCTTAAGAAAGATGCCTTCAAATTGACAACCAAAGCTAATGATGCTTTTGAACAACTCAAAACAGCGATGACTACACTACCGGTGTCATCAATGCCGGACTTTTCCGCCCCATTTGAACTAGAGATAGATGCATCCAGGGCTGGCGTTGGTGCAGTGTTAATGCAAGGTGGCCAACCTATTGCTTATTATAGTCAAAAACTTTCTAACAGGGCACAACAATGTTCTGTTTATGAGTGAGAACTTATGGTTATTGTGATGGCTGTTAAAAAGTGGAGGCACTACTTGTGGGGACAAAAATTTTCCATATGGACAGATCAAAAGGCTCTCAAATACTTGCTGGAACAACGAGTTCTAAAGGAGATTCAGCAGAAATGGGTTTCCAAAATTAATGAGATTTAAGTTTGACATATCTTACAAGCGGATGCTCTTTCTAGACAAGAAGAATCATTAGAAATGATGGGTTCTCACTATGGCAGCACCATGATATGGAAGAATGGGAGACAGAAGTGCAGAACGACCCTAAATTGAGCAAGATCTTGTAGCAGCTCAACACCAATCAAGAAGAAGTTGAAGGGTACAGCTTGGCTAAAGGGTGTTTGCATTACAAAGGATGCTTGGTACTTTCAAGGAATTCTGCACGCATTCCTCTATTATTAAAAGAATATCATGATTCCCTATGGCTGGGCATTCAGGGTATTTGCGCACATACAAAAGGTTGGCCAATGTTTGGGAGGGCATGAAGAGAGACACCTAGCATTATGTGGCTTGGTGTGATGTATGTCAGAAAAATAAATACCAAGCTTTGTCTCCTGCTGGACTTTTACAGCCCTTACCTATTCCTCAACAAGTATGGGAGGATATTAGCATGGATTTCATTACCAGGCTACCTAAATCCAAGAGGTATGACACTATTTTGGTGGCGGTAGATAGACTCACTAAATATGCCCATTTTTTGCCAGTATCACACCCTTTCACAGCCAAAGATATTGCTGAAAAATTTGTGCATAACATTGTGAAGTTGCCAAAGACCAGAGTATCCTATAGAGACAAGGTGTTTGTGAGTCAATTTTGACAAGACTTGTTTAAGCAAGCTGGTACACAACTTTGCCTTAGCTCTACTTACCATCCTGAATCCGATGGGCAAACAAAAGTATTAAATAGGAGACTAGAAACTTATTTGTGTTGCTTTGCAAATGAGAAGACGAACCAGTGGGTTCAATGGTTACCGTGGGTTGAATATTGTTATAACACCTCCTATCATAGCTCCACTAGAATGACACCATTTAGGGTTTGTTTGGTTTAAGGGGAGGGGAGGGCAGGTAAGGGGAGAGGAGGGAAGGGAGGGGGAGGGGAAGGAGGGGTTGGAGGGGGATGTTTTGGAGGGGAAAAATTTCCCCTCCCCTCCACCTAACCAAAGGAGGGGAAGGGAAGCACACCCTCAAGGCTGTGTATGGGAGAGGACCCCCCTCCTTTTTGAAGTTGAATGAAAAGCCATCTGCCATAGAGGAAGTGAATGATCAGATTCAGATTAGGAATCAAGTCATTGCAATCTTGAGGGAGAATTTGAATGTTGCACAAAGCAAGATGAAGCAGCAAGCTGACAAGCATCCAAGGGATGTACAATTAGAAGTTGGGGATTTGGTTTATATAAAACTCAGGCCCTATTGCTTCAAGACTATAGCTAAGAAGGTGAATGAGAAACTCAGCCCGTGCTTTTATGGCCCTTTTAAGATCATTGAAAGGGTTGGCCCAATAGCATACAAACTGGATCTTCCCCCCCACAGCTCGCATTCACTTGGTGTTTCACATTTCTTAGATAAAAAAAATCAATGCCGACGACTACAGTGAATCCCACAATACCCTCAACACTTTCTAGTGAGTCTGAACTTCAGGTTCAGCCTGAAGATATTCAAAAATTCAGACGGCTTGTGAACGGCCGGCCAGATGCTTGTGAAATGGAGCGACTTACCTAAGTCTAAGAATTCATGGGAGAAAGCTGACATTATCTCTACATAATTTCCAGATTTTCTCCTTAAGGGCAAGGTGAAGCTTTTAGGGGAGGATAATAATAGAGCTGACAAGTTTATTAAGACCTATACGAGGAAATCAAGGGAGACCAAGAGGGCAAAAAAAGAATTCACCACTGGTTCAAGCATTTAACCCATGGATCCTGATGACAAGAAAAAGTAATGCTAGGTCACTTATGGTTTTGGGGGCTACCTAGAGGTATAGCCTATGTTGGGGGATGTGTAAGTCGCTTTTTGGAGTCCTTAATTGTTAAGGGAAGAGAGAAGAAGGGAGAGAAGAGACTGATTTCATTCACAAAAATGTGCCAAGGACGTAGGATACAAGATATACCCTAAACCAAGACACGTATCCCAAAAGGTAAGGTCCTATACTGTCAATAACTAATCTGTAATGCAGAAATATATGAAAAGACAATAATAACCTATCAGCATAAAGACAATAAAGCCATCAAATAACTATAAAATAGCATAATGTGTAACAATACTCCCCCCTTAAAAAACATCCTTGTCCACAAGGATAGTGGTAGAAGCTGGAGCATCTGTCTTAAAGTGAGGAAACTGCTGTTTTATGGCTGAAAGATCTTCCCAAGTAGTGTCTTCAGGTTGAGAAAATTTCCAGCGAACCAACACTTGAGTCACCGGTAGATTATGGCGCTTAATGATTTTTCTACCCAGAAATTCCTCTAGTTCCAGCATAAATTGACCATGATCATCTACCAGGGGTAAGGTGGGGGTAGTGGGGACAGCCGTGCTAACATACTTTTTCAACATGGAAACATGAAAAATTGGGTGGACCTTAGTGTGAGGAGGCGAAGGTCTAGTTCATATGCAACTTCCCCAAGACGCCATAACACCTTGAATGGGCCAAAGTAACGAGCAGCTAGCTTATGCAAGGAAGAGTTGTTCAAGAGATTCTTTCTAAAAGGGTGTAGTTTGAGAAAAACCATGTCTCCTTCAATAAATTTTCGCTCAGACCGGTGCTTATTTGCTTGTTGAATCATCCTATGTTGAGCCTTCAATAGGTGTTGTTTCAGAAGCTGAATAGTAAGATCCCGTGAATTGCAAGTTCTATCAACCATTTCATTAGATGAATCACCAGCAATGTGAGGCAGATGAGTAGAAGGAGGCACCCCATAAACAGCTTCAAAGGGAGACATACCAATGGAAGAGTGGAAGGTAGTATTGTACCATAATTCAGCAAGTGGCAGCCACTTAACCCATTGTTTAGGAAAATCTCCTGACATGCAACGGAGGTAGTACTCCAAACAGCGGTTGAGTACCTCAATTTGGCCATCCGTTTAGGGGTGGTATGCTGAAGAATATTGTAATTTGACCCCATACAGCCGTGCGAGTTCCTTCCAGAATTTCCCACAAAAAATAGGATCCTGGTCAAAAACAATAGACTTAGGAAACCCATGCAACTTAACCACATTATCCATGAAGATATTGGCCACATCTACAGCAGTAAATGGGTGCTTGAGAGCCATGAAATGTGCAGCCTTAGATAAACGATCAACAACAACTAAAATAGTAGTCTTAGAATAAGATTTGGGAAGGCCACTAATAAAGTCCATTAAGAGCTCGGACCAAATATGTTCCGGAATAGGTAAGGGTTGGAGAAGACCAGGGGAGGCAATTAATTCTGGTTTAAAGCGCTGACATGTAGTGCATTGACGTACAAAATTGCAAACATCCTTTTCCATTCCTTTCCAATAAAAAAAAGAGGCAAGCTGTTTATAGGTGGGAATCATACCTGAATGGCCCCCAATGCCATCAGCATGAAAAAACTGAAGTAAAGACTCCCGAAGACCTCGATTAGCACCCACCACCAGCTTACTCTTTCATTTCAACAATTGGTGTTCCCAAGTGTACTTAGGATAAGAAAAGGGATTAGTTTCCAGACTTATAATCAGCTGCTGTAAATGGTCATCAAGAAGCCAAGAATCGCGTACCCTCTCATATAATGGAGAGATTGGCATTGAAATGGCCAAATAGTCCCCTTCGGAAGGCCTAGATAACGCATCAGCTGCAACGTTATCACATCCTTTGCGGTAAACGATTTCATAGTCGAGCCCCCAAAGTTTGTGCAACCACTTACACTGCTCTTGACTCAAGTCACGTTGCTCCATGAGATGCTTCAAAGGTAAATGGTCAGTACGGACGATGAATTTGCAACCCCAAAGATAAGAACGCCACTGCTTGATAACAAAAACAGACAATTGTCTCTTACGGTAAGAAAGTGCCTTACTAGCAAAAGCCAAAGGATGGCCATTTTGGGATAATATTGCGCCCAATCCATGCCCTAAAGCATCAGTTTCGATCACAAAGGTCTCATTAAAATTGGGAACAGCAAGCACCGGCAAGGAAGTCATGGAAGCCTTGAGGGATTCAAAAGCTGATTGAGCCTTAGGAGACCAAACGAAAGGCTCATTTTTCTTTAACAACTCAATTAGGGGACTGCTGAGAGAACCATACCCTTTAACAAAGCGTCGATAGTAACCCGTAAGACCGAGGAAGCCTCATAGGGCTTTAATGGAAGAAGGGATGGGCCAAGAAGCTATGGCCTCTAGTTTCTTCGGGTCTGCTTGAACCCTATCAACTGTGATGACATGACCAAGATAATCAATCTGTGTTGCTGCAAAAATGCATTTGGAGGCCTTAGCAAAAAGTTGATGCTGCCGCAAGAGTGATAAGGTTGCTCTCAAGTGCTCCAAATGGGCTGCCCAATGTTTGCTATAAACCAAGATATCATTAAAGAAAACTAGGATAAACTTCTGCAAGAAAGGTTTGAAAACCGAATTCATAAGGCTTTGAAAAGTAGAGGGCGCATTAGTGAGACCAAACGGCATGACCATGAATTCGTATAAGCCTTCATGTGTGCGAAAGGCTGTTTAAGCAATATCAGATTCATTCATTCAAATCTGGTGGTAACCGGCTCTTAAATCTAGCTTAGAGAAAAACTGTGCTCCAGTAAGTTCGTCCAAGAGCTCCTCGATAACTGGAATAGGAAATTTGTTCTTAACAGTGGCTTCATTTAATCTTCTATAATCAACACAAAAACGCCATGTGCCATCTTTTTTCTGCACTAGAACAACAGGGGCTGCAAAAGAACTATTGCTTTCCCGTATGATTCCATTATCAAGCATCTGCTGGACTTGCTGTTCAATCTCAGATTTTTGAACAGGTCCATATCGGTAAGGTCTACAACTCACAGGTTGGTCCACTTTAAGGGGAATGGAGTGGTCAAAAGAACGAGAAGGTGACAGGGTAGTGGGCTCAATAAAAACATCAGTGAAGGAGTCGAGTAAATTGTGCAATTGGTTTCGCTGATCAAAAGAAAGAGAAGAGTTGCAAGGTAACTGTACCTGCAAGTGTTGAGGAATATGAATAAGGTAGAGATGATCAGCCATGGTTTTATCACCATCAAAGAGAGTCATGTGCATAATGGGCTTTGGTATTCTGTAGCTCATCCCCTTTAGTGTAATTAATTGACCATTTTGATGAAATTCGAATAGATGCTCTGCCATGTCCATGGAGAAACGCCCTAAGGTTTTAAGCCATTGAGCACCCAAAATCATATCGAATGCCCCAACCTTCATGATTATAAAATCAGAAGAAAAGAAAGAAGCCCCCATTTCCCATTCCAGATTCGAACAGCATTTGGAGACTAATAGCTCCCGATTATCCGCAACACTAATTCGAATGCCATCCCGTTCTTGAACCTTCAATTTAAGCTGTTTAGCTACCCTTAAATCTAAGACATTATGTGTGCTTCCCATGTCAATTAGGATAATGATGCTCTAACGTTTTACGCGGCTAGCGAGATGCAGCGTAGACGTGCCTTCTTTGCCCTCAATTGCATTCACTGTTCCAATAAAGGGTAAAGGCTCGATCTCTTCTAATGCATCCTCAAAGAGTTCTGAATCATCTTCGACGATGAGGGCGAAGAGATAGGAATCTCGGCATCTATGGGTGCTGCTATATTGTTCATTACACCAATAACAAAGCCCCTTGCAACGTCGTTCGTCCATCTCTCGCTTGGAAAGCTGCTTAGTGGGTCTGGACGAAGCTGAACTGGATATACTGGTGGAGCTGAACGATTTGGGCTTATCAACAGTAAGGCCCGTAGACGGAAGGGGGTTGGGGTTCGGTTCGATCTTGTGGCCCAATAGAGAGGAAGGCAGAAATCAAGAAGCAGCTGATGCAAAAAACGTAGAGGAGGCGTGAAAAGGCTTACGCAGTGCTGGGGGGGAGCATTCTCGTGAATCGCCTTACTAGTTGCAACCTGACGCCTGGCCATTTTCATTGCACTGGCTAAAGATGTGGGTTGTAGACTAAGAACACTCTGCTGCACATCACTCCTAAGGCCACCTATATAACAATTCATGGCAGCAACTTCAGATAAGTCGACTTTGGTGAGTAACTCATCAAATTTCTCTTCATACTCTTCCACAGACTCTTGCATCTGGAGCTTCTTAATAGCAATCATGGGGTTTTCATCCTTAATATCCCCAAACTTAGCTTCCATCTCATGAAAATATTCATCCCAAGAGAGGTCCGACAAACGCCTCTGTTTTACAAAAGCGAGATGCCAACGCAAGGTGCATTTCTCTGAATGGATACTAAGAAGACGGATGCGATGCTCGACAGGTGTTTCGTCCATCTCAAAAAATTGGCGACACCTATAAGCCCATCCTCTGAAATCGGTACCATCAAATTTCGAAAACTCTACTCTGTTGTGCTTGGTTGGAATAGAGTGAGAAGGTTGAGAGGTGGGAATAAGTCCTTGGAACAAACCAAACTGAGGAGGTGGGGTTGATAGAGGAGGAGGAGGAGCTGTTGCGGAGGACGTGGTTGGTCTAGGAAATGAGGGTGGTGGAATATTGATTGGTAGGAGAGAGGCTGAAGCTGCCGGTCTAGGTGGTGTATTTGTCACGGCGGGAGCTTGGGAAGGTTCACCGGCTTCAAGGTTAGCAAAACGTGAAGGTTGATTAATAATCATTGAAAGCTTGGCATTAATGTCATTGAGCTGGGTAGAAAACTAGGATACAACGCGTTCAGTAGAGGACCGAGTCTCTGACAGAGCCATGGTTGAAGAGATGGCTCTGATACCAAAATGTTAAGGGAAGAGAGAAGAAGGGAGAGAAGAGACTGATTTCATTCACAAAAATGTGCCAAGGTCGTGGGATACAAGATATACCCTAAACCTAGACACGTGTCCCAAAAGGTAAGGTCTTATAATGTCAATAACTAATCTGTAATGCAAAAATATATGAAAAGACAATAATAACCTATCAGCATAAAGACAATAAAGCCATCAAATAACTGTAAAATAGCATAACGTGTAACATTAATGTCTTTCTACTGTGAGGAGGCATTCTATGGATTATTTTGTATTTTGAGTGTAGAAAGGAGAGTCTGGCCTCTCAAACGCCAGTAGCTGTGTGTTATTCTTGTGATTTATGTGCTGTGGCTTTGTTGATTTTTAGTTGCCATTGTTACAGGAGAATAGGGTTTCAATAGAATCAGTGGACTCTTATAACACTGATTCTGTTTCCAGCACATTTAAACAAAACCTCAGCATTTTCCCTCATTTATTCCATCTGTTGTCTTTTTTCTGGTGTTATCCTCTGTTATTTCAGCAGGGTTCTATCAATATCTAAATAAAATCTAAATAATATTATCAAGTAGAAAATATCTAAAATAAATTAAAAATAATATTTATTCTCAATATTTCTCTAACTTCCCAAATCACCCATTATCTCTCATTAATCAGTATTTTATCAGCTTTCAACTCCACTTTCCCTATGATGACTTTATTTCATTTCTCAACTTTCAATTAATTTTAGGCATTAGCTGCACATATAAGGCTATAGTATCACTCTTATTTCACATCAAAATCTGTTACAAACTGGCATGTCAATCAGACATTTCTCACGTAACAATGCAGACACACACACACACACACAATTGTTATCTAGATGCCAAAAAAATACTACTGCTAGTTACGTCTGGCATGCTCAAATCAAATGAATTCAAGTTCAAGTTGGTGCAACAATAATGATGACCAAAGCAGCATCATATGTCAATGTGCAGAAAAAGATGCGTAAAGCCTGAAGCAATTTGACAGACACTAATCTACTGATTCAGCTCCTTGACTCCAAATGTCACTGCATGTAAGGGGGAAACCAAGCAGAAAGACCACATGTGATTGTTATTAGATATACTCACAGGGAACGAACATGTTATGTCAGACCCATAAAAGTGATATTCAGCTCCCATATCAAGAAGTGCCATGTCTCCATCTTCCAAAGTCTATTAAAAAAAAACATTTAAAAATTTGAACAACAGAGGTAAATGGACAATAATCAGACAATTCAGAATATAACTTCATCTTATTTTGTCTCTCATTTACATTAATAAAGACATACTTCAATGTCTACCCAGAAGGGGGGAAATGTCATTCTTCAATACTTGATTTGATGATTAGGAAAGTCGCCAAATAATTCAGATCCGTGTTTTGTTTTCTCATGAGAAATGTTCATCGGCTTCATTATAATTTTTCCCATCTCTCTGAATTAAATTCTCATTTTCTACTTAAAAAAAAAATGAAGACAAGATTTTGCATTATTGTTACATGCAACTTGAAATATTGTAAGAATTTTTTATTTTTATTTTTTTTAAAGAGAGGAGTAGCTTCACTCCACCCATAAAACAACTGATTTATTCAATTTCCTTATCACTAAAGGGACTGTATAACTTACAAGCAATGCAATGATGAGAATCCCCCCATTTCTCTTTTTGTTATGCCTTATTATGATTTTTGATATTGATTATGCGAGGAGGAAGAAGGTGATCAAAGGAAAGGAAGAAGGGAAAGCTGCTATGAGGGAATTTCAATATTCTGATTTTTATAATTATTAAAATAAATATAAAAAATTATTATCTTTAACATTCCCAATGTCATACCAAACAAACTCATTATTACATTACATTCCTTACAATTAAATGAACCAAATGGGCTATCAGGCTGTGGGACAAGGCATATGCCAAGAGAGTCAAAATGGGTCAGGAAATCAAGGCCTGATGAGGATAACAGCCTTTTAAGATAGTGGATATTTTAGGGAAATGTATGACACAAAAGAAGAATGTGGTAGAAGTTAATAGAATTGGAGACAAGATTATTTCCTTAAAAATGATCATCCAATGGGAGATTATCAATATTGTTAGTGTTTATGCACCTCAAGTTGGGACAGAAGCCAATCTTAAAGAATTATTTTGGGAAGACTTGGAGGGATTGATCAAAAGCATATCACATAATGAAAAGATCTTTATTGGAGGAGATTTTAATGGACATATCGGGAGGGAGGTAAGTCATTATACGAGGGTGCATGGTGATTTGGGTTTTGGGGAACTAAATAATGAAGGACAACATATCCTTGATTTCTTTTTAGCATATGATTTCAAGATTGCTAATACTTGTTTCAAGAAGAGGGATGAGCATCTCATATAATTCGTGTAGCCGACCTCACCTAGTGGGACAAGGCTTGTTGTTGTTGATATTGTATAACACAAAAGGAAGGTATAGGGAAGAGAGCCAGAGCATGATATCGTGAGGGAGAGTCACTGGACTCTCAAACACCAGACCTTGGTAGCGAGGCCCTTTGTTTTCATTGTTTTCTTCCTTGCATTGAGTGTTATGTTGCTGTTATTACTAGTTCAATGTGTGAAAGTGTTATTTTCTCAGCAGCTATTTCACTTATCATTAGAGTGAGTGTTTTATCATTGTAACACGTCTTTCTTCTCACTAGAGAGGAGAGTACTTGCATTTAATGTGAACTAGTAACAAATTGAGGAAGAGCCAGGAACTTACTCCAGCAGGACTAGAACAACATTAGGGTATACATAGTTTACTTGAATGTAATAAACTGCTGGTAATAAACTTCAAGGGGAAAGAAATACAAATCTACCATATCCGGTCATTAGGAGCTGCTGCATGCCCATAATGAAGAACAGCACTGTGTTGATACAACATCAATGTCAGTGTGGAAATTTAGTGAGGAAAAATTATATATTCTCATTTCATAGTTTATTCATACATCTTAAGGGAATTTACACAGCAATGATGATAATTTACAATAAATGCAATAGAATAAATACAATAAATATGATGGAAACTGATATAATCAATCCCTAATTTTCCTATACATTCTTGATTCTCTTGTATCTAATGCAATTAATTCAGATTGTCCACACTCACCCTCAAGTTGAATCATAAATATTTATCATGTCCAACTTGCTTACGCATGCATCAAAGTTCTCTTTTGGGAAGCCCTTGGTAAGGACATCAGCAGCTTGCTTCTTTGATGGAACATATATTATGCATACTACTCTACTTTCAATCTTTTCTTTGATGAAATGTCTATCCATTTCAACATGCTTCGTTCTATCACATTGGACTATATTATGAGATATGCTTATGGCCGCTTTACTATTAGAATAGAGCTTAATAGGCAACTCTACACCAATCTATAGTTCTTTGAGAAGTATTTACAACCACAAGCCCTCACAAATCCCATGTGCCACAGCTCTAAACAAAGCTTCTACTGCACTCCAATACACCACATTCTACTTTTTACTCCTTCAAGTTACTAGATTACCCCAAACAAAGGTACGATACCCGGATGTAGATCTTCTATCCTCTAAGGCACCAGCCCAATCAATGTCAGTAAATATTTCTACATTAGGTTGCTCACCCCTTTTGAAGAATAAACCCTTTCCTGGAGTGCCTTTCAAGTACCTTATGATTCTATACACAGCTCGTAAGTGGATTTCCATTGACAAGTGGATATGCTAACTTACAAAGCTCACGACGAAGGCAATGTTAGGTCTCGTATGTGATAAATATATTAGCTTCCCTACCAAACTTTGATATTTATATTTCCTTTGTGAGATGCATATTCCTTTCTTCGACCTAGCTACTTCCATGCCCAAAAAATAACACATTTAGCCCAGATCTTTTGCTTCAAATTCAGAGGCTAGAACCTTCTTCAATCTCTCTATTTCCTCGAAGTCATCACCGGTTATGACCATATGATCTACATAGACAATAAGTATAGCCTATTTTCCTTCCCCGTGCTTAACAAAGAGCATATGATTAAATTGGCCTTGCTGATAGTTCTCCTTTTTTAGTACCTTTAAGAATCTATCAAACTATACTCTAGGTAATTGTTTTAGCCTGTAAAGAGATTTCTTCAACTTGTACACCTTGATTTTTTTTTTTTCAAAACCAGGGGGAAAGGTCATATAGACTTCTTCTGCTAAGTCACCATGGAGGAAAACATTCTTGATGTCTAATTGATGGAGTGGCCAATCAAGATTCATAGCCAAAGATAATAATACTCTGACTATGTTAAGTTTTGCAACGGGGGCAAATGTCTCAATGTCGTCTATGCTATAGGTCTAAGTGAATCCTTTTTAAACAAAACGAGCTTTGCATTTCTCCAAGGAACCATCAGCATTATACTTTGGTGTAAAAACCCATTGGCATCCAACAAGCTTCTTTCCTGTTGGTAAATCAACTTCTTCCCAAGTGTTGTTCCTTTTCTAGAGCTTTCATCTCTTCCATAACAACCTTTCTCCATTTTGGTATTTCAAATGCCTCACGAATATTGCTAGGTATTTTTTTCCTATCAATATTTGTTATGAAAGCATATAGTCTTGACGAAAGAGCCTTATAAGACACAAATTTCTCTATAGGATGATGAGTACATGGGCGAGGTTGTTTCCTTAGAGCAATAGGGTGATATATATTAGTAGATTTAGGACCATCTGGCTTATTGGATGAATGCATTTGGAAGTTCAGGAGTTCTCTCAGGCTCTATTTCCCTTGGTGCTTTAACTTAAAGAGCTACCTCTAGTTCTAACTCGTTTGGTGCTTTAGGCATTAATTGTTCACTATCTTTCGATTTGTTTTTTCGAGTGTAGACAAACAACTCTCTCTCTTGTGGTTCTCTTGCATCTCCCCCCATTTCGCTATTTTCCTCAGGTTCTGGCATAAGAGAAATTGTTGGTGATGGCAAAGCTGGAATTAGTTCAAGAGAGGAGGGTTCAAAGGCCTCAGGAGGTTCAAACAATGTAGGCACGTTGGAAATGGAATCTCTGTTGGGCCTTTCACTTTCTAAAGTCTGAAATTCATCTATACTCTTCCCCTGAATTGAGGACTGGGGATAGAATGGAGTATCTTCAAAAAAGGCAACATCAAGAGTAACGAAGAGACATTTAGAGATAGGATCATAACACTTGTAATCTTTTTGGGTGGGTAACCTAAAATTATACACTTAAGTGCATGAGCTTCAAGTTTAGGACTCTGGTGAAGGTGGACAAAAGAGGTACAACCAAAGACTCAAAGTGGAAGGTATGCACACAAGTACTTTGTTGGACAATGCCATGTTCTCAAAGAAACATACTCAAGGTCTAGTTAAAGTATTCCGTGCCATTGTTGGTATGCAAAATTTGAATACTGGACTGGAATTGGGTCTTAATCATAGCATCGAAGGTAGGGAACATAGATGAAACTTCAGACTTGTCTTTTAATAGATAGACCTAACAAAGATGGGTATGATCATCTATGAAAGTAACGAACCACTTACTATGGGTATGATTGGGAACCCAGTATGTCCCCACACGTCACTATGTATGGTTGTGAAGGGTTTGGAGGGTGTATATTAGGCTCTAGGAAAAGAAGTTTGATGCTATTTAGCTAGTTCACACACCTCACATTGGATTTCACACATATTTTGGTTTGGACAAATTAGGGAACAACCCCTTATGGTAATGAAAATTAAGATGACCCATCCCCTTATGCCATAAGAGAAACTCATTATTGTTGTGGACGATGCAGAGTTACTTACAAAAGGTGAGTGGTGATTAGTCACTCGAGTGACTTTGAAGTAGTATAACCCTTCATGCTCCTTAGCACTACCAATTGTCATACCAGTCAATAGATCCTAAAACACATAGTGTTATGGAAGAAATTTAGCAAAACAATTTGACTGTTTGGTCAATTGACTGATTGAAAGTAAATTACAATCAAATTTGGGCACATGAAGGACAGATTATAATACTATAGAATCTGAGATACAAATACTCCCTTTTTCAGCCATTGGGGCCAAGGAACTATCTACAATCTTCACTTTAACATTTTGAGTACACGAGATGTAAGTAGTAAACAACTTATGACAACTTGTCATATGATCTGATGCTCCTGAGTCAACAATCCATACTATGGATTCTCAAGATGTCTTAAGTGCCTAAAGAAACATCCCTCTTTTTGCTACTAATACAAGAGGTACAGATCTGCGTACATGTGGTTTGATGATCAGGAGTAACCACATTAACACTCCTACAGCCTCAAAAAAAAAAAAAAAATCTCTCATAATAGAGAGGAATCAAGCACGATAACCCTAAACACAGAAGGCTACAATGCAAAAAGAGGTACATATGATATGGACATTCAAATAGAGGGCTCCTCGAACTTAGGAAGCACCTGGATCTTGCTGGAAACAGCACGCTACTGCCAGAAAAGGAAGGCACGGTCCAACCAAAGGCTTCATACGCCCCCAAGCGTTGCCACCCTTCCACTACGTCAGACTCGCTAGGTGGCGCGTGTGAGCTATATGCACTACCATTTGCCGTGAGATTTCTGGGGTTGGCCAATCAACATCTCATTGGGACGGTGGTGAGAGTCAACAAGCTCTCTACCATCACACACATGACTAACCAAAGATGCCAAACTAAGGCCATTTTCCAAAAATGAGATGTTATCTCAACCTAGAGCTCTAACCCTAAGCAAAGAATTTTTTCAAACCCTCTTGGCTCTAATACCATGTGGAAATTTAGTGAGGAAAAATTGTATATTCTCATTTCATAGTTCATTCATACATCTTAGGGGAATTTATACAGCAATGATGATAATTTACAATAAATGCAATAGAATAAATACAATAAATATGATGGAAACTAGTGCAATCAATCCCTGATTTTCCTATATATTCTTGATTCTCCTATATTTGATGCAATTAATTCATATTTTCCACAGTTAGCTAACCATCCTTGTAATAAATATTATTAGTATCTAAAAGGAAAAAGCAACACAATAGCCTAATTCATGTTAGTTAAAAACAACATTTTCACTAAATAATGTATTTCACTAAATAATGTATAAGACCTTTCAACATGCTTAAGCCAAATTGACAATCATGAAATGGCACCAACAGATCAGATGCAAGACATCAAGAAATATCTTACATACGTGTATATATTAAAGGACAATTGGATGAAAATATCAAAGAACTGCTTTATTGTAACAAACATAAATAGAAGATTCCATGGTGCCAATTTTTCTGGCATACCCATTGTTGACAATTAGATTATGCACCTTCAATCAGCAGCCAATAATACAGATAGTGCACATTGTTTGGGGTTCCTAGAATATCGTGCAACCACAGAATTATCCGTATGATGTTTAAAGTTTCAGACGTTTGTACCTATTGTCACCAGTAGCACAAATACATGTGTAGGAGCAATGTCTACACCCACCATACATGTAGGAATGGTGAAGAAACATGCTTTCCAGCTGATATTCCTTCATGCCCACTTTAGTATTTCTCATAACCTGGTTCATTATAGTAACAAGCACAAAAGAATTATCACAAAATGCATAACTACAGCCAAACCCACTTCCACATTGGGATCACAGATCTACAAATTGAAAGTATTCCCATGTAAAATTAGAATTTAACAAATTCAATGTGATAAAATACAAAGTGAAAAAGAAGAGGAAGATGAATTGAACAAAGAAATAGAAAAATAGAAAATATTCCTTGGGGGAATATTTATGGGGGAAAAATACAGGAAAAAGTAATTTGCTTTTCAAACATCAGGTTATCTCTGTGTATGCATTAATAGAACACGGGGAAGAAAAAGAATGCCTTTCATTTGGTTTAGTCTTGTCCGCTCATATTCTGCCAAAAAGATGTTGCAAAAGCCCAAATGTACTTTCAAAAATATTTTCCTTCATAAGCAGTGCAAGCTGCCTCAAATTAGGAAGATTCTAAAACTAAAGTTATTTATTTTTAGATTGAGATAAACAAATCCTATTTCCTCTATTTTAAGTTGACTCCAAATCCATGAACCTATAGAAGTCATCACCAATGAAAACAAACTCCATGAAAAATGCCAGGGTAATCATCGAAATTCCAAAAACTACTCAAAAGATCAATTTTGTTTGTAATAATTGCTTACATGCCTACAAAACACATGCATATAAATTTGAACCTATACCCATGTAACAGGAAATAAGAGAACATGTTAGGAACAGTAACCTCAACATGAGCTTCAGAGCTTATATCATTGGCATACTGAATTAGAGCAATCTCCAACTCTGACTTGATAACACGGCATTCAGTCAATATAGGATGCAAGGTTTCCAGATCTATTTCAAACTCATCCAAGCCCTAGAAGGAAATAACATGATAAATGATAGATATATTAATTACTATAAGAAAGTGATTCCTGAAAAAGATAGCAGTATTATCATATCATCATGCATAAATACATAAAACAGGTGCCGCAAATCAGAAACAATACAAATACTACAAAAAAAAAAACTATTCTATTCACTGTCCTAATCTGTTCAACAGATAAGTGCATGCACGAGTGGCTCAAATGAATCATTATATTAAAGTTTAACCTCAAATTCTGCAGGTTTAGAAAATTTATTGCTATCTGTGTTAAGCCCATGCAAGAGAAACAGCAGAGGCTTCCCTGAACTCTGGTAATGGTCTTGCAAAACTCTTGCAATTTCATCTACAAAGTATACGATACTGACCATGTAATTTTCCTGCAACAGGATGTATAGATGTTAGCCACTAAGCATTCTTTAAATGTGAATCTTATCAATCCATCAAAACTAATTATTTAATCAATTACCTTCAAATAAGTTAGTGGCTTTATCTTTCCCAACCAAACAGCATATTCTGCGGGCAACCTAGGAGCAAACAGTATTGATTTTCCAGTTGAAATGTCCTTAAAAAAAAAATAAAGGAAGTAAAATTTGAGAATTTCATAGTGATATATAACTCGAACTAGCAGCCAAACATTCAAACAGGACACATTTACACACAGGACAGGATCAATGAATAAAGGACTCAAGAAGAAATACTAGATTGACTCTCTGATTCAAATGAGGCCAATCAGTCGACTTCTATGACACCATCTTATTTATACTGATTCAAGATTAATTAACCAAATTTGGTTCCATGCTAAAAAAACACTTAATATTCAATTTAACCACACAAACAGAAGTAGCTAACGTGGAATCATAATTAATTTTTTCATGTTGGTTTAGAGTGGTAGTGTAATACTTGGAGAACATGTCACATGAATCAGCCTTCAAGAGTCTTTGCCTCCAGAATAATGTTACCAAACATTATATAGCCTGGATTTTAGCCAGTAAACAAAGCTGAAACAATTAATTAATTGCTAAATCTATATATATATATAAGCTAACGTGAAACAATCATAAATTATTTAGGAACATAGTTTTTCTTTATCTATATGATCGTGGTATGAACCTATCAAAGCAAATGCCATTGTATATAAAATCATATGAGTAGTTTTGGCTATAAACCAAGCAAAGTATTCAATATAATTATCATAGTAGAGTTACCTAATAGGCTAACACCAAATGTCAGGATAAATTGAAATGAAAGAGAGCATAGGAATGAAAAGGAAGAATGCATGAAAGAGAAAGATGAGAAACAATGTAAAAGACAACTCAATCATTGAAATGAAACAAACGAACAATAGCTCCATAAAACCCAGGCTCCTTCACTCCAAACAAGTAGGCAAAGTAACTCTCCTGCCTGCAAAGTGCAAACCAAGCAGCCATCAATTTCCGGTTATTAAAACTGAGATGTGCACTTGTCACAATAAGTCTGAAAGATGTATGCATACTTAAGTACCAGAAAATAAGAAAAAATATGCAAGTTTACATTAAGGTGGTGATTTACTATAATAGTATAATTACCGGTCATACATTGCTACAGCCAGCTCCGGTCACCCCCGGGGAAATGAAAAAATAAATCGATCACGGAGCTTTAACTTGATTTAGATTAAATTTAACTAGGTAATTAAATTAACGTACATCCAATCAAACAAACAATACAGATGCTTCTCTTTAGCTTAGAACATAATTTTATCATTAAAAATTCTAAGGTAAAAAATCATCATCCAACGCACAAATCAGACACCTGAAGAGTTCGATGTGGTCCGTATCGTAACGTGTTTGCTCTTCGCCACCCTGGCGAAAAAGTAGATAATTTATTAGAGAGTTATAACTCAAAAGAACATGCACAAGTCATTTCTGTTTATCACAAATGCCCATGATGAAAGAAGAACCTGAAGAAGGACGAAGCCATGAAGACGACGGGAAGACTCAGCGAGGCGTTGGCGAAGTGACCTCAGGAGCTTTTCTCGATTGTTGGCATGAAGCTCCATCGGGACTTGAGGGGGCGACAGGCCAGAAGACGGCGACATATTTGGCTTCTGATGCCGTTTGGCTCATCCTTTATGATGCCGAAGCATTGTAGTCGTGGAACTTAAAAAAAAAAAAAAAGAAAATATTTGGTTAAAAATTATTTTTTTCTCCTCGACGTTTTTATCCCCCTAAATAATTTTTTTATGAACAAAATCACCTTTATATCATAAATTCATTCATTATCTTCTCTATTATCTTTTAATGTAGAATAGTTATAGAGCTTACGCATAATGATAGTAAGATATTATGGCTTATTTTGAACATTTAATATGGGTCAAGTGGGTTAAAAATGACGGTGACAATACAAGAATCGGGTTTTGTTTTAGTAGCAAAACAACAATGAAATGGGCTAGAATGCTTTGCTATTTTTATATGTGGGCCTTACAACTATTCCAACTATTTTATGTTCTCCTCAAAAAAATTTAGGAAAAATGATCTTTAATTCTAGAATAAAATCAGCACTTTAAATTATTATATTTAAATCAAGTTACTTTTAATTTTTAATTTTTAATATAAGTATATAGAGTTAAGAATACGGATCGAGCTTAATGGGCTTCTTGTTTAAGTCCATTTCTTTAAGGGCTCAAGCTTGAAAAATTAAAAAAATTTGATGTAATCAAGCTTCTAAGCTTGGCCCGTTTAGGCCCAGTAAAAGTAAGTTCAAACAGCATGTTTAGTCCTTTTTATATTTTGCCACTAAAAAATTAAATTTTAAATTTTTAAATTAAATTTATACTTTAAATATATTTTATGTTTTAAAATTAGAATTTTTATTATGTATTTTAATTTTTGAATATTATAACTTACATTTTAGAAAAAGAGCATAAAATATTATAATATAAAATTTAGGCCTTATGGGGTATTGGCCACATTGGTTTCAAATTAATGGACTAGATTAGAGTTTCTGTTACTATTAGTTGGTGAAATAAAAGCAAAAATAGAAAGAGTGAGAGGTCAAGAGAAAATGCGTAAAGCTCTACTAGGGTTCACTGTTAACAACATCTAAGTGGATGCCAGTTTGAGCTTTAAAAACATGAGGCAAGCTCTTGTACTCATTCTCCCATCACTACAAAAAATATGACTTTTGACGATGACTTTTAGCAGTAATTTTTTAAGTCACCGCCAAAAGTCGACTTTCGGCAACGATAAGTCGCCACCAAAACTATATTTTTAGCGGCAATAAATCAAAGTCATCGCCAAAATTTATCGCCGCTAAAAGTCCACTAAATGTTGCCGTCAAAAGTATTTTTATAAAAAATAAATTAAAAATTAAAAATAATTAATATAATTTACTCTTGACGGTGACAAAGTATTTTTATAAAAAAATAATTTAAAAATTTAAAATAATTAATATAATATTTGTTGCTGTCAAAAATATTTTTATAAAAAATTTAAAAATTAAAAATAATTAATATAATTTACTTTTGGTAGCGACAGATTATTGCCACCAAAAGTATTTTTATAAAAAATAAATTAAAAATTAAAAATAATTAATATAATTTATTTTTGTTGCCGCCAAAAATATTTTTATAAAAAATAATTTAAAAATTAAAAAATAATTAATATAATTTACTTTTGGCGGTGACAAAAGTATTATTATAAAAAATAATTTATATAATCTACTTTTGATGGTAATGTTTGTAAAATTATAATTTAGTTTTTTTAAAAAAATTATTAATTGTTTTAAAAATTTGAAATTAAATAAATTTATTCAAAATATATTTATAAAATTAAATTTCTTATTTTATGTATAGAATTAAAAATAAATTATATATAGGAATGTGAAACAAAAAAAAATAATAGTCAAAGTGTGCTAAGTTTAATTATTAATTTTTTTAATTTTATATAGCTCATATTTTTTTAAGAATTATGTTATTAAGCTAGTATTTTAATATGATAAATTAAAATCTTAATGGGTTATTACTTCAATTATAATTAGGTTAAATTATACATAAATTATTACTTATAATCAAATATATAAATGGCATTGGGAAATTAAAGTTGTAGAAATGTCGTGAGATGCAAATGATATTATAGATTACTTAGCATATTGCACACTTTATGCTTAACTTGATATACATATGGTATTTACTTCTTCTATTGAACTCTAATGACTTTTGGATAAGGATTTCATGTAATTTCTCCTAGTATATTTAGGTTTTCATTGCTATAATAACATTTTATAACTAATTATTACTAAGAATAATATGAATAACTACTCAAATCTATCTTGCTATGAGATTAAAGATGATTAGATATTAACTAGATTGATCACATATGAAATTCTTATAAGTATCATATATTGTAAAAGTTATTAGTATTCATTTTTAAAATTATTCAAAATGACTATTAACAAAATTTCTGTGGTTAAAATTAATTTTTTATTAAAATAATTTTTTAAGATATTGAAAAATTATCTATAAAATATATTTTTATTAAAAGAGGGGGAAATATTTAGCTATTTGAGAGAAGATAAAAATTTAATCATTTATTTTATCAATTTTTTAGAAAAATATGGAGAAGAAAAAAGTAAAACATATTTAACATGAAATAATATAATACATATTTATAAATAAATTATATACTTAATAATTTTCATTTAAAAAATAAAAATATAATTTAAAAATTTATTACAATGTATATAAGAATATTATTTAATATTTAAAAATTGTTTCTTTTAAGTTTATGTTTCTAAAAAATAATATTTACTGGTAAAAAATAATATTTTATTAAAATTATAATTTAAATATTCATAGAAATCATTTTGTCATATTAATAATTGAAAATAAAATATAATATATGTATATTTTTTTAATCATATATTATGTGATATATGTGTATGCAGTTACATCATATATATTTAATTTCGCATATAATAATTGCAGATGCATTTCAGTTCAACTGACAAAGAAGGGAGGTTTAAGGCTTGGAGAAGGGAGAGGTTAAAGGTTCAAACCTTAGTTTTGTCATATTTTGCAACAAATATATGACATGACATGTGGTGGTGACGTGGCATGTGAGGTGGTTTGAGAATGCACATACATGACAGGTGATGTGGCACGAGATAGTAGTGTGGCACATGAGGTAGCTTGAGGGGGCACACATGTGGCAGGTGACATGGCACGAGATGGTGGCGTGGCATATGAAGTGGTTTGAGGAAGTGTACACATGTCATGTGACATGGCATGAGATGGATAGGTGATGTGGCATTATCTGTTGAACATATGGACTGTAACATGGCACAAGATGGTAAGTGACATGGTATAATCTGTTGCATATATGGTAGATGACGTGGCATCACTTAATGCACACGTGGCAGAGTGATGTGGCATAAAACAAATTACTATTTCTTAAAAAAAGTTTAATTGTCACCGCTAAAAGTCTTTTTAGTAGTGACATTTGTTGCCGCTAAAAAGTCTATTTGCTTGTCACCACTAACATATACTTTTGGCGATGATAATATTTGTCACCGCCAAAAACTATTAGCGACGATTGTTATAGCGACGACTTTTAGCGACGGAAAGTTGCCACTAAAAACTTTTAGCAATGACTTTTAGACTTTTGGCAGCGGCAAAAGTCAATTTTTTTGTAGTGCATATATATATATATATATATTTGTAGGTTTTGGGTTGTTGGTTTAAGGTTCTAAAATAGGGGATAATTTCACCCCCTAATCTAACTTAGAGTGGCTAGGGATTTATTTAAGTCTAGTGATAGGAAATTAGTCGCTTATCCTCAAAATTACACTAAAGCTAACCCTAATGCAATATAGGGCCAACCCTAGGTCATCTCCCAAGGAATGGTTTTAAGTCTAATTGAAAGTTATCTAGTGAAATAAATCAACCAAAGTTTGTAGGAATTTAGTTACCTAGCTAATTATCTAAACTAATTACCTAATGTGCAAGTAATTAAAATGCTAGTGAAAGTGAGTGAAATGAACTTCCCTTTTTACAATAATGGAAACCTAGAGATTAGTTGATTTTGGACTCATTATCTTCTCATGATTAGGCTAAGTTTAGCTTCCCTTTCCTCTTGACTAAAGCTGTCATGACTTAAGAAAATTATCCTAAGCCAATTAACCTAATTAGCTAACCTCCCTAGGTCTTAGATTAAAGTCCCTAGTTCAATTAACCAATTGGTGAAGACATTAGCCAAGTGATTCACTCAAAATCCTCTCTCAACAGCCATGGTCAAACACATAAATTGAGCAACCACAAGATTATGTCAAGCTACTCAACAACACAAGCATTAACACCACAAGATTATGCAATATTAACACAAGAAATTCACTAATTGAAAAACACAAGATTATGTGCCAAACAAAGAGTGGCAAAATTCAGTCATGGCTGTCCAAGGGAGAAATAAAATGAAACAATCCTCTCTCTTTACATCAACATCAAATTCAAATTAGAATTTATAAGCTAAGATGATTAAACCCTATATTAAGAAATCTAACCATCTAGTAAAAAGAGAAGAGGATAGGAAACAAAAGAACTTAGCCAATTTGAAGCTCAAGACTCATCCTCCATCTTCATCTCTCTAGGATTCCACAAAGAAACTTAGCCAATCTTCATCTTCAAGAACCCTAGTGATTGCTTGTGAAGGCCAAACTCCATAGCTCTTGAATGATGGAAATGAGCTTCAATCCTTGTGAAAATGGAAAGGATGGAACGAAAATGAAGAGAGGAGAAGAATGGTATGAGTTTTGTGGAGGTTTGGTGGCTGAAAATGGAGGTTAGGGTGCTGGAAAATGAAGAACAGAAGAGAGAAAATGAAGAACACTATGAACAAGAGAGAGAGAATGTGGAAGATGAATGAGATATGTGTTGGATCCCATTTGGGGCTTAAAATGGCGTGCTCCTTGGTGTCTCCCATCAGCTGAAGCTTAATTAAAATAAGGAAAAAGAAATTAAAATGTAAATGGGAGCCTTGTCACACTTGCAAGGTGGCAACTTCCTATTGGTTTGTAGATGATTCCAATGTGTGCCTAATTTCCCATGTGTCATCCACATCATTTTAGCTGATTTAATCCCTCAAAATAATCATAATTCACGTGCAAACCATCAGCCATTGACCTCAAGGAGTGTTGACCTCAATTGCCCAATTGATGCACAAGTCACATGCCACCTATGTCACATAAATCACATAATTCAATTAAATAGCATATGATATAATAAAATATAATTCATGTCCAGATTTAAATTCATATTTAGAAGGGAGAATTTATTAAATTAACCAAGTTTCAGGCTGCACAAAATTATATAAAAATTTTCACACAAAGGCAAACCAAAAACTAGGACAAACTAAGACACTTAAGAAAGTGTTGACTTTTTTATTTAATTACTCCCAAATTAAAATGAATTTTAAAAATATAATTTCACCATTCATCAACTGGACATAAAATGCACTTTGTCAATTTTTCTTGTACATTTTCTCAAAAGTTCATTTTTTGGACCAAAATGCCCCTAGTGCACTGATCTTAGAAACTTAGGCAAAGTTCCAAATCTAATGCAATGTGTGCACTTGAAGGTGATAAATCATTAATAAAATGGTCCTAATTGACAAATAAAAGTGGGTAACAAATGTGTTCTATCATCTAGCCTTAGAGTTAGGCCATTAATGGTGATTTAGGGTGAAATGATAGGTTTAGAGTAAACCCTAAATCTAATTAAACAAGTTAAGGATAATGTAGGAGATTAATGGTATTGTTTAAACTAATGAGAGTCTAACTAAGCTAATCATGAAATGTGGGCTAGATGGGCTATGAGTTGTTGGTGTTAATATTGTGAAATGTGGGATTGGATTGGCTATGTATTGTTAATGTTAGTAAGATAAAATATGGGTTTGGATTGGCTATGTATCATTGACATTATTCTGATGGGTTGTTGTGATTATATTGTGTATAAGTTGTGATAAGCATATAAGTTCTAGTAATTATGAATGTGTTAGGTTACTATGATATGTATAAGTTAGATTTGCATATGTTGAATTGAACTTGTATGGTCATGAAGGATGAGAGTTCAACCTAAAGTGGTAGAAGGTTAAAATAGTAAATCCACGTGGTGTGACCTTCACTGAATTTGTGCACAGTAATTGGCATAAAATAAGTACTAATGTGATTAGTATTACCAACAACTTGTGGGTGTGACATGGGTTGAGTACGATGCTTAGTATCACCAATCACAGATCGAACGGTGTGGGTCAAGCACTTATGACACCTTAAGATTCAAGTAAGGGGAACCTATGATCTGAGAGTGGGAGTTGGAGCATTTGGCTAGGTGACTCTCACAATGGGAGAGCAAGGCCATTCTAGTAACATATGCTAGACCTATATGAATTAATAGTTTATGGGTTTAGCTAGATGATATAAAGAGGGATATAAAGTGATTGCATTGATCATATGACATACTATCTTGTGATAAGTTGTGATTAATGAGTGGATTTGTCTTATGTAAAACTAGTAAAGCACTTGTGCTTTGCACGAGTTTAATATTACAATTTTTATAAATAAGTGTTAATCTTGTAGGAAGATCTTTCTCAAAAGAACAACTTTACTACTGTATTTACTTGATCATCATGCTTATGGATCACCTTTTGGTGAAATGGGAGAATGATCCTTGAGAGTCCCGTCCTTGTGAGAGAGAAGGGAACCAATAGTTCGGTCAACCTCTTAGGGTGAGTAGAAGAAGAATACTGCATCAAGCATGTTGATGCTTGTTTATAGTAAAGTGCAATATACAACCACCTTGATCGACGGCCTAACTTTACTACCTTTTTATTTTAACCAAGACAAATTTCTTTCATTAACCCACCGGTGACTACCAAAGGAATCTTTAAAAGAAGACCTTTTAGTTTAGTAGTAAGGTCTTTTCCAAAATACCCTTGCTTTTCAGTAACGCTCGAAGTCATTGATGTATGAAAGTAGACTAGAATCTCAGAACCAAGCTCAAGAGGTAACACATTCCGGTATTGCCTATACAATCTTGTCTAGTAAGCTGCTAGAAAGATCAAGTGCAATTAATTAGGTACCTTCAAAACATATTGGATCATCTCGCTTGGCTTAGAAGACGGTTAAAGAATATATGACTAGTTAATAGATGGTAAGTCCTAAACCAATAAGTCATCATCTAAGTCTTGGGAGTAGGAAGAGGTGAAAAAGGCAAGGAACTAGGATCAGATGAAGGACCAATCTAAGAGGGAAAGTAACAAGGTATCCCATATGAATGAAGGATACCCAGAATTATGAGTGAATGTATGATTCTAGGCGAAAGCCTATCATTGAAAGAAAAAAAGCTCATTACCATATCATCCTATAAGTAGTAGGGCTATGCATTATCATCTTTAATCTTAAATATGCATACTAGAGTTAAGTAAATGATAAAAACTAAATACATATGGTGTGAATGGATACGATGAGAAGCAAATTAACAAAAATTCATAATTAATTAGATCAAATTATCGAAGACTTCCTTATAAATAACATTAAAAGTTCTGTTTGTGAATTGACCATCCTCATCAAAAACTAATATTTTTTAACCCTCCCTACTTCGAACACAAGAAACTGCAAAGTATAATTGGTTGTGCATGAAAACAATACGAGGCAAGTACAAATTGATATGACATAGGCTTTGGCCCTGACTCTTATTAATGGTCACTGTAATGGCCAACATACTGGAAAACTACATCCTTCTCATATTAAATGGTAACTTGGAATTGAATGGACATATATCAAAATACGATAGACATACTTTCATCCTTGTAATTGACTCGGACATTTCTTAAGCCTTAATCACATGCTTACTAGTTCGTGTAACTATGAGATGTGTATCATTGCACAACCCCATAGACTTATCAATGTTCTACATTAAAAATAATGTTTTCTCTAGATCCACCTAGAATAGTAGAAAGGATTTGCCTGAATTTTCAACAAAATACAACAACTTTTCCTCTAAATAAAAGATTGGCAGCTATTGAGTTTTTTAACTTTAAAATATCATCTAAGCACCTATCAAGAGGTTCAAAACAAAACTTGTACACCATTTGAGTCATATTCCATATAATCAATTATGTGTGAACAAAGTTACTCCTTTGTTTTATGCTATTTGCAATGTATTTCGTTAGAGAAAAAGGAATGCAAAATTCTGATTAAGCTATCTATCCTCCTGGAAGTAATAAATAAGCTATCTACTTGATGCCACATTGAGAACAATTTTATCTCTAGATCGTGATGAAGCAGATAGTGTCCTCCAAACATATTTCTTCCCAGTACCACCATATGAATACAGCAAAAAAACTACTCTTTTGCCATATACAACAACATCAATGATTTTATCATAAATTGTCATTTGCTTATAAGTCAGGGTCTAAAGCAACATACAATACAACCCTATTATAATTTAGTTTATTTCTTATTAATTTATACTCACTTGCATCCAAACTTGACATGCCGGGTAAAGGCACATTTTAATTCCTTTAAGGTAGACAAATTTTGTTAGAACTACGTATTAAATAGAGAGCTCAAATGGTTTTATATCATACCAATTCTTGAAAATAGTCTATGATAACTTTTAATTCCTTAAGTTAGTGGACTGGTGGACCTTTCAAAATGCTAGATAAATACAACCATTAGTTTATCTTTTTTCTTTTTTTCAAGAGTTACACTTACTATACAAATATATCATACTCTAGTCAAGCAACATACCCATACCACATGATTTCTAATTTGTTACTTGATATTATTAATTACATTATGTTGGCTACCAAAATGGCTTAATAGATTGACCTGGATTATTAACTTATCCTTTTTAAATTATAGCATTTAGAAAAATATCAATGTAATGTAATTACTAATATCCTTTGCTAGCCATCATTCTTGAAGGTATGACTAATTATGGAAAATCAATTTTTTTTAAGATACATGACTTTGATAATTTTTTTGCACCTTTAATTGGTTGATATTTTTTGAATCTTTAACTTAGTTACATATTTGGTTTTCATCACCCAATATTTAGTAATTTACTAAAATTATTAGTTAACAAAAATTTATAATTAAATTAATAAATACTATTGTTTCATCAAAAGATATAAAGAATATTATTTAATCAAAACATACCAATAATACTATATAAATGGTATATTATTAGTGTGGAATTAAATAGTCACGAATACCATTGATTTTTTTTTCCTAAACGAATACCATTAATTTATAACTGGTATAATAATTACATGGAAGGGAAATTCAAATTAAATTATCAATTTTATCTAATCACTAGATATTGAAACTTTAACTAACCAGGCTTAAAATATAGAATTTAAATTTAAAACCTTTTCATAATTATCTAATGCTAGAAATCCAAAATAACTGAATATATTGACTAAGATTATTAATTTATCCTAACTAAATTATAGTATTACAAAAATTTTAAATACTTCCAAAAGGTATGATTAATTCTAAAAAATCTTTTTTCTAAAGATATGTCTTTGAGAATCTTTTTTTTTTTAATACAAGGCCATGGCAAATCGTGCAGAGAGACTAAATCCTACTCATGTCTAACAGAAGGCTTTTACAGTCATCCGATGGTTCATTTAAGATCATAACATTAAATTTTTTCAAATAAGGTCTACAGCATAGGAAATTAGTGTAACTATTTGCTTTTTTATACATGTGATTAAATGTAATCACCCAATCTTTCATAGAGATCTCTGATTTCTTTGAGAATCTTTTATGCCCTTAACAAACCAATTTTTTACACCATTAACTTACATGGTTCAATAATTTCACTTTCAAATTTTATTATTCACTAATTAAATAAAATTATGAATTAACAAATGATTTTCATTAAATTGATGAATACTATTATTTAGTTAGCTAATATAAAGGACATTATTTAAGCACATAACATAAATAATATTATTTAATTGGTGTAATATATGTTGGAATGAAATAATAACCAATACTATTTATTTATAATTAAGATAGTATCTATGTGGAAATGAAATTTGAATTAAAATTGAAAATATTATCCAACAACGATATGTTGAATCTTTACTCTATTTAGCTTAAAATTGAAAATTTAAACCTAAATTTTTTTTATTATTAAGTACATTATATTGACAATTCAAAATAGTTGAGTATATTAATTAATATTATTAACTTAACATACCTAAATTGCAGTATTACCAAAATTTCAAATACTTCCTAAAGTTATGATCAACTTGGGAAAATCATTTTATCAAAATACATGACTATGATAATTATTTTCACCTTGATATTTTTTTGCACTTTTAATTTATCTTGATTATATATTTGAATTTCACATCTTAATATTTACTAATTAAATAAAATCATAAATAAAAAAACATCATTAAATTCATTAATACTATTTTTAATAAGAAAATATAAATAAAATTATTTAATTAGAAAATATAAATATTTTTAAATTTTAATTTAAATTAACAATACCGCATTTTTATCATGTTCTCTCACTTACTTTATTAATAATTTTTTCTATTTTTATTTGAATTATATATTTTTATATATTGTTATTATTTTTTTAATTTTTCATTTTTTAAGATATAAATATAAAATTTTAATTGAATTACGATGGGTTCAAGCATAACTTAATCATTAAATTTTTTATTTAAACATCCAACTCACACATCTAGGTGATAAAGTAGGGTTTGAACCCTAGACCTTATAGTCCAATAATTAATTAGACTTTTTTTAACATGTGAGTTATTCAAATCTTTAATACTTTAATAAAAACAAACACTACAAGAAACAAATAATATCTAGCATGAAGCAATTTAGTATATATAAAATATCTATAAAATAGAATGCCACTAAAGGTGGGTAATATCTTATTTAATCATATTATTCTACGCTAAGAATATATTAAATAAATATATTTATCAAACTATCAATGAAAATATCTTTTAACATAATATGTATTATATCAATTTAATGGTTGCATCAGGGACAAGATGTGTTTCGTAGCTTCCCTATTGCTAATTGAAATTTATAATTAATAGTCTCTATTTTATTATTTAAAACTACTAATTCATGTTAACATTATATTTTGATATTTTAGGAGGAAATAACCTAATTGCAGCATATATGTTTTTTTTTTATTTGGGTACAAAACTATAGTAGATATTGTGATCCATTAAACAACACAACTATAATTTACATGTGAGAGATTTAAAAAGGCAAAAATAAGTGAATTTATAATGAACCCTTAAATTTATAAAGAACAAAATAATTGTCATTATAGTAGTGGAAGTCACGCTAAAAATAAACTCTAATTAAATATCAGAAGTAAAGAAAATTCATCAAAACAAAATGCCTGTAATATATATATATATATATATATTATTTTAAACTGATGGTAAATTTATTTCAATAAGTTGTACATAAAACAAATTTTATCTATTTTAGTAAAATCATATTTTATTAATTTTACCTTGTAAATAACTAACTAAAAAAGTGTTGCTTAGTGTAACATCTTGAATTTTTAAATTTTGTGATTAGCTATTAATTGAGAGTAAAGGGGTAATTAGTATGGAATTAGAGATTTGAATGGTTATATGATGATTTGACTCAGTGGAATGTTGTATAAACAGATATAAGTGGAAAGAGTGTGTTTGGGTCACAGCAAATGCACCTAGCAAGAATAAATCTTACTTTACGACGCATGGACCAAAAAATGACCCCTTAAGTCATAAAATCTGGGTGATTTTCAAAAGGTAGAAATAAAAAATGCAGGAGAGGAGAAGAGAAGAAGGATTGAAGAGCTAGGAAAAGCTATTTCAGGTCATTAGAAGGTGCTTCTAATCAATAACTTAGTCGGTAAGCTACATATAACCCTTACTTTCAATTCTATACAAATTTATCTAAAAATGAGTTATAGAGAAATTGAATAAGTAAAATTTTAGGAGTTTGATTCTTGCCCAATAGTAATGAAAAGGTTATTAGAAGTTAAGTTAGAACTTTATGACTGGTTTAGAGTTGAACAATTGAGTTTTGAACTCGTAGGCTCAATTTGGCCTTAAGAGAGAGAGATTTTAGGGTGAAAATCCGATTTGAGTGAAATGAGACTTGTTGAGGTGATGTAAAGAAATAATCGAGTAGTAATGAATTTAGAATGGATATATAGAAAAGAATATACGGCTAAATATAGCCATAAGTAGTGATTTTATATTTTTGGTCAAAATGGACCAAATATCTAAAATGTGCCAAATGTGTTCAGATCGACATATTGGACGTATGAGTTGAGAAAGGAAGCTTGTGATAAGTTGTTGTGATAGTTGAAATTTATGGGTAACCTTTCTAGTCACAGAAGGGTTGAGGTAATCGAATAACTTCCTTTAACTATTCATCATAATTGTGTGTGACTATGCTATGTAGTGCGTAAAAGTATTTTGAACTAAGCTTGTTTTATAGCATTGTGTGATTATTGTATGAAAATGACTTTTGAGTAAAGAATTGAGTAAGGAAAATGTGATTTTAAATGGTATGTAATATCTATATATGTTATATATGAGAAAGTGTATAAAGTGATGATTTGGAACTTATATGGTTCAAAAAGTATGATCATAGGAGTGGGAGTTCACCTGAGTAGAGAGGTGGTGATAAGACCATATGGTATATTCTTTTTAGTGCCCGAAGTGGTGAAATGAGCGTAAAAGTGATGAAACGTTTGATATAAGTGTTGTTTGAGATGCTATATGTGATATAAATGTTATGTTAATAAGATTTGAATGATATATTATGCTTTATTTTCATATAGTTAATATGAGTGAGTTATTCTGTTGTTGAGATTTTATCTCATCCTTGTGGTTACATTTTTACAGGATATAGCAGCAATCAGGGCAAAGGAAAAGAGTCTGGGCCGGCTTAGAGTGTTGAAGCCATGTGAACTCAGAGTTTGTGTAATAAACTAATCTAGTGTGAATTTTATGTATATGAGTTGCCATAAAATTTTATGCATGTTTTGAGTTGTGATTTGTGAAATCTTAGCCCAATTGTGTATATATGTGATGAAATGAATCAAGGGCTAAGATTTGTATGAGTTTGTGTATATATGTGGTAAATGTTATAAATGTTGGTGAATCTTAAGCCCATGTGTGAAATTATAATGAAATGAGTAATTTAGGGCTAAGATTGAATTGTGAATATGTTATGGATGTGGTTTTATGTGAATTTGTGGAGAAAAGGGCCAAGTGGGCCAAGTTTTACCAAATTATAGAAAATTGTGTAAAATTTATGAAATGTGAAAATTGGCTAATACGGGGTCAGATTTTGATATATCTATATATATATATATATATATATATCAAAGTGATATATTGTGGTCAATCAAGTGAATTAGGTCCTTTTGGCCTTAATTCAAGGCTTTGTGTGGTCTAATGAGAGAAAGGGATTAATTTGAGCACTTGGATGCATAAATTTTTCAAAAAAAGTGTCCTTTTTGCATTTGGATGTCCAAAATTTGATCAAACTATTAGATCATATCCAAACCTATCTCATTAGCTAGCTTATGAGATAAGTTTCGTGTGGACGCTTAAATTACTCCGATCGAACATCATATTTGAAAATGGTGCATCTCGAAAGTTCATCATTTCGCTATCAAAATGACAGCAGAAATTTTAGATTGCATATCACGGCGCATGACACAAAAGGTTGGACATATGGCTTTGTACCACATGCATGGTGCACATACTGCACGCTGTAACGCATGGCCCATTTTCTAACTTGATATTATTAATTTAAGTGCTGCAATGATAGAGATGAATGTATATAATTTATTTCTGCTGCATATTGCTCTAATTACATTATGATTTTGTAAAATAAGTTTTTAGCCAAAGCTTTTCAAATAAATTGTTTAATTATTGATTCGTGTGTTTAAGTGGTGATTTTATTAATCTTATTTTATATTTGGAGGATATAGGAGAGGGTTACAGTTAGTACATAATTTTATTAAAATTTAGAATAAATTTATATATGAATTCAATTAAATTTTAATCTTATAGTTTTTTTAGTGTTGCAATGCAGTACAGTATCATGCTACAAATTAATTCATTGATAAAAAGTGCAAAGACTCCAATGTTTTATAAAAAAAATCAATGGTTTAAATTTTTTTTTTTCAAATCTCAAATTATATGATTAAACTTGTGTATATAAAAAAAATAAACACAATAAGAGGGTTCTAATTATTGTGAGAAGCTATGTTTAAGTAGAAGATGAAAGAGAATATCACAAACATAGTGCAATATTTTTCTAATCCAAAAAATATATTATTTTTCCAATTGCATCATCAATTTAGGATGCAATACGATCCAATTGCTCTTCATTTAGACCATGTAACCCAAATCCAATAAATATATATTTGACTGAAGGTCCCTTGACAAATTCAAATGTTAATATGTGCATCATAGATCCACAATGTAACCTGGAGTACTACAATATAAACCCTAAGCCTTCTTGCCTTAGCCATGCACCTAACCTCCCATTCCAACACTTAATAGGTGGAAGTTTGGAAGATAACATTCTGTACCATGAATAAAATATTATTAAATAAACTAACTAAAGCTAAATGAAATCTCATCATGAACCTTACCTCATCCAAGTGATTAAGAGTAATTTAATACCCACCTAAAAATAGATTCATGGATGTTATAGGAATTAATCAAATCTAGTCATGTAAAATGAAATAATAGCTAATACCATTTATTTATAATCAAATCCATAAGCTTTGAATGAAATAGTGACATTGAAGTGTTGATAGCATAAACATTCTTCTCCTTCATTTTATTTCACTAATAGCCTATGAAGTTTGGCTAGTCAATTGTTTTATGTCTCAGGAACCTAAAATGATGGATGGAACCTATCTCAAGAAGCAACTTTACAATATTAGATAACATGACGCTAATTTTGTAAGGATGATTCGTTGTCCAATACAATCTAGAACACTGGGAGACCCAAATTTTGAAATTTCATATATTTTAAAGGGCTACAATCTTTCTCCAAAACGTCTCACAAAATGCTTCTAAACAATTACAAGGATCTGATCATTAATGGGATCTAAATTGTAAAAAGAAAATACAAAAGTCATAAACACTTACTCCTGTATCTTAGAAGACCAATTTAACATTGTTGGATTCTTTAAATATATTTCAACCTGGTAATCTCTAAACATGAATCACCCAAACCACAATGCACCAATCCTTTTTCGTGTTGATGTTATGAATGGCATAGATATTAAATTTAGAAGTTGTAGGTAGTATGAATAATAGTCGAGAGGAGAATAAACCTAATGTGGTTACATGAGCGAGTCATACGTGAATGTGTGAAATGTGCTATTAGCCTGACTTAACAATTTATAATTGAATAAAGTTGAAATGGAAGGGAAAATGAAAGGGAGATTTTTAAAAATTAAGATAATAGATATTAAAAGTTTATTTATGAGGATAGATATTTAAGGTGATCCTAGATAATTTGAATTCAAAAATAAGTAATTATTGAGGATATGTGCTTTAGAAATTCTGCTCAAAATTAATATTTTTAAATAGTACAATACTAAATATATATACCGACCTACTGAAATTAATATTTTAAAGTGCAAGTAATTGATGGTATACAATTTTGTGAATAAAAAAAATGCATACTTTACTATTTTTGCTGTCATAATCATTTTAAAAAATTAAAAGCAGTATAAAATAAGTAGATATCTATCATCACAAAAATAAATAGATATCTATAATTATTATATTTATAATTTTTTTAAATTATGATAATAGATCTAAATACTCAAACATAGATTTTTTTTTCTAAATATTTGAATAGATATTAAGTTTCAAATATATATAGTCGATTATATGAACCTTGATTTTTGGCATATCTTTAAGATAAAGAGAAATTTTAAATAGATATATATTAATTTAAATTCAAATATAATCATATTTGAATTTCAAATAGATAAAACATGATTTTTATATACATATAAAAATTAACAATTCATCCCGCACCTAACTTCAAACTTCAATAATATATTTTATATACATATAAAAATAATAAACCATCCCAAACCTAACCCCAAAACTGACTCTAGAGTATAGAATAGCAGGAAAGATATCTCAGAGCACATAATTGCAACAAACCTAAAAATATATATATGTATATATATATATGTATAATGATAATTTTTGTACTTGATTGTAACTGTCACACTTTCATATGTTTTAATTAAATTTCTTGGTTGCTACGATTGTATAATTTCACTTCCATTTATTAACATTTTTTAAGGAAATGCTAAGAGTAAGGCTAATGGGAGAAGCAGTGGAGACTAGAGGCTCTTAACTTCACAAGTTAAGTCCCTAGCTAGTTATTTAGCTATGTAATTGAATATTTAATATTGCCAACGCTAGAGCTTGTATTGTTAATATACCTTGTCATTTACATGTAGCCTCATTTGTAGATAAGGGCATTTTTTATTTGAAGCCTCTTATGTTCTTTTAATTTAAGGCAAAATGTGCAAGTGTGCGATTAATTTATGATTGTCAAATGAATTAGCCTATTGAGAAGTTAAGCATGCATGATTTGATTGTGACTTATGTTGCTTATGGTTGTGATGACTAATGGCTATTTTTAGAGGAGAGACACTTGATTAATAAGTTGTAAATGTGACAAGCATGTTATAGTCCCAAGTGCTCTAGGATCCTCATTTGATACCAGCGAGAGCTGTGACTAGAGTCATTAGTTAGATTTCATAATTATATCCATATGGGTGCTTGGAGCATCTTAATCAAAGGTCAAGGTAAGTTATTAGGTGATTTAGGGAGTTTGGATTTCATGCTATTTAATTATATGCTGTTAAGAGGTTTCCACCACAGTGAATGTGTTATTAGTTGCAACAAACGTATCAGTAGGAATGTTATTAGTTGCAATACCATAGGCCATACCTTAGTTGTGACAAACTATCTCTTTAAGGTTAGTCACGATAGATGCACCTAGATTTCCATAATATCTAGTTTACCCTTATTTGAATTCATCTTAAATGCTTAACCAATTTTCCATGTTTTTGCAAACTCTTATACTTTGATTTTAAGTGTCTTTAGGAATGAATTCTTTTAAGCACACTTTTAAATAATTTTTGGAATTCTAATATTCTAAAATAGTTTTGAGGACTTGATTTAATTAATTGTAACCATGGTTGATCCTTCATTGCAAAGGTTGTTTAATTATTTTAATTTTAGTGTTAGTTAATGATAGAGGTCATTACAAACAATGTTTAATAAAAACATTTTGAAAATCACATCCCAACTTAAAGTCATATTTTCAAAATCTTTTAAGTTTAAACACACAACGAATTAAAGTTGTCTAACAACTTGAAGCATTGGGTAATCCTAAAATAGGATTATCCACCATATTAGAGATAAACAATCATTTGCTATGACTTAGGCATGTAACACTACTTGTCTTCACAAAAAAATTCATCAAGCATTTCAACTTTAAGAGTCAACACTCTAATTCAATTTCATCATTCATCTAAGATTAACAGCATCTAGAATCACATATCTACATCAACAGCTCTAGCCTAAACCATAAGCCCCATGAGCTAGATTTAAAAAATGACTAGGCAAACATGATTCAACAATATCATGACATAATTTCCCCACAATAAATACACACACACACACACATGTGTATATATACACATGTGTTTGTATACATATATGTAACATGTAGCATAAACCCTCTACACAAGATAACTTAAAGGCATTACAAATTAATCACAAATTGTTTGGCTCTAGTTCCTTCCCTTTGTCACTAATCGATCCCTTATGTGTAAAATATCAAAACCAAAGGGTGAAATAAACATTTTAGTAACTATGAAATCCTAACTTCAAATATATACAAGTATAAGTAGTAAGGCCTTTTAAAGAAGGTAAATACAAATATGCAGGATGTCATATATTGTTGGTGCTATAAACACTCCCAAAACAAGTATCCTCGACAGAGCCAGAATCACACCTAACTCCCATTGAAGTAGGTGCCATAGCTATGCAACACTAAGAGCTATCCAAGTGTTGACCATGCCACATAGTCTTTTGTATACTTTCTCCCTTTAGGGTGAACTTCTACCGTTTTATTTTACAATCATGCCATCATGTTCACAAGCACAATCATGCATAATAATATATTTCCATATGCCAATGTAATCATGCTTTTTGATCATCACACTCAATTTCATAAACATATGCATATTTCTCAAATTGAATTCTCATAATTCTCAAACGATTCTCATAACTTACAATATAGCATAATTTACTTGATTTAACTACATGTTTCAACAAATTATCTCATATCCACTTTACACATTTTTTAAAGCATCAAAAGAGAATTTTTACACATAAACATTCTTTCACAATTTCTTAATACCGAAAACACTTAAAATATGCAAATAATGAAATTTAGATTTCCAATTACCTCTACCCCTCTAGTCAATCAAAAAGGAAACTCATGGACAAAATCTAATTCCAAGCTCCCATTCACTCCAAGAGTTCAAGAGACTTAGTCTATAATTTAAACAACTTAGCAACATCAATTCACTATCAAAATCATAATTTTCTCAAATATCCCTTCCACTTAAAAATCCCAAAATTTATTTTACATATTTAGATTCCAATAAGCCTAACCAAACCAATTATTCACTTACTTAATCCCAATTTTCTCAACTTTGGGTTCTTCTAACTTTCTCAAAGTTAAAATTAAATTCAAACTAAAAATTCTAAACTAGCTAAATCTCAACTCCATCTCATATATAATCATAACTCTTAATTTAATTTTTACACAATTGAATTTTAATTAACCATCTCAAACATCCGTTTAATTACAAACCCTAACCTCAAATCTTTTAAATATGCAAATCTAACATCTAAACTAATTAAACACTTAATTTAACTCCAATAGCATATTTAAACTCAAATTAATTGGTTAGAACTATCCCAATTTCAAAATTATAGGAACCCTACTTCTCCCACTATTAAAGATTCATAAAATAAAGAAGAAAATATGCTTAAAAAATATTTAAGAAATTTACCTAGCCTCAAAAATTTTCAAATCATCCTCAAAGGATCATATAATAGCACCTATATCATCTTAAAAATTTAGAATAAGATTAATTAAATTGTTAAATTAATTAATCTAGGTCTTAAATAAATTAATTAGGATAAGTGGATGGCCTTTAGGTCCATTGGAACATATAGGAGTTATTGGGTGATTTTGGGCTCAAATTAATAGGCTTAAGTAAGGTTGCCATTTTAGGCAATCCATGCGACAGCTGGTGTTATGCATCATGGCAGACACTATGAAATTTAAATTTGTATAGAAGATTGAAACATGAGTATTAAGCGAGAGTGAGTTAGAGCTCTATTAGGGTCCGGCTTGGAGGGTGCTTGGAAGTGTTTTGGGGCCATTAACTCTTTGGGTAAGTTTCTTTTCTCCTTCTCTTGCCTTGTTTATGTGTTTTCTTCTGAGTTTCTAGGGTGTTAAGATTCTATCCAAACCTTTAATGAACATGCAATCATTTTAATGACTTCAATAGAGTCTGTGGGTGTTAAATGCTTCTAGACATGGATTTTGGTTGTTTGCAGCATTTAATGCCATTAATGGTGAGTTTAAAGTTAACTTTAATGTTAAATAATCAAGTTTAAGTAAAGAGTTTAGCTAACATGTTTATTAAACTTAATAGAAGTTAAATAAGCTAATAGAAGTGAGAAATGGAGTTGATTTTAGTTAATTATGCTTAATAAGGCTATTAGGCATTAATCATGATTAAGTATTAATTAATAACAATTAGTCATTAATGATGGCTGTTAATCTTATTCTATAGATTATTGTTTGTGGAGCTTGTGGCGGTAGGAAGCTCCCTCAGGAAATCCAAATTGTACTCTTATGGGTGGTAAACCCAAGAGTTGTGGTAATTGAAAATTTAATTTTTAGTATGTAATTGTGTTTGCGAGTAGTAATTTTTGTGTGTGTTTGTGTATTTTGATGGCATGGAATATGTAGTAGAAGCATGAATATGACTAATTGCTTTGATGGGTTGATATCTTGAGTTGTAAAGCTTGCCTTTATAGTGTTGAAGTTATTATCGGTGGGATTATGTGTCAGATGATTACATGAACATGGATTGATGAGTTTAAATTGAGTATGAGTTGTGTAAATACTGTATTTTGTTTAGGCATTTTTAAATGTAATAATAATAATAAATTTAACAAAAAAATAAAATTTTAATAATAAAGATAAAATGAAAAAATTAAAAATATTTTTAAATAGGGATTGATTTTATTTTAGCCTAGGTAATCTTCCATTGGCCAGGATTTTATTTCTTTTAGTTAGTTAAAAAAACTAAAAAAATATAAAAATTATAAAATTGAAATTTAATTCTTTTTAAGAGTTAATTTTCAAAAAATGATGAAACATAGAAAAAAGAAATATTAATTCTTCATAAGAATTATATTTCAAATAAATGAATAAATAAATATAAAAAGAATGAAATTTAATCCTTTTAAGGATTATTTTTCAAAGAAAAAATAAAGGAGATAAATAAATTTAATTTATCTTCAGAATCAATTTTGAAAATAGAAGAGAAAATATTGCTTAAATTTTTTAAAATCTCTTCACTAAATTATCTTACAATCAAAAAATTATGAGAATCAACTTCTTAAAAATTAAATCCTTTCAAATTCTTTTAAATATGGTTGGTTCCCTTAATATATATATATATATATATATATACTTACACCTAAAAAAATCTAAAAAGCAATTATAATTAATTTTTTTAAAAAGGGAATAATAAGGGATGGTAAAATGTGGTTTGCTCCAATGTTTCACTCAACCCTAAATTCTTCAATTTATTTAGGAGGAGCAGACTCACGTATGAATGAGAAGAGCAAGTAGAGCAAGTAGCCCAGGTCGTATCTCAGATTAGAACACAACACTTAGAGGCAAACATGCAAACAAGCTTTTGACCTTTTGGCCTCTTATACAAGCTGTAGACAAGGGATACCTTGTATCCATTTCTATGGATGTCGGCGATAAAGAAGGGTGACTCGGTTAATGAAAGACAATGCCGTGTGTTGAAGGAGAAGGTTGAATTAGGTCAGATTTCACAGATTTATGTATGGTATTCTTCATCTATATAAAGACTGAAGTGAGAAAGGGTTGGGGATGATCGATAAGCTTTGAGCATGAGAGAGATTTAGAGGGATCCAAATTGGAGGCAGATTTATTTTTATTAAGACACATGGTAAGAGAGTTTTGAGAGATTGAGCAAGATTTCTAGAGAGAGTCATAGGAAAAGGAAGGTTAAGTTTGAAGAGAGAATTGAGAAAGCTTGAAGGAGATAGGGCAGGAGATGATCTGAGCTTTGAGATGGAGAGAGATTTAGGGAGATTTTTGGAAGGATTGAGGCAGAGAGAGTTGGAGGCAAGCTTTAGAGAATGACTAAGAGCTAGTAGAAAGACATAAAGTTCAACATAGAGTGAGCATTCTAAGATATAAGCATCCAAACAAGACTTAGATTCAAAGATTGAGAGAGGTATAGGTTAGATGCAAAGGAAGCTTTTAGAAGAGTTCAAGCTGGATCAGAGGAGGATAGAACGATAAGGATATTTTAGGATCTATAGTTTAAATGAGGCAATATTTAGATTATGTCATCTCCCTTAATCTCAATTCATCAAAGAACACCATATAATTTTTATGAGGGCGTGAAGTGATGGTATTAAAGATTCAAGAATCTAATATTTTTATGCGTTTGATAAAAGCCTATGGGTAATTTGTGGGATTGGCTTTAGCTTGAAGCCACGTCTATTGTAGCTATGATCTTGTTTTGATCTATTTAAAATGTATAAGGGAATGCGCATGATCTTCATTTTCCAAGAACAAAAAAGCTCTAGAATAATGGCTATACCATGATGCTTTGGGATAGATGCTCCTATTTTATACCATGATGCTTTGGGATAGATGCTTCTATTTTCTTCATCCAGTTGCTACTTTTCTAATTATGTTTGACTTGCCTTTGATGTATTCCCATGTTTGACTTGCATTTTCTAATTAAATTTTTCATGATTTTTGGATCTATTTTACCTTGTTAAGTATGCTAAGTTTTAAAGGCTGGTTCAGAAACATTCTGTCACCCTGACAGCTCACTTTGTTGAGTTTTCTCCATTTATACCTAGGTGATCCTTGCACAAAATTTTGCATAAATATTCCTCTTCTTGTTTTGTTTGAGGTATAAAATTGTCATGATTTTTGGAGCCCATTTTCATGGTCAAATATGCTTGTTTTGGAACTGATCGTGAAAAGCTTTCCTCTATCGATTTGTTACAGCTTAATTCATGTATTTTTATGTGCTGAAACAGAGGTGAATTTAGTCTGAAATTTTGTATTCATGACACTCTCTAACTATAGTGTGACACATAAAATTCTTAGAATTTTTAGATTTCATTTACCTATTCAATTACATTGGTTTCTAATAGTCGATCAATAAACCTCATGTCAATTTTAAAGCTTAATTGGTGAATTTTTCTCTTTTTGTACAAAGGCACTCTTGACTAAATTTTTGTATTCATATTTCTCTACATGTGCAATTTGACGTATAAAATTTACAAGATTTTTAGAATTCATTTGAAGAGTCAAATACAATAATTTTTAGATGATAGGTAGCATAATAGGGATATTCTTGAATAACCAATATCACAAGAGAAAATTAAAATCTCCATAAAATGATCCTCTGTTATGTAAATTAATAAGATTTTATAAGTATGAGGATCCAATTTATGTATATTAAACATGGGTTCCAATGGCTGATTACTTACATTAACAATTTTGTTCTTATCATTTCCCAAATATGATTTAAAAACAAAAATTAAATGGTATCATGCGAGATTTGAAGAATCTCTATAGATATTTAAATTAATTGCCTTATCATGTGGAATAATTAATTCTTGTAGATGTTGCAATTATTAATTTATATAGTAAATAAATAAACAAATTTTGTAAATAATAATGTAATAAACATAAAAAAACTAACTAATTAGTTATTTAAAACAATGTATTTGAATAATAAACGATTAGATCTTTTGTTCATGTGAGATTTTTGAATCTCTATAGATTTCTAAAATAATCTTATTATCATATGAGTCAATAAGACTCTGTAGGTATAACGATTAATTTTTTTTAAAGAAATATATAAACTATATACATAGATAATAAATCAAATAAATTAAAATATATTTAAAAAAATATTGTTTAGTCCTTTATTGGGTGAGGATTTTGAATCTTCACAGATATTTAGAATAATCATATAACCATACAAGTTAATAAGGCTTTGTAGATATGACGATTAAAATTGTTAAAAAAACATATATACAAGCTTAAAAAATTATTAATAATACTTAAAAATATAGTCTTGCTAAACTCTTTTATCATGTGAGATTTTAAAATTTTTGTAGATATTTAAAATAATTGTATTATTGTAAGAGCCAACAAAGCTCTGCAGGTGTAGTAGTTAAATTTTCAATAATAAAATATAAAAAAATAATTTTAAACTCTTTTCCTTTTTCTCATTTCAAAATTTTAAAAATTGAGAAAATAATTGAAATTAAATTACTTTTTATAATTTAAAACATGGATATTAAAATTTTAGAAAATTATTTTATTTGCAAAATATTGAATTACTTTTAATTAATTTCTCTTTAAAAAAATATTTTCACCAACAAATTTATAATTTTGAACTATATGGACTTTAATCTCTATCGTAGGGTATATAGGCCTTAGAGTCTGATTCTGTATCAAGTCTTCCTTTGTAAATAAATAAATATTTCTCATTTTATTATTATCATTTTTATATCAAACATGTGAATAAGAAAGGGATAATTAAAATAACTTTAAAGTCATATTAATTTAGTACAATTAACTTTAGGTAGCTGTTCTCATGAATGAGATGTTATGGGGTGCCTAACACCTTCTTCACACTCAATTGACTCCCGAATTTGTTTTTAATTTTGTAGACCATCCTTATCTCCTTTAAATGGTTTCCCCATATTTTTCTCAAAATTTTGCTGGTTTAACACTTGCCCTCAGTACAAAAATCACACAATTCAAATAAACTAAGTGTGGTTAAGGAGTTAATCTTAAAACCAACTTAGGAAACAAATCATTTAAATCACTAAGCAAATATACAATTGCAAAGTAAACATTTAAAACCTTAAAAAAAATTATAAGTTCTACCTATAGCGCACGGAAGCAAGCTAAATGAAAGTGAATTAAAAAGATGCTGTCATGATAGCAATATAAATTGCTGTCATGATAGCAATATAAATTGCTGTCATGACAGCCCTCCCGGGCCAACTTTCGGGAGGCGCCGTTTTGCCATTCGATCTCCGATCTAAGTGATTTTAAAGCTCATACGTCACATTCAAAGGGTACTATAAGTGTACCAAATTTTAAAAAGATCCAACAGTTGAATTAAAAATTAGACATGTTAAAAGATTGGTCATTTTTGCTGTCATGATAGCTAAAAAGCTGTCATGACAGCACCTCTAGACTAACTTTCGGGGTGCACCATTTCATCATTCGACCTTTGATAAGAGCGATTCCAAAGCCCACATGTCACTTTTAAATAGTACTATTAGCATACCAAATTTTGGAAAGATCCAACGGACGGATTGAATTTCATGCATGTTGCAATATCAACAAATATTGCTGTCATGATAGCTCCTCCAGACCAAATTTTGGAGTGTGTCGTTTCTCCGTTTGGTATCCGATCAATGTGATTCCAAAGCCCACCCAAAACTTATAAAAGGTTTTACTTGTGATCCAAATTTTAGAGAAATCCAACGGTCGAATTAAGATCTGGACATCTAGATGCAAAAGTGTAGTTTTTTGGTAAAAACTATTTTCAAAATTATCCAAATCTCATCCTAATGGTCACAAATTTGTGGGAACACTTTGGACACATCAAATAGGACTAAAAACACCTGATAGAACATTTAAATGATAGAAAAACCTTTTATACCAAAATTTGACCACCCGGGTGCCATTTCCCAAAATAGACCCTAAACCCCTAAAATGCACAAATCACACAAGAGTGGCCAAAAATTATTCCAAATATCATAGACACATATGAATACACACACTAAAAATTTTCACTTGGCTCAGAGATCTTTGTGGGGCCTATGTACCCACTCTCTCTATCCAAGGTGTATGTTTGCCCATAGCACACCATTTGCAATGCAACCACTTTGCATCTGCTTGTGGAATCACATATATACTAAAATAAATATTTTCTCATAGTCGAAACTTGGTCTACTAAATGAATCCATCAAAACCACACACCATAGACAAGTTTCCTAGCCACAAGTCTACAAGCAAACAAAAATTCATACACAAGTCATACAATCCACACATACTCACACACATATACATAATCATATCCTATTGGCACCCTAATCCTAAATACATTACAATAGATTTGCTCAAAAGAAATGGGTTGTAGTTCTTTACAATTCACAAACAACCCCTAGCTTTACTCCTTTCCCCATCCTCCACTGGTTCCTTCGCCTGGACCTGAAAATATTGAAAAAAAAGGGGGAGACAACTACAGTTTCAGTAACAGAGAAATCTACATTGATTATTATAAAGTAAGCCATAATTGAATAAACAAATAATAAATTCAACATAATATATAATTTAGCCATTTAAAATGCATGAATGCATGACATAGGCCGATATGGCCTTTCATGACCAACAGAATGCCCCCTAGCACTCTTTAATTTGCAAGTAAACCTTATACCTACTTATACCTCTACAGGCACAAAACATAATCTAATGCATGATCTAATTCACTGAACTACCTATGCCCCTTCGACACGAATCCTGAGCAGTCAAAGCTAACTCCCTCCCAGAGCCAGCTCGACTTACTCTTCATGTGAGGGTTACCTTGGCCTAGGCACTCAACCTCACACTTTATATGTTAAATTCCCTCCCCTACTGAGAGGTGTCAAACACTTAATATACTAACCACTTTAGTGCACTGAGCCCACAATACGTAAGGCAACACTGAGTACTGGCAGTGTACTATACAATATCAAAAGTCCACACCTTCTCAGAGAATATCAAAAGTCCACACCTTCTCATTGGTGAACTCCCACCGAGATCATGCCTTTTATTCGTTTCTACCTTTCTCGAGTATTGATCACTTCAACACTCTAAGATAGTATAACATTTATAAATCTCCTTTAAACAGTTCCTTAGCCTATCTAAGGTATCTTACTTAGTTACACTTCCTTAAGTGCAACTTCTATTCTTTATGATTACAATACATGCAAACAAATCTCGTTTTCATAAAAACATTGTTGTTAAACAATTAGAAAATATATTTGCACTATAATCAAAGTAGTACCCCTATAACCCTTTATAAAGCACATTTAATCTTTTAAAACATGTAATGCATGATAGCTAGTAATATTTATTCAAAAATAACTAAAACAAAGTAATAAGAAATATGAATTCCCCTGTTACCTCAACCCTTTAGTACCAAAAGGGTTCCTCTTGTACAAAATAGAATTCGGCTTGTTCCTTAACTTCCGAACAAATTTCACCAACAATCCCTATAACATATAAGTGATCCACATCACTTACCACGACAAATAGCATTAATGAAGACTATAACTCATACCACACAACTTAGGTCAACGAGTCATAATCTATCCTAATAGTCCATATATTAAACCAACTATTCACATAGTATTATTTAACCACCAAAACCATTTATTAGCCATCACTAGGCTAATTTCTAATTTATAAGTTTTAATTAATTAAAAACCTTCATTGAGTGTTACCAACTTTCACCATTAGCCCTTATAATGAAAACGAAACTTTAATTTAAATCTTATTGGGCTCAAATGACAAAATTATAACTAAATCAATAGACTTAAATCATTGAAGATCAAAACCCAACTTCTTGGGATTTGATTTGTTCCCAAAACACCTCTTTTCATCTAATTATCCACTCAAAACATTAGAACACCTTATAGAAACTCAAAACATCCTCTCTATGATCCAAAGAAATAAAAGTTTACAAGAATAAAGTCTTTGGGATCAAAATTTAGAAATTTTCTCTTCCAAAAATTTAAGAAAATCAAGAGGAAGGGAATAGAATTGAAGTAGGGAGTTTACCTATTGTGTTGTCGAGCTCACAATGGTCGCAAAGCCTCCTAGATCCAAGCCTAACTCCCTCTCTTTCTCTTCTCTTCTTCCTTTCTCCCTCTCATGTGTTTTGTTCTTTCCTTTCCAATTCAGTTTTTGTGTTCTGTTTCTGTTTAAAAAAGCTAATATAAGACTTTGGGGAAAATTTCAAGAAAGGGCCCAACATTTTTTATTATAGCACAAAAGCCTGGGTCAACTTTGGTAATTTTTTCCATATTTAAAAATAAAATAAAACCCAACTTTTGCTAAGTAAAATTCAAACTTTGGACCTCTATCAAATTATTCTAAATTTTAATTTAATTATAGATATTTTATTTTATTTTTTAAAATAAATTCGATTCTTAAAATTTTTTGGGATGCTACAGCTAGCGACTCCTATTTTATTGGTTTATACTCCAAAATTCAAAACATCTGCTCTTATGAGTTCGCGTTGCATTTTGGGTACGACAAGCTGAATATGCAATAATTGATATACACTACTATAAAAATAGGCTTATTTGACACTTATTTTTTTAACCTTATTTGACGCTTATTAAGCATCAAGTATTTATATGTCATATATAGTTTTTGTCCTTATTTGATAGTTTTTAACAATCAAATAAAGTGGATTTACTTAACAATTAATTTAAACAAGGGTCAAATAAGGCAATTTTATTTGATGGTTATTTTAACCATCAAGTAAAGTCACTTTATTTGATAGTTGTATAAAATAACCATCAAATAAGATAGTTCTATTATTTTTTATTATATATAGTTATTTTCTATTAATTTTTATTTTTTAATATTAAAAATACAAAAAATCAAATTAAAAATTGTAATATAACAATATGGCAACAAGCTATCATTAATCATGAAAAATTACAATATGACAAATTGGCTCAATCTCTCATGTTGCAATAACAAGTTGTAAATAGGCTCAATTAGCCTCAAAATCAACGAAGAGAGTGATCAAGAACCTTCTTCATCAAACATTAAACAAAAGTTTATTGGTCTCACTACTAAAGACAATAGAATGAGCATGCATATCTATACAACATGTAACTCCAAATAAGAAGCAGTTGTGAATGGCTTATTAAATAATAGGACAAATATTAAGGGCATAATTTTGTATCTTCCATCACGTTCTTCAATGAGCAAATGACTAACGAAGAAATTTTTGAGTTGAGCATTCATTTGATTCTTTTCCCATGTACATGCACACAATACACCCCTAAAAATCTAGAGAGAGAATGTTATCTACATTATATGTTTTTTATTGGAGATCTAGTGAGAAACATTTGCTAAGCCTTATCCTTGGTATTAACAAGTTTTTGTGTTCCTAGATACTTTGCATTAAGTTGAACCATTCATTAACAAGTCTTGATGGTAATATTTTCTATTAGTACAACTCAACTCAAGTTCAGAAAGCATTAGTACACCCTCACTAGAAGTACTTGGGTTACTCACTTACTCTTAAGCTGAATATATAATGATCCTAATTGGTGACGGCTTACTAAGAAGATTTATTCATAAATCACACTATTTTTTAGATATATTGTAAAAACTAGTGGGAAATCCCCTTACTAGCGGCCAAAAAGAAGAAAATGGAAAGGATGTAGAAATACCAAAAAGCAGTATAGCTAGAGAACCTGAAAGCAATAACCATAACTCCAATAGAAGCAATACTTGATTTTTGCTTTTCTAGACATTTATGTAGCCTATCTTTACTAATATCCTATAGAGCCATACTTCATTGGATTAATAATTGGAAAAAAAATAGAAATCTATGATAATGACTAAAGTTTAAAGTCATATAAATGGAACATTTAATTTGAGGAAAAGTAAAAAGATTGGATATATATCATGTCATTCACTAGCATGTCTTTATGCATTTACATCCAAGTTCAATACAGAATGTTTGCAAGAAAGGGTATTTAAATTTTAAAGGCAACTAACTTACCAGCTTCAATTTGTCATCAATTATCAACATTGGGTTTTATGTATCAAGGCCCTACAAATAAAACTATACGGTATAATAACAGTTTATGATAGAAAGATGAATCAATAGAAAAAATGTATAAATAAACTAGCTTCAATATCAAATAGTAGAGAAAAACATATGAGAGTAACAAATTCAGTTCCTTTGAATTCTAAAATAAATTTCAAAACATGATACGAGGTTATTTGGGCAAAAAGGACAAAAATTAAGCTTCATTTGCATAAGGTGTTATATTATCAATCACTTGCCATTATTCTATTAATTTAATTTTTTGAACATATTCTTCTTGATCCATGTGATCATGAGGTGTAACATGTGTAGCCATATTCCTGTTACATAAGTTTACAATAAAGAATACTATTCCATTATAGCTATAAAGAAGGAAGAAAGTTTGTGAATGGAGATAAATATAACAAATGCAAAATTTCACCTTCTAATTGTAGTTCTCTTTGTAACTTGTTCTTAGAAGGTTAGCCTTTAAAGTCTCCTCTGCCACATTGTTTCTAGTTTGGCAAAATAGAGTTTTGATCCCAAAATGGAGTTTCAACCTAAATCAGGTTAGAAAAAATCAGGTAACCAAATAAGAATTCTAGAATTTATATTCACATCAAGAGAGAGTGAGAAGGTTGTTGACTTGCTAAGGAACTTATTTACTAGAAGATTGACATGGATGCTAATCCCTGCCAAAAAGAGGTCCATAAGGTTAACTCAAAACAAATAGAAGCAACAAAGTAGGAGCTTTAGCGGACTGGTAGTGTTAAGGTGGGCAGTAGAAAGATGATATGGCTTTAGCAGCAACGAAACAAACGTAATGATAGATCTAGTTTTGGTGACAGCGAAAGAGGTGCAGTGTTGGATCTAGGTTTGGTGACAATGGAGGAGGCGTGATGATCAACTTCATTTAGATCAACAGTAGCACTAAGGTTAAGCATGTGTAGGGTGGCACCAAATGTAGGCTTGGGAGGAAGCTGCTGGGGTCCACGTGACTCTTATTTTAGGAAGAACCAAGAGTAGGTATTAAGAGATTAAGCATTTTATTTTAAATTTTTTCTATATCAAATATTTTATGGTTATTATATTTAAATGTCAAATCTATTTATCTAATATTTGATGCTTTTAGAAATAATCATCCAAGAAGTATTTTCTCTATCTCTACCTTAACTTATATGATGCTTTTTAATAATAAATGTCAAATATTCATTGATGTATTTGCTGTTTATTGTATATAACCATCAAACATTCTCCGCATTTGTTAAATTGATGTTTTTATTAAATAAATGACAAATATGAGGCATCATATTTAGCTAATTCTATCCTAGTAACATGCAAGTTCATGATTTTATTAACTAGAAATTTGAATGATTATAAGTTTGCATTTGCATATATTGAACTTACATGATCATAAATGGGTAGGAGCTCACTTAAGAAGCAGTAAGAAGGTGTAACAGCCTCAATTTTAATCTCAAATTTTTTTAAGTGTTAAAAAGGATAAATTAGTAAATTTGAGTAATTAACAAATTAATAATATTTTTGGACTATTAATGAGGTTATTAGGTCATTGAATAGCCTTGAAAGTCAGCTAAATTGGAATTCAAGTGGATTGAGCACCAAGTGAGGCCCAATATTGGTTCAGGCTTTATTGTGCCATCCACTATGGTGGATGCCTCATGCGCCACATCGAATGTGCAAAAATCTGAATATATCAGTTATGCATGTGTGTCAGAAATAGAGGGAGGAGAAAAGAAAAATGCAAAGGGCGACAGAAGAGGACGCTTTCTTTATTAGGGTTCATCTTTTGAGCTCTTGGAAGGCATTTTAACCTAGCAACACCTTAGGTTAAGTTTTCTTTCCTTTCTCCTTCCCCTATATTCAAATTTCTTAGGTTGTTGGTTGGGTTTAAATGTTTTTCTCATTCTCTCTCAAGTTACAACTAAACCTATTAGCTTAGTTGAAGCCTTGAGGAGTTAAATTAAGTTTTTAAACATTAGTTTAAGGATTTTATAGTAATTTAGAGTTTTGAGCCAGGGTTTCGACAAACCTTAAGTAAAGATTTGAAGATTAGGAGTAATATGTGGAGTGTTTTGGTGCTATCTAAGTCTATGGATGATAGATAAGGATAATGTTATGTATTGGGAGTGTTAATTGTGCTTAAAAGGGAATTCAAGATGTGTGGGTACCCAAATTTAGGCTAAAAGGGGGTTTAATTAGAGTTATAATTGATGATTAGTGTCTAATCTTGTATATTAAATATTGATCAAGCCTCGTTAAGCTAGTGGACTCCTAAGGAGTAGCTAATTACCATGGTAGCCCTTTTTTGACAAAAGAATTAAGATAACTGGATAATCTAGTCTTTTTACTTATATATTTAAGTGGTTATGAGTTTTGTGAAAGTATACATATATAAAATCTATTGTGAAAAATTAATGTTTTGCTTGTAAGTATTGGTGCTTTGGAAACTTGTGTGAAGTGGAATTGAACTAAAGTATTATTCTATGCTCAAAACCCTTTTTTATATTTGTTTGTATATGATTGCAATATCAGATAACATTTGAAATGTTAGCACTTATTATGTAACCTTTCTCAAGATTCACCTAATATTAGAAGGGGTTAATGCAATTATCACATCATATACCAAACTGAAGTCAAAGAAAATTATTTAAAATGCTTGGGAACCCAATACTTCTTTTAAAACCATTTGAAATCAATCACATATCAGATAATGCAAAGTGCAAAATGGTTTCTTGCATTCACCACTCCCAACATATGATCTAAAACAAAAGAAATAATGTTAGAAAAAGGGTCATGCGCCACAACGATTACCACATGTTTTGTGGCATATGGCACAGAGCTAAGGGCTCCCTATCTGTGCCATATGTCGTGGTGTGGACACTATGCATCATGGCGTATATGACATATTTTACTATCATTTTGATAGCTTATTGAGGTAAATTTCTGGTGTGCACTGTTTTCACATATGATGTCTGATTGGAGTGATTCAAGCACCTACACGAAGTTTATTTCATAAGCTAAATACTGAGATACGTTTGGATATGATTCAATAGTCAAATCTAAATTTGAATACTTGGATGAAAAAAGTTACTTTTCTTAAAAATTTCAAACACCAAAGTATTCAAATCACACTTTTTGTCTCATTAAGAACCAAGTTTAAAGGGGCTATTTGTACCTGATTGATAACAATATCATTGTACAAACACACATATTAAGACTTGGCTATTAAATCACCCATATACCACAATATAGGCATGTTTTTCATAACTATACATAATAACACATTTATGGCCAATCAATTCACCATTTCATCACAAAATCTTCACTACAAACATACTTACATTCATCTATATTTTCATATAACACAAGCCTAATCCCAAACCACTTTTCACCACAATTAGGCTAGGATTCATAACTCACTACACAATCACTACTTACACAGTCACAACACATTCACAACTAAATCTTAGCCTAATATTATATATTTCATCACATGTATCACATTTTCACACACATGGCTAAGAATTCTCAAAATCATCACTTTTCACAACTAAACACATGCATATGACTCCTATGTCAACTTATTAATCTATAGACACATAATAAAATCAAATTCATTACATAAGCTCTTGATTTTTTTTATGGCAATAACTCTATTATACTGGCTGTGAGTTTTTCCCTTTACCTGACTCACTACTCTGACTTGTAAAAATGTAACCACAGGGTGAGATAATAATTTTAGTGATAGAATAACTCACTACTACTAACTATCACAAGTAACTATAAACAAGTATTGTATAAACATAAACAAGTAAACCATATATATAATTTCACTTCATAAAAACTATTCTCACATAAAACATTCACCACTAGCACGATCAACTACCATCTAATTCTCTATATGACCCTGACTAAAACTATAGGCTCTTATTAGGCCAATACACACTCATTGATCTGAACGAACCTTTAATAGTAAAATTACCTAGCCAAAGGTGTTCTATCCCACTTCTAGACTATGATTTCGCATATCACACACAATGTGGGGGTGTTATTACTCTAATATTGCATCACACAGATGCTAAGGAGCTTAAATCTCCAATATCATACCTCACATAGGCACTAAGGAGATAATTTCCAACATTGCACCTCACTAAGCACTTGAAATTATCCAACATTACACCCTATCAGGCACTAAGGAGAATATATGCCATATGAACTTCTCACTACTTCTCCCTATGGGTAGACTCCCACCTCTTATGGTCATAGTTTTATAAATCACTTATTTACATCCAAATCCATATATATATATATATAGTCAAATATTTTTACAAAAATCTATTTCTTTAGAACCAATTTCTTGAAAACCCTTTTTCATGCACAACCATTTGTTTTCTTAAAACATGCATAATCTGAAGTTATTTCATGTAATAGCTATAATACTCACAATACTCACAAACAGTTATAATGGACAATCAAATAAAGTAAGTTATTCTGTTACCTTTACCTTTTTATCATAAGAAAGGGTTTACCTGTGGATTTCCTCAACAAGTTACATCCTCATATGCTTTCTCTCTCAAGATGTTTGCACCACATAGTAATCTATGCATAATTAGCACTATTATCCAGTTAATCAAATTGATCACAAGCATTAATTATCACCTAAAATCACATTTAACTATCCATTTCCTTTCAATCGGTTAATTTAGGTTCGTTACACCCTAATCACATCTTTCTATCACTACTGTCAATCCTAATGCACCTTTCTTTAAATTTTCACTCCCATTTCCTCTTAGTTTAGAATTAATTTAAGCTTACAACTTAAAGCTTTATCGTTTGACTCTAAACTAGTCGCAAAACCTTAATTCGATTCCTAAGAACCTTTTTATTATAGAAGGGTAAGAAACAAACCCCTTAAAATGTCCTGATTCAATTTCTCTATAACTCAAACAAAGAGAAATTAGGGTAGAATTGAAGCTAAAGGCAGTATGAAAGTTACCCGGTAAGCTACTAGTTGGAAATATCTCCTAAGATTTTGTAAATCATTTCCCTAGCTAAGCTCCTTCCTCTCCACTCCTTTCATGTATTCTTCTTCTTCCCTTATAATTTCCACGAGTTGACCATATTCTTATTAGCTAATTTTTGTGTCATGTGTTGTGACGTATGCAGCTTGTGCCACGATGCATGACACAGTAAGGAAAATCCTCGCCATATGCATCTACTTTACTTCAAATGCAATTCTTTCATTGGTATCTACTTATCCAACATTTCAAATAGTCAAAGCACCAAACTGTCATCTTATATCCTAATCACTCATTAATTACTAATTTGCCATCAATTAGCCATTAGTTTTAGAATTAAGAATTCAAGATATTACATATTATATGAGTATCCCTGATGAGTAATATATGTATGATTGAAATGGTATGAGCATGATCATTGTGAGAGGGTAGGAGTTCACCCTACTGTTGTAAGAGCTTATTATTAGATATAGCAAAACACCTAAGAGCGGGGGTGAATTGGATGTTTGAGGAAATTTTGGTTCTTTTAAAACCTTTTCAACAAAACTATGTTCAAAGAAAGATTTTGGCAAATTTGAGTTCTAAACTGTGTGTAAGAATGCTAAAGTTGTTTTCACAATATCAATATGTATATGAATGCTTATAACCAATTTCTAAGTGTAAGTTTGAGTAAGTAAGTAAAAATATCAAATTCAATTTCATTCACTAAAACATAGCATAAGCTAAGGTTGCTGAAAATATAAAGAGTTGAGGGAAGAGAGATTTGTAAACAATGGTTTATCCTAGTTCTACATCTAGTCCCCAAGCAACTACTTAATATTTCTTTATTATAACACAAGTTTGAGTGGGTGATTGCCACCTTAATACATCCACAAGTTTCGTTTAGGCACTTTTAAGCCTCTACAACAACTTACTCCACTAGTGAGCTTCTTTTCCCAATGGAACAATTTCTTTTGATTACAAGAAAAATCTCTCCCTCACTTTTACAAAGGATTTGAGTATGTGAATCACTCAATTGAAACTCTCTTTAAAAGTAATGATGAGTACAATGAAGCTCTAATACTTAAATGATGAAGATATATATAATCTTAGGTCAAGAATGATGATTTTCATGTAACAAGAGTAATATGATAATGAGTTTCATAGTTCAATAATTTCTGAAGTTAATATCATGTAAAGATCAATTTAGAGTATTAAATTTATAACTCATAAAGTGAAGTAAGTGTTAGAGATATCAAATGACTGTTTGGAGACGTTACACAGTAAATATAGTCATTGGTGCATTTTCTAATGAGTGTCCAGTGTTAATTCACATGTGTTTTAGAGGTTTCTTATGTGTAGGTGCAATATCTTATGAGTGACATGCTAAATCTGGCAAGAAAATGCATGTTGTAGAGCCTAGAAGATAAATCATGCAAGTGAGCTGTAACATCCCGAATTTCTAATCCTATGCTAATGACTGATTAGGGATGAATTAGTGATTTAATGTAGGGATTAGAGTTTTGAGTAGTGAAGTGATATATTAACTCATTGGAATATTATATGAATAGATATGAGTAGAAAAATGGGGTCTTGAAGTAGAGTGTGTGAGCATAGTGAGGATTTTCCTCACTGTGCCACTCACCGCGGCGAGTGGCAGATGCGCCAAGGCATATAGAGCAGAAATCAAATTAATAGAGACATGTTTAACTCAAAAAATAGAAGGCAGAAACGTGGGAGGAGAGTTCTGGTGTGGAGAAGAGCCAAGTCTATGATAGGGCAAGCTAAATTAAGAGCAAGGACGGTGTTTCTAACTCCTTACTTATCGGGTAAGTCACATACTGCCTTAATCTCTAAATCTACCTTATTTTCTCTTAGTTTTAACTAATGAGAAAGTGAATTCGGGAGTTTTAAGGAGTTGATTTCTTATCCAATAGTAATAGAAAGGTTCTTTAGAGTTAAACTAGTACTTTGTAACTGGTTTAAGTTGAAACGATAAAGTTTTGAAGCTTTAGGCAAGAATTGCCTTAATTTAGAGAGAGAAAAATTGCTAGAAAATGTTAAAGCTTGAAATAAGAGTGATTAGTGGTAAGGTGCATAATTGAGTGTGAAATGTGGATTTGATAGCAATTAGGTGTTTAATTGCAATAATTGGCACTTTTGGTCAATAAAGGAATTGACTCCGAATGCCAATTTTGTGTAGATTCTAGTATGTGATGCACAAATTACGAGAGAGAAGCTTGAATAGGGTTGAAGTTACATGAGTAACCCTTTCTAACGAATAGAAGGGTTGAGGTAACCATATAATTTATTATGTTTATTAACTATTATAACTATGTAGAAGTGAATGTTAAATGTTAAATGGTAAATTTATGAGTTTTAGTATGAATTTTGCATTGTGAAATGAATTCGATAAGTTATTAATTTCAATATATATATATATATATATATGTTGTGGAAAGGCATATAAGTAGTAAAAGTTGTGAAAGGGCATGATCATAGGGGGTGGGAGTCCACTCAGGATATGTGAGGTTGTGTGTGTGGAGATTTGTGAGTAAAAAATCTATATAGTCAGGTTGGTACCATGAGACATCCGGTGCAGCATTTTATAGGCTGTTGCCATAGGTAATTTGGTAAAGCATCTTATGAGACTGTTATTATGGGACATCCGGGCAGTTTGGCAACTCTCTAGTACCTGTTAAGGTGCGGTTAGGAGTTAACGACACCTCTATCACAAGTATGTGAAGGGTGAAACCATAGTCTGTAGGTGGGTTAGATTACCTTTGGCCTGGTATTTCTACCACTGAAAGTGAACTCAGGTCAACAAGTGATTAATCCAAAAGAGCCTATGGTTTTGTATCGAGGAGCTTTGGAAGATTGGTGGATAGTTGATCATACTGTGGTGTAAAAGTGTTTGAAATGTGATTCATATGTGAAAAAGATAATTTAGTATTGATATGTTTTATATATGTGCTATATAAGGTTTTCAGTTACTTTGGCATGGTTATTTATGGTAATAGACATTTAATGAGCTATATTTGGTTACTGAATTTTATCTCACCCATGGTTATTTACATTTTTCAGGTTTTGGTGCTAGTGGTTCAAAGGGAAAGGATATAGGCTGAGTTGATATCTCTTGCCTAAATCATTGTAAGATATCGTGTAATGAATTTAATTGATATCAGTCTTGTATATGTATAAGTTGCCATAGGATTTGTACATGTGCATCCAATATGACTATGGTATGCTTTTATGATTTTGAATTTCCTAGCCCTTATATATGTGTGAATGACGAAATGACTAAAAGGGCTAGTGGATGGATGGAATTATGTGTTTATTTGAGATGGGTGGAGATCACTTGCAGTGTTTTAGCCATACATAAGATTAAAGAAATGAAATATGAATTTAGCCCAAAGGGAGAAATGGGCAATTTACAAACCAAATTTGTGTATGTGTGTTATATTGTGCATGTGTATGGTCAATTAGGTGTATTTTCTCTATTTGGACTTGGTTAAGGCCCAAAAAGTGGCTAATGATAATTGGTTTTGAATTGAGACACTTAAGTGACAAAAATTTAATAGAAAATGGTCACTTTAGTGTCCAATTTTTGATAGAAATATCGAATTGGGATGAAACCAGTGTCATTAGTTAGATCTCAAAACAAGCTTTGTGTGGGCGTTTGAACCATCCTAATCAGACTTCGTATGTAGAAATGCCATACATTTGACAGCAAATTCAGATGTGTACACTACAGCGCATATACTTACATGCCGCAGTGCACGACACAAAGCGTGCGACTATGGCCTCTGTGCCATATGTTGCGGTGCATGTGGCATAAGCCGTGTCGCATGAAGTAAATTTTCACTTTATTTTTAAGTGGTGCACATGTTTTCTTAACCTCTGATGCACCAAATTTATATTCTTCCGCTGTGTATGTAATTGTGTATGGGGTTGAATAACCTAAATGATTATAAAATGTTTTCTAGAAATTTTTATTGGGATCCTAATGTTTTCAATAATTTCAACTCAAATATTTGAAGTAATTAGTGATTTTGTAGTAGAGCATATGGTAATGTCTGTAAAGGCATTACATGAGCAAGGTGTCTTCATGCGTGATTTGGACTATGAAAGTTATAGAATGAGAAATAAGGCTCTGGAGGTCATTTCTCAAGTGTGTATAGGTAGTTTCATGTGTGATTGAGCATTTAGAAGCTATTCAGTGTGAAAATAAGCTTCTGGATGGATTTTCATGTGTGGTTGAGAAGTGCTCTCATGCGAGTTTGAGTACTGGTGCTAAATCATGTGTGGTTGACTGTTGCTCTCACGCATGGTTTAGCTGCTTCGCTGAACACAACTTTATAATGTCCAAACTTAAATCTTCTTAAACTCTTCTTAGATCATCCTTTTCTTTATCTTTATGTTTTTCAATTATGAGTATAGCATGCAAATAATGACTTCAACTTTGTTCCTCTTCATGCTTACTCTCATCTTCACTTTGGACAACCTTAAATGATATATTATGAATAAAATGATTAATCTAAGTATCAATATGTATATATCTAAGTTATGAAAGATAATATACTATGAATACTTTTAGATATAGAATCAATTCAAGATAAGGAAAAATATGATAGTATAAAATGCATTTGATGTACACAAATCATTTTTACAAATCTCATGTAATATGAAACATCATAAGTAAAAACACTTTAAATCTCTTGTTCCATAATCATAGTTAACTATTCTGCATATATGAAAACAATTATGCATAAGAATAGTTAACTCATCTATATTTGTCATCATCAAAACTTAAGCTAAACATAATATCACAAACTATTATGTCCAAAGCTTATTATATGACATCTATATGGTATACTAGTACTGTAGAGGCCTCGATGCATAGTCTTTCTTGTTTAAAAGTCCAAGTACAATCTCAGAGATATATTGGGTGTACGATACCTCAGATATTTGAGAAAGGGAGAATCTATGGTCTAAAATGGGCAAAGGTGTCTTTGACTAAAGTTGCCTCCTATAATTGGTGAGCTTGAGCCAGTCCAATCACATGGACTTGGTCTTATTATGTTGTTAGCTTACAGATTTAGCTAGAAGAAATAAGGAGGATATAAGATAGAGAATGTTGATCATATAGTGTATGAAATGAAATATTATAATCATGTGTTCATATGTATCTGATAACTTGTTTTATTTGCCACTTTACACACTCATATGGTATTTTGATAACTTGTGCATATATTGGACTATTTGGTTATTAAGACATCGTCTCACCCTTGTGGTTATATTTTATAGGTGAAGGTTCCTATAGGAGTAAAGGGAATGAGGACATTGTTGGGGTTTGAGGAGCTTGTGTTTGTCTAGCGCTCTCTCTCTCTCTCTCTCTCTCGATATTGTGTAATGAATTATTTATAAAATTATGCCAACTTAGGATTATGCATTGTTTTTTTAGTCACTTGCATGAGAAATTGTTGTTTTGGTGCATTTTAGTTTAGGATGTTGTAAATGATGAATCTGGTTATAAGAGGTCAAAATACTAGCGCAAGTGATATTATTGTGGTATTTGTATGTGTACGGATAAATATGGTATTGTTATGCTTGATTATGCCTCTACCCCTTCATTATTGTGAGATTGGGTTTTAAAGGCCAAGTTGTGTTTGGAATGTATGTGATGTTGTAAACTTTTCAATTAGGTGTATTATAGTACATTTGAGTTGATTTAAGTGGTCCTAAAGCTATTGGCACTTTATTAGTGGGTTTGGACACCTTTAGGCTTGTTTTAAAGGAAAAAGGGTCATTTTGCATTTAGATGTCCAACTTTTAAACGGTAAATAGATTTGCTGTAAGACTAGTGTCAATATATAGGTGGCTTATAAAGCTATATGCGAACACTTGAATTGCTTGAATCGAACATTAGATGACAAAACGAAGCACTTTGGAATTTAGTCCTGGAGTGCTATCATAACAGTAGGGTTGTGCTGCGATGAAGGGTTTATGCATTATAGAGCAGGGTTTATTCATCATAGCACATTGCCCCCTTTGTACCATTCACTATGGTGAATAGTATACCTCAGGCAATGTCCAATTTGCTCTCTCTTGATACTTATATGTATTGAAATATACTCCCATACTTCCATTACATCTTTAGTTATTTTTTAAACTATGGTTTGAGTTCAAACATCTTTTCAAAAAGGATTTCTTAGAATCCTAAACTTTGGAACTTATTTTCTTAGACCTTGAATATTGTGGTAATCAAATAGAGGGGATTTACTTAATATTGATTATCATAATGGCGATTATGTGGTACGTTTTGGTAATGTCAAGTTGAATATAGTCTCCACTGAGTCTGTGTATAATGATTGACATTGTTGTTGAATGCATGTGCTTAGTATTGTCATTAACCTACGAGTATGGCATGGGTCAGGTACAACTTGTAACCTCCCTTAATATCCATCCAATATTAGGAGGGGTTAACCTAATCATGACAATTCCATACCAAGCTGAACTTAAAAAATTTGTTTGAAAAACTTAGGACCCAATACTTTGTTTTCAAAACCAAAAAATGCTTAACATTTTAGAGCAATGCATAGCGAAAAATAATCACATGCATTTATCCCTTTCAGGTCATGGTTTAAAATCAAAGAAATAAGGCTAGATATCGGGCCATACGTCGCAGCGTGCACCACATATATTCACCACAAGACATATACTTATATACATTATAATCATAATCCCACATTGCTTACACTTGTGATTGGGTTAAAATTCACAGCTTAATTACACATTCTCTACATATTCACTACACATAACCATAATCTATTCATAGCTAAATCTTAGCCCATGTTCCAAATTTCAACACATATTCATACATATAGGCTAAGATTTACAAAATCACTACAATTCATAATCTCAAACATGCACATGTCATCCTATGGCAACTTGTCATATACAATTATTCACAATATGTTAAGTTCATTACGTAAACTTTAATTCTGTATGGCTTTACCAATATGAAGCTAGTCTTGAGTCTTTCTCTTTACCTAGCTCACAACTATGACTTGTAGAAATGTAACTATGGGTTAAGATAATAATCTTAATAATAGAATAACTTGCTACTACAAATTATCACATGTAACTATAAGCAAGTATTGCATAATATACATTTGAACATATCATATAACATAAATTTCACTTCAAAATCATTTCACAACAAATCACCACTAATATTAGCATGATTTCTACCATCCAAACCTCTGAATTACCTTGACTGACATTATAGGCTCATAATAGGCCATTAATACTCATTAACTTGAGCACCTTCAGTGGTAGAATCAATCGGCCAAAGATGTTATGTCCCACTTTCAGACTCCAATTTCTCCTATCATACACACATAGGGTGTCGTTGGCTCCAATACCATATCACAGATGTTAAGGGGCCTAAATCTCTAACACCACATCCCTTATAGGCACTAAAGAGATAATATCCAACACCCTAACTTATAGGTACTAAGGAGATGAAATTTTCTAACACTGCACCCCGTCAGGCACTAAGAAAATAAGGCTATATAGTCTTCTAATTACTTCTCCTTATGGGTGAACTCCCACTTCCTATGATCATACTTAATACAAATCACTTGTTTGTATTCATCACCAAATATATTTAGTTATATAATCATATATTTTTCTCAGCTCATCTTTTTGAAATCATTTTTGTGCAATGAACATTTATTTCACAAATATGCTCATGCTAAAATAATTTCATGCAATAGTATTCATACTCCCAAACAGCTGCATTAGATAATTGAATAGAGGAAGTTTTTTGGTTACCTCAACCCTTTTGTCACAAGAAAGGATACCTGTGGATTTCAACAACTATTAATGCATTAGTATAAGTCTCTTTTGTCACTCTAGACACAGAATATGCCAATCTGCACACGATTAGTACTATTAGTCAATTAACAAAATTGACTAAAAACACTAAATTACTATTTAAAGCCACATTTAACCATTCATTCAATTTCACTTAACCAATTTAAGTCCATCTCCACTTAGTTATGACTTTCTATCACTTCTAACAATCCCATTTCACATTTACTCAATTTCCACCCTTTTTTACTATTGATTTGGGGTTCATTTAAGCTTACGAATTTAAAGCTTTATTGTTTAACCCCAAACCAATTACAAAACCTTAATTTAACTCTTAAGAACCTTTTCATTACTATAAGGTAGGAAACAAACCCCTTAAATTTTTCCAATTCAATTTCTTTATGACTCAAAGTAAGAGAAATTATATTATGATTGAACTTAAGGACTATATGAGACTTACTTGAAAGGCTAATAGTAGAAAATGCCTTCCAAGCTCTAACAAATCCTTGCCTTAGTAGCCAAAACCCGTTTCTCTTCTCCTTTTCATGTTTCACCCTATTTTTCCTTTTAAAATCACAAGATTCACACATACTTATCAAGCCATTTCTTGGTCTATACACTGTAGCACATATAGCTTGTGCTGCGGTGTATGACACAGTGAGAAAAATCCTTATTGCGTGCACACACTTCATTTCAAAACACAATTACTTTGCTCGTTTTGCTCATTTGACAACCTAATGAGCTAAAAATTAATTTATTATCCAAAATCCTAATCACTCACTAATTACTAATTTTCTCTTAATTAGCAACTAATTACAAGATTTTACACAACTCTTAGTATTACTAGTTATTGGGGGATGGTGTAGGTCGGGCAATTATGACACCCCATAATTTAAGAAGGAAAAATATGTAATACCCTAATTGACATTACTACACGATCCTTCACATAACTACTACTCAAAATAATTAACTTGAAAACATTGGGATCCTAATACAAAATGTTTGAAAATCTCTTTATAGAAACTATTTAGATTATTTAGATTATTACACAGCGGAAGCACCTCTAGTTTCACAAGCAAAACATGTGCATTTCAATAAAGTTAATTCAAAATTGGGATTGTATGTCACGACTCGTGCCACATGCATTGCGGTATGTGGCACAAAGACCACAACATAACTCTTAGTGCCATGCATCACGACATGTGGATTCATGTACCGCAATACTCACCTAAATTTGCTGTCATATTGTAGATTCTGGTATGAACTTTAGATATGTGCCATTTTCGCATCTGATATTTGATTGGAGTGGTTTAATTGCCCACATGAAGCTTGTCTCATATTCTAACTAATGACATTGGTTTCGTTTCAATTCAATATCCCATTTAAAAATTGAACACCCAAGTGCATTTTGACCGTTGTAAATTAAGATTTGCCACTTGAGCATTATCAATTGAAACTATATGTCATTAGCTATTTTTAGGATCTTGACCATGTCCAAATGGATAATACATACCTAATTGACCAATTATATAGGCAATATAACACACATACAAACAATTGGCTTGTAAACCACCCATATCACACACTTGGGCAAATTTTCATCTTTCATTGTCAATATCATACAAGGCCAAATTTAACATACACTTCAAGTACACGTCTTATCCACACATATTCACATTCATCCACTAGCCCACTCAATCATTTCACCATTCACACATATACAAAGGGGCTAGGGAACTCAAAATTAACAAAACACAACATTCACCATACTATGTACATGTTTTGAATCCTAAGGCAACTTATACACATTTATAACTAATAACATATAAGTTCATTACACTAAATTTTTATAAAGGCTTAATGAGAGATCTCAACTCAGCCTATGTCTTCCCCTTTGAACCAGTAGTTTCAGAACCTAAAAAATATAAATAACCACGGGTGAGATAAAATCTCATTAATCAATATAGTTTATTCATATATATTAACACAAACAACTATGCCAAAGTAACAAAACCATAGTACAGCATATATATGTACCATAACATAGCTTAAATCATCACTTTCACACATAAACCATTTTCACTCACTTTTACACATTAGCATGATCATCTATCCATCGATCTTCTAAAGCTCCCCTATATGAAACCATAGGCTCTATAAGATCAATCACTATTGACTTGAGCACACTTTTGGTGGTAGAAACACCTAGCCAAAGGTAATTTAACCCACCTATAGACTATGGTTTCTCTCATTTCACACACTTGTGATAAAAGCATCATTAACTCCTAACTGTACCCTAACAGGCACTAAGGAGTTGCCAAATTACTTGGATGTCCCATAATAACAATCCCATAATATGCTGTATCAGATTACCCATGGTACCAGCCCGTATAATGCTGCACCATATGTCCTATAGTGCTAACCAGACTATATGAATTTTTCACCCACATCTCCACACACATATTTCTACATATCCTGGGTGAACTCCTACCTCTTTTCACAATTTTCACTACTTTCTTTCACATTTTCATATTATATGCTTTTATAAATAAAATATGTATCAATCAAAGCTAATAACCTTTTAAATTTCATTTTACAAATTATGTTCATGCTAAAACTATTTACAATATCAAATCATACACAAAACTTATAAAACAACAAATTTACTATTTCATATTTACTTTCACATAGTTATAATAGTTAATAAACATAATAAACTATTAAGTTACCTTAACTCTTTTGTTTACTAAAAAAGGTTACCCGTGTCTCAACAATCCTATTCAAGCTCATTTTTGTTATTTATGTGTCACATGTGAGAATTTACACAAAACTGGCAAACCAAAGTCAATCTTACTATTGACAAAAGTGCCAATTATTGCAATTAAGCATCTAATCACTATCATTTCCCTTAATCATATTCATTCACACTCACTAAAGCCAACTTCTACTCACGTCATATATTAACTTCCTCACAATCAACTTCCTCTCACTACTTTCTCTAGATTAAGGCAAATCATGCCTATAGCTTTAAAGCTTTATAATTCAAACCAATCACAAAGTACTAGTTTAGTCCTAAAGGACCTTTCTATTACTATAGGGTAAGAAATCAACTCCTTAAAACTTTTGAATTCAATTTCTTACTAGCTAAAAGTAAGAGAAAATATGGTAGAATTGGAGGTTAAGGTAGTATAAGATTTACCTAATAAGTAATATGTCAGAAACATCACTCTTGCTCTTGAAGCTCAATGCCCTAGCAGAGCCTTTACTCTTTTCCATGCCAAAATTTCCTTTCTCTACTTCTACTTTTGTTTTCCATGAGTAGGCATGTCTTAATTAATATAATTTCTGCACCATGCATCACAGTACATCTATCTTCCCCCATGGCATGTGGTATAGTGAGGGAAATCCTCGTTGTACTCACACATTATGCCATGAGACTCCACTCTTCTGCTCATATCTATTCATATAATACTTCAAAGAGTTAATATAACACTTTACTATCTAGAACCCTAATCTCACGTTAAGTTACTAATTCATTCCGTAATCAATCATTATTACAAGATTAGAAATTCATGATGTTACAAAATCTATAGGCAAAGAGTGAGTATAAAAACCTTTAGCTAAGTGACCCCTCCTAATTGGAAAGTAGGACTAGCCTAATTACATATGTTGATCATATATGAATTAATAGCTTAAAGATTAAATTAAAAGATATAAGGAGAGAATAAGGTCATTACACTTGACCATGTGGATCACTTCTTAATGATGAATTATGTTTAGTGTGTTAAATGCCATATGTCAAATTATGATTTATTTGCCATTGAGTGCCAAACTTTGATATACTTTAATTATATTATTTGATCATTGAGATTGTATAATTTTATCCCCATTTGTTAATGCTTTTTTAGGAGACAACAAGGCTAAAGGAAAAGGGGAAGCTTCAGAGGTAAGGAACTAGAGTTTGCCATGATAATGTCTCCAGTTAGTTTGATGTGTAATTAAATAATACCTACTTTGCCAACATTAGGGATTTATTATGTATGTTAACTATATTTCATTTACATGTGCTTAGCATTGACTTGAGAAATTTTTAGTATTAGCCAATGATTTTATAAATTAGGCATAGCATGCAAATATGTGATTATTCAATGATGATTAATTATTATGGCATGATAAGTAGTTGAGCATGTGGTACTTGTGGATTATGCATGTTGATATTAGTATAATAGCTAGTAGGAAGAAACACTTAGTTGATGAAGTTGTAAGGGTGTTATTGTTGTAGAAGACCTAGCTTAGCTTTATATTTCTAGTACTTTCTTCCTTAAAGATGCCAACGTTATGTTTAAATCAATCAATTGAGTTGTCAGTAGAGGCAATATCATTGACAATATGTTCTGTGGGTCTAACTATGAGGTTGAGATTGTTCATCTGGATCAATCGAGTGGTAATAATTTTAAGCAAGTTGATCAAGTTGTGGTGGACAGGAACATTGTAAAAGGGATGAGCTTGAAGAGTATTGTGGCAAAGAATGCTGTGCAAGGGAATGAGACTTTATGAATGTTAGATTTTAATGATGTTTTGTTGTTTTTTAACCTTATCAAACATGTCTAACATTGATTGAGCTTTAAAGGAAACCCTTTTTTAAGCTATGTTCTGAGGAATGTGTTTGATAATTGTGTCACGATTCAAACAAGTGAAGCAGTGCGTGCGAGTTTATATGTTGCATTGGATCAAAGTGTTAGTTTCTCTCTTACTAATTCATATGTAACTCCAAATTAAAGGTGATAGGGGAATTAACCCATAATAATTACTAGTTTATAAAACAAGATAGGATCCTAAGTTTTTAAAGTTTAAAACACCTCAATACCATCATTAATTCACAAATCAAAGTTAAAGATGTATGCAAGAGCATGGGAATCCAAAAAGGATTAAAGCATTTGCTAAATAGTCGAAAACAACAAAATAATATAGAGAAGCAGAGGTATGCCATGGCTTGTTGCATGTGCGTTACGGCACGTTTGCCTTTGTACAATGCATTGCTACGCATTTTACATTTTTGACAAGCTAGGGCGAACTTCTAATAAGTCCTATTTCTCTATCTGACATCTAATTGAGGCGATCTAGGTATCTATATAAAGCTTTCTCCTAACTCTATCTAATGACATTAATTTCATAATTAAATTATTTCTCAGTCAAAAATTGGACACCCATTTTTTAACTAACTATTTTTCACAATTTAAACACATTTTATGTGTCTTATATTCATTTTAAGTGCTAAAAGCCCAAAATACACACTAGACCACACTCAATAGACTATAATGGACCTGTGTAATACACCACATCATAAAATTAACACTTCTAACACATTTTCAATGCTCTACTCCATAATTGTAAAAATAGATAAGGGCGAGCCTCAATAGCATAAATCATTCATTAATCATCATCAATCACATGAAATACCCATCTCATATTTGCATTAGTATTTTAGCCCTTTTGTAGACATGGTAACAATGACAAACACATATTGCAAGTAGGTGTACATGAAAACTCCTAGTTGGAAATATCATCAATGGTTATACACATATAATACCTAAAATAAGATAGGCCTATAGTTTTAGGATCAAAATTCTAAGCCTTAGTTTGTTTCCCTTGATCTTATTTTAATGAGCTAGCTTTTATAATATTGAAGAGAGAGGGGTGAGTATAACCACACAGTAACTAAGGTATGTCTAACTTATACTAATGCATGTCAACTAATTTAGATGCTAGTAGCAATATAATTTCATGCTTATATGAAAACACCAATTCACTAAAATACTTTTCAAGCATAATTCATCCTTCATTTACACAATCTTATGCTATAACAATATGCTAGCACTTTTCACATTTTAAATAATACTAAACTGGTGTTTCATAATAATTTATCACATGGGTCACAAAATAGACAACCATGTGACTTTAATCATAATATGCATGATCACACCTCCAATATATTCTCCTTATGCTTTCGATACAAAACTATGGGCTATTACACATGGGGATCGTCCTTGTGATATAACTACCCTAGCCATTCATGTATGAAAAGCTACCCAGCCAAGGTTGCTTAATTCACTTTTAGATTACAGTTTTCCCCAAATCTCATACTATGGAGTGTCATTCTCTCTAGACTAGCTTCCTCGATGAACAAGTGGAAACTAGAGTAGGTTTAAGTCCCTTATTGCACAATGGGATAGTCTCTCATCAAACAAGTAGAACAATAAGTATGAACATTCGTGGAACTCCACATTTCACAATTTCATTGAACTCCATCAAAATATCACATCATTGAACCCTACTTTATAAACATTCATTGAACTTAACTATAATGACTCGTGAATTTACAAATTTTAAAATAAGCAATAAATAATTTTAAAAAAAGGATAATTAGACCTCTAATTTTTTATTTGCAAAAAAAAATTATTGTGTCCTTAAATGATAAGTCAGTGTGAACTTAAAAAACAAAAACAAGAAGAAGAAAGAAATATAAATAAAATAATTATTTGTTCTTGTTGATATTTTGACTTAAATGTTATTAAGATGTAAAAAAAAATTTATATATACATAATGAATGTATACCTTAGTGGTCTAGTAGGGCACATTGTTTATGTTTGTATTATGTTTGATTTCTTTTGTGCTATTAAGGGAAATTTCATTTTTATTCTTAATGTTATGATTGGGAAGTTACCAAAATAACACAATTTGTTTTATGTCTTACCATGGGTAGTTAAGTCATTTCCTAATCAAAAACTTATGTACTTTATTCCTTTCCCCATTAACGGTAGGGGAGCAGCCTCTCAAAGCATAGGAGAAATTTTTGGAAGCTTTTCATTATGTTTAATTTCTTCCTTGACTCAACATGGTTCTTCTCCTTTCCTTGTGGCTAAGATCTGTGTGTGTAGGTGCTGTAAGGTAAAAGATTTGACTCTTTGTCATAAAACATGTTCTTCCTCTTCTATTTTTCTTTATCTAAGGTGATGCTAGTGGGCTCAATCCTTTATTTTTATCCTTTTGTGTTGATGTGTGTATGTGCAAGCTTTCAATTTCTGTCAATGTGGTTCAACTTGTGGTGGTAAGAATCGATGGACTCTTCCTTTCTCCTTCCTCTATCCTACATCTCAATACTTGTATGTGTCTATAATTTTTTTCCTCCTTTTCGTATATATGCTTGTGTGGGTATGTGTGGATTTTTCCCTACTTTCTTTGCTATGTGCAAGTATATTCACTACTAGAAAAAACCATATTAGTGACGGCCAAATCCGTCACTAATAGCCAAAATCCGTCACTAATACAGTGATTAGTGATGGACATATCGGTTACTAAGATGGTCGCTAATATAGCGTCACTAATTTTTAAGTGACGGATAGTCATCCGTTACTAATTAGTGACAGATTAATCGGTCACTAAATTAATCATATCCGTCACTAATATTTCTTAATAGTGACGGGCATATCCATCACTAAAATAAAATGTCCGTCACAAATATGTATTTATAGTGACCAAACTGAACGTCACTAAAGTTGATATATCCATCACTAATCAGTAACCAACATAGTCCGTCACTGATTAGTGACACATATAGTTCGTCACTAATTAGTGATTACAATGTTCGTCACTAATCAGTGAAGACACAGGTTGTCACTAATTTGTCACTGATTCAGTATTTTCCTATATATATACGTGCACATTATTTTCTCATTCATTATTAACAAAATTACCTATTAAAATAAAAATATTAGCAACAATCAAATATAAAAAAAGCTTTTGATATTAGATTGATATTAATATTGAAAGTCTCTCAAAACAGTCACAAGTTAAAGTAGAGACTAATAAAAAAAAGTGTCTTACAAGTACAAAATAAAGCATTTAGTTGAATAAGAACAAAGATCAATTATCTTTGTTTGCAGCTGAGGTGGATCCTATAGATGGATCAACATTTTGTGGAGTCTCCAAACAAGGATGAGATAATCCATGAGTAGCTATTAGTTGCTGTACAACCACTTGCAATTCATGCAATTCCTTTTCAAGTGCTTCCCTTTTCTTTACCTCTTCTTGTATTTTAAGTTCCATTTGTTGTATGTAGTCCTGACTAGGGGGAGGTGCATGGCTTGAAGCTTGTGAAGATGCAACATAAATGTTAGTAGCCTCTGATCCAAGACCATATATTCTTCCTTTTTTAGGACCACCAACAACTTTCGTCCAAATTGACATCTCTTGCTCATTGCTCAAATTCTCCAAGGCATGGCTGTCAATAGCTCCAACATCTGACATATCATCTAGAGACTCTTTCATCTCACTTTGAAACTTATCCTGAAAATAAAATACTCTTAATGATATATTAACAAAATTCAGACATTTATTAACAAAGCACATAAAAAAATCTCGAAAATAAACTTGAGCTTATAGAAAGGAATTACATTTCTAGATCAGACCAAACAAGACCACAAATCCTCCGTTAAACTAAGCAACACAAATTGAAGCAATATATATTTATGGAGTTGGTTAGTTGAATTTAGAGTTGACATGTTTGAAATTTTCTAATACAATACTCTTACCCATATTGCTTTTGATTTCTTGTCAACAAAGGCTTCAGAATTTGATTTCTTGTGAGTCATCAAGAACACTTGAGATGGACGAGCTTCACCCCCTGTCTCTTCCTCCTACATACATGCAAATATGTCAAACAAGTAGGTTTAATTGTAAAATTTGTAAGGAACTTAGTAGAATTAATACATATTTTCTCTTATGCTCTGAAGATGTTATTGATCCTCCAGAGTGGCATGATGGGCCAAGTCCATCCTTACTGCTTAACCTATTCTTTGAATTAGTCTCAGATTTCTTTAGATACTTGGGATCTGTCCAAATTTGCTGAAGTTCCTTCCAGTTATCTTCACTCATCCAAGTAGGTGATATTCCCTTTTCCTTGAATGTCTTCCTTGCTTTATAAAGGACAGTTTTCAAGCAACCTCGACCAATAGACTTCTCATAAAGTCCATGTATCTCATTATCAAACCTGTCCTCCCAAATATATACTTTCTAAGATACAAAGACAAAATTGAACAAATTAGGATAAACTTGAATAACCAAGATTTTCAACTAAATAGTAATTTGCATGACTTTGAAAAGAACTTAAATAATAATAATAATAATGTTTACCTTGAACTCTCCAAACCAACGTTGCTTAACCTTAAATGGTGTTTTATCCCAAGTAATCCATGGTCCTCCAAAAAACTTCTTTATTATACATGACAATATACGCACAGCATTATGAGGATGATACCTATGAAATGAACAAAATTTAGATTTAATATCAAAATAATAAAGAAATAGATACTAGAAAAACTTATCAATTTTATTTATACGATGTATTATTTGGTTCTAAGTATATGCGCCCATCTGCAAACTTTCGATATGAGACTTTATTTTTTTGTCTATTTGACTTGATTTGTTGAGTCTCATTGGAAGTGGATATATCATTTTCAATATGTGTCTCATTTTCAGTATTAGCCTCTTGTTGAATTGCATGATCAGTTGGTGGTTCCTCAATGGATGCTTCCTCCATAGGTGCATGTTGTACAATAGGTTCTTGCTCTGTGGATGCATTCTCTATAGGTGCTTGCTCTATGTCAGTACCACCTCTAACATTTTGCTGATGAATGCTTACACTTCTTGATACTCCAAATGATCTATGTTTTGCTTTACCCCTTGGCATCCCTGTAACATTTATAGATAGAAAAATTTCAAAATGAAGAAAAATAATACTAATAAGCAAGTTAAAATTATAATAACAATAATTCAATAAAAATGTCATAATGATCAAATGCAATAAAATAATGCTAACATTTACAAACCTAAGCTTCATCTTCCTTTTCAGTATTTGATTCATCACTTTCAATACTATCACTCTCACTAAGTTCATCTTCCTCTTCAGTTTGAAATTCCTCATTTTCAAGCTCATCTTCCTCATCTAACTTTTCTAGTTCATCAACATCATTTGTTTCATACTGTAATCTCATCTCATTTTCTTGTATTTCAAGTTCTTCAGCTACCCCTTCACAAAGATTATTAATTGCATCCATGCTTGTGTCATATGGCAATCCCATATCATCTTCTTGGAAGGCTACTTCTGGTGCATTTATCATACTCCTTGCTTTTATTTTACAAATAGCCCACCAATCAGCCCTCTCCCTCTTCTTACTAGCATATTCTCCAAAATAAACTTGTTGAGCTTGTTGAGCAAGTGCAAATGGTTCATACTTTGAAAATCATTTTCTCTTATTGATCTCAACTAGGCCATAACGACTATGAACCTTGCACCCCCTATTTAATTGGGGATCAAACCAATCACACTTAAACAATACCGCTCTAGTTTTCTTAGAGGTTGGATTATAATATTGCAATTCTATCACTTCTTCCAACAAACCATAATAGTCATATTCAAACTCATTATAATTTGTTCCCTTAATGCACAATCCACAGTTCATGGTAGATTTTGATGAGTTGTAAGCACGTGTGTGAAACCGATATCCATTGATAAAATATTGAGACCATGTATGTACTTCTCTAGATGGCCTAAAAGCTAGATCCTTTATACGAACATCATCTACATTGTTATTTGGGTCAAAAACCTAAGCATAATAAAACTTGTCAATAAGCATATCACACAAACTAAAAAGGCATGTATTAAAATATATATGTTCATGATACTTACATATTCTTTCAACCACTTTGCAAATTCACTATCTATCTTAGTCTCTACATCCTCATTGGTTGCATTAGGTATTCTTTTCCTAAGTTGTTCTTCAAATATTCTACAAGATGGCAATGATTACCAACATTAGTAAAGCAAATTGTCATTTAAAAAATGCATAAATATCTTAAAGTGATTGAATTTACCTAAGAAATGGTTGGATTTCCTCACAATTAAGCAGAACATATATAGAAGCTACATTAAATTCATCATTTGTCAAAAATTGTGTTTTTCCTTTTCCTGCTGTGCGACCAGGATGTCTGAATATAGAAAGGCATCCATCTGGGCAGTCAACCTCACTATGATCATCATTTCGATCAATTTTGTTTAGTTTTGTTTGAACATGAGGTTCAAAGTAATGAGCACAGAATGTAGATGTTTCTTCTACAAGGTATGCTTCAGAAATTGACCCTTCTACGTGAGCTTTATTTTTAACTTTTTTCTTCAAATGATGCAAAAACCTACACAATAATTTTTCTATTAAGTATTCATTTATATAATAAGTAAATTTAATCACAAAATATATTTTATAATTTACCTTTCAAATGGATACATCCATCGATACTGAACGGGTCCACCAACTCTTGCTTCATAAGGTAAGTGAATAGGAAATGTTCCATGGAGTCAAAGAAGGCTGGAGGAAAGAACTTTTCTAACTTGCAAATAGTTACAACAATATTTTCTTCAAGCTTTTGCATTTGCTCCACTGTTATAATTGTTGAGCATATGTCTTTAAAGAATAGACTTATTTCTGTTAAGGCATTCCAAATAGCCTCAGGTAATAAATCTTTAAAGGCAATTGGGAGCAATCTTTGTAAAAATACATGACAATCATGACTTTTCATCCCTAACAATTTACAATTTTCCATGTCAACACATTTAGACAAATTTGAAGCATGTCCATCAGGAAGTCTTAAATTTTTAATCCATTCACATACCAACTTCCTTTGTTGCTTTGTCAAAGTGTATGTTGCTTTTGGCTTCATTGTCTTTCCAACACTCTTAAACAATGCCAATTCTGGTCGGTTACAATAAGTAGACAAGTCCTCTCTAGCCTTTTCATTGTCCTTCGTCTTACCTTTAACATCCATAACAGTATTGAATATATTATCAAATACATTCTTCTCAATATGCATAACATCAAGATTATGGCGAATCAAGTTGGTATTCCAATAAGGCAAATCCCAAAATATAGAACGTTTAGTCCAATTATGTTGACTGCCAAACCCAGGCAACTTGTAAGTTCCATTTTTCTCCATCATTCTTGGCAAGCAACAAACTTTTTCCCATAAGTCATCACTAGAAAATCTTTGAGAGATAGGAGATTTCTCATCACACCCTTTATAAAATGACTTTTTATCTCGACGAAAAGGATGTTGTAGTGGCAAAAATTGACGATGACAATCAAAAAATGTCACCTTTTTTCCTTTTTCCAAGAAGAATGATTTACTGTACTCCATACAAATTGGGCATGACAAAATTCCACGCGTACTCCATCCGGATAACATGCCATAAGCAGGGAAGTCATTAATAGTCCATAATAGTGAAGCTCTCATATAAAAATTTTGCTTCTTATATGAGTCATAGGTTAAAGCACCAACCTCCCACAATTCTTTCAACTCATCAATTAAAGGTTGCAAGTACACATCAATTTTTTGCCCAGGGCTCTTTGGGCCAGGAATTATAAGAGTAAGAAACATATATGGGGTTTTCATGCACATCCCAGGGGGCAAATTATATGGTGTAACAATTACAGGCCAACATGAATATGGATGTGCAGATTGCCCAAATGGAGTAAACCCATCTAATGATAAGCCTAACCTAACATTTTGAGGTTCTAAAGCAAAAGAGGGATAACATTGATCAAAATGTTTCCATGCCTCGCCATCACAAGGATGACACATGACCCCTGGCTCTCGCCTTGTTTTATGATGCCATACCATGTGCTCTGCTGTTTTGGAAGACATATAAAGCCTTTGTAATCTTGGAGTCAATGGGAAATAACGCAGCACCTTGTACGGTATGTCTTTATTACTTCCATTATCTCTTTTTCTAGATTTAAAGCGATCATGGCCACACACCAAACATTCCCTCCTTTCCTTGTTCTCCTTATAGTACAGCATACAACCATTTCGACACACATCTATTTTCTCATACTTCAAACCAAGTTGTCCTACCATTTGTTTAGTCTTGTAATAGTCTTTAGGCAATTTTTCATCATTTGGCAACAATTCTTTTACCCATTGTAAAATACAATTATAGCAATTCTCACTCAAGTTAAACTCAGATTTGATATTTAACAATCTAGATATTGCTGATAATGGAGTGTGCCTACTACACCCTTCATACAGTGGCTCTTTAGCAGTTTCCAACATCTCATAAAATTTTTGAGCATTATGGCTTGGAGGATCATCTAACTCTATATTAGTATTAGGATTGACACTAGGACCAACAGCATCTAAAATCATGGTATAATATGAGGTTTTCTAAGATAACATCATCCCTTGTTTCATTAGCACCTTCAACTCTTTCTTCAATATCTCTAGCAACCTCATAATCAACATCATCATAATGTAAAGGTTCCCCGTGATAACTCCATGGGTCATAATTAGGGACAAAACCATGACGATAAAGGTGAACCTTGACGATTTCATACTCTAAAAATTTCTTATTGTCATACTTTGAACACGGACACCTTATTTGGCCATTTGAGACTAGATTTGGTTGAGAAAGAACAAATGCCACAAATTGTTCTACACCATCTATAAACTTTTTGTTGAGTCCTTTTCCACTTTCGTCACGCCGACTATACATCCACATTCGATCATCCCTCATAGTCTTCTACATGATACCATGTAATTATTTAAGACAAAATAACTAATTAACATAACTAATTCAAGAAATAAGGTTTACTAAGTCTAAAACCAGTAAAGAGTTTAATATAGTTAAAAAAATAACACTCCTGGGATGACAATCAAATGGCCTAGCATCCAAAAACCATTAAATTGTAATCTACCAAGGAGCTCTAAAAATAATGGAAATTTTGCACATCAAATAGCACACATGTAGAACTATGAATATGAAATTTCATGGCAAAAATGTATGATCAAACGACCTTTTTTAAAACATTGAAAAACTGCTTGCATGTATAATTTGGTAACTTAATTAATTAGGCTTACTTGATAATAATGAAGTTATGCAAAGCTGCAAGATTTGTACCAATGTACTTCAAAGGACTGCATAAATGAAAAGAACAAAGAAAGAAAGAAATCAAGTTAAAAGCATATGGTGAATATAATTAATCAAAAAAGAAAAAGCTATGATTAAGTGGACATGAATATAATATAATTAGAAGCATATAATTAATTTTTAGCTACAGCAAGGAGGACAAAAAGCTTGACAGTTAATTGTTCATTTTTAGTATTATTTAAAGACAAGAATACTATAAGCCAAAACACACTTTTTGGTTTTAACCCCATCTCACTTGATTGTTTCTTCTCCATCCCTGATGGTCACTAGCTAGAGTAAGCATTACAATCAATGGGAATGAAAAAGTAAGAAAATGAGAAAGGTAAAAAACAGAGAAATAGAAGCATGATAAAGATATTACCTCAGCTTTGAAAGAAGAAAAACGAGTTGTTAGCCTTTCAATTGCAGATTCAATGCATAACCTTCACCTTGGAATACATATAAATTAATATACAAATCATTAAAAATAAAATTTCCATCGTTGAACTGACCCTGCGATTGACTACCAGAGCATATAATTAAATTTCAATAAATCCCACACCACAAAACAAAAGACTCCAAAACTAAGCACCATAAAAATATTATTAAACAAAACAAGTTGATGTGGTTTCATTCCAAAGTAAGCTAAGAAAAGTCAAAATCCCCTTTTCCTTGGTGGCTTTATTATATTGGTCCATTCAAGTTATTGTATAAATTTGGGTCTCCCGAAGTAAAGCTAAAACTTTTTAGGAAAAGGGAATAAAGTTCATTGTAGTGTTTGGCAACCTATTAAATAATCTCATTATCCCTTCCCATAGTCTCGAAAGAGGAGTCCTAACACTAATAGAATCTATTCTTCAGGCATATTCAACAACTGAGAATACGAAAATCATAATGAGAGCAAGAATACAGACAAAAGCAAAGTGGCAGGGGAAAAGGCTGTGAATTTTTTTTTCAAACCTAGACTATCTAAGAAAGCCTTTTTCAAACCTACTCTCATGTTGAATCAAGAGAAATGTTTATTGTGCTCAAAGGGGGTCAAAGGCAAAGCGTACCTGAGTGAGGCGAGAAAGAGAAATTGTTGTGCACCTGATTTCTTCGAGCATCAGTAGCAGAGCACTGGAGATGAACGGCGGGAGCAAAGCACAAGTTTAGTGATAATAGAATTGCAAAGGAGGGAAGGGTTTTAGTTTTAGGGTCTGATGGTGACTCGGAAATTATATTAATTTTCATGTTCAATTTTTTATTATATTATATTAGTAAAATTAACCTAATATTTTACCCATCTAAATGCATCTAAAAAGTAATCATAATTGGTATAAAATATTTATAACATTTAAAAGAAAATTTTTATCAATTATTAATAAATCATTTTAACATAAATATATTTTTATTTCCTATTTTTAACATTAATATCTTTATTAATAATATATTTTTATTTTAACAATACAATTAAATTAATTATCTATTTTATATTAACATAAATAATTAATTGTTATTATACTTTCACACTTAGTGATGGATATCCATAGGTTACTATTTATTAGTCACTAATTTTGTGATTATTTTGTAAAATTGTGACAACTTTGAGCATCTGTCACAATTCAGTGACCGATAATTAGTGACCAAATTATATCCATCACAAATTATAAACTTTTAAAAGAAATGTGGCTGATATTATTATCCATCACTAATCTGTCACTAATCACTATAATTAGTGATGGATATAAAGTTGTCACTAATTATCTGTCACTAATATGATTTTTTCTAGTAGTGATTTATGTAGGTTGGTTAAATTTTGTTCTTCCTTGTTTCAATTGATATGCATGCTGAGGAAGAGTGGATGTGGTTTAAATTAAAACAAGCTGAAATGACATTTAAGGAGTTCATGTTAAGCTGAAATTGATAAAAGGTAAGAGATGGAATTTAGGTTCTAAGTTCTTCGAGCTTAAAATTGATCTTGGGAAACATAATAGATTTTTAAGCAAGGGATTCAAATAGAAAGAAGCTTGATGAAATTGATTAAATATGGTTTCATGCAATGTGTTTGGTAAAAACTGAGAGAAAAAGTAAATGTTAGAAAAGACTTGGAAACATAAGCTTATATATGATTATTGGGTAGATTAGAAAATTATTTATATAAAGTAATAGTATAATTTTAGAAAACTTTGGGATGCAAATTATGGTGTCTTGGAATTAATTATTATAGTGATTATGTTTGAGTTATTATTGGGAGAGAGTTTATTTAACTTGTTGATAGTCTATAAAAATGATATTATGTATCCCATAGGGTGTTTGCAGAAAGACAAATCGTAATAGAAGTTGTAAGGAGTAAATTTTAGAATTTAGGAACATTTCAGGTAAGTGGATAGCATCTCAATTAATTTACTAACAAAATTTTATTTATTAAAATATTATTTTCTTAAATAGATCATGTGTACTATTTTAAGTGTTGAACATTTTTCTTAACCAAATTGCATGAGCTCGTGAAGTCATAATATGTATTGTGAAAGATAGATGAATTTTTGTATGTATATGTACATTCTCTTTTAAAATGTACTTTTTAGATTCAAGAAAATGTTCTTACAAGTTCAAGTAATCTTTTATTTGAGAAAGATCGATAATCATGAAAATTGGTGAAGATGATTATATTACAATTATGAAGTTTCTTATTTAGAAGATTGATATTTTAAATGATTGATACAAGTTTGATATTGGGAAAATAGATTTATATTTTGAAAGTGATTACTTTCTCGCATGTTTCAAAAATTGTTTTTGAAGGCACTATATACATAATACTAGTTGCTAATAGCAGTTTTGTTAGCCCTTGGCACATCTTAGTCAATGACTAGCTAGTTTGATTTTCATGAGCTCTGTTCTCATGTTTGTTATTCGTGGCTCTAACACTTGCAATTGTTTTAATGGCTTTGAACTGCATTTGGTTAGTATTAATCTTGTGGACTACGTGTTCACATTTGTTTTGTAGCTTAGGTTGTGCTTGGTTGGTATTACCCTTGTGGGCTATGTGTCCATGTTTGTTTTTGTGGCTTAGGTTGCATTTGGTTATTTACCCTTATGAACTTAGTATCCACGTTTGTATTCATGGCATAAGCCACTTCGGTTATTTATCCTCGTGGACTGTGTGTTCACATTTGTTATCTGTTCTGGTAAAAACCCAATAAAACATAATTTTTATTTTTAAGACATTTATTATATAGATGATTTTATTTGATTCTTACTAACAAGGTTGTTACAATCTTCATTTTTCCAATCTAATGACTCATGATTTGAATGTTGATTTTATATTTGTATTTATGCAATTTGAAAATGAGTAACAATGATGGATGTATATATTATTGTTGATCATATGGGCAATATGTTATGGAATTTTTTTCTTTTATTTTATCTTGAAACACGGTGTTTACATTGTACTAAATTACTTTTTTAAAGTAGTCACACATTTTCTTTATTATGTTTTCATTATTCTTAAATCTTTATAATTAGAATGTTATTCACTAGAAAATATTTTGGCTTCAGATAATAGCTGGATCTATATCTGTTGTTGATTATTGAGAGCTTTATCGTTGAACTGAAGTAAAAGAATTTCTTTGGACAAATTTCACTTAGTCTAAATATAAGCTTAATTATTTTTTTATAGTTTGTTTCATGTGTTTTTCATTAATTTAGATAGGATCTTGACCTATTGTATACATTGACCGTTTGTTGTTGAGGGGCAAAGCTCCTTATTGTTGAATTGTTATAAATTATGTTGTTGTAGAAATTTTTCTAAGTTCTGTTAAATTTTTTTTTAAAAAAAGAGCATATGAATCTTTTTTTGTTAACATAAACATGGTAAGAATTTCTAATTTTATTATCAACAAGTTTAAAGTATTAATTTATAAATTTATTGAATTTAAGGCTAAGAGATATGGGTTATATACACATATCTTGTGCCAGTTACTCCCATAGTTCATGGCGTGACATCCACATTTCTCACATTTATCGAACTTCACATTATACGCACATCATTGAGCTTCACAAACCATATCATTGAACTCTACACAAATCACATCATTAAACTTCATAGAACTATAGTATTTGATTTTTAAATAATTTATGCCACATTTACATTTCAATAACTTCACATACTTCAATTATAATGTATAAATTAATAAATCAATTAACACACAAAAATATAAGAAAATTTTTTGCCAATTATCTCAAACCTTTGAAAGGTCAAAGGTTTATCTCTCAAATACACATTGCCAAAACTTCTACAAAGCTTGAATGGTGCTAAATTGTGATTACTCTACATTAATTCACAACAACAATCTTCAATACCTTGTATAGAGTAATTTTCAATATCTAATTCAATATTTCCAAACTCTCAAAGCACAATTGCTTCATGTACTAGGACACCTAAAGGGTTTGTTAGCTTCCTCTAACTCACATTGCCATTAATGAACCATTAAACCACCATTAATGGCCATCAAACACTCCTAACAACCCTCATTCATGAAAAAATTTTGGGTATTTATTGCCCCATAACTGCCAAAACTCAATGCCATAAATTATAGATTTAAATAACCTAAACAACTCTCATTAATTCTATTTAAGTCAATGAGTTTGGATCCATAGCCTTTATGGACCAAAAATCATCTTTTTTAGCAAACCCTAATTTTCATATTCAAAAAAATGGAAGGAAGAAAAATACTTAGGGAATTTACCTCTAATGTTTAGAAGCTCCAAATACCTCTTAAAAGGAGACCCAATGCTTGTCCTAACAGAGTTCCTCGTACTTTCTTCATTTCCTCTTTCTCTTTCTCTATTTTTCAAACTTTGATATAGCTCTTATTTCTATAGATTCATGACCATGCACCATGTATCGTGGCATGTGATATAGAAAGGAAACTCTTACATTTTGGTGGCTTATGCATTGCGGCATACCATGCATATACCGCTGCATGAGGCACAAAGCCTAATCCCTTTATTTTCCTTACTTTTAACATCTGAGTGGCCTGATTTTGCTCTAAACTTAATTCTAGGACTAAAATCACAATCCAAAACATCTATTAACCTTTTGTAACCACACACCATATTAATTTACGTAATTAACCTCATTTACTCAGCTAATTAAGGGTTAAATTCTCTAGAATGTTACATAAAGTATATGCTAAATGAAGTTCAATGCTTTTGGTGGAGGTGGAGGAGGGAACTGTGCACATATATACACAGAGTCCTTAATTAATTACTTTTTTTATGAACGAATATAATTAAGGCAATTGGTTATGTAAAGGTTTAAGCTTTAATGCTTTTGATATATAGGATGACAAAAGAGTATTTTTAATTAGTTTGGCTTGTAAAATTCAGCCAAGACTAAATCACTTTGGAAATGCATGCATAGCTCTTTTATGTATAATTTCAATTTTTATATCATCAACTATTACACTTTCAATTGTCTTTGATCAATATATGACTCCTATCATCCTAACCATTCTACTTATAAGACATATTTTGAGGTGATTAGATATCCCAAAATATGAGACACACTACTAGGATAAAAAAGGTTTCATTAATTACATTTTTTTTCCAATATTACCTTTCTCTCCTCATTATATTTTCTCTATCTATATTTAATGTTTCACAAATATTATTTATGTGTATGTGTGTAAATATGGGATAGAATATAATTTAAAAGAAAGAAGAAAATAAAAAAAGAAAATAAATGGGTTTGATTAGAGAGAGAAGTTATAAAAAAGGTGGAGATCAAATTTTTTTTAGATAAAAAATTGGATATCAATATATAACAACTAAACAAAGTACAAAATAGCTGACAAAAAAGCAAAGATAAATCTAGGCTCTTTCATTGTTCTCTGTCCCTAGTATTTGGAAATGGATGATGATCAAAAAGGCAAAAACTATTATCCAAAGTGTGTGTTAATCTAGCAAAAAGAAAATTTCAATCCTATTCTGATCACTATCAATGTGATGTAAAATAATTATTACTATTGAAATGAGCTTTAGTGCTGTTTAAAATTATAGTTTTGTAACGTTTATAAAATGCTATAAGATTTAATGCTATAATAGGTCTCAAGTGACATTTCACTAATTATTAAAAAGTTGCAAGGTTGATGTAAGAGCAAGGGCATTTTGTTTTGCAAACACCACATATTTGAGTTTCTTTAAAAAAAATCAGAGAGGTGGTGTTTTCTCCTACTTGAAATGCCACCTCTCTCTCCCCTCTTGATCAATAGAGTTAGCGTTCTTAAAAGTGATAAATGCCACATCTGTGATTTACTTTTTAAAAAATATTAATGTCAAAAGATATGGCATTTCTTTAGTTTAGAAACGCCATCTTTTTTATTTAATTTTGTATTATATTAATCATATAAAGGTAGTGTTTTTGAAGGGTGCAAACGCCACCTCTTGTATTTATTTATTTATTTATTTTAAATTATAAGCTAGAGAGGTGGTGTTTCTTCCCTCTTTGGTTAATTTTTCTTAAAAATTAAAATGTGCATAGGTGGCATTTCTTCCATGAAGAAATGCTAGCTAATGTTATTTTTTTGTACCTAAAATTTTTACCTGTACAAAAGATTAGGCAATATACAACCAGTCTAACAATTTACAAATAATTCAGCTATACAATGAAAATGTACACAACATATCTTAGCAATACAATAAAGAAGTTTATAACTATATTATTATATCTAAGTTTCTTAAGTAGGTCAAGGTGTAACATCCTGAAATTCAATACAGGAAAAGTAGTTGCTAATCAGGGGTAAATTAGTAATTAGTGGATTGATTGTGGATTGGATGTTGAGTTAATATTTTGTGTTGTTTGATTGTTGTGTTAGTAGGGTTGAAAGGTAGAATGACAACTTAGGATGAAATGCATGAGCACAAGTGAGATTGAACTCACTATGCCATACGTCATGACATATTGCACAAAATTTTTACTTAAGGGCTAAGTTAGATTGTAAAAATAGAAAGAGAAGGGAAGGAAAAATGCGAGAGGCAAAGGAGAAGGCTTATGTGCTAAGGCAACCATTATCTGACTATTAGGAGTTTACTTCAACTAGTGACTTGTCGGGTACGTATTGTGTAGCCTTAAGTTTCATTTTTACCCTATTTTCATTAAATTTGATTAGTTGAAAAATTGAATCAGGAAGTTTTAAGGTGTTAAAATCTAAAAGAAATATTTAAAAAGGGTTATCAAATGTAAAACCAAAATTTTATGACTAGTTTGGAGTTAAATTGTTGAATCTTGAGGATTTAGGCTTGTAACAGTCCTCACCCCACCCTATCGAGGGTCTTTTGAACTGGAGCCTTAACCATTTACGTAGTGGGCCCAGCTTTCCCCAAGGTGATACTTAGGTTATTCTTCACCCCACTAAAGAGGTCTTTTTGGAGCTTTCCCAAACTTGAACCTTCAATCTCTACCACCTTAAGGAAGTTGAGGCATAACCTACCGTTATACGTAGTAGACATAACCTATCAGCATTCTTATCCCACCTCAAGTTGACATACACTTCTCTAATATGTAGTGGATATAACTTACCAGCATTCATATCCCAATGGCATGCATTTCATCACAAAATAAAATTGAGAATTGCTACATGCACTGCAGTGTGCATTCCATCTTTTGTGGCATATGGCATAGAGCCACATGTTCACTCTTTCTATACCGTGTGCCATGGCATGTGTCACCATGCACCACGATGTTCCTGTCAAATTTTCTACTATCATTTTAACAGCAAAAATGATAAACTTTTAGTGTACGCCATTTTCACATATGACATTCAATTGGAATGATTCAAGCGCTGACATGTAGATTAACTTGTAAGCTAACTAATGAGATAGGTTTAAACATGATATGATGGTCTGATCAAAATTTAGACACCGAAATGCAAAAAGTCACTTTTTCTAAAAATTCTGCACACCCAAGCGCTTAAATCGATCCCTTTCTCTCATTAGACCATACTAGGCCTTGAATCAAGTCTAAAAGGATCTAATACACCTAATTGACCATAATTAATCACAACCATACTCATATATAAAAATTTGACCCTTCTACGACCAATTTCACAATTTCACTAACTTTACATATTTTTTCATTTCTTGGCATAACTTAGCTTACTCGACTATTTCTCAACACATTCTTACATATTCATGTTCACAATATAATCTTAGCCCCCAAATTACTTATTTCATCATAATTTGTCCTTTGGCTTAAGATTTACCAACACACAATCATTTCAACATAATATACTCAAATCATAGCCCCATTTTGTTTCAATCAACACATATACACATAATCGGGCTTGATTTTACAAAATCTCTATTCAAACTATGCATGCAACCCTATGGCAACTCATTTACACTAATATATAGAATCTTAGTTTAGTTTATTATACAAACTCAGAGTACACGGCTTCACAGCTTAAGTCGGTCCAAACTCTTTTTCCTTGCCTTTATCACTTCTCAATCTTGTAAATATGTAACCACGAAGGTGAGATAAAAATCTTAATAACAGAATAACTCATTTCTATTGACTTTCACATATAACAATATGGAAATGAAGCATATTATATCATTCAAGTCTCATTAAAATAACATTTATACCACTTATCTCATTTCATTTGCAACTTTTCATCAATTACATAACATCTTGTGCCATCTCATAACATATCTTAACATATCACCTAGCACGCTAGTATGATCACTATCGATCGAACCTCTAAATCACTCCGACACAAAATCATAAGCTCACTTTAGACCAATATACACTCTTATTAGCCTTGAGCTCACCTGCAATGGTAGAATCACCTAGCTAAAGATGTTCTAATGCATAGTACAGACTATGATTTCTCCTAATATACACAATGATGCATCATTACTCTAAAATTGTACCTTCAAGATATTAAGGAGTCTTTTCAACACTGCACCTCACTAGGCACTAAGGATATCTTCTCCAACATCGCATCTTAATAGGCACCAAGGAGAATTGTTTCCAAAATTATTTCTAATACCATACCTTATCGGGTACTAAGGAAACCTTATCATATGGTCTTTATCATCTCCTCCACTGGACTAAACTCTCACCCATATGATCATGCTTTTTTGAACCATTTAAGGTTCCCATTTATATTTTACTCACTTCTCAAACATAACACGCACACATATTACATTCCATTTGAAATCACACATTTCAATGCTTTATTTCAATTAAAAGTCATTTCACACAACAATCACACAATACTATAAAACATGCTCAGTTTAAAACCATTTCATCCATTATATAGCTTACTAACATACAGTTACAATAAACAGTCAAACAAAGGAAGTTATTCGGTTACTTAACCCTTCTATCATTAGAAAGGTTACCCATAGATTTCAACTATCACACAAGCTTATCTCAAGCTTCCCTCCTCTACTCATGCATTTAATATGCTAATCTAAACATATTTGGCATGTTTTAGTCATTTGGTTCATTTTGACCAAAAACTCATTTATACTACTTAAGGCTATATTTATTCATAAATTCTTTTCCATTAATCCATTCTAGGTCTATTACTATCTAATTACTACTTTACATCACCTTAACCGGTCTTATTCTACTCAAATCAGCTTTTTGCCTTAACTTTCTCTCTTTAAGGGTTAAAATTGAGCCTATGGGTTCAAAACTCTACCGTTTAGCTTTAAACAAGTCACAAAGTTCTAATTTAAATCTCGAGAACCTTTTTATTACTATTGAGTAAAAATTAAACCCTTCAAATTTTACCAATTCAATTTCCCTATAACTCATTTTTAGATAAATTTGTGTAGAATGGAAGGGAAGAGTTATACGTAACTAACTTAACATCGATACAAATCACCTTCCAATGACCTAAAATAGCTTGACTTAGCTTCTTCGCACTTCACCTCTCCTCTCTCATATGTTTCTTAGATTTTTCACTTATGAAAATCACTTAATTTCACAATTTAAGAAATGATTTTCTAGTCCATACGCCGCAGTGCATGTAGCACAAGCCATAGTGTGTGGCACAATGAGATTTATTCTCACCACGTGTACTTGCTTTGACCCAAAATGAACTCCTCTCACCTGTATCTACTCATACAATATACCAACAAATCAAATCATCAAGGAATCATTCAAATCTCTAATCCCACACTAATTACCATCCTCCCTTAATTAATCGTTAAGCTCAGGATTAAGAAATATAGAATGTTACAATAGATATACACATTGCATCTGTGAGAGTACCCTAGACTAAGGTAAGGTGTTGTGCCCCTACTCTATGTAAGTTTAAGAAGTCCTAAAGGTCTTGAACATAGAGCTTGACTCTGCCAGGAAGGACCTAGGAGATTCTAAAATGTCTTGAGCGTAGAGCTTGACTCTGCCATGACAGACCTAAGATAAGGAATAAATCATGAGTGTACCCTAGATTAGGATAGGGGGTTATGGTCCTACTCTATGTAAGGCCAAGAAGTCTTGAAGGTCTCGAGCATATAGCTTGACTTTGCTATGACAGACATAGGAGGCGACCTATATGCAAAGAGGATACTTAGTATGAACAGTAGTATGGTAGGCCCTATTTTATGAAAGACTAGAAGTCTTGGTCCAAGCATAGAGATTACTCTATTAGGTAGAACCAGGAATGCATTAGCATGAGCATGATGAGATTGATGAGAATGAATTATTGTACATGCATATTGTATTGTTTTTATTGAAACACATGCTACTTTATCTCTTATTTATGATTTTGTTTACTAATTGGTATTTAGGTTATATTCGAGTTACTGGAACATATGTCTCACTCTGTTACCTTTATACATAGGTAAAGAGAGCATGATAAGGCCAAGAAAGGAAGTGAGGAAAGAGCAGCCTCACTTAGTAGTAGTACGGTTATCAATTGTATAAAATGAATGTATAAATTTGTATTTCAAATTTGAGTTGCCAACTAGGATGTAAAAATATGTGAAAAGAATATGCAAATGTGTATATGTGTTTTTTTGGTTAAAAACTTGGATATGTGATATTGTATCTTGCTAAGGGTACCACAGTAGTGAGTACATGGGTAGGCCTATATGCTAATCAAGCAAGTGTATGTTGTTATGTAACTTGTTTCACTTGTGTATATGTGAAATTATTTATGGATATAAGAACTTGACACAAATGGTGAGGCTAAGCTCTATTTAAAAGAGTCGAGTATATTGTGATTCTTGACCATATGATGAGGCAGAGTTCCATATGTAAGAGTTGAATGATTGAAAGTGGAACAAGTTTGTGTATATATATGTTATATAGATTGTGCCTTATATAAGTCCACAAGTGTGTAATGTGACATTGATAGGTCAATTTGAGTAATTGATGTGATATATGTGATTAGAAGTGTCAATTAAGTGTTTATAGTCCTTTTGCATTTGGTTTAAGGCCCAAAGTGGTTTAATGGGACAAGGAATAAGAACTAAGTACTTAGGGTGCAAGTTTTAAAAAGAAAAAGTAGCTTTATACACCTAGTTATCTAATTTTAGATTGGACTATCTTGTCTCATTAGATAGATTGCTACACCTAGCTATCTAAGTTCATATGGATGCTTGAATCACTTCGATTGGATGTCAAATATGGAAATGACACATGGTGAAAGTTCACCTTCTGAACTGCTATATGACAATAGATTTTGTTGTCATATGCACTGTAGCACATTTTGTGCCATGCTACAATACATGGCATAGAGAAGAGTAGAGTCATGACTCTGTACCACATGCTACGGCTCATGGTGGTACGAGTCACGATGCATGGCCCTTTTTTAAAGTAATGATATTGTTCTTCATTGAGTCATAGAATTGTGTTTGCACTTCCGTTGGTCCTTTTTTTAAACATATCTTTTACAAAGTCAGGAACCCACATTTTGAAAATGAATTGAGGGCTATTACTCTGATATGATATTTTGTTATCATTATTTGATGATTGTGTGATTAAGAATGGTAAAGTTCGGATTGAATAAGGATTTTACACAAGACATCTAATTGTAAATGACCATAAGAGGGGGTGAATTGGGCTAATTAAAATTTAAAATAAAATTTGCAAAAATAATAAGACAAGTATAGAAACAATATCACCAAATATAGGAGATGAAAGAGAAGAGCTCGTATATATTTATCTTGATTCAACTCTTACCACTTGAGTCTGTATCTAGTTCCTAAAAACCTCTTGAGATTTCTAACTATATCACCAAGATTGAGTCGGACTCTTGGTTGCCTCAGTACATATATAGACTTTTTACTAAGTCTGAAACTCTTCCCCTTACAAAGATAATAAGAAATCCCCCTAATCTCTCTGAGCTTAAGTTTCTCTATTCAAATTATGAAAAATAGGGATAAGTAGAGTAAGTTTAAGAATGAACTATTGTTATTTTAAACTCTCTCTAAGAGTAGATATGTAATCTATAAAGCTCACAGACAGCAAATGATTCACTAGAAGTTAGTAATAATTGAATGCATAATAATGATATAACTTTGTTCTTGTTGGCTCTACTATTCTCTCTATCTTTGTCTTCATAAATGAGCCTATTTATAGTTAAGAATCATAAATGATCCATTAGACTTATAAATCTTCTCGTTGGAAGTTAGTTGTACTTAACTTCTTCTATTCTATAGGCCTTTTTGATTTTGTGAGCCCTTTTAAGTTTCTTCGGTGATTGAAGCAATGAACATTATTTTACAATGGACTTCTTCTCTTTACACAAGGTAATAGCTATAATATTAAGTGCTCTAACAAAAGTGGGTGAAGGTTTATACCGGTGTAGCATTTTAGAATAGGTGTTATAAATCATGAATGAATCATAAAGAGTTTGATACAACCAATAATTGTTTTTAATAAATACAATTGATTATGGATGAAAAGAATAGCAAAAGAATGTGTTTTAAAGAGTTTAAGATTGAGAACATAAAATAGAGCATGAAACTTCATCTTAGTTTTGGTACTATTAGGATTAGTACTAGTGTTGTGATGAATATAACACATATGTTGCTCTATCAATAGTAGAATAAAGCTCTTCATAAATGGGAATGATTTTCATTTTATAGAAATAGAATGATTTTCTCAAGAAAAGTTCATAGCACAGGTGCTAAGAAAATAGCACAAGTGTTAAAGTAATTCAGATGAATTCTTTCAAAGAGCAAATTGTCCAAGGCTATAGAATAGTATTAATGCTATTAAATAGCACAAGTGCTAACCAATGACACTCAAACAGAGATCTAGAATTTTTAAAGAAGGTAGAAATAGTACAAGTGTTGAAACTTAGCACAGGTGCTAAGGATTTGTAAAGAGTAAAATAACTAAGTTAATGGAGAAGAGAATACAAGTAGTATAGGTGCTGGAAAGTAGTACTAGTGCTAGATTTAGACATTTGCCTTGAAGGAATAGCACTGGTGCTAATAGCATAGTACCGATGCTAAAGGCACTTAAACAAAATTGAAGTTCCAAAAACAACAAACTTATCTCGGAAAACTTCCAAAAGGATATTTAAAGATTCAAAGGACATATAGTTAAGTCAAATACTTAACTTAGTTAGGATTTCATAAAGAATAAGAATTTTTTGGATAAGAGGTTAAAGAGAGAGAGAGAGAGAGTGAAAGATCCTAGGTATTAGTGCTAAGCTAGCTATGTCAGATTAATTCAAAATGCTTAGCCAATTACCTTACCCTTATTTTATTAGATTAATTACCCTACGAAATACAATCTTCTCTTTAATTTATAATAATCAAAACTAGGGTTTAACACTAATGAAAAGTTCAAAGAGTTTCTAATCTTACAAAACTATTCAACAATTACCAATGTTCTATCGTATGTCCTAAATCCAAAACAAAGGATGGCCACTCTTTTGTTATATCATAAATTTGTTCATCACTATATTCCAAGCATTTTGTGTCTTTATAGTACTACAAAATATATTAAAATAAGATGTCATAAACAACTAAAAATTATTAAACCTGAATTAAATTTTCATACCTTAAATATGACAAAAGTTTAACCATGAGTGATCATTTCCTTCATGAATTTTATAATATAGTACCTATAATCATTATACATTTATGAATCAAATAAATTTATTTTTAATAATTCAATAAATTCTTTGAAGTATAAATATACCATGATCTTTGTTCATTAATAACTCTTAGAGAAGTTTTTATTTTTTGAAAAAGGAGAGCTCTTTGTGATCTCAAAAACTATTCAATACCCTATCAAAACAGAGAAAAAGTAATCAATAACAATTGATTCAAATATATATATATATATATATATATATGAGTATGTAAAATAATTCTTATAAACATAAATACTTACTTGTTAAATAACCTGAACATGTTATGCCAATCTATTGGCATACCTCTAGATAGAGGATCTAAATAATAAATTAAAGGCAAATGATTAGTCATAGGATTGATAACTATCAAAATTCAATATTTTTTTAAAAATTAAACTTTAATTTTGTCTTAATAAAATTGAGATATCTAACACATAAAAAAATAATTAATAAAAGACTTATCCCATGTTGTAAGGTATTAAGATTAACATATTTTATCAACTTCTACCTCTTCTGTGAACATTTCTTTTACAAGATTTATTTCTTTAGAGGGACTCAATGTTGAGCCATGACTAATATCATGAGGACTAATAAAAGTATATCTATTCTTTTTCTGCATGTCTTTCAAAAAAGAAATGTACAAATACCTTGACAAATAGCATAAAATTGTATTAAAACCAATCACAAACAGGTGATAAAAATGATCAATATCAAAGGTTATTATGAAACAAGTACCTTATCTATGTGTTGATAGCATAAGCACTCACCTATTCTAGATTAAGTATTTCCATCATGATATTTCTATCAAGATATTCGAAGTGATATGTTGCTTACACTCAAAATAACTAAGTTAACACTAATTTAATACTAGTAGCAACTTAGGTCAGTCTTCACTAAAGAGGCTAGCTAAAGTTAATTAAGTCTAAACTAGTGAACTAAACTAACCAAAAGTTGATTGATTTCAACTAATTAAACTAAATAGATAAATTTAATTAAAAACTTAATTAACTAGTGAAATGAAAATGTAAGCATTTAAATTTTTCTAAAGTAGAGTCCTAGGAGTTATAGGAGGCTAGATTCCTTGTCTATTCTTTTTAATTAGGCTTAGGTTAACTTTCACTCTCTTGACTGAATTAAACCCCTTACACAATTTTGTATAAGTGTGTCTTTTTATCCAATTCAATTAACTAAGTCCTTGTATACTTTTGTACAGGTCCCTAATCAATTACTTAGCTGGTTGTAAAATAATCAAAAATTCCCCTTAGCTCCCCTTAGTGTAGCTTGCCTTAGGTAAACCAAGTGCACAATGTTGAACATAAGATAATTTATCAAACACCAACAAAACATATTTATGCCTAGCCAATGTAAGACACATTCAATACACATAAAACATATATTTATATGAATTATAATATATTGGAAAAAATTTCTACCAACTACAGAAAGGGAAATCAAGTAAAAAAACAATAAACCAACAAATCAAATACCAATTTTGGTCAATAAGAACAATATATAACAATGCACCTAATTTTAGGAATAAGATCACATCAACTTAGGTTTAATAGAGAGTGGCCATGACCTTCATCATTCTTTGAGACATTTCAAAACTCCTCTAACATCTTTTACTCCTAGCACTCCTTATAAAGTTAGGAATAATCATCTTGGAACCTACTTTAGCACATCTCTTCACCATGGCTGAAATAAGCTCCATAAATGCCATAAAGATTTTGAAGCCAAACTAAGAAATAAAGCGCTAGGGTTTTAGGCATGAGGTGAGAGAAGAAGAATGGTGGAGTTAGATTAGAATTTTGACAGTTCGATCATAAGTTATGGAGGAAAGAAGGTAAGACGAAGATGAAGAAATGAAGAACTATGGAGAGGATTAGGGGTGGCGTGAATGAGGGTATTATGAGAATGGAATAACTAAATGAAATTAGGGTAGCTTGATCTTATTCTTAGGTGAATGGGCCTAATTCAAGTATTTAGGATTTGAGTAAAAATGAGCTAAGGTAATTTTAATCTTCACTAGGATGAATAGCAGAAAATATGAGTTACCATGATTTGAAAATTTGAATTAAACAAACTAAAGACAATGAGAAATTAAGAGAGAGAATGAGTAGAATTAATGTGTGGTACAATGTGTACAAGACTATGCAAGGCTTATACTTTCACTCCAAAACTCAAGTGTTTTGCCTCTTGACTCATCTAGTATTCTAATCCAATGGTCCTCATGTGCCAAATCTAAGGGTGCAACTTTAAACAAATAAATGTGACCCACAAGATCAAAAGCTTAAAGCATATGGATAGTAATTGCATTTTCAATTAAAATTAATTCTCAAATATGTTGTTGAAATGCATTCTTTCCTCTCTTTACTCAGTAAGGTCACTCTTGTTTGAGTGTCTCTAGCCCTAGAAATAAGAGGTTTGGTTTACACTAAAACCAACCTCTCTGACATGACTAGGGACTTTTGGAACATTTAAAGCTCTGCTAAGGATCTCATCATAGCCAAATTGTTGCACTTCTTTTAGCCTTTCTTGTGACAAAGTTTGTTGTTATATAGGGATCATAATATATTATTTATGATATGAAATCATTTACATAAAAATTTAAATATGAATTAAATATTAATACTTCCACAACTCTGCCAAACTTGCCTCACATCTCTTGTTTGAGTTTCTTCAACCCTAGAAATAAGAGGTTTGGATAACACTAAAACCAACCCCTTTGACATGACTAGGGACTTTTGGAACATTTAATGCTCTGTTAAGGATGTTAACATAAATAAAGTGTTATGCTTTTTCTGGAACTTCTTGTGAAAAAGTTTGCTATCATATAGGGATCATAATAGATTATTTATGATATAAAATCATTTAAATAAAAATTTAAACATGCCTCACACTTTCATCTTCAATTTCACCTTATGAATTTAGTTGTCATTCAAACCACACTTCATATCGTGTAAGTTGTTCACAATTTAAATTGTGTTTTTTAATCTACATATTAAAACAATTAACTAAATTCATTGATCAATCAAACATAGGTAATAGATGCATGTACTAATTATTGAATATTAGATATGTACTTTATCTTGTTTAATGAACAAATATCTTTTTTGTCCCCTTCTAAAGTGATATTTTTGATTTTCTACTAATTAATGATATTGCTTGCTTTTCACCTATTCAAATGCAAATTAAATTCATATTAATTTTATATGGGTAAAACTATATTTAATTAGCAAAATATAGCATTAATTACCTTAAATTCTTCAGTTGTGTGCACTAGAACAAATTCATCCCAATTGTCTTGAAATATAATCTCATCATAAAGCTTCAGTAGGTGTTTAATAATATTTTGTTTATTATTTATTAAATATCACTTGCAAATATCTACATGGAATTTTCTAAGAAAAACTTTAGTTTTTTTGGGGACATATATTCTATAAGTCTCGTCAAGTTCAAAAGAAGATTGCAAGAAAGAAAGAAAAAAATTTGGATCAATATATGTACAGGACAAAAACAATCAAAAATATAAAATATTAATGACTTTTTTATCTCAACTTGTTCCTATATGAATCTCTTATATTCATTCAGAATTTTTCTCTAATAATTAAATGTAACAGGCACATGGTCTCGAGCCACAACCCACACATAACTAACTAATTTTTCTCCATTTGGTTTTATTGGGTAACCCTTGATATTCCGACCAATTTATAGCTTTATTCCCATGCTTCTATTTCTAATCAACTTAGCCATTAAAGTTCTACCATGATGAACATCTTGATAAACTTTCTCCTTTGCTACTTGAAGATCAACATTATTATCATTTGAACTAGTGTGAGGCTCATTATCACTATAGAAACTCATTTTCCTATAAGTTGAAATTGACACATCAACACGTGTATAATAAGAAAAATGAAAATGCCAAGTAAATTGATTTTGGAAGAAGTAAAAATGAGAAATCAAATTAATTTTTTAGTATTTGATTTAGACTTGATAGGTCGACCCATATCCCATCTCCATAATCATCTCTCATATACAAGTACTCCTCTTCAGTTAAATCATTATTAAAAGATTGCGTTGTCCCATAAAAAGGATCATCTTCAATAATCATGTCTTTATTACCTTGAGCTTCACCATCATCTTCATGTTTTTGTTTGATAAAAGTACAATATAGAATCCACTACAATTTTTAACCCACATACCATAGATGGGCACCCTAAATATAGAGTAATCCAACTTCCATATACATTTAATAACACTAAAGTATGACATTTCTATATAGATAGATTTTGTGTCTTTTGGACTAGATATATGTAAACCCCCAGCAATAAGCATTACTCTGTTATTTTGCATTATGCTTTGATTATCTTGTTCTTTGGTATAGAAAGTATAACCATTATTTACATAACTAGTCTAAGATAAAACTTGTAAACTCAGTCCCTAGGCTAACCATATTAATTTTTTAGAAATATTATCGAGATTCTTCCCTGATGATAAGTCACATTTATTACAAACTTTTTCTTGTTATTATTGACTAAAAATCATAATATATTTACCCAAATTGTACACTTATTTCATTGATTGTAAAAATTTGCTTAAGTGTAGGATTTGTGCATTAAGGGCATTTAGGTCATAAAATTAGACTTTTGAGAAAATTAGTCAAGATGGATTTTTAGTTTAGAATAACAATGGTCTATTTATATTTTTCAAACTCTTTTCAGATTGAGAGTAATTAATTTCACAAATTGATAATTTTGGAAATCTAAAGTTTTAGGTTGACTTATTTTCTTACACTTGGTTTAGGTTATTTTTGTGTATGTGTGGGCTTATAATTTTTAGGATATTTGGCATGTCCCAAAGGCTATCTTATGATGTCATAATTAGATTTTATTATTTAATTGCATTACGCCATATATTTGGAAATTAATTTTAATTGAGAATGCAATTATTATCTATATGCTTTGAATTATAATCTTGTGTATAACATTTATTAGTATAGCGCTACGCACCTTAGACTTGGCATATGAGGACCATTGGATTGGAATAGTAGATGAGTCAAGAGGCAAAATACTTGAGTTTTAGGGTGAAAGTACAAGCCTTGCATGGTCTTGCACATATTGTACCACATTTTGAATCCACTTACTCTCTCTTTTAATTTCCCATTACTTTTAGCTTTATTTAATTCAATTTTTGGACCATTTTCATTTGAATTTTCATCCGTTTTACTATGGTAAATTTACCCATTTACTTAATACCAGAGTTAGGCCCTTCCACCTTAGACTTGAATAAAACCACCTTAATTTCATTTTTAGCATTCATTCTTCCATTCACTCTCATTTTTTAGCCTCCACCCTTCCCCATTCTCTCTTCATTGTTCTTCATGTTCTTCATCTCCATCTCACATTTTCTCCTTCATATCTCATGATCCAACCATCAAAATCCTAATCCAACTCCACTATTCTTCTTCTTCCACCTCACTCTTCAAACCTTAAACTTTATTTTCTTAGTTTAGCCTCAAAATCTTCAAGGTGTTCATGAGTATGGTTTAGTCATGGTGGAAGGATTATGCTCAAATGGGTTTCAAGATGACTAGAGGTTAAATTTATAAGTAGTACTAGGAGGGAAGGATGCTAGAGGAGTTTTGAAGTGTCTCAAGAAAGATTAAGGGTTATGGCCACTCTCCATTAAACCTCAGTTGATGTAATCTTGTTCTTAAAATTAGGAGCATTGTTATATCTTGTTTGTATTGACCAAAATTGGTATTTAACTTGTTGGTTTAGTGTTTTTCCACTTGATTATCCTTTATGTAGTTGCTAGAAATTTTTTTCAATACATTGTAATTCATATAAATGTATGTTTTATATGTGTTGAATATGTCTTACATTGAATATGCATAAATATGTTTGGTTAGTGTTTGATAAAATTTCTTGTTTATAAAATTATGCATTAGACTTACCACAAGCCGAGCTGCACATAAGGAGAACCTAAGAAAAATTTTGATCACTTTGCACTTAACTAAAGAATTGATTAGGGACTTGTACAAAATTATACAAGGACTTAGTTAATTGAATTGGTTATGAAGGTACACTTATACAAAATTGTGTAAGAGGTTTAATTTGATCAAGTGATTGGAAGTTAATATAAGCCTAATTAAAAAGAATATATAAGGAATCTAGCATCCCATAACTCCTAAGACTCCACTTTAGAAAGGTTAAAACACTCTCATTTCCATTTCACTAGTTAATTAGGTTTTTAATTAAATCTATCTACTTAGTTTAACTAGCTGAAATCAATCAACTCTTGATTAGTTTAGCTCACTAGTTTAGCCTTAATTAACCTTAGTTAGCCTCCTTAGTAAAGAATGATCGAAGTTGCCACTAGTACAATATTATTGTTAACTTAGCTATTTTGGATTGTAAACGACATACGCTCTTACCTGACTCCTAAAGGATGTGACTTTTAAACCACTTTACAAAGCATCAATTGTGTTCTTTTATTACAAAATTCTAATTTCTAACAACAAACATGTCAATGTGAATATCCTTGTGTTCTTCCACAAATGGCTTAACTTCTTTAATGTTATGTAGAATATAGAGGTGAGCTTGTTCACATTCAACTGCTAATATGCTAATTACTATATTTCCAATTATTCCTTCCCTTGATCTTTGTCCATTATGGTGAGATTTAGAATCCCTATAGCATTAATGTTGGGTAGATAATCTGTACAAAATTTAGCTGCTTCTTTGACTATGTATCATTCATCAATACAACTTAGGTGGGTCGATATCTATTTTTCACATAGCCTTTTAAAATTTTCATGTAATGCTCATTCGAGTACATCCATTTTAAATTAGCCAGGCCATACATTTAAATTTCTTTGACTAAGTGAATAGTCAAATGAACCATGATGTCCAAGAATAAAGGCAGGAAATACATTTCCAAGTTCACATATAGTCAAATCAACTTGCCTTTATATGGCTAACAAATTTGTAGGGTCATGCGCTTTATTACAAATCATCTTGAAAAACAAGTATAGATTAGTGATGTGTGTCATACTTTTTTAGAAAAAATTGATTGAATACCAATCAGTAAGGAATTTTGCATGACCATATGACAATCATGAGATTTAATACCTTGTAGCTTCAAGTCTTTCATTGATACAAAGTTCTTTGCATTTGAAGGGTATTCCTCTGGCACTTTAACACTATGAAGAAACTCAAGAAAATATTTTTTTTCTCTTTTTGTGATAGAGTATAAGCCGTTGGTGGTAGATAAGTATGATTTCATTTCTCCATTGGAGTCGAATTTTCTCTTGTTCCCATGGAGATCAAATCTAACCTTAACTTGACATTATCCTTCCTTTTTCCTTGCAATTAAAGTAATGTCCCAATCATACTATCACAAACATTTTTTTTATATATATCATATCAAGAAAATATCTTACATGTAAGGACTTTCAATATGGCAAACAAAAATTGATTTTTTTCCAACCACTTGTTGCAACATTTTTTTCAAAAGGTTTAACAAAATGGTTAGTTATAATTTATTATTAATAGCTATGTGTTGTAAGTACTGATTTAAAGACTGTGTGGATTGATTCTATCGATAGACAGTACAAGTCATAGATTCCTTTCTTTATCCCTAAAATTAGGGTACTCAAAATTAATTTTTTCCACTGAGGAGAATTTTTAAGGTGCTTAAGTTTTCCATCTTTAATCCTTTCACATGTGAATAAGTTGGCAATTTCTACATTTCCATACAAGCGCCTAAATCTCGGTATAATGGAAAAATGCCATAGCACTTTGATAGGACTTGATTTATTTCCATATTATGATGCTTCACATTTAGGGCACTTCTCTAAGAAGCATACTCATTATGAAATAAGATGCAATTGAACAAAGAATTTGCTTGGCTATATATATCTTGGTAAGAATTTCATTACCAATTGAAAACATATCTTTCAAAGCATCGGGCAATAGTGTGAAACTCTTATCAATCCATCTACAAGCAACTTTTAAATTGTATAATATCATAATTGTTGATAGTTTAGCATATGTAGTATAATTTGGATACAATGGTTTCTCTTAATCACTTATCAACCTTTTAAACATTTGATGATAATCATGAAGATCATCCTTTATTACATTTAGCATTTCATCAAGATGATTAATCTACACATATTACTGTTAGCATCATCACATGCATTTGGTCTCTTAGAAGACCTCATGGTATACACCCATTCACCGAATACATCATTTCTCTCCCTATGCCTTATTCAGCATGTATAACTTTGATTAAGTTCATGACATATTAAATGATGTAGCATCTTAATTGGAGTAATTCACTTTCTACAGCAATAAGATAAGCAATGACACAAAATTTTGTTTGGATCTTTTACACACTCAATTGCAAAACTAATAAACTCTTTCACCCCATCCCTATATTCATTTAATAATTGATTAGCAAATGTCCACTTTCAGTCTATACCTCTACCTATTATAGGAAAGTGTTAGGTGCATGACTTTTTGGCACTATTTTATAGCCCATTAATAATATTATAAGTCAGCTAGTGTGTCTGTTATTTTTTTAAAGGCAACATAATAGCTTAAAAATGAAAATTTCCCAAGTATCAAATTCTTTATTTAATACTTGTAATATCTAAAAGATTTAATTTAACATTTTTTATTGCATGCAAAATAATTTTCTAATGAAATTCAATTCCCAAACAACCAAACTAATATTAATTCAAAGCCATTAAATAAATAAGTTAAATTAAATCAAAATATATGGCATATTAATTATACAAGAAAAAAATTAAAATAAATATTTAGATTATTAATATATATATATATATATATATAAGAAAAAAATAAAGTGCATGTACCATATAAGAGGGAACTAGAGAAACACACGCTGGTAGAGTTAAGGAAACCAAGTTGGACCTTTGAACATGAGTTGAAATAGGGGACCACAAGCAAAAGGAATTTTAAAATATAGTTGTGGGACAATGGTAAGGTTAAGAAAAAGCTATATATGAAATTAAGGCACCGGGGGTATTGAGGAAGACATTAATGGTTGGGACTTTGGAAGAAAAAGATAAAGTTTGTGCTTACCTGGTAGCTTAAGAGCTGAAGATGCAAGCTGCAAGTTGGAGTTGAGGGTTGAAAACTTAGCATGAGTTGATTTGAGCTAAAAGACAAAGAAAGGCATGAGCTTTGGACAAAAGAACTGAAAGCTTCCACGGTGAGAATAAGGAGGAGCTTTGAGTTGGAGATGATAGAGCTGTGAGCTGGGAGATAGGAGATCAAGCTATGAGCTTTGACAATGAGAACAAGTTAAGAGGTGAGAGGAGATGGGAGCCACACACATTGTAAGACGAATGAATCTGTGAGAGATGGGGGAAAAACTATTTATTTTTAGCTAAATATTAAAAAAAATGTTCATGAGAGAGGTGGCATTTTCAACACAGGGAAACTCCAATCTTATTAAAATAAAAATATACATATTAATATATACATATATATATTAATAATTAATATATTAATATATATATACATATAAGTATGTATTTGTAATTATTAAATAATAAATATGAGAGAGCTTTTTATTTCTTTAGTAATTAATATTTATAATTATTAAAAGTTATTAAATATTGTTTATTAATATTTATTACTAAACAATTAAAATAAAATAATAATATAATCCAATAAATTAAATACATAATTTAATAATATACTATATTTTAATCAATATAAACTTTATAATAAAAAAATATAATTATGATTGTTAATATTTTCTTAATTGTTACATACACATATGAATGGAATTGTGAACATGATGGTATGATTGATAAATGAAATGGGTGGGGTTTACCTTAAGTGGGAGGTAATTATTTTGTAAATCCATGTGGCATGGGAAATACTTGGGTAGCTCCTAGTGTTGCATAGTTATGGCATCTACTCCAATTGGAGTTAGATGTGGTTCTAGCTTAGTCAATGATACCTATTCAATTTTAAATGACACCCTACAGGAATTCAATTAGCAGGGAGTTTATTGTAACATCCTGACTTTCAATCCTAGAAACTAGTTGCTAATCAGAGATAAATTAGTAATTAGTGAATTAATTGTGGTTTAGGTGTTAAGTTGATGTTTTGTATTGTTTGGAATGTTATATTGATACGATTGAAGGGTAGAAAGATAATTTGGAGCATAACGCATGAGCATAAGTGAGATTGAACTCACTATGCCACGTGCTATGGCACATCGTGCAAGGATCACTTAAAGCTAACATAATCAGCTCGTGAAATTAGAAGAAAAATGGCTAGAAATGCATCTAGAGGGGTGGAGAAGTTCAACTCTGCTAGGGCTTGCCATATCTTGAAGTTTGGAGTTTGTTTTGATTAATAATTTAATAGGTAAGTATCCACACAATCCCAAGCTTTATTTCTACCCCTTTTTCATTGAATTTCATAGGTTGAGAAATTAAATCATGAAGTTTTAAGGTGTTGTAATCTAAAAGAAAAGGTTAAAACAGGATATCGAATATAGAATTAAGGTTTTGTAATTAATATGGAGTTAAATGGATGAGCTTTGAGAGTTTAAGCTCAAAATAGCCTACAAGTTAGGTTAAAAGGGTGAAATTAGTAGGATGAATATGTTAGGAGGTTATTATGGTTGTTTGAGTAGCCTATAGGGCTAATGACTATAAATAATGGATAAGTAAATTTAAAAGGGTTTAATTGAACTGTTTCATGTATTAAGGGATTTAGTTTGGCTAAATCAATACCTATGTTAAGTGTTGAGAATTGATTGAGGGGTACTGTGTTATGTAGATTAAGGACTTGTGAAGTTGTTCATGAGAATCTGCGCCTCTGGGAGCTTAGTATGATTAGTAACCCTTAGTAGCAAGGGTTAAAGGTAATTAGAGTAACCTTTTTACTTGTTTGTTTATGAAATTATTTATAAGTATTTTGATATAACTATGTGCATTGTGTTATGAATTGATAGAGTATTTTGATATAACTATGTGCAAGTATTTTAGGACCCACTTTACCTAACCCATCGCTTGTTCTTTTGTAATGGATTATTAGCTTTTCCTGAACCCCGGATTGCTAATGTGGTTTGATAAAGTGTAGTTCGATCTCAGTCCTAGCCCGAACCATCTATCCTTACTTCAGTCAGTATAAATAGAGGGGGATCAGGGGGGAGCCTTCCCTGGGAGTTGAAAATCTGAAAATAGATTATCATAAAAAGCTTTCTGGGATGCAAGAATTCCTCCTTTGCTAAAATTCCTTACTAACCAATATTCCCTCTATATGAGATCACGAAGCATTCTTTATATTGAATCATTCACCTTAGGGGATAGCCTTACTTGCCTTGCCTACTCCCTTGGCGAATGTAATGAAAATAAGGAAATTCCTATCGGTTGATAACGAGAAAGTACTTAGGAGATCTCAAACTTGATCCTAGTATTGTTAAGGGAATCAAGAAAGTTAAGTGCTGCTCCTAGGGTTGGTGTGGCGTGTGCTACAAGGATAGCGACCATTGCGAGCCAGCTAGTCCGCACAGCCATAAGAAAGTGGGTGACTTACGAGAGAGATTGTCTTAACCCTATGACTAGCCTTGTCAGTTTTATGGTAAGGTATACCAGGACGAAAGAAATCTAAAAAGGTGAAGCGCCCACTCTACTCGTGTTGATATTAGTCTTGTCCCTAACTGGCATTCCATCCTTTGCACTGAGCTTCCCCCAGTTCCAATGCTTTACCTTACAGAGAGTGAAGTAAGCAATGTGGGGTTATTTTGCATAAAGGCTATAAGAATAAAATAAGAGTTTGATTTGACTTTTAGGTTTCCATGCGGGGCAGTTATAGTCCGGTCTATGAACTCTTCCCATACCTACTTATCCTCACCTTTCTAAACCACTGTTGTTGATAAAATAAAAAGCGATGAAAAGGCTTTTTGAAATGTCATATGTGACCAGTGAAACTTCATCTTTCAATGCACTACATCCCTCGAAAGGCATATCTCGCCTTCCAGGAGCACTCAGAATGTCTTATCCTCCCCCCATGGTCGAGTGATTGCGTACCTCATCTCATAGCAAGCTATTTCACATCCTTTCCTTTCTTTATTTGATAGGGGCGAGCAAGCAAGCAAGAAAACGGGGCAAGAAAACAGAAGCACATACTAATGCCTTTACTAAACTAAGTAGGGGCTTTCACGCCAGGGCGCTAATTCCGTTACTTGTTGCATGCTAGCAAGAAAATCATCTAATCATTAAGACTAAAAGCCCAAACAAAGGCTAGCTGCCTATCCAAGTGATTAATAGATTCTATTCCTTTGAGTAAACAAAGTCAGTTCACTTAAACTTAACTATTGGAAAATAAAGAGTTTGTGTCTTGTAGCTTCGATCGTACTCTCCGGGTAATAATTGTTGTAAAAAAAGACTCCAATTAGACTAAGGTTTTGACTCTTAAGGTTAACATCCCTGAGGGCAAATAATCCTCATTCGATGTTCCATATGATCTATTCAAAATGGTTTATGCTTAACACATGCTGAAAGATGTAGCTCAATGCGCTATCTAAGTACTTCTCTTCTCACACAAAAGGAAGCAGCCTAGTAAGCTAAGTCTGATCTCCTTAACAAGTCATATTTAGGTTTTAAGTCATTGGCTTCGCTTTTCCTTCCTCCGATATTCAATATCATCAGTAGGACAAACCACACTTTCGAGGAGGGAGTCAAGATAAATTAGTTATGGTGAGCCTTTTCTTTTAATGCTTCCCGCAGTGAACATAAACAGGCCCGTCTTTTATCTTAGGCGAGGGAACATTGGGCGACTCTTTGCCTACCAGGGGTATAGATAGACCAAACAAAGCATAGGATTTGAACTTTAGGATAAAGCTCATACTAAATCTATGAGGGTAGATACAGAAGCAGAAGAGGCTCTTGATCAAAGCCATCTATAGTCAGCATGTCAGAATTTATAGCTAGGGAGAGCTATGATAGCTAGACCACAGAAAGAAGAAGACAAATGAGTTGTTTTCTCCCTAAATCTCTTCTAAAACAGTGCATTCGATAGCCATTATATAATCAGAAGTAGTGGGTCAGGCTGTACCTAGCAATCAAGAAAGAATAGGGATGACTGGCACTAATGGCACTTACTAGCGTAAAGAAAGCCAGAAGCCTACCTTTCTTCCTCCCACAATAGCACAGGTGACTCATCATAAAGAAGGCTTTCTATAAGGGCTGCGAGAGAAGAAAGAGAAAACTCAGTTGAAAGTACTAATACCAAGCTAGGTACTATCAAACTAGCAATAAAAGGCATAAGAATGCTCTTAGGAAAGCAAGTCTGATATGCATGTGGAAGAAGCTGAATCAGCTTGTCCATAGATGGGAAAGGAAGGAAGAAAGTAGTGCAGTTTAGAGTGCAGCTAACTCATGAGTGATCCCTGTGAAAGCAAGTCTCATGCGACCCATTCTAAAGCTACTGTTTCAGGGACAAAATAGAAGCCTTGCCTTTGGGCGCAGGGATCTCACATGCGGGAGATTTGACAACAGGAAGTGACATATATTTCTATATGTAATTGTTGATAAGTCAATCCATACTTCTGAGAGAGGGAGTTCACCACTACTTAGAATCAAGCTATGGGGAGCGGGCAACAGATAGGAGGTACTACTACTGTAGAGCGAGGGCAAAGAAAGAATTGAAAGACTGGGGAGTGAGTTGGCAAGGCTAACTCCTTACCTTAGCTAGTGAGAAAGAAAGAATCCTAAGGGAGAGGGCTAATGGTGGGCAATTAACAACTAATCAAATAGAGTCACATGCAACAATTGAGATAGAGGTACTCCAAGCAACGAGAAAGAAAGAGATTCTTACATAGCCCTTAAACTTAGCAATCGAGAGAAGCCTGTAACAAAGTAGTCTTCTTTTCTAATCCCTTAGTTGAGAAGCAGCATCTATGGCTTCATCTAATTCTAATGCGGTAGAAGCAATAGCTGAAAAGAGAAAAAGGACTACCACTACTACGCCCATTTCAAGGTAATGTCATGGGATACTTGTTCGTGACTAACGTGCATTATGAAGGTATATGCATGTGGGTGTATGAGTATGGATTGAAATGAATTTAAAGTGGCACGTGTATTGATATGCATTGTATCCGTGAGATATAACTTGAAATATGGTAGGGGAATGCGACTCTACTGTGAAGAGGTCTAGGAAGTCTTAATGATCCAGAGCATAAAACTTGACTCCACTAGAATAGACCTAGGAGAAGAATCCTGATAATCCAGAACATAGAGCTTGACTCTGCCATGGTGGACCTAGGATATGGAACAATCCATGAGGTTACCCTAGAATATGGTAGGAGTCATGGTCACTCTGTATAAGTCTAGGAAGTCTTGATGATCTAAAGCATAAAGTTTAAATCTGTCATGACGAACCTAGGAGACCAGCCATATATGAAGAGGATTACCTGGTCTGAGCAGTAATATGGTAGACCTTATTCCTTGTGACTAGAAGTCCTAGTTTGAGCATAGAGATTACTCTGGTTCGTAGAACCAGTGATGAGAATGAATTCTAATATATGACATAACAAGTTTGATGAAAATGACATAAAGTGGCTGTTTTACATCTGGGTGTCCAATTCTTAAATAAAACATTGAATTGGAATGAAACCAATGTCATTAGTTATCTTATCAAATACGCTTTGTGTGGTCACTTAAATGAAACATTGAATTGGAATGAAACCAATTTAGAAGTAAAATTGAGAGATCAAATTATACCTCAAGTAGAAAAATTTAGATATTTGGGAGCTATTATTCAAAATGATGGTGAAATCAATAGGGATATTTTACGTAGTATTCAAGTTGGGTGGTTTAATTGGAGAAAAGCTAAAGGAGTTATTTGCGACTGTAAGGTGTGTAACCTCCCTCATGTCCAAAATCTCCATCCGATGTTCGATTGAGGTGGTTTTAGGGTCTATACGGAGCTTTCTCATAGCTCTAACTAATGGCACCAGTTTCATACTCAAATTCATTTTCTGTCAAAAGTTAGACACTAAAACCCATTTTGACACAGTTTTACAAAATTTTCCAAATGAGGTTTTCCAACTCAACCACACATGCCAATAGCCTACACCAACCCTTCGATCACACTCAATGGACTCTTGAGGACTTGTGCAACACACCACACACAACCAAAAAAACTTGTTTTACAAAATCACCATTCAACCCCAATTTTCACAAAACATAGAGGGGGGGGAAAAATTGTACAAAACCAACCATTTCATTCATATTTCTCAAAAATACATATGTTCCTACTTACATAAGTATTTTGGCCCTATCCTCAAGTTCACAACAAAAACTTATTAACCCAGGGCATAAAATACACTAAGTAAACACAAAATCATGCAAGTAGTACTCTAATCATGATAATTTATCCTAGTTGGCAATTACATTAACAATTACACATGTAAACAACTAAAGAGAGACATAAAAAGGATTTACTCCACAAATCCTAAGCCTCTGTGTGTTTTTCCCGACTTGGATTCGATGAGCCAGTCCTTGAAAATATTGAGAATTGAGGGGTGAGTGCAACCACTCAGTAACCCAATTTCACTTAATCTTTACAGTTACATATTAATTGTAAATAGATGCAAAAAGGCACATAACACATATATCATATAGTATTGGGCCACGGTTCACAAACTAACAAGCATGTGACCAAGCTTGCCATAAAACATTAGATCATGTAATTTTTAAAAACATAGCTCAGGGTAGTAAAAATAACAACCATGCGCCCTTAACACGTGTCGGACTACAATACTAACAACCATGTAGCCGGACTTATATGCATAATCGTGTGCCAACCTTATCTTCCTGTTACCTCCAACATGAAACTAGTGGCTATCACGAGGCTACGTCCTTTACAGACTAACCCAGCCTTGCACTTGTGAGGAGCTACCGAGCTAGTGTTAACTCACTCGCTTATGTAATCTGGTTTCTTCTAATACTAACAACTATGGGGTGTCGTACCCTTAATCTAGCCTCCTCATAAACTAGTGGAGACTAGTTAGGTTCGAGTCCCTCATAGAACAAGTGGGACAGTCTCGAATCAACCATGGGATAAGGACTATCTCCCAATTCCAATGGTCGGTGCCAAGGCTAGTTCCCAGTTTCAACAGTTACTGCCAATACCACGTGGATTTCCAATCAAACTACTCCTCTCCCTAAGTGAACTCTCGCCAATAATCATGCCATGCATATTTCGCACATGTTATACATTACAACATTCATTACTTAACATATAAACTCATATAATGTGTATACTCCACATTTAATACATAATTCATCATAATTCTCCACACAATAATAAATCACAATTAATTTCATAAAACATCAAGGGTGGTAGAATCGAGGTTTTCTTTCTCAAAACCATTTCATACTTAAGCATTTGCCAATATGCATCATCAAATTAACTCACAAATCACATTTCACAAATAATTAACATTTAACTATAAAAATTAAGTTTCCCCTGGTTACCTCAAACCTTTCAGAGGTCAAAAGTTTACCCCTTACTATAGCAACTTTTCTAAGTTTCAACAAGCTCAAAAGGTGCCAAGATGAACTTCTCTACAACCAAATCATAAAGATATCATCATTATTTAGCTCTTTAAGCTTTATCGATATAAAACTCCTCATACACTATTTTACCAACTCATAACCACTACCCATTCATACCCAATGGGCTCATTAGATTCCATTAATGCACATTATCATTAACAACACCTCAAACCATCATTAATGCACATTAACCTCTCACAACTAACTCATAAATGCCAATTTTCAGACATTAAATGCTCTTATGGACCAACCACTTTCAAAATCATCAATGTGGTATTCTAATACATTAAATCACTCCCATTAATCTCATTTTAACCAATGGAATCAGACCCATACTCTTATAAACAAAAAAATCTATCTCCCAACTCAAATCCTACTATAAATAATCATAAATAAGAGAGGGAAGGGAAGAAGGAAGCACCATAATCTTACCTTAGATATTTGGGAGCTTCAATCTTTCCACAATGGAGTCAAATATCGTGCCCTAACGAGCCAAACCAAGCTCTTCATTTTCCTCCTCTCTTCCTTTTCTATTTTCACACAACTCACAAGCTGATTTATCTAATTTTTAGCCATGTGCCATGGCGCATGCTGCCCTTCACCACGGCACATAGTATAGAGGAGCCTGTTACGTTCAAATTGTGTTCGTGCACCGCGGTGGACCAACCGTGTGCCTCTTCACTTTTTCATCCTCTTTCCTTACCCAAGTGGCTTGCCATCGATCCGAACCTACTTCTAGGGCTGAAATCACATCAATTATGCCAAGTTAGGCCCCTTTGGCCATACATCAAATTAACTCACTAACTACCGTAATTAAGTTAATAAATTTAGGTTAAAATTTTCTAGAAGTTATAAGGTGCCTAATAAACTTAAAGGAAAGTTTTATCGTACTGCTATCAGACTGACTGTTATATAGTAGTGAATGCTGAGTTCTAATGGGACAGCAAAAATTTAAAGTTGGAGTAGTAAAGATGAAAATGTTACAATAGATGTACGGACATAGACATAAAGATAAAATTTAGAATGAGCACATACGAGAAAAAGTGAGGGTAACACCTATTGAGGAAAAATGATAGAAAATCGTTTGAGATATTTTGGGCATGTACAAAAAGACAGTGGGAGGCACCAGTGAAAAGAGTGAAACATATAACTTTAAGCCTTGTTAAGAGGGGTAGAGGAAAGCCTATGAAAACACTCTTGAAAGTTATTGAACGCGATCTCTTAATTAATAATATTTTTAAAAGCTTAGTAAATGATAGAGTACAATGGCATCTTGCAATCTATGTAACTGACCCCACCTAGTAAGATAAAAGCTTGTTGTTGTTGTTATTGCTGTGGGCACTTGAACTACTCTAATCAAACTTTGTATGAAGAAACAATGCATGATGAAAGTTCATATCAATGAGATGTTACTGAAAGTAAAATTTGATATGTGATAGAACACATTTGTTACTCACTTTTATTTGTCAATTAGAACCCTTTTATTAATGATTTATCACCTTCCAAGGAATGCATGTTATACTTTTATATATCTTTTTAATATTTATTGCATGTTCTAGATTAAGTGAGTGGGTGTCTATTATCATTTTTCTATCCATTACTCTTTATCCTTTATTGTTACACCATTATATCCATTCTTTATTATTTTCAAAGAGTTAGGGGCAACCAAAAGAAAAAGAAAAAAAAATATAGATTTGAAAAAAAAATATATAGTCAACAAGAAAAGAAATAAAGTTGCTAGAAAAAAAAGAAGAAAATAAGGAGAAAAAGAATAAAAAGAATAAAAAGTTGCCTAGCTCATCCATTCCATTTGTTTTATTAATTCTTGTCATTGCTTTCCACCCTCATTATGTTAAGGTGGCCACTTAATTGAATTAGGTTATGCTTTGCATATTAAGGGGATATATCTTGACTTTAGCATTATTTTGATGCTAACCCTATTTTTTTTGCATACATACACTTCTTAGACATCCTTTCATTACCCATATTACAACCTAATAAAGTCCACTTAATTCTTGATTGTAAGTGCTACTTAGTGATGGAGATATAGAAGGGTTACAAATTTATGGTAGGGTTTATCTTAAGGAATTTTGAGTGAAATTTAATACCTTATACACTTTGAGTGATGAGAGCAAACACTTAATCTAAAGAGGCTTACTCTTTGACATTGATTCTTGGCAAGGGTTTGTTTGTGATGTGCATAATTCTTCCTTAATTATTTTCACATTGATTGATAATTTGTAGAAGTTCATGAGCTAGTATTTTAGTGACTTTAAACATTATTTTTCTCTTGTTTCTTTGTCTTATAGTTTCTTTTGGGATCTTTTTTACTTGATTTTGCACAGAATGCAAAAGATAAGTATGGGGGAATTGACAGAACACATTTGTTACTCACTTTTATTTTTCAATTAGGACCTTTTTATTAATGATTTATTACTTTCAAGTGCACACATTGCATTAGATTTGGAATTTTGCCTAAGTTTCTAGGTTTAGTATGCTAGGGGCATTTTGATCTAAAAAATAAACTTTTAAGAAAATGTACAAGAAAAATTGAAAAATTAAATTTTATATCCAGTTGATGAGTGGTGAAATTATTTTTTCAAATTCATTTTAGTTTGAGAGTAATTAAATAAAAAAGTCAACACTTTCTTAAGTGTCTTAGTTTGACCTAATTTTCGGTTTGCTTTTGTGTAGAAATTGTTATATAATTTTGTGCATCCTAAAACTTGGTTATTTTAATTAATTCTACCTTCTAATTATGAATTTAATTCTAGACATTAATTAGATTTTATTATATTACATGCTATTTAATTGAGTTATGTGATTTATGTGATATAGGTGGCATGTGACTTGTGCATCAATTGGGCAATTAAAGTCAATGGCTGATCATTTTCAAGTGAATTATGATTATTTTGAGGGATTAAATCAACTTAAATGATGTGGATGACACATGAGAAATTACACACATATTGGAATCATCTACAAACCAATAGGAGGTTGTCATCTTGCAAGTGTGACAAGGCTCCCATTTCTATTTTAATTTATTTTCTTATTTTTTTAATTAAGCCTTCAACTGATGGGGAATAAGGGGGAGCATGCCATTTACCCCCTCAAATCAGATCAAACACTCATCTCATTCATCTTCTACAATTTCTCTCTCTAGTTTATCTTGTTCTTCATTTTCTCCACCTTCTCTCTACTTTATTCATTTTTCCAGCACCCATAACTCCACATCCAGCCATCAAACCTCCATAAAACCACTACCATTCCATTCCTCTTATTTGGATAAACCTATCCCTACCACTTGCAAGGAGATTTAAAGCTTGATTTCACCATTTTCATGGAGCTCTACTTGGCTATGTCTAGTTCTTGGAGGAGTAAGATGGTTTTGATGTTTTCTAGCTAAATTCTCCATGAAATCCTAGGGAGGAGTTGATGGAAGAGGATTTTTGAAGTCTTCATTTGGCTAAGCTCAATTATTCTTCATCTTGTTTTAATTTCACTAGAATATTATGATTATGGTTAATTGTAGTTCAATTTGACTTTAGTTTCATGGTTCGTTGTAATTGTAAGTGTTGAAACAAGATTTTTGACTTGAATTTCACTTCCTTTTGTTGCTCAAAATTTCTGCCACTTAGTGATTTTGAATTGTAATATTTGATTTCATTTGGTGAATGTCTTGTATTAGCCTAGCATATGATTGTGTGGTGAATACTTGATGAGTTACTTAAGTTTTCATAGTTTTAAACTTAGGTACAGCTTTGGCTAGTGGTAATTAAGAATGAATTTTAACTAGACACTTGGTTAATTCTTGAGCTAAGCTAGTGAGATTACCTAAAGGGCTTGTAATAGCACTTAGGGAATTGAATTAGTGTGGCTAGGTTGCTTGAGATAGTTGTCATAAGAAAATGCATTTTTTAGCCAAGGAAGAGAAGTTGAGTGATCTATCATAATTAATTAGAAGCTAGGATTCTTCTATTAGCAACACCCTAGGGTTCCTACATTAAAAGCGAAGTCCATTCCATCTATAACTGGGTTTAGTTTGCTAGTTTAATTCACTAGATAATTAGTTAGGTAACTAAACTCCTTCAAATTTGGGTAATTTATTCCACTAGATAACTTTTAATTAGACTAAGACCATTCCTTAGGAGATGATCTAAGGTTGGCTTTATATTGCATTAGGCTTAGCTTTAGTTTAATTTTGAAGGCAAACGACAATCCCTATCAATATGTGCACTATGGCACATGTCATGGAGCATGGGCTTGCAGTTTTATACCACATGTCACTACGCATGTGTCAAAAGCTACAGCACATTGTCCTTTTTTGCTGAAGTCAACCTGTAGGTTTCCATTGAGCAATAAGTTATACTTTTGAATAAATTTTCAATGGTTTTTGAAAAGTTTTGGGATCTCAACCTTTATAAATTTTATTTCAATATTATTGAGTAAGTATGATTTTGATAACATTAGAGGTTTAAGGGACCTTTAATTATATTTGTGTGAATTAAGTATAATAATTTGGTAATATCAAGTAAACATTACAGGTATCCAGTAGCTGTCGTGATAGTTATTGTTATGACAAATGCGCTACACTAGATGACATGTTAATTGTGATGCATGGTACAATAAGATGTTGGCCATGGCTTATGGACTAGTTAGCTACGATAAAACTTCTTTATGTCACATGTTGTGGCACATGTGACATTAGCCAAGGCAAATATACATAGATTTAGCGTTTTGAATTTATTTGACCCCATTTTGACTTGTTTATAACTCCAAATGTTTGTCATGCTTCCCAAAGGTTTTTTTCCCTCTAATTTATATAAAAGAGTTAAATGACCTTTTATACTTGATTTTGAATTTCAAAATGATTTTTAGGATCCCAATTTTTAAAGGATTTTATACTTAGCCACTCTACCTTGAAACTTTAACTAAGGTAAAATTCTTTGTATCATGGTAACCTTTATATAGATTACATTTGAATTAATTACCATAATAGAGTTTATTATTGGTTAAACATATATGTCATTAGTAAGGAGACATTACAAAAATAATCTCAAGTCCTATGAAACTTTAGTTGTGTTTGATTTACCATGTAAAATGAAACAAATGCTATTGGACTCACAGCCCTTTTACTAGCACTAACCAATGTTGATTGACTACTGCTATTGGACTCACAACCCTTTTACTAGCACTACTGGATGTAAACTTTGCTTACATCCAGTCCTCAAGATTACACTTAAGATTTTCAATTAAAGACACAAGCTTCAAGGGGTGTTTGTCATGATAGTACAACTTTCAAAACAAATCTTGTCTTGAATCACTTAACACACCTTGCTATGATCTAGCAAGTTGTTACGACACTTGAAAAATCCTTTTCATGATTTCTAAGATGATAATAGAAGATTTTTACAATAAACTCTCTAAAAGAGTATATGTGAATACAAATGAAACTTATAAAACTTTGAGAGCTTTTCACAATTATTTTCAACAATAATGAATGAAAGCACTATATAAAATCACAATTTGAAAGCTCACTTAGTACACAAATGATATTATGTTTTTTGAAAGATTATTAGTCTTTATTATGGTTCAAAATGAATCACTTATATAGTTTTTAAAAGTTGACAAATCATTGGAATAGTGATTTTATCCGTTGATGCATTTTCCTATGAGTGACTGGCATAATCACACATGTTTTTGCACTAAGAAAGTTTCACAAAGTTGAATGTGACAAATCATGCATGAACATCTTGTCCTCTTATGTATGGTTTTGCACTTTTAAAAGATTATTTAGTTCTATGTGCTTAATCACACGTGGTACCATGTTGTTCTCTCACATGATTTTGCACTTCTGTATGTACTATCATAACAAAGTTCTAAAATTTGTGAGTGCACTACTTGCTCTCATGCACGTTTTTGCACATTAAGAACTATCATTAGTTCCGTAAGAAAGACATTGTTTGCAAGCTTTAACATATTTAGATGAGTCTTAATGCATATAAAAGAGTCATATGATACATCCATTTAATGATTTAAGAAAGGTGATTAAGGTCTCTAAGTTTTCACATTGAATCTAAGAGAATTTAAAATTACTTATCCTAAACTTCTTCATCTTATATTGATTCTTCATGCTTTTAAGGTTTTGTCTTTATCCATGATTCTATATATCTGCACACATAACAAATATCTCTTCTCTTAGCTTTGTAATTATCAAAACACATAATCTAACAATCTCCTCCTTTTTGATGATGACAAAACCTTAAGAACAAGGTTCTTAGTTCTGTTTAATATAAACTCCCCCTTAAACTAATATAGGAGAATTGAAAGATAAAAGTACAGAATTAAGTAAAGAAATTGAATCATATGAATGAAAAATATAAAATTTCATTGATAACAAAAAATATTACAATATAGTCATATCAATAACAATAACAAACAACAAGCCTTTATCCTACTAGATGGGGTCGGCTATATGGATTGCAAGATGCCATTATACTCTATCATTTACCAAGCTTTTAGAAATATTATTAATTAAGATATTGCGTTCAATAACTTTCAAAAGTGTTCTTTTAGGCCTTCCTCTACCCCTCTTAATAGAGCTCAAAGTTATATGTTTCACTTTTCTCACTGGTGCCTCTCGCGGTCTTCTTTGTATATACCCAAACTATCTCAAATGATTTTCTACCATTTTTGCCTCAATAGGTGCTACCCCTACTTTTTCATGTATATGCTCATTTCAAATTTTATCTTTACGTGTATGTCCGCACATCTATCATAACATTTCATCTCTGCTACTACAACTTTATGCTCTTGCTATCCCGTTAGAGCCCAGTATTCACTACCATATAACATAATCGATCTGACAATAGTACAATAAAACTTTCCTTGAAGTTTATTAAGCACCTTATGGTCACAAATAACTTCTTTAGCTTATCTTCAATTAAACCACCTAGCTTGAATCCTATGTAAAATATCCCACTGATTTCACTATGATTTTGAATAATGGCTCCCAAATATCTAAACTTTTTTACTTGAGGCATAGTTTGATCTCCTAATTTCACTTCCAAATTACTGTCGACTAGTCTCTTGCCAAATTTACAATATAAATATTCTATTTTACTCCTACTCAGGCAGAAACCTTTCGACTCCAATGTCCTTCTCTATAACTTAAGTTTACAATTAATCTCTTCTCTTGTCTCTGCTATAAGAACTATATCATCCACGAAGAGCATACATTTAAGAATTTTCCCTTGAATATATTCTATCAAAACATTTAAGACTAAGTTAAATAGATAAGGATTCAAAGATGATCCCTGATGTAGTCTAATCTTTATAGAAAAGTCCTTTGTTTGACTATTAGACATTCTTATACTAATTTTTACCCTTTAATACATATCTTGTATAACTTTAATATAAGCTATACATACTCCCTTCTTTTCTAAAGCTTTTCAAAGCATTTCTCTTGGTATACGGTTATAAGCTTTTTCTAAATCAATAAAAACCATGTGTAAATCTTTATCTTTGCAACGATACTTTTCCATTAATCCCCGTAGTAGATAAATCGTCTTTGTAGCTAATCTACCTGGCATAAAACCAAACTAATTCTTGAAAATACTTGTCTCTAATCTCAACCTATGCTCAATTACTTTCTCCCCACAATTTCATTGTGTGGCTAATGAGTTTAATCCCTTATAGTTAGTACAATTCTGAATATCCCCTTTATTTTTATAAATAGGAATTAATGTATCTCTCCTCAAGTCATCAGGAATTTTCTTGGATCATAAAATCACATTAAACAACTTGGTTAACTATCTCACGCTTTCTTCACCTAAACATTTCCATACTTTAATAGATATTCAATTAGGTCCATTAGCTCTACTATTTTTCATTTTCTTAAGAGCTTCCTTTATCTCCTTATCATGTATTATTTGATAGAATGATAAATTTTGTTCTCCTTCACAAGTTACTAAATCCTTTAAGTTACTAGATAAACCCTCTCCATCATTGAAAAGTTTGGAAAAGTAAGTCTCACATCTGTTTTTAATTTCATCAGCTGTAACTAAAATTTTTCCCTCTTCATCCTTTATACACCTCACCTATTCTAGATCTTTTGATTTTCTTTCCCTACTCTTAGAAATCTTATAAATGTTTCATTCTCCTTCTTTTGTTTTAAGGCTCTTATAAAATTCTTCAAAGGCTTTAGAATAAGCTTCACTTGTAGCTCTTTTAGCTTCCTTCTTAGCCATACGGTACCTTTTCCAATTTTCTTTATTGTTACATAAATGTATGGCTTTAAAATAGTTCTTTTTATGTTTGATTTTATCCTATACACTATTATTCCACCACTAAGACTCCTGATCTCTCAGACCAAAACCTTTTCATTCTCCTAAAACTACTTTTACAACCTCCCTTATCTTTTTAGCCATATCTTCCCACAAGATGTTAGTACTTCCTTGAGATTCTCAAATTCCTTTATCCAAAAGATTTTGCTTGAAAATATCCTGCTTCTCACCTTTTAATTACCACCACCTAATCCATGGTGCTACTACTTGTTGATGCTTTTGAGTTTTACTCATAATACACACATTAAGGATATGGACCCGATGTTATGTCATTACAGCATCCTTAAGAATCACCTTGCAATTTTTACAGAGTCTTCTATCCATGTTCTTAACTGAAAGAAAATCAATCTATGACCTTGAGGCTCCACTTTTGCAAGTGATGAGATGCTTATCTCTTTTCTTGAAACAAGTATTGGCAATTTTAAAATTATACACCAACGATAAATCAAGAAGAGTTTGTCCTTCATTATTTAGCTCTATAAAATCAAAACCACTATGCACCCTCACATATTGACTAGCCTCCTTCTTGACATGCCTATTAAAGTCTCCTCCAATAAAAATCTTTTCATTATATGGTATTTGTTAAATTAACCCCTTTAAGTCCTCTCAAAATAATTACTTAAGACTAACTTCTATCCCAACTTGAGGCACATAATCACTAACAATATTAATAATCTCACATCCAACTATTATTTTTAAGGAAATAATTCTATCTTCAATTTTACTAACTTCTATAACATTCTTTTTCTACTTGTTATCAATAATAATGCCTACTCCACTGTGTGTGCTTACTTTTTCTGTATACTAAAGTTTGAAACCTTGAATATTCTTAGCTTCTTCTCTATGCCATTTTGTTTCTTGTAGGCATAGGATATTGATTTTTCTTTGAATCATAACCCTTACAACCTCTACAAATTTATAATTCAATGTCCCAAAATTCTATGTATCAAATCTAATCTTGCTCTCATAAACTAACTTTTTTTAGCCACACACGTCTAGAATAATGCAATAGCCCTTGCTCATTTAACACTATATCTGAGTGTCGATGTAATGGCTCTAACTTATTTATCACTACATTCGAGCCATGCAGCGCGTTACTTATAGGCAATGACCTAGCATTATCATTATAACATCTATTGTTCATATTCATAATAGATTTAATAAAGTCTTATGTTGGCTATTGATGGCCTAACACAACCTTCCTCCTTTACTTGGGTTTAAGACCAGCTATGAACATAGGCAGAGTTAGTATAGTCATATCATCAAAGAAAATTTTATTCCTAAGGCTTAATTACATAACTCCCCTTTAAGCCTAGCCTATCTCTCTACAAATGTCTTCTCCCCCTAGCATCATCAAAAAGATGTAAGCCTTCCTAAGAGAGAGGAAACTCAATATCTGAGATGGGCTTCCAAGATTTCTTTATCAGATAGAGAATTTAGATTAAAGGTAAGAGTTGATAAAACAATCGCCTAGGTGGAAGAGTCATTTAGATCCACAGGTGCAATAGGATCTAATGCTTCATTTAAACTATCAGTAGCCTGAGGAAGGGATGGAGATGAATCTGGAGTAGCATCCTCAACTTGCCCTTCTAGAGGAATAGGAGCTTGACGGTGTTAAGGCTGATCTTCAGGTCTTTGATCCTCAAGTTCTTCAATAATGGGATCCTCAATAGTTTAGCAAAGAGAAGGCTTGGTTTGTCTGTGTGTGGGTATGGATTTCTTCCTCTGAAAGGTTTTTATTATTGATTGTGTAGAGAAGATAGCAGGAAAGGCCATAGGCATAAGCATGGATGAAGGTATGGCAGGTTGTCTAACCTTTTGGGTAAGCTTACCAACAAGTTTGGTAAGACTTATATCATTAATATCCTCAAACAATTCCTCAAAGAAAGGTGTTTTTGTAGTTTTGGCTATGTTTGAGGATTTTAGTAGAGAGGGGATATGAGGATGTGGCATGCCATTAAAAGTATGAATAGCTTTTGAGGTATTAGGATGGCTTTGATATTTAAGCTGATAGTCTAGAGATTGGTGGTATTACTGAAGAAGGATGCAAGATCCTTAATCTCTTTGAGAAAGAAGATTTTCTTGCTCTTGAGAGGAAGGATCAACTGGTGAGGGCATTCTGAATGGCGAGTAAGGTAAATTAGAGTATTTTTTAGAGGTTGAAGAGGAATTAACTGTGTGTACTGAACCCTCTCTGAATCTTGAAGGACCAACCTTATCTTCTTTTCTAGTAGTTCCTCCTTGTGTCTTTAAGATCTTAAGGTGATCCATGATTCTGTCCAGCTTACCATTCAGGTAAAGCATCATATCACCAAGTCCTTTGATATCATTTTTGAGATGTACCATTGCTTGGTGAAGCTTTCCTTCAATTCCATTGAGAATTTTATATAGGAAAGCATTTGATATGTTAGGTAGAGTGAGCATCTATAAAGAGGGTTGAGATGAAAAAGCTCTAGTAGCCTCAAATGGTTCAGCAGTAGATTTCTTATGTAACTTCTTTTTCTTTCTTGTTACAACAAGATCAGCGAGTTCTTCTTCCTCTTTTGGAACAAAGATTTTTCCTTCCAACTTGAACTTCATTTTGTAGAGAGCAGTGTCATTAAATTCTTCTAGCTTTAGCATTGCTCCTTCAATATATTTAACTCAAAATCTCTTTAAGATAGTTGATACAATTGATGCAAAGTAGAGATTTCAGTCTTTCTTCTGCTCCTTCTTCCTCTTAATATCAACTTTGAAAACATACACCATTTTTATCAATATATAGTGACACATATTGATCTTTTTCTTCTTGATCATTCTAGTGAGGAACTCAATCTCAAATTTAGTATAAGTGTTGAAGGCTATCCTCTTGTTAAGAAAGAACCTTGCTACCACATATGCTAGCATTTGATGCTTGAAAGGGAATGAAGTTAGTCAAAAGATTAAAATAGGCTTTAAAGTCTCTTTAGGTACATCCTCTGTCATCATTATTGCTTTGTATTTCTCTTCATTTATGTGTTGTTTAGGAGCATTCTTTTGATTTGTATGATCAAACTCTTAAAGCTCCAGACCTTTTGCTTTAAGACCAAGTGTATGTCCTAAACTCCTTGGAGTGAAATACATTAAACATCCTCGACATTGGCCTTGTAATTCTTCTTTTGCTTATCCCATCTGAAGCTAGCATAGAAGGCCTTCACTATTTTGATTGAGTACGAGAGATTAAGTTCTAGCAAGCCTTTGTAGTTACTTAAATATTCATCTATATCAAAGTTATGAGCTTTAATAAAAGAATCATATTTGGTGTAATGGCTTGTGACCACCACAGTAGAGGAGAAGTATTAGTTGAATCTAGATTGATGCTCGGAGCTTAGAAGCTCTCTATCTATAATATTTTCCTTTGAAAGTTCACTTGGAGGCACATTGCTACCATCATTTGACAAGTCTTTGCCAATTCTAGTCAGAGCTTTTTCTTATTGATCTATTATAGCAGGTGCTAATGTAGAAGTAGGCTCCTTGGATTTTCTTAGAGTTTTGAGCCTTTTTGATGATTCAGAAGGTGATTTACTGCCTTTTCCAATTAGAGCCTCTGTGACCTTTCTCTTCTTCATAACCTCTTTACTAGTTTTCTTTCTAGTATCCTTTGTTCTTGCCATTGCAGAGAACTTTTAGAGAATTAAAGAATTTAGGTTGAAGAGAGAGATGATTTTTAAGTAAAGTGAGATGCTAAAAGCATATTAAAAGTGATAAGAAAAGAAATTTGAATGATAAAATAGCCAGAGAAGAATCAGGAAGGTAGCTAAGAACGAAGGATTACATAACGGCTATAAAGAGTGACGTTGGTGCATGTGTGAGAATGTAGGTAGATGAGGAATACATAGATATATATATATATATATATCTCTGTGATACAAGATCATGCATGAGACGAGATTAGTTTCACGAGTAATTTAGTACTTTTAACTAATAAGGTACTAAATCTCATTTATCACAAAGAAGTTTCATGCATGATTTGGCATCTAAAAATAATGTTCAAATAATGCATAATAACAACAGGCAAAGTCACGTGTGATCACAAGTTACTTTCACACATGAAATGACCATAATTAACAATCATGCTCTCAAGATGGAATTTCCTTCCATTATCACGTGTGAATTTTACATTTCTCAAGAAGAAAGATTCACTAAGTGCTATTTCATGCAAGGAAGACTAATGTTTGTATGTGTGATTTGGCACCACTAAGTAGTGAAGCTTTCCTAGGTGCTATTTCACACAAGTGATCATACCTATTTCATGCATGAAAATGCAGGCAAAATAAAGAGAAACACAGAAGTAAACAAAATCATGTAAGACATGACACTTAACTTTTCAATAATTATTTTCTAACACTAATAACTTATCTTTTTAATGAATTATACCAGATCTTCTAACCTTTCTCTTTAAGATTTTCTTTGATTTATTCTAATAAAGTTAGGATTCACAGTTTTCTTCCTGTAAAAACAAATAGCTTTGTGTGAATGTTACATGAAAATTGCTTTTGATCAAATAGATGAGCAAAAATATGCGATTTTGTACTTTACACATATATATACATTATGTTGTGGATACATATGTGAATGTGAAACCTATGATTGGTTTGAAAAGCATGATCATAAGGGTAAGAGTTCACCTATATGTAGTGTAATGATAAGACCATCTAGCATATTCTTCTTAATGCCCAACGAGGTGTAGTGTTGGAGAATTGTATCTCCTTAATACCTTTCAAGGTGTGGTATTGGAAATTATCTCTTTAATGCCTATAAGGTGTGGTGTTAGAGATTTGGACTCCTTAATGTCTGTGTGATATGGTGTTGGAGCCAACGATACCCCATTGTGTGTATTGGGAGAAACTATAGTCTAAAAGTGTGATAGAACACCTTTGGCCAGGTGATTCTACCACTAAAGGTGAGCTCAAGGCCAATGAGAGTATATATTGGTCTAAGACAAGCCTATAGTTTCAAGTTAGGGTGATTTGAAGGTTCGGTCGGTAATGATTATGCTATATGTAGAAAAATGGTGAAAAGTAGAAAATAAATGGAAAAAGAAAGAATTGACATATGTTGTGGTGATTCGAAATGAAACATCTAATTATGCTATGTTTAACAATATAATATGCTATACTTTTATATAGTTTCATGTAGTAGTAGACAATAGTGAGTTATTCTATTACTGAGATCTTTATCTTACCCTCATGGTTATATATTTATAGGAAAAAGCAATGATCAGGGCAAGAGAAAAGAGTCTGGACTGGCATAGTGGTTCTTCTATCATAGAAAGCTCTGAGTTTATGTAATGAACTAATTAGATATGAATATTGTGTATATATATATATATATATATATGTTGCCAAAGGGATTGCATACATGTTTTGAGTAGTGTGATAGAGAAATTGTAGAGATTTATGATGATAGTTGTGAATATTAGCCCATATGTGAGAATTTATGATGAAATGAGTAACTAGGGCTAAGATTGAATAGTGAATATATTGTAAATGTGCAAAGTAGTGAATTTATTATGGTGATATGTGGTGAGAAAAGGCCAAGTGGGTCAAATTGTGAAATTCAATGAAATGTGGAAAATAGGCTATTAAGTGGCCAATTTGTGATATATGAGTATATATGTGTTATGATGTAGTTAATCAGGTGTGTTAGGTCCTTTTGAACTTAGTTTAAGGCCTTGTGTGGTCTAATAAAACAAATGGATAGATTTGAGTGCTTGGGTGCGTGAAATTCTTTAAAAAAGTGACTCTTTACACTTAGGTGCCTAAATTTTAATCAGATTGTTAGATCGTGTCCAAACCTATTTTATTAGTTAGCTTATGAGATAAGCTTTGTGTGGGCACTTGAATTACTCCAATTGGATGTCGTATGTGAAAATGGCACATGCCGAAATTTTATCATTTCTACTATCAAATGACAACAACAAATTCGAACTTGTGTGCAATGGCGGATGGTGTATCACATCATGGTGTATGACACAGGGAAGAGTTAGGTGTATGGCACAGAGCCACATGCCACGGCACATTTACTGCCTGTCGCGAAGCATGGCCTAGAATTTGACTTATTTTTTGTAGTTTTGATGCATGCAATAGTTTATGTGAATGTATATAGGCTATTCCCACTGTGGATTGTTCTATTGTAATATGATTTTGATGATTTTGTAAAATAAGTCTTGAGCACAAGCTTTTCAAATAACATATTTGATTAATGTGGTGATTTAGTTAATATTCTTTTGTATTTGAATATAGAAGAAGGTTACACTCCCACACAGGAGACAAAAAAATTCAATAGAGTTTCCAATTTGTCAAATTATTGCACTTCATTGCTTTCTCCATATATTTATTGTTATGGCAAGATTTTGGTATTTTTTTAATGTAGATCAAACTTTTGTCACATAAAAATGAAAATAAAAAAAACATAAAAGGGAAAAGTGATGTTAGGCTAACAAACACACAAAGAAATAGACAACAAACATAAAAAAACAAATAAAAGTTTCCCAACATGATAGCGTTGGAAAATATCATCTCAGCAATTAATATAATTAATATACTTTTATCTAATCAAATTAAAATAATTAATATAATATTTTATCTAATCAAATCAAAATAAGTGAATTTAAATATATTAATAATATTAATAACAAGAGTTTGTTATATAATAAATAATCTATAAAAGATATATATCTTGATTTAATTGGGAAACAAACATCTTGAATATATAAAGCTAAGTATATGAGTCTTTCACTTATTGATATGGATCCTCTTCATGAATTTGGATTCTTAATATACTTTGTTTTCATACATCTCTCCATACCTAATTTCATCCATATATTTAATTATCCATTTGATTTAATGGGGAAAGATTACTAATTGTGATATTAAACTAAATATGTTGCTCTTATAATTAGTATTATAAAATCCAAATGGACAATTAAATAAACAAAATAAATAGAGTATGAAAAATGGTATTGAGAGGAAGTATGAAAAATATCCATGTTTAGCTTGAACTTAGAGTATATGAATCATTGATATATCTAAATGAAAATAAAACATGATTGATTAGTTTATTAGTTTTATTTAAAATTAAATTTTTATTGATTAGAAGAGAATGGTAATCTATACTTGTTTTTTCTCATATACTAGGGTATTTTCCACAACTGATAGCCATGGTACCAATTTATCAATGAATTTGCATGCCATTTAATGAGTTATTCTCTCCTAAACAATGTTCTCCATGCACAACCATCTAGGAATTGAACTTTGGAATGATGCTTAAGGAGCTAGGATCGATCCTCTATATTATTAATTTTAATTTTTTTCTAAATTATTTCTTATACATATATCAATTATTAAAAGGGTTAAGGGGCAAAAATACCCTAAAAGTTTTCTCCAAGGAGAGGTGTGTACCCTTATCTTTTTAAAGGAGCAATATTGCCCTACTATGTTAACATATGAATGTCGACTAATGGATTGCTAAAATTGTAGTCAAAGTCAATATTTGAAAGGCCACATAGAAGTTAAGTTTGACCATACATGGCATGTTGAGTTGGACAATTGATTAATAAAAAATAAAAAAGTAAACATGCTTTCTCTATTCTAATTAGGCCAATACATTTTTTATCTTCCTCTTCTATCTTCACTAGCTTCTACTTCCATCATCACTCTGCTTCCAATAGCTCTTTGTTTGCTCCTGGCTCTTGTCCTCTTCTCCCTCGTATCTGCATCAGTAAAGAAGCCAAGTTCATTAACAAAGAAGACAACCTTTTAATTTTTTAGGTCATTTCTAACAGTGAAGATTAACATGAAGCTTAGCTTCTTTGAGTTATAATCCTTTTCCATAAACAGGCTCTAGAGTACTATAAATTGGGATTGAAAGTTCTTTAGGATTATCCATTTTTATTTTGATTTCTTTAGTAAATTTATACTAGTGGCCATTTTCTTCTTGAGGAATAGAGGAGATTGAAAATCATCAATATGTAATGATGAAAAATCTTTAGTCTTATCAATCGACACCAGAACTAAATTTAAAGCCATCTCTTTTCCTTGGATTTCAAGTTAGAAGAAGAAATCAAAGTAGGTGATTAAATCTTAGGAAAAGAGTTTGGAGATAGAAAAATGGGTTTAAATCAACATGCTTGAGGAAGAAGAAGCTTTAGGTTGAGACCTAGAAACTATAGGTCATTGTGGGTCCCTCTTTCTTTGCTGACATTTCCACTTTCACTATGTCCCTACTCCAATGGTATTTTCTCTTGCTCTCAAACTAAAGCCATATTCCATTTTGTGATTAACATGTTTTGTAAGGTTTAGAAACTAGACAATATTGTTTTCACTTTTGATTGTTTGTGAAGATTGATTTATAGAAAGCCTAATATGGTTATTTGTAATTTCTTGATTCATAGGTTTGAAAAATGTGAGTTCCATACCTAGCAGAATCAATCAATTTCAGGCGATGAGTAGTGAACTTGAAGATGAAAATCGATCGAATCAAAGAAAGCAAAATAAAGATAATCAATTGATCTTGTTCACCTTCCCTTTTCTATCTAAATGTTCCTACTTTAACCCCATTCACCTATTCTTTGTCTTCCTCTTCTCTGGCTAGTCATTGTTCCTTCTCCAATAGTGGATTGATTGAGGGGAGAAAGGAAAAATGAGAAGCAAAAAAGAAGAGAAAGAAATGGTAGTGTCATGTTAGCAAACAAAATAGAGAAGTAGTGTCATAATAGATGACAAAGACACATACATGGCAGTCAATAATGGTACGTGCATTGCAAAATATGTCTTCCAACACGTGTTCAACATTTGTCTAGTCTATTAACATAGTAAGGCGACATTGCTCAATTTTTTATATTTTTAGGGCATCATTGCTCCTTGAAAGAGGTAAGAGGACCTACTGCTCCTTTAAGAAAACTTTCAAGACATTTTTTACCCTTAACCATCTTAAAAAAATTAACTAGTGCACGAAAATATAAGATTAATCTCTTTTCCATATAAGATAGAGTACAAGTATGCCAAGCATTTTATATCTTATGTAGATGATTCATTTTTTATACAATTTGGAATTCATTTTTTTTTCAAATTATTAGTATACAATAACATTCAAGATTAAGAAAATATTTTTATATTCTTTTATCATTTTTCTTAAAATTAATATGTTAGATGTATGGTTTCACTTCACATTTTTTTAATTTATATTTAATTTTTAAGGTTATAAAATTTTTTATGAAAATTATGATATCTAAATACTCTTTTATATGATATGTGTAATGTCATCCCTAACATTACTAAGCATACCAAACACCAAACACAAACAATGTTATGATAACTGAGATTTCCTTAATCCTATAAATAGTTATCATAACCTAAGGGTTAAGAATATTTGAGAAAAATAAGATCCTAAAAAAAACCCTTTTTTGGAAGATTATTTGATCTCAAACTATAGTTTAAAACTAATTAAATTAGACAATGGAAGCATAGGAAATTCTTTATGAGACAAAAATAATAAGTGATAAAATATTTCTAGCCACATAGGCACAGTGCATTGTCCACCACAATAAACTACACAGAGGGAAACACCCCTTCTTTATCCCTCATGTTATGATGCAATAGACAATGTGCTGCGGCATGTGTGCTCTGTCATGACAGCAAATTGCTATCATGACAGTTCTCTAGGCCAACTTCTGGAGCATGCCAATTCACTATCTGACATCAGATTCAAGTGATTCAAGCATTCACACATAGCTCTTAAAGCCACCTAGCTATTGGCATCGGTCAAACACTGAGTCAAATAAGATTTGGATAGCCGAACCCAGAATGGCTCATCTTCTTTCAAAAATCACAACGAAGGCGCCTAAACCCCCTAATCAAGTGTCAATGACCATGGAACCACTTGGACCAATTCAATTGGACCACAAATAACCTATTCAAATATTCAAATCACAACAATAACAACCTAGACAAGAATTAGCCACTAAAACCCCAATTTTAACATAAATTTCACTAGGGATAACAATTTCTCATAAATAGTCTAATGACCAATCTATCACATAAATCAATACCACTAATACTTGCACTAGTATGACAATCTCTCACAGTCATTACAACACAGATATAACAAATCTAGATCGAGATACTCATAGTTCACAATAGACTTCATGCAAGTGTATGACAAAACTATATATATATATATATATATTTATATGTCATAAGTTGGCATATACATTCAACCATTTGTTACAAGCCAAAATAAGTGAAAGGACTATACAAATGAGAGCTAGTCCCCTCGATACTCGATTGCACCTTCCTTTCCCTTGCCCCTATCGGAGCCTTCACCAATAAAATGTAACTAGATGATAATTCATATGTTTTGCACACTGTTACCTCTCTTATCTTAGCTTTTTAGCACTTGTTTTGTATTAATTTGGAATAAATGAGTAATATTTGTGGTAAAAGGGCAAAGAAATATTTTTAGGGAATTTTTTTGAGATTTATTGCATATTTTTCAAAATTTTATTGAATATTATTTATTCATTTATTTTTTTCCCTAAAATCCATTTTCTTTTGATTTTACTATTACTATTACTATTACTATTATTATTATTATTATTATTATTATTTGTGTAGGTTGTTATATAGAGTGGAGAAGAATCAATTTCCTATCATATCGAGATTTGAAAACAAAATGATAACCAATTGATTACTTGAGATTTAACAAAATCACATGCTCACAAGAGAAAGATTCTTCATTTTATATCCATTTAGTTGGACACATATCTTGGCAAATTGACAAATCACAACATCGTCTTTATTTGTTCAATTGTGTCATCCCATTAAGAGGCTTTTTCTAAGTTTGGTCGCGAGACTAATCTCCCTCTTTTTTCCATCATTCCATCATCTCTTATATCTCTTTCACATCATCTCATTTATATATATATTGCTTCTCATTCTCGGTTTTGTGTTGGGTAAAGGAATTAGATTATGATGACATCATCTCTTATCTCTCGCTCACATCATCATATATATCCTTTGATCTCTTTCGTCTGATGCTGAGCCATTCTCTTTTCATTTTTGTTCTTCCATCTCTTCCTTTCTCATCTATCTCTCTCTGTCACGTCTCTCATTCCTCAATCATGGCCAAACTATTTTGCACCTCTGGAATTGCAGTTCATGCTATCATGAGGTGTGGCTAGGAGCTTCTTGATTCTTAGGAGATTGATGAATTGAAGATTAAATTCATGGACTTTAATGGTTAAGGATTTCTAGACTCTAGTTCCTCTTGATTTTTTTTTACTTGCAATTTTTCTTTTCCTAGTTGAATTAGTGAAGTTGTAATGTTGCACTCAAGGTGTTTGATTAAATGGCTAAGGATATTTGTTATTGAGTTGATTAGTTGTTAGAATTGTTACTTAATTTTTAATTTCAATGGTTAATGGATAATTGAGTATTCTTGGCATTAGCAATTATATAGTTATATTATGAGTCCTTAACAACTTCTAATTGAGATTAATTTGGAATTAATTCTTTGTTAGCCATTGTTTTAGGTACTATTCTGAGGCAATTAATCAACCAATAACAATATTGAGAGCTTAATTATGCTAATTTAGTTCACTATATGAGTACTAATAGTTAAGCTTGCATGTGTGACTTTGTTATCTATGTTTAGGATAGTCTTGAACTATATTTGGCCAATAAGAGTATTTCCTTAGCAATTTAATTATTGAATGAGGATTTCTTCACCATCATACTCTTAAGGATCACTATTGAAAATACATTTTCATTTGTTCACTTGTTTTCTCTTAAAACCAAAAATTGTATAAATACTAATTAGAATTTTAATTTCATTTTTTTATAAACTTAATCAAACCAATTTCTATTGTCATTTATAGAACATTTGGTATTCATTCTTAATCAATTTTTAATCAACTTGCTAGGGAATTCAACCTAGGTTGTGCCCTATGCACATTAAGGTATCCATTTATTTTAATTTGGTGCATACGCGACTAGTGCATTTCACCACAGGGTGAGTTGAGGACTCAATATTAGAGTTGGAGGAATGATTTAACTCCCTAAGACCTTAAATAAGTCAATAGGTTCAACCATTACCAAAGAAAACACAAAATCAAGGCCCCATAATACTTAAATCATCAGAAAGTTTGAATATAGGAAGAAGGAGAAGTAGAGGAAACTTACCCAAAGCTAAAATCTTGCTCTAAATGCTTCCATTGTGACCCAAATGTTGAGTTCTAGCACCAACCGCTTGTCTATCATTGTCTTTCCACATTCTCTCTATCCTACTTCTCATTTTCTATCTAATTTCGTGAGCTAATAAACACAAATTTTGCACGTACACCATGGCATATTAGCTCGTCTACTGCAACGCATGACATAGAGAACCTTAGACTCATTTTGAATCTCTCTCTGTGCCATGGCCCGCTCGTACTCCGGTCTAGCCCTCTTCTACAGCTGCCCCATGATCCATAAACTCTATTATTGTCCCAAAACCATCATCAAGCAAAAATCCACTTAATTTGACTAAAATACCCCTATAAATAGTGGAAATTCCTAAAGTTAAAATCCAGGATGTTACAATTCTTCTGTCCTTTTAGGAATTTTATCCTCAAAATTCAAAATCTCACTTAATCACATACTTGAGAGAATAGATATGAATATAATTCCCTCATCTTGTCCTCAGTCTCCCAAGTCGAATCATCAGGAGTCATTCCTTTCAAAAAGACTTTAACCAAGTGTATAGTCTTATTTCTTAATTGTCGGTCTTTCATATCCACAATTTGCTCTGGTTTAGCTCAATATGTCAGATTTTCTCATAATTCTACATCTTCTGGCTCAATGATATGAGAAGGATCCTAGTGATACTTCTTCAACTAGCCCACGTGGAAAACATCGTGAACACTCGATAAACTCAGTGGCAAGGCAATCTAATATACCGTAGGTCCCAACTTCTCTAAAATCTTAAAAGGACCAATAAACCTAAGAGTTAATTTCTTAGCTTTTATCAATCTCCTAATGCAAATTATCGACATGACCCTCAAGAATACATGGTCACCTACCAAGAATTCCAATGGCCTTTTACGCCTATTCTCACAGATCTTCTGTTAACTCTGGGATGTCAACAACTTTTGCTTAGTCAGTTGGATCTTCTGGGTGTTTTGATCTACCAAATCAAGACCCAACAAACTTGTCTCACTCAGTTCCATCCAACATAAGGGCAATTGATACTTTCCTCTATATAAAGCCTCATACGAAGCCATTCCAATGCTAGAGTGATAATTGTTGTTACAAGCAAATTTTATCAAAGGTAGATGTGTGTCCTAGCTACCTCTCAACTCTAATGCACAGGCTCACAACATATCCTCCAAAGTCTAAATAGTCCACTCAGTTTGGCCGTCCATCCATGGATGATAAACTGTATTAAACCTCAATCTAGTACCAATTTCTCTTTGCAATGCTCTCCAGAAATTTGATGTGAACCTTAGATCACAATCAAATACAATATCCTTTGGTATACCAGGAAGCCTCACAATCTCATTCACATAAACTTTAGCATACTTTTCTTGTGAATAAGTCATCTTTACCACCAAGAAATGTGCTAACTTCATTAATTGATCCATAATTATCCATATTACATCATAGCGCGCTTGAGTTTTAGGAAACTAGTGATGAAATCCATGGATATTCCTTCCCACTTCCACTCAGGAATTTGAAGTAATTGTAACATACCACCTGGTTTTTTGTGCTCAATCTTGACTTTTTGACACGTTAGTCATCAAGCTATAAACTTTGTCACATCCTTCTTCATTCTTGGCCAATACCACATTTACTTCATATCTTGATACATCTTGGTGGCATCTGGGTAAATTGTGTACTCACTATGATGTGCTTCCTTTAAAATCATCTTCCTTATCTCTTCATCACTTGGCACATAGATCCGATCTCGGTAAGTCACATATCCATTATCATTAAATCTAAACTTTATGGTTCTTTTCTCCTCAACATCCTCATGGATTCCTAATAAATACTTATCTTCAAACTAAGTAGCTCGCAATTCCTTTCAAAATTCATTGGTTACCACCATAGAATGCACATTGCACAATGTCATCTAAGGCGCTTTCCTTTAAGTATCTCTAATAGTCATTGGTCACCATTGTAGAATGCATATTGGATTAAAAAGTCCCTAATAGTTGGTGCTCTTGAATCATCATATGAGTAACATGTATCATTTTTTGACTTAGCGTATCGGCTACTATATTAGCCTTACCCGGATAGTACTTGATCTCAAAATTATAGTCCTTGAAAAACTCCAGTTGCCTCATATTTAGTTCTTTCTGATCCATTAAGTACTTTAAGCTCTTGTGATCGTTGAACACTTCAAACACTAACTCATACAAGTAGTGTCACCAAATTTTCAAAGCAAAAACCACAACTACTAACTCCAAATCATGAGTCAGGTAGTTTTTCTCATGTGGTCTCAACTGTCTTGAGGCATGGACAATAACCCTTTCATCTTACATCAAGACATACCCTAATCCTTTTAGCAAGGCATTTGTATCAACCATATAAGGTAAACGAGGATCAGGGATGATCAAGAATGGATCAATCATCAGTTTCCTCTTCAATTCTTGAAATGCTGATTCACACTTGTCCTTCCATACATAAGGTTGATCCTTTTGAGTCAACTTGTTCAATGGAGATGTAATTTATGAAAACCCCTAAATGAAGCAACGATAATATCTGGCCAATCCTAGAAAATTTTTTATCTCTATCACTAAGGTATGTGGTTCCCATTTCAAAACAGCATCTACTTTTTGCAGATCTACTGCAATTCTATTTGCTGACACCATATGACCTAGAAATCTTACTTTACTAAACCAAAACTCACATTTGCTAAGTTTGGCATTTAGCGTGTTTTCTTTAGAAATTGTAAGACAGTATAGAGATGCTTCGTGTGTTCCTCTTCATCTCTTGGATAGACCAGAATGTCATCGATGAACACTACCACAAACTTGTCGAGGTAGGGATGAAATATTCTGTTCATATAATCTATAAATACCGTTGGAGCATTCGTCAGCCTAAATGGCATCACTAAGAACTCATAGTGGTCATACCAAGTATGAAAAGCTATCTTAGGTATATCCTTAACCTTAACATACAGCTAATGATAGCCTAACCGCAAGTCAATCTTAGAAAACACAGTAGCCCTAACTAACTGATCCAGCATATTATCAATTCTGGACAATAGATACTTGTTCTTAATAGTCACCTTATTTAGTTGTCTGTAGTCAATATAGAGTCTCATACTACCATCCTTTTTCTTCACAAATAGCATCAGTGATTCCCATGGAGGTACATTTAGTCTTATGAAACCCTTTTGTAGCAATTCCTTAAGCTACATCTTTAATTCTGGTAATTCGGATAGAGACCTTTGATAAGGAGCCTTCAATATGGGTTCTCTTAGAAGGTAATACAAAAACTTCTTCTAAAAAACTTCAAGGAATTCATTTACTATCCCAATTCTCTTGATTCCTTCATCATAGGCAGTATGAATGGAAAAGATCACCTTGTAAGCATGCTAACTCTATTGAATGCACTTTTCTACTTGCATTACTGATAAAAACCTTGACTGAGTAGGTTTCACTGTAGATGCAGTCTACACGGGTAATGAAATCATTTTTCTTGCACAATCTAATGTTGTATTGTTAGCTGACAATCAGTCCATACCCATTACTACATCAATTCCAACCATAGGCAAACAAATCAAATCAATAGTAGTCGACCTATTTTCAAACTTTAGATTGACACCCAGACAAGCGTGGTTGGTCTTAATAGAAACTCCCATTGACATAGACATAGACACATTTATCACATAAGGCATTATATGAGCAGACAAATTCAATCTCATTACACAATCATCAAATATATAGGAATGGATAGTACTTGAGTCAAATAAAGCATCAATATTGCAACCATGCAAAGAGATCTTACTTCTAATCAAATTTAAAGACACACTAGCCTCCGCCTGGGACAACGCAAACACCTCACAAGAATTATCTCTACTCCATGGTACCCACTCTGCCCTCTTCACAGTACTTGGCAATATTCCCCATCTTGCCATACTTGAAACAAGTCTAATACTTGCCTATATGACACCCTTTACACTTAGTGCACTGTGGGGTTTTGGTTGAGCTAAGAGTTAATACAGGCACCGTTGAAGCCTGTTGAGATGGCTGTGATCCTTTAATACTATTTCTAGGTCCACCGTTCCTTTGAAAAGATCCTTGAGATTGAGATCACTTATAAAATGCCTTCTTCTTCCTAAAACTCTTAGAATTACCAAGTTAAAGCTAGACCTCTTGCTTACCCCACCAGTAGACCTAAAAGATTGAGAAAATATGCACTGGCTATCTCTTCTCTTTTTGGTCTCTATCTCTCTACCTCTTCTTGTTGCTATCCTCAATTTGTTACACATTTCACCATAAGAGGTGATCTCAAATAATGGTAGCTATTGTCTATACTCAAGCTTTATCTTCTTAAGAATCCTCTCTGCCTTCCACTTTGATTCATCATTTGCCATGAGATAAGTGCAATACTTGGATAGTTGGTTGAACTTTACTATTAAAGCTTCTTCGTCTAAGTTTCCTTGCTTGAACTCATGAAATTTAGCCTCTTTCTCAACTCTGAAGGCTATCAAGAAATAAAAGTTAAAGAATCGCATCTTCCCAAGTCCATTTAACTTTACCCGTCGGTCTCACCAACTTTCACCAATGCTTAACCTCTTTCATAAATAACACAGATGCCAAAGTCATCTTTTGCTCTTCCAAACATGGTAGAACCTTAAAGATTATCTCGATTCATTCAATTTATTCCTTAACTTCGCCCTCTTTTATTGTTTCATCAAAGTTAGGCAGATGAAACCTTGAAAAACTCTTCCAAACTTAGTCCATAAAACTTTGTGAACTACTGCCACCTATAGCTCGAGATTGCTTTGGGGTACTCTCTTTATATGCCTATTCTTCTTATCATACATCTCTTATTTGCTCTCAATAATTCTACTGCTTCCTCTTGCCCTTTTATTTCTAGGCACACCTTGACCTCACACCGTATTATGAATCTCTTGCATTAAACTTCTCATCTCCAATAATAAGGTCTCATTGCCCTACGGCTCGTTCTTAGGTTGCTCTAAGTTTTGACTATTTGAGATGTGATTCTCTGGTGGTAGCTCATTAATTTCTAATACCACAGCTGTATTAGATGGGTTACCACCCATAGCAGTTTTGGCAGGTTTTCTTTTTGCCATCCTCTCTCCCGTTATAAGGATGGAAGTAATCGTGAAAGGGTAAGTAGACAAACTAAACAACTATATAAGGGAAAGGTAACTATAATGAATAGATATGACAACTTCTACACATAAATGCAACAAACAAATCTATCAAAGAGGTCAACCACATATACTAGTCTCGCAATACTTGAAACTGATACCAAATTATAATGCAATCCTTGACATTACCAAGCACAAAGAACACTCAATACAGACAATGTTATTATAACCAAGATTTCCTTAATCCCATAAATAGTTATCATAACCTAAGGGTTAAAGAATATTTGAGAAAAATGAGATCCTGAGAAAAACCTTTTCTGGAAAATCATTTTAGCTCAAACAATAGTTTAAAACCAATTAAATTAAATAATAGAAGCATAGGGAATTCTTCATGTGACAAAAATAATAAGCAATAAAATATTTCTAGCCACATAGGCACAGTACGTAGCAACGCAATACATTGTTCATCGTGGCGGACTGCACAAAGGGAAATGCCTTCTCTTTGTACATCACAACACGATGCAATAGATAATGTTCTATAGCACGTGTGCCTAGTCATGATAGCAAACTGCTATCATGATAGCTCTTTGGGCCAACTTTCGAAGCTCACCATTTTACCGTTCAATGTCCAATTCGAGCAATTTAAGCTTCCACATATAGCTCTTAGAGCCACCTAACTATCGGCATCAGTCCAACACCCAAACAATAAATGAAATAAGATTTAGACACCTGAATCTAAAATGGCTCTTTTTTTAAAAAAATCACAACCAAGGTGCCTAAACACCTAAACCAAGTGCTAATAATCATGGAATTACTTAAACCAACTCAATTAGACCACAAACAACCTATTCAAGTATTCAAATCACAACAATAACAACCAAAACAAGAATTGGCCACCAAAACTCCTATTTTAACATAAATTTCACTAGGGGTAACAATTTCTCATAACCAATCTAATGGCCAATATATCACATAAATCAATATAATACTAACACTTGCACTAGTATCTTGACCTCTCACAGCCAATACAACATAGATATAACAAACCTAGGTCGAGATACTCACAAGTCACAATAGACTTCATGCAGGTGTATGACAAAACTATATATATTTATATGTCATAAGTTGGCATATGCATTTAACCATTCATTACAAACCAAAATAAGTGAAAAGACTATACAATTGAGAGATAGTCCCCTCAATACTCAATTACACCTTCCTTTCCCTTACCCTTATCAGAGCCTTAACCTATAAAATATAACCAGGTGATGAGTCAAGGAATCAGTAACCAAATAGTCTAATCAACTACTCGTGTTTGAGAACAGTTTGTGTGTATATGAAGTGGCATAGTAAATCATATAACATGTCTCATAAATTCACACATACGATTATAGTATGATACGCATTATCAACACACCACCTTATACCCTCCTTATGTCTTCTAACTAAATCTGCAGGCTAACAATTTGATAAAACCAAGTCCATGTGGCTAGACTGGTCCAAGCTCACCATTAGTAGGAGGCAACCCTGGCCAAGAGTGCCTTCGTCCACTGTGGACTATAGATTTCTCCTGTCCATAATTTTTAGAGGTTATCCAATCTACCACTCATAGTACTGGGACTTCCAAAGAAGATAATACTGAGCACCAAGGGCTCCACAGTGCTATGTACTATATAGATTTCCAAACAATGTACTGAAAACATACTAGGGTAAACTCCCACCCTCTCACAATGATCATGCCAAACATGCTTAATACATCCAATACATAGTCATGACATATAAATTATCACAATTTCTCATTTTCACATAAACCATAGAATTTCACAAGTAATTATACATAAAAATAGCATTTAGCTTTCTAAATACAAAAGTAATAAAACAATTTTTCATTCCACTTTACATAACTTCACAATTATAATTTCATATTATTACTAAGCTAGTATTAAACTAAAACATAACTTGTAAATTGAACACACTACCATCCAAACACACAAAAAAGAAGATTAGACATCTAGTTACCTTAACCATTTTGTCACTCAAAGGGTTAAAGTGGTCAACCAATGACTCTACATGCATCCATTAGCATCACAATACTCACTCAAAGGTTAATCTACATAATTAAACCCTTAGTTGTCAATTCCCACACTAATCACCCTAATTTTTAGTACAACTAGAGGTACCTATTATGCTCAAAATCTCAAGTTAGCCTCAACAATCCTTCTAACATGTGACATTAATCTTATTTAACATCCCAGCATATAAACGTCACCATTACATTACCCACATTGCTCTTAATCATCCAATTTCTACCTAAGGTTCATCCAAACCCTAACTAAAACTTCTAAATCACCATAAAACCTATAAAATTAAAGTTAGAGGTTTGATTTAACTTCTCAAGACCTTAAATAAGTCAATGGGTTCAGCCCTTACCTAACAAAACACAAAATCAAAGCCTCACAATACCTAAATCATCATAAAGTTTGAATATAGGGAGGAGAAGTGGAGAAAGCTTACCTAAAGCCAAATCTTGCTCCAAATGCTTTCAATGTGACCCCAAGGTTGAGCCCTAGCACTAACTGACCATCTACTGTCATCTCTCCACATTCTCTCTATCCCACTTCTCTTTTTTTTATCTAATTTTACAAGCTAATAAATGTAGATTTTGTACTGCACCGTGGCATATGGTATAAAAAACCCCAGACTCATTTTAAATCTCTTTCAATGTCATGGCCCACTCGTACTCTGACCTAGCCCTCATCTACGGTTGCCCCATGATCCATAAATTCTATTAGTCTCCTAAAAATATCATTAACTAAAAATCCACTTAATTTGACTAAAATACTCTTGTAAATAGTGAAAATTCTTAAAGTTAAAATCTAGGATGTTACAATATGGAAGCTCTTTTTCCAAAATTATTGTGTGATCAAGCAACAACACCTAAGAGGGGGTGAATTAGGTGTTTAGAAAATTTTATTCTAAACAAGGATTTTCACAAAATTTTGGCACAATTAGAAGGTGCAATAATAAGTTTTGAATCAAATAAGTAAGTATAAAACTTAAATACTTATGTGGCAGAATATTTTCTCAACGTCTTTGATAAAAAAAGCTCAATAAATATTTTCACAATCAAGTTTAGAATAATGAAAATACAAACAGTAAGAGCATAGGTACAACTTTCACAATTTTGAGTTAAAGAACTAAGAGAGAGAGAGCAAAATCTAAAAGTGTTGAACATAAAGAGTTAAGGGATAGAGATATTACACAGAAGATTTATCCTAGATCAGTCTAACCATTTGGCTTATATCTATTCCTCAAGATTACCCTTTAGATTTTCCATTATATCTATAATCTTGAATAAGTACTTACCACCTTAGTACAAATCACAAGTTTGTAGCACACTTCTAAGTCGTTTGCAAGTATTTCTCAACAAGTAAGAGTCTCTTAACCTTAAGAGAACATCTCTCTTAATAGTGAGGAAAACTCTTCTTACTAAATTCACCATCATAAAAAAATATCTTCTCTATAACAACTCAATGGATAATAGCCCTTGATTCACTTATAAATAATTCTCACTCAATTAGATGATAGGAATAATTTAGGCACTCACAAAAATAACTCTTAAAAGAGCATATAATACATTTATGGCCTATAAACTGATTAAGAGTTGTTTTCACATGAATATGGTGCAAATCAGTAAGAATTCAATGCAACTAAGGTTTAATTCACTTCAATCATTTCCCACTAACTTAAATGAGGTCTTATATATAGTTTCAAGTAATTTAGACTATTAGGAACACTCAATAAAGTAATTATAGCAATTGGAGACATGTAGGATTGAAGAACATTAGAAAAAACCATGTCTCATGCTAAGCATTTAATGTAATGTCAGAGTCCATTTCAAGCAAGGAATGGTCTTATCAATGCGTGGAATAGAGCTCGGACAAACGGTTCTAGTTCACTCATGACAATTCAAGAACGGGACTATAATGCTTTCAAGCATGATTTAGATGATAGAAGCTCTTAACCTCTCTATGTGACAAACCATGCATGGTTACATAAGGTTCTCAAACATGGAATGGATGATAGAAGCATCAAGCTTCTTTGTGTGAAAAAACATGCTTGGAATGTTCCAAAACAAGCTTGATTTGTCTTGCTTAGTTTAAAGGCTCTATAAGGTCAGACAACCTAAGATAGTTAAGTTACATTTCAAATGTGAATCAACCTAATCCAAGTGTGGAATGTCTCATGCAAACTCAATCTAACATGCACAAGCAATTCAAGCATGAGCACAAAGTGCACTCAAACATGAATCAGAACATAAAACCATATGCAAGACACTTCTCACACTTAGCTGCCAAAACATAAGTGGATCGCTTTAATTCAAGTGTCGAATAGCTCATAGTGTAGTATCTAACATGTATGATCTAATTTAAGCAAGATTCTTTCTAGTCTAGGCTTGAATTTGATCCACTAAATTCTCTAAGTCACATTATGCACATTAGGGTTGCCAAAACACACGTGGATCATCCCAGATCAAGTGTGAAGGCACAATAGATTTAGGTACATTCTAAAGGAGGGACATTTAAGTTTAAAGGCCTCATGAGCATAAGAATGATTCTAAGATGGGATTCTTACCATTTAAATACATGTGATTAAGCTTTTATAGTTTTCACATTGAATTTAAAAGAATAAAATAAATAAACCTATTATACTAATTCTTCTCTTGATCTTCATTCTCTAAGAGTTTTTCTCACTCTAATTGTTGTCAAAATTTGCGTAAGTAACAAACACCTCTCTCTCGATCATGTGACCATCAAAACACATAATTTAACAATTATTGATTAGCATAGTATAGGATCCAAGATTTAAAAATATTTTATACATTCTTTATATTTCTTAAAAAATTAAAATTAATATGTTAGATATACGGTTTCACTTAACATGTTTTTAAAAATTATGTATAATGTATTACCTAATAATCTTAAGCTTATAAATTTTTTTTATAAAAAGTATGATATCTACATATTAATGTTTTAAAAATAAGACTAGATGGGTGATGATGAATCAAAAAAGTCAGTAGGTCATGAATCTTGTGGTTTAACTAGCTGGTGACATAATAATTAATTAAAAAATAATATCTATATGCATATACATACATATATATATATATAACATTAAAAACATAGACAATATCATTCATGATTCAAAGTTGTTTAGTTATAACATATTAACTTTTTTATTTTCTCATTTTTTTTTCATATGTATCTCTTTTTATTTACCTTATTCATTCTTTTAAAGTAAATATGTTTTCAACTTTCTCTACACTTTCATTCATATAATACTAATAAACAAATCATATACACTCGAGATTTTAATGTAATAACCAAAAGTAAGTTAACATTAATATTTTTAAATTAAATATAAAAAATTTAGTACTAAAATAAAAGTAAAATGAAAATAGCAATCAAACCAATTTAGGTTTTCACTGAGTTTTCAAAACTTGCTTGGGTTATAGCAAGCTAACCTGGGCCAACTACTATAATTGGTTAAATGGTTGAACCAAACTACTTTCTTCACCTAGCGATAGTTTGACGTACCAGTTTGATTGTCAGGGTCAGTCTGAGTCACAAAACATAGTTTCACATATTCCAATGTTTTAAAAACAAGACTAAATGACAAACCAAAAAGGTTAGCGAGTCATGATTCTTATGGTTTAACCAATGAATAATAATTAAATAAAAATAATATTTACACACACACATATGTGTGAATAAATTATTAAAAATACTGACAATATCATTCCTAATTCAAAATTGTTCAGCCATAACATACTATGTTTTAATTTTCTCTTTTTTTCATATGCATAATTTTTATATATATTCACCTTATTTGTCTTTTAAAGCAAAAAAATTTTTAATTTTCAATGAAAGTTAATTCATATGATGCTAATAAACAAATCAAGCACTCAAAATTTCACCTATAACAACCCAAAAGAAAGTTGGCATCGATATTTTTAAATTGAATAATAAATTTAAGGAAAAATTAATCATTTGATTCCTATAATTTTGATCCAGTGTAACTTAATCATTAAATTTTAATTCGTGATAACTTAGTTATTATAGGTTGGACTCAGTTATAACTCAATACCTCAACTTTAGCTTTTGCAACTCAATTACTATAGTTTTATAATTGTTTAAATATTAGTCCCTATATTTTTAAAAATAAAACTATAAAGATTAAAACTATTTTAAAATTTTAATCTTTATAAAGATTAAAAGGGATTATTAATTTGAAATATTATTTCTAAATTTTAACATAATTTTAATCTTTATAGTTTTATTTTTAAAAATATAGAGACCAATATTTTAAATGGTTAAAACTATATGGACTAAATTGTAAGAGTCAAGGTTGAGAGAAATGTTATAATTGAATTAAAATTATAATTACTGAGTTATTACGAGTTAAAATTCAGGGATTAAATTATAACTAAATTAAAAATTTAAAAACCAAATGATTAATTCTTTTCAAAATTTATTACTAAAATAAAAGTGATAAAGAAAAACGGTGTAAAGTGGTTCAACCATTATGATTTTCATATTAACTCTAATTTTGTCAAAATTATCTAGTTCAAAGCAGTCCAAAACTGTACAACCTAAAACAGGTTAATAAATCAAACCAAGCCATTTTTTAGCCATGTGGCAGTTTAACCAGTCTGATTTTTTAGGTTAGTTTGAGTCTGAGGAAACTCATGTACATGCATGCATAGACAGTTCTACTATATACTTTATTTTATAAATAAATTAAATTGGTCTCCCCACAGATTTCGTCCAACTCCGCTCCCGGTATTAATCAACACTTGATATTTTAAAATGAGAAAATAATAATAATTAATTAATTGTGCTGAATTCAAAATCAAAGTAGCGGTTAGGACTTCTCTTGGGAAAAAATGAGTCCTGAAATATATATATATATATATATATACACACACAATTCCTGTGCATGTTTGGTTGCTATGCTTTGGTTCAACAGATTGGCTGATTTGGACGACTCTGATTGGTTATTTGTTTGTCATTTTGTAAGATGCCGTCAGGAACTACGTCATCCATCATGACACCTGACTTTTTCACTATAAGGATGCTTCTGGTCAACCTTGTTGCTTAGCATGTTGTGTTTAACAAATTGACAAAAAAACATTTACCTATAGGAGACTTTAGCTTCATTGAAAAGAAAAATATAAAAGAAAATTTTTAAAACTAATAAAAATTTAAAATAAATCATAAATAAATCTCATATAATAAACTTATTTATAAATAAATTTTACAAAATTTAGAATTATGATCAAGTTTTTTAAAATTTGAGTATAATTGTGTGGTTAGGATGCAAAGATAATATTGTCATTGTTAATTTAGATTTTTTTTTGTAAAATTTTTATGACGTCACTTATCTTTTCTTTTTTTAAAAAAAGAGCCCATTAAAATCTTCTCTCCTTATTCTCATTCCATTATAATTCTATTGAACTAAAGGATGTCTTAATATTCTTGTGCATTTGCACGGGTGTAAAATTTTGTTAAGGATGATTCTAGTATAATAGAGAAATCAAGCAAAGGCGGTGAAATAATAAAATAAATAAAGAAAAATCTGGACACTTACTCTTTGGCGGTGGAAGGAAGGAGGACCAGGAAGGTTGATGAAAGAAATAATGACCGACGTTTGCAAGTATAAATAGGAGGCTAGGATGGTGTAGTGTGAGTGAGCATAAAATAGAAAGAATGAAGAGTGAAGTGACGCAAGGTGAGAGAAGAGAAAAGAAAGTGAGTGTACAAGTGTAGCGCCTGCAAGGGGTGTAAAAGTGAGGTGACAAAGAAAAAAAGTGAGGAAAAATTATGAGAAAAGTTATGAGTGTCTGTGTGTATTGTACTTAGAGTGAGTAATAAAAGTGTATTTTTATTTTAGTCTCTCTCTTCTTCCATCATCAAATCATAACTCTATTCAACCGAATAATACGGGGGTAACTGAATATTTTTTTAAAAATTAAATCTACTTGTAATGAAATTTCAAAGTTAGATTCAAAAAACTCCATTACCAACACACGAATGCAGAGAATTATTACTATAGGATTAAACCCAAAATATCATGGCTTAGTTACAGCAACAAGAGGTTAATTTAAGGAGCCAATTATGGCTGAGTTGAAAAGTGTTTTATTTAGTCAAGAAGCTTTGAATATACAAATATTTAAGGTTTTTTCGAAAGATGAGGAAAAGGTTCTCTTTTGCAAAAAGAGGGATCGGAAAGAGAATTCCAACTCAAAGAAGCAAGGAGACAATAGAAGATGACAAAATGATTGGCATAAAGAATGTCACAATAGAATCTCAAATCAAGGGGAGTTAGTGTTACAATTGCAAGAAGCTCACCCACTTTGCTCAAGACTTCTGGCATAAAAGGATCAAAGGAAATGTTGTCACCTTCGCTGCAAATGATAGCGAGGAAAAATAGAATTTCAAAGAATCATGTGTCATTGAAGAAGAGATGGCTATAGAAAATTTCAATAGAGAAGAAATAGCAACATCTTGCATTGTGGAAAAATTAAAGTAGAAGAAGCAAACGCTAAGGTAAACAATAATAAAGATGAAGATAAGGATGAGGATGATCTAAAAGAACTCCATTGGGAGAAAGTGATTAAATCATATTTTGGCACCTAGAGTTCAATTAAGGAAAAATATGAAGTGGAAGATGGACAGCAAGACCAATCATAAGCATATACAATTAAACAGAAGCCAACTATCAAAAATGATTTGAGGCACCAATTGAAGTCAGCTACTTACGAGTTCCTTCAACAATATGGAGTTAATTATGACAAGTTCAAGTAGCCATTCAAAAGGCTTAAGAAATAAGAATGATAACAAGGTAAAGATTAATTAGTTGGTGAGGGGAAGTGTTGAAGAATCACTGACTAATTAAGGATGATTCTAGAAGAATGGAGATATAATAATAAAATAAACAATGAAAAATATGGACACTATATTAATTGCTCTTTGATGGTGAAAGGAAGAAATAAAGAACAAGAAGGTTGATGAAGGAAATAAGAGAAAATATCAATCAAGGATCTAGAAAGAAATTTATATTAATTAAGGATTACTTGTTGTCAAAACTTGAATGGATATTTGTCGACTCTTATTAATCTTTTATTAATAAGTATCCATTTAAATTTCAACAATAAATTATTTTTAATTAATAATAATTTATTTTTACTTTTTTTATTTAAATTTTGATAATAATTAGTTCTTAATTGATATAAATTTTTTTTAATGATTCTTCAATGCTATTTTCTCAAGAAATAATGACCGACATGTACAAGTACAAATAGGAGGTTGGGAAGCTGTGATGTGAGGGAGCACGGGAAAGAAAGTGAGAGTGAAGTGATACAAGGTGGGAGAAGATAAAAGAAAGTGCAAGTATGTTACTGACTGTAAGGGGTGTAAAAGTGAGGTGAGAAAGAGAAAGAGTGAGAAAAAATTATGAGAAAGGTTATGAGTATTTGTAATTTCTGTGTATTATAATTAGAATGAGTAATAAAAGTATATTTTCAGTGTAGCCGTACTCTTCTTCCATCCTCAAATCCCAATAACTTTTACTTACAACTGCAATTTTAAAATTTACAAGTAAAAAAACCATAGTTCATAAGTTAAATTTCTTGTTTAATATTTGATACAATATAAAATCTTCATAGATTTAATTATGCCTAGCTACTTAAGGTTATAATTAATCTAATTGAGATGTGACGAAAGCAGTAGAGCTCATTTAGAATCAACTTATTTAACTAATAGGTTGTTTAAAGTTAGACTTAATTAATAAAACTGTTGATAACTAATTTATCTTTCACTTATAGCCGTAATTTCACAATTTAAATGTAAAAATTTATAATTCACAAGTTAAATTTTTTTATTTAACACTTGGTATAACATGGAGTTTTCATGAAACTAATTATGCCTACTTAAGGCTATAATTACAAATTGTACATCCCAATTAAACTAAGTATAATTTTAAATAGGCATAATTAACTTCATGAACATTCAATGTTATATTAAGCATTAAATACTAAATTTGCCTTGTGATTATGAATTTTCACTTGTAAATTTTGAAATTACAATTATAAGTGAAAGTCAAATTAGCAGGGGTAATATTATCTTTACATCTCAATCACAAATACACTTAAGTTCCAAAGAAATTGGTTGTAGTTTTTGAATTTTGTGAAATAGATTTATAAATAAGTCAGATTTACAAAGACCTATTGATAATTTTTCCTGAAAATTTTTCCTTTTAGTTCTCTCTCCTATTTTCTTCATATTTTTCTCTCCTTCCTAAGCATTTTTTTTGGGTTGCTTTTCAAAAATTACTTGCCCTCCCTCTTGTTCTTTATTTCGAAGAAACTTAAGGAATTCTTCTTTTGATTCTAATAAATATAAAAGACAATTACTCCTTATATCTGATAGATATTTTTTTTTTGACCAAACTGGTATATTTGTTGAAAATTTATTCCTTTTTATAACTCATTTATCTCCATTAGGTTAGTATTATTAAATTATTAATTAATCAAGTAACTTTAAAATGTCCACGCCATATCTTGAAATTTGATTGTCACCTTATAAGTATATCTTTATGATGATTTTGAATTATCTCTTCTACGAATTTCGATTGCGAATCTCCTTTTGTAATGTCAGCCAATTTTCAAAAGCTACATTAGGCCCACAAGTTGGACTATATGGATTTTCCCGAAGTAGCAATTTTTTTTGTACACGCAAGACTAGAATTTGAGACTTTGCATAAGGGAAACAAAAGCAATGAATGAGTGACTTGAACCAATTGTCTTAAGTTTTTCATGGCTCCAAAGATGAGAAGAGCCACATCCAGATATTTGCCTAGGTCAAATGTGAGTCCAGTCACTAAGGTCCAGCTTAGTTCCATTTCCCTATTAAAATGAATATTTCTGGAGCAAAACACTCTAGACTTACTTAAATTGATCCTATGTACAGAAATATTATAGAAGATAGTCATAACTTGTCTGATTACTTCAATCTATTCCATTATAGCGTCAACAAAGAGGAAGAGATCATTAGTGAAAAATAGATGAGATACGGCGAATCTTGAGTTGGAGAGTTTCATTTGGATTCCAGTTTTTCTCTTCACACCGAGCCCTTATGAGATGACCAAGTCATTCCATACATAACACAAAGATACAAGGGATGAGTGGATCTCTTTGTCTATCGCCTCTTGATGGCGAGAAGGATTGTGAGGCTTCACCATCCAGATAACATTCATAAGGTAGAGAACAAACGAGATAATAATATTAATAAACTCTAATTAAAGACCCATGCTACTTAAGGTATTCTCAATAAATCACTAACATAGCCGATCATATGCTTTTCCATGTCAACTTTAATAGCCACATATAATTTCTTATTTCTCTTATTGCACATTTTATGAATGGCTTCCTCTGCAACTATCACATTATCACATCCCTGGTGACCTTCCAAAAAGCTACATTGTTTATTTTGAATGATTTTGCAATTTATATTGCACAAAGATATTGATCAAAGCACTTTGATAGAAGAAGGGTGATGAACCTTAGGGATGAGAACCAAGTGCGTCTGATTTATATCTTACTTTTATTCGGATCTCTGAACACTTCCATAGCCAACTCGCATATTTTGCTACCCACTAAGTCCTATTGGGTTTGAAAAAAGCGTTCTTGGATACCATCAAGCCTTAGGGATTTGAATGCACCCATGGAAAAGGCCACCTTTTTAATCTTAACATCATTAATAGCTCTACGCACCATCTTTAACTCCACAAAGCTAATAGGGGGAAAATTGACACTCCATGAATTGAGGATATCAATCTTAATGTCTCTAGTATATAGGTCTTTAAAAAGTTGACACGGCTTACTCTTCAATTCTTCCTTATTAGTAATACAACTTCCAAATTCATTTTGAAGGGAAAGTACTCTTTTCTTCTTAACTTTAAGCACAATAGAAACATGGAAGAAGCTTGAGTTCTTGTCTCTGTTGAAGCCATTTGCATATTGCTTTTTGGAACCAAATGAGTTCTTCCTATGTGCTGAGCTTTAAATATTCTTGCCAAAGATGCTTTTCTAGTTTAACTACTCCATTATTGTCATTTGTTATGCATGACCTATCAATCCCTTCTGGGCATCTCATTAATTTCTTCTTCTTGCAAGGAATACTTCCAATTTTTTAAGTATTCCATTTCTTCACTAATTCATGAACTGAGTAAGGCCATCTTCCTACTTCCTATTAAGCCATGCTTCAGCTACAAAAGGTTGAAAATCCTATACAAGATTCCAAGATACTTAGTAGTGAAATGACCATTTTGGCAGAGTACTTACAAACTTTAAGCCATCAGAAACCACAATAACTCAATTATCATATTTATACCAAAGCGTATGAAGAGACTTGGAATGTGGAAATTGTAACATCCTAAGTTTCTTAATTGGTAATTATTAGTGTTTCTGAGGGTAATTTAGTCAATTTAGATAAATTATTAATTAACAAGGTTTATGGGAAACCAATATAGTTTTTGGATCCTTGGACAGCCTTCAAAGAGGGCTAGGTTAATGTTTAATTAGGCTATGGCACGGAAGGGGGTTTAAATTTTAGTGGGACTTTCTATGCCACACGCTGCGGTGGACGTGTCAATGCGCCATGGCACACATGCAAAATCAGCACTTATCAGTTCGTGAAACAAAAGAGAGATAGAAGGAAAATGAGAGAACGACATAAAGGAGATCATGGTTTGCTAGGGAACAATCCCTAAGCCATGTTGAGAGCATTTAGAGCTTAAATCACCATTAGGTAAGTTTTACATTCCCTCTTTTCCCTCATTAATTTCTTCTTCTTGCAAGGAATATTTCCAATTTTTTAAGTATTCCATTTCTTAACTAATTCATGGACTGAGTAAGGCCATCTTCCTACTTCTTATTAAGCCATGCTTCAGCTACAAAAGGTTGAAAATCCTATACAAGATTCCAAGATACTTGGTAGTGAAATGGCCATTTTGGCAGAGTACTTACAAACTTCAAGCTATCAGAAACCACAATAACTCAATTATCATATTTATACCAAAGCATATGAAGAGACTTGGAGTGTGGAAATTGTAACATCCTAATTTCTTAATTGGTAATTATTAGTGTTTCTGAGGGTAATTTGGTCAATTTAAATAAATTATTAATTAACAAGGTTTATGGGAAACCAATATAGTTTTTGGATCCTTGGACAGCCTTCAAAGAGGGCTAGGTTAATGTTTAATTAGGCTATGGAACGGAAGGGGGTTTAAATTTTAGTAGGACTTTCTATGCCACATGCTGCGGTGGACGTGTCAATGCGCCATAGCACACATGCAAAATTAGCACTTATCAGTTCGTGAAAATAGACTGAAAACAAAAGAGAGATAGAAGGAAAATGAGAGAACGACATAAAGGAGATCATGGTCTGCTAGGGAACAATCCTTAAGCCATGTTGAGGGCATTTGGAGCTTAAATCACCATTAGGTAAGTTTAACATTCCCTCTTTTCCCTCTTTTATGTGAAAAGCTAGATTGGTGGGGCAATTGGGGCTTTGATTTTAATTCCCTTGGGTTTAGACCAAACCCATTGGTTTATTTAAGGTCTTAGGGAGTTAAATCAAGCTTCTAATCCTAGGGTTGTGAGTTTTATGGTTTTGAGATTTTTAGTTTGGGTTGGACAAACCTTAAGTATAATTTGAAGATTTTGAGATAATGTGAGAAATTGGATGATGAATTTGGTGTGTTAGGAGGTTTAATAGAATGTTTAGAGTGTTTGAAGAATGGTTGATATTATAAGAAAAGGAATTTAGGTATTTTAGACATTTAGAACCTAGTGAATTCAAAGTTATCCAAGTAATAATTGATGATTATCACTTGATTATGGGGATTGAACATTGCTCAAGCTATATCGTGTGTATAGAATGTGTAGAGCTAATGTTGAGCCACGATAACCCTTTTGTGTGACAAAGGGTTGAGGTAACAGAATAATTTACATTGATTGATTATATTACTTAATTGTTTATGAATAGATATGTCGATTTGAACTTGAGATTTAATAACTTTGCATATTGCGAAATGTGGTTTTATGCATGAAAAACTATTTCTAAATGATGAGAATGATAAAAGTTTTATATGACCTGATTGAAAAAATTTAAAATGTATATATTTTATATATGATGAGTGTGAGCATGATCATATTAGGGGGTGGGAGTTCGTCCATAAGAAGGAGTAGTAAAAATCTATATGGCATGTATCTCTTTAGTGTCTAATGAGGCACAGTATTGGAGATTTTCTCCTTAGTATCCATGCAGGATACGACGTTGGAGAGTGACACTCCTTAGCATTAATGATGCAGTGTTGGAGTAATGACACCTCGATTCGTGTGTGATAGGAGGAGATCATAGTCTAAAAGTGGGATATGACACCTTTGGCTAGGTGATCCTACCACCAAATGTGAGCTTAGACCATTGTGGACGTGCACTTGGTTCAAGAGCTTATGATATCAGTTAGGATGATATAGAGGCTCGAATCGTAGGATGATCATGCTATTGGTAAAATATTTATACTGATGAAAAGAGTATGTGATGATATGTTAAAAGTATATTTTGGAGTTTTATAGTTTTACTTTCTTATGGCTGTGCATGTTAATTAATAGTAGTGAATTATTTTATTATTTAGATGTTTATTTCACCCCATGGTTATATTTTATAGGTGAGGGCTCTAGTAGGGGTCAATTGAACAGTGAAAAGAGTTGTACTATAGCTTTTCTCCTTTTCTCTTTTGAGTTTGTAATGAATATTGCTATTATATAATGCCAACTTAGGAACATGACATTATTTTAGGATATCACTTGTATGAATTTGTAATAAGTGTGAGTTTCTTGGTCCAAGGATGATGTTGTGGATTAAATGTGTGTGCTTGGCTACATTACAATTACAAATGAAGAATTTGAAGTGATTTGTGTGCCAAAATGACCAATTGACATGTGTGTAAAAATTTAATCTATCCTTTTATATTATTATCAAATGGGGGTTTGGTGGTCATTTTGAGTATGATTGCTTACTTATGTGATATGAATGAATTTTCATGTTGTGTGTGGTCCATTTAAGGTGGTCAAAGTGTCACTAGGGCTAATGGCATTTGATAATGTGAGTTGGATACCTTTATGTGTGTTGTGAGGTAAAAACAAATCATTTTGGGTTCAAGTGTCCATCTTTAAAATGAATGATTATTTAAGTATGAGACCGACGCTATTAGCTAGAGGGCTTAAAAAGTTTCGTGTGGACACTTAAACTACCTAAATTAGACATCGGATGGCAAAATGACACGCTCTAAAAATTTAAAGAGCTGTCATGATAGTAGGTGGGCGTCGCAACACGTGGTAGTTGTGCCACGGTGCAAATGGCCTTCCAGGGACTTGTTCCTCTGTGCCATCCACCATGGCGGGCGTGGCTTGTGCTGCAACGGACGAGCCAAATTTTTAAAAGATTGGCTTGTTTCAGCCTATTTTGAAGTAGTTTGATTTTTCATGCTTCTGTATTTGTGCTTAATTGATTTTTGACCATGGTTTGACCTCAAACACTATTTTTAAAAAGGGTTTTCTTATGATTCCATTATTTCAACTTATTATCTTTTAAACCCTTGGGTTGTGATAACTTTTACTTGAGATTTTATTTAATCCTAGTTATCACAACAGCATGTAAAAGTGTTGTCCTGGTAATGTCAAAGCAAACATTACAAAAATTTCTTGAACCAGTCAACATTAGTAAAAGGCCAATCTAGTGTTTCCTTAACCCTTTGTTTTTCCTTGGTAAATTTATCTCCCACCAAAGGTAACTCCACATAGCCACTAAGTTGGATATATTTATGAAAATGATCCATATACTAAGTTATGGACTCTGTGCCCCTATAGTTATCACTGGGAGATAGAAAAGAATTACAATCACCTACAACCATCCAGGAACAATGACACAATGCAACAATATTAATCAAAGACTCCCACAAAAGATTCCTTTTAAAGAGAGAAGTCTACCTATAAACAAAAGTAACAAAGATCGAGAGTTAACTTTATCAATCAATAATGGAACAATAGATCATTTGAACATTATAGGAAATGTATTCAACTGAGAATTCAGAGTCATTCCAAAGGATCTTAATCCCCCTAAAAAAAGCTTATGGCTTCTAATCTAATCTAATTAGAAAATCTCATATTTTCACCACTTTATTTGCTCTATTCCCACTAATATGGGTTTCAAATCAAACAAAAAATATCAATCTTATGGTTTCAATAAAAAAAATAATGGCAACCAACCCCACGACAATTTCAAGATGCAACTATCTTGGAAATTTAAAGAAAAGCTGAGTTTGGGTTTCGACTTACCTATTTGTTTGTTCTTCTTGATCCTAAAGAGGATCTGCCAATTTAAATTCAACTCTGGTCATAACAAGAAGCTCTATCTTCTCCTTCGCTATCATAAATAGGTTCTTTACTAGGTCAGGAGGTTTTAAGTTCTTGGTGTGTTTGTTATCCAAAATAACCAAGTCCCTTGAAAGAGTAGTTGAAGACCCCTATTTCTAGCCTTAAGTATTCTGCTACGTGAAATTCTCATTGGCCACCTCATTTGATTCATTAAAAATCACAAGCTTTAGGCCTTTTGTAATACTCTAGCCCAATTGGCTAATGTTACCTTGAACAAACCTTATGGATAGGTAGCCCATTACCTTTCTTTTAGGCTTGCTTGTTTCTTATCAACATTAAGAGACCCACTTTAATTAATATTCTTGTTTCCTACCCTACTTTGGGGCCTTTCATTAAATTTTATACATTGACATACTCTCTTCCTTTTGGCTTGTACACATTTTTTGCTTACCTAAACTACTCCCTATAGTCATTTTTCTTCCTTGAATCCTGACCTATTAATATAGTCAAAGCTTTTTTCCCATGACAAGGTACTCTACCCTTGTCTAACTATGATTGAGAGGAGATTTTTTACTCTTTCATGTATTGCTTTTTTCTTCTTGAACCAAATGTACCTACTTCCCTCCTTGAGAATTCAGCCACTTTCTCTTACCTTAACAGCATTTATGTACCAAACCTGGCACTACTTGAGTTTCTATTTGACAATGACATTTCTGATGACCTTACAATTATTAGGGTGGTTTTAGATTCTTCACTTTGCTTATTTTCTTCAGCAAACCTTTATGGACAATTCTCTCTTCTATGACCATACCTGCCATACGAAAAATAAATCATGCTTAATCTTTCATATACAAAATTAAAAACTTTCTTGGTGGTAATAATCTTAGGTGCCAACTTCTTTTGTAAATCAAGTTCAACACATACTTTGGAAAAACTACCTCTTTCAACCTTAAAACTCTTCTCAAAAGCATTAACAAGAGTGTTTAAATCCACCTTGAGAGTTCTATCAATTCTATGTCCAAATAAAATTTCTATTATAACAATGTAGAAGAATGTTGGGTATGTGAACCCATACAGCTAATCTACCCAAGGGATTTTTGAAAGGGTCAAAATAAGGAGTCCATTTTTGAACCAAGATACAGTGCTACTTGATCACCCAAGACCTTCATACATGACTTTTGTACTAAGATGTCTGACCCTCCATCTCCTTAAATGTGACTACAAAATAATTATTTGTAAATCTACCAAATTACAATCATAGATATTCCATGCTCTGCTTAGAAGATCTTTGAGCTAATATTGATGAAATTTTTTTCTAACACTAAGTAATGGGAATCACAGGAAATTATTCAATGGCTTCTTCCAATCATTATATTCCTCCTGAGTAATGGGAACCACAGGAAAATCTCCATGAGCTTTTAAACCTCTTCTGATGGTTTTGGAAAATTCCAACATACTTCCTCTTTAGTAAAGACGTCATCTTCATCCATAACTAGGTCACCATCTTCTATGCCATTAAAACCTAAGAGCTAGTCCTTGTAGGAGATCACTATCTTAGTTTTGTCAAGTTGTTGTTTCTTCTCCACTATCTTTATGTGAGAAGTTGGCTGCTTGGAGGGTGTAACAAACTCATCAAAGATTTTCTCAAACATTGGGTCATCCATAATGGCTTCCTCTTCTTCAATCCTAACATCATTCTTCTTCTTATGTTTTCTATTGTCAACAGCTAATACTTCTACTAGCTGATTCAATGATGCTTTTAAATGGTTCAAGCAAAACCAACCCACATAAAAATTGACAAAACTTAACACTTAAGAGTGCCATACTCAACCTACCATAACATTGCATGAATCATACTATAACAATCATTTAATGCTATTAATAGAAAAAATACTTTTTCTGGTAAACTTTTGCATGAATCATACTATAACAATCATTTAATGCTATTAATAGAAAAAATATTTTTTTTGGTAAACTTCACTTTTACATGTCTCAAATAGCTATAATACATACCCAGAGTATTCCTAACATCTCTTTTATTGTCAAATTATAAATAGGATCCCATTTAATTTAGTAGGTAATTTTTTACTCTCTTCGTTAAAAAAATGTAAGACATTTTTTAAGGAATTAGATATTAAAAAATGTAAGGCATTTTCAATCTCTTGAGGTGTAATCATTGCCTTTTTTTCAAAAGTATCCCTATTGATGAATGACTTTATATTTATTGTAGGGTGTTTAATAGGAGTAAATATAGAAAGACGTGGTTAGTTTGAAAGTAGGTAACTACTTTATTAAGGGGTGGGATTTAATTAAAAATGCCTTACATTTTTGAATGGAGGGAGTATCATTTAAGTGCTTTATTATTAAAATCCTAGTATCTTGCATTTTGTTAATGTGAAACTTGCTCTCATTCAGTTTAGAGGCATTAAATGTATCATCTACTCTTTTGAAAGCTTTCTTGAGTGTGCCTAAATTATTCATATCATCTCTTTGAGAGGGAAATCATTAAGAAAACACCTTCATCTTATTCTTGAGTGAATCAAAGGTAGTGTTTCCTTGTCTTTGTTCAGAGAAAGGATTTTCTCTATGAAGGTTAAACTATATGGAAGAAATTTTCTTATAACCAAGAGAGGTTGTTGTCTTGTGTGAGATGCTCATTGTTGTATTCAGTGACTAGTGGTTCATAAGTACCAAAATCAAACTTTTTAACTCACTTAAGCTTGTGGATTTAATAGAGAAGTATCATAGTTGTTCTAAGGATTAGACATAGGTCAAGTGGTTAGATTAAATCATGATAAATTGATTTGTATAGTATTTCTATTCCTACACTCTTTAGATTTATCTCTTTATTATATTGCACTTTCTTGGTTGTTGATTTGGAAACTGTTATTGATTTTATCCCCTGAACCATGTTTTGATAAATTGGTTTTTATCTCCTGTGCTTAATTTGTTTCAAGAGTAAAAGTTTTTCTTTGAGTAATTTTTGAGCAGCTTACAATAGAACTATTTGAGATTTATTCAAATTTGTTTTGTTTAACTTTCTATTGCACCTTCTTATTATTTAAATTTTGTGAAAAGTGTTAGTTAGTTTAAAAAATTTCCAAATATCCAATTCACTCTCCCCTCTTGAGTGTAGTTGCTTGATCTTACAAATTGAACCTTCCAATAATTTCACATTAAAAAATTAATAATTTTTATATCAATCACAACCCTCTAATTACCATAAAATCAACAATTACTTACTAAAATTACTTCCTTGCAAAACAAAAGCTAAATTAACAATTAAAAAACTATCTAAATTAACAAAAGATAATATCTACCTCTTCCTTCTCACCTTTCTCTTTATCTTAAAATAGAAACACTGATAGGGTGAATGTTGATGGTTTGGTTAATTATGAGAGGGAGAGGCTTCCTATGGTGAACTTATGTGAGATGAGTACAAAACAATTGGATAGGTGCTTCATATAGAAATGTTGAGCATTATAGAAGGTTATTGGTATCTTGGATTCATAAAAGCTAAGTTATTTTCGAATTCGACGGAAGCAATTGACAACATCCAATAGTTTTATTAAAGACACCTATGGAATTGTGGATGATATAAGAAAGATGATTATGTCAGATTAGGAGGCCCTCTAATCACACTTTCAGTGAAATTGATACATGTGCTTATTGACTTACACGAAATGCTTATATATTTTTCTAACCATCATACAATGTTTTTATGAAACTTCTCATAGAATATGTTTAACTATTATTGGTTATGATCTTACTAATGAACCCTATGGATATGGGTATATCCTTGTTGTTTCTTTATCTAGTCTTTTTGCCTCCTATTGTATTAAAAAAACACTAATAATCATATATGGTAAACTATATATCATTGAATGTGATTGAATTTGCTGAAAAAATTTCATTGTATGTGATTGAACTTGAAAATTTTTTAAGCCAACATAATTGAGCTTGAAATATATCAAAAGGAGTTATGTACTAAAACCATGAAAAAATTACATTTGGGTCCTATAGAAGAGAATTTATTACCAAAAGGTCTTATGAAATTTACAAAATATTCCCAAGTTTCAAATCATATGCATTTAAAACTTGACCAAGGGCATTAATAATTGGGCAACGGCCAGTTATAACTTGCTAGACTTTCAGTCATTGAATCAAATCAAATGAAGGCAAAGTCTCTACTACAAAAGACACTTTTTATATAGGTTAAAAATAACTTTTTAAACTAGTTCTATAACTAATGCAGAAAGTTTTGACTTTCCACCGGTGATTAAACCGGTGTAGAAAGTGACTTTCTACACCAATTATAAGACCAATGCAAAAAAATGTCTTTAACAAAAGGGGAAAATATGGTATGCACTTTTTACATTTGTTTTTTTTTTTTACACAACCAGTGTAGAAAGTTATATATTTCTATTTCATGCCACATGTGTGTCACCTCATGCCATGTCACCACTCCCTCACACCACATCAAATATTTGTTACTTTTATGTTAAAGCTAAAACTTGAACTTATGACCTCCCTACTTTTCAAGTCTTATGCCTTCCTTTTTTGTCAATTAAATTGAAATGCATTATTATATAAAAAATTAAATATGTTATATTATTAAAAACTAATATATGACTATTTATATCAAATAATATATTATTAAAATAATGCACATGTTATATTTTATTATGGTTAAAGTGACAAATGTGGCCCTTAATTTTTTTTAAATATTATTTTAAAAAATTATTTTGAACTTTCAATACCAATTATTTTAAATACGAGGTGTAGAAAATCATTAATTTTTTAAAAAAATTTAAAAAATTGAAAAACATTCCACATTAGTTATTTAAAATAACATATATAGAAAGTCTATCAATTTTTTTTTTACTTTCTTAAAATAATATCACACTTTCTACACCTATTATCTATGCAACAGTGTTGAAAGTCAATAATTTTTAAAATTCTTTTGTCAAAACTAAACTTTCTACACCAGTTATTTTAAATAATTGGTGTAAAAAGTGCTTTTTAAAAAAAATAATTGTTCAAACACTTTCTACACTGTGTAGATCCTCACCCTAATGTAGAAACTAAGTTTTTTTTTAAATGTTAATACACTCTTTACATTGATTATATGTGTACACAGTATAGATTATATTTTCTAATTTCTTTTTTTCTAAAAATGATTATAATTTTCTACACTAGATAGCAAGTTACTCGATGAAAAACATTTTCTTTTTTCTTATTTTTTTAAAAAGATCACTTTCTAGACCGGGGACCTGATGTAGAAAAATTTGTATTTTTATATATATTTCTAAAATATATATATATTTCAAACTTTTTGTACCAATTACTTGTTTAACTGGTGTAGAAAGTTTTTTTTACTTTGATTATATGTGGAACCAGCATAGAAAGTGTTATCTCAAGTCTAATTATTCCCAAAAATGCAATGGTTCATATTTTTACACCAGTTCCTTTTTAATGGTGTAAAACACATGTGTAAAAAGTGTTTTTTAATAATTGTGGGTATACCTGATGAGCACGACAAAAAATGATGGCATGTCAATGTAGAGCAATAACAAGACATAATCAATGGAACCCTCAATCTCAAATTTGAAACTTGAGTACACCCATAAGTTCCAAAACATCATAGCTCCTGGATTGATATTGTTGAAGTTCTATAACCTACTATACAAGAATCAATATTGTGGCTTTCTACGTTTGAAATTAGGGTAGAACAAGAGAGTGAGGGAAGTTGAGATAGAGCTAACAACATCATGGGTTTTAGGTTATCATTGTCGAAGCATGAAATTGGGAAAAAGTGAGAGAACAACCATGAATCACAATAGCTTTTGGATTTGAAATTGGGGTAGAGAATGAGAATGCATGACAGAGAAAATGACAATCTAGGTTTGGAAATGGGGGGTTTGAAGGTATTGTAATGTCCTCCTTGACCTTACCAAACTGTACCACACTTGATAATTAAAAGTCCTTAAAATTTCTAACTTACCAAAAAAACTCAAATATTAGAAATATAAAAATATTCTTTTTTTTAAACAGATGGAATCCCCAAATCCTTTGAAAACCATTCAAAATCAATCAATAATATGTATTTATACACAATGAAAGCATTTAGGAATGCTTAAATACCATATACCATAAGACAAGGCAAAATAGTCATGTTTACCAAAATTGAGCCACATGCCATGGCATATGGTATAGAAACATAAATGCACACTCTGTGCCATATGTTTTGACATGTGCATTATGCGCCACAGCACACATGAAAGAGTTTGCCATCATGATAGTTCAACAAATGTGAACTTCTAGCTTGTGCCATTTTCACATATAATATTCGATTGGAATGATTCAAGCACCAACATAAAGCTTATTTCATAATCTAACTAATAACATAGGTTTTCAATCTAACTTTTTCTTTGACACCCAAATGCAAAATGACCATTTTATATCATTTCCACTTAACCGAGCATCCCAAATCCAAACCAAGTGTCATTAGCCATTTTTAAGGGCTTAACCAATCGAATAAGTCATTTTACACTTAATAGATCAATTAAATCATCAACATCGTAAGGATACACAAATTTGGCCACAAATATGATCTTCACCCACAATAGGGCTTCTTTACACAACTTTACACCACAAAACACACATGGCCATATTTGTCGCATTTAACCATTCCAAACACACCCTCATGCATTCACACTAGTATCTTAGCCCTCTCTATTAAAATTCACATCATTTATTCATTTCCACACTCAGGACTAAGATACATACACAATCACACAGGTGCATCAAACATAATATATGTATACATTCTTATGGCAACTTATAAATATAAGTATTATAATAACACTAGCTCATTACATAGATACATATATACATATATACATATAATAGCTTACTTTTAAAACTACTTTCGCTAATTACTTAATGTAAAAATCAAACCCCCTTTTAATGCCAAATCATGCAAGTTCATAAAACATTCTCTGTGTTTGTATCATACTATGCTATTTAATTATAAACAATTAAACTAGTTAATCAACATAATGAATTATTTGGTTATTTTAACACTTTTATTTCTATAAAGGGTAACCTGTAGTACTTGTCAAGCTCTTAACTTCATCTTGGTCAAGTTAATATGTGAGCCATGCTAATCTAAACAATTTAGCACTATAAGTCAATTTTTAAATTGATCAAAAATACTAAGTATTGTTGTATGTGTGTCAAAAGTGTGTGCGTGTGTGTGTCAAAAGTGTGTGTGTGTGTGTCAAAGTCTCACATTGACTAAAAGAAAGACTCTCCTAGTATATATATATACTAAGGAATGAAGTGAGCTAGTAAAATGGGCTTGGAGGAGAAGTGGCCTCGCGCATATGAGATAGACCAACACAGGGCAATTGCAGTTGAAATCAGCTGATTCGTCCCCTATGTCGAGTTCAAGAGGCACTGGGTTCCTTTTACTAGGTTATTTTTACAAAAATAATTAAATAAATAATTATTTTTAGCTTACCCAAAAATCCTCTGATTTTGCTGTTTTGAATTTGAACTTGAGCCCTTAGCAGTTTTAGACATTAAACCTCTTTTGAAAACTGATTTTGTGGATTAATGACTTAAACATTTTGTCTACCAAATGTATCTAGATTAATGAACGATAAACATTTTTGGATTAATGGATGTGTATATTTTTACTGTTTAAGGCGTGTGTAACTGAAGCATTAATCCATGAACGTTTTGTTGTTTAATGTGTGTGTAACCGAAGCATTAACCGATGATTATGACCCAGTTTTGTGTCTCCATCTTCGGGCTATATATAGCCCCTGGGTACTGATAGAAAGTACAAGCCTCTTGAGTTTTTGAGGCTCTCTCCTCCCTCTACCTTCTGTTCGTCCGTGTCTATTATTAGTTTCTGCTGTTCTGCTCCCTTGCTCTGTCGCAGGAAGTGCTTGTTTAATCTTGGGGAACTGCCGGCTCGTCATCCTGATGTGCCGGAATAGTTTTTAAGGACAGTGTCCTTCCGGGCACGACTCAAGCAAATAGAAGTTCGTTGTTCACGTCTATCGCCGGTGTCGCCAATAATCTTAAGAACTATTCAATCCAATGGCGATGAACAGTGCTAAGAATGTCACTCCTAAAAGTGTGCCCCAGTGGTTCGGCTGGAGGTCAGTACATCCCTGCCGCTGTTGCCGTCCCCTACTGAGGCCGTTCGCAGACATATCAAAGATAGAAGTCTTTGATGGCCAAAACTTTAAATGCTGGCAGGAACGAGTCTTTACCATTCTTGACATGTATGGTGTGGCTGCTGCTCTTGCTCAATTCGAGCCTCCTGCTGATACTGATCACTAAGGATGCTGAATTTTTTAACCATATTTTTCCCTTAAAAATTAAGCATGTTTTTAAACTGTTGAGAATTCAGAGTTTGAACAAAATTTAAATGAAGATTTAGTTTTAAGGAGAAGTAAAAGGCAAAGGAAAGAAACAAGTTTTGGAGATGATTTTTACACTTATTTAGTACAAGATGAACCGTTAAATTTTTATGAAGCTATTTCTTCTTCTGATGGCAAATTTTGAAAAGAACCAATATAAATTGAAATTGATTCTTTAAGAAAAAATAAAACTTGGGTTTTATTAGATTTGCCCCAGGGAGTTAAGGCTATTGGGTGTAAATGGATTTTTAAGAAAAAATATTTTCCAGACAGTTCAATTGATAAGTATAAAGTAAAGCTTGTGGTTAAGGGTTTTACTCAAAAAGAAAATATAGATTATTTCGACACATTTTCTCCTGTGACTAGAATCTCTTCTATAAGAGTTCTTATTGCTTTGGCTTCAATTTACAAACTTTTTGTTCACCAAATGGATGTTAAAACCACATTTTCCAATGGTGATTTGGAAGAAGAAATTTACATGGTACAACCTGAGGGATGTGTGATTCCTGGGCAAGAAAATAAAGTTTATAAACTTGTCAAGTCTTTGTATGGCTTAAAACAAGTGCCTAAGCAATGGCATAAAAAACTTGATCAAGTTTTGATAACTGGTAGATTTTCTACTATTGAAGTAGAAATGTGTGTTTATACAAAGCTTGTGAATAATGATTGTGTGATTATATGCTTGTATGTGGATGATATGCTAATTTTTGTCTCTAGTATGTGTGTTGTTAATGAAAAAAAATTTCTTTCTTCAAATTTTGACATGAAAGATATGGGTGAAGCCAAGGTAATCTTGGGTGTAAAAATCATAAGGAATAAAAATGAAATCTTGCTTTCCCAAGAACATTATGTTGAGAAAATTCTCAAAAAGTTTGGACATCTTGAAGATGCTCCTCTGAGTACTCCTTATGATTTGAGTGTGCAATTAAAAAAGCACAAGGGTGACCCAGTTGCTCAATCTAAGTATGCACAGATTATTGGGAGTCTATTGCATTTGATGAACTTTATTAGGCCTGATATAGCTTATGCTATAGGCAGATTGAGCAGATATATCTATTGTCCAAGCAGTAAACACTAGGAGGCTCTGGTGAGAGTCTTGAGATATTTGAGAGGTACCATGAATTATGGTATATTGTATAGTGGATTTTCCACTGTATTGGAAGGATACAGCGATGCTAACTAGATTTTAGATTCAGAAGAGATAAAATCTACTAGTGGTTATATATTCACTCTTGGTGGTGGTGTAATAACCTAAAAGTCTGCAAAACAGACAATCAACACAAAATCCTCAAGGGATTTTGAGTTTATTGCCATGGAGCTGGCTGGGACTGAGGCTGAGTGGTTGAAAAACTTCTTAACGAGTATTCCAATAGGTGAAAAGCCCACACCATCAGTGTCTTTACATTGTGATAGCTAGTTTGCAATAGCAACGGTTAAAAATAAGACCTTCAATGGCAAAAGTAGACATATTCAATTGAAACATAATATTATAAGGCAGCTGCTCAAAGATGGGGTCATCTCAATCGATTATGTGAGATCAAAGTTAAGTCTGGCGGATCTGTTAACTAAACCTCTAGGAAAGAAATTTATTATTGAAATATCGAGGGGAATGGGACTTAAGCCTATTTGAAATTAATGGTGATGGCAACCCAACCTTTATGATTGGAGATCCCATGAAGAAGGTTCAATGGGTAAGAACAAGTCACTTGTTAGTTTTGCTAGTACTGAATTTTATGCCTTCCTATGGCTTGAGAAAGTGCTAGAATGCATTAAACGGAGGCTGAGCGAAAGCTTTTAATGTCTTCATAGTCCTTACGGATGGTATATTCATTGCAGATACACTTGATGAAAACACCTATACAAATGTGGAGTAGGGCCGCTCCTATGAGATCGTGGAGAAATCTCTAGAGCAATTGTTAAAACTAGGCGTGCGCATGGCTAATAACATGCAAAACCATCGTTAACAGTAGAGACTGTGGGGGTATAATCTGATTAATAAGACCTCTAGCAAATGCTCAAAATCTATTGGTTCAATAACGAAGTTACACTGATTTTTCTTTGTGCTAAGTTTTACTAGTCTAGGTTTGGTTCAAGTCGACAGATACCAAATTCAAAGTGATTATCCTCTGTGTGAATAACTCAGACGAACATAGATCCTTTTGACACATGTGGGGGATTGTTATATGTGTGTCAAAAGTGTGTGTGTGTGTCAAAGTCTCACATTGACTAAAAGAAAGACTCTCCTAGTATATATATACTAAGAAATGAAGTGGGCTAGTAAAATGGGCTTGGAGGAGAAGTGGCCTCGCGCACATGAGATAGGCCAACACAGGGCAATCGCAGTTAAAATTAGCCAATTCGCCCCCCTACTCTCGAGTTCAAGAGGCACTAGGTTCCTTTTACCGGGTTATTTTTACAAAAATAATTAAATAAATAATTATTTTTAGCTTACCCAAAAAACCTCTGATTTTGCTGTTTTGAATTTGAACTTAAGGCCTTGGCAGTTTTTGGACATTAAACCTCTTCTGAAAACTGATTTTGTGGGTTAATGACTTAAACGTTTTTTCTGCCAAACGTCTCCGAATTAATGAACTATAAATGTTTTTGGATTAATGGACGTGAATGTTTTTACTGTTTAAGGCATGTGTAACTGAAGCATTAATCCATGAACATTTTGTTATTTAATGTGTGTGTAACTAAAGCATTAACCGGTGACATCTTCGGGGTATATATAGCCCCTGGGTGCTGACAGAAAGTACAAGCCTCTTGAGTTTTCGAGGTTCTCTCCTCCTTCTGCCTTCTGTTCGTCCGTGTCTGTTATTAGTTTCTACTGTTCTACTCCCTTGCTCCACTGCAGGAAGTACTTGTTTAATCCTGGAGAACTGCCGGTCCGTCATCCTAGTGTGCCGGAATAGTTCTTAAGAACAGTGTCCTTCCGGGCATGACTCAAGCAAATAGAAGTTCGCTGTTCACGTCTACCGCCAGTGCCGCCAACAATTATCACAATTAACCTCTGTTAATCACGTAATCATTTTCACTTAACTACCTTAGGTCCAAATCTTTCTCTTTAAGCGTCTTACCACTTCTACTAGCTTTAGCACGTTCCACTCCCAACTATCACTCTTTTTAAACCCCTCAATTTAGCTAAATGGAGCCTATAGCTTTAAAGCTTAACCATTAATTTCTAAATCAGTTGCAAAATCTTAATTTAACTCCTAAGAGTCTTTTTATTACCAAAGAGTAAAAAAAAATCTCTTAAAACTCCTCAATTCAATTTCTTTATATCTTAAACTAAGAGAAATTAAAGTAGAATATGAGCATAAGGCAATACAAAACTTACCCGATAAGCAACAGATCGGAAATACCTTCCAACACTTCGATAATCAATACCCTAACAAAGAAATGGTTCCTTATCCTCTCCTTTATTCTTTTTCTCCTTTTTCCTCCCCTAGTTCACGAGCTAACCACACTCACACTTATCCAAGTTCTGTGCCATATGCCACAGCACATGCTGCATATGGCGTGACATGTGGTAGAGTGAAAAGAAAAAAAAAACCTCATTGCTACTCACATGACTCACTTCAGATTGCCATTTCTTTCCTCAATCCTACTCATTCAATAGTCCAACAAGCAAAAACATCAATTTACCTTCCAAAATCTTGACTAGTTAATTAATCCAATAATTTACTAATTTATTCATAATTAACAATTAATTTTTCAGATTAAGAATTTAGGATGTTACACTTTTTACACTAGTTAAATTGACCAATAGATATAGGAAGCAAATATATATATATATATATATATACAATTTTTGCACTTTCTACACCAATTTTTCACTTGACTAGTGTAGAAAGTAATATATTCAATTTTTATTTTTTAAAAATATTTTACACTTTCTACACTGGTCTAACTACTTAGCTAATGTAAAAAGTGATTATAATATTTTTAAATTTTCTGAACATTTCATGCTAAACCGGTGTAGAAAAGTTTTTACACTGATTGTTATAGCAAACAAAGGTTGCCAAAAATTTAATTTATTTACCAAAATGTCTCCAATATATCACCATTTTTTTACACCGGTGTTCCTTGTTAAATTGTGTAAAAGCTCAGTGTAAAAAAAAAAAAAAAAAACATATTGCAGGACCAACCATAAAACCAATAGGTACTGATCGTGATAGCGAAACAGGCTATATTCCACTTTAAGTATAATGGCTTGCATTTGAATCTATGAATACCAAAAAAATGCATGTATTAATTAATTACCTTGTGAAAAGTCCGCAAACAATCAAAATTAAAGCAAATATACATAAATGAAAATTTTACATCACAATGCTTGTATCTAGCTGCATAAATTGGCCCCAAATTTTTCTTCTCATCACCTATATATAGCCGCATAACTAAGTAGTAGGAGTCTATATTAATCTTGCAGTAAATTATTTATATGATACATAAAAAAAGTATAGTAACAAAAAAATTAGGATACATCTAAACTACTGATATGGACCCATACACCCAATTTCTTAATTTGTACTGTTCTCTGTTTTCTTTACGTATTGCGGCACCGTTGCCATCAATGTTTTGAAAAATGGACTGAACATTTAATCGAAAAAGACAACGGGTCATAATTCTCATGGTTTAACTAGTTAGATTGGTGATCAAACTAGTAACATAAAAATTAAATAAAAATAATATTTATGTATACAAATATATAAATAAAACATTAATTTGTTGATGATACTTGGGATCTCAATGCCAAATTCTAGATGCTTGGATCGCTAGAATTGGAAGCAGAGGCATGTAGACACAAGCTCGTGATCTTGAAGCAAGACATTGGAGCTAGAGGTATGCTATCATGTCACGATTCATGAGCTCTAATCTCGATACTAAAGGCTGGATCACTAGAGTTAGAGGCAAATGCTGGAGGAAAGATTAGAGATTGAGCCTGGGTCGTAAAAGAGAGATCAAATGTTAGAGAAGAAAAGATAGAAGAGAACTAGTGATTAGAGACGAGAAATCACGAATATGAGCAATTTAGACTAAATTTCTTTTTGTGTTCTATTTTTTGGCTTTGCAACGGGTTGACCCACTTTGATTTCTAGGTCAAATCCGATTCTCTTAAAATCGCTTGAGTCAACCTGATCCAAATGCAAAAGTGGTCCAAATAATTGAATTAAGCCATTTTGTTGAGTGGTCAACAATCAAACCGTCCAATCCAATTTGGGTTTCCAAAACACTAGTTGCCATACACTAATAGATGAATGACCACAGGTAGATAGTTTGTTGGCTAAAAAGATTTTAATTTTTGTATAAAAGAGTTATAAAATTCAATGGAATTATTCTTTGGGATAGTTTGTTGGCTAAAAAGATTTTATTTTATTTTTATTATTTTCTTCCCTTTTGTGTGTGTGGCTTTTTTTTTTTATTTTACAGTTCCAACATTTTTCTGTTTGGGGATCATTCTTGGTTGGAATGATATTTATTGATGCCACATCACAGGTAAAAAAGGTCTAGTGCAACATTGTGAATATTTCATGTTTTTCTAAGAAAATTCGACATTGACCGACATATGTGTTATATAAAATTTAAGAAATAAATATTTGGAGATTTTATATATATTTCATGTTCATAATCTGTAATAATGCAATCATCTAGAGATTTTATATTATCCTGATAATATTGATTTAATAATTTATGATCGTTACTAGGTATATTGTAAGGTAATATGCGATGGTATTCATAAATAGTTTTAAATTTAGGCAAAAGAAATTTGCGTTTGATCGGATATCAAGTATTAATCTTTATTTATAATTCCTTTGCAACCATTAGAAATTTTGTTAATAAATTAAATCTATGATGACAAAAAAATAGTGAATATTCCCCAAGCAATAGTTAAATAGGGTTCCTTTTGTTGACAATTGTTTATATTATATCGAGCCAAATAATGCTGACCTTAAATATTAAAACAATTAAAAGCGATAATATAATATACATCCTTAAATATACAAAGAAATTATTGAACAAGTAAACAGAACCAGTTAGCACTGAGCTGTATATATATAGTTATATGAATATCTTTCTTTTAAACAAAAAAATGAACTTCACAGATTCACGTGGCTCCCATTTATTGATTTAATATATTTACGTAAAATAACTTTTCTCTAATTTTTTTTGGGGGGAAAAAAAAACTTTTCTCTAATAACGTCCGCTTGGCAATGACGACGAAGCGTATTTAAAAAAATCTATACAACACTTCTTTTAAGTACGTGTCTTAAGCTGAACTCAATTCCATTTGCTTTTAGTTAATCACTTTTTAGTGTTTGTTTTTTTTTAAAAAAAGGATCCTGCCGTCTTGCATATACATATGCGTACACACACGCACATTAAAAATTATGCATATAAATAAGATCAATATAACTTTCTTGTTTTCCTTGTTGACCTGTAGTAATGACCACAAGATGGGTTTAAAATAGGGACAATAATAGTAAAATCCTTAGTAAAAAAATTAATGATACTTAGGTCCTTAATTAAATTTTTTCAAAAATGAATTGTAAAAATTAATTTAAATCATTGCAAATAGAAATTTTAATTGCAAACTTAGAAATACTTTTAAAATGTAAATGAATTATTTGTAACTGAAACCTGAATTTACAATTATTTAAATCAATATTTGTAACTTATTTTTCAGAAAATTTTATTAAAAACCTAATTGTTATTAATTGTTCCTTTTAGGATGTAGCTGGCGGTCTCCATTTAAAAAAAAAAATATATATATATATATATAAGCTAAAGTATTTATGTGATCATCTAATTTTATATAAAATTTTAATTTAATTTTTTAATTTTATAAAATATTTTTTTAATTTTTTAATCTTAACACTATTGGTTTTAAATAATTATTTTTTGTATCAATCATTATTACTTTGTTAAAAAATTAAATTTAATATTTTAATATTTAAATGTTTTATGTAATTTTTTTGTGATAAAACTAATAATATTAAAGATAACTAAAAGACTTAAAATACACTTTATAAAATTAATAGATCAAAATAAAAAACTTGTATACAATTAAATAATTAAAGATACACTTTAACCAATATCTATGCAAGGGTTCTTTTAAGTACGCATGTCTTATTCTTAGCTCAATTTTGTTTTCTTTTAGCTAATCACTTTTTAATACTGAAAAAAAAAAATCTTGTTGTCTTGTACAAGATTGTTAAACTCATGTGATAGAGATATAAATTTAAAATATAGACTCATATTATAAACTCATAAAAATTTATCTCTTTTAATAAATAGCCTTTAAAAGTATATAATTTAAATAATTAAAATATAAAATATGATCATAGTTTATTTTAAATATATTTTAAATATAAATAATTAAAATTAATTCTATCTACATTTATAAATTATTATACTCAACATAGAAATTTTAAAATAGGGTAACTTATTTTTGATATTTTTTATTTTCTTTTCTATTAATATTAGCTTTTATTTTTTTTATTTTCTATTAAACCAGATCCTATTACTTCTATGAATCATATCTTACGCAATATATACTTATTTTGTTGAACGAGTTTATAAATATATTAACATGATTTTATAAGATGAAAATGTAAAAATGATAGATTTGAAAATTTAACTCACAAATTTAATTAAATTTTATCTAATTTAAGTTAATGAGTAAATTAATATAATTTTATAAGTTAAAAATATAAAAATAATAAATTTATAGAGTCAATTTAAAAGTTGGATAATAATGATCTTGCATACGTACATAGCCCACGTTAATAATTATTTACATAATTATGAATATTAATAAGACCATAAAATTGGAACAAGCATCATCACGTGGTTGACCAATTTAAAACGCATCGTCATGCGCGCCCAACAAACACACTTAATTAGGAAGCTAAATATCTTATTAAGTCGAATTGATTGTCTTAATCCAGTTAAAAATATCCATAATAGGAACGACAAGACGTGACATTGACATCGACTGTAGAATGCCAAGATAAGTATAAGAAACATAATTTCATTTATTTTTTTTTTGACCCCAACAAAGAATAATAATATTTTGCAATTCACAAATTATACACACACACTAGTTAGAATACAACATGGAACTTCTAGGAAACTTGCTTAACTATTTTCTAAAGCAAGCAAACAACAAAAAACTTGAACCATGAATCTGCTTTTCTGCTGTATTTTCTTCGTATCCCCTTTATGGATGTTGGATCTTGGTCACACCCATTTGAGGATTATTTAATCAAATGGCAAGAACCATTTAAAAAATATATATAAATAATTGAAAAAATAGGGTAAAGATGGTAATTTAACTTTTAAACTATAGACTCATAATATCTAAAATCTTAAACTCATTTTTGTTTGATTGTTTTTACATCTTCACCCCTAAATATTTAAAATTGTAGCATTATCCTTCTACCATTAACTTTAACTATTGATTGATTAGAAAATTATAAAAAAACCTTAAAAAATTACAAAAATACCCAAAATTATAGAAAATGATAAAAATTAAAATTTGCAATTATGGGTACTTTTTTATAATTTTCTAATCAATTAATAATTAAAGTTAATGGTTGGAAGGAGATTGCTACAAATTAAATGTTTAGAGGTAGATGTATGAAGAACGAGTTTAAAATCTCAGATATTCTTAAATTTATAATTAAAAACTAGATTGTCATCTTACCCAAATATATATGTTGTATACTTAGTGGAGTTTCATTTCTTTTTCTTCTATATCCTGTGTGCGGTAGCTTTCTTTCTTTGGTCCGTGAAGTTACGCATTCTCTTCAGTGCTACTTCCAACGTGTGCTCGCTCATATTTGCAAAACACACTCTGAACCAACCCGGTTCAGAACAATGGCAAGACGAACCGGGAGATATATTCAGCTTCACTTCATGCACAATACAATTCCAAAGCTCAATCTCAGCTTCTTTCGTAGGTTTCTGCAGCATCGGACTTAGGTTCATCCAACAAAACAACCCTGCGTTTCCTTTCAAGCACTCGATCCCAGATTTTCTCAAACCTTCGATGATCATGTCGTATCTCTTCCTCAGTCTCTCCCTGTTCGTCTTAATATAGTTCTTCGCGAAGTCCTTGTCGGATAAAATCGAAGCCAATATTTGCTGCGTCTGAGAGGATATAAGCGTGAAACTCGACATCCTTCTCGCTGTCGTCACGACCTTATCGTTGTAAGAATAAACGGTGCCGACTCTGAAGCCGGGAAGGCCGAGGTCTTTGGAGAGGCTATAAACGACGTGAACTCTTTCTGCGTTTTTGTATCCACGCGATTCAAGGATTTCTGCGATGCTTACGAACTCCGACGAGGAGAAGACCGAGCCTGAGTAGATTTCGTCGGAGACGAGGTGGATGTTCTTGCGAGTCACGAAGTCCAGAAGATGTTCTAAAACTTGACGTTGAATTGTTGCTCCTAATGGGTTCGATGGGTTTGTGACCAGAACTGCCCTCACTTTAGTGTTCATGGCTCGTGCTTGTTCATATGCAGCTTCTAGTGCTTGAGGAGTAATCTGGAAATTGCTTGAGCTGTCACAGTGAATCGGAACTATTTTGACCCCAGTTCTCCACCTCAAGTCCCTATCAAATCTGTAAACAAATAAAATTTTAGGATATGATCAGCTTTTTATTACTACTTGAGAATTAAAGGTTTTGAGTTGATATATTGTTAATAAGTGGTGTTGGAGACTGGTTTTGCCTTAGACCAGAAATGCCCCTTACTGCATACACATCTAAAGCTTAAAATGAGACTGACTTTAAATGCAGTAGGGATGCTTCTACACTATACCATTTGAATCCCAAAAATTAGGATAGTTTTTTTTGCAAAACAAGGGGCTTGGTATTTAGGACATCTTTATCATTGGGAGCTTGTAGACTTACAATTAAATATGAGAATGTTAAGTTGTTCAAATATAACTAGATAAAGTTGAATTTAATAATTAATATATAAAATGAAAGATAAAGAATCTATATCCTTCAGTTTTGACATTTTAAAAGTAAGATGTGATATCATCTCACCTCTTATTGCCTGTTTATCCTTCACTCTTGTTTGTTTGTCCTCCCCCTCTCCCCCACAAATTTCTGAGCAGTAACTCCTCATTTCTAAAAATGTAACTATAAAAATATACAGAGCAGATGAGCTTACCCGGGATAGTAAGGGGTTGGAACAAGTAAAGCGTCTCCCGGGTTAGCGAGGATGAAGGTGAGGAGCTCATTGGCTGCCGTGGCGCCGGCGGTGAGGACAATTCTGTGAGGATCAAATTTGACTCTGCCTCCTCTTATTTCTTCCATGAAACTCGCCATTGCGGCTCTGAAACATCCAAGCCCATGATAGTCTTGAAACAAAGCATTCTCTTTAAACCCAGAACTTACTGCTTCTTTTTCCCACTTGGACGCCAAGTACTTCTCCAGCAAATCAAATGAAACCTGTGTGAAACAGAATGAATATTAGAATTTAGACACACACACACTATTGATGTTACGCCTTCTTCTAATGAAGATACACACACACACACGCACACACACTTACTTGATTCTCTGCTAACCCCATTTGAATAACTCCAAATGGATTAGTGAATTCATTGTAAGGGTTTGAGTCATAGGCTTTCCACCCTGCAAAATATGGAGAGTCTTCCCCATGAGCATCAGAAATGGCCATAGTTGAAAGCTCAACAGCACTTTGCTCTGTCTCGATTCCCATAATAATATTAATAATCACGGAATCACCAGCTTCTTTAATTTGCACACACACACGCACACACAGAGAGAGTGAGGTCTGTATTGAATGAAAAATTTGGCAGAAACGTGAGGTATATATAGGAGGGGTAGACAGAGAAAGAGTCTCACTCAGCTCGTCTGGCGCTCTGCTAAACCAAAAATTAAATAAACAAAAAAATTTGTATATGAATGATTGATTCTCCAGGGTACGTAAGAAAGATATCGGGTCCAGGACTTGCATTAATGCTGATATATATATATATATATTTATATATGTCGTGACTGACAACTGTATGGGTGAGCTTCCATGAGATCCTCAGGAAAAATACCCGAGAGATCTTGCTTTGCTTATATAGTTTTAATGGACTGGAAAGCTTTATATATATATATATATAACTAATAAATGTACTTGCCATTGTTTATAACTGAGGGCGGTTGGTTGAGATGCGCCAATTTCAACTTTTGAATCTATGACTAGTCAAATCCTTAAGTATTACCCAGCAAATTAATAAACCCTAAAATTTCCTTAACTGACCAAACCAAAACATGCATTAAAGTCTAAATGGGATTTACCACTTAATAAGTTTTAGGATTAAATGATAAATTTTGCCCCTCAACTATTACCATATAAACTTTTGATATCCTAAATTAAACTTTTATATGATACAATTTTTCTTTTTTGAAATGGTGCACTGACATTGGGTATCCTAACATTAAATAGGTAACTTTTTCCATCATTAATTGACTTAAAAAATGCAAAAAAAAAAAAGAACCTTAAAAACAAAAAAATGATCTATAAAATTGCAAATAATAATATCAATTAAGTCTCTTAAATTACATATAAATATTATTTCTTATCCACAAACATGGAAGGCCAAAATATGATTTTGACCAACTATAATTCTAAAAACTTAATTGATATTAATTTTTTAATAAGGTACTTATTTGCAATTTTATAGGTCTTTTTTTTTATTTTTATATTCCTTTTTTCTTATTATTTATCAATTAATAGTTAAAATTAATTTTTTTTAATGGCAAGTATACCCATGCATGTAAGTTTTGGATGCATGACGCTTTTAAATGAATAGTTAAAAGATAAAAATATCATTTAACTCTAAATTATATATATAATCCATGTCTAGTTAGTGACTACACAAGTGAAAGTTCTCTTGGCATGAAAATTTTTCATACACAAGACTCGGATTTAACCCATATTTAAAGAGAACAAGCATTGTTAAACCATCAAAATTAATTTCCTTTAATTTTATCACATACTCCCTCTATTCAAAAATATAAAGTATTTTTTAAAAAGTTGGATGTTAAAACATGTAAGGCATTTTTAGTCTTTCAAGTTGTAATCATTGCCTTTCTTTCAAAAGTGCTCCTATTGAAAATGACTTTATATTTATTGTAGGGTATTTAATAGGATTAAATATGAAAAGATAAAGTTAGTTTAAAAGTAGGTAACTATTTTATTGGGTGGTGAGATTCGGTTAAAAATGCCTTATATTTTTGAATGGAGGGAATAATGAATATTAAGTGTTAAAGACCTGACAAAGATATCCAATGCCTCTAAATCGAATTAGATTTTTATTTGGAACAAAGGATTGATTTTAGAAGATCTTAGGCCTTGTTTGGTACACAGCACGGGTAAGGAGGGACTAAAATTGGGATTGACTAGTACCATCCTTTTATATTTGGTATGAGGTAATGAGGAGTTTAATGCTGATCCCAATCCCATCTATATAGGATTACCCAATACCACCACTCCCATGGTATTGGAAAAGCAATCTTAAGATTGATTACTTTGTAATCAAATTGCCTTCCCCATCAACCTTCTTGTCTCCCTACACCGAACCCCTACCTCATCAATGTTCTCTTAGCCAAGCTCAATCTACCATAGCTACCTCCCTTCTCTTAGCCAAGCTTATTCTACCAAGGTTGTCTGCCTAAGCCTCACCACAGTCCCACAGCAATAAGCACACCATCTACATATTTAATATAATCCATCCAAATTATTCTAGTTCGTGAGTTTGAATCCATGGCTTTGCTTTTCTTCTCATGGGTTTTCATTTTTGATTTGAGCCAATTCTCTTTTTTGGGTTGAGCATAACAATTATTGGAAGAAAATAAGGGCATTTAGGTCTTTTTTGCTGATTTTTGTTTGGTCTGAGGCTTCCTTTTTTTTTTGTTAATTCTACCACATACTAAACATAATTTTAAAGCATATTCACACTATCATTCATAAACCCAATCCCATTACCAATCACATTCCCACTCCCATAAAACTCAATACTTCATATCAAACAAGGTCTTAATGTGAACCCACAAATGCACTGGTATGCCAAATCAACAAAAGTTATATGCAAGGCCAAGTTTAATATGCATTGGACAAACTGTTACATTCATCAAAAGTTAAGGTACTTGCCGTGTACATTTCAATTTTCTTCCGAACCAAGGGAAGAGTCAAACTAGAAACCTGGTTCATCTCCTTTAGCTCTTGCTCCTAGTTTCCCTTATTTTTTATTCCCTCCATATCATAATATAAGATATATACCAAAAGCCTTGTTTAGTTTAAAATATAAAATATTAGGTAATTTTTTATAATATTTAATATACTCTTATTTTTATTTATTATTATTTTTGAAAAAATGATGCATTGAAATTATTACTAAGGCACTTGTACAGGGTATATAATAAATGTATATTTGGAAATATATACATTTTTTTTAATGATTAACATTTTGTCTAAATTTTTTAAAAAGACATAAAGTAGTTTACAGTACCCTATATTGTAGTATAGAGGGAGTATGTATATCAATAGGTTTTGTTTCTTTTCTCACTAGTGAAAAAATAGTAATCTAAAACTCACTTTCTAAATCAATTATTTACATAGGTGGTTTAATAAGAAGAGGTAGTGGCATTACCATAATTACAAAACATGTTTTAAAACTTTCTAAACCGGTTACATAGGGAACCAGTCTTAATAATATTTCTACATCAGTTGACATGGTAACCAGTTTAAAAAAGGTGACTTTCTTTAAAAAAAATAAAATTTTGTGCTTTCTAAAATTGTTAACTGGAAAACTAGTTTGGAAAGTTTTGAATTTTTGTTTGAAGATTTTATTTTTATATTTTAGCTGCTTATCTAGATCAGTCTTATTGACACCCAATTTTGAAAGCTTTTTAATATTTTTTGATTAAAGTTTAAATAACTTTCCAAACCGGTTATTCATAGAAACCAGTCTAAATTTAAAAAATTAATTGTTATTGCTTTCTGGAGATGTTACTGTGAATAACCAGTCTATAAACACTTCAAAATTTTTCAAAAAACCCTCACATTAGTTCGTTGCTATTGCAAAACATTTTGCTCATGCATCTCTCTCTTCACTCCCTTTCACTCAAAATCTTGCAAACAGCTAGCTAAATCAAAATCTAAAATCACCTTCACCTTATGCTTCATCGTCTTTGCTTCGTGCTCTATCATTGTCACCTTCTCACTCCTTTCTTCGACTTCTCCCACCCAAAACCACCCCATCTTCAAACTCAAACAAGGCTTCAAATTAAACCAAGAATCGCAGAGCTTCAAATCCAAAATCGTGCTTATGCCCAAGTATTTTGTCTTCTCCCTCCCTACCTCGTGCTCATGTACTCCAATTGCTTAGCCCAATTTTTTGGTTCTATTTTTCATATTCTATTATGCATTTGATGTTCATTGTTTTTCTTTTCAATTTTTCTTGTTGGCAGCTTCAATTCTTACTTGTGGTTGACTTTGAAGCTTCAGTCCTTGCTTTAGTGTCTTGCTGTAAGCTTTACAAGTACTTTGAACTTTGTTTTGGTTTAATTTATATGGATTAATTTTCATGAGCTTCATCTTAAATATGCTTCTATGACATTCTGTGAGCTTGATGTTGATTTTAAATTAAAAAAATAAAGCTTTTGAGCTTTAGTGATTGAATATGTTCTTCCACGCTTTAGCTTGATTGTTTAATTATGTTTAATTTTTCATATTTAATTGGTTAATTTTGCTAGCAAAAACCAATCAAATTTTTTAACTTAAACATAAACTTGATTAGTTAATTTTCCATATTTTATTGTTTACTAAGTGAAACCATCTAAACTTTATTTATGTTAAATTGTGAAATTACTGGGATGACCAATTATTAGGCAAGGCTTTGCCCAAATTTAATTAAATTTTGTTAGCATGATTTTTGAATATTCACATTATTTCAATGTGTTTGCAATGATTAGTTTATTTTCTATAATCTAGTGGAGTGCCAGTAGAGGAAGTCAAAGGTCCTTAGGGATTGCATGACTGGTTTTTGTTGTCTCCTAAAATTGTTAGAAAGTGATATTTTCAATTGTAAAATTATTGCAAAGTCCAACTTTTAGGGGAGACTTTGTTAAAAACTTTTTCAAAACTTATTATTTGACCCCCTTTTCTATATTAGAAGGGAGGAAGAAGTGGAAAGGCCAAGGTCAAGTTGACTATTCTCCTCCTACCTGTTAGATAGGGAGGAAGCCAACTCTAAATAATATGCTAGATGTTCTCCAAAGAATTGAAAATTTCTAACTTAAATTAGAAATTATGGGAATGAGAAATAATAATCTCAACTTAGTTTCATTTTAGGAATTTAACTGTGGATCGAAGTTGGATAAATGCTAAATAATATATTGAAGAGTATGATAATAGGGTAAAGGGGTTTTTGGACTTTTCTAAAAGGAATGCTAAAGATAATAATAGGAAGTTTAATTATCCTCGTGTGAATTGCTTGAATGAGAGGCAACTAAATGCTACAGAAATATACAAACACTTGATTTGTGAGGGATTTTGTGAAATTTATACAATATGGATATGGCATGGAGAAGAAGTGGAAAGGCCAAGGCCGAGTACATTGCAATAATAGAAGGTTAATGATGGTGATGATGATGTGGAGGATTAGTTGGAGGACATGATTAGTGATATTGGAGAAGATGCTTTTTACCAATCAGATGCATATAAGAATATGAGCATATTGAAGTGAAGAGGCCTCTATATCTAAGGTGTGAAAATAACAACTATTGTCTGCGTTGTTATAACTGATGATCTTAAAGACAAAACATGGATGGAGTAATAAGAGTTTTACAGAATTACTTGAGTTCATTAAGAACTTGCTTTCGGATAAAAATATACTGCCAGACCAGTAATATGATGCAAAGAAAATACTGTATCCAATGGACATGAATTATGAAAAAAAATACATGCATGTCTTGATGATTGCATACTCTATTGAAAAGAGTTTGAAGATAAAATGAAGTGTCCAGTATGTGAGACACTAATGTGCAAAGAGAAAAAAAGCTCCTATGAAGGTGTTGTGGTATCTTTGAATTGTACCAAGACTCAAGTGCCTTTTTGCTAATGAAAGGGATGTAAATAATCTAAGATGGCATGTAGATGAGAGGATGAATGATGGGAAGCTTTGACATCTGACCAATTTTGAGTGATAGAAGAAAATTGATCGGTTATTTCTTGAGCTTGGCAATAATCCAAGGAATCTTAGGTTATGACTTAGTACTGATGGCATGAATCCTTACAATAGTCTTAGTAGCATTCATAGTTCATGGCCTATTCTTCTATTGATTTACAACTTATCTCCTCTATTGCATATGAAACTCAAATACATCATGCTTTCTAAGTTAATCTCGAGACCAAAACAACTAGGGAATGGCATATATGTTTATCTAAAACCCTTGATTAAAGAATTGAAAGAGTTCTGGGAGCTAGATGTAGATGTGTTTGATGCCAATCAGAAGGAAATATTTAAAATGAGTGCTATAATATTTTGCACTATTAATGACTTCTCTACATATAGAAACTTGTCATGGTATAGTGTTAAGGGGCACAAAGCGTATTCTATTTGTGAAAAAGGCACCTATTATCACCAACTTCAATATAAAAGGAAGATAGTCTACCTTGATTATAGGAGATTTTTTGAACATGGCCATCATTATTATAGATTAAAGAAAGTTTTTTATGGTAACTAAAAGCATGAAGATGCTCTAGAGCCATTAATTAGAGATCATGTTTATGAAAAGGTGAAAGATATTAATGTTATCTTAAAAAAGACGATGAAAAGTACAAGTAAAAGGAATATATGAAAGAAGAGGTCAATCTTTTTTGAACTTTCACATTGGTGCCATTTTGATGTGAGGCATTGTATTAATGTTATGCATGTTGAGAAAAATGAGTGTGATAGTATTATTGGAATAATTCTTGACATATAGGGCAAGTTCAAAGATGGTGTAAAGACAAGATTAGATTTGAAAGAAATGAGAATACAAGAGGACTTGCATCCAAGGCAAAATGGTAATCAAACTTATTGTCCACCAGTGAAAAACACATTGTCCAAGGTTAAGAAAAGAAACTTTTGTGAGTGTTTACACAGTATCAAATATTCTTCTAATTTTCAGTATCTTATGTCGATTAAAGATTTAAAATTAATAGGCTTAAAGTCTCATGATTGCCATGGCTTAATGCAACAACTACTTGCAATTACTATTCAGGGATTTTATAAGATGATGTGAGGCACATTATAACTAGGCCTTTTTTCTTCTATAATGCTATATATAGTAAAGTCCCTGATTCTATTTAATTGGATAAATTTGAAATTAAGGCCATCTTATCTTGTGCCAACTTGAGAGGCTCTTCCTTTCTTCCTTTTTAGATATCACAATACACCTAATTATTCATCTAGTAAGGAAGATAAAGTTATGTTGCCCTGTTTGCTTATGATGGATGTATCCTATTGAAAGGGCAATGAAAGTCCTAAAAAGTTATGTGGAGAATCCACATCGGCCTAAAACATTCATTGTTTAAAAATATATTTTTGAAAAAGCAACTGAATTTTGTCAAGATTACTTGAATAGAGTAGGCCTATCGAGTTTAATATCTTTATTGATGAAGATAGGGGTAAACATGGGGTTATAGTAAATAGTATAGAATGTAATCAATTGTAACAAGTTCACTTGTACATGATTGGTTAAGATTTACATTAGTTTGGCTCAATATTCTAAATTTTAGGGATAAACCTTTTATTATGCAGACCAAGCAAAATAAGGATTTTATATAACCAATCTGGCAAATAGAAGTTAGTCTATCTCTCCAAGGAAAAAAAGATCATTGATATTGATGACAAAATTGGTTCAAATTTAGATCTTTCTAAAACTCTTTCTTTTTCAAGGGGTTTACTTAAACTGAATATAGAAGTAAGCTAGACGATGAACATAGCGCAAGAAGTGATCATCATGAAGGACTATAGGAGAATATTATAATGTAAAACTATTCTATAGTTAGTTAATTAGTTATATTATTATTTTATGTCATTTGTTTTTTTAATGTTTTGTTTTATTTATGTCATTTTTTTATTTATGCCATTTTTTTATTTATGTTATTTTATTTATATCATGTTTTATTTGAACTAATTTATTGTTTTATTTGTCTAAATAGTGAAATGGAGGATCAAAGTGTTAATTAGAGTGACCTTAGTGATATTTCTTTGGTCAACCTTCCCAGCGGAACTCAAAGCGAGCTTGCTACTAGGACTCAAAGCAAGTAGGCTATAGGGAGTCAAAATGGGTAGTCTTCATGAAAGAGGAGTAGAAGTGGCATAAGGTTAAGAGGGTTAGCCCTCAACTATGCTAGTAAGAACAAGATACTAAATCAAGTTTGATGATGAGCATTAGTGATCGATCAAGTTGAATTTTGTCCAACATCTTGATGACCAGCTCGCTTGCAACAAGCCTAGCATCTTGATGACTAAGTGGGAAAATGTGTCAGAGCAAGTAAAGAATCTTATTTAGGACTTTATCTAGGTATGTGACCGATTGTTGTTTGTTTCATTATTATTGATATTTCACTATATATTATCACTATATTTTATTACTAACTATTTGAATATGATATTGTAGCTCACTTACAACGTGCCTAACCATGAAGGGTTGAGGGGGGCAATAATAAAAAATTGTTGCACACATTGGAGGTAATTTAAGGTTATCCTAGCTCATCAATGTATACATATTAAGGTGAAAAGAAGGAGAGCCACATCCTAATACATGCTTCAAGTATCCATTTATTGTTGAAGATAATTGGAAACAATTCTATAGGCTTCGAATGACACCAAAAGCTTTGGCAAGTTGATTATTCTGAGTTATTTCAATTATCTTATTAATTTTTATTTTTGTTGATTCTAACTTGCTTATTGTATCTTCTTTTTTACAAGATGGTCAAAAGGACTAGTAAATAGTAAGAGAAAAGATTGCCTCCACACAATATCTCATACTGGAAATGCCAAAGCTAATTGAAACTTGATAGAGGTTGGAGGAACAAGCTTAGTCCAGCCCTTCTACTCTTCTTTTTCCACTATTTCCGGTGCATTACAAAGATAAATACACACTAAACAAGGAGTGGGTCCTACACATGTGACAAGGCTTATGTACTTGGTGAAAAAATTGTAAGTATTATTATGCCTTATTTTATTTACTTCAGTTAGATAATTATTAGTAATATTTGCGTTCTAGTATTACAGGATGAACTTAAAAATAAGCAAGCTGAGGGATCCTTTATACCAGATAAAAGGAATGACATCTTGACTATTGTTATGGGAAAATAAGAGCATCCTAGTCATGTTAAGGGAGTTGGAGTAGGGTAGGCATAAAGGCCATCTTTGGTGCAGCACTTGCCTAACATGCTTAAGGAACGATTACTAGGGAGGATTTAAAGGTGACACTAGCCACTATAAAGGTAGAGGTGAGGGCAGAGATAAAAGCATCATTTGATGCCAAGCTAGATGTTAGGATGAAGCAAATGGAGGAGAAAATGATGAATATCCTAACCTCGAGACAGGATACATTTGGGCATCTATTAAAGGGTATTATAGTCCTTCCTTGGGTGATCCTTGTGAACTATATATGGAGGATCCTAATAGATGTTTAATAGCACATGGATTAATGGTTCAACCATGATCGAACCGTGGTCCAATTGGTTATGAGTAATTTAATATTCTTTAAATAATAATCCATATAAAATTCTAAAAAAGTAATATGTAACTATAAAAATAACATTTAAATTTCAAATAAAAATATGACATAACTGGTTTAGAAAGTACATCTTCTAAACTAGTTAATGGTTTATAAAGTATGACATAACCAATTTAAAAAGTCATACTTTCTAAACCAGTTACGACATTAACTAGTTTAAAAGATGTACTTTTTAAACCAGTTATTGTAATACCCTTTATGATATTACTATACAATCTTGCACTCACTCTATTAATCCATTCAAAATCATTTTATTTAGAAAGTTTGCAATCGTAGATAAAATATTTCTAAAGTCATCTAATAATATATCCAAGTTTAATAATATAACACAGCGGAAGCATTATGCAATAGCACTTCAAGGTCAATAAGAAAACAATTTCAAATCAAGCTAAATCAGGGCCCATACGCCACGGCTCATGCCACATGCACCACAGCTCGTGCCACAAAGACCTTAGTGTTACTCTCTGTGTCATGTGTCAGGACATGTGATTCTTCATTGACACATGCGTCGCAGTGCACATATTAGAATCTTGCTATCAAATTTTAAATTTTTGATGTAAACTTCAAAAGCACGTCATTTTTACATATGATATCTGATTGGGGGTGAGTTAAGCACCCACATATAGCTTGTTTCAAAATCTAACTAATGATATTAGTTTTATTTCAATCTGATATTTCATTCAAAAATTAGACACCCAAGTGCATTTTAATTGTTTTAAGTCAAAACTTGTCACTCGAGCCTCTCAAATCGAAACTATATATCATTAGCCACTTTTAAGACCTTGACCACGTCTAATGGATAATATACACTTGATTGACCAATATATACATAATATAACATGCATACACACAATTGGCCTGTAAATTGCACAAACCATATAGTCTTGGGCAAATTCTCATTTATATATGTGGCCAACTTCACATATATGTCACACATTTGTCATATTCACACACATTATCATCCATCCACTAGCCTACACCATCAATTCATCATATTCACCTGTATACACAGGGTTAGGGAATCAAAACACGAAACACCACAAAAATTTATAGTAAAATACACATGTTTTCTATAGTAATTTATATAGACATTTATCACTACTTATATACAAATTCATTACATCGATTCTTATAAGAAGACTTTATCAAGAAATCATGATTCTCGACTTAAATCTTTTCCTTTAGCACTACAATTGCTAGAACCTAAAAAATATAAATAACTATGGGTGAGATTAAAATCTCAATAACCAATATAGCTCATTGAATGTTTATTAGTACAAATAACCATGTCAAAGTAGTAAAACTAAAGTATAGCATATATCTTTATCATAACATAGCTTTACACATAACTTTTCTCATATAAATCCTTTTCACACATTTTCACACACTAGCACAATCATCAATCGACCGATCTTCTAAAGCTCGCCGACACGAAACCATAGGCTTTACTGGATCAATTACTCATTCAACTTAGCACACTTTTAATAGTAAAAATACCCAGCTAAATGTAATCTATTCTACCTATATACTATGGTTTTTCTCATTTCACACACTTATGATAGAGCTGTTGACTCCTAACCGCACCCTAATGGGCATTAGGGAGTTGCCAGACTGTCTGGATGTCCCATAGTAATAGTCTTAATATAGTGTTGTACTGGATTACTCATGGTACCAGCTCGTAATATGCTACACTGGATGTCTCATGGTGCTAACTCGACCATATGGATTTGTTCTGTCACATCTCCATACACAGACATTCACACATACTTTGGGTGAACTCTCACCCTTTATGATAATGCTTTTCACACATAATTCACTACTTTTTCACAATTCAAATCCCCCCACACACACACATCAACAAAGCTAGAAATCATTAATTTTTATTTCACAAATTCCATTTCATGCTAAAATCAATTCACAATGCTAAATCATGCATAAAAACTCATAAAACAATGAATTCACAATTTCATACTTTACTTCTACATAGTTATAATAACTAATCAACATAACAAACTATATGCTTATCTCAAGCCTTCTGTTCAATAGAAAGGGTTACTCGTGTTCCAAAACCCTGTTCAAGTTCCTCTAGCTATCCAACTCATAGTACACAAGAATCTACATCAGATTGCCAGCTAAAATCAATTTTATTATTGACAAAAAGTGCCAATTACAACATTTAAGCACCTAATTGCTATCCTTTCCCTTATTCACACTCACTCACATGCACTGTGACTAATTACTACTCTATACAAGTACTAACACTCTCACAATCAAATTTCTCTCACTATTCTCTCTCTAAATTAGGTTAAATTAAGCTTATCAATTCAAAGCTTTATTGTTCCGACTCAAACCAGTCATAAAGTACTAGTTTAGTCTCAGAGGACTTTTCTATTATTATAGAGTAAGAAATCATCTTTTTTAAAACTTCTGAATTTAATTTCTCAATGGTTAAAACTAAGAGAAAATAAGATAGAATTGGAGGTTAAGATAGTACAAGACTTACTTGATAAGTAACAAGTTAAAAATGTCATCCTTTCTCCTAGAAATCATTGCCCTAGCAAAGCTTTCCTCTCTTCTCCATGCCAGACCTCCCTTTTCTCTTTTGTTTCCATGAGCTACCATGTCTTCATTTATCAAAATTTTGTACCATATGCTGTGGCGCATCCAACTTTTTCCGTAGTGTGTGGCACAATGGGGGAAATCCTCACTATACTCACACACTTTGTTTTGAAACACCATTCTTCATCTCATATCTATTTATATAACATCCCAATGAGTCAATACAACACTTTACAATCCAGAATCCTAATCTCATATTAAATTATTAATTCACTCCTTAATCAATATTAATATAGGAGTTAGAAAATCAGGATGTTATAGTTATCAATACATAACTAGCTTAGAAGATGATTTTCTTTCTCTTTTTTTTTTTCTGTTGCTTTGGGTCAACTTTCGAAACCATTAAAACTACTAGCTAGTTGTTTAACTAGGTACCAATATCTAAACCAATTTAGATAGGCTTTTATAACTGGTTTAGATAGCCTTTTTCATAATAGCATCTTTTTCTTGCTTTTGTGTTTTTTTTTTTTCAAACTTACTGGCCCATGTGATAGCAAGAGGGAAGTTGGGATGGAGGGGGAACACATTCAGTGCTCATTAGTTTTGATGAGCATTGTGTGCTCATCACCCGTATGGGGTGATCTGAGCCCTTCATTTCTTTTTAAGTGATCTCTACCATTGATTTAAAATTATTTTTTAAATATTTTAATATTATATTTATAAAATTAAAATATATAAAAATTAAAAAAACTATAATATTACATATGGACTATTTTTTATGTTATTAGATGATAAATATTACAATACTTGTCACCCCTAATACGATATCAATAATCTAAATTTAAGCTTTTTACTTTTATTTTATATTTATTAAAATAAAAATATGTAAAAAATAGAAATCTTTAATAAATTTTTTTATACTATTAAGCTGAATGACAAGGTTTAATATTATTTTTTCATAATTTTTACAAATTGATTATCCAGATGTAATCTAAACAGTACAATTATAATTTAAAAGGTTCAAAAATTTTATAAGTTTAATTGATTGATCATCTAGATATATTCTAAACAGTTCACATTTACTATTATAATATTTATAATTTTTATTTTGATAAATATAATATAAAAATATTTTAAAAATAAATTTAAGTTAGCGGTGGAGATTATTTGAGAAAAAATAAAGGGCCCAGATCACCTCACAGGGGTGATGAGCGGTGTGCCGAATGCGATCTCGGATGTAGGCGCCAGGAGAGAAAATCAATCCATTATTTAATGCGTTTTTATTTGGCAAAAAGACATTTAAATCATGCAAGAACATTAATGTTTCAATGAGCCACCGTCACAACTCACAAGCATTCGGAAGTCATTAAAATTTAACTTCTTATTTTAATAACACTTTTGTTAAAATAATATTTTTAGTATTTAATATTTTAAATATTACTATTTTCAATTTTTTTTTTGCATTACGCCTCCAAACCTATTTAGTTTATAAGTCAACATGTGTGACAAATTATTTAGCTTCTACATTTATGCATATTGAAATTTTTTAATTTCCCATTTTTAAAAGTTATTTCATGAAGTTTCACAATTTTTCATTTTCCATTTATTTGTATGAAAAAAAAAAGTACGAAGTTTTCATCATTTTGTGATAATTTACAAATCTCACCCTCTTACGTTTGCAAGTCAAATTGTGAAATATACAACTAAAACAATGCGTTTTCTTTTCTTTTCTTTTGTTTTTTTTTTTTGGCGCAAGTTCTTCAAACTTTGTGTTTGTCCAATGATAATTTACAAGTCTCCTTTGAAATACAGGAGCCAAACTGTGAAATGTATGACATATTTTTTTTTATTTCAGAAATGTTCTTTTGATTTTACAAATCAATTTTTAAGAGTTCTGAATGGATAGGTAAAAAAGTTTAACAAGTGAAAAAGTATTATTTAAAAATCTTGAGAATTACAAAAACAATTAATTAACATTTTTTCAAATGCAAGTCTAAAAGCCTATTGTGCAACAACACATCGAATGAGCTAAATTCAATAGTTTAACTCACAAATTTTGAAGAAAGGCTTGTAAATCATCAAAGAACAAAAAAAAAAAATATTTTAACTTTTTTTCAGGGGAAAATATAACTTCATGCAGCAAGGAAGAAGAAGTAATGAAATTAAATGAATAATCGATAATTTTTTTTAAAAAAAAAGAATCATTAATTTGTCCTTTGACGTTTTCATTCCATTAATTGGATTATATATTTATATATATTAAAAAAATGACAGATAAAACTACTTCTAACTAATTAAAAGTTCATATAAAGCTCTAAATTAAATAGGATCATTGAAAAGACGGCTCAACCTACTATTTTATTATCGAGAGTTAAGGTATGTGACTCATACATTTCAAATTTTTTTTTTTTTTTTCAGACCAAGGGAAAAGTCAATTTGATTATTTTTTTATAAGAGTTTGAACATTTAAGTCTCATATAACAAATTCATGTTCTGATGAACCACCATCCTCTTTCCTTATTTTCCTTTTTTAACCATTGGATTAAGATTTAAATCTTTTAGATTTAATTTCCTATATAATAATATAATTAAAATATTGAATTATAAAAATATAAATAATAAAATTCAAACTATTAAAATTTAATATTAATTAACAATTAAAAATACAGAAAAAAAAGATAAAATAACATATTTCATCAGAGATCAAATTTTGGCTGTCCAATAATCTTGATCCAACAAAATTAAAAAAGCTTTACATTAATGTGGTATGGCCATGTTGGATCTTGATTTTCTAACATGGTTTCTAGGAGTACGGAAATAAATAGAAAGTAAGTAAATGTGAATTTCAAAAAGTATCTATAATATAATATCTTATTAACGAGATATATTTGGACAAGTGATTTTGCCAAAGTGTGTATATTATATGCATGGATACCAACATTTAGGAGTTAGGAATTTAAGATATTTGTCGAGATTGTGTTTTAGTTGTGGAATTTAATTAACTAGTTCACTATATGTAGCTAGATTAATGATTGAAGATGGATGCAAAGATAGGGGAAATTAAAACCGGGAAGTTAAATAATTAATAATAAGAGGAATAGCAATGATTGGAAGAATAAATGTGTGTGAAGATCATGGATATGATATCCATCTGGTGGTGCAGAAGATCAGGTTTAGATTTGCAGTTAATATATGGTGAGGAATGAAATAGAACGTGAATGAAGAGATATCGTATGACGACTGTAGGCAACAGACAAGTATCAATCACCAGGCCTGTTGCTTCAATCTTATATTCCCTGTCTGTTTTTTTTTTTTTTATTAATGGAGTATTCTACTTGTAGCTATACGTGGACAAATATTCTGATCCATCGTGTGTATATGTGTGTGTATGTATATCGTTTCGGAAATAATGCTATGTTATGTTAGAATGCAGCGCATTGTTGTCAAACTCGCAAATTAATTCTCCAAACTTATTATTTTTATGCTTTTAAATTATAAAATTATATCAACTTATTTATAATCATAGATTAGAGACAAATTAAGTTAAACTCATAAGTTGACCCTCTAAGTTTACTGATTTTATGTGTCTAACTTAATTATAAAATTATGTCAATTCACTTATAAACTTGAACTAAATGCAAATTTAGTTAAACTTATTGCTAAACTTGTTGAGTTTTTACCCAGTTAAATGACATAATTATATACCATGTAGAGTTTGATTCTTAGAAGTGGTTCGACCTGGTTCAAAGAAAAATACAACTCAAAAAGCCAAAATTAATATTAATAAAAAAAGAAAACAATAAATATAAAAAATAAATTGCCCTATTTTAAAATTTTAATGTTGAGTATTATAATCTATCAATCTAGATGGATTTAATTTCAATAATTTATATTTGAAATACATTTAAATAAATTATGGTCATATTTTATATTTTAATTATTTAATTATATACTTTTAATGATTGTTTATTAATAGAGGTAAATTCTAATGAGTTTACATCCTCGTCATGATTTTATTTAAACTCATAAATTTGACAACATTGATGTAGTCTATTAGGAAAATAAAAATAGGGAGGGAGAAAGAGAGAGAGGTTATCATTAAAAGATTATTTTTAGGCTAAAAATGTGTACTCCCTCCGTTCAAAAATGTAACGTATTTTTAACTAAATTTCACCCTCAAATAAAGTAGTTATCTACTTTCCAACTAACTTTATCTTTTCACATTTACCCCTATTAAATATCCTATAATAAATATAAAGTCATTATCAATAAGAGCACTTTTGAAAAAAAATAATGATTACACCTCAAAAGACTAAAAATGCCTTACATTTTTGAACATTTAACTTCTCAAAAAATATCTTACATTTTTTAACAGAGGGAATAATTGGTAAGTAGGAAGGAAATTATGACTTTAAAAAAAAAAAAGTAAACGAAGCAACTAGGAAAAGAAAATTAAGGATTTCAAAGTGGGCTTATGACATGAATATCCTCATTAAAATGCCTAAAGTTGAGTTTTCAAAATTAAGGACATTATGTCAAAATAAAATAGAATTAATGCTAATATTTTAAAGAGAATTTTAATTTTAGATAATAGGAGTATTTATATAAAACTCAATTATTTGACCACTATTAATAATTGAATTCGAAAAAAAAAGTATCTCACCATGTAATCATCACATCCTTTATCTAATGCATGAGAAAGCTCTAATTATTATGGATATTGTATGATTATATGAGTAAATGCTCATTGATAAGTGCATATTTTATAATTAAATGGGTATAGATTTTAGTTTAAATTTGATTATATTTATTAAGATTTCATATCTATTTAATTGATATTTATATATTTTTTCCCTCATCACTTAATTATAAAATAAAAAAGAATTTTAATACAAAATCTACTCATATCTTTTTATCTATATCTTTTTATCTTTATATTTTGCAGAGAAAAAGAATAAATCAAATAGAAGAAAAGAAGGAAAAGAGAAATACATATATATATATATATATATATATATCAAAGTCTCACATCGACAAGGAACAAAAGAAGGAGCCTCCACTTTAACTATAAATGCCCCCTCCATCAGGAGGAAAGGCATCCAATCACTTATCTGAGTACCTTGAGAATTCTCTCTGAGATATTTGGAGCTTATAGAAACATTTTGAAGGCTGAAAGTGAGATCATTGAGGAGTTTCATAAATTATAATTATTTCTCTTCTACTCCTTAAGTTTCTCTGTGATCATTTTTCATGATTGGGGATTTTAGAACGGTTTTATTTGATTTTATTATGTATTTTTAAATTACCTAGTTGGGGTAAGGATATAGCCCAATTGGGGAGCTAGTTTTCTATTTCCTTTGTTTTGACTCCTTGCATTTATATTTATGAATATTTTTTCTTTTTCTCAATTATATATATTTCTCTTGTTCTTCATATTAATTTAATGATTAGCCACCATTGAATCAAGTCTATAGGTAATCTTGATGGACTGGGAGGTGAAGAGAGAATCTAGATCTAGAGAAATAAACATAAATAACTAGGCTAGAGATAGTTCTAGAAATTTATGGTGACTTAAACTATAGTTTCACGGTTTAATTAATTGCTTGGGTATCGTGGGAACGAATTCAACACTAATTAAAAAGGGACTAATAATTTGGAAGAATATTAGGACACTTTAGGAATAGTTGTCACTATAATTAATCCCAGTCAACTCAAGGAGTAGAAACTAGCAACCTATAGGGTGAATCCTAAATCCCAACGCTTCAAATGATTATGTTTTTATCATCATTATTTTCTTGATTTATTTTTATTCTTTATATTTTTATCAAAATTATCCATTTTATCTATTTTTCTCAAACTATTAATTATTTAAATTAGTAAAAGTGTAACTTCCCCGTGGGTTCGACACCTGGAATACTCTGAGTAATTTATTACTGTGATCTCGTACACTTGTGAGAGCGATCACTCATAACTTTTGATGCTCAAGATTCTTTACATTCTATAACCTCCTAATGAATAACTTAGAAGGAGTTTTTTTATGATTAATGCCTTACAACCTCTAAATGTTGCATGCTATACTATTATGTCCTTCTTTACTCCTTTATAACATTGATGTTAGACTTTAATAGTTGAAGTCCTATAAATAGATGTAATGTACAAAGTGTTATGCATCTAGTGAATCAAATATACTTCCTTGTTTCATATCCCAATTCTTCTTGTTTTGCTATTCTTTTTCCTTCTCTTTATTTTCATAACAATAATTTATTTGTTAATCCCTTCTCTTTCCTCATCAAAGAAGACCAACATGCTTGGTTTCTAAAATCGAGAAGAGAGAGAATGATGCTTTTGCCTAATAACTATAATATTGGAAACTAGGTCAATTTAACTAGTTAAACCATCAAACTTTTATACCAATATTTTGATTAGTTTAATAAAATATGTTATTTATGATTTGTTCAACCATAGTTTGATCATTAACCTTTGAACAAATACTTTAATTTATTTAATAATTGATCTAATTTTCAATAATTTTTTGTGAGTATATATTATCTCAATATAGAACTTTTACTTTTGAAATAATTTTTATTTATATATCTAGAATTTTTAAACTTTAAATGAAAGATAACAAAATATTATTTATATAAGTTTTTTTTATGAAAATTATTTATATAACTTTTATGTACTTAAAGTACTTGTTTTCAATTAAATCAAGATATATAGATTTTTGATATATTATTTATTTCACTCATAACAAATTCTTGTCATGAATATTGTTAACACTTTAGAATATGCTTGTTTGATTAATTAGACAATAAGGCATATTTCTCTGCATAAAAATAAGACGACGAGCGAGCTGTTTTTCACTCAAACATCGTTATCCAAAAATAAAAAAAGAAAAAGAAAGAAAAGAGACATCTTTCTTTGACAAATTAAAATGATTATTTTTAAGTAAACTCGTGCTTCTATATACATCATTGAAACAACATTTTATTTAGTCAAATGAAAGTTAAGTACTTTGTTAGGGACAACAAGGGTATTAAATAGCTAAATTACGTATGAAAATTGAAGCTCATCAGCTGATTACTGAGAAAGTGTGGGGCATTGGATTACAACTCAGACCTAGCGCACAAGAATGGAACTAGGGAAGCAACCCAGAAATTAACGAGAGAGATTCAAATAGGTATGGACGTACCTGTTATGACAATGACTAGGGCTTCATGATATCCATGCATGAAATGAAAGAAGACCATATTTGATTTACTTGAATTATCAGCCTCTTTCTCCGACATTTTTAAAAAAAGTCAAGGCTTGCCTTGAGAAACGAGAACCAGAAAGTGTCAATTAGTACGTAAGATTGGGGTTGTATTCTCAATTCTCATCCCCGCACAGCTTATTATTATAGCCCAGCTAATGATGTAGTGACTGCCACTGACTTAGTCAAGGGGCAATATTATATTATAAATCTCAATTTGGTATCAAGATTGTGATTCGGGAAGGATCATCTAGAATTTTTTTTTATTACTTACTATATACTACTAATTTGGATTAGACTAGGCGCGACTTTGGAATAAAACTCTCGTAATAATGGCCATTTTTTCCTAAATAAACATGTTATATATATATATATATATATATTGATTTTTTTCTAAATTATTTCATAAGGAGCACTAGTTATTTAGTTAATTGGTAAAATAGTTCAATGTGGCCTCTAGACTGACAAGGAGGATGTGCGTTCGATTTCCAGAGTGGAAAAATTTGCGGCGGGTACATTTATTCCTTCTCATGAGGAAGAGTAAATATGGGTGGGTGGGTGAATATTATGGGTAATCATCTCCTAAAAAAATAGATAGTAATATTATTAATTGTTAACTAGAGAGAGAAAGAAACATCTTTTTTTTTTTTGAAAGAGGAAAGAAACATATTTGATTAACACATGATATGCCGAAGTGATATTTTTACTTCTAAAGTATTTGCAAACAAAAAATTGATATTCTAAAGTTTAATGACATGGAGCAAAATATGTGGCATCATATTTAAGATATTACACAGCTTGCCAATTAGATATTTATCAGTTATAAAATGTCTGTTAGTCTACACTAATAATCAATAATATTGTCACATGTTTATATGTCTATATTTTCGGTAGTAATTATAGAGGCATTCATGCATCAGGGGGGAAAAAAAAAGTTCGCCAATCCTATAGATATTTGTAAGTCATAAAAGTTCGAGAGATTTTCTTTTCCTTGTTTTTTTTTTACCAATAAATGCATAGTGAGCAAGTTATGACAGACATTTATAAAAATATTTGATAGTATTAATTGTTCGTTCCGGTTGATAGACTTTTTTTTTTAATTGATGAATGGACAAGTCATGTGACACCTTAAACATGGTAGTAGATGTTTTGGCAAAAAAAAAAAAAAAAAGAGGTTGTTAACAATTGTTTCACATTATTTAATTCTATAATGCTAGTTTCATTTACATGAATACTTTAAAGGTAAAAGTGCCGAAGGTTTAAACCATCATTATGCATAATTATTTTGATCAATCTGATTTGGAAAAAAGGGCTTTTCACGAGGACATCATATTACCTCATGCAGAAGTGGTAAAAGAATTTCATGGCATACCTGTTTTTGTCTGTAGAATGTTTATCTGCGGTCACAGCAGAATTTGCACCCTTTTCTTCATCCCCCTGTTTCCTCTTCTTACTCTCTAAACCGTGGTGCTGAAATACAAAATTCTTTGATTTGGAATGTCACAACACTACTACAAAAATATGGATATAAGGCACAAAAAGAAATGATAGTTAAAAAAAAATATTATATATAGGTGAGGTAGGTGACAGTTAGGAAATAAATGATGGGTGTTTTAAACATCAATCATTTATCATTTTAAAATAAATATCGAGTGTTTGAAACACCCATCATATAAAGTTTCAAATCTATTTCTTTTAAAAAAATTAAAAAAATTTAAATTTTAATAGGTGCTTCAAACACCCGTTATTTATTTGTGAATAAATGATGGGCATTCAAACACTCGTCACTTATTCCCTTTGAAAGCGTTACCTTGAGTTCAATTTTTATTTATGCCCAATTGTCTTCCTCTCCTCTCCTTTTCTTCACTTGCACATGAAATTAAAAAACTCCCACAAACTTTCTCCATGGTTGTCATCAGCCACCATGAGTTTCTCTATCATGAAATTGCTGCCGCCTATGCCGTTGTTTGCTGTCTTGGGTTTGTTCTCTTTGGGTTTCAATTCTTCTTGGTTCAAGGTGTGTTTTCTTCCTTTTCTTTCAATATCCATTGATTTCTTGGTTGTGGGAATGATTTATTCAACATTGTGGATTGTTTTATTGGTTAATTTTATTTGTTTAACTTTCTACTCATTTGTTGTTTATTTTGAAATTGTGGGGTGTCAAAAATTGATGATGTTTGATGTGTTATTGACTTGAGGATGCTAATAGATGACATGGATAGCCTTACGGTGATTACTAAGATGAAAATGAGTGATAAAAAATGGATATTCATGATGATTGCATTTTTTAATGAATTTTGAATGAATTTTTTGAATAATTTTTAATTTAAATTATATGCTTTATTTGATCAAAGTAGTTTTATTGTTAGAAATTACATATTATAGTGTACTTGCATGCCAAATTTCATTACAATTGGAGTTGATTTGGGTGACCGAAACTAATGTACGGTTTCTTTAAAAATCATAGATATTTTGTTGAGATTTTGGCATGTGCTAATGAATGATGTCTTCTTGGCTTGGGATTGCTAATATAGGATATGTGTAACATTAGAATGATTAATGAGACAAAAAACAATGATTGGAAATCATGTTTATGATGTTTTTCTTTTTTCTATAATTTTTTAACGAATTTTTGATATAATTTATAATTTAAATTTCATTTCTTATTTGACTTGGGTAATTGTATAGTTGAAGACTATATATTAAAATTTACTAGTTTTCCAAATTACATAAGAATAAGAGTTAATTTAAGTGGCCATAATTTACTTGCAATTGCTTTGAAAATGCTATTTTGTGAGAATTTTATTGTTATTGGGATTGTATATGGTTGAAATTGGTTTGTTGAGATAAGATGCTAAGTTCAAAAAGAGGGCTTGAGCCCAAAAAATACATTTTCTGTGCTATTTTGTTGCTAATTTTTTTTCCAGCGGTTGAAGGAATATGTGAATGCTTATACATGTGACTCATGATTCATTGATTACCCTATATTACGTGTAGAATAGTCAATTTTTTTTATCATTATATCATTCATTTTCTCTCCATATTCATGAGTCACTGATCACATTTTTTATATAAAAATTTTTCTAGATTAAAGTTATGGATAAGGAATGGAAGTTTCCCAATTGATTAAGTGAAGAGTATTTGAATGGTGTGAAAGAGTTTATAAGGTTCGATCTTGAGCATGTAAAAGACCTTAGTAGAGAGATTGATGAGATGGAAGACCATTTATTATGCCATGAAATTGACGAGAATTACTAGTGTTGGCATAAGCATGGAGAGATTAGAGATGACAAATGTACTAGTAGTTGGGAGCACAAAAGAAGCTTTAAATCAAATGATTATAACACAGATACTTATGAGATTAATTGTCTTGAAGAGATGGCTAACACGATTGAAAGGGAACTTGAGGATTGTCTTGAAATGTCAAAGATATTTAAAAGTGATGTAGAAAAGTCCTTATATGCTGGTTGCACTGAATTCACAAAGTTGTTGGCGGTGTTGAAATTGTAAAACTTGAAAGTGAGCAATGGATGGAGTGATACAAGCTTTCAAAAAAACTTACACTTATATAACAACTTCTACTTGCGAACAATGAGCTTTGAAGGATTATGTATGAGGTAAAATAAATGTTGCGCTCAATTGGCATGAATTATGAGAAGATAAATGCTTGTCTTAATGATTGTGTATTATTTAGAAATGAATATGAATCATTAATGGAGTGTCCTAAATCTAATGCCTCACACTACAAAGAGAATGGGAAGAGTCCAAAGAAGGTGTTATGATCCTGTCCCATTATACCTAGAGTTAGATGCATGTACAGTAGTGTAGAAGATGTAATGACATGGCATGTGAATGAATAGATCAGAAGATAGAAATTGATCTCAATTACCCTGGCTTCATAGCAGAAGATAGAAACTTCACCTCATATTATCTACTGATGGAATGAATTCACATAATCTTCAAAGTAGCACTCATAGTATATGGTGAATTATTTTGATAATTTATAACTTACCTCTATGGTTATGCATGAAGTGAAAATAAATAATGTTATCCATTCTAATTTCAAGGCTAAAACAGTAGGGAAATGACATAAAAATATGTTTGGCTCTTTTAATTAAAGATTTGAAATTGTTGTGAGAGATCAATGTTCAGATATATGATGGATATAGAGAAAAAAAGGGTTAACTTGACCATATTATTGTTTGGTACAATTAATCATTTATCGGTATATAATAAATTATCAAGGTATAGTATTAAAGGGAAACTTTGATGTCCTATTTGTGAAAAGGGCACACATTTAGTGAGATTAGAACATGTGATAAAGAATGTCTACCTTAAACATTATAGATGGTTGCATTTTAATCATTATTATCAAAGCATGAAAAAAGCTTTCAATAAGAATTCAAAAGAAAGTAAGGCACCTTTACCACTAATAGATGAGCAATATTTTGATAAGATAAAGAATTTGAATATTGAATTTGGCAAACCTTTTGCAAACCATCTTAGAATAGGTGGGTGGAAGTAAAGGTCTATTTTCTTTGACCAATAATATTGGCAATTCTTATGTGAGACATTTTCTTAATATCATGCACATTGAGAAAAATATGTATGATGGTTTAATTGATACATTATTTCATTTCCAAGAAAGACCAAAGATGGTATGAAGGTGTAACATCCTAAATCCATTATTCTGGAATTAAGTGTTGATAGAGGTGGATTAGTAACTTAATATGTGATTAGAGTTTTGGATATTATATGAATAGAATAGTGTGAGAGGATGCTATTGCAAAGTAGAGTGTATGAGTATGGTGAGGAATTTTCTTGTTGTACTACACACCATAGCTAGTGCTGGATGCGCCGCAACAAAAGGCGCAGAGTCCTGATAGACAAAGACATGAAAGCTCATAGGAAGCAAGGGAAAAAAGGGAAAAGAAGCATGGGAGAGTGGAGAAGAGAGAGGTCTCTACTAGGGCAAGACATTTCAGGAGCTTGGGAGGAATTTTTAACCTGTTACTAATTGGGTAAATCTTGTACTGCCTTATACTCCAATTCTACATTAATTTTTCTTAGTTTAAACTAGTGATAAAAACTAAATCTAAGAGTTTAAAGGGGTTAATTTCTTATCCTATAGTAATAAAAAGGCTCTCTAAAGTTAGACTAAGGCTTTGTGACTGATTTGAGCTTAAATAATAAAGCTTCGAGGCTGTATGCTTAAATTAACTTAATTTAGAGAGAGAAAATGGGTGAAAATTGAGGATAAGTGTGCTAATTCTTGAAATGAGTGGTGATTGGGTGTTGTAAGTAGAAATGGACTTAAATGGGAGGAATTATAGTGTTTGTTAATTGTTATAATTGGTATTGTTAGTCAATATAATAATTGAGTCAAGGTGCCAATTTTGGTATAGATTGTTATGTGTAATGCATGAATTAAGCAAAAGAAGTGCAAGTAAAGAAGTGTATCATGAGTATCCTTTCTTAAGTTTAGAAGGGTTGAGGTACTATATAGTTTGTTGTGTTTATTAACTATTATAACTGTATAGGAGTAGATATTCAAATGATGATTTGATGTTTATGGAATTTTGTGATAAATATTTTATAACATGCATGATTGTAGCATTTAAATGTCTTTTGAAATGTTCAAAGAGTTGTGAATGATTTTTAAATGAAATGAATATATATATATATATAGTGTGAAGTAAGTAGTAAAGTGATGGTATGCATGTAAAGGCATGATTATAGGGGGTGAGAGTTCACCCTGGGTACATGTAGATGTGTGTGTATGTGGAGATGTGAGTGAATAAATTTATATGATTGAGTTGGCACCTTAGGACATCTGGTGTAGCACTATATTAGAATTGTTACTTGAGGACATTTGAGCAGTCTAGCAACTCCCTAGTGCTCGAAAAGGTATGGTTAAGAGTCAACGACACCCAACACAAGGGTGAGTGAAGGGGGAAACCATAATCTGATGATGAGATAGAATATTTTTAGCTAGCTTTTTTCACCACTAAAGGTGTGCTCGGGTCAATATGTGATTGATCCATTAGAGCTTATGGTTTCAAGTCTGAGAGCTTTAGAAGTTTGGTGGATAGATATTCATGCCAATGGTCATGATTGTATGAAAGTATTCAAAAAAAGAGGAAAATTATGTTTCTATATGATGTCTAAATTATTACTTTAGTTTTTTTTACTTATATGTAATTATTTGTGTTAGTTAATGAGCATTCAATGAACTATTTTAGTTATTGAGATTTTGATCTCACTTGTGGTTATTTACATTTTACAGGTTCTAACGTTAATGGTGCTAAAGCAAAAGATTTGGGCTGAGACTAGAGATTTCTTGATAAAGTCCATTGTAAGAATTGGTGTAATAAACTTGTATTATATAAGTTGTGTACTTGAATATAAGTTGCCATAGGAGTATATAGATGTGCATAAGCATCTTCATTGTGAATATGAGTATAGTTTTGTATCTTAGCCTAATGTGGTGTATATATAAGCATTGAAGTTGTTGTGATGCTTTGGGCTAGGGTTTGAGTATATATGTGTGTGAATATGTTTGATGTTTGATGATTGATGAATTGTGAGAACTTGGCCATCAATGTGAATAAGCCTAAAATTATGATATTGTTGCCCAAGTGTGTGTGATAGGAAGATGAACTATCAAATATGTGTATTTGTAGTGTTGTGTATATGAATAATCAATCAAGTATAAATTATCCCATTGGATGTGGCCAAGGCCCTAGAAGTGGCAAATAACTTGTGGTTTCAAATGGTAATGCTAAAGTAGAAAATTTTGACTGAAATTGGTCAAAATGCACTTAAGTATCGAATTGTTAAACAGAATATTAGATTTAAACAAAACCATCGTTATTGATTAGATTTCAAAACAAGCTTCGTAAGGGCACTTGCATAACCCCAATTGGACATCAGATGCAAAATGACACACTTTCAAAGTTCACATAAAAATTGCTATTTTGACAGCAGAATTTGATATGTGTGCTGCAGCTCATGTGTCAACATGCCATGGTGCATGGCATAGAGTGAATGCTAGTGCCTTTTTGTTAGATGTCATGGCACATGTGGCACATGTTGCGATGCATGGCTCATGTTTTGCTCAAATTATATTGTTTAAATTTTGTTTGTCTTGTATGTACTTGATTTATGTGCTTTTACTTTGTATGGTTTTTTTATAATTGAACATCTTTATAAATAATTTCCAAGTAGTTTATGTTAGGATCCCATCCCTTTTAAAAAGACTTTTAATTGTTTGTTGGATTGTATGAAAAGGCATTACATCTATGAACTATCATATCACAGTAAACAAATTATTATGTACTTCATGGCACATGACACAGAGAAGGAGCTTGTGGTTCTACACCATATGTCATAACACATGTGACACATGTTGTGGCGCATAGTCTCTCTTTCTATAGTTGTGATTTTGTCCTATTTTCTTACAATGAAAGCTATATATACATTATGTTGGCTTTTACTATGCAACATAGTTACTTTTGAATAGTTTCAAATGGTTTTGAAAGAAATCTTAGGATCCCAAACCTTTTAAAATAATCATTTGCCTTTTGAATTAATTTGGTAGTAGTAAACTAGTTAACCTTTTCTAATGTCGTATGGATATTGGGAGAAGTTGCCCCAAGAGGTCCAAATAAACAAGTTTTTTCCTTCACTAGCTATCTTATTAATAGGTACACATTATATACCAAAGAGAAAAATGATCAGAGCACAATAAAAAAAAATAGTGCAACTCCTATAGCCTAAGCAATGCATATATCTAATACTAAAGGTAAAAATCCTTTGTATGCAAAAATGTCATATTGTAGGATAATTGAGCATATCTAGGAGTTAGATTACATCAAGTTTCAAGTTTCAATTTTTGATTGTAAAAATGGTTTTAAAATTAATGACTTGGGATTTTTAATGGTGGATCTTAATAGAAAAGGTTATAAAGACAAGCCTTTTATTTTCACTTCACAAGCTCAACAAGTGTTCTTTTTTCCTGATTTGGCTAAAGCAAATTGGTTCCTTTTATTTTGTAATACTTGTTAATAATATTAGGGACCATTGGATGTTGATCGCCATTGAACCATTCAGTAACGTTTCAAAGATATATTATCTCAATTTTCTTAAAGGGCAACTGTGAAGTTGACAAATTTTATTAGAATTAATTAATACATAAGTGAATAAAGTATTTCATATATATATATATATATATATATTTAAATTCCATACGAACATATTTTTAACTATTTTATTAAGCCAATTGTGTTATACTGCACAAACATAAAACAATCAATTCCAAGGTCATTTGTAAATTTTGATGCAACCTATACTTAGAATATAACAAAGGTAATTAGAATCGTTATTGAATTGAAATATAATATCCATAACTTTTAATACAGTAATACATATTTATCAGTTCTTTAATTTATAGTGCTTCAGACAAATGAAAAATAGCTTAGATTATGAATTCTGCGTGATAAGGTTCATAAAGGACATCATTATTCATAATGAGAGTATAATTCTTTAGATGGTTTGTCAACAATATTCACTTTTTATTTGCAAATAAATCAATGTATTAAAATTAATTTATGGTGGATCATTTATATATTATAGTACTATAACAATTCTTATATTGAAGAATTCAAGAATGTAGAAATAAATGAGGTAATTGAAGAATGGTGCCAATATATGTTTCAATTGTAGATCTCACACAAAGAAGATCAATAGAGCTAGCTGGAGGAAGTAGCTAGGATGTTTATAATTTTACTAGTTTGTTTACTTTAAAAATTAGTTTAGTTTAGAAAATTACATTTGTTTACTTGATAGATTAGTATAAGAGATGCTTGATTATTTTTGCAATTGAATACAGTAAAATTCTATTAATATTCATATCTGTAAATATTGAAATGGCTATCTATTAGTATTTTCAATTCTTTTTATAGGGGGCTGGTATAAATAACAGCTCCTTGTGTTTTTAAAAAAACCATATAATAAATTATAGTTATTTAAATAATTGTCATTTATTTGACAATATTCATTTATTCTTTCCCCTAACAGTATAATAACACTAAAAAATTAGATTTTAAATGATAGTTGTATAATTTTCATTTATTAAGGGACTTTAAATGTCAGACTCATAAATGATAATTATTAACAATCATTTATGGCTTAAATAACTGTCATTTATTCCATTTTTTTGTAGTAGTACAATGAGGGAATAAGATTAGAGAAATGACCTCTTGCTTACTTTATTTGATTGCAATTTAGAACTTATACACAGCATCAAGTGAAAATATTTGATCACTAAAGAACCAAACTATTTCAACCTCTTTTATATTCATGTTGCTTTAATTTAACATGGATCAAAGCTCTCCATATATACCTCCTCCTCTCTACAGAATTGCATCTTTCTCCAATGCTTTTGCAAGGAACTTTTTCATGGATTATCATCTAGATATCATCTGCTATAACCTTTAGTTCAAGGCATTCGCAAGCTAGTTTCTCTATTAGGTGCTATTAAATTTAGTGTTTCTCATGATCTTCCTCCTTTCTTACCTCCTTGTCCTTAGGTTTTTTTTTCAATACCCATGTATTGTAAACTCTTATTTTCTTTTCACTATTAAAATATAAGGTATACATAACACCTTATATTTAATGATTATATGAAAAAATGTTGAATAAACAAAAGGAGGGATTATGAAAAAAACAACTATTTAGCGGTTAAAAATATAACATTGAATAAATGATAATATACTTAATGGTTTGATAAAGTAATTGTTGTGTAAATCCATTAGTTAAGTGAGAGTTGACACCACGAGTTTATTCAACGATTCCATTTATGGAACCATAGAATAAATGTTAAGTATAGTTAATAGTTTCTATTAAAGAATTGTTGAATAAACATATATTTAACTATGGAACTGTTGAATAAATGTTAAGTATATTTAATGGTTTCTATCAAAGAACTATTGAATAAATATATATTCAACTGTTGAATAAGGATATTTAAATGTCTGTTCGTATTCACGAGGTTGTTACTCCTCAATCTTTCAAAACTTTATTTTCTCTTTGAAATACCATATACCCAACATTAAAATGCCATCCCCAAGCACTGAGGAGACATTTTTAGCCAAACCCGTCCTTCTTCTACCATTAGAATGCTATCATTTGCCTTTGCTACCATGGTGTTTGAATGTAATCCTCTCTTCCTCTTCCTCTCTCTCTCTTCCTAACTTCATGTTCCTCTTCCATTCTAGTAGCTAGTTTTATGGGTCATCTCCCTTCAGCCATGGGTTGCTCCTTACATTTATGGGTTGTTGGCCATCGCAAAAAAAGGTTAGCTTTTTTTTTGTAACAAACTGTATAAAATTTGAGATGTTTATTTGAGTATAGATTGAATGGATTTTTATTATTTAAAATGAGGATGATTTCATATGCAATATGCTTGAATTTTGGTTGAATAGAATGCTTTGCATGATTTTATGCTGCCTATTCAGAAATTTCAACTGTGAAATTGCTAAATGTGATAAATTGAGCAGTTTGTATGTGATTTTTTATTATTTTAATGTTCAATTTTTTAAAAGAGGGAAGTAAACTTGAGAAATGCTCAATTTTATGATGTTATGTTACTGAAATGTTTTTTAACATTTTAGTTGTGCCCTTAAATATAAAACATATGACCCTTGTTAAAGTTATTTCATGGTCTGGAGGGAGTTTAATTATTTTTTAGTATGATATGTAATTTTACTCCTTTTATTTTCAATTATAGTTGGTGAAATGATGTCATAAGTTATGGTGCAATTGAGGCTTACGGATGATTTATTATGAAAGCCTATTTTATTCTCTAACTTGAGTGTTTTTACATTTGAAAAGCTTGCATGTGTTTTTTTCATCAACTTAATGAGTTGGACATTTTGGAACTATAATATGTGAATCAAAATTGATCACAATGAAGTTGGCTATATATCTCAATAATAATTTATAATTTTGAGAAATATTAGATTTGTTATACTTCTATTTTGTTTTTTGAAGTAGTTTAAAATTTTATTAGATTAAAATAGTGTAAAGAAAGGACATAATGCTTGGGAAATACTCATTTGAAGTTGTTATGCTGCTAATTTTTCTTAAAATTTAATTTTTCCCTTAAAAGAATAAATATAAGCATAGTTGAAGTTATTGAAGTGATTAAACTCGTAACTCACTGAATGCTTTTCTATCTTTATCATATTTCTTAAATTAAGGCATTGTGGATAAGGAGTGGATGTTAGCTAATCACCTATCTAAATAATACTGGGATAGGGTGGTAGACTTTGTTAAGTTTGCGGCAAGTAATGCAAAGATCTATGAGAAAATTGTTTCTTATTTAAGTTGTGGAAATGTCAAGTTAGTTTCTTCTAAGACATATGAACTCCACGCTTTTAAGTATAGAATTGATCAGAGTAATAAATATTAGGTAACGCATGGGGAGACACATGAAGATGTGAATAATAGTAGCTTAATGTATATGGAAAGTTGTTCATCATCACAATATTACAACACAAGCGTATATGAGGCCAACTATCTTGAAACATTAGTTGATACAATGGAAGAGGAACTTGAGAATTTTTCAGAGAAGTTATAAAGGTTAAAAACTGATGTAGACACACCTTTGTATGAGGGTTGTACTAAGTTTACTCTATTATTTGTTGTGTTAGAATTTTACATTTTGAAAGCAACAAGTGAGTGGACTAATATGAGCTTCTTAAGTTTGCTCTCTCTAATCAAATTAATGCTACTAAAGAATAAAAAGCTTTTGGGTTAGTTATATGAACCAAAGAAGGTGTTATGTGTAGTTTGCTTAAGCTATAAAAAGATGCATGCTTGTCCTAATGATTGTATATTGTTTAGGAATGAATATGAAGAGCTAACCCACTATCCTAAGTGTGAGATATTAGGCTATAAGTATAATGGGAAGAGTTTGGAGAAGGCAATATGATATTTTCCTATTATTCTAAGAGCATTTGTATAGCATACATCAAGAGGCAAATAATTTAACATAACATGTAGATGGAAGGATTAAAGAAGACAAGATTCAGCATCCAGATGATTCTCCTAAATGGATAAGGTTTAATCAAAAGTACCCTATGTTCGGAAAAGAAGATAGGAATCTATACTTCGATTTATCTACTAATGGGATGAATCCCAATGGGATACAGAGTAGTACCTATAATATATGGCCTATGATGATAGTCATTTATAACTTTCCTCCCTGGCTTTGCATGAAGTGGAAGTATATGATATTATCTTTACTAATATCGAGGCCTAAGCAACCTAGGAATGACATAGATGTTTACTTAAAACCATTGATTAAAGACTTGAAACTATTGTAAGAGACGAGTATGGAGGTATATGATGCTACAGAGAAGAGATATTCAATTTGAGAGCCATTTTTTTGGTACAATCAATGTCTTTTCGACGTATGGTAATCTATTAAGGTATAGCATTAAAGGATAACTTGGATGCCTTATTTATGAAGAAGGAACACATTTAGTAAGGTTGTAGCATGGTATGAAGAATGTGTACCTTGGGCATTGAAGATGGTTAGGTAACAAGCATCGATATCGTTTGTGAGAAAAAAATCTTTTGATGGAAAAGCAAAAAGTAGGCCATTAAAGCAATTGACTTGTGAAGAACTATTAAAGAAGGTAAAAGACCTTAATATTGAATTTGGCAACAGTTTATTAAGCATGTTAGGAAAAGTGGGTGGAAGAAAAGGTCAAGTTTCTTTAAATTTCCATATTGAAAGACCTTAAATATGAGATACTTTCTTGATTTGATGCATATTAAGAAAAATATTTGTGATAGTTTTGTTGAGATTTTGCTTCATATTCCAAGAAAGACTAAGGATGGCTTTAATGCAAGGTTAGATATGGTTGAGAAGGGAACTTATACATTTCTTCGAGCAACAATTCACACACTATTTGGAAAAGAAAAGTAACATTTATGTGAGTTTCTTGTTATAGTCAAGGTTTTGAATGGCTATTCTTTAAATGTTAGGAATCTTGTCTCAATGAAAGACCTGAAGTTGAAGGGTTTAAAGACTCATGATTGCCATGTTTTGATGGAAAAATTTTTTTGGTGGCTATATGTTGTATTTTACCTGATAATATGCAAGCTACAATTATGAAGCTATGTTACTTCTTTAAGTTCCTCTATAGTAAAGTAATTAATCCAGACAAGTTACCAAAGTTGTAAAGTCAAATTGTGCAAAATTTATGTGAGTTGGAGATGTTATTTACTCTTACATTTTTTTATATCATGGTCCCCCTAACCGTTCAATTGGTTAGAGAGATTCAATTATGCAGCCCTACTTATTTGAGGTGGATGTACTTGATTAAGTGTAATGTACGAAAGTATTGAAAGGGTATGTAAAAATTTAGAGTCAATTAGAAAGTTGCATTATTGAACGATATATTAGTAAAGAGGTTGTTCACTTCTGTAGTTAATACTTAAAGAATTTAAGGGATGTTGGTGATGAAACTATAGAAAGGACAATGGGAAGAAAAGGCATCACTATCTGAAGCAATCAATGGTAAAAGGTACACATTTTTATATTATACAACTCTCAAGAGATTGATGAGCATGCAGAGATTCATAAGGAAGAGCTAAAAAGGTCACAACAAATACAAGAACAATCTAGACTCATAGACATGCTACTAAATCAGCAAAGGTTAGCGCTTTTACTAGATAACGGTAGCCCTATTATGAATGATAGTTGCATAGTCCCATCTTAGCTCTTACCTGAGGTATTATTATTCATTTCATTAGCCTTACACATAATACTACTTATATTGTTCATATTACATAATTTTTTTCTTTTTTAAATTTGTCTAGGGTAAGGTTGATGTTAATTGTTTGGCAGATGATGGACATGTAGTTGCACTGGGGCATATGTATAACATTGTTGGGCAAGTCATGCTTCATAATAAACATATCCCTGAAGGGCCTATGAAAGTATCTTTGAAGATAGCTGAGAATCCTAATTATGATCTATCTTACCCCATTTCGAATACAAGAATAGTAGTGGATGCATTGCTCAACTTTGTTTCATGGCTGATTCATCTCCTTCATATTTCAATGCCATTTCTAAAGGTATAGTAGTTAAACTCAACTAAAATTTAACTCCTTTATGCCAATATAGGATCATGTTATATTTTGAGGTCACTTGCATGAGAAAAGTTGTAATTGTGAATATCTTAGCTTAGAATACTGTAACTGTAATGAAATTGGTATAAAAGGTCAGAATACTAGTTCAAGTGATGGTATTATGTTGTTTTGGTGTTGGAATGGCTGCAAAGGATGTTTAATGTGAATTGTTGTTATCCCATGAATTATGGTGGATTTAGGGTTTTTAGTGGTCAATTTTATTTGGGATGCTATTGTTGTTGTATAATTGGTTTATCAAGTGGTTTATTGTCTATTTGAGCTAGTTCAAATGATTCCAAGGCCATTAGCATTAGGGTAGGGATTTTTTACAACCATGTTGTATTTTTTTATTGAAAATGGACCAAATTGTGTCTAGCTATTCAATTTTTTAGTGATAAAGTGTTTAGATGTAAAATTATTCCTGGTTATTATAATGGTATTTTGTGTCTCATGTTGTGTCCTAGTAATGTCAAGTCAGATATTACAACCATTACCCTATGTAACTTACATATGAGGTATGTTTTAATAGAAATTAGTTTCTTATCCTTAAAATTAAACTAAAGCTAACCCTAATATAATATAGGTCTAACCCTAGGTTATCTCCCAAGGAATGATTTTAAGTCTAATTTAAAGTTATCTAGTAAAACAAATCACTCAAAGTTTAAAGTTGATTAACTAATTGCAAACCTAGTTATCTAGCTAGTAAATTAAACTCACAAACTAAACTTAATTATGAATGAAGTGGCTTTTCAATTTAAGTAGGAATCCTAAGGTATTGCTAATAAAAGAATCCTAATTTCTAATTAAACATGATAGCTCACTCAATTCCTCTTCCTTGGCTAAAAAATGCATTTACTTAAAACAACTATCTCAAGTATCCTAGCTTCACTAATGCAATTCCCTAAGTACTATTACAAGACCCTTAGGTAACCTTACTAGCTTAGATCTATAATTAACTAAGTGTTTAGCTAAAATTCATTTCTAATTGGCACTGTTCAAAGCTGTAACTAAGCTCAAAACTATGAAAACTCAAGCAATTCATCAAGTATTCACCACACAATTACATGTTAGGCTAATAAAAGACATTCACCCATTAAAATCACACATTACCATGCAAATTCATAAAGTGGATGGCACTTAGGTCATGAAATTCACCTTAACAATCTTGTTTCAATATTATAAATTATAGACAACTATGAAACTAAAGTTAAATTGAACTACAATCAATAATAGTCATAGTATTCTAATGAAATTGAAACAAGATCAAGAAATAGTTGAGCTTAGCCAAGTGAAGACTTCAAGACTCCTCTTCCATCAACTCTCCCCCTAGGATTCCATAGATAATCTAGCTAGAAAATATCAAGAATTCCTTGCTCATCCAAAAACACTAAGAGGCCGAGACATGCTTCATGAATCTTAATGAATTGAGCTTCAATTCTCCTTCTAGCTGCAAGGGGTAGGGTTGACCATGACAGGAAAAGAGAATGGTGGAAGAATTGAGTGAATTTTATGGTGAAAAATGGAATACTAAAAAGTGGAAGAAAAAGGTGGCTGGACGTGGCTATATGTGTAGAGAGAAGGAAGAGAAAAATGAAAAACAAGATGAACAAGAGAGAGAGAAAATGTGAAAGATGAGTAAATGGGTGAATGATCTCAAATTGGGGCTAAATGGATGTGCATCTAATGTTTCCATTCAGCTGAATATTCAATTAAAAAATGGGAAAAGAAAATTAAAAAAATGGGAGCCTTATCACACTTGCAAGGTGGCACTCTCCTATTAGTTTGTAAATGATTCCAATGTGTGCCTAATTTTTCATGTGTCATCCACATTTCAAGCTGATTTAATCTCCCAAAAATATCATAAATCACGTGCAAATGCTTAGTCATTGACCTCAAGAAGTGTTGACCTCAATTGTCCAATTGATGCACAAGTCACATGCCACCTATGTCACATAAATCACATAATTCAATTAAATAGCATGTGACATAATAAAGTTCAATTAATGTCCAGAATTAAATTCATAATTGAAAGGAATAATTTATTAAAATAGACAAGTTCTAGGTTATACAAAATTATATAAAAATTTCTACATAAAGACAACCTGAAAACTAGGTCAAATTATGACACTTAAGAAAGTGTTAATTTTTTTATTTAATTACTCCCAAACTAAAATGAATTTTAAAAATATAATTTCACCACTCATCAAATAGAAATAAAATTAAATTTTTCAATTTTTCTTGTACATTTTCTCGAAATTTTATTTTTTGAACCAAAATGCCCATAGTGCACTAAACCTAGAAACTTAAGCAAAATTCTAAATTTAATGCAATGTGTGTACTTGAAGGTGATAAATCATTAATAAAAGGGTCCTAATTGACAAATAAAAGTGTGTAACAAATGTGTTCTATCATGTTTCTAAAACATTTCATTAAATGTTTAAGTATATATATATACTTTAATCATTTATTATTCTATTTATTTTGATATTTAAGAAATCTCTACACTATCATGCTTGCCGGAAGAGATATATCATAGAGGATTATTTTTGTGAGTCCCCATGTGATCTCTCCTCATGGCAATGGCATAATGAATCCTAAGCAAGGACTAGAAATATCTCAAAAGCTTTCAAAGTACTTCCCGTAATATGGTGCTAACAAGAATACAATATTTATAGCGCCTTATTGTGAAAGGCAAGTTACTTCATGATGCTTCACTTTAATTGATTGAAAATTTAATTATTTATATGATTTAATTTATTTAAAATTTAATTATTATATGATACTTTCTAATTGTAATCTTGGTCATAGGGGATACTAGATGTTACTTGTGATCAATCTAACTTTAGGGTGGGTATGGTACATTGATCCTCTTTGTAGTAGCCATCCCTCTAATAGACCACGTATAATGGAAATAATTAATTAGTAAGTTGACTAAATTTTATGCATATATGCATTTAACTTGTTCTTTTTATAAGAATATTTCTCATCAAGTTTTCTATTTCACGTTAAGGCCATTATCATATACCGCATTGATGTTGATAAAAAACTTTGACAACTTGCAAAGGGTAGCATTTAGTTGATACAACAGCATTATGGGTAATTGTCAAGGTATATGTATTTATTATTAATTATGTCAGCAATGTTACTCTAGGTCATGTCATATCATTAATTACTTGTTTAATTTTTTAATCCATTGCATGATTATAATGCCCAAAGCAAGCATACAAAGTCAAGGATTGTGTAACATCCTAAGTTTTTGACTTAAAAATTTAAGTGTTTAAGAAGGGTAATTTAGTCAAAATGAGATATTATTAAGTAATAATGTTTATGTTGCACTAATAAGCTTTTGGACCTTTAGATAGCCTTGGAAATGAGCTAAGATGGTGTACAGATCAAGTGGGCTCGAGTTGGAGGTCAAAATAGCATATGGCAGTTGCTGTGCATATTGTGCCGCGACGCATGGCCAAATTTACAAATAAACTATATGCGAAACATGTTTGATTTTAGAAGAAGAAAAAGAAAATCAAGAGAGAAGCGATAAAAGAAGGCTTGAAGACTGTTGGGGCTTGCTTCCAACATTACTTTAGGTGTATGTTGAGCTTGGAACTCATATTAGTAAGTTTCCTATACCTCTCCCTCCTCTTTTATGCTAATTTTTGGTATACTTAGGTATGGTTGAGATTTGATTTTGGTTTTTCTTAGGTTTAGATCAAACAGGGAGTTAATTCAAACTTCTAAACCTAGGTTTATGAGTTTTGTAATGATTTAGAATTTTTTGTTAGGGTTTGGATGAACCTTAAGTGAAATTTGGGAGTTTTGGAACAATGTAGGTAAATGATTTATGATACTAGTGTGATTGGATGTTTAATGGAATTAATAAAGTGTGTTGGAAGTGCTGATGTTGATAAAATGAGATTTCTAGGTAGAAAGGGTGCCCAAAATTTAGTAATTTAAGAGGTTTAATTAGAGTAATAATTGGTGATTATCACTTAATCAAATAGATTACATATTGTTTGAGTGTTATCGCACGTATGGAACTTGTGGAGCACATATTTAGACCATGGTAACCCTTTTTTGTGACAAAAGGGTTGAGATATGAAATATCCTTAAAAACTAAATACCATTAACAATTCAAATCCATGATAATCAAGAGATTATCTCCCATAGAGATTACCAAGTTATAGTTTCAAAATAAAGGGATTCCAAGTTTTCTTAAGTTAAAGAGAGCCTAAACCATTCATTAACTTTTAAGTCAGAGTAAAATCCAGTTACGAAAGTATAAGATACTTTAAAGTAATAAAAGAAATTGAAAACAATTGAAAAACATCAAATTTGTCAAAAAATAGAGCAATACACCACGGTTGTTTCTCTCTGTACCATGTACCATGGCTCAGACACTAATGCACCACAGTGTGTTGCACATTTCATGATAGCAGATTTTATTATCATTTGACAATAGAATTGAGCAACTTCTCATACACCCTAAATCTCCGTCTGGCATTCGAATGACATGATCTAAGTGTTTATGGAAAGCTTTTTTCATAAACTAGATAATGGCATAAGTTTCTCCCTTGAAACAGGTCACACTAGGAATTTAGACACCTAAGCACATATTTACAACTTTTCACAACAAAAAGGTGTCCAAAACTCAAAACAAGTACCAAAAGTCATTCCTAACACCCAGACCATATTCATTGGACCTAGAACTACTAGTATAATACACAACTTATACTCAAATAGAAGTATAGTATAAAATCACTTCTCAACCCCTTTAATACTAAAAACAGAAGAGGGAGGTAATTTCATTTCAATGCATTAAAAATCAATCATATTATGTTTAAAGCAACAACCTACACTTGCACTAGTATTTTGGCCCTGTCAATATATATAACTAACTTATCATACACAAATACTTAAGGCTTAAAATACAACCTGAACATTACAATAAACTATATAGTTTAAATGTAACCAAATGCATCCTAAATTGGCAATAATATTCTATTACACAAAGTAAATGAATACTAAAGGCATACAAAAATGAATAAATAGATTCCTAAGCTTTAGGAGCTTTATCCCTCTTAATACTAGAGCTAGAGTCTATGAAATGTTAAATGAAAGAGGTTAGTCTAGCCATTCAATAACTAAGCTACAACCCACCCTATATAGTTGCATATCAATTGAAATAAACACCTAAGCATGAAAAATAGACTTTTTCTTAAAACATGCCTTAACACATAATTTTACATAGATCACGACTCATCATTTCACAATCAATCCTTTACTATTTATTCACATGGTACATAGCCACAAGACACTTAAACATGTGACCATAACCTAATATACCAACACGACTTACCACAACTCAATCATGTGACATGTCATGTAATCACATAAGTAATAATCAACCAATCTTATACCCTCCTTATTTTTTCTAACCAAAATCATGGGCTATAACACTAACAGGGCTCTATCTATGTGACTAGACTACCCAATATCACCAATTATGAGGTGTGACTCGATCAAAGATCACATGACTCACTCTTAGACCACGGTTTTCCCTACTCTCAAATCTTTAGGGTGTCACATATCTTAAGCTAATTTCCTCGATAAATTAATAGAGATAGCTAGGTTTTAGTCCCTCAATAAATTATGGGATAGTACTTCGACAAACTATGGGATAAAGCTATACCCTGTGCATCGTAAGACAGCCAAAATATGATATGGATTTTTCTCTACTCCCATCCCTAGGCGAACTCCTGCCTACTGATCATGTCATATACGATGCTCATCATTTTTCACATTCTTATTTATTTGTTATCAAAATCAACACATTAGGTTCTTAACTATCTGCTACTCAAGTGAGCATTAATACTCATTTTTACATTTATCACATAAATCCACCACTTTCAAATTCCACATTCCTCTTTATCAAACTCATCATCAAGTATTCAATTTCACATCACATTGCAATTACAGAGTCATTTTAAAATAAGTTTTGCAACTTTGCAATTCATTTTGAAAACAATTATGCAAACATAAAGTTTCATTGCATGTTACACCCATTCACAAGTCTCAAATCACATTTTAAACACATATTTCATATCATATTATAATTAACATATAACTACACAAAATAAGGTTTCCCTGGGTACTTCAAACCTTTGAGAGGTCAAAGGTTTACCCTTTAATATTAAGCTTTCAAGCTTGACTTGCCTAAGCCAAAATGGTGTTCAAAAGCTCAATTTACAATTAATCAAGTTAAACTTCATCAACATTGTCAAGAGCACCCTATCAACTAACACTTTCACTTCTTCATTACCCAACAACATCAATTTTCACCTTTGGGCTTACCCATTAGGTTTGTTAACCTTTTTTAGTCTCTAATAATATTAATGAGCTATTAAATTCTTATTAATGGCACTACCATTCTTTCAACAACCTTCATAATTATAAAATTTAGCATATTAATGAGGTCCAACAACTAAAATTCCTAAAACTCATTATTTCTAGGTTTAGATACTCAATTCTACTCCTATTAACTCTATTTGATCAATGGATTCAAACCCATAACCTATATGAATCACAAATCATCTCCCATTATCAAAACCTAACTAAAAAATTCATAATTGTAGAAGAGATTAGAAGAAATGGAGTTTAGGGCACTTACCTTAAGTATTTCTAGCTTCAAAATACTCTCAATATTATTCATGTACAAACCTTAATAAAGCTTAAGTCACTTTTTCTTAGTCTCTCCTTCTTTCTCTCTAATTTTTATCTTAGTTTGTGACTAATATTCTACAAAAAAAAGGTTATGCATATGGCACAGAGAGGTCCCCTTTAGTTGCTATTTGTGTGTTGTGGCGAATGCATTGCACATCGTAATGTGTGACATAAAAACACTTCGTCCTTATTTTCTTCTTCTTTCAAAGCTCGGGTGGCCTAACTTCACACTGGACCCATAATTAGGGCTAAAACATGACCAAAATCAATCATTTGACCTACCTAGCCACACATCATGTCAATTTACTCAATTATCATAATTAAGCTTCATTAATTTGGGAATTAAAATTCAAAATGTGAGAAGGTAATCAAATAATTCACTTTATTTGATTAAATGCTTAACTATTTATGAGTAAATATGTAATTTGCATGTGTGTATTTTGAAATCATTGCATATTACAAAAGGAGGATTTTGTACATTTGAAATGATTTTAAAACAATGAATTTATGAAAGTTTCTTATATGAGTAATTTAAGGTTTTGATACAAGTATATGATAATTATGAGAAATGCGAGTATGATTACGTTAGAGGGTGAGAGTTCATCCATAGAAAGGAGTAGTAGAAGTCTATATGGCACTTATCTCCTTAGTGCCTAGAAGGTGCAGTGTTAGAGATTATCTCTTTAGTACCCATGTAGAGTATGGTATTAGAGATATGTGCTCCTTAGCCTCAGTGATGTGGTGTTATCCTGAATCGTGTACTATAGGAAAAAAACCATAGTCCAAAAGTAGGATGGGACAACTTTGGCTTGGTGATTCTACCATTGAAGGTTGCTCGAGCCATTGTGTATGTGCATTTTGTTTGAAAGAGCCTTTAGTTTAAGTCATGATAATATGGAGGTTCGAATGGTAGAATGATTATGCTATAAAGTAAAAATGATTTGTGGATGTATATGGCTTATATTTGAATATGCTAAATAATGTCCTTGTGTATATAAGCCTTACTTATTTACAATTGTGCATATTAATTGATGGTTGTGAATTTTGTATTCCTAAGATGCTTATCTCACCTCGTGGTTATATTTTACAGGTGAGGGCTCTGGTAGGGGTCAAGGGACGGAAGAGACTACTAAGGATTGAGAGCTCTGTCTATATAGCTCTTTCCCTTTGTTATTTTGGTATTGTAATGAATGAGTTATGAATGTTATGTCAAGTTAGGATTTTATACATATTTTGAGTTATTTGCATGAGACTTTGTGTAATTGTGTATCTAGACCTGGAATGATGTGTCTATATTGAAATGATTGTGAGAGGTCGACATACTAGTGTGAATGATGATTTTGTGATGTTTTGCATGTGTGGTTGACCAAAGATTGTTATATGAAATTATATTAAAAACCCCTATGTATTATTGTGAAATTAGGGTTTTTATGGCCAAATTGTGTATAAACTGTTATTGTTGTGATATAATTGGTCTATTAGGTGGTGTGTGATCCATTTAAGTTGGTTCAAGTAATCCCAAAGCTATTGGCACTAGTTTGTGGGTTTTGGACACCCTTGTGTATGTTTTGAATTGAAAAAGAACCAAATTAGGTTCAGATGTCTAACTTTTAAATGGTTGATTGTTTGAGTGTGAGACTAGTGCTAATAGCTAAAAGGCTCGAAGAGTTACATACAGGCACTTGAACTACTCAAATTGAATGTTAGATGGCCAGATGATGCACTCTAAAAGTTGGCTAGAGGAGCTGTTGGAGGAGCTATCATGGTAGTAGAATTGTCATGGAAGTCAAAGTGCACCATGGCGCATTGCATATAGAAGGTACGTGGTCCTTCTGTGCCATCTGTTGTGGTAGATGGTGCATTGTTGTGGAAAAATTCTAGAATGCCTTGTTTGATATTTTAATGGTTGTAATTGTTTTAAATGCCTTAACTACATTATTTAACTTATTTGAAACCATTGTTGGAGCTCAAACATTATTTCAAAAGGGTTTTTCTTGAGATGCCAATATTTAAACTAGTTATTTCAAAACTTTTGGGTTGTGATGACTTTACTTAGGTATTTTAATTAATCTTAGTTATCACAACGGTGTCGCTAGAGTATTGTTCTGGTAATATCAAGGCAGACATTAAAGATTGTGGGTTCACTGTCACGAAATTCATGAAGGACATAATCCAACATGCATTAATTGGGACTCTTCCAAACAATGTAATATATTGTCTTCCTATTCATGATTATATTATTTTTAATTTGTTGTTGTTGTTGTTGTTATTGCATATAGTACTACAAGGACGTACACTACAACAAATATACTTATGCTCAAATGAAAAAGGTCCTTGAAGAGTTAACACAGTATTTTCTAAGCATGGTTTAGTTTTAACAACTAGCAACAGTAATAGTGGAGAAATAATGGCATATATTTATAGTTCACATAGATGATAGGGTATATACTTAGCCAATTTTTGGGATTTAAAGTTTTATATTTTAGCCACTAATTTATTTAATTTAAGCATCTTCAAGTTGTATATAAGTTTTGTGTATGAATTCATTGTATATTTATGTATATAAGTGTTGTTGGCTAGAATTTATTTCTGGGCGCTGGAATATAGTTTTGTAATTTATAATGTAGAGGGGTTGCTAGAAATACAGCCCCTATTTTAAAAAATTAGGTTATAATATTTAATGGTTATGAGAAAAACTTATTGAGTGTTATGACTAATTCTACAGTGTAAACTATTTAGTTATTTTGTGATACAATCGCTGAATAGTTACGTATATTCAATGGTTTTCTAAAAAGAACTATTGAGTAATAGTAAATTATTCAACAATTTTAAATTAAAATTGTTGAATATTATCTCTCATAAATTTCCATCTTCACATTGCAAACATTTATTCAACAGTTTTGGGTTAAAAAACTGTTGAATAAAGGAATAATATTCAACGGGTTTAACCGTTGAATAAAAGGTTTTAGAATATTCAATGCTAGATTACTCAATAATTCATAACAGTTAAATATTAGTGATAATAATCATTTTATATTCCTTTTTTTATAGTAGTGTTTTAATGATATTATTGATATTTTAAATCGAAAAAAGGTAAAAGTGCCTTTTAGTCAAAAAAAAAAAATCCACCTAGATTTGCCACATGCCTAAGGCTTTGGCAACAGTCTAAGTAAACTTATATGGAAAAAAGTAACTTCTTAAAGAATTGGTCTTTGGAAATCATTAGAAGATGGGATTGAGTTATGGTAACCAAGTGTTACACATTTCTTTCAATCCAATCTTTCATAAGAGGACTACATTGCTGCAATATGGATTTTATATATAACTTCTGGAGGTCTTATTTATATGTTGCTATTAAAGAGGACTTAGATTTAGTTGCAGAAATGAAAAGACTAAAGGCGGAGGGGGAGGTTTAATGAAGCTAAACTATGTCGTTTTTAGGAAGAAATCGATGTCGTTTAGGTTATTTATGTCGTTCAGCTAGAAGCGACGTAGAAATTGAAGATGAATTGCATCACATTTTTGGAAGATGTGGGCGTGGTTATGTAATCTATGTTGCTAACATAAAAAATTGCTTGATTTATTTAAAATTAAGATGTCGATGTGGATAATTAATTTATATTGTTAAATAGCAACGTAGATGATCTTTAGGACGATGCTTTTCCTTAGAAGTGATGCAAAAATCATTTTAAAGTTCAGTTTTATAAATAAAAATAACAAAACTGTCACCGCATTATTTTCTACATTGTTCTTTTTTTTTTATTTAGTAACATAAATTAGTGACATGTTTTTTGTAGTAGAGGAACAAACTACAAACATTGAAGTTGATTTTATGAAGGTCAAATAATCAAGGCATCTTGTTACTAATTTCATTTAGATGATTAATTAGCATATATGTTAAAGGGGTAGCAGGATTTTGGGGGGGGGGGGGGTGCCCTTGATTTTAAAATTTTCATAGTATAATTATATACTCCTTCCATTAAAAAATATAAGAAATTTTTTGAGAAGTTAAATGTTAAAAAATATGAAGCATTTTTAATTTTTTTAGGTGTAGTCATTGCATTTTTTTCAAAAGTTTCTCTATTGATAATGACTTTATATTTATTGTAAAATATTTAATAGGAGTAAATATAAAAAAATAAGATTAGTTTAAAAGTAGGTAACTACTTTATTAGGGGTGAGATTCAGTTAAAAATGCTTTATATTTTTAAACGGACGGAGTATATGTTACATGTTTTTGCGTCCCATATTTTTTAGTTTTATAATATATATGTTTTTTTAATCTCAACTCTTTATAGTTAAATCTACCGCTGGACATATGCTCATATATAATAGGGAGAGTGGCATTAAAGGACTGATTGAATTAAATTAATTTAAATAAGTACCCAACAATTTTGAAAAATATGAATAAGAACAAAGGTCCTTTAGTGAATTCGTCGAAATATTTGCTATTTTTGTTTCATGGTTTTACAACCATAAACACAAGAATTTATAAGTGAGATTCCCACTATTTGTAAAGAAAAAACTTGTCAAACATAACACTGCTTCCATTATAAAGACATGTTTATGTGATATATTTGACAAGTTAAATACCCCCTTTTCCTATATGAAAGAAAGAAGATTCTATCTTGCAAATTATTTGAGAATGAATTGCAAATTAAGAAACAAGAGTACAAAAAACTAAGGGAAGTTCTTGTGATATCTTTGACAAATTATATCCCCACTTTTTCTTTACAAATTAACAAATCTTACTTAATTTATGTTTTGAGGTTTGCAAATCATAATGAGAGTAGCAAATCACTGGAAATGATAATATTTTGACAAGTAATTATATTCTCACTTTTCATTTATAAATTAATGAAGTGGCAAATAAGGTAATAGTTTGTAGCAACTCACCGGAAGCAGTGTTATATTTGAAAAATAAGAGAATGTCACTTGCAAATTCTTATTTTGAATATTGCGAATCATAAAATGAGAATAGCAAACATTTAGACAATTTAATAAATAAAAGACATTTGGTCCTCATTTTTTATTTTCAAATCTAGATTTTGTTCTCTAATATCATTATTCTCCATATGTAAAAAAAATTGTTGCATATAATAAATATATGTTTCAATTTGAAGGAAGTGTCATAATTATAATTCATGTATATATTTATGGTAGAATTGCCCCTTTTTTTTTATAACTACATTGTACTACTTTGGACGATGAGAAATAGTACTACATTGTACTATATATATACACACACATATATATTACACATTGTTCCACTTGTAACTTGTTTTTCTTTCCACTTGTATAAATAGAGAAGGATCATTCACATTCAATCAATCACTTTTGACAGCTTTATACATTCATTTAGGACACTCCTTCAATCAAAAAGTGTAGGACCATGCTGGTCTTCAAAGGCGAAACCAACGGCGAAACCAACAGTGTGAATTGCCTAGCAAGAGGGGGCCAAAATTTTAAAAATTAATATACATTTATTTATATATTTGTTTATTTATTTATTACAGTTATAATAATTACTCTTTATATAATTTTATATCTTTAAAAATTATTAGAGAATAAATTACACGCTCCCTCTAGTCCACACAATATATGACATTTTTCTAGAAACTCTTTTTAATTTAAAATATAAGGTATTGTGTAGTTTTTATAATTGTTTGTGCAACTAAACATGTACTTAATATATTGCCCCTTTTGAAAAATTGATGAATTTGAATTTGAATTATCATTATTGAGACACTCATATAAAATCTTAATATGAGTATAAATGAAAAGATATACATTATTTTAAGAGTTTTACCAAATTTTTTAGAATCGTGAAGATTTACCAATACCCCACATATATTATAGTCCGAATAGAGTATAGTTATATGATATATTTGAAAATAAAAATTGACAAAATGAAATTATATATCATTATGTTTATTGTTTGTCTTGATATTATTAGGACATATCATATATATCACTTCTTAAAAGCTATTAGGAATCCATTTATCCCAATGACTCATCATAATAAGAACAAGGGTTTAATAAAATAATTTAAAATTATTGAAAATCATAAACTCCAATGGCTTTCTCCATCGATCTGTATAACTTTTCTGTGTACTCTAAGCTGTTAATAGCTTCTATTTGATCAACTCAATCTTTTATATGCTTATATCCACAATATCCAAACCCAAGATGCTTCTCTCACACAATTCAGTCCAACACAAAGGCAATGGATACTTTCTCCCATATAGTACCTCATATGAAGCCATCTAAACGCTGGAGTTATAACTATTATTATCAATAAACTCAGTCAACGACAAGTGGCTATTCCAATTGCCTCTTTACTTCAAAGCACAGGCTTTCATCATATCCTCCAGAGTCTGAATAGTCTTTTTAGCTTGTCTATTTGTCTATGGATCATAGGCAATGCTGAATTTCAAGTCATTACCCATAGCACGTTGCAAATTAATTTTCCTTGATCCACCCTATGTTAAGAGTTATTAAGAAAAGACAAGATTTAAGATTGTCTCTTTAAGGGGTTTTCATTTTGGCTTAAGCTTGTGTTCAAGTGTGTGCATCTCTATACTTGTGTCTTTTGTACCTTTTATATTCACATTCCTTTATTATTACTCTCACATAAGTTGAATTAAATAATTCTTAACTAAGTCCAATTAAATAAATGTTACATTATGGTTGAATTGATTATTTGATTAAATTGTGACATCAGTGAAATTAAAGGAAGAAATGAAGACTTAAGGCTAAGCTACTCAAGGAAGCATTTCAAGAGAAAAAAAGTGTGAAATATGAAGAGTAAAGGAGGTGAAAGATAAGAATGAAATGGTGCATCACCTTTGGATCAATTAGCATCGAAATCATCACTATTTCCCTCCAATTCTAGAGTTAGTTTCTATAACATTCTAATTTCTTAATCCTGTGATTAGCTACTGGGCAAGAGTAAAGTGGTAATTAGCAAAGGATTAGAGATTTGGATAGTTAGTTGATAGTTGGTGTCTTTTGGATGTTGAATGAATAGATACGGGTGGAAGGATTGTGTTTTGAGTTGAAGTGTATGCATGTGGTGAGGATTCTCCTCACTGTGCCATATACTGCGACACAAGCTACATGCATCGTGGCGCATAAATCAAAAAATGATCTTTTAAGTTATGAAATTTCATGATTTTCAAAAGGGGAAAATCAAAGAAACATGAAAGGGAGAAGAAAGGAAGCCAAGGTCAGTTAGGGCAAGCCTTTTCAGAATATTGGATGGCACTTCTAATTAATAATTCATCGGGTAAGTTATATACGATCCTTACCTTCCATTCTATCCAAATTCCTCTTGGTATGAGCTATAGAAAAATTGAATTGGTGAAATTTGGGGGTTTATTTCTTACTCGATAGTAATAAAAATGTTCTTAAGGGTTAAATTAGAGTTCAAGACTAGTTTAAAGCTAAAACTTTAGATTTTTAAACTTGTAAGCTCTATTTAGCCCTAATTTACTAGAAATTGGGGGTGTAAATCATGTTTGAGCGAAATAGGATAGTTTGAAGTGATATATAGTAGAAATCAAGTGGCAACTAGCTTAAAATGAATAAATGAAAAGGAATGAATGGCTAGTTATAGACATAGTTGGTAGTTATATGCTTTTGGTTAATTCAAACTGACTAATTGTGTCAATTGTATATAGATTAGCATAATCCACGGGTAGAGTGTGGAAAGAGGCTTATAGTGATGTATTGGTGGTAATTGAAATCATGGGTAACCTTTCTAATGATAAAAGAGTTAAGATAACTAAATAACTTTCCCTGGTTGATTATTTATTGTAATTGTGTGTGAGTATGCTATCTAATGTATGAAATTATTTTAAGCTAAGTATGTTTTATGGCATTATGTTGAATGTTGCATAAAAATGGTTTTTTATCAAATAGAAGAGTGAAAATATGTGGTTTTATACTTTACATATATATATATATATATATGCTATATGTTGTGGATACATGTATGAATGTGGAACCTATGATTAGTTCAGAAAGAATGATTATAAGGTGGGAGTTCACCCATGTAAAGCATAGTGAAAGACTATATGGTATATTCTCCTTAGTGCCCAATGGGGTGCAGTGTTGGAGAATTATATCTCTTTAGTGCCTTTTAAGGTATAGTGTTGGAGAATTGTATCTCCTTAGTGCCTTTTAAGGTATGGTGTTAGAGATTATCTCCTTAGTGCCTATTAAGGTATGGTGTTGGAGATTCAAACTCCTTAGTACCAATGTGATGCATGTAATGTTAGAGATTCAGACTCCTTGGTATCGATGTGATGCAATGTTGGAGTCAACGACACCCCATTATGTTTACTGGGGGAAACCATAGTCCAAAAGTAAGATAAAACACTTTTAATTAGGTGATTACACTATTAAAGGTGATATCAAGGCCAATGAGAGTGTATATTAGTCTAAGGTGAGCCTACGGTTTTAAGTTAGGGTGATTTAGAGATTCGATCGGTAAAGATCATAGTTATGTTAGAAAAGTAGTAAAAGTAGTGAAATGTGAAACATTGATGTGATTTGAAGTGAAACATGTGATACATACATGCATACATGCATACATACATACATATATATATATATATATACACTATGTTTAATAGTATATTATGCTACACTTTCATATAACTACGTGTGATAGTCGATAGTGAAGAGTTATTCTATTATTGAGATTATTATCTCACCTCTGTGGTTACATTTTTACAGGGCAGCGTAATGATCAAGGTAAGGAAAAAGAGTCTGGACCAGCATAATAGTGCCATGGCCATGAGAATCCTTGAGTTTTGTGTGATGAACTAATTTAATGTGAATTTGTGTATCTAAGTTGCTATGGGATTGCATGCATGGTTTGAATGGTTATAAGTTGTTGAATGTAGAGATTTGGGTCAATGTTGTGAATTTTGGTGAATCTTAGCCCATATGTGGAATTATGTGGTGAAATGAATAGTATAAGCTAAGATTTAGTGGTAACTATGTAGTGAATGTGGATATATGTGATTTTGTGGTGAAAAAAGACCAAGTGGACTAAATTGTGACAAATTGTGAAAAGTTGTGATCTATGAAAATTGGTTGTTGAATAACCAAATTTCGATATGTGTATACATATGATGAAATTTTAGTCAATCAGGTGTAATAGGTCTTTTTGGATTTAGTTCAAGGCCTAGAATGGTCTAATAAAACAAATGGATCGATTTGAGAACTTAGGTGCATGGAATTTTTTTAAAAAGTAATTTTTTTACACTCGAGTGTCTAAATTTTGATTGGACTATTAAATCATATCCAAACTTATCACATTAGTTAGCTTATCTCATAAGCTTTGATAAATCATTGAATCACCCACTTTGGTAAGTTTTACCACTTGATTAACCTTTAAACAACTTGGTTTTTCTAATTGGAATATGACTTAGGTTGGTCCCTAACTATATTAGGTTTCAAGTTAGTATTTTAGTTTGAGGTAAGCAACTAACTTTGTCAAAATTTGGCACCCTTGCCAAGGAGCAAGGCCTTAGTTGTTTTTGTGGTTATTTTGGGTGTTTAAATTGATTTTTGTTGCATTTTATTTTTTTGGGAATTTTGTTATTTTTGTCAATTCTTGTTGTTTTTTGTGATTTTTATGTGATTTGTATTGTTTTGTGTGTTGTATTTTTTAGTGCTTTATTTTTTTGTATTTTGGTGCATGACCCATGGCAAGCCCACCTCTTTTGTTAAATTTGATCTTGAGATATAAAAAAATTTTTGGAAATTAAAAATGAGCCAATCTAATCTTGATCCACATCTTGTGGTTAATTCAACTATGAAAAGGGTGCATGAGAGAGTTGTTAATAATGAAAATTATGAAAATGGTAATGCAAATAGAAACGTTAATAATGATCATGTGCATGATGATGGACATGTAAATCATGAATTTCATGGCTTTCATAACCCTAGAGAGGAAAGAAGTATCAAACAATTTACTTCTCAAAATTGGAATGAAAATCCCTATGGAATTTATGTTTTGAGATTAAATCATCTTTGATGAATGCTTTACTTAAGTTTCATGGCCTTCTGAGTGAGGTTTCACATAGGTTTCTCTACACCTTATTCTTTGTGTGTGACACGATGAAGCCATAGAAAATTTCAATGGATGATATGCAAGCAAAGGCATTTTTATTTGTCTAGAAGGCATGGCTAAGGAGTGGTACTGCAACCATCCTCCATATGTGAAGGTGTTAACTTAGGCTGAATTGAAGGAACCCTTTTTGGAGAAGTACTTTTCAAGATTCAAGATTGTCATGCTTAGAAAGTAAATCTATGGAGTACAATAAGGGGAAGATGAATCTCTCTATGAATATTGGTTTAGGTTACAAGGCTTACTTGCAAAGTGCCTTCATCATCAAATTGCTAGTGAGTAGCTAGTCTAATACTTTTATTAAGGGCTTACTTCTAGAGATAAAGTCAACATTGATGTGGCTAGTGGAGGTTGTCTTATTGATTTGACTCCACAAAGAGCTTGGGAGCTCATAGAGAAGATGGTTTCAAATAGTGTTCAATTAACTTCAAGGGAAAAGAGAGGAGTGCATTCGATTTCTTCACTAGTCTTGGATGAGTAGTCACATTTTGAGCTTTTAATCTCCAAGATTAGGAGGATGTTGGCTCTACAATCATCTCAAGAAAACCATGTAAGTACTTCTCAAGCTCTTATTCTTTCTTCTTGCTCATTTTGTGAGTCTTCCATGCCTGTAGAAGGATATTGTCCTTTTAAACTTGAGCAAGTGAATGCAATCTACAAAGGGAGACAAAACTTCCAAGGGAGGCTGAATCAAAGTGTGTATTCAAACACTTATAATCCTCAATGGAGAGACTATCGAAACTTCTCATATGCCAACACTAATGGAGCTTTGCAAGATAACCAAGCAAGAATGCCTTTTCAAGGACAAGGTCGTGACTTTTACATGCCCCAAGGTAGTTCATCCAATGCATTTCAAGGAGATAATTCCTTTGCTTCTTCTTCTTAATCTAATAAGAGAGTAGTTCCTATTGATTCTTCTTCTAATAATGTTGATGTATTAGCTAAACAAAAGATTGAGATGAACAAGATGTATAAATTCATGTTTGATCATGTGAATAATAAACTAATGCAGACACAAAAACAACTAAGGAATTTGAGCTTTCAATTTAGCTCTTATGCTAATCATGTTAGTGCTTCTAATGCTCAATCTTCTACACTTCCTTCTAATACGGTTACTAATCCTAAAGTGAATTATTTGAGTTCTATTTCTTTGAGAAGTGGGAAGGAAGTAGGTGGAAGAGCTCAAGGAGATGAAGAAGAGGTTGGGACTTCTAATGAAAATTCTGTACTCGTTGATGAGTCTCCTTTGCCCAATGATGACATTAGTGCCTTGGCTATGATCAAAGAAAAGGTAAAAATGCAAGAGGGGCCGGCGATGTTTTTTACAAAGTCTTCTTCATCTCAACCTCAAAGAAGTGCCTCGGCCACTAAGGAGAAGGACAAGAAGGATGAAGATCTCATGAAGAGATTGCTTTTTCCTCAAGTACGAATCATTCCAACACAAGTCAAGTGTCCACAAGACAAAGAGGTATATGATTTCTTTCAAAAAGTTTACATGAATGTAACTTTGATGGATGTGATTAAAAATTTTGGATAGCACAGTGAGCCCAATACGCATTTGGGTCCTCTACTTGGGCCTAATTAGCTCAATACCCAATTCTAGCCTAATCTTAAAGTTATCCATCCAATTGGTTCACTAATGATTCGGAAGTCAATTAACTAAATAAATTAATCATTTACTAATTTAATTAATCCCGTAATCAAAATTTGGGATGCTATAATCATCATAAAAATATGATAGGTATGTAACCTTCACTATATTGTTAATTGTTAAAATTTATAGTTCCCAATTCTTATCCAAAAGCTAAGTGCATGCATTGTAATGTCACGTCAACAATCATATACAACTTTCTTTTTCTGTTAACTAGAGCCAAAACAAGCATTTTAATTTATAAGATCGAACAATTCTAGATGCAAATAAATCACGCAACATCATCTTTGTACGTAGTCTATAAAGCATGAACTTGATGAGCATACAAAAATTACCGTTTATTAGAATATATATATATATATATATATATATATATGTTAGCAAAATTGTCATTAAGTGAGGGTTGTAGGAGGGCTGAGAGCATAATGTGACCGAACTGTCATGAAGCATAACATACATATCTCATACAAAGTGGTACATAACGAGGTTTCGCCCCTGCTGGTCTTTCTTCCATCACCCATTAATGTAACTGGAAGTTTCAAAAGATAAATTTGATGATACTTAAGTTTTACATTTCGAAGAAAGGTAAGTTGTAAGTATCTATTTAAACATTTACAAATATGAGAGTTTTATAGTTAAAATAATCACTTTCTCCAAGTTATTTTCATTTAAAACACTTATATTTACAACCTTTGGAATAAATATTTGAAAATTATTCTTTGAGAATGTTTTGAGATCACCTATTTGTCAATAATTTATTCTTTTGGATCTAATTATCATTTTACCATGATTAAAATTATGCCAATTTTAAGTGTTTTCCTTGTAACCCAATTGGTCTTTTAAAGTTTTGTAGTATGATTTTTTTAATTACTCTACTTGAATTTGAAACCTAATCTATGCAAGCGATATATTCCACCTCTCCCACTTAAATGTTACCAATGTTCTATATCAGTTTGTATTTATAAAGTTGGGGTAGAAATAGAAATGTACAATCATTAGTCAATATTAATTAAAATTAATCTTGCATACATAACGATCATATTGTTGGGGGGAGGGGGCCTAAAATGATTATGATATATATGACGTTCCACAAGCGAAGACAATATCATTAGTGTGTATTCAGCTACAGGGGCAAGAATATCTTGTCACAAGATATTCTAATGTTGCTCTAATTAAGAAGGCAAAATGACAACACGCCACGTGGGAATCTTTATTTTGTCTAAAATTCCTAATCTTGCTCGGATAATGTCCACCTGCATGAGATAATTAAAAATTTTAAAATGTAAAATGAGTTGGTGAAATTAATATTAAATATGTAGAGCCGACTGTGCAAGCTAGCACAAATACCGATATTAATTAGTATTCCAATGTTGTGTTTTTATTCTCCGCCAAGAGCTCCTCCCTGGATTAATCAGCTTTATTTATTGAAGTTTTGGAAGTGGCACTAATATATATTTATTGGTTCCTATTCCGTGTTCGTCCTCCCATTTTTTAATTAATATATATAATGATAATAATAATAATTTGAATTTCAATAGCCATTAAGACACAGTCCAAGTAGCACCCCAATTCTTTGCTCAAACACGCCACACCGATGTCTCTGACTTTCTAGGCATGCATGTTAGAAAGGAATATTTCATTTTGTGGAACTATAATATGACTACATGTTAGGCAATTGAAAAGAGATAAATATATCACCATATCCTTGGATCAACTAGCTAAGGGTTTGCTCAGTTTAACTAGAAATCTCAAATTTAAGTTCTGGGTATGTAGTAATAATTAAATTCTAGACAAGGTATACCTTCTAAAGAAGTGGTTGCAAATTGCCAGACGTAGAATGATATGATCAATTCACTTCCCCCTATTTCATTCTCTTTTATTCTATATTTTTTTTTTCTGTTTATATCATACGTACACAATCAATGTTGACTACAGAATATTCAAATTTATAGTTTGAATTATAGACATCCTTCCTGTGTGCGGGGGAAAATACATCCTTTCTCGTTTCTAGAAAAAATAACTCAAGTCATTTCTTTTCAAAATAACATGGCCTCAGTCAACACTGTGCCTGGCCCAAGAAAAAAAAAAAAAGAGTCCACACTGTGCAAGTGAAAATAGAATTAGATCAAATTAAAAAGTAAAAGATCCCAACACGGTGAATATTCTATAAGAATGTTAATATTCAAACTAACATGATTTATTTAATATGAGCAATCCGGTCTACACATTTATCTGTTTTGTTTTTTTTTTTAAATGAGATCAAAAGAGATCATCTAATCTTGTATGATGAGATTTCTCATCCTTGATAGAACTGATAAGTGAATGATTTAGGGAGTTTTATTTTAAATGAGATTGATAACTTCAAATGAGTTGCAATGACATCAACTTAGGAGCGTACTTTTCATTCCAAAACTTAGGTTTTGCAGCCTTCTAAAATACCAAGAGAAAATTCAGCCACAGTATTAGGATTGTATCCAAGATATTTGTTGATCCCTTTAGGGCCATCACAAGCTACCTTGTAGTGCATATTCCTTTTTCTTGGAGATAGCCACGGATGTTCATCCTTGCTTGAGCTATGCTTGTTGCATGAGTTAGTTCTTGAGCTTCAAGGGGGATATGCTTACCCGGCCAAATCTTTCTTACAATTTATTTAATTTTGGCTCAATTGTTTTGTTGAAATGGATTATTGCTGGAATTTTTACCTTATTGGACATCTATTTGAGATGATTTTTGTTTGTATTTTGATTATTAAATGTGGAATTGCTTGCTAGAATTTTTTTTTCTTTAAATAGCATTGAATTTTTCAAGTTTAAGCCCTTGCTGTTCATATTTATAAGAAAATAGAGTCTAGAAACATACCTTCAGCGACAGTGGACTTCTCTTTAGCCACAACAGGATGGGGTTACGGTTACAAGCCTTGAATGGGTTTTCAAGGTAGATACACCAAGGGGGAAAGATGAGGAAAACAGGGAGAGGGAGGGAGTTTTTTTTATGAGTCGTGTCTCGAAAGTAGTGTAAAACTTCCCATGCATATCACAATAGAAATTTAAGTAGTTATACAACTACTTCCTCTCCAGGTAACCATGCTAATACATAATTTATCTTCTACATAAAACTTTTAATATCAATTAAAAGGTACTCAATATTAAAAGTAGAGATGGTGACATTTTTATAATATTTTCTCCCAATATAGGACATTCAATATCAGTTAAAAATTTAACCATTGTTAAAAAAAAAAAACTTTTAACAATAGGTATAATTTAAGTCAATGTCAAAAAACTTAAAAAATTAAATTAAAATAAAATTGTTAACTTTCAACAATGAATGACACATCACACACTATTAAAAGTTAATGAATAAATAAATAAAAATTTTTTCACTTTCAATAACAATTGTCACACACCAATTATTAAAAGTGAATAAATAAATAATAATTTAAAATTTTTATTTTTAACAGTGGGTGACACTCACCACTGTTGAAAGTTCATTTTCAACGGTGAGTGACTGACACCCATTGTTGAAAAAAAAAATTAATAAAAAAATTAAAAATTTTTATTTTTAACAGCAGGTGCTATGTTAACTATTATTAAAAGTTAACTCAAATTGGGTATCTACTCACTTGACCCAATTCATTATCAAAAGTATAATCCAACCATATTCAAATTGTGCACTTAGCTAGTTGTCTTCATGTGTCTTGGATAAACTAATTTAGTCTTAATCAAGTGATTAATTTCAAATTAGTCATTATTTGGAGCTGCAGGTTCCGTAATTCAATTAATCGATTTATGTGACACCCTGTAAAAATTCATAGAATATATATATATATATATATATATTCCAAAGTTAATCAAGTTTTGATTTTATACAAACATATATATAGGATTATATAAGTAAGAATATGTACGTCAATATATATACGCAAAAAAAATGCAAGAAAATGGATGATAAGTCGTAATTAAATTATAATACATTAACATATTTAAACTATATATAATTAACAGACACACATATATAGTATGTTCAATAGGTTAACCGTAATATACATAATATGATTATCATTAGTAGATACTTTAAATATAAATTAAAGATTTTGTTGGTTTTGAAATTTCCTATTATTAAAATATAAAAAATTGTTAACCAGATTTTTGATGGCAAGAAGCCATGTCAATAGAGAAAGACGAGAAACGGAAGAGTTTGATTTGACAAGCAAAATATCATGTACATTTTTTAAAAAAGAAAATAAATGAAACAAAACAAACTGGGATGGAACGGAAGGTGATTAAGAAAAGATGTAAATATAGTTTTGTCAAAAGTAAAAGATGACCATGTCAAGACCCAACCATTCACTTCTTTCCATTTACTCACTCAAATTTCCTACTATAAATTAAGAGTATTTAAAATTAATCCAAACCTAACGAACCAAATCAAATTTACCCAAACCAAAATGAACTGACAAAAACTGATAATTGATCAAGTCTGTTTTAGTTTTTATGACATATAAATTGATTGATTTGGTTCAAGTTTTGATTTTGTGATCTGAAAATCAAACTAAACTTAAACCAAATTTGATTAAAAAATAATATTTATTTATATAATATTTATCTAATTAATTCTAACACCTAGTCATCTGACCATTGACCCAATCCAATAATGTTTTAGTTTCTATTAATAAACCCAAACCCACTTAATCTATTAGCCCAAACCAAGACCCAAGCCTCAAGTCAAATTAAATGGAACAGTTTAATGGAGATGATCAGATCCAGATGAAGAAAAGTGGACGATGGACTTGTGGGTCGTGGCTTTTGTTTGATTCAGAGCTCAAAAATCAAAAAAAAACTAAGCAAAGTCGCACGCGGTCCCGTATTGCAAATCGCAGTCTCATTCTCTCACTCTCAAACTCACACTCTCGGTCGCAGAACAGTGTCACGCACGGCCACACATAATGGAGGCATCGAGATGGAGTCGCACAACCGCATGGAGCATCACAGAGAGCAGAGCCATCATTCTACATTTCTCGTTCTCATTTAGACTTTAGTCTTCTAGCGTTCTGCATTCTCATTCTCGTTCAGTCAGTTCCACTTCCAACATGTTCTTCGATTCTCCATTCATTTTCGTTGGTACTTTGCTCAGTTGTTTGGTGCTTAGGTTGGTGTTATATTCTTGTTCCCTACTTTGCCTTTATTTTGGTGATTAGGTTGGCTTAGGTTTATCTGATGTGTTTGGAAATTTTGACTTTATTCTTTATTTAATTGGTTCTAATTGGGTGGTGTTGTCCTACTGACTTATTACTAAATTTTAAAGTTATTACTTTGATTTTAAAACAACATGGGAAGTGGGGTAAAGACTAAAAGAGGGACCACTTGTTTTTTTTTTTTGGATATGCACGTGAATAGAGCAAACACAATTTTCATTTTTCAACTTTCTAGCAAAGAAGGGCCATGTATTATTATTTTTTTTAATGAAAAAACCTAGTTTAGTTTATTATATTAAATGTTTCCTTTAATACAGGACTATTTTGTGTCTTTCTTGAGGGCCACTTGCATATTATATATTGTGGAGTTTCAATATAAGTGAAGCTAAGGTAAATGTTTTATATGGTATTTTTTTTAAAAAAAATCATTTCATATCAAGATTGATATAATCGCTTCTGTTTTTTTCTAGCAATAAAGATACATGGAGTACATGGATGTTCATGATGATGAGAAACGTATGAATAAAAAGTCTAAACCAATTAACAATGCTCATATAACCATGGACTCAAATCAACAAAATGAGAAAGAGAAGGAGAAGGAGAAAGACAAAGACAAAGGCAAAGGCAAAGGTGAAAAGCAACCAGAAAACTCAAAAGTTACAAGTAAAAGAAAGCCAATTAGACTTGAGTCTTGGGTATGGAGTCATTTTACTTTGATGAACGGTTGTGATCCTGACTTTCCAAGGGCAACATGTAATTAGTGTGACTTTGATTATGCTTGTCATAAAAAAAAATGGCACTATTAACAAGACAACACATTTAGAAGAAAGATGTAAGAAATTTGGTGCTAGATATAGATTCTAAACAAGCTAAATTTTCCTTTGAACCCAAAAAAAGAAAAAAAATAAGAAAGAAGAAGAAGATTGTGGAACTAGTTTGAAGGGGTGACATTTGATCTTAATTCTTGTAGGCAAGCTCTTGCTAGAATGATAATTATTAATGAGTTGCCTTTTAAATTTGTTGAGAATAAAGGTTTTCAATATTTCATGAGTGTTGCACAACCTCTATTTTCCCTTCCATTATGTACTACAATAGCTAGAGATTGCTTGAGTCTTTTCTTATATAAACAAGCTAAGTTGAGGAATATATTTTGTAAATCAAAACAAAGTGTTTCTTTGATAATTGATTGTTAAACATCTTTGCAAAATATGAATTAATTATGTCTTATTGGACATTTCATTAATGATGAGTGAAAATTGCATAAAAGAATTTTGAACTTTTGTCAAATTGCTGATCATAAAAGTGAAACTATTGGTGAACTGATAGAGAGGTTTTTGTTGAATTAGGGGATCGATAGGGTTTTTACACTTACAGTTGACAACACTTAAAGCAATAACACTACTATTTCTTATGTTATAGAGAGGATACTTGATTGGCATGGGTATATTATGAAAGGAGAATACATGCATGTTAGATGTTTTGCACACCTCTTGAATTTAGTTGTTAATGATAGGTTGAAAAAAGAGATTGGTGACACTATTTGATATATTCGTGCATCATCATTACACTTCCAAAAGTTCAAGTCTTGTGTAGAATAAACAAGAATTCAAGAAAAGGATATTTGAAGTTAGATTGTCCTGTTAGATGGAATTTCACTTACATGATACTTGAAAGTACCTTGAAATTTCAAAAGGCATTCAGAAGATTAGAAGAAAAGGGATATTACTTTTGCAATTGATAACGAAGGACCACCAACCACAAAAGACTAGGGAAATACACAAGTTTTTGTCAAGTTCTTGAAAATATTTTTTGATGTCACTAAAAAACTCTTTGGCTCATTGTATGTCACATCTTCTTAATATTTTCATGAGTTTTGCTTGGTAGTAAGAACTTTGAATGATATGTGTCTAAGTGATGATCCTTTATTGAATTCAATGGTAAAGAAAATGAAAAAAAAAACATGACAATGTTAGGGAAATGTTGATAATTTGAACATGATGATCTTTATAGCTATATGCTTGATCGCAGTTATAAGTTGAAATTTGTGGAATGGAGTTTCATAAAACTCTACAATGAAGATATGGTTAAATATTTCACTAGACAGGTGAAAGAGTTGCTTTCCAAGATGTATGCTAGGTACAAGTATTTTCATGGCCTACAAAAAAATTCAACCAATACACAGTCCCAAGTAAAGGAAGGTGTTTCCTATGATGATGTAAAAAAGATTCATTTGCAATGAAGTTTGATAAAGTTATGAATGAAGATGATAATATTGAGAATTAATCAAAGTTGGACCTCTACTTGATGGAGACTAGAGAAAAAACTTGTCCTAAATTTGACATCCTTAATTGGTAGAAAGTGAATTCATCTAAGTATCCTGTCATTGAACAAATTGCTAAGGATGTATTAGCCATACTTATCTTAATTGTAGCTTTTAAATATGCTTTTAGCATTGGGGGTTGTATATTAAATGGATATAGATGTTCATTGGGTATTAAGATAGTTGAAGTCCTTATTTGTGCAAATAATTGGTTTCGATCTATCCCATTAGCAAGCAATATTAAAGAGAAGGTGGATGAAATTGAGAAAATAGAAATTGATAATATTTTTTATAATTTGAAAGTGATGTTTATTTAGTTTAATCTTATTATTTATTAGTTTATTCATTAGTTTGACATTTTGTTTTATAATTATAGATCTTGGTGTCGTCACTTTGAATGAAGATGATGATAATTAGCTATTAAGGATCTTCGACTAACCTTTTTTTGTATATGTAAGTGCTATGTTATAAAAATTAGTCTTTTTATTCATGTGTTGACTTGTTTTCCTTCTTCATTGCAAGTGTTATGCCTTAGATAACAATAGACTGATGCTTGAGAAGGAATGATATTTTTGGATAATTTTAAGCATATGAATGTCTCTTTTTTGTTTAAAGACAAATTGTAATTAAATATATCAGTTCTTTTTTGAATAATAGGCAGTTTGTATGATTTAAGTAGATATTATGACATTGAGAGATGGATATTATGTTTTGAACATATATGTATAGAACTATGGATATAAGTATTAATATTAAATATCATGATATTTGAAATTTTGGATATTTAGACTTGGGATATTTGTATGTTTGCTACTTGCTATTAGATGATGAATTTTCTCCATGAAGATTCAAATAGTACATTTAATATAATCATGAAGATGATTATGTTGGACATAATGGCTTGTGACATTATATATTGCTTAAGTTTTGATGATGATAAATATAGATGAGTTAAGTATATACATAGTAGCATAATCTTCATAACTATACTTATACACATATTGATACTTGGATTAATCATTTTGTTCATGATATATCATTTAAGGTTGTCCAAAGTAAAGATCGAAGTGGGCATGAAGAGGAAGAAATCAAAGTCATCATTAGCATGCATGCCACACTTAAGATGAGAGAACATAAAGAGAAGGATGATCCAAGAAAGGCTTAAAAAATTTAAAGACATTCATACAAACTTAGACGCATCTTGGAAGCCTTAGACTTGAGAGGTATCATATCATTAGACTAGAAGTATTTATGTTAAACTCATTGATTTAGATATGCAATATTGATCCAAGTTATTTTAAATCAAAATATGCATTTTAGCTCTTAAGAAAAAGAGTGAGATATACTTTTCTTTAATCACATTTTTCATCCTTAATCACATATTGTTGGAAATTATGCCCTAGGGCCAATCATTGTACTATGCATATTGTTATTTAATAAATTTCTCTTTTGTTATCATAATAATTGCGTGTTTGATATGATAACTGTACCCTTGGACAAACTATAGTAATTATCCTAAATGTCCTTGGTCGGTTATCTTTGAGGGATCATAGATGAAACAAGACTAGCATAACTTTGATTAATTATAGAGATACAAATTGAAGTCATAGGCATTTGAAAGTACAAGGTACTGGACTGACCTGCTATGAGAAAGCTGCATGATACAAGTCATAAGCTTATCTTATATGTAACTATATCACTAAACTCTTTGACTTAAGATCATCATAGATTCCTACATGATGAATACTAAACTTTGATCTAGTCAAAAGTCACCTTTAACCGGGTGATCATAAAGGCTATGATTGAGTTTAGTGATATTCATATAAAAGAATATGAGTGGTTAAGATGGAATTTATCCCTCACATTAAGTGAGAGATATTACTGGGTCCTTCGATGAGTAAGAGTGAGAAAATGTATAACCACACTACAATGGAAAGGGTTTTTTTTTCATTGCTATTGTCACTCTACTCAAAGATCGAGAAAGTAATAGTTAGGTAATGGAGAATGACAATTCCATGTCTCGTACTTGACCGAAATATCACGTGACAAAAGGGATGTGATATGGTTGCATGATAAGTTATATTGGATCATCGATCCCCATATAAATTGGGTAGTTGCAATGTCTTGCTAAAGGCCACTTGTGACATAGGGGCTAATAGTGTAATCAGCCTATTGCTAATTTCATATGGGCCTATAAGGTCGCACACAATAATAGCCTAACTCGAGCTATAATGTCTAAGTTCTTTGAATCTGGAATATGTCTAGATTCAATGAATATAATATAGGATGAATGAATTATATATATATATATATATTTGAATATTTATTTGATAAATAAATATATATATATATATATATATGAAATATAAAATTTAAAATATAATTATATATATATGCATATATATGTGTGTGTGTGTGATATATGTATATGATATATAAAATTAAATATATATAATATAATATATATATATATTTTCAGAATATATATATATATGTGTGTATATATATATTCATATATATATATATATATAATATAATATGTATATGTGATATATGTTATGTTATGTTATATCATGTTAGTTACTAAATTTAATCTGTATGATAGAATAAATTTAATAACTAACATGATAAAAGAGAATATTATGTCAGTTTTATGATTTGAATTTATAAGATAGATTTAAATTAGATATAATATTATGGATTAAATTTATGAGATAAATTTAATTAAATTTTCATGAGCTTTTAAGTAAAAGACAAAAACTCTTATCTATATACTATATATAAATAGGAACATCCTTATGAAGGAATAGAGTTAGAAAAGTTTTGATGGCAAAAACACTCTAAAAACCACGAAATACCTTATAGAAAGGAAAATTAACGTTCAAAGAAGAACGGATGCTAAGAGCGCTAATACGTTGTTTGAGTTAGAGAGCTATTCGTATATATACCAATAGAGGGAGCAGATCTATGTTGTCAGCTCCTGAGATCCAAACGTGCGCAACTTTAAAGCATTAAAAGGTAACTCTTCTATTCACCTTGATTTAAATGAGTTCGTTCGATCTATATCAGGATAGGGACTTTAAAATTTTAATCTTCTACTGTGCCTCCCTATTTAACACATATATCTCATAAAGTTTGGAATTTTTTGATTACTAACTTCATAAAATTTTTAAAGTTGTTCTATTTACTCAAGATGGAGTTAAGTTGAAAAATTCATGAACACTTGAAGTCTAAGCTTTGAAATGTGAATTGTGTAGAAAATTTAATTTGACTTTTGGTCATATTTTTAGTCATATCTCTCACTAAATAAATTATTTTAATGTGAAACATATCTTATTTAAAAATAGACTCCAACAGCTTTACAATGATAGTTTATTTATTCAAAATAGAGTTTTATTGAGAAAGGCGAATTTTAGAATTTGACTTTTGAGATATTGATTATTTACAACATTTAGAGTTGACCTTCATTCACTCTTTGGATAATATCTCAAAAGTTATATTGAATTTAAGTGTAAAACTTATTTCATTGAAAACTAGACTTCAAGATTTTTCCAACAATATCTAATTTATTAGATTTGAAGTCGTATTGAGTGAATTAAAGCCTTATGAAATTCTATGCTATGGCACCCTCCAAATCACGCATGAATGAAAGAGGTACACACATGTGAAATGTCCTTAAAAAGCTTTATTGTCCAAATCACACATGAATCACTTTCCATACATGCATGAAACGTAACCTAGAAGCCTTATTTTTCACTGAATAGCTTCTGTGGTTCAAATCATGTGTGAATCACTTCCCATACATGTTAGGATAGGCTGGCACCTAAAAGTAGGGGTGAATTAGGTGACACTTAAAATTTTTGAAAATTTGAAAAGAGTGAAGAGCTAAAAAGTAAAGGAAGAAGATGAGATACTTAAGATTTATACGGGTTCAATCACAAACTTTGCCTACATCTAGTCCTCAAGATCACACTTGAGATTTTTAACTATATTCACAAGCTTCAATGGGTGCTTACCACCACAGTATAACTCTCAAGATAAACCTTATCTTGATTCACTTAACACACCTTGCTCCAATTCAGTAAGTTGTTACAACATTTGAAAAGTCCTTTTCAAGATTTTTGATATGATAACAAAAGCTTTTTATATAAAACTTTCTTAAAGAGTATATGAGAATACAAATGAAAGCTTATAAATCCTTGAGAGCTTTTCACAATTTTTTTTCAAGAATAATGAATAATGAATAATGCAATCAGTAAAAATCACAATTTGAAAGCTCTTTAAATGCAAGAATGATAATTTATTCACTCAAGGATTATTCGTCTCTGTTTTAGTTCAAAATGAATCACTTTTATAGTTTTTAAAAGTTGACAAACTATTGGAATAATGATTTTATTTGTTGGTGTATGTTCTTATGAGTGACTGGTATAATCACATGTAATTTTATACTGAGGAAGTTTCTCAAAACTAAATATGACAGATCACACGTGAACGTCTTGTCTTCCCATTTGTAGTTTTAACACTTCTGAAGAACTATTTAGTTCTGTGTGCTTAATTATGCATAGTACTTCATTACTTTCTCGCTTGGTTTAACCATTTAATTCTATGTGCTTAATCATGCATGATACCTTATTACTCTCTCGTGTGGTTTTGTACTTATAAATATACTAATATAATAAAGTGCTAAAACTTGTGAGTGCACCACTTGGTTTCACATGTGGTTTTGCACATAATGAACTATCATCAGTTTTATATGGCAAATCGCACATGGAACCCTTACTCTCTCATGCATGAAATGGCTAGTAGAATGCCAAAGCCATTCAATATGATCAAAACTCATGTGAAACCAGAAACATATCATGGGTGAAATTGCAAGCACTAATGCATGAACTTATCTAATGCATATTCACGCATGGAATAAAGCACAACTCAAACAAGATTTTGCATGATCAAGAGATATGAATTTATAGATCAATAATCATACATGTGAACAATTTTAACTTGACTTGAGAGGATTTAAGACTTAAAAAAACAAAGTATGATTGTCTAATAAGTGATAAATCACACATGGCTACCATCAGTTTCACACGTGATTTTGTACTTAATCACAATACAATGAAGCACAGGTGCTAAAACTTGCAGAACTCTAAAGCCTTTCACACATGGTTTTGCATACAGAGACAAAGTATAAAGCAACATACAACATAAGTGCTTAATCATGTGTGAAGTACTTCTTTACATTCGCAGGATTTAGCTGTCAATATACCTAACATGTAAAAACTGATGAGTGACCTACAAAATCACGCATGATTCTGCCTCTTTATTATGTAAACCTTTTCTATGAAAAACCATATGTAAGAGGGACAATGTTTGTAAGCTTTAACATACTTAGATGAGTCTTAATATATATAAAAAAGACATATGATGCATTCATTTAGTGATTAAGTTCTATAAGTTTTCACATTGAATCTAAAAGAATTTAAATTACTTATCCTAAACTTCTTCATTTTCTCTTAATTCTTTATGCTCTTAAGGTTTTGTTTTCGTCCATAATTATTTATATCTGTACTCATAACAAATACCTCTTCTCTTGATTTTGTAATTATCAAAACACATGATCCAACAATACACGTGTGAAACGTCATCCAGAAGCCTTATTTTGACTCAATGACTTCTATGGTCCAAATCAAGCTTAAATCACTTCTTATGCACGCATGATTTATTACTTGTGTAATATCACATGATGTTTCAAGCGTCATTGGTCATGTTTCAAGTGAGATATGTCACCTGTGCATGTGAAATTGATTTCACGAGTGAATGAGTTTTCTTCCATGTGTAATTAGTCACTAACGGCTATAATCACTATGAAATAACTATAAACAGTTATAAGATGTCACTAATACCCATTTCACTCCATAGGCCATAAGTATAATACTCCAAACTTATCTTAACAAGTAATTAACCTAAAAAATCATCAAACTATGAAATTCATGTTCATATTACTCTTATTATATGAAAATCATTATTTTTGAACCAATATCATTTATATCTTCATCATTTGAGTATTAGAACTTTATTGTACTCATCATTGCTCTTAAAGAGAGTTTAAACTAAGTGATTTACATATTCTAAATCATTGTAAAGGTGAGGAAGAGATTTCCACTATAATCAAGAGAGGTTATTCTCTTAGGAAAAGAAGTTTACAAGTAAAGTGAGTTACTGTAAAGGCTCATAAGTGCCTGAACTAAACTTGTGATTGTACTAAGATGGAAAGCACCCACTTAAGCTTATAGAAATCTCAAGTGATTACTTGAGGACTGGATATAGAGCTAAACTAAGATAAATCGTAGTTTGCACTCCCTCCTCCCTTAACTCTATATTTCTAGCAACCTTAGTTAATGTTATGTTTTAGTATATAAAATTGAATTTGATATATTTACATGCTCTTACTTAAACTTTCATATAGAAATTAATTTTACACATATTAAGCTTGTGAAAATTACTTTAACAATCTTGCAATTAGAGTTAAGAAATTGAATTTACTCAAACTCTCTCTCACACATAGTTTTGCTGAAAAAGGTTTCTAAAGAACTGAAAATTTCTTAAATACCCAATTCACCCCCCTCTTTAGTGTGTTTCCATATATAATAGATTAGTTGATCACCATTATTATTTTGATTTTTTATTGCTTGCAATCACAAAATTAATTTGCATTGTATCTATATATATTTTGGACAGCACAAAGTACGCTCAAGGCCAATGAAATGAAGAGATGAGATCATACAATTCAAATATGTCATGATTAAAATAAAGCATGAAGTAAGCAAAGATCCTCCACACAATTAAAATTAAAAAAAATTCCAACTATTATGGGGAAAAAAAAGTTAGATAAATTTATTAAAACTTGATCCAAGCCAAACCAAAAAACCAATTGGCTCAATTCGGTCTGGTTTTTGCACAAAACCAAACTGAGCCAATGAATACCCCTATTATAAATAGCAGCCTTGACAACATTGGAGGGGAAAAATCAAGAGAAAGACCTGGGAAAGGTATCGAAAAAAAGGAGACTATAGTAAGATTTATTTTTTTAAATTTCCATATCTTTTATTCATAATATGAATATTATGCTTATGTTTGATATATTATTATAGTTTCAATTAAAATCCTCTTACTAATTCTTTCGATGCTTGCATATGTATTCCATTCACACAATCACACACTCATTAGAATAACATATAGTTTGTTTTCTTCTTATGGGTGCGTAACTAGTCAAAAAGACATGAGAGGAAAGGGTAATTACCCACACCCACACCCACACCCACACCCACATACGTGTTATAGTTGAGTGATAACTTATGTTTCCTATATGATATTTATAAGAATGCTGTTTTAGAAGAATATGCATATTTAGTTTAATAATTAATATTTTTTTATTTCCATAATTGTTAGTCATTTATATACACGGTTATTTAATGCTCCAGTAATAATGTCTATTTACTGTTTCACATATCATGCATTGTCTTCCTAAATTTATTTATATAAGTTGCTCATTTAGATTAATATTTGTTTCTTTCTAGAATTGTTAGTTACACACACACACACAATTATTTAATGTTTCAATAATAATTGTTTACTTACTAATTCACATATCATTTATTGTCTAATTTGTCTTCTTAAATTTATTTATAGTAGTTACTCATTTGAATTAATTATTAATATTTATTTATTTCTATAATTGTTATATATATATATATATATCTGTGTGTGTGTACATTGTTATTTAATATTTTATTTTTAGTAATAATTGTTTAATTATTGTATCAATATTTATGTCTAGTATTATTTCTATTACGGTTATGATTATTATTGATGTATAAACATATAATTATTATGATATAATCACACATATTTTTTTTCAAGGGAATTCCTTTTACGCAAGAAGATCTAGGATAACCTAATAGAATTCCTATTTGGGAAGAAGATTTAGGAAAAGAAATCATTTTGTGGATCCACTTTGGTGGACGCCTTAATATAGTTTCATAGGATAAAATATATCTAATATATTAATGTTTACTTCCATTTATAGTTATTATTAGTGCTGCTTGTTAATGTAATTAATTATTCAAGTTATAGTTTGTTTTGCACTCAATTGTTTAATGTTGAAATTGCTATATAAATAAAATTCTATCCTTGACGTAGCTAGATCATTATTAGTTTGCAATATGATACCTTACTAGAAATTTTAATAAAAATTCTCATTCATTTATTTTCATAATGTGTACAGATGCTGACAGAGAAAATAGTTACTGAGATTGGCTAGATAGGGATCATTGTGCCAGACTATATAGACTAGCTTAGGAGATAATTAACACTTGCAACTACTTTGAGACTGGTTGGGACCCACTTCCATCATCTACTCTCATATAGATAGTTCCACAATCACCATCACCATTACCACATTCCTCACTTTTTCCACTACTATTGGTACCCTCATTACACTAACATTGACTACCCTATCACCAGTTTTGTTATAACATCTTGAATTTCAATCTTTAGTTTACCAATGAGTTAATCAAGTTTAATAAAGTAAGATAATGTAGAAAATAGTTAAAGAGGGCTAAAAATAATGTGGTGTGTGGTTACAGAAAGCTAATGGTTGTTTTAGGTTGTGATTTCAGCATTAGAATTTGGTCTAGAGTGAAATTGGGCTACCCATACATGAAAAAGTGAGAAAACCAAAGAGAAATAGCTCTGTTTCATATGCCATGGCTCATGCATGGTATGCCATGGTGTGTGATCCACCAAAAATCGAGATAGCCTTCTTTGTACCATATGCCACGATGTGTGTACAAGCACTGCAACACACAGTACACTTTCTATAAAAAAAACAAAGATGTGAAACAAAGAAAAATCAAAAGAGAAAGAAAAGGGAGCATAAGAAGAATCAATGAACTCTACTAAGGTTTTTTATTTAGAGGAAGCTCAGAGCATTTTAAAGCCATTAAATGCCAAGGGTAAGTCTTCTAGCTTGTTCTTCTTCCTTTTCAACCCATTTTCTTGAAGCTTTTGGTTAGGGTTTGATAATGTGGTTTGATTTTCAGTCCATATAAGTAATGGGTCTAAATTTATTGACTCAAATAGAGTTAATGAGAGTTGTTTTGAGTATTTAAATCCAGAAATTATGGGTTTAGACATTAATGGTGGTTAGGAGCCATGAATGTCTAAAAATGAGTGATAAATGTAGAGTTATAAGGGTTGTTGTGATATTAATAACCCTATATAAGCTTGATAATTGCTAGGTAGGAGTTATAAGCTATTAAACCCAATGAGTAAGCCTAAATGTGAGAAGTAAAGGCACTAGGTATTTGAGAAATGAAAATGTGAGAGTTGGAGATGTGATTTAGATGATGTTAAGTAAATTTGGATTTGATTAATTATAGATTAATCAATCAGCTACCATATTTGGCTTGGAAAGCAAGCTTAAAGCATATATTGAAGGGTAAATATTTGACCCCTCAAAGGTTTGAGAAAATTGGGGAAACCTTATTTTGGGATAGTTGTTTGTTAATTGAGTTTTAATGTGAAAATGAGTTTATTTACATGATTGAATTTGTTATTGTGAAAGCATGTTATAAACCATATGTTAGTATATTAATCTTGATTTTACATAAATTTGGAGTTAAATTTTAAATAAATTTTCAAACTATGAATGTGTATTGAAATGAGAAGTTTATGATGGGTGATGTGATGTTAATGTGCTTATGTTAACATATGAGTATTATATGTTGGCTAAACGAAAATTTAAAATGTGTTAGGAAGTTTAGAATTAAAAAGGAGAATGATTGGGAATATGATATTGATGCTTACTTGGGTAGCATAATACTGTAAGCCTAATGTGTTGATGTTTAGTAAATTAAATTGTGAAATGAATAAGCATCGTACATTGCATGATCATTTGGCAGGAATTCACTTAGGGAGAAGAGTAAATAAAATTTATATGGTATTTATGATTGCTTTCTAGTGCATGAAGGCTAAGCCTTATCCCACCATTTATATAGTATTTATGATTGCCTTCTGGCGTACGCCAATTTCATATACAACCTTTGATCAGAGTGATTCAAGCACCCACACGTAGCTTATCTCATAAGCTGACTAATAAGATAAGTTTGGATACGATTTAATAGTCTAATCAAAATTTAGACACCTGGGCGGAAAAAATCACTTTTTACAAAAACATTTCACGCATCCAATCGCTCAAATTGATCTCGTTGTCTCATTAGACCATTCTAGGCCTTGAACCAAGTCCAAAAGGACCTATTACACTTGATTGACCACAATATATCATACATATGCACATATATCAAAATTCAACTGTTCAATAGCCCATTTCTACTTTTCACTACTAATCACAATTTAGCATAACTTGGCCTACTTAGCCATTTTTTACCACAAAAATTACCTCATTAGATATATTTTCACATTCACCACATGGTCACCACTAAATCATAGCCCATGCCATTCATTTCACCACATATTTCTACAGATGGGCTAAGATTTACTAAAATTCACATTATTCAACACTTTAAACATTTAAAACATGTATGATAATCCCTATGGAAACTTATTTACATAATTTTCACTAAAGATTTAGTTCATTACATAAAGTCAGAGGTTTTTATGACAATGGCACCACTATGCCAGTCCAGACTCTTTTCTCATGCCTTGATCACTCGTCTGTCTTGAAAAAATGTAACCATAAGGGTGAGATAAAAATCTCAGTAACAGAATAACTCACTATTGTCAACTATCATATGCAACTATATGAAAGTGTAACATAATTTACCATTAAACATAACATATCCATATGTTTGATTCCAATCACAATCATATATTTCAATTTGCCTCTTATTACCACTATAATCACCGTCTTTCACCACTTTCTCGTATATAGCATGATCACTACTGACTAAATCTCCAAATTACCCTAACTTAAAACTATAGGCTTGTCTTAGATTAATATACACTCTCATTGGCCTTGAGCTTACCTTTAGTGGTAGAATTACTTGGCTAAAGGTGTTATATCTCACTTTTAAACTATGGTTTCCCCTAATACACATAATGGGGTGTCATTGACTCTAATACTATATCACACAAATACTAAAGAGTCCAAATCTCTAAGACCGCACCTCAATAGGTACTAAGGAGATAATCTCCAACATTGCACCTCAAAATGTACTAAGGAGATACAATTCTCTAATACCACACCCCGTCGGGCGTTAAGGAAAATATGCCATATAGTTTTATCACTACACTCCACGTGGCTGAACTCCCACCCTATGATCATACTTTTCGAACCAGATATAGGCTCTAAATCACCACCATACATGTTTTCTAATACATAGCATATATATACACAACATAGGAAATCACATCTTTTCAACTCTTCGATTGGATCAAAAGCCATTTCATGCAATATTCACAAAATACCATAAATTATTCTTAGTTTAAAACCATTTCAAACACTAAATAGCATACTTACACACAATTACAATAAATAGTCAAACAGAAAAAGTTATTCAGTTACCTCAACCTTTCTATCACAAGAAAGGTTACCTATGAATTTCAATTGCCACTATAGCTCTTTATAAGGTTCCTTTCTCAACTTACATGCACAATATGCTAATCTACACACAATTAGCACAATTTAGTCAATTGGTCTAAATTGACCAAAACAACAAAACTATTGCTTAAAACTACATTTAGCTATCTATTCTTTTTCATTTATCCATCCTAGGTCCATTACTACTCGATTACCACTTTTCATCATCTCAACTGGTCTCATTTCACTTAAACATAATTTTCACCCCATTATCCTCTTGATTTAGGGCCAAATTGAGTTTACAGGTTCAAAGCTCTATTGTTTAGCTCTAAACTAGTCATAAAGCTCTAATTTAACCCCTAAGAACCTTTTCATTACTATTGGGTAAGAACTTAAATTTTCCCGATTCAATTTTCCTAAAACTCATTTTCAAAGAAATTTAGGTAGAATAGAAGGTAAGGGTTATATGTAGCTTACTCGATAAGTTACTAATCAGAAGTGTCTTCCAATGATTTGAAATGGCTTTCCCTAGTAGATTCTTTTCTCTTTTCTTCTCCTTCTCATGTTTTTTCAATTTTTCTTTATGAAATTCACCCCAATTTCATGACTTAAGGGATCATTTTTTAGTCCATATGCCACGACGCACACAGCACTAGCCATAGCATGTGGCATAGTGAGAAAAATTCTCACCAACTACATATGCTTCAACCCAAAACATGGTTCTTCCATCCTTATTTATTCATTCAACATCCAAAAGATACAAATCAACAACTAATCATCCAAATCTCTAATCCTCTTCTAATTATCACTTTACCCTTAATTAATAATTGATTATAGGATTAGAAAATTAGGAGGTTACAAATATTATGATCCTTGATCATGTCACACCTCACAATTGATGATCTTAAGATGTAAAACAGGATAAATAGAGTAAGTTCAAGAATGAACTACTACTTCTTTTAAACTCTCCCTTAGAGTAGATATATAATCAATGAAGCTCTCTATCAATAAATGATACACAGAAGATAGGTAAACTTTGATACTCAAATAAATGCAGAATATTCTTGTTGTTCTTATTATGCCTCTTCTTTCTCAGGTTTCATAAATGAGTATTTATAGTTGAGAATCATAAATGATCCGTTATACTCATAAATTTTTCTGTTAGAGGTTGTTTGTGATCTATTTCCTTCTAGCTTTAAGTTTCCTTAAATATTCGAGCTTCTCTGAGGTTCTCTGGTGGATTAGCCAATGAAATAGTACTTTATGGACAGACTTCCTCTTTTATACAGTAATGGCTAAAAACATTAAATGCTTTTGACAAATGTGGTTAAAGCTTATACATTTTGGTATAACGAAAAGCAAGCTCGATGATCAAAAACAAACATGAGCAACCAAAAAAATTTAAAGAAATAATTGTATTTAAATATCATTTGGTAAAGATATAAAGTGAACACAATTGATCTTGGATAGAAAGAAGAATTAAAAAATGAGTTCTGATAACCTTCAGAAGAGATATGAAAAATAGAGCACAAAGATTCATAGTAGTATCGATGTTACTATGATTTAGCACTAGTGTTACAGTGATGATCAGACACAGAAGGAAGGTCATAGCACAAGTGTTGTACTTGTACTAGTGTAACTAAATTCATAAAAGATGATGATTTTTGATATTTTTAGAAGAATTAGAATATTTTTGAAAAGATTATTTAGCACCGATATTAAAAGGAAATAACACCGAAGTAACTTATCAATTAAATCTCTTCATAGGATAAAAGAAAGGACAGTATTGGTGTTAAAGTATTAGCATAGGTGTTGCACAAACTTAAATAAAACTTAGTACAGGTGCTATACAAGTAACACAAGTGTGATATAACTCAACCAAGAATAAATGAAGAATAAATAAGACTGATGTTAAAAAGATAGTACCAATATAAGGAAAAAGGTTCGAATAAGAGAAACTCAATTGTACAAGTTTTAAAAGGATAATATCGGTGTTAGAAAGCGTAGGACTAGTGTTATATGAAACATGAATCAATAGAGCATTAAAGATAACAAAGGTAATACCGGTGTTAAGGTTTCTAGTACCGATGTTATCAATGCTTAGAAATATTTTTGAACAAAACAACTTCAAGCACCCAGATTATAGTTAAGTCAAATACTTAACTATCAAGATGGCATACCTTATATTACATATAAGCTCTTACTTAGTCAGATTTAATGTAAAACTAATTAACTTAGTTTTAGTTAAGAAAGCCTAAAATAAACAAAATTTCTCTTTATTTTGTTAAAGTTTGAGTTGCCAACTAAGATGTATAAGTGAATGTATATATGAATTGTGTTGTGAAAACTTGCTTGTATATATATATGATGTTGCATCTTTCCAAGGGTGCCTAATAATGGGTACATAGGTAGGTCTAGATGCTAATCAAGCAAGTGTATGTTGTTATGTAACTTGTTTCACTTGTATATATGTGTTGAATGTGAAATTGATTTTGAATTTTGTGTAGGTAAGGCAGAGCCCCATTTTGATAAGTTGAGTGTAATTGTGATTTCTAATCATATGGTAAGGTGGAGCTTCATATGTAAGAGTTAAAGGGTTGAAAGTGGGACAAGTCTATTGGTATATGTGTTATATATGATGTGCCTCATATAAATCCACAAGTATATGATGTGGCATTGAGAAGTCAATTTGAGTAAATGATCTATTATATGTGGTATGAAGTATTAATCAGGTATATATGGTCTTTTTAGACTAGGTTTAAGGTCTAAAGTGGTCTAATGGGACAAGAAATAAGAATTGAGCACTTATGGTGCAAGTTTTAAAAGAAAAAGTGACTTTTTGCACCTGAGTATCTAATTCTAGATCAGACTATTAGATCTAGTCAAAACTTATTCCATTAGCTACTATATGTTGTAAGCTTCATGTGGGTACTTGAATCACTCCAATCGGATGTCAAGTGTGTAAATGGTGTATGGCAAAAGTTCACTCATTGAACTGCCATATGATAGCAAATTTTGCTTTCATATGCGCCGTAATGCATGGTGTGCCATGCCGTGGCACATAACACAGACAAAGGTAAGGGATGTGGCTCTATACCACATACCGCAGTGCATGGTGGTACAAGCTGTGGTGCATGGCACGTTTTATAGAAAAGGATTTGTGCCTTTTTGAGTCTTGAATTTTATATTTGTGCTTCCGTTGCCCCTCTCATTTGAATATATTATTTAAGAAGTCAGGATCCCATAATTTGAAAACAAATAAAGGGCTATTACTTTAATAATATGTGTTTGATCTTTACTGATTGTGTAATTAGGAATGATAAAATTCGGATTGAGTTGAGACTTTACAAATAGCATTGTTGATCTCGTGACCAATAGAGACAGAGAAGGCATTGGTTAATCTCCCTAATGTTGCTTTTTCATGTCTTTTCCTTTAGGCTTATGACTCTCATGTTTTGTAATGTTGAACCTTCTCTTTAGTTAATCGAATCTATTTTCCTGTTGGTAAAAAAAATTCTAATTCATAGGTAATTGGACATAATGAAAGCGAGTAAATATATAAAAGTGCATTACATGAGAAATTAGGACAAAAAGCTCATTTTTCCCAAAATAGTACCTATGCTGTGACAAGTGACACATACACTGTCACGTGTTGTATAGAAAGGGAAATTCTTGCCTCTATACCATGTGTTGTGGCATGTGATTCATACTCACTTATGATAGAAAAAGTTATCATGACAGCTTTTCTAATCCAAATTTGGACATATGCCATTTTCACATATGATGTCCGATTGAAGTTATTTAAGTGCCCACACATTACTTATTTGATAATCTAGCTAATGACAAATTTTTGCTCCAATCTATTATTTCATTTATGCAAATTGAATACCCAGATGCAAAATGACCATTTTATGTCATTTCATCCCATCCAAGCATCTTAAACCACAACCTTATGCCATTAGCCACAACTAGGACCTCAACTACATCTAATAGACCAATATACACTTGATAAAACAATTATATCCACAATCATGTATTCACACATCAATTTGGCTTTCTAAATTCCCTTGTTCACATCAAAATAAGGCTACATGTATATTTACACAAGATTCATTCTCTGGCCAAATCTTACATATCATATTATCTCAAAAACATATAACTTTGTATTTGTACTAGTATCTCAACCCTCCTATTACATTAATCACATTCCCATATTGCAGGGATAAGATACACATATTATATAATCAAGCGAAACTAAAAATTTTTAAACATGTAATTTATATACATCCATTACACATAACAAAATAGAGCTATAGAATAGCAATCTCACTACTCCTAGCCTGGATGTTTTTCTTTGCTCCTATCAATGTTTAAACCTATAAAATGGTAACCACAGGTAAAACAGTATCTTAATAACTAAAATAATTCACACCTATCTATTAATAAGTAAAACCACAAGCATATACAACATTTAAAATTCACATGCCATTATACATATACGTATATAGTCAATACTACAAGCATAATAATACTATCCATTTGAACCTTTGTATCTATCTCTGGCTGAAGCTATAGGCTACCCATTGGACTAATTCTATATAAATTGGTTTGCTGACCTTTCATAAGAAAACTACCTAGCTTAAGATGTTTTATCTCACTTCTGGACTACAGATTCCCCCTCTTATAAAAATTGAGGTGCTGTACACTACCATATCGCACCCTTTCAAGTATAAGGAACTCATAATCATGTTATGACTACTCAAATATTTGATGATAACAGTCCATCACATGTCATTGTATCGAATGTCTCATGTTGCTAACCCAACCATATAGATTTCACATATTACTCTACCTAGGGTGAAGTCACAACCTTACTATCGTGATCATAACTTTTCACTCATGCAATTGATACAATCACCTTGGCATTTCTATAATATATATATATATATAACTTTAATTATATATACACTTAATATATATGCACATACTATTTTCTCAAAAACCTTCTCTATTCCATTTTACAAATTCCATATCATGAAAAGCACATGTTATTATATCTAATTTACACATACTTGTAAATAGTTAAACAAACTAATAAATAGAGTGAATTATCTGGTTATATCAACCCTACTATTTTTAAAAGAGTTAACTATGGTACTTCTCATTCTATTCACTTTAAACCACTCAATTATCACTTAAGCCATATCAATCTACCTAGATTAAATACTACATGTTAATTTCAAATTGAACACAAGTACTTATTTGTATAATTAAACTAACTTAAGCTTCTAATCTCTTTCATTAAGCAACTTTAAATCCTAATCACCTCCTACAAACTCTCTACAAGTTCTACTAACTCCTTATTATCAAATAGGATCTTCACATTTTAAAAGCCTCTTAATTAAGGCTAAAATTGAGCCAAAGCCTTAAAATCCAACCGATAAGGATTGTTGCTTGCTCTTAAAATTAAACTAAAGCTAACCTTACTACAATATAGGGCCAACCCTAGGTCATCTCCCAATGAATTATTTTAAGTCTAATTTAAAGTTATCTAGTGGAATAAATCACTCAAAATTTAAAGTTGATTAACTAATTGCTAACCTAATTATCTAGTAAATTAAACTAGAAAACTAAACCTAATTATGAAAGAAGTGGCTTCATAATTTAAATAGGAACCCTAAGGTGTTGCTAATGAAAGATTCTTAGCCTTTTAATTAATTACGGTAGCTCAGTTAACTCTCCTTTCTTTGCTAAAAAATGTATTTACTTAAGACAACTATCTCAAGTATCCTAACTTCACTAATTCAATTCCCTAAGTGCCATTACAAGCCCCTAGATAACTTTACTAGCTTAGTTCTAAAATTAACCAAGTGTTTTGTTAAAATTCATTCTCAAATGCCACTGCTTAAAGCTGTCCCTAAGCTCAAAACTATAAAAACTCAAGCAACTAATCAAGTATTCACCACACAATTACATGCTAGGCTAATACAAGCCATTCTCCAAGTCAAATCACATATTACCATGTAAAAACACTAAGAGGCCAAAAATCCAGCAGTATCATGAGCATGAAATTCAACTAAACAATCTTGTTTCAGTATTAAAAATTACAAACAACTATAAAACTAAAGTCAAATTGAACCGCAATCAACAATAGTCATAGTATTTTAATGAAATTAAAACAAGATGAAGAAATAGTTAAGTTTAGCCAAGTAAAGACTTCAAGACTCCTCTTCCATCATGTAACACTTGCCCTGAGTGTTATCCAAAAATCACACAATTTAAATAAATTAAGTGTGGTTAAGGAGTTGATCCTAAAACTAACTTAAGAAACAAATCATTTAAATCACTAAATATATACACCATCACAAAATAAACATTTAAAACCTTTATAAAAATTTATAGGTTTTACTTATAGTGTACGGAAGCAAGCTAGGTGAAAGCGGGGTAAAAAGATGCTATCATGACAGCATTAAATTATTGTCATGATAGCCCTCCCAGGCTAACTTCCGGGAGGAGCCATTCTGACGTCTAGTCTCTGATCAAAGTAATTTTAAAGCTTACACATCTTCTTAATGATTTCTAATAGTGCACTAAATTTTAAAAAGATCTAACTGTCGAATTAAAAATTGAACACGTTATAAATTTGTCATTTTTGCTGTCATGACAGCACATTCAACCTAACTCCCGAAGTGCACCATTTCTTCACCCGACCTCCAATCAGAGCGACTCCAAAGCTCACACATCACATTCAAAGGATATTACAAATGTACCAAATTTCAAAAAGATCCAATGGTTGGATTAGAATTTGGATACTCTATAAGATTAGATAAAGTTGCTGTCATGACAGCACTTCTAGACTAACTTCTAGAGTGCAAATTTTATCATCTGACCTTCGATCGGAGTGATTCTAGAGCTTACATGTCACTTTTAAATATTACTATTAGCATACCAAATTTTAAAAAGATTCAACAGACGGATTGAAATTCGTACATGTTGCAAATTTAGCTATTTTCTGTCATGACAGCATTAAATAGCTGTCATGACAGCATCTCCGGACCAACTTTCAGAGTGCACTGTTTCTCCGTATGATGTCCGATCAAGATGATTCCAAAGCCCACATGAAGATTATAAAAATTTTTACTTGTGAGCCAAATCTTAAAAAAATTCAATGGTCAAATTGAAATTTAGACACCTGGATGCAAAAATGTAGCTTTTTAGTAAAAATCATTTTCAAAATTGTCCAAATCTCATTCTAATGGTCACAAACCTATGGTAACACTTTGGACACATCAAATAGGACTAGGAGTATCTGATAGAATGTTTAAATAATGAAAAAAACCTCTTATATTAAAATTTGACCACCTGGGTGCCATTTTCCAAAATTTACAAATAATACAAGAGTGGCCAAAAACTATAAATATGAATACATGCTAAATATTTTCAATTGGCTCAGAGATCTTCGTGGGGCCCACACACCTACTCTCTTTATCCAAGGTATATGTTTGCCCTTAGCATACAATTCGCAATGCAACTACTTTGCAATTGTGTGTAGAATCACATATATTCAAATATATACACCAAAATAAATATTTGCTTATAGTGAAAACTTGGTCTATCAAATGAATCTATCAAAACCACATACCATAACCAAGTTTTCTAAACACAAGTCTACAAGCGGCAAAAATTCATACACAAGTATACAATCCACACATATGCACATATATGTATTGTCACATCCTACTGGCACCATAACCTAAATACATTACAATATACTTACTTAAAAGAAAGGGGTTGTAGATTTTTACAATCCATAAACAAACCCCTAACTTAGCTCTTTTTTCTTACCCACTACTGGATCCTTTACTTAGACCTGTAAATATTGTAAAGAAAAGGGTGAGACAACCACAGTCTGAATAATAGAGAAATTAATATTCTTTATTATAAGGAAAGCCATAATCAAATAAATAAATAGTAGATTCAAAATAACATAATTAACTAATTAAAATGTTTGAATATATAAGATAGGCCGATATGACCTTTCTTGACCAACAAAATGCCCCTTGGTACTCTTTAGCTTGTAGGTAAACCTTACACCCACTGTACCTCTACAGGCACAAAATATAAACCAAGGCATGATCTGATCCACTGAACCTCCTATGCCCCTTCGACATGAATCCTGAGCAATCAAAACTAACTCCCTTCCAAAGCCAGCCTGACTTACTCTCCATGTGAAGGCTACCTTGGGCTAGGCACTCAACCTCACACTTCATATGCTAAATTCCCTCCCCCGTTGAGAGGTGTTGAACACTCAATCCACTAACCACTTTAGTATACTGAGCCCACAATACGAAAGGCAACACTAAGTACTGACGGTGAGCTATAGAATATCATAAGACTGCATCTCCCTATTAGTGAACTCTCGCCAAGATCATATCTCCTACCTACCCTTTTCTACCTTTCCTGAGTATTGACCACTTCAACATTCAAGGTAGTATAACACTCATAATTCATCTCTTAAGCGGTTTCTTAGCCTATCTAAGGAACCAAACCTAGTTGCACTCCCTAGCTGCAACTCCTCAATTTTTTATGACCACAATACATGCTAATAATCTTATTTTCATAAATAACATCATTATTAAATAGATAGTAAACATAAAAGCATTAATATCAAAGTAATACCCCATAAACCCTTAAGAAACACATTTTATTTGCACTCAATTATGTAAAACATGTAATGCATGCTAGATAATATTATCTACTCAAAAATAGCTAAACAAAGCAATAAGAAATATAAATTCCCCTGTTACATCAACCCTTTAGTACTAAAAGGGTTTCTCTTATACAAAATAGGACCGGGCTTATTCTTTAACTTCACAATGAGTTCCACCAACTATTCCCTACAACACATAAGTGATCCACATCACTTTTCATGGCAAATAGCATAAAAGAAGACTATAACTCATACCACACAACTTGGGTCAATGAGTCATAATCTATCCCAATGGTCCATGTATTAAACCAACTATTCTCATATTACTATTTAACCACCAAAATCATTTATTAGCCACCATTAGGCAAATTGTCAAACCATACAATTTTTTATCAACCAAAAACCTTCACTTAGTGTTACCAACTTTCATAATTAGCCCTTATAATGAAAACCAAACCTTAATTTAAATCTTATTGGGCTCAAATAGTAAAATTATAACTATATTAATAAGCTTAAACCATTGAGGAGCAAAACCCAACCTCTTGGGGTTTGACTTTTGCCCTAAAACTTCATTTTTCATCTAAATGCCCACTCAAAATATTAGGACATCATATAGAAACTCAAAACAACCTTCTAAGGACCCAAGGAAACTAAAACTTACAAGAATAAAGCCTTTTGGATCAAATTTTAAAAATTTCCTCTTTTAAAAATTGATGAAAACCAAGAGGGAAGGAAGAGACTTGAAGTAGGGAGTTCACCTATTGTATAGCCGAGCTCGCAACGGCAGTAAAGCCTCCTAAATTCGAGCTCTAGCTTCCTTCTCTTTCTCCTCTCTTCTTCCTCTCTTCCATCTCATTCTCTTATTCGTTTCTTTCCTTTTGTTTTCTTATTTCCTTTTCATTTATATGTGCTATTTTCCTCTTAAAACTAATCTTAAAACATTTTAGGAAAAATTACAAGAAAGGGCCCAAATCTTTTTATTATAACATAAAAGCCTAGGTTAACTTTAGTAATTTCCCATAGTTAAAAATAAAATAAAACTAAACTTTTGCTAAGTAAAATTTGAAGTCTGGACCTCTATCAAATTATTCTTAATTTTAATTTAATTATAGATATTTCATTTTATTTGTTTTAAATAAATCTGAGTCTTAAAATTTTTAGGATGTTACACATCAACTCTTCCCTAGGATTCCATAAAGATTCTAGCTAGAAAACATCAAGAAAATCTTGCTTCTACTAAGAACACGAAGTGGCCAAGTAGGTTGCTCCATAGTCTTGATGATTTAAGCTCAAATGTTCTTCCAAGTGTTTGGGATAGGGTCGGCCTTGAGAAAGGAGAATAATGGTGGAAGAATTGAGTGGATTTGATGGAGAAATAGTAAAGAAATGGTGCTGGACGTGCACTGGAAGGTGAAGAACACAAGAAAGAAAAATGGAGAAAATGAAGAATAAGAGAGAGAAAATGTGAATGATTCAATCTCCAAATCATGGTAATCCAGGGTTTTACCCTCAAAAGATTACCAAATTGTAAAGTTTTATAAAAGCAATTTCTCAAAATTCTTTCAAAGGAATCCCAATCTCAACAAATCAAATCTCAAACATGATTTAAGAACTCCAAATCATAGTTTTGAAAACAAAGCGAAAGCTTGGAAATTAATTGGGACCCAAATAATGAGTTTTAAAGCTTAAAAACAAACTTTGTGCAAAAAGTGACTCGTGTGCCGTGGCTTACGGCATATGCGCTGCGGTGTGTCTTCTTTGTGCCAAGTATCACGGTGCATTGCACAAAATTTGATAGCATTAGTGTTGTCATTTGACGGCATGGGGAGCAAACTTTCAATGCATCCCAAATCTCCATACGACATTTGATTGAGGTGGTTTCGGTGTCTACACGGAGTTTTCTCCTATCTCTAGCTAATGGCACCAGTTTCACATTCAAACTTATTTTCTGTAAAAAGTTGGACACCAAAACCCATTTTGACCACTTTTTCACAAGATCTCACAAATGGGGCATCCCAACTCAACCACACGTGCCAATAGCTTACACCAACCATTCAACCATACTCACTGAACTCTTGTGGACTTATGCAATGCGCCACACACAATCAAAAACACTTATATCATAAAATCATCAATCAACCTCAATTTTTATAAAAGATAAAGGGGAAGGAAATGTTGCACAAAATCAACAATTTCATTCTAAATTTTTCAAAATACATATGCTTCTACTTGCACAAGTATTTTAGCCCTATCCACGAGTTCACAACTAAAACTCATTAACCCGGTGCATAAAATACACTAGTTATACAAAAAATCATGCAATAGTGCATAAAGCATGTTAAATAATCTTACTTGGCAATTACATTAACAAATACAAATGACAGTAATAAAAGAGAGGCATATAGAGGATTACTCCACAAACCCTAAGCCTTTTTATGTTTTTGCCTGACTCAGATCTGATAATTTAGGTCCTAAAAATATTAAGAATTGAGGGGTGAGTACATCCACTCAGTAACCAAGTTTCACTTAACCTATACAGTTGTATATTAATTATAAATAGATGCAATTAGGTAAATAAGCATAATTAACACATAACACTTGGTCACAGTTTATGAAACTAAAAACCATATGACTAGGCTTGCTATAAAATATTTTATCATGTTATTTAGCAAAAATATAACACAGGTTACCTATAAAGATTTATCATTTTATCATGTTATTTAGTAAAAATTCACATTTCATAAACACAATTAACATTCAACTATAAAGATTAAGTTTTCCCTAGTTACCTTAAACCTTTGAGAGGTCAAAGGTTTACTCCTCACTATACCAACTTCCCAAAGCTTCAACAAGCTCGAATGGTGTCAAAAACAAACCTCTCTACATCCATACCATAAGAATATCATCATTGTCTAACTCTTGAAGCTTTATCAACATAGAACTCCACATACTTTATCTTTATCAACTCATAATCACAATCCATTCATACCCAATGGGCTCATTAGGTTCTATTAATGCATATTATCATTAATAACACCTAAAACCATCATTAATACACTTAAACCTCTCCCAAGTACCTCATAAATATCAATTTTTTGGACAATAAATGCTCCCATGGACCAACTACTTCCAAAATCATCAATGTGGTATTCCAATATATTAAACAACTCCCATTATACTCATTTTAACCAATAGAATTGGACCCATACTCCTATGAACTGAAAATCCATCTTCCAACTCAAACTCTACTATAAATCATCATAAATAAGGGAGAGAAAGGAAGAAGAAGGCACCATAAACTTACCTTAAGCGTTTGGGACCTTTAAAATGTCAACAATGAAAGCTAATATGCATGCCCTAGTAGAGCCCAGTGTTCTCTTCTTTTTCTTCTTCTCCTTCTCTTCTGTTTTCTTGTAAAAATGCGATCTGATTTATCAAAAATTTTGCCCGTGCGCCATGGCGCATGCTGCTCTTCATCATGGCATATGGCACAGAAGAGCCCGTTGCATTTAAATTTAACTCCATGCGCTGTGGCAGACTAACCACGCGCCACGACGTATGGCATAGAAAATAATACTTCACTTTTCTTTCTCTTTCCTTGCTTGGGTGGCCCATCATCGATCCAAACCCAGTTCAAAGGCTGAAATCACAATAACTATATCAAGTTAAGCCCCTTTGGCCACACACCTTATTAATTTATTAATTACCCTCATCAGGTTAATAAACTAGGGTTAAAATTTTCTAGATGTTACAACTCTCTCCTCCTTTTAAGAATTTTGTCCCTAAAATTCAGTAAATCATGTAAATCTTACCTCATTGGAAAAGATGGGGATACTGTTGCCTCATTTTCTCCTCCATTTCCTAAGTTGCATCACCGAGAGTCATTCCCTTCTATATGACTTTCACTAAATAGATAGTTTTATTTCTTAGCTGCTTATCTTTCACATCAACTATACTTTCTAGCTCAGTCCAGTAAATTAAATTTTCTTGTATTTCCACTTCTTCTGGTTCAATAATATGAGACGAATCGGTTGGTACTTCTTGAGTTGTGAGATATGAAACACATCATGTACACCCGATAAATATGGGGGTAATGCAATCCGATACATCAAAGGCCCAATTCTCTCTAGAATCTCAAATGGACCAATATATCTGGGAGTCAACTTCTTGGCTTGAATAGACCTCTCAATGCTAGTCATAGGTGATACCTTCAAAAATACATGATCTTCGACCATAAACTCTATCAGTCTACTTCTCTTATCTGCATAACTCTTCTGCCAACTCTAGGCAGTCAACAGCTTTTGTCAAATTACCTCTATCTTCTCTACAGTCTGTTCCACCAAATCCAAACCCAAAACACTCCTCTCACTTAACTCAGTCTAGCAAAGAGGTGATCAACACTTCCGACCATACAAAGCTTCATACGAAGCCATTTGTATACTTGCATGAAAGCTATCATTATAGGCAAACTCTGCAAGTGGTAAGTGTTTATCCCAACTTCCACTAAACTCAATAGCATACGCTCATAATATATCCTCAAGAGTTTGAATCGTCCTCCTAGTCTGACTATCAATCTGGCGGTGATAGGCCATACTAAACTTCAATTTAGTACCTATAGCCTAGTGTAATGCTCTCCGAAAGTTCAATGTGAAACTCAAATCGCGATTTGACATAATCTCTTTTGTTACTGCATGCAACCGTACTATCTCTTAAACATAAACCTCAGAAAATCTCTCTAAGGTATAATCTACTCTAATGGCTAGGAATTGAGCTGACTTAGTCAATTTGTCTACAATTACCCATATAGCATCATGACTTGCCTGAGTATGTGGCAATCCTATTATGAAGTCTATAGACACACTATCCCATTTCCATATTGGGATTTCCAAAGGTTGTAACAACCCAGGTGGCTTCTGATGTTTTATCTTGACTTTCTAACATGTCAAACATCTAAAAACAAACTCAGTCATATCTCGCTTCATTTTGTGCCACCGTCGCCACTTCTTCATATCTTAGTACATCTTAGTGGCACTAGGGTGAATTGTTAGCTTACTCCTGTGAGCTTTTAATAGGATAGTCTCTCTAATTTCCTTATCATCAGCAACACACATATGGTTGTGATACAACACGAAACCATCACCACTGAAACCAAAAGCCGTCATTCAATTTTCCCCAATGTCCTCCCTAATTTCTAACAAGTACTCATCTTCTAATTGTGTTTTTCTTAGCTCTTTACAAAACTTATTTGTAATCACTGTGACATTCATATTGTATGACATGAAATCAAGAACATTTTTATGCTCATTACAGAAATCTTCTAGCATCTTGTGCTCTTGCATCATCAAGAATGCTATGTGTAGCGTCTTCCGGTTCAAAGCATCAGTTACTACATTAGCCTTGCCAGGATGGTACTTCAACTCAAAATTATAATCCTGTAAGAACTCCATCCATCTCCGCTGCCTTATATTCAACTCTTTTTAATCAACTAGATACTTGAGGCTTTTATGGTTATTATATCTCTCAAACTGCGCACCATAAAGGTAATATCTCTACATTTTAAGCGTAAACACCACTACCACAAGCTCAAGATTGTGGGTAGGATAGTTCTCCTTCTGTAGTCTTAACTGTCTCAAAGCATATGCCACAACTCTATTATATTGTATTAGAACATATCTAAGACCCTTAAGTAAAGCATCCGCATACACCGCAAATGGCTATTTCGGATTTGGAATAGTTAACACAAGTGCAGTCATCAATCTCTGCTTTAGCTCTTAGAAAGTCTCTTCACACTTTTTAGTCCATATGAAAGGTTGATCTTTCTTAGTCAATTTGGTCAAAGTAGATGTAATTTGGGAAAATCCCTAAATAAACCTTCTATAATATCCTGTTAGACCCAAGAAACTTCGAATCTCTATCACAGAAGTCAGTTTTTCCTATTGTTGTATTCATCTACCTTATGAGGATCAACTGTAACACCACTTGCTGATACTCCATAGCCTAAAAACTTCACCTCACATAACCAAAATTCACATTTGCTCAATTTCGCATATAGCTTTATCTCTTTCAAAATTTACAACGCAATCCATAGGTGCTTAGCATGTTCTTCCTCATCAACTAAATATATTAATATATAATCAATGAAGATCACTATGAACTTGTCCAAGTAGGGCCTAAAGATTTGGTTTATGTAATCAATAAACATTGTGGGTGCATTTGTTAGTCTAAAAGGTATAACAAGAAACTCACAGTGCCTGTATCTCGTTCTGAAAGTAGTCTTCTGCACATCATCCATTTTTACTCTCAACTGGTGATAGTCAAATCTCAAGTCAATCTTAGAGAATACCACTACTCCAGCCAAATGATCTAACAAATCATTGATTCGAGGTAATGGATACTTATTCTTAATTGTCACCTTATTCAGTTGCTAGTAGTTTATACACAATCTCATGCTACCATCTTTCTTCCTGATAAACAGAACTGGCAAACCCCAAAGTGAAATACTAGGTCTAATCAACCCCTTCTCTAAAACTCCTCTAGCTACTTCTTAAGCTCATTCAATTTCATTGGAGCCATCCGATATGGAGCCTTAGAGATTGGCTCAATACCAGGTACTAAGTCGATTGAGAATTCGATCTCTCTAGAGTGGCAATCCTGACACTACGTCTGTAAACACCTCAGGAAACTCATTGACAACTCACTGAGCAAAACACCATAAAGGCTTGACATCTCTCTTTCACTGATTTCTCCACTTATATAGCTGATAAGAACTTAGGAGTCTCTGAAGTAGTAACAGGTACAAGCTATGCAATCTCATCATTTGTTTTAGTCGTCGTGTACACTGTAATAAGATTGTCTTTCTATTACAATCTAATTTCACACCACTGGTAGACAACTAATCCATGTAAACAAATCAAGTTAACACTTGTAACTATTTGACCAAATTTCAACTCTATTTTTAAGTAAGCCCGACTGGTTCTCACTGAAGCAATAGCCAGTGTAGACACATTAATCATGAAAGGCATTTTAACATCATGCAAACTTAGTCTTTTTACACACTCACCAAAAACAAACAAGTGAGTGGCACTAGAATCAAACAAAGCATAAATTTATTGATTGCTTAAAGAAATCATACCTCAGATAAGATCTGGGGAAGTTTCAGTCTCTTCCCTTATTATAGCAACACACGACTAGGAATAGCAGACCTCTAATTGGGGTGAGGAGCATTCTCGGGGTAATACCGATCGATGTTCCTAACCTTGTGACACATAAAACATGTCTAGCACTCCCCAGTATGGTGTCTCCTACACTTGCTACACTGTGGGGTTCTAATTGGTCTAGCTATTATAGGAGCAGAATCCTATCTTGAAGCTTGACTTTGCCCATCCATACTCCTGGGGGTATTACTCCTCATCCAGAGTGTGAATCCCTTTGGAAGCTTCTCTTCTTACTACCACTACTGCCTAATCTAGATGGTCTAGAGTTATATCTAGCTCTCTTACCAATACCTCCAATAGGACCCATATATGTAGAAAAACGGCCCCTACTATCTCTCCTTTGGCTATCTTCAGCCTTACAACCACGTTTGGCCATTACTCTTAACTTACTACACATGTCACCGTATGAGGCAATATCGAAGGGTGCCAACTGCTGTCTATAATCAAACCATATCTTCTTAAGTAACTGCTCGGCCTTCCAGTACTTATCATCATAGTTCCTCAAATATGTTGAGTATTTAGACAACTCATTAAACTTAGCTATAAATTCTTCTTCATTCATGTTTCCTTATTGCAACAGGTAGAACTCAACCTCTTTCTCAGCTCTGAAAGAGGCAGGAAAATAGTAGGAGAAGAACCTCCTCTTGAACTCACTCCATATCAACTAAGACCTATCTGCCGATCTCACACTCTCCCACCACTACTTGGCAGCATCCTCAAGCAAGAAAGTAACAAGCAATACTCATTGCTCAGATATGCAGGTCATAACAAAAAAGATCATCTCCAAGCAATCTATCTACTTCTTAGTTGCTCTATCCTCCATGAAACCTTTAAACGATGAAGGATTCAACCTTATAAACTTCTTCAAGGCCAAATCGATAGAGCTATCTTACTCTCTTCCTCTAAGCATCACTGGTTTAAGCCTCATCGATCCACTCTCTTCATAATAATCCTCCTCTTGTTAGCCAAGTATTTCCCTCTCGCGTCTCACTTCACCACGACCACTAACTCTTTCTACAATCTTGCTTGACTCTTTTAGTCTTTTCTTTAATATCTCATCATACTCATCTATTTTCTATTCAATTCTTTCTATGATGCTTTTCAACTTGAGTAATATGTTCTTATTGCCCATTGTAGGTCTTGGTTGCACTCTAGCTTAACCCGAGCCTTATCCCATCTCAACATGCTCACTAGGGATAATGTTCTCCTCTTGTACCAAGACTTCTTATACTTCTTTTCATATATTCATCGAAATGTTGCCGGCCATATTTCTTGTTTGCACCATTCTCCCCTCCTAAGGATGGAAGTTATCTCATAAAAGGAAAATAGTTAACACTAGGTCAAATGGGAAAAGAACATGTAAATAATGTTAATTGCCAACTTTCTATATGCAAATGCACTATTTACAAGAAAACTCACACCTGATTCATAAATCCACGGTCCAGTTCTTAGAACCAAAGAAACTGATACCAAACTGTAACCTCCCCAAGGTTAAACCGTAAATTATTCTAAATCATGGTAATCCAGGGTTTTTACCCTTAAAGGATTACTAAATTGTAAAATTTTACAAAAGCAATTTCTCAAAATTCTTTCAAAGGAATCCCAATCTCAACAAATCAAATCTCAAACATGATTTAAGAACTCTAAATTAGAGTTTTGAAAACAAAAGGAAAGCTTGGAAATCAATTAGGACCTAAATAATAAGTTCTAAAACACAAAAATAGACTTTGTGCAAAAAGTGACTCGTGCGCTATAACTTATGGCATATGCGCCGCAGCGTGTCTTCTTTATGCCATGTGTCGCAGTGCATTATACAAATTTTGATAGGAAGTGCTGTTACTTGACAGCATGGGGAGCGAACTTTTGACGCGTCCTAAATCTCCGTCCGACGTCCGATTGAGGTGGTTTTTGTGTCTACACAGAGCTTTTTCCTAGCTCTAGCTAATGGCACTAGTTTCACATTCAAACTCATTTTCTACAAAAAGTTGGACACCAAAACCCATTTTGACCACTTTTCACAAAATCTCACAAATGAGGTGTCCCAACTCAACTATACGTGCCAATAGCTTACACAACTATTCGACCACACTCAATGGACTCTTGTGAACTCGTGCAATGCACCACACACAATGAAAAACACTTATATTATAAAATCATTACTCAATCCTGATTTTCATAAAAGATAAAGGGGGAGGAAATGTTGCACAAAATCAACAATTTCATTCCAAATTTCTCAAAATACATATGCTTTTACTTGCACAAGTATTTTGACCCTATCCATAAGTTCACAACCCAAACTTACTAACTCGGGGCACAAAATACACTAGTTATATGCAAAATCATGCAAGTAGTGCATAAAGCATGTCAAATAATCCTAGTTGGCAATTACAATAACAAATACAGATGACAGTAACAAAAGAGAGGCATATAGAGGATTACTCCACAAATCCTAGGCCTCTTTATGCTTTTCCCCGACTCAAATCCGATGAGCTAGGACCTAAAAATATTGAGAATTGAGGGGTGAGTATAACCACTTAGTAACCAAGTTTCACTTAACCTATATAGTTGCATATTAATTATAAATACATGTAATTAGGTGAATAAGTATAATTAACACATAACACTTGGCCACGGTTCATAAAAGTAACAACCATATGACCAGGCTTGCCACAAAACATTTTATCATGTTATTTAGCAAAAATATAACACAGGGTCATAAAAATAACAACGATGCGCCCTTAACACATATCGGACCATAAAACTAATAACTATATGGCGGACTTATATGTATGATCATATGCCAACCTTATATCCTCCTGTTACCTCCGACACGAAATCGGTGGCTATCATATGGCTACGTCCTTCATGGACTAACCCAACCTTTCACTTGTGAGGAGCTACTGGGCCAGGGTGAACTCACTCACTTATGTAATCCAATTTTCCCCAATACTAACAACCATGGGGTGTCGTACCTTTAATCTAGCCTCCTCATGAACTGATGAGACCAGTTAGGTTTAAGTCCCTTATAGAATAAGTGGGACAGTCCCAAATCAACTATGGGACACAGGCTACCTCTCGATTCCAACGATCAATGCCACGACTAGTTCCCGATTCCAACAGTCATTGCTAATAATTTTAGTCAATCTACTCCTCTCCCTAGGTGAATTCCTGCCAATGATCATACTATGCACATGTTTCACATAATATGCATTTTAATAATCAATTCATAATACATGAACTCACATAACTCAAATATCCCACAATCAATACATAATTCATCACAATTCTCCACCTATAGTAATAAATCACAATCAATTTCATAAAATACTAAGGGTGGCAAAATCAAGGTTTTCTTTCTAAAAACCATTTCTCAAATCAAACACTTGGCCAATATGCGTCATTAATTTAACTCATAATTCACATTTCATAAACACAATTAACATTCAACTATAAAGATTAAGTTTCCCATGATTACCTCAAACCTTTAAGAGGTTAAAGCTTTACCCCTCACTATACCAACTTCCCAAAGCTTCAACAAGCTCGAATGGTGCCAAAAACGAACCTCTCTACATATATACCATAAGAATATCATCATTGTCTAACTCTTGAAGCTTTATTAACATATAACTCCACACACTTTATCTTTATTAACTCATAATCACTATCCATTCATACCCAATGAGCTCATTAGGTTCTAGTAACGATATTATCATTAATAACACCTTAAACTACCATTAATGCACATAAACCTCTCCCAAGTACCTCATAAATATCAATTTTTTCAGATAATAAATGCTCCCATAGACCAACCACTTCTAAAATCATCAATGTGGTATTCCAATATATTAAACAGCTCCTATTATACTTATTTTAACTAATGGAATTGGACCCATACTTTTATGGATTGAAAATCCATCTCCCAACTCAAACCATACTATAAATCATTATAAATGAGGAAGAGAAAGGAAGAAGAAGGCACCATAAACTTACTTTGGGTGTTTGGAACTTTAAAATGTCAACAATAGAAGCCAATATGCGTGCCTTAGCAGAGCCCAGTGTTCTCTTCTTTTTCTTCTTCTCCTTTTCTTTTATTTTCTCGTACAAATGTGATTTGATTTATTAGAAATTTTGTCCATGTGCCACGGCACATGCTGCCCTCCGCTGCGGCGCATGGCACAAAGGAGTCTATTACATTTAGATTTAACTCCATGCATCATGGTGGATGAACCACATGATGTGGCTTGTGGCACAGAAAACAATGCTTTACTTTTCTTCCTCTTTCCTTGCCCGAGTGGCCCATCATCGATTCGGACCCACTTTAAGAGTTGAAATCACAACAATTATGTCAAGTTAAGCCCCTTTAGCCACAAACCTCGTTAACTTACTAATTACCCTCATCAAGTTAATAAACTAAGGTTAAAATTTTCCAGACGTTACAAATCTCATGTATCGTCTACAATTTAAGCTGATCTAAACCACCAAATTAGCCTTTGACCCCATGGACTTTTGACTTCATTTGTCTAATTAATGCACAAGTCACATGCCACCTTTGCCATATAAATTACATAATTCAATTAAATAACATATGACATAATAAAATCTAATTAATGTACAAAATTAAATTCATAATTAGAAAAGATAATTTATTAAAATAACTAAGCTTCAAGCTGCACAAAATTATATACAAATTTTCACATAAAGACAACTCAAAAATTAGGTTAAACTAAGACATTTAAGAAACTATTGACTTTTTTATTTAATTACTCTCAAACTAAAATGAATTTTAGAAACATAATTTCACCACTCATCAATTGAATATAAAATGTACTTTTTCAATTTTTCTTGTACATTTTCTCAAAAGTTTATTTTTTAAACCAAAATGTCCCTAGTGCACTAAAGCTAGACACTTAAGTAAAATTTCAAATCTAATGCAACGTGTGTACTCGAAGGTGATCAATCATTAATAAAATGGTCTTAATTGACAAATAAAAATGGGTAACAAATCTGTTCTATCACCAACCATCTATAACCAAACAAATTACAAATCTTTAATTTAACTTCCAATAACCCTTTTATAGCTATTAGACCAAAAGGCAACCTCAAAATTTTCCAATTTAATTTCTCTATATCTCAAACCAAGGGAAAAATAAGGTAGAATAGGAGAGTAGAAAGGGACTAAGCTTACTCAATAAATGAAAGGTTAGAAATAAATCCCAGTTGCTTTAGATTTTATGCCCTAGCAGAGCCCTCTTCTCTTTTACCTTGTTGTGTTATTTTCCCCTTTGTCCTTCAATTTTCAAGTCTGACCACACATTTAACAGTCAAAATTTTAGTTCATTCACTGCGGCACATTATGCCATGCCTTGACGAATGGCATAGTGGATCACTTCACACTCTAACTCGCCTAATTTGTCTTGGATTTCTTTACTTTCACCCGATCCTGACCATATAATTGTCCAATGACCTAAAATGTCAATTAAAAATCTAAAATCATGATTAACTTAATTAATCCACTATTTTACTAATTTACCCTCAATTAACAATTAGTTTCTAGATTAAAAATTTAGGATATTACATCTAACATGATAAATTTTACCATATGTGTCATGGCAAATAACACAAAGGGCTAACTTCTAGATCTGTCTACTCTTATTAAGCCCTAAGTGATCTAATACCTTATCCATCCCAATTTTAAGCATTTCTAATTATTCAACAAGCCGAATAGTCATTCTAAATCACCTTTTACTCTTAATTAACTCTAAATTACCATTTTTCCTAATTAATCCAAGATTTAAATTTTGGGATATTACACAATGCTAAAATTTTTTAATAGTAAGAGATATAAAACATAAATAGATGGACAAAACATAGAAAACTTTAATGTATTTATAAATTTTACCCTAGTCAATGTTACATATTTTATGCTTTACCTTACTGAGCAATTAAACATTTTTTGAAAGGGTTGAAGTTCTATTTTTCCTTTAATTCTTTTTAAAGTATGCTAAGCACCCTTAATTCAAGGATGGTGCAATGTTACTGATGACTCCAAATATTTTCATGTGTTTTTAGGAAATTTTAGGTTCAATTTGGAGTCATCTAAATAATTTTAAGAGAAAATGAGACTATTATTTGAGAAAATGAAAGAAAAGTTCTTTTGAATATGAGAAGAGAGAATTGTTAATATGTTGTTGAAATGAATGGATTACTTGAGCTAAACTTTCATTAAAGATGTCATATTACTTGTAGGGTAATCCAAATTAAGACTCAAAGGGCTATATGTAAGTAAAGATTGAAGGTAAAGAAAGGGAAAGATTTATGCTACAACATATCAGAATTACACTATAACATAATTTAGTGACAGTGGAGTGATAATGGGATTTATGCCGTAACATAACTTGATTATGTTGCAGTATAATCATCAGTTATTGAAATGCACAACTTCACGAAAAACCAATATTTTTAGGGTTTTAAATATTTTTGCTCGACATTCTTCATCTTTGCTCATTTCCAGCAGCTTCAAATCAACTAAGGAAGAAGGAAAAACACCATGGATGAGGTGAAGAAGCTTGGGTTTCATGGGAAATTAGTGATTTTTGTCTAAAATCTCTCTAATTAAGATTTTTTTCTCCTTCTCTTATTCACTTTGATATATTCTCTATTTAGCTTTGTAATTTCCAAATTTATGTGTGGCTAAATCTCCTAGACCTAGAAGAAATATAAACCTATTGATGGATTAGACTTGTTTTTACCCCTTAGTTATGCTTAATGTTAATTTTGGTTACTCAATTTTATGCTTTAATGTCTATTTGATGCCAGGCCAATATTAAATGTGATATTGGCTGTTGGGATTTTTTCTTGATAAAGGATAATCTCTTCTAGACAATTGGATTGAATAATACAGGATTAGATTTTATCTAATTTATAATTAGGCTAGACATATACCTAATTGCCCCTATAATCATTGTAGAGTGTTCTTGGGTTGAGTTGCCTCTTGAATAATTGTGCTAGAAATAACATAATTAATTCAAGAGAGGGTTGTTAGTGAATTGAAAGACCCTAATAGCTATTAAAACTCTCCATTAACAAAATTGGCTTTGAAATTAATTAATTGGGTTAAAATGGAATCTAAGATATTAATAGGGGATTAGTGACTTTAAGTTGCTTTTTACTCAAGTGGTTGTTAGATTTAAGCATTTTGTTGAATCTTTATTAAATTCAATTTTAATTTTAATCAATTAATTAGTTCCAATCATTTTTACTTAACGTAAACAAAAGTAGGAATTTTATTGCCTAATCACTACTTTGCTTGATTCCTCATGGGATCAACCTTGACGCATTGGTATATTACATATTGACCCATATACTTACGGTTATACATTTTTGTATGCATCAAGTTTTTGTTGCCATTGCCAGGGAATCTAGGTAATTGGTGATTAGCATTAAAGGACCTTGAGTAGTTTTTGCTTAAGCGATTATTTTGTTATTTTGTTTTCTTTTTTTTTCAGTTAGATCCTTGATCTTTTCTTGTTCTTGTAGGACTATTTTGCATGCCATGCGAGGCTAAGTCAAAAAAGATGCCTATGAGAATAAGGAGTCTCAAAGAAATCTTGGAAGCTATTTCACCTCACAGTCAATCTTCAACTAGTGAAAAGGTTACAAATGAAGAGATGGCTGAGGATGAAAATGATAGATTGTGCGTCACTGATTTCTTGGGAAGAAAAGCTAGAGGATATTAGTCTGAGATTAAAATGCTTGACTTCCAAGATAATAACTTTAAGATTAAGCAAACTATGCTTAAGATGATTAAGATGAATACGCAATTTGGTCTATTAGGATAGGCTGGCTTCTAAGAAAGGGGTGAGTTGGGTGATACTTAAAAACTTTTAAAAACTTGAAAAAAGTGAAGAACTAAAGAATGAAGGAAGAATATAAAAGACACAAGATTTATATTAGTTTAGCCACAAACTTGGCCTATGTCTAGTTCTCAAAATCACACTTGAGATTTTCAACTAAATTCACAAGCTTTAATAGGTACTTACTACCATAACACAACTCTCAAGACTAAACTTGTCTTAATTCACTTAACAAACCTTATTGCAATCTAGCAAGTTGTTACAAATACTTAAAAAAATTCTTTTTCAAGATTTTTGAGAAAATAAGATAAGTATTTATAGAAAACTCTCTTAGAGTAGATGAGATTATAATTGAAAGCTTATAAAGAGTAGATGAGGTTATAATTGAAAGCTTATAAACTTTTGAGAGCTTTTTATAACTCTTTTCAAGAATAATGAATAAATGCAAGAATGTAAAAGCATAATTTAAAAGCTTTTTAAATGTACAAATGATAATTTGTTCGTTCAAGAATCATTTGTTCTTGTTTTGGTTCAAAATGAATCACTTATATAGTTTTTGAAAGTTGACAGACTGTTAGAATAGTAATTCTATCTGTTAGTACATTTTCTTGTGAGTGACTAGTAAAATCACACGTGAATTTGCGCTGGAAATTCTAGGAAACTTATGTGATAAATCATGCATGAACATCTTGACCTCTCACACTTGGTTTTACACTTTTAACTAAGCATCCAGTTCTGTGTGTAAAAACTCATGTGGTATTATATTGCTCTCTCATATGGTTTTGCACTTACAAATGTACATTTAGTTTAGTATGCTAAGACTTGCATGGCACCATATTTCTTTCTCACATGGTTTTGCACTTCTGAATATACTCTCATATCAGAGTGCTAAAACTTGTGAGCCCACCATTAGCTCTCATACGTGGTTATGCACATAAGAAACTAACATCAGTTTTGTGTGACAAATCACACATGGAACCTCTTCTCTTTCACACGTGAAATAGATGGAAAAATGCCAAAGCCATTCTATGGGATCAAAATTCGTGTGGAACTAGAAAGCTATCATGCGTGAAATTGCAAGTATTAATGCACAAACTCTTCTGGTGCATTTTCAAGCATGGAACTACACATAACTCAAGCAAGATTTTGCATGATCAAGAGATATACATTTGTGAATCAATAATCATACATGTGAATAATTTTAGCTTGGCTTGAGAAGACTTAAGACTCAAAAAAGCAAAATGTAATTATGTAACAAGTGATAAATCATGTGTGGCTACCATTAGTCTCACATATGATTTTGCACTTTGACATAATGCAATGAAGTATAGATACTAAAACTTATATGAACAACAAAGGCTTTCATGTGTGGTTTTCCATACAGAACCATAGCTTAAGGTATCACATAACACAAGTGCTTAATCACGAGTGAATCACTTCTTTACAGTTGCGTGATCTAGCAGTTAGTATGCCTAACATACAAAAACTCATGAATAACCTACAGAATCATGCGTGATTCTACCTCTCATAATGCAAATAGCTTTTATGAAATTCAACACACAATAAAGACATTATTTACAAGCTTAAACACACTTAGATGAGTCTTAATGCATATAAATGAGATGTATAAAGCATTCATTTAATGATTATGAAAAGTGATTAAGCTCTCTAAGTTTTCACATTGAATCTAAGTAAATTTAAATAACTTATCCTAAACTTCTTCATTTTCTCTTAATTCTTCATGCTCTTGAGGTTTTGTCTTCATCTATGGTTCTTTATATTTGAACACATAACAAATACCTCTTCTCTTAGTTTTATAATCATCAAAACACATGATCCAACACGGTCAACTTCATTGACATTTGTGACTCATTCAAGTACCTGGTGCAGAATTCTAATAAGTTGGACATGTAAGCTTATGAAAAAAAAGAGAAAAATAGAGAAAGGGGAATAGGCATGGAGAAGAGGTGGTTCTCTATTAGGGTGAGCAATTTTAATAGTAAGGATGGCATTTCTGATTTATTACTTATCAGGTAAGTTTTGTACTGTCTTAACCTTTAATTCTACCCTATTTTGTCTTAGTTTAAACTATTGAGAAACTAAATTCAAAATTTTTAAAATTGATTTCTTACCTTATAGTAATGCAAAGGTTCTTTGGGACTAAACTAGTACTTTGTGACTGGTTTGAGTTAGAACGATAAAGCTTTGAAGTTATAGGTTTAAATTGACCTAATTTATAAAGAGAGTCATGAGAGAATTTGATTGTGAGAAGGTTAGTGCTTATTTTGAGTAGTAATTGAGTGTAGAAGGTGAAAATGAACACGAATAGGGGAAGTGATAGTGATTAGGTACTTGATGACTATAGTTACCACTTTTTATCAATGATGAAATTGACCTTAGGTGCCTAAATTATTAGATTTCTATGTGTTACAAGTTAAATAGCAAGAAGAAGTGAGTAGGGTTGAGGAAAACATGAGTAACCTTTTTATTGGATAGAAGGGTTGAGGTAATAATATAGTTTGTTATGTTGTTAGCTCATATAACTATATAGAAGTAAATTTATATATTGTTTTGTGAAGTTTTTATGCATGAGTTTTCATTTTGAACAATTTTAGCATGTAACTGATTTGTAAAATGGAAGCTTGATGGTTACTGGTTTTGATTGATCTATATAAAGGCATGTTTTTATGTGTTTGTGTGTGTGTGGTGTCAATTATGGAAAAAGCAGTGAAATGTGTGTGAAAAGCATGATCATAGATGATGGGAGTTCACCTAAGGTATGAGTGGGATATGTCTATGAAGATAGGTGTGAATAAATTCATATGATCAAGCTAGCACCATGAGACATCTGATGCAGCATTTTATAGGCTGGTACCATGGGACATTCGGTATAGCATTATATTAAGACTGTTACCATGGGACATCCAAGCAGTCTAGCAACTCCCTAGTGCCTATTGTAACCTCCTTAAGGTTAAACCACAATTAACTCTAAATCATGATAATCTAAGGTTCTACCCTCAAGGATGACTAAACTATAAGGTTTTAAAAAGAGAATTTTTCCAAAATTATTTCAAAGGAATCCTAATTTTTGATAATTCAAATCTCAAACATGATTGAAAAACTCTAAATCAGAGTTTTAAAAACAAAGCAGAAGCTTGAAAATCAACTAGGACCTAAATAATGAGTTTTAAAACTCAAAAACAAAATCTGTACAGAAAATGACACATGCGTCGTGACTTATAGCTCGTGCGCCACGGCGTGTGTCCTTTGTGCCATGTGCCACAGTGCATTGCATAAAATTTGACAGATCAGTGCTATCATTTGACAACACTTGGAGCAAACTTTTGACACGTCCTAAATCTCTGTCTAATATCCAATTGATGTTGTTTCAGTGTTTATATGGAGTTTTCTCCTAGCTCTAGCTAATGGCACATGTTTCACATTCTAACTCATTTTCTATAAAAAGTTGAATACCAAAACTCATTTTGACACATTTTCACAAAAACTCCCAAATAGGATGTCCTAACTCAACCACACGTGCCAATAGCTTACACAAACCATCTGACTATACTCAATGGACTCTTGCGGACTCGTGCAACATTCTACAGTTAACCAAAAATGCTTATTTCATAAAATCACCACTCAACCTTAATTTTCACAAAACATAAATGGGGAGGAAATAATACATAAAGTCAACCATTTCATTTTAAATTTCTTAAAAATACATATGTTTCTACTTGCACAAGTATTTCAGCCCTATCCGCAGGTTCACAACTAAAACTCACTAACCCAGGGCACAAAATATACTAGTTATACATAAAAATCATGCAAGCAGTGCATAAATCATATCACTTACTCCTAGTTGGCAATTATATTAACAAATATACATGTAAGTAGTAAAAGAGAGGCATATAGAGGATTATTCCATAAATCCTAAGTCTCTATATGTTTTCCCCAACTTGAATCCAATGAGCTAAGTTCTAAAAATATTGAGAATTGAGGGGCGAGTACAACCACTCAGTAACCAAGTTTCACTTAACCCTTATAGTTATATATTAATTGTAAATAGATGCAATTAGGCAAACAAGTACATATTTCATGTAACACTAGGCCACAGTTCACAAAAGTAACAACTATGTGATTGAGCTTGCCACAAAACACCATATCATGTTATTTCATAAAAATATAACACAAGGTCACAAAAATAACAATCATGCACCCTCAACACATGCCGGACTACAAAATTAACAACCATGTGACCGGACTTATATGCATGATCATATGCCAACCTTATATTCTCCTGTTACCTCTAACATAAAACTGGTAGCTATCTCATGGCTACGTCCTTCACGGACTAACCCAGCCTTTCACTTGTGAGGAGCTACTGGGTCAGGGTGAACTCACTTACTTATGTAATTAGGTTTCCCCAATACTAATAACCATGGGCTATCGTACCCCTAATCTAACCTCCTCATGAACTGGTGAAGACTAGTTAAGTTTGAGTCCCTCATAGAACATGTGAGACAGTCTTGAAACAACTATGGGATAAGGGCTACCTCCCGATTCTAATGGTCAGTGCCAAGGCTAGTTCCCGATTCCAATGGTCACTACCAATACCACATGAATTTCAACCAATCTACTCCTCTCTTTAGGCGAACTCCTACCAATGATCATGCTATACACGTGTTTCATATAATATGCATTTTACAAATGATTCATAACACATGAATTCACACAACTTAATATCCCATAATTTAACACATAATATATCACAATTGTTTACCTATAGTAAATAATCACAATCAATTTTGCAAAATATCAAGGGTGGAAAAATCAAGGTTTTCTTTTCTAAAAACCATTTCACAAATCTAGCACTTTGCTAATATGCATCATCAATTTAACTCATAAATCACCTTTTACAAACACAATTAACATTCAACTATAAAGATTAAATTTCCCCCAGTTACCTCAAACCTTTGAGAGGTCAAAGGTTTACCCCTCACTATACCAACTTTTCAAAGCTTTAACCAGTTACCTCAAACCTTTGAGAGGTCAAAGGTTTACCCCTCACTATACCAACTTTTCAAAGCTTTAACAAGCTCGAGTGGTGCCAAAATAAACCTCTTTACATCCATACCATAAGGATATCATTATTATCTAACTCTTGAAACTTTATCAACATAAAACTCCATATATACTATTTTTAACCAACTCATAATCACTACCCTTTCTTATCCAATGAGCTTATTAGATTCCATTAATGCACTTTATCATTAATAACACCTCAAACCATTATTAATGCACATATACCTCTCTCAACTACCTCATAATTATTAATTTTTACATATTAAATGCTCACATGAGCCATCTACCTCTAAAATCCTCAATGTGGTGTCCTAATATGTTAAACAACTCCTATTATACTATTTAAACCATTGGAATCAGACCCATACTCTTATGGACTAAAAATCTATCTCCCAACTCAAACCCTACACTAATTATCATAAATGAGGGAGAGAAAGGAAGAAGAAGACACCATAATCTTACCTTGAGTATTTGGGAGTTTTAATCTATCAATAATGGAACCAAATGTCATTCCCTAGCAGAGAAAAAATCGAGCTCTTCATTTTCTTCTTCTTTTTCTCTTCTATTTTCACGCAGCATAATAATCGAACCCATAATTTTTGGCTGTGCGCTGCAGCACACGATGCCTTTTGCCGTGGTGCTTGGCACAGAGGAGCCTGTTACATTTAAATTGTCTCTGTGCACCGCGGCGGACCAACTACGTGCTGCGGTGTGTGGCACAAAAAATAATTCTTCACTTTTTCATCCTCTTTCCTTGCTTGGGTGGCTTGCCATCGATTCGGACCCACATTTAGGGCTAAAATCACATCAATTATGCCAAGTTAAGCCCCTCTAGCCATATACATTATTTAGCCACTAATTATCCTCATTAGGTTAATAAACCAGGGTTAAATTTTTTGAATGTTACACCTGTTAGGGTACAATTAGGAATCAACGATGCCTCTATCATAAGTGTGTGAAAAGAGAGAAACCATAGTCTATAAGTGGGATAGATTACCTTTAGCTAGGTGTTTCTACTATTGAAAGTATACTTAGGTCAATATGTGACTAATCTAGTAGAGCTTATAGTTTTATGTCAAGGAGCATCAGAGGTTCAGTGGCTAAATGATCATGCTATTATAGTAATTGAGTGGAAATGCTTTGAAAAGAGGAAAATTCTATATAATTTTTATATATATATATATATAAGCTATTACTTTGGTTTTGTTGCTTTGGCATAATTATCTGTGATAATAAACATTAAATGAACTATATTGGTTTACTATGTGTATGTATGTATATGATGAAAATAGCCATGTGGTCTAGTGCATGAATTGGAGTATATGTGTGGGTATGAATAGGTGATGTATGTGTAAGTTTTGGCCAGACTTGTGGAAAGCATATGAAAAATAAGAATTTAGCTTAAAGTGTGTGATGGGCAATTTTATAGGCCAAATGTGTGTATGCATGTTGTATTGGTTATATAATTGTTCAATCAGGTGTTGTTTGTCTATGTGGATGTAGTTAAGGCCTTGAAAGTGGCCAATGACTTGTAGTTTCATTTGGTGATGCACAAATGGAAAAGTTTAACTTAAAACTATCAAAATACACTTGGATGTTCAATTTTTGAATCATACCAATAGGACATCACATATAAAAATGGTACATATCCAAAGTTTGCATCAAAATTTACAATTTGTTAGCAGATTCTGGTATATGCACCATGGTGCATGTAGCATGAGCCACGACACATGGCCTACTTTTTGGGTGAATTTTGATGGTTTGAATTTCTCTTTGATGTGTTTATGCCTAATACTTTCACTGTGTAGTGTTTTACAATTCAAATATTTTACAAATTTGTTTTAGAAACGTTTTATTTGGGATCCCAAACTTTCAAGTAAATTTCGATTGATTAATAAATTACATAGAAGATTGTATGGTAATGTTGTTGAGCGTATTACATATGATGGCTATGTTAATGAGTTCTCAAATCAAGACAATCAAGAATAAGCTGCCATTAATGCAAGACTTGATTTATCCCTTAAGAATCTTGAGGTTCAAATAGGGTAAATTGCAACTGCTATAACTGTACTTCATAAAGGGGGATTGTCGAGCAATATGAAGAAATCCTCATAGAGAAAGAAATGAGGAGTGAAAGGCAATTACCATAAGGAGTGGAAAGCAATTACCTAAAATTTCTTCTCCTGCACATGAGTCTACACCAAAGATAAAGGTTGATCAAACTGAGAAAGAGGTATCTTCTATACCTACTAAAGCTAAAATTGTACTTGTTGAAGATGACATTGAGAAGGAGTCTCCAAATAAGGCAATGATAACATCTAAGAAAAAGGGATGACTAGTGATCATCTTACTTAGGTGTCACCACTATCATTCCCTCAAAGATTTCAAAAGAAGGTATTAAAGGAGCAATACAAGAAATTCTTGAGAATCTTCAAGCAATTGTGCATCAACATTTCTCTCATTAAAGCTTTAGAACAAATGCCTTAATATGCTAAATTCTTGAAAGAAATGTTGAGCAAGAAGCAGAGATTAGGTGAATGTGAAAATGTTGTACTTATTGAAGAATGGAGTGCCATTCTCTTAAACAGGCTACCTCCTAAATGCTATGATCTAGGTATTTCTCAATTCCTTATGTGATTGGAGATAAATTTCAAGGTGGGGTATTATGAGATTTAGGTTAAGTATCAACTTAATGCAATTTTTTGTATTTAGAAAATTGTAACTTGGCAAATCTAGTCCTACTTTTGCGACTCTTCAAATAACTGATAAATTGGAGGGAGAAATGTGAGAAACGTGTCTAAGGAAGAGAGAAGGCTTGGCTCTATTAGGGCATCGATTTGCGAGAGTTTAGGAGTTTGTTTCAGCTAGTGACTTGTCAAGTAAGTCATATGTAATACTAAGCTTCATTTATACTCCATTTTTATTGAATTTAATCAGTTGAGAAATTGAATGAGGAAGTTTTAAGGTGTCTAAATCTAAAAGGAAGGTTTAAAACGAGGTTTTGAATATGAAATTAAAGTTTTGTGACTAGTCTAGAGTTAAATAGTTGAGTTTTGAGAATTTAAGTGCAAAATAACCTATATAGTTATGTCTAAAGGGTGAAATTTGGTGAATAAACATATTAGGAGGTTACTATGATCATTTGACTAGTCTATATGGCCAATGATTGTAGATAGTGGACTTATGAATTCAAAGGGGTTCTAATTGAACTATTTTGGATGTTACGAGATTCGATTTTGCCAAATCAATACCTATGCATAGTGTTGAGAATTGACCTGAAGACATTGTGTTATGTAGATTGAGCATTTGAAAAGTTGCTGTGGGAATCTGCACCTTGAAAGTCCTTTGTGATTGGTAACCCTTAGTAGTAAGAGTAAAAGGTAATTGGAGTTACCCTTTTACTTGTTCGTTTGTGAAATTATTTACAAGTATGTTATATATGTTATACAACTATGTGCATTGTCATTTATGAACTGATAGAGTAGCAGAATTGTAAAAGTATATATATGTAGGTGTGTGAGTAATATTTGAAATGTATGAGATAAGGCATATGCATAGACATGTGCATTGCATCTGTGAGAGTATACCTTAGACTAGGGTAGGGCATCGTTGCTATACTCGAGGTAAGTCTAAGAAGTCTTGATAATTCAAAGGGTAGAGTTTGACTCCATCATGACGGACCTAAGATATTCTGATGATCCAAAGTATAAAGTTTGACTTCGCCATGATGGACTTAGACTATGAAATGATCCACGAGGTTACCTTAAATGAGAGTAAGGGGTCATGGTCCTACTCTATGTAAGGCTAGGAAGTTTTGATGATCTAGAGCGTAAAGTTGACTCCGTTATGACGAACTTAGGGGACCACCCATACGTAAAGAGAATACCTAGTTTGAGGAGTGGTATAGTGTGACTAGAAGTTTTGGTTCGAGTGTACAGATTGCTCTGCTAAGTGACACCAAGAATACATGAGCATGAGCATAATGAATGGATGAGTATGAAATGGATGTATATGCATATTATACTGCTTTATTGAAATAATGTTGCTTTATCTCTTATTTATGATTTTGCTTACTAATTAGTATTTGGGTTATATTCAAGTTACTAGGACATGTGATAAGGGACGTGGAAGCAGAATCATGCTAGTTTAGGGACAGAACCCAGAAACACAACAAAAACACAAGAATGAAAAGAAAGGGATGAAATTTATGACGGAAATAAAGAAAGATATGTAGTAAACAATAGAATAATGATCATGGAGAAGATCTTCTAGAGCACCTGCCTCTAGAAACCTCAACCTTTGAAGACACTACAAAAGTTGATCATACTGTTGATCACCTCTATTTCGCACACGGGATGTCACCACAAAGCACTAAGGCTCACAAGAGTTATAAACTTTAAAATAAATAATTTCATTCAACTTCTATTGTTTTTACAAGAGGGAGCATGCCTAATTTATATAGGCTCATGGAGAAGAATATTTTCTAAAATTAAAACCCTAATTTCCTAATACTAAAAAGAGAAATAATATAAAATAATGATAAAATATTCAGTCACATAATTCAGGATATGTGATCCTAAAATTATGGGATTACAAAATTTAGAAATTAATACTATAATTAATTCTAACTGCCACCCTTGACTTTTTCACCAGGATTTCATGCCTCCTTGCTTGCAAGAGGCTCAACTTGTAGTCTTCCTTACATTGGGATAAGGTTTACATCTCTTGAGCTTGACTCTTTATGAATTTGGATCTTAAGCACATTATACACGTATAGATGCTCTCCTTTGGGCTTGAGAGGAGTACCCCAATGCTCTCCAAGCTCTTGAACTTCTTGCAAAAAACTAAACAAGGCTTGCTTCATAGTTTTAGTTTGGGCTTTTGTCATTGGACCTCTAATATGTTGTAATGGGTTTTCAGGTATGTTGGATTAGAAGTATTGGGCTCCTTCCATGTCACCATATTCATGATTACCATCCTCAAGTTTCGTTGCCATTAATGCCATGTCATCTATGCCATGGGGTCCATCATTCCTTCCCAGTTGGAAAGAATTCATCCTCAAATCTGCAGAATCATATAAAGATAGATCAGAAACATTAAATGTGGCACTAACATTGCCATAAGAGCTAGGCAAATCAATCTTGTAAGCATTATTATTAATTTTTTTTGAAACTTGGAAAGGTCCATTTCCTTGAGCTTGAAGTTTGGACTTCCTTTAATTAGAAAATCTCCTTACCTTAAATGTAACCAAACCCAATCTTCGGGCTTGAAGATCACACGTCTCCTGCCTTTATTAGTTTGCTTGGCATATTGCTCATTTTTTTAACCTATGTTTGCTTTAACCTTAGCATGTAAGTCCTGCACAAAGTCAGCTTTTTTCTTGCCATCAGTATTAGCATGCTTAGAAAAAGGCAAAGGTAAAATATCAATAGGAGATAATGGATTGAAACCATAAACAATTTCAAATGGAGAATAAGAAGTAGAAGAATGAACAGCCCTATTGTAAGCAAATTCAATATGAGGTAAACAATTCACCCAATTCTTCAAATTCTTCTAAATTATTACCCTTAGCAGTGTAGTCATAGTTCTATTAACTACCTCAGTTTGACCATTAGTTTGTGGATGGACAGTAGTGGAAAAAAGTAACTTAGTCCTTAATTTATGCCATAGGGTACGCCGGAAGTGACTAAGAAACTTCACATCTCTGTCACTCACAATAGTTTTAGGTAAACCATGCAAACGAACAATTTCTTTAAAGAATAAGTCAGTAATGTTAATAGCATCATTAGTCTTAGTGCAAGCAATAAAGTGTGCCATCTTAGAGAACCTGTCAGTAACAACAAATATGGAATCTTTGCCTGCAGAAGATTTAGGCAATCCAATTACAAAATCTATAGAGATATGTTCCCAAGGGTGAGAGGGGACACGTAAAGGAAAGTAAAGTCCATGAGGTTAGACCTTAGATTTTGCCTGTCTACATTTAATACATTTATCACAAACAGATATGATATCTTTCCGCATGTGAGGCCAAAAGATATTATCAGATAAAATAGCTAAAGTTTTCTCTACACCAAAGTATCCCATCAAGCCAATGTGCTTCCTTAGTAAGCAACTCACGCATAGAACAAATGGGAATGCATAATTTATTTTTCTTAAAAAGAAATCCATTAAATCTAAAGAAATCACTAGATCTATGATTTTCACAAGATTTTCAAATATTTTCAAAATCAGGATTAGTTTTATAAAGATCTTTTAGAATCTTAAAGCCATGTAATTGAGCATGCAAATAGGAAAGTAATGTATACCTTCGAGATAAGGCATCAGCAATGATATTTTCTTTACCTTGCTTATGCTTAAATCACATAAGGAAAGGTCTCAATAAATTCCATTCAGTGAGCATGTCTCTTGTTCAACTTACCTTGAGACCTGAAAAACTTTAAACTTTCATGATCAGAATGAATGATGAATTCCTTCGGCCACAAACAATGTTGCCATGTTTCTAAGGCCCTCTTCAGAGCATAAAGCTTTTTGTCATAGGTGGAATAATTCAAAGCTACGCCATGAAGCTTTTCATTGAAGTAAGCTATGGGCTTAGAATTCTGTATTAAAACAGCACCTATACCAATACCAGAAGCATCACATTGAATTTCAAATGTTTTAGAGAAATTAAGCAAAACAAGTAAAGGGACATTAGTCAATTTATCCTTTAAAGTTTGGAAAGCCCTTTCTTGTGTCTCACCTCATTTGAAGGTCACATTTTCTTAACAAGTTCATTAAGAGGGCAGCAATGCTAGAGAAATCCCTAATAAACCTCCGATAGAAGCTTGCTAAGCCATGGAAGCTTCTCACTTCACTTGCATTCTTAGGGGTTGGCCATTCACGAATAGCCTTAACTTTCTCCTCATTCACATGAATTCCCTGTGATCCAACAACAAATCCCAAAAAGATAACAGAGTCCATGCAAAAGAAACACTTTTGAAAATTAATATATAGCTTATATTTCCTCAAGGTATCAAACACAGTTTTAAGATGATTTATATGATTGGTCAAAGATTTACTATAAATCAGAATATCATCAAAGCAAACCACAACAAACTTGCCTATAAACTTTTTAAAAATATGATTCATTAATGCCATAAAAGTACCAAGAGCATTAGTCAAACCAAAAGGCATAACTAACCATTCATATAATCCAAATTTAGTTTTAAAGGTAGTTTTCCATTCATCACCCTCTTTCATACGAATTTGATGATAACTACTTCTAAGATCAATTTTAGAGAAGATAGAAGTGCCATGCAATTCATCAAGCATATAATCAAGTCTAGAGATAGGGTAACGATACTTTACAGTGATTTTGTTGATTGCTCTACAATCAACACACATCCTCCAAGATCCGTCTTTTTTTGGCACCAAGATAACAGGGACAACACAAGGGCTAAGGCTTTCACACACAAAGCCTTTCATCATCAATTCCTTTACTTGGTGCTGGATCTCCTTAGTCTCTTCAGGTTAGCCCTATAAGCAGGCTTGTTTGGAATAACAACTCCGGGCAAGAAATCTATCCTATACTCAATTCCTCTTAAGAGAGGAAGTCCATCAGGAATCTCATCAGGGAATAGATCTCTATAATTCTGCAATAAAGAAACAACACTAGAAGGCAAAATAGGGTCAAGAGTATCAGTAGAAAAATAAATATTCTTGGGAATTAAAATAAGAGCTTGCTCACTCATCAAAGCCTCTTGAATCTCACTTTTCCCACACAATAATATTTTCTTTTCACTATTTTTCTTCACTCCCACCATTCTATTTTTTTCTTTTCTCACCTTCTCACCACTCTTGTTCCTCTCTTTTGATTGATTTTTAAGTAAAGTAATACTCTCTTTCTTTTCTCTCTCACTCATGCCACAATTAAGGAGATCTTTCCTTTGCTTATAATCTTGAGCAATCTTTAGTTGAACTTTATAGGCTTGAATAGGCCTAAGAGGATTTAATACAACAGTCTTGACCTTTAAAAGGTATCTTGTAACAATTTCTAAAATCATCATGAGTAGCCTCACTGTCAAACTGCCAAGGCCTACCTAATAACAAGTGTTCGGCAAGCATAGGGGCTATATCATATAATACATCACAAGTATAAACTCCAACAGAGAAAGTAATCAATACTTGCTTAGAAACCCTAATTTCAGCACAATCATTCAACCATTGCAATTTATAGGGCTTAGAGTGTGGAATTAAAGGTAAAGATAATTTATCTACAAGTAAAGTGCTAGCTACGTTAGTGCAACTACCACCATCAATTACCATGCTACACACTTTCTCTTTGATGAAGCATCTAGTGTGAAAAATATGCTCACGTTGCTCATGTTCATCATTCTCTTTTGGTTGAATATTGAGAGCTCTTCTTGCCACCAAGATAGAGTCAGCTACACCATTGCATTCAAGCTCATCATTTGATTCATGGGAGGTAGAATTATCATCAACATCATTAGCATCATCTTTATCACTTTCATGCACACTATCATAGCCACCATCATCTCTCAAGATCATAACTCTTTTATTGCTACAATCTCTCGCCATGTGGCCCATACCATGACATTTGAAACACTTAATAGGAGAAGTGTTAGATGTATTTTTAGCTTTGGAATCCTTCCATTTGGAAGTTGCCTTAGAGTCTTTTCAAGAGGACTTGGAATGTTTGTTTTTATTTCTCTGCTCCAACTTTATAGCCTTATGTATGAGCTATTCCTTGTCCATAAAAGTGTACAAGTCAAGCTTATCTCTCAACTCTGGCCTCAAGCCATCCATAATTCTTGACATTGCTTCACGTTCATTTTCTTGAATGTTTGCACGAAACTTCAAGATATTCAACTCGTGCACATACTCCTCCACTGTCATAGATCCTTGAGAAAACATTCTCAATTTTCTTTTCAGCTCTATGTAATAGTAGTTGGGAACATAAGCCTTTCTTAAGTACCTTTTAAGCTTCTCCCACGTTTTAATGGGCTTTTTCCCAAGTTGGCTTCTTTTATACTGTAAATCTTGCCACCAATAAATAGCATAGTCAGTAAAATTCAAAGAAGCAGTTTTTACCTTCCTTGACTCAGTCAAATCAAAAGTCATAAAGATTTGGTCCATCTTCATTTCCTAATCAAGGTATTTTTTCTAGATTGTTGCTACCCTTGAATAAAAGATACTTTACTTTCTGGTCTGGTAAGTCAACATCACGCTTTAAGGATTTCTTTCCCTTTGGAGAAGGGGGCTCTTCATACTCTTCATCATTGCTGGGGGTCTCACGTTTTTTTCCTTTAGAAGAGGAAGTCTCCGGCTCATCTTTATCCTCCTTATGGAACCTATAATCAAGTTCCAAGTGAAACTGCTGCAACTGTATTTTGATAAATTCTAAAACATAGTTTATATAAATACTAGGGGATTCATCCTTGTCACTCATGTTCACAGAAGCACTAGAAACCATATAAGATAAAAATGGATCCTCACACACACAAACTCATGTGTTTACTCTCAAGATAAATAAAGTCACTCGTGTTTCACAAAAAAAATTAATGGCTTTTTTTTAATGATGAAAAACACACTTGCCTTTTACCACACACTAAGCTTGTGGATAGAATTCAATGATGAAACCAAACACAAATCAAGAAACTAAGAAACAACCAAGTGAATATCTTCTAAATTAAGGAAACTAGAAAATAAGCACAAGATGAAAAGAGGATATATATATATATATATATTGTTGCAATTTTGAAACAAATAGGAAAGCAAAATTTTCAAATAAAATTAAGCTTGCAAAAGAAAAAAACCACACGTGACAACAAAAATAAGAAAGAAAGAAATAAAAGTCAAAGTCAAATACTTAAAAACAAATAGAAAACTAAATAAAGTAGGAGAGTAGCATAAATAACAAATAAGAGAGTAGAGAATTTGAAAAGTGTTACTAAAAAATAAAAATACGAAAGTGATCAACATAGAAGACTTTCTTATCACCCAAGTTGACTTTTTTCTTTACGCAACCTCTTAGTGACTTGGAGTTCAAGAATAGTCTTTTTTTTATAGTCATAACTCACAGCAATTTATATTTTTTTTTGTAATTTTTTTTTGAATTTTTGAATTTTTTCTCTTTTTTTTAGCACACTAACACTTTTTTTTTCCTTTTTTGCATGAATTTCTATGTATTTTTTTTCTTTTTTACATAAGATAAAAAAAAGTCATAAAGATGAAGAAGAGAAAAACCAAAAGATAGAAGTAGATGAAGTAGGTAAGAGATGATCACAAAAAGAAATAACTCACAATGAAAAAGAAGAAAGGACAATAATTTGAACCAAAACTAGCAACCAAAGCTCTGATACCAATCTGATAGGGGACGCGGAAGCAGAATTGTGCTAGTTTAGGGACAGAATCCCGAAACACAACAAAAACACAAGAACAAAAAGAAAGGGTTGAAATTTATGATGAAAATAAAGAAAGATATGAAATAAATAATAGGATAATGATTAAGGAGAAGATCCTTTAGAGCACCTGCCTTTAGGAACCTCAACCTTCGAAGACACCACAAGAGTTGATCACACTCTTGATCACGTCTGTTTCTCACACAGGATGCCACCACAAAGCACTAAGGCTCACAAGAGTTATAAACTCTAAAATGAATAATTTCATTCAACTTCTGTTTTTTTTATAAGAGGAAGCATGCCTAATTTATATAGGCTCATAGAGAAGAATATTTTCTAAAATTAAAACCCTAATTTCCTAATATTAAAAGGAGAAATAATATAAAATAATGGTAAAATATTCAGCCACATAATTTAAGATATATGATCCTAAAATTATGGGATTACAAAATTTAGAAATTAATATTATAATTAATTCTAACCTTTGACTAGATTTAAAATAGAAAATCAAATCAAAGGACCATTAAAATAGAAAATAATTTAGGAGACAATCAAGGGATCATAAAGGATTTAAAATCATGCCACCCTTGACTTTTTCACTAGGGTTTCATGCCTCCTTGCTTGCAAGAGGCTCAACTTATAGTCTTTCTTGCATTGGGCTAAGGTTTTTATCTCTTGGGCTTGACTCTTCATGAATTTAGATTTTAAGCACATTATACACGTATAGATATTCTCATCTGGGCTTGAGAGGAGTGCCCCAATGCTCTCCAAGCTCTTGAACTTCTTGCACAAGACTGAACAAGGCTTGCTTCATGGCTTTAGTTTGGGCTCTTGTCATTGGACCTCCAATATATTGTAATGGGTCTTTAGGTATGTTGGATTGGAAGTATTGGGCTCCTTCTATGTCACCATGCTTATGATTACCATCCTCAAGCTTCGTTGCCATTAATGCCATGTCATCTGTGCCATGGGGTCCATCAATATGTCTCACTTTGTTACCTTTGTACACAGGTGAAGAGAGCACAAGAAGGTCGGGAAAGGAAGCGAGAAAAGATTAGCCTCATTTGGTAGTGGTATGACTACCAATTGTATAGAAAGAATGTATAACATTGTAATTCAAATTTGAGTTGTCAACTAAGATGATATGAGTATGTGAAAATGAAAATGTGAATGAAAACTTGCTTGTATGTTTTGAGTTGCATCTCGCCAAGGGTATCCTTGTAGTAGGTAAGTAGGTAGGTCTAGATGCTAATTAAGCAAGTGTATGGCATTATGTAAGTTGTTTCACTTGTATATATGTTTTGAATGTGCAATTGATTGTAAATTGTGCATATATGTGAGAATTTGACACGAATGGTAAGGCGGAGCTCTATTTAGAAGAGTTGAGTTTAGTTGTGATTCCCGATTATATGGTAAGGCCAAGCCCTAGATGTAAGAGTCAGATCATTGAAAGTGGAATGAGTATATATATTTATGTGTTTTATATGTTGTGCCTTATATAAGTGCATAATTGTGTAATGTGGTATTGAAAGGTCAATTTAAATAAATGATATGATATATGTGATTAAAAGTGTCAATTAGGTGTATATAGCTCTTTTAGACTTAGTTCAAGACTTAGAGTGGTCTAATGAGACAAAGAATGTGAATTGAGAATTTAGGGTGTAAGTTTTGAAAGAAAAAGTGACTTTTTGCCATTGAGTTTTCAATTTTAGATCATACCATCGGATTGAGTCTAAATGTGTCTCAATATATAGATTGCATTATAAGCTTTGTGGGGGCACTTGAATAACTTCAACTGGATATTGATTGTGGAAATGGCGTGTGGCGAAAGTTTGCTTGCTGAATTGCCATGTGACAGCATATTTTGTTGTCATATGTGTCGTGGCGCAACATGTGCCATATCATGGTGGATGACACAGAGAAAAACAAAGTCGTGGCTTTGTATCACATGTCGTGGTGTATGGTGGTGTGAGCCACGGTGCATAACTTTTTTTCAGGGTGAAGATGTTGTATTTTATTGAGTTGTATGGTTGCATTTACACTTCCATTAACCCTCATATTTGAACTTATATTTTACGAAGTCAGAATGTTTCATTTTGAAAATAAATAAAAGGCTACTACTATGATATTTTGTGATTATTGTTTGATGATTGTGTGTTTGAGAATGATAAAGTTCGGAATGAGTAGGACTGTACAGTTTAGTATCAATTTTTTTTAGTTTTAGTCTTTTAGTGCATTGTATCATATTAGTTAGAAACTTTTATATATTCATTACTTTTTTTAGCCTCTAATCACTTGTTTACTAACTTTTACTACCTATGCTCTAAAGGAGTAGAGAAAGGTATGTGAAGCTATAGTTGTTCTACGGTAGTTATGAGGGTGTGGTAGAATTCTATGGCATATGCGGGCTTAGAATTCTCAAGATGCAAAAGATCTGGAGGTGCCACTAAATCAACCTCAAGGTAATGACTCGATTATGGCACGTATGCTAGAAGTGATGCTGGATATTCAGTAATGTCTAGCAAGTTGTGATGCCCTGGACCATAATAGGGATCACGAGAAGTTGAGGCCAGAGCAAGAGGCAAGGCCTGTGGTTGGAGAAAGAATGGAGCTTGAGTAACAACTTAAGGAACAGTTTAGTAGGCCAGTGACTTCCCATGCTTCGGGGAGTAGGCTTGTAACTGGTAGGGAAAATTAGGAGATTCTCATAGATTGAGTTTAGAGAACTTTTTCACGATTGAATTTGCAAACCTTTAATGGTAATATGAAAGAGGGTACAGAGAATCGGATTGAGAGAATGGAAACAATCTTTAAGGTTACTCCTTATTCCTCTAAGTAAAGGGTGATATTAGCCACGGTGTAGCTAATTGAGGATGCCAAACATTGGTGGCATTCAGTGAGACATTCTAGTGGTAGTTGGCTCAACTTGGAGCAGTTTAAAGAAAGGTTCTTTGACTATTACTTTCCTGCGGCATTTAGAGATGAGAAAGAAGTAGAATTCTATGCTTTTAAGAAGGGTGACATGGATGAGGAGTCATTTATGAAGAAATTTAACCAACTTTAGAAATTTGTGACTTATTTGCATAAGTAGGATGATAGTAAGTAGAAGGCAAAGACATTAATTGAGAAGATGCGCCTAGAGTATAGAGGGCAGATTGCCTTATTAGGAGAAGCTACATATAAGGAAACCTATAATCAACTTCATATAGTTTCGTGACAAGGTTGGGACGTAGATTCTGATAAGAGAAGAGATTACTATGGGCGATTTTTTACTTCGTTATGCCCAACTAGAGGGACATAAAAGAGAGGCAGTTTTGCTGCCAGTCATTTTGGATCCTCAAGCACGAGGATGTTCAGTAGAGGATCACAGTCCCGAGGGGTAATGGGCTAGATCAAGAGAATTGGTAGGGCTAGAGATTCTAGAGCTCCACAACAGTCGAGTCAGACTACTACTACCCTTGTATCTCATACGAGCATTGCACACTCACTTATGTGTGCAATTTATGGGCAGAACCATTCTGCAAGGTATTGGACGTGCTACATTTGTGGTGGTATGAGCCATTTTGTGAAGGACTGCCTCCAAGAATTGAGAGGGAGCTTTTGAGTAGCGACCGACTGTGCCAGGTCGAGTATACACATTTTCTCAGAAAGAGGCTCAAACAGCACCAAATATGATCACAAGTATAATTTTTGTCTATGAATAAAGAGTTGAGGCATTGTTTGACTCTAAAGCTACTCATTCATTTATGTCACATAATTGTGTGAAAAAGCTAGATTTGCCTATACATGAACTACCTTATATAGTTAAAGTGTTTGCGCCCTCTGGATTATTGTATAAGACTGAGGAGTTAAGGCTTTGTTTGACTTTAAAGTTACTTATTCATTTATGTCACATGATTGTGTGAAAAAGATGGATTTGCCTATACATGAACTACCTTATATAGTCAAGGTGTCTACACCCTTTGGATTATTAGATAAGACTAGTAAGGTGTGTAAAGGAGTTGAACTTTTTTTTAGGTTAGGACTTCTGTGATAGATCTGATCCTGATTCCAATGTAAGGATTAGATATGATTGTTGGGATGGACTGGTTAGTAGGGAATAATGCTACTTTGGATTATGTCAGGAAGATGGTATTACTACTAGTTCATATGACACCTATTAAGACTTCCACAACATCTACCAATCAACCAAGATTATTGTCAGGTTGAAAGGTTGGTTTCTGAAGGCTGTCAGGCCTATGCAGTTTTCTTTGCAGTGGAAGGCAATGGAAGTACTAGTGTTAATGGAATTCAAATTGTGAATGAGTTTCCTAAGGTATTTGTAGATGAGGTATTAAGTTTGCCATTGGAATAAGAAGTAGAATTCTTTATTAATTTGGCACCATATAGAATGGCTCCTTTAGAATTGGTAGAACTCAAGAAGTAGCTCGAGGAGTTGTTAGAGAAGGGCTTTATATGCCCTAGCATGTCACTATAAGGTTTGCTAGTCCTATTTGTTAAGAAGAAGGATGGCAGCTTACGATTGTGTATAGACTATAGGAAATTGAATAAGGTGATGGTAAAGAACAAGTACCCACTCTCAAGAATAGATGACTTACTAGATCAATTGGTGGGAGCTTCAATGTTTTTTAAGATCGATCTACGGTCTAGATACCATCAGTTAAGGGTCAATGAGGAGGATGTGCTTAAGATAGCATTTCATACCTAATACAATCACTTTGAGTTCTTAGTGATGTTGTTCGTGTTGACAAATACGCCTGCAATTTTCATAGACTACATGAATCGCATATTTCATTCCTTCTTGGATCATTTTATTGTTGTGTTTCTGGATGACATACTAATATACTTTAAGGACAAGGAAGTGCACACAAAGCATTTGAGAACAGTGCTAAGGATTATGAGAGATAGCTATTTATATGCCAAGTTGAGTAAATGTGAGTTTTGGCTACCAGAAGTGCAATTTCTCGGACATATAGTGTCAACTAAGGGTATTTCAGTAGATCCTCACTAAGTGTACGTAATATTACAGTGGGAACAGCCAGGTTCAGTAACTGAGGTGTGAAGTTTTCTAGGTTTGGCTAGCTATTATAGAAGATTCTTTCAAGGATTCTCCCAGATTGCTATTCCTTTGACTTGATTAACGAGGAAGGATCAACCTTTCATTTGGGATAATCGGTGTAAAGCCGCTTTTGTGAAGCTTAAAGAAAAGCTAATTAACCTTAAGACTGGTATAGATTATTCTTGATCCACGGCTGCCTTATGAGGTTTATACAGATGCTTCTTTCAAAGGTCTGGGATACGTGCTAATACAAGACGAATGAGTAATAGCATATGTGTCCAAACAGTTGCAATCTCATGACGAGAGCTATCCGGCATATAACCTAGAGTTAGCAGCTATCATGTTTGTGCTTAAGATGTAGCGACATTATCTCTATGGAGTAGAGTTTAATATGCGTAGCGATCATTAAGAGTTTAAAGTATCTTGTGGATTAAAACGAGCTTAACTTATGGCAAAGGCAATGCATGAAATTCTTAAAAGATTATAATTTTAAGTTTAAGTACCATATAGGGAAACCCAATATTGTGGCAGATGCTTTGAGTTGAAAATCATTGCATATAGCTAGGTTAATGGTTCAAGAATACCAGTTGATGTTATCTTTATTAGAAGTTCAATTGAAGGCATCAAATTATACTTTGAATATAGTTCATTCCATCACAGTTTCTAATGAATTTTGGAAAGAGATACGGGAAGCTTAGTTGAAAGAAAAATTTTTGTCAAGTGTTTGAGAGGATATAGAAGAAGGTCGCACTGCTCTTTTCCAGTTCAGTAATGATGGTTTCATCTTATACAAAGACCAAATCTGTATACCCGTGATAGAACACATTTATTACACACTTATCTATGTCAATTAAGATCATTTATTAAGGTTTTATTAGCCAAAGTGCATACACATTGCATTAGATTTAAAAAATTGCCCAAGTGTCTAGATTCAGTACACTAGTGGTATTTTGGTCTAAAAAATGAACTTTTAAAAAAACAGACAAGAAAAATTGACAAAGTACATTTTATGTCCAGAAGATGAGTGGTAAAATTATATTTTTAAAATTTATTTTGGTTTGTAAGTAATTAAATAAAAGCTCAACACTTTCTTAAATATCCTGATTTAACCTAGTTTTCGGTTTGCCTTTATGTGAAAATTTTTATATAATTTTGTATAGCCTAAAACTTGTTTTTTTTAAATAAATTCTCCTTTCTAATTATGAATTTAATTTTGGACTTTAATTATATTTCATTATGTCACATGTTATTTAATTAAATTATGTTATTTATGTGATATAGGTGGCATGTGACTTGTGCATCAATTAGGCAATTAAAGTCAACATTCCTTGAGGTCAAAGCTGATGGTTTAGATTTTTCTTATGCTTCATTTAAGGGATTAAATTAGACATTTTTTTCTTATGTCATAACTAATAGCTCATCTACATCCTATTAGTTATGTCACATTTTGGCACCATCCACGTTTTTTTATGCTTCATTTATGTTTGGTCTACTGAGGACTCAATCCGAGTATGATTATGTATGGGTTATAGTGGATCAGTTGACGAAGTCGGCATACTTTTTATACGTGAAAGAGGTGGTAAGATTACATAATGTGCTTAAGAATATAATGTCAGATCGAGATCCTCAATTCACTTTAAGGTTCTGGGGAGAGCTGCAGAGGGCTGTGGGTACTAAGTTGAGGTTTAGTACATCATATCATTCACAAACTAATAGGCAGACTGAAGGCACGATATAGACTCTGGAGGACATACTTCGATTATGTGCCCTTGAATGGAAAGGCAGCTAAGATAACCACTTTCCTTTAGTTGAGTTTGCCTACAACAATAGCTTTTACTCAAGTATATAGATGGCACCATACGAGGTGTTGTATGGGAGAAAGTGTCGATCACCCTTATGCTGGGTTGAATTAAGTAAAGGAAGTGTAATTAGCCCAGATATTATGGATCAAACCACAAAAAAGATTAGAGTTATTCGGTACAGGCTTCTTACTACCTAGAGCCGTCAAAAGAGTTATGCTAATAAGCTGCATTGGCCGTTAGAATTTAAAGTAGGAGATCACATGTTTCTCAGGGTTTCTCTACTGATTGGTATTGGTAGGTCTATACGAGCTAAGAAGTTATCGCCTTATTATATGGGACCATATTAGATTTTAGGTAGAGTAGGCCTTGTGGCCTATAGGATTGCTTTGCCTCCGCCATTATCTGGGATATATGATATGTTTCACATGTCATAGTTAAAGAAGTATCAATCGGATCTATCATATGTGGTTGAGTCAAAAAAAGTAGAGCTTTAAGAGAATCTTACTGTACTAAGCCAGATTGGATAGTAGATATCAAAAAGAAATAATTGCATAACAAGCCTATTCGATTAGTTAAGGGGTTTTGGTGAGGAATGGCTCCTAGTAACGTGACATAGGAGATGGAGGAGAGTATGAGCAAGCCATACCCTCATTTATTCTATGAGGTGAGTTTTTGGCTGTGTTTGAATTTTGGGAACAAAATTTCTCTGAAGGAAGGGAGAATTATAACATCTTGAATTTCAATCCCGAAAAACTAGTTACTAATTAGGGGTAAATTAGTAATGAGTAGATTGATTATGGATTAAGTATTGGATTGATATTTTTTGTTGATTGGCTATTATATTGATAGGATTAAAGAGTTGAATAGTAGTTCAGGGAGAAATGTGCAAGCATAAGTGAGATTAAATTCATTGTGCCACACGTCGTGGTTGGAGTTGCATGCGCCATGGAGTGTGGTGCAGAAATCACTTAAAGCTGATGTGATCAGCTCGTGAAATCAGAAGGGAGAAGTGTGAGAAACACATCTAAGGAAGAGAGAAGGCTTGGCTCTATTAGGGCATTAATTTATGGGAGCTCAAGAGTTTGCTTCGGCTAGTGACTTGTTAGGTAAGTAACATCCAGCCTTAAGCTTCGTTACTACCCCATTTTCATTGAATTTGATTAGTTGATAAATCGAATCAGGAAGTTTTAAGGTGTCTAAATCTAAAAGAAAGGTTTAAAATGAGCTTTCATATACAAAACTAAGGTTTTGCAACTAGTCTGGAGTTACATGGTTGAGCTTTGAGAATTTAAGGTCAAAATAACCTAAATAGTTTAGTCAAAGGGTGAAATTTAGTGAATAAATGGGTTAGAAGATTACTATGGTCATTTGACTAGCCTATAGGGCCAATGACTATAGACAAAGGACTTATGAATTCAAAAGAGTTCTAATTGAATTGTTTTGTATGTTACGAGATTCAAGTTAGCAGAATAAATACCTATGTGTAGTGTTGAGAATTGACCTGAGGATATTGTATTGTGTAGAATGAGTATTTAAGAAGTTGTTGGCAAGAATGTGTACCTTGAAAGTCCTCTATGATTAGTAACCCTTAGTAGTAAGGGTAAAGGGTAATCGGAATAACCCTTGCACTTGTTCGTTTGTTAAATATTTACAAGTATGTTATATAGCTATGTGCATTATGATTTATGAACTGATAGAGTAGCAGAATTGTGAAAATATATGTATGTAGGTGTGTGAGTAATGTTTGAGATGTATGAGATAAGACATATGTATAGACATGTACATCGCATCTATGAGAGTATACCTTAGACTAGGGTAGGAAGTCGCGACCCTACTCAGGGTAAGTCTAGGAAGTCCTTATGATCCAGAACATAGAGCTTAACTCTACCACAACAAACCTAGGATATGGAAGGATCCATAAGGTTACCCTAAACTAGGGTAGGGGGTTGTGGCCCTACTCTGTATAAGGCTACACCTTGATGATCAAAGCGTAAAGCTTGACTTTGCCATGACAAACCTTAAAGACCACCAATACATGAAGAGGATATCTGATCTGAATGGTGGGCCCTGTTACATATGACCAAAAGTCCTAGTCTGAGCATAAAGATTACTCCGCTGGGTAGGAGTAAGAATGCATAAGCATGAGCATAATGAATAGATGAGTATGAAATGGATGTATATGTATATTATACTATTTTCTTGAAATAATGCTACTTTATCTCTTGTTTATGATTTTGCTTATTGACTAGTATTTAGGTTATATTCAAGTTATTAGGACATATATCTCACTCCGTTACCTTTGTACATAGGTAAAGAGAGCATGACAAGGCTGAAAAAGGAAGCGAAGAAAGAGTAGCCTTACTTGATAGTGGTATGACTACCAATTGTATAGAATGAATGTATAAAGTTGTAATTAGAAATTGAATTGTCAACTAGGATACATATGAGTATGTGAAAATGAAAATGTGAATGAAAACTTGCTTGTATGTTTTGAGTTGCATCTCGCCGAAGGTACCCTAGTAATGGGTAAGTGGGTAGGTCTAGATGCTAATCAAGCAAATGTATGACATTATGTAACTTGTTCTACTTGTATATATGTGTTGAATGTGCAATTGATTGTAAATTGTGTATATATATGAGCACTTGACACAAATGGTGAGGTGGAGCTCCATTTGGAAGAGTCGAGTGTATTCTATAATTGTATAATGTGGCTTTGAGAGGTCAATTTAAGTAAATGATGTGATATATGTGATTAGAAGTGTCAATTAGGTGTATATAGCCCTTTTGGACTTGGTTCAAGACCCGTAGTGATCTAATGAGGCAAGAAATGTGAATTAGCACCTAGGGTGCAAGTTTTGAAAGAAAAAGTAACTTTTTTGCACCCAAGTATTCAATTTTAGATCGAACCATTGGATCGAGTCCAAACTTGTCTCATTAGATAGATTGTATTGTAAGCTTCATGTGAGTATTTAAATCACTCCAATTAGAGTCGGATGTTAAAATTGTGCATAGTGAAAGTTCACCTACTGAATTGCCATATGACAGTAAATTTTGTTGTCATATGCACAGCGGCGCGATGTGTGCCAAGTCGTGGTGCATGGCACAGAGAAAAATAGAGTTGTGGCTCTATACTATATGTCGCAACGCATTGTGGTGTGAGCTATAGGGCATGACCCTTTTTTAGGGTGAAGATGTGTTTTATTGAGTCATATGATTACATTTGTGCTTTCGTTAGCCCCTCTTATTTGAACTTATGTTTTATGAGGTCGAGATTCCGCATTTTGAAAACAAATAAAGGGCTACTACTCTGATATTTTGTAATTATTGTTTGATGATTATATGTTTGAGAATGGCAACTTTGGAATGAGGAAGGATTTACATCCCTCTTCTTAGAATTTTAGTAAATAAGCAATGAATTAAGTTCAGATAATTGAATGTAGGTTGTCTAAAATTCTTGTGAGAAGTTTGAGCATAAATTTAATATTCTTTTAAGAGGGAGTACATTTATTGTGATTTCATCTCTGAAACTTGTTTTGAATCTTTGTTGAGACTTATAATAGAAATTTGCATACACAATAATGATTTAGGCATTCATTTTCTTAACTAGTCTGGCTAAATATTTATCCCCTTTCATATTTAACTTTTTTTTAACCATTTGAGCCTTGCCCTTATTCAAAAATTTTAAATAAAATCATAAGCCTTTTTGCTAAAAATTATTCACTTTTCATCCACATATTTTAATCCCATTTATTACTTTAGTAAGTGCTAACTAGTACATTTATGAAGGAAATTGAAGGAATTAAAATTGAGGTGGGGATTCAATAGTGATAGAAGAAAAGAGGAAAGTAAAATTTACAAAAACAGAGAAGAAAAGAGAAGAAAAGTGTAAATAAAAAAAATATAGTGAATAAAAAAAAGAGATCTCAAGTGAAAGAAAAAAAGTGTTGATCCTCATTGATGCCTTTTGTAAATAGTTGCAGTTTGTCCTTCAATTTTCTAGCTCCTCATTTAATATTCTCAACACTAACTGGCATATGTAATTTTAACTTATTGAATAATTTCATTTCATCACCATACCTGAAACATTACAACTTTTGAAAAGTTCTTTTGAGTTGTGTGTGCATTGGCATAATTAAGTGGAGATTAAGGTGACAAACAATCTTATGGTAGATGCAATTGGTGGAAATGAGGGAAACACTAACCTATAAACACCTTTAGTGTAGAGTGCAAATACTTAATTGGTGAGGGACAACTTAAAAGTTATTTTTGTATAATTAATTGCCTTGCTACTTGCATTCTTGGTAGGTTGGAAAAGTTTCTAATTAAATTGAATCCTTGAAAGTTGGAATTGCTTTTGACCTTGATACATTCACCTATTTTGTTGTCCTTTTTGTACAGTGATTTTCTTTTACTTGAGGACAAACAAGAATTCAAGTGTGGGGGTTTGATGGGACCAAATATTTTCATCTGTTTTAGACAATTTTAGGTTCAATTTGGAGTCATCTAAATAATTTTGAGAGAAAATTAGACTACTATTGGAGAAAATAAAAGAAATGTTCTTTTGAATATGAGAAGGGATAATTATTAGTACCTTGTTGAAATGAATGAATTACTTGAGCTAAACTTTCATTAATGATGTTATATTGTGTGTAGGGTAATCCAAATTAAGACTCAAAGGGCTATATGTAAGTAAAGATTGAAGATGAAGAAAAGGCAAGATTTATACTACAGCATATCAAAATTATGCAACAGCATAATTCAGTGATAATGAGATTTATTCCATAGCATAATTGTTAGTTACTGAAACGCACAGTTTCATGAAAATGAATATTTTTAGAGTTCTAAATTCTAAACATTTTTGCTTGACATTCTTCATCTTTTCTCATCTCCAGTAGCTCCAAACTGACTAAGGAAGAAGGAAAAACACTATAGATGAGGTGTAGAAGCTTGGGTTTCATGGGAGATTATTGATTTTCATCCAAAATAACTTCGGTTAAGCTTTTCTTCTCCTTCTCTTATTCATTTTGATGTATTCTATGTTTAGCTTTGCAATTTCTAGATTTATATGGGTTGAATCTCCTAGACCTAGAGGAACTATAAATCTATTGATGGATTAGACACATTTTTACCTATTAGTTATGCTTAATGTTAATTTTGGTTGCTCAATCTTGTGATTTAATGTCTCTTTGATGCTTGGCTAACATTAAATGTGATATTGGATGTTGGAATTTTTTCTTGACAAAAGGGAATCTCTTCTAGACCATTTGATTAAGTAATATGAGATTAGATTTTATCTAATTTGTAATTAGGATAGACAAATACCTAATTGCCCCATACAATCATTATAGAGTGTTCTTAGGTTGGCTTGCCTCTTGAATATAACATAATTAATTCAAGAGAAGGTTGTTAGTGGATTGAAAGACCCTAATAGCTATTAAAGCTCTTGATTAACAAAATTGGCTTTAAAATTAATTAATTGGGTTAAAATGATCTAAGACACTAATAAGGGATTAATGACTTTAGGTTGCTTTTTACTTAAGTGGTTGGTAGATTTAAGCATTTCCTTGAATCTTTATTAAATTCAATTTTAATTTTAGTTAACTAATTAGTTCCAATCAGTTTTGTTTAACATAAGCAAAATTAAGAATTTTATTTCCTAATCGCTATTTTGCTTAATTCCTCATGTGATCGACCTTGACATACTGGTATATTACATATTTACCCGTATACTACGGTTATACATTTTCATGTGCATCAATTACCCTCATATAATAAGAATTGAGTAATGCTACCTTCCATGTATTTAAAACAGAGCAATGTTGCCCCTGTTTTAAATATCCATTCACTTGACAACTAGCTAACTTAAAATACTATAGAGAAAGACTTAGACAAATTGCATAAAGTATCCTTATAAGAAAATTAATATTGATTATGTCCCCTAAATAATAAACAAAGTTCAATAAACTAATGTTATTTCCTACCTATATAAAAGACCTGATAGCATAAGCTAAGTGACCCAATAACAAATCCAAGCTGTCTTAGACCTCTAGGGAGCTTGTAAGATATATTCTTACATGAAAGAATATTTTCATAGAGGTTGACATTGATATGGCATGTAGCAGGGCAGCCATTGTGGCATATGAATCTTATGGGTATGCACACTAGGGAGTCGATACGGACTACATGCCTAAAAGAAGCATTTAGAGTCAATTTCCAACAATTTGAAGTCTCAATACAATTATGCGCATATGGAGTAGTTCAATAGAGCTTTAATATGATTAATTGAAGCCTATATGCACTGTCTAATAGACCAAGCTAAGGCATTTTCAAAACATGAATTAATTTACCTCATTCAGGACCAAATGAACACCCAAATAGTACATGCATGTGTAAGTATGTTAATAGTGCTAGAAAGATCCATTTGAAGGTCTAAGAAGCATCAATAACTTGTCCAAGAATAGAGGTTACATTACTAGAAGCTCAAAAAGACGTTGTACACAAGGCTAATGTGAAGTCTAGATTGAAGAATTCACTTATAATTTCATGTGACAAGCATGTGCTTGGAGGAGGAGCATAAATGACATCCAAGAACTCTCTATAAGCATCAAGAAGGCATCATTCAAGAGTTCATTAGCATTAGATTTTTTTTGTTAATTAGTTGCTGATTTTTTTAGCATTAATTATTGATTTCTACTTTCTTATTTTATGTTGAGAAAATGACAATTATACACCCTGTTAAAATGACAATTGAAAACCTTGTATTGAAATGTCATGGAAAGACAATGGACATTATTTGAAATTATTAAATAAATAATTATCAAAATAACCAGTGGAGTTAACTCATGAATTTATGTAAAGTTAGTTGTAATTAAATTTAAGTAATGATACTTATGAATTAATGGAAAGTTAATTATAAATGGATAGATGATTTATGAATTTATGTATCATCACTTATGAATTTAAGGATAGCTATTTGTGATTTTCAGGAAGGTCACTAGTGAATAATGCAAATTCAATTGTAAATGAATAAATATAGTCTCATGCATCACTTGTGATTCAATGTTAGTTAGTTGTGAATTAAGGGATTAATGTTACTTGTGAATATATAAAATGTTAGTTGTGAGTGAATATTTACTTGTGAATATATAAAATGTTAGTTGTGAATGAATATAATGTTACTTGTATTGAAATGTCATGGAAAGACAATAGACATTATTTGAAATTATTAAATAAATAATTATCAAAATCACCAGTGGAATTAACTCATGAATTTATGTAAAGTTAGTTGTAATTAAATTTAAGTAATGATACTTATGAGTTAATAGAAAGTTAATTGTAAATGGATAGATGATTTATGAATTTATGTATCATCACTTATGAATTTAAGGATAGCTATTTGTGAATTTCAAGAAGGTCACTAGTGAATAATGCAAATTCAATTGTAAATGAATAAATATAGTCTCATGCATCACTTGTGATTCAATGTTAGTTAGTTGTGAATTAAGGAATTAATGTTACTTGTGAATATATAAAATGTTAGTTGTGAATGAATATAATTAGTCTTAATTGTAAACTAATGATTTAGGTACCCTCTTATTCTTGTCATTTGTGGAGATTATAAAATTTCACACGATAAAAGAATCAAATCGCTTAAATTATTTATTAATTCTTTAAGTGCGTATATATATATTTAAAAGATTCTTAATTGTTATACCTACAAAGTTTTATTGACTCACATGATAATTCTATTATCATAAATGTCCACAAAGATTTAAAAATATCATGTGATAAAAGGATCAAATAATATTTATTAATTTTTAATCACACACACACACATATTTTAATTTTTATAAAAAATCATAATTGTTATATTTGTGGAGCCTTTTTGACACATAAGATAATGCGATTATCCTAGATGTCTCTGAAGATTTAAAAATCTAACAAGATAAAAAGATCTAACCATTTAAGTATGGTTGTAATTCAAATACATTAATATAATTAATTTTGTTTAAAATACTATTATTATTCACAATATCTATTTACTTATTTACTATATGTAAATTAATAATGAGGTGATTAATAAGAGAATCTAAAGAGATTTTAAAATCTCACACAATATCATTAAATATTTTATTAATTACAATGCGCGCGCGCACATATAGGGTTAAGGTCCAAATTTTTCCTTTGTGCTTATTTCTTTAGGAGTGTTGCATACCCTATACTTTTAAGTGAAAAAATTTTACTACTGAACTACTTTTTCGAGGAGTAAGAAACCTTTCTGTTAGTCAATCGTTAATTTTTTCATTTTTTACTTACGTAACATGTGCGTGAGGTCCACAAACAGTGACATGTAAAAATTTAATTATAGCTTTTAGTGATAATTTTTTTATACTCTTTTTCTAAAAGTGTTGAGCACCTTAAAGTTCTTTTCTAAGAGCGTTGGGCATTTTGAAGTTTTGTTAAAATAAAATTTAATAAATATTGTTAAAATATTAAATATTTTAATATTTAATACTTTAAATATTATTATTTAAAACATTACACCACCCAATTTAATATTTTGCAATTTTGTAGTAAAAATGAAGGGAATAAACCTTCAAATTGATGAATGATTTTTTTATATCACATTAATAGAATGAGCGATATCTTTCAAATAAACATTTTTGTTAGCATATTGTTAGTCAAAATTTGTCATGTTTCTAATTTTACTCCTGACATTGCAATGTATAGAGAGTATTAAATTTGGGTAATGTAATATTTTGGGGAAAGATCATTAGTTGACCAAAAAAATTATAGAAAATGACCTAAAAATTTAAGGAACTTAACTAATATTAAAAATATAAGTAAGTTTTGACATGTATAAAAGGTGTAATAATTTGAGTACTGTTTCGAAGAGAAGATCAAACATCGATATATATATAAAAAAAGAAGTCATCTATAAATTTATAAAATGCTAGTTTGAGTTGTTAATATTAAAAAAGTAATTTATAAATTTTGAATGAATATTAAATAACATTTAAAATATTAAATATCAAAATATTTAATATTTTAGCAATATTTATTAAAATTTATTTTAATAAGACTCTAAAGTACCCAATACTTCTAGAAAAAGACTTCAAAGTGCCCAGTGCTCTTAGAAAAAGAGTTTATGGGTAAATTAGCAGCAAAGGATATGATCTGAGTCTTATGTGTAGGGCCCACACATATGCCACGTCAATAGAAAATGGCAAAGTTGAAGGCCTCTTACTAGAAGGGCATTTTTGGACCTTGAAAAAAATACTTTAGAAAAAAAATTGCCCCACTTAAGAGTATAGCATGCCCAGTGCTTGTAAAAAATAAGTACAAGGGCAAAATTAGACCTTAACTCATATATATATAAGAGTTGATTTGAATGCTGGGCCATTGGAACCCACATTTGATATATACAAGTTGATTTTCATACTTGTAAAATATTATTGATTTACACGACAGAGGATCATTTTAAATGCCTACAGAGATTTCAAGTTTCTCACGTGATATTTGTTATTTACGAATAACCCTATTATGCTGTCTATCACCTAAGAATTACTATATTTGACTCTACAAATGAATTTTAAAAATCTTGAAACATTTACACATCAAGTTGCAAATATAGAGAAATATGGATAAAATTTTAGCTCAAGAGTACCTTTGTACATGAAGAGAAAAAACACCAATTTTGCTGTAAAATTGACATAAAGTTTATTGAGTGACTCTAAAAAACTAATGTAATCGACTAGGTAAATGAAATCTAAAAGTCCTAAAAATTTTATGTGTCAAGCAAAAGTTGCAAAGTATGATGGATACAAAATTTCAAATTAAGTTCACCTTTGTATTAGCACATAAAAGTATAGGAATCAAGTTGTAAAAAACTACCAGAGGAAAGCTTTTCATGACCAGTCCCAAAAACTAGCATATCTACCTGTGCAAATAGGCTCTAAAAATTACAAAAATTTTATAGTTCAAGCCAAACAAAAGATTATCTAGGCTAGAATAAAATCAAAATCTATTTAATTTGTTTATCTTTTCATTTTATCTATATTTTTTAAATTTCATTTTTTGTTCAATTATATTTATTATTATTATTATTATTATTATTATTATAATGATGATGATGATGATGGTGGTGATGATGATGATGCCAGACAAAATATAGTATTCATGAGGGTGAAGGGTTTTTGTTTAAGATCAATAACATGGAATTAACCTTTGTCATATGTATTTATGATTTAGACTTTGATATTTGTCAAAAAGTTCATAACTTTGAGGAGCAAAGAAGGAAGATAATACCTTGCGGTGACAAAAGTAGAATTTTCACTATTCTTGAAAACAAATTGTGTTTGATTTTTGCTATGGTTATGAGATATGTTATGTTCCTTTTTAGCAGAAGTATGAGGATACATGATCATTTATTGTTTGTGCCTTGGCCATGTGTATATCTCTTGATTGATCAAATGATTTAGAAAGTTATGGCATATGTTTTGTAATTGTCATAGGCTACTCCTATATGAGTACTACTTCTACTATATTCGAGCCTACTATGATGTCATCTAGGGAGATCACATGGCCTAAGAATCTAACTTTTATGAGCCAAAACTCAAATTTTCTTAGCTTTACAAACTACTTCTCTTTGAGAATATTTAGGATAATTCTCAGATGTTGCTCTTCTAGCATTCAAGTGATTCATATTGTTCTCAGTAATTCTAAAGATGTCTACTAGAGTGTTGAAAGTCCTTATTTGCATCGAAGCAATTCTTTCTCTCATTGCTGGCTCAACACTTGTTTCTAGCTTCTATTTATTCCCATGTTCTAGTTGAAGTCTACAAAATTACAAAGAATAATTTGAATAATCTGAATGTTAGAAGATAAGTATACAAGCTGAATAACCCTCTCAATAGTGATATGACATACTTAGTATAACATTCTGAATTTCTAATCCTGTGTTAATGGCTGATTAAGAATGAATTAGTGATTTAATATGGGATTAAGGTTCTAAGTGGTGAAGTGTTATGTTGACTCATTGAGATGTTATGTGAATAGATATGAGTAGAAGAGCGGAGTCCCAAAGCAAAGTGTGTAAGTATAGTGAGGATTTCCTTCATTATGCCCCGCACCACGATGGGGGATAGATGCGTTGTGATGTATTATATAAAAATCAGATTAATAGGGACATGCTACCTCATGAAAACAGAAAGGGAGAGCAAGAAAGGAGAGGTCTGGCATGGAGAAGAGCAAGGGATGTGCTAAGGCAAGCATAATAAGGAGCAAGGATAGTATTTTTGACTTGTTACTTATTAAGTAATTCATGTACTGCCTTAACCTCTGAGTCTATCCTATTTTTTCTTAGTTTTAACTAGTGAGAAATTGAATTCGGGAGTTTTAAGGAGTTGATTTCTTACCCTATAGTAATAGAAAGGTTTTTTAGAACTAAACTAGTGCTTTGTGATTGGTTTGAGTCGAAATGTTAAAGCTTTAAAGCTGTAGGAAAGATTTGCCCCAATCTAGAGAGAGAGTAGTAAAAAAAAATTGCTAGAAAATGTTAAAGCTTGAAATGAGGGGTAATCAGTGGTAATATGCGTAATCGAGTGTGAAATGTGGATTTAATAGTGATTAAGTGCTTAAATGTGATAATTGGCACTTTTGTCAATAGAGAAATTGACTCTAAATGCCAATTTTGTGTAGATTGTAGTAAGTAATGAAGTAGATAAGCAGGAAGGGATTCAAGTAAGGAAGTAACACTAGTAAACCTTTCTAATGAATAGAAAGGTTAAGATAACTATATAATTTATTGTGTTTATTAACTATTATAATTGTGTAAAAGTAAATACAAAATGAGAAACAGTGGCTTATGAGTTTTTGTGCATGATATATATTGAAAATGGTTTTAGAATGAGCATTGGTTTGTGAAATAGTATTTGAAAAGTTATCGATTTCAATTGAAATATGTATATATATACATATATGATATGATAATATATGTTGTGGAAATGTGATGAAACTAGTGATAAATGTGAAAAGAATATGATCATAGGGGGTGGGAGTTCTGTAACCTCCCAAAGACTAAATGATAAAGTCTCCCTTACTAAACCACAATTGACTCTAAATCATGGCAACCTAAGGTTTAACCATCAAGAATTACCAAATTATAGAGTTTTATAAAAGGAATTCCTCAAAATTCTTTGAAAAGAATCCCAATTTCAACAATTCAAATCTCAAACATTATTTAACAAGTCTGTATTAGAGTTTTAAAAGTAAAGCAAAAGCTTGAAAATCAATTAGGACCCAAAATTATGAGTTTTAAAACTCAAAAATAGATTTTGTACAGAAAATGACACGTGCGCTGTGGTTTACGGCATGTATGCTATGATGTGTCTTCTCTGTGCCATGTGCCACGACGCATTGTGCAAAATTTGACAGCATCAATACTGTCAGTGGACAGCACAAGGAGCAAACTTCTGATGCATCCTAAATCTCTGTAGTTTTAGTGTTTACACGGAGTTTTCTCCTAACTCTAGCAAATGGCACTGGTTTCATACTCAAACTCATTTTCTATAAAAAGTTGGACACCAAAACTCATTTTGACCACTTTTTATAAAATTTCACAAATGGGGTGTCCCAACTCAACCAAACATGCCAATAGCTTACACCAACAATGGACTCTTGCTGACTCGTGTAGTGCACCACACACAATCAAAAACACTTATCTCATAAAATTACTACTCAACCTTAATTTTCAAAAAACATAAAAGGGGAGGAAATGTTGCACAGAATCAACAATTTCATTCTAAATTTCTCAAAATACATATATTTCTACTTGCATAAGTATTTTGGCCTTATCTACGGGTTCACAACCAAAAATCACTAACTTGGGGCACAAAATACACTAGTTATATACAAAATCATGCAAGTAGTGCATAAAGCATGTCAAATAATCCTAGTTGGCAATTACATTAACAAATACGCATGAAAATAACAAAAGAGAGACATATAGAGGATTACTCCACAATCCTAAGCCTCTATATGTTTTTCTCGACTTGAATTCGATGAGCTAGGTCCTGAGAATATTGAGAATTGAGGGGGTGAGTACAACCACTCAGTAACCAAGTTTCACTTAACTTATATAGTTATATATTAATTGTAAATAGATGTAATTAGGAAAATAAGCACAAATAACACATAACACTCGGCCACGGTTCACAAAACTAATAACTATATGACCGGGCTTGCCACCAAACACTTTAAAATATTATTTTGCAAAACATAACAGAGGGTCATAAAAATAACAACCATGCACCCTCAACACATGTTGGACTACAAAACTAACAACCATGTAGTCAAACTTATATGGATAATCATATGCCAACCTTATATCCTCCTGTTACCTTCGACATGAAACCAGTAGCTATCATGTGGCTACATCCTTCATGGATTAACATAGTCTTCCACTTGTGAGGAGCTACCAGGCTAGGGTTAACTTACTCACTTATATAATTTGGTTTCCTCCAATATTAACAACCATAGGATGTCGTACCCCTAATCTACCCCCTCAAAAATTGGTAGAGACTAGTTAGGTTTGAGTCCCTTATAAAATAAGTAGGATAGTCCCAAATCAACCATAAGACAAGGGCTACCTCTTGATCCTAATGGTCGGTGCCAAGGCTAATTTTTGATTCTAATGGTCACTGCAATACCACTTAGATTTAAATCTATTTACTCATTTCCCTAGGCAAACTCCCGTTAATGATCATGCTATGCACATTTATCACATATTATGCATTTGAACAATCAATTCATAATACATGAACTCACATAAACTTAAATACTCCACAACTCAACACATAATATATCACAATTCTCCACCTATAGTAATAAATCATAATCAATTTCGTAAAACACTAAGCGTGGCATAATCAAGGTTTTCTTTCCAAAAACCACTTCACAAATTAAACATTTTACCAATATGCATCACTAATTTAAATCATAATTCACATTTCATAAACACAATTAACATTCAACTATAAAGATTAAGTTTTCCCTGGTTACCTCAAACTTTTGAGAGGTCAAATATTTACTCCTCACTATATCAACTTTCTAAAGCTTCAACAAGCTCGAATGGTGCCAAAAACGAACCTCACTACATCTATACTACAAGAATATAATCATTGTCTAACTCTTGAAACTTTATCAGCATATAACTTCACACACTTCATTTTATTAACTCATAGACACTGCCTATTCATACCCAATGAGCTCATTAAATTTCATTAATGCACCTTATCATTAATAACACCTCAAACCATCATTAATGCACATTAACTTCTCCCAACTACCATGTTTATGTTAATTTTTGGATAATAAATGCTTCTATAGACCAACTACTTTCAAAATCATCAATGTGATGTTCCAATATATTAAACAGCTCCTATTATACTCATTTTAACCAATGGAATTAGACCCATACTCCTATAGACTGAAAATCTATCTTTCAAGTTAAATCCTACCATAAATCATCATAAATGAGGGAGAGAAAGGAAGAATAAGGCACCATAAACTTACCTTGGGTGTTAGCTTCAAAACATCAACAATGGAAGCCAATATCGTGCCTTAGCCGAGCCTAAGTCGAGCTCTTCATTTTCTCCTTCCTCTTTTCTATTTTTCTCACGTAGAAACAAATCAGATATATCTAACTTTTAGTTATGTGTCACGGCGCACGCTGCCCTCCACCGTGACGCATGGCACAGAGGAGCTCATTATTAAAATTTATCTTTGTGTGTCGTGGTGTGTGGCATAAAGAACAATCCTTTACTTTTTCTTCCTCTTTCCTTGCTCAGGTGGCCGGCCATCAATCCAGACCTACTTCTAGGGCTGAAATCACAACAATTATGCCAAGTTAAGCCCCTTTAGCCACACACTTCATTAACTCACTAATTACCCTCATTAGGTTAATCAACTAGGGTTAAATTTTCCTAGATGTTATAAGTTCACCCAGGATATAGGGATGTGTGTGTGGAGAAGTGAGTAAAAAATTCATATGGTTGGGCTAGCACCATGGGACATTCAATGCAGTGTTATATGAGCTGTTATCATAGGTAATCTAGTATAGTATATTATGGTACTATTACCATGGAACATCTAGACAGTCTAGTAACTCCCTAGTGCCTATTAAGGTATGGTTAGAAGTCAATGATGCCTCTACAACAAGTGTGTAAAGTGAGAAACCATAGTCCATAGGTGGGTTAGATTACCTTTGGCCTGATGTTTCTACAACTAAAAGTGGGCTCGAGTCAACAAATGGTTGATATTGGAGAGCCTATAGTTTTATGTTGGGGAGCTTTGGAGGATCGGTGAATAGTTGATCATGCTAAGGTGTAAAAGTGTTTGAAACGTGATTTACATGTGAAGGTGATGATTTAGTTATGATATACTACATATATGCTATAATATGATTTTTGTTACTTTGGCATGGTTATTTGCGGTAAAGACATTGAATGAACTATATTTGATTACTGAAATTTTTATCCTACCCATAGTTATTCATATTTTTCATGTTTTGGCATTAGTGGTTCGAAGGGAAAAGACATTGGCTGAGTAGAAAAGTCTCACTAAGCCTTTCTAAGGTTTTAGTATAATGAATTTAGTTGTTATTAGTCATAAATATGTATAAGTTGACTTAAGAATCAAATCATGTGCATAATGTGTCAAGTATGTTGTGTTTGGTGATTTTGAGCTCTCTAGCCCTTATATATGTGTGAATGATGAAATGACTAGATGGGCTAGTAGAGGAATGTATATGTGTGTGAATTTGAGATGTGTGAAGAATGTTTGAGATGATTTGGCCATGTATAAGATAAAGAAGTAAAAATGTATTTTTAGCCCAAAGCGTGAAATAGGCAGTTTATAGGCTAATTGTGTGTATATGTAATATATTGCATATATGTGTGGTTAATCAAGTGTGTATTGTCTATTTGGATGTGGTTAAGGCCTAACAAGTAGCAAATGACATTTGGTTTCGAATTGAGACACTTAAGTAGCAAGATTTTGGTAGAAAATGGTCAAAATGCACTTTGGTATCCAATTTTTGATAGAAATATCAGATTGAGTTAAAACTAATATCATTAGTTAGATTTCAAAACAAGCCTTATGTGGGTGCTTGAACCATCCCAATTGAACATTGTATGTGGAAATGGTGTGCATTTGAATTTCATATCAAAAACTGCCATTTGACAGAAAATTTAGGTGTGTGCGTCATGCATATACCTGCATGCCACAGTACACGGCACAAAGAGAGTGACTATGGCTGCTGTGCCACATGCAGCAGCGTATGGTGCAAAATTTCACTTTGTTTTCTTGTATGCACATGTTTCTTTTGGCATTCAATACCTAAATACTTATTGCTTCTATTGTGTATGTGTTTTGTGGGTTGGCTTTTATAACCCGAGGGATTTATAAAATAATTTGAAATCTTTTCTTAGGATCCCAAAGCTTTCAATGTTTTCAAACTAAATAATTTCAAGTGATTAGATTAATTATAATGGAGTATATGGTAATTTTGGTAAAGGGCATTACACTTAGCTGGATAAAACCTATGCCATAGATGTAGGAAGCTAGGCCACTTTACAAGGGATTACAAGTAAGAGGTAAGAAGTACAATACCATAAGCAACGGGAAAAGTATTTACCCTAACACACAGTAAGGCTCATAACTCACCAATATGATCCAAGGCACACTTAAGATAAATGATTATATTGTTAATATGTTATTTAATTTAGGTGTTAGCCGCCCCTTCATATCTTATGATTGTGCTAGGCACTTGGGTACAAAAATTAGTAAATTACCCTATGATCTAAATGTTTCCACCCCTATTGGAAAAATGGTAACCACCACGTGTGTGTGACTAAATTACATAGTCTAGTATGAGCATTATGCTACTATCATGGACATGATTTACTTTATTTTTTGAGACATAGATGTCATAGTTGGCCTAAATTGGTTGTCTACAAATAATATTGTCCTAGATTGTAAAAACAAAACTCTAAACCCACTGCCTCAAGAAATAGACATTGAGGTTAAACTAAATTTGTGATACTTCCTTGGTTGAGAGATGTTAAAAGGCTTTTAGGGATATTTAGTATTTTTCTCAATATAAGAAAAAGTAAAAGAGGGGATTGAGGAGATCCTTGTGGTAAGAGAGTTTCTTGAGGTTTTTCCAAGAGAAATTAGTGGGTTACCTTTAAAGAGAGAAGTGGAGTTCTCTATTGATATTCTACAAGAAGTAGGACCAATATCAAAGCTACCTTATAGGATGGACTAAAATAAAATGGTGGAATTAAAGAAACAAGTTGAGGAATTATTTGACAAAGAACATATTAGACCTATTTTTCTTCTTGGGGATCTCCAATTCTTTTTGTCAAGAAGAAAGATGGGAGCTTGAGATTATGTATATATTATATAGAGTTGAATAAGTTTATAATTAAAAAAAAATAAGCATCCACTCCTGAGAATAGATAATCTATTAGATCAATTAGCTAGAGCAAGAATATTCTCCAAAAGAGACCTAAGATCAAGGTATCATCAGCTTAGGGTCAAAGCTAATGACATTCCAAAAAGGCACTTAGAACTAGATATAGGCATTATGATTTTCTAGTTATACCATTAGTATTAACAAATGTACCCACCATTTTCATGGACTATATGAGTAGGATATTTAGGCCATATATAGATTAATTTCTTATGGTCATTATAGATGATATTTTTCTATTCTCCAAGACTCTTGAAGGGCATAATTAGAATATGAAAATTGTCTTAAATATTCTTAGAGAAAAAAATGTGAGTTTTAGCTCATAGAAGTTATATTCTTATGCCATATGATCTCCCAAGATAGCATCATAGTAGACTCGGATAAAGTAGAAGTAGTACTCAGATGGGAGTGACCTAAGATAGTTACAGAGATTAGAAGTTTTGTAGGCTTGGTAAGTGATCTATCACATATTTTACATACTAAAAAACACTTGGTTATTAGGATTAGATTGTGCATATTACGTTTTTATTCCTAGTTTTGAGTTGTCTTTTCTCTATCGACTATAAGAACCTTAATGTTGCTATTTGATGATTGTTTTGACACTTTCAAACCCTAATTGAGATCTTAGGCTTTAATTCTCTTGTCTTCCTTTTTAATTCTCTTTTTAGGATTTATTTAGTTTTGTCTTTTATTTTCAAATTTTGTGAGGGAAAATTTAGAATAACCAAGCAAGGCTAAGTCAACATGTTTTGAGGATTTAACAGCAAGGTTAAAGGGTTGAGTTGGCATCTCTTTTCTAGAATTAATGAAGTTGATTTGGTGCTACTTCAAAAATTAATTTGAGGGAGAAATACATAAATAAAAGCCAAAGAGCATGGGAAGCATTGAAGACACATCATTCAAGTCCAAGAGGAAGCATGCAAAGCATGACATAGGCTGAATCTAAGAGGGAGTGAGGTGGCATCTGATTAGAGCTTCAAATGAGTCACATTTCCCTTGCTTCATTCATATGGTCCATGTTCTTAAAGTCTAACACATTAGGCGCCATTTGCAGATTATTTTTTAGCCAAATTAATTGCATTTTGTAGCTGGAAATTCACTTATTCAGATCTAGAGCTTTGAAATTATCACCCTCTAGCATTATTTTTATCACCCTCACTCACATTTCCCACGCATACATATATATAAGCTTTATTTTTACTTGAGAGCCTCATAATTCATATTACAATCTCTCTCTTCATATCATTCTCTCTCAAATTCTCTCATCTCCTTTATCAAAACCTCATGCCTCTTCATCATTTCTTCAACTCCATATTTGCATTCTTCATCATTCCAGCTTTGATTCCTCATCTAAACCATTGATTCTTCTCTGCTATATTTTTTTCCTTCATTCTACTCGTTAATTCTCTATTTCATCTTCATTCCCCCTTCATCGAGCATAATTTCACCTTATTCCATCTCTAAAATTCATCTATTCCAGCCTTCATATTTCAAGATTCATGAAGTTTTCTCAGGCTCAAGTTCTAATTCAAGTGAAGAAGAGGAGTATGAGAGGCTAAATAACCTTGAGCTCTAAGGAAGATGACTTAGCATTTTGAGTTTTCTAAATTTGTATTCTTCATTTACTTTCTCAATTTCATGATCTCTTCTTATTTTCTTAAGAATTTTGAATCTGTAATTGGTTTAGATTATTGGTTCTTGATTCTAATTGATGTCTAGATGAGATTATGAATGTTGGATTAAAGTGTTAATGTTGTGTTTAGATTTGGAATTCATGGATTAACTTGATGTTCTAGGGTTTGTTCATGTATTCTTGTCGAATCCTTGTTCAAAGTTCATCTTATGCTTAAGTTAGATCCATATGAGTTATATGTGTTGAACTTGAGTTGTTTTTCATCCACTTGTCTTGATCAAGAACTTGTGCACATTGACAAGGCTGAACACAATATTTCACTTTAATTCACTTAACCTAAATCCCTAAGTGTTCATTAACTTCAATGATGCACTACACTTAATCGCTTTTAAGTGTTCTATCTTAGGTTAATTGAGGTTGTTTATGTTGATTCAATTCTAGAATTCAATGATAAATGCTAAGGATTCTTACTCGGGCTCTCCATTTTAATCATTCAACTCATTACATTCAAAACAAAAACTATAAACATTTAAAATTTACATTTAGATAGAGCTGAAACCATTATCTTCACTCTCTTAACTTGTAGAATTTGAATTAAGAATTTGTATGCATGGCTCCTATGGGAAATGACCTAGAGTGCTATTTATTACATTATAGTTAAATTTGGTGACCTAATGTGACTAAGGTTTCATCAATAGGCAATTCTTGTAGATTCATAAAGGAATTTTCTTGACTTGCCTATCATTAATTCGTTATATGAGGAAGGAATAGCCATTCAAGTAAGATGAGAAATATGAGAAGAGCTTTTAAGAGATAAAAGGGAGGCTAACAATAACCCCTTTTAAGTCAACCTTATATGGTTTATAGTGATACAAGTAAGTATGGACTATGATGTGTATTGATACAATAAGGGACAGTTGTAGCATACGCCTCATGAAAACTCAAGATTGTAAGATTAAGCAACAACATCAAAGAGAGGGTAAATTGGGTAATTAATAAATTTTTTACTTTTAAAATATTTCTTCCAAAACTGAGCGTGATCAATAGTGAAACGCAAAATTTATCAATATACAATTAGTTAATCTTCAAAAGGCTTAGTTGTAAAGGTTTTATCAAACAATAAATGTATACTTAAGTCAAAGATCAAGTTTCAAATACCAAGAAGATATTCAAACAAAAGTTCAAATATCCTTTTGAAAAATAGATATGAAGAACTTTAACAAAAATATGTAAATATTCAAAACAAGGATATTAAATTGAATTATCAAAACAAATTATTAAAAATAGTTTATAGCTAAGTTTTCCAAAACCAAGAGCTATGAGAGAATGAATTTGAAAAGCTAAATGTAAAGAGTAACAGTAGAGAGATTGCATAAATCAATATACCTTGGTTAAGCCTAATCGCTTGACTTACATCTAGTCCTCAAAACACCTCTAAGATTTTTCCACTAAATACCACAAGTTTAATTGGGTACTTGTAAGCTACTACAATCGCTTACTTAAAGACAATGTGCATTTTTACAATTATTTAGAGAAATTTCACTCTGAACTCAATCTAAGGGAAGACCCTCAATTCTCTCAAAGATAAATATAAGAGTGTTTCCTTATAGATTCTCTCTTAGAAAGATGATAGGAATAATAAAGTACATTTAGATAAACTCTCAAAGATTAGATATGACAATTAAAACTTATAAATAAAAATAAAGAGCTTTTCAAAAACTTATGCAAAAGATGGTAGAAATTAGTTAATGCATCATAAATTTGTTTTCCACTCACTTAATGAAGTTCTATTTATAGTGTGAAAAAGATTATAGCTGTTAAATACCTTAACTAAATGCTTGGAGCCATTGCATTATGTGTATAGAAGTAGAAACTGTGAAAAAGAAATTTTTCTATGAAACTCATTAAATGCATGTTAGAACCCAAAAACTAGCATGTTTTAGGTTCTCCCTTGAGAGGATGAATAGGATAAAAAGGCTTACAATAGAACATGCATGGAAGCATTCCAAACCTTATAAGGATGAGTCTGACAAAAACCACAAGCTTCTCTAGAACTTTAAAACTTGCATGGGTACAATTTGGATCACGTAAGGAAAATGTTTTACAAATGAAATGAAAGATCTCTTGAACAAATTAAAAAAAATGCATAAGTGACATCCAAACCTCATGAGTGTAGGTTAGATGAGTTTTAAACACTTAGGATTGATTGAAATAGCTAAAGTGTTCAAGGCTTAAACAAAAGCAGTCTTGAGTAAGACACTAGATCTCATGATAGTTAGACAAGAAATTGTAAGGATAAGAAGGTTTAAGAAAGGTTTAAAAAATCAAACTAGCCATTGAGCCAGGTGTGTTTCTAGTTTAAGGGTTAATGGTTGAATTGTGGTTGAACCGATCATGATTAATTCAATTTTTTTAATTTTAAATATTAATATTAAACTGAAAGTAACATTTTATTAAATAGAAATGAATAAACTATAAAGGAAACATATATATATATATATATATATATAGTAATAACTATTTTATACAAAATAAGAAAAGCAAAACTTTTATAAGTCAAACATTCAAAGCAAAAACATTTTCCTAGGCTTGCATAGGTTGTTTCTTGTGCCATTGTCTATGTACTTAATTCAATGTAATAAATAATGTGCATTGTAAAGCAAAATTATTAAAATTGATAATGTGCATTGTAAAGCATGCATCGTGTAGGCTACTGAAAAGATAAAAGTAAAGGACTTGAAAAAGTAAGAAGAGATTAGAGGGAGAGGAATGAGGCCACAGGTCCTTTTTTGTCTTTATGCAACAAGAGTTAAAAAATTTAAAAGAAGATGGTGTCTTCTTTTTCCATTCAGGAATTCTTCACTCAATTCATTGTATTCTTAGGCTAGCATAGTTGATAGTGGCTGAAAGATCTTTTTTACTTATTTGTCTTACTTGCTTTCATTTTTCATCATTTCTTTCTCCTTTCTCAAATTTTTTCTTCATTTTTTTTTTCCAATTCATCCCTTTTGATTTTCTTCTCTTGTGGTGATCATTTTTTATTGCAGTTTCTAACTTCTTTCTTGATATGTTTTTTTTTCTTTTTGTTGAATCATTCAAATCAATCAACTAGTTGCTTTTCCTAATTCACTTAGTTGTTAACCAGTTTAATTACTAATTTTTGATTGGTTGGCTTAACCTCCGGTTCAATTGTCTCTATTGGACTGGAGCCGTGGCTGGTTCTTAGTTAGATAAGCTAAATTACCCAGTTTGATCCCATTTTTAAAACCTTGGGTTCAAGAACTCAAGTTGCAAGAAAGACTTAATACTCGTGAGGGTGTGAACTTCAATCTCATGAGGTTAAGAAGTTTAAAACCTTAGTTATCACTAATACATTAAAACTCATATAAGTTACTACTAGACCTTGCATCTTCTTAATGTTCAAAACCAAGTTCCCTTCTAGTACACTAAAGCTCACATGGGCAATTAAACATGACCTTGGAAGTTTGAGTACTTTAAAAGTTCATTATTTTATAAAGCTCTAAATCTTTGATGTTTTAGATTGAAACTTGTATGGTTGAGTATCATAAAATGAACATATTTTGGAACTCTAAATCTCATGAGGGATGTAATGTCCACCTTGATATTACCAGTAACCATAACTACAAACCACAATGGTAATTAGGAGTAATTAAACTCCCTAAGCTTACCTTGAAGAAAATAGATTTATAAAGTTTTGAAAACAAATGGGATGCCAAAAACCCTTTAAAAACTTGTTCTCAGATAGTCCTCTTGATATCAATAATCATACCCCTAAACTCTTCGAAAAGAGAATTGCTTGATTTCATAGTTTCTCTTGTATCGGTTGTTCCTCTAGTATTAGTTCATTATTCTTTAGTGGATTATTGATAGTCAGAATTTTCCTAACCATTTCTCCCTTCCTAAGGATGGAATCAATCATAAGAAAGGGTTAGTATGTGAATAATTTAACACTATGTAAAAGGAAAAAGTTGTGTAATGAATGCATATAAATTGCCAACTAGTATAGAATGAGTACAACTAATAGTTCACAATATACTAGATCTCAAAACTTGAGAAAGTGATAACAAATTATAATGTCTACCTTGACATTACCATCACACAACTATAATTGCAAATCACAATGATAATTTGGAGTCATTAAACCCTTAAACTTACCTTAAAGATGAATCATTAAAGAAAAGATATTTATAAAGTTTTAGAAACAAATGGGATTCTAAAAACCCTTTAAAAACATGTTTGAGCTCAAGCAATAAGTTCATGTAAGCAATGAAAGCAAAGAGGAACGTAAAATCATAATGCACAAGAAAATAGGGGTAAAAAGGTCATTTTTACCCATGCAAGTACATATGTGAAGTGATAAGTTGCTTACACCCCAAAATAGCTTAGTTAACACTAATATAATACTACTGGCAACTTAGGTCATTCACTAAGGAGGCTAACTAAGATTAATTAACGCTAAATTAGTGAACTAAACTAAATAAAAGTTGATTGAGTTTGATTCATTAAATAAATGGATAAATTTAATTAAAAACCTAATTAACTAGTGAAATGAAAATGTTAGTGTTTAAACCTTTCTAAAGTGAAGTTTTAGGAGTTATGGGATACTAGATTCCTTGCCTATTCTTTTTAATTAGGCTTGGGTTAACTTTCACTCTCTTGATTGAATTAAACCCCTTACACAATTTGTAGAAATGTGCCTTCCTAACTAATTCAATTAAGTAAGTCCTTATACAATTTTGTATAAGTCCCTAATTAATTCCTTAGCTAGGTGTAATATGATTAAAAATTCCCTCAAACTCTCTTAGTGAAGCTCAGCCTAAGGCATGCCAAGTGCACAATTTTACACACAAGACATTCTATCAAATACCAACCAAACATATTTATGCATAGCCAATGTAAGACACATTCAACACATATAAAACATATATTTATATGAATTACAATGTATTGGAGAAAATTTTCAACAACTGCACAATGGAAAATTAAGTGGAAAAATAATAAACCATCAAGTCAAATACCAATTTTAGTCAATAAGAACAAAATATAACAATGCTTTTAATTTTAAAAACAAGACTTCATTAAACTAGGTTTGACTGAAGATTGGTGTGACCCTTCACCTTTCTTGAGATACTTCAAGACTCCTCTAACATCCTTCCTTTCTAGCACTTCTTGTAGATTTAGCCCCCAGTCATCTTGGAATATACTTGAGCACAATTATTCCTAGTCGAAATGCATCCCATGAAAGCCTTGAAGATTTTGAAGCTAAACTAAGAAATAAAGCACCAGGGTTTAACGTGTTAGATGAGAGAAGAAGAATAATGGAGTTGGATTAAGTTTTGATTATTGGATCATGAGTTATGAATAAGGGAAGGTGGGATGGAGATGAAGAACATGGAGAACAATTGAGAGAGAATATGGAGGAAGAGGAGGTGTCCAAAATGCTGAATGGAATGGAATGAATCAAAATGAAATTAGAGTAGTTTAATCCAAGTCTAAGGTGAATGGGTCAAATTCAAGTGTCTAGGGTTTGGGTGAAAAAGCTAAGTTAATTTTTATTTTTTACTAGGGTAAATGGATGAACATAAGAGTTTCCATGGTCTAAAAATTTGAATTAAATAAAGCTAAAAAATGGAAAATTAAGAGAGTGAGTGAATAGAATCAAAGTATGGTATAATGTGTGCAAAACTATGCATGGCTTGTATTTTCACCTCAAAACACAAGTGTTTTGCCCCTTAACTCATCTTATATTCGAATTTAATGGTCCTTATGTTCTAAATCCAAGGATGCATCCTTACAAAAATAAATGTGACACACAAAATCAAAGTTCAAAGTATATAGATAATAATTGCATTTTCAATTAAAATTAATTTTCAAATATGTGGAACAATGCAATTAAATAATAAAAACTAATATGACATCATAAAATAGGCTTTGGGGCATGACCTAGAGCCTTAGAATTGTGAGCCCACATATACATAAAAATGACCCAGCCTAAATGCAAGAAAACAAATCAACCCAAAATTTTGAATTTCCAAAATAATCAACTTGTGAAATTAATTACTTTCAATCAAAAACAAATTTGAGAAATCTAATTAAACCATTTTTCTTCTGTACTAAAAATGCATCTTGATAAATTTTCTCAAATATTTTCTCAAAAGTCTAATTTTATGACAAAAATTTCCCTAATGCACAAAATCCTACACAATCAATGTAATAATTATGCAATTTAAGCAAATATAACATGATTTTTGCCCAATAATAACAAATAAAAATGTATAATAAATGTGGCTTATCAATATGCCGTGACTTGTGTGCCATATGCCATAGCATGTTGCACAAAAAATCATGTTCTAGTCTTTTGCTATCATGACAGTTCACTAGGCAAACTTCTAGCATGTGCCATTTTCACGTTCGACGTCCGATTGGAGTGATTCAAACACCTACATGAAGCTTGTTTAATAACCTAGATAATGGCATAAGTTTTATTTCAATATAATATTTGAAAATTTGATACCTAAATGCGTGATGGCCACTTTAATGTTATTTTCATGCATCCAAGTGCTCTAACCCACAAACTTGTACCATTAACTTAATATGAGGTTCAAACCAAGTCAAATAGACTAAAATGCACCTTATTAAACATTTATAACAACAATCACCTATTTCAAACCAAATTTGGCTACCAGATGCCTTGATTTGACTCCAAATAAGGCCATTCATGAGGTTTATCATGCAATTCATTTCATGAACAAATCATTGAATCATACCAATTCAAAATATACTAATTATGCTCTTGTACTAGTATTTTAGCCCCTTATCACATGGATTAACGATAACATGCATCCAGGGCTAAAATAAATACAACTACATCTCATTAAATGCGGACTAAAATTATATACATCTAACTAGCAACTATATACTTATAATTACATTCATATATACTAAAAAAAGATACGATAGCATTACAAGCAATAGTCCAATTATTGTAATGTTTGTCTTGATATTACTAAAACATACCACAAATATTATCATAATGACTAGGATTAAACAAATCATTACGTTAGGTCACTATAAAATAGACAAGGGTTTTAAAACTCAAAAATTCAAAAGTTGGCATCCTATGAAAATCCTTTTTGAATAGATGTTTGAGCTCAAATAATAATTTTAAACATGATTAAAGGAAGTATAGAAGCACGGCAAAGGATATAGCACAAAACAACATTAAATATGGGCAATTTAGATAATATCCCATCCACCAAGTATCACCTGCCATAGTGGATGGCAAAGAGGGAAGGATCCCTTTGATTGAATATATTTATTACCCACTTTTATTTTTCAATTAGGACCCTTTTATTAATTATTTATCACCTTCAAGTGCACACATTATATTAGATTTGTAATTTTGCCTAAGTTTCTAGGTTCAGTGCACTAGGGGCATTTTGGTCCAAAAAATAAACTTTTGAGAAAATGTACAAGAAAAATTGACAAAGTTCATTTTATGTCTAATTGATGAATGGTGAAATTATATTTTTAAAATTCATTTTAGTTTGGGAGTAATTAAATAAAAAAGTCAACACTTTCTTAAGTGTCTTAGTTTGTCCTAGTTTTTGGTTTGCCTTTGTGTAAAAATTTTTATATAATTTTGTGCAGCCTGAAACTTAGTTAATTTAATAAATTCTCCCTTCTAATTATGAATTTAATTCTGGACATGAATTAGATTTTATTATATCATATGCTATTTAATTGATTTATGTGATTTATGTGACATAGGTGGCATGTGACTTGTGCATCAATTGGGCAATTGAGGTCAACACTCCTTGAGGTCAATGGCTGATGGTTTGCACGTGAATTATGATTATTTTGAGGGATTAAATCAGCTAAAATGATGTGGATGACACATGGGAAATTAGGCACACATTGGAATCATCTACAAACCAATAGGAAGTTGCCACCTTGCAAGTGTGACAAGGCTCCCATTTACATTTTAATTTCTTTTTCCTTATTTTAATTAAGCTTCAGCTGATGGGAGACACCAAGGAGCACGCCATTTTAAGCCCCAAATGGGATCCAACACATATCTCATTCATCTTCCACATTCTCTCTCTCTTGTTCATAGTGTTCTTCATTTTCTCTCTTTTGTTCTTCATTTTCCAGCACCCTAACCTCCATTTTCAGCCACCAAACCTCCACAAAACTCATACCATTCTTCTCCTCTCTTCATTTTCGTTCCATCCCTTCCATTTTCACAAGGATTGAAGCTCATTTCCATCATTCAAGAGCTATGGAGTTTGGCCTTCACAAGCAATCACTAGGGTTCTTGAAGATGAAGATTGGCTAAGTTTTTTTGTGGAATCCTAGAGAGATGAAGATGGAGAATGAGTCTTGAGCTTCAAATTGGCTAAGTTCTTTTGTTTCCTATCCTCTTCTCTTTTTACTAGATAGTTAGATTCCTTAATCTAGGGTTTAATCATCTTAGCTTATAAATTCTAATTTGAATTTGATGTTGATGTAAAGAGAGAGGATTGTTTCATTTAATTTCTTCCTTGGACAGCCATGACTGAATTTTGCCACTCTTTGTTTGGCACATAATCTTGTGTTTTTCAATTAGTGAATATCTTGTGTTAATATTGCATAATCTTGTAGTGTTAATGCTTGTGTTGTTGAGTAGCTTGACATAATCTTGTGGTTGCTCAATTTATGTGTTTGACCATGGCTGTTGAGAGAGGATTTTGAGTGAATCACTTGGCTAATGTCTTCACCAATTGGTTAATTAAACTAGGGACTTTAATCTAAGACCTAAGGAGGTTAGCTAATTAGGTTAATTGGCTTAGGATAATTTTCTTAAGTCATGACAGCTTTAGTCAAGAGGAAAGGGAAGCTAAACTTAGCCTAATCATGAGAAGATAATGAATCCAAAATCAACTAATCTCTAGGGTTCCATTATTGTGAAAAGGGAAGTTTATTTCACTCACTTTCACTAGCATTTTAATTACTTGCACATTAGATAATTAGTTTAGCTAATTAGCTAGGTAACTAAATTCCTACAAACTTTGGTTGATTTATTTTACTAGATAACTTTCAATTAGACTTAAAACCATTCCTTGGGAGATGACCTAGGGTTGGCCCTATATTGCATTAGGGTTAGCTTTAGTGTAATTTTGAAGATAAGCGACTAATTTCCTATCAAAATTTTGGCGCCGTTGCCAGGGATTGGTTTAAGTTTAATTCTAAGGTTGTTTAGTACTTAATTTACATTTTTAGTGTTCCTGAATTTTTTTTGAAAAAATTATAAAAATTTGTGTTTTGTGTTTTGTTTAGTGTTTTTTGTGTGTTTTGAGTGTTTTTATTCTGTTTTGAAAAAGAAAATTAGTGCAATTTTCGTTGGTTTGGTGTAGAGCTGAAAATACTCTGTTTCTAGTGTCTCTGTCTGAAATTGAAAAATTAACTGGGAATGAGTCTGAGGGAATTTGAACTTGAACTTTATGTAATTGAAAGCTCTATATCTTAGCTTCACTTTAAAATTGGTTTGGTCAATTTTGGACATGGGAAGTGTCCTGTGGAAGTTTTACAATCTAACAAGGTCCAGGGAGCCATTACAGAGGATTCCCAAAACCCTGTTTCAACTTTGAGTTAGCATATCTTCCTTTTTGTGCTTTCAAATTGATTGATTCCAGTTTCATTTTTCTTATCACTGTCTTATCTTTGTTTCTTGTGTTTAGAATTTTCTTCAATTTTTCCATTTTCCTATTTGAAAGTTTGTTAGAAGCTCTGAAGGTCTTCTGCACGAAATCTTGTTTCTCCAGACCTGAGGACCAACTTGTGAAAAATTCTGGGAACGATTGGGAAGGATTTTTAATCTAAAAGTTTTATATAAGTTTCCTGTATATCTCTTGTGTTTCTCATAAAAGTTTTAAGGGAATTTATCATGTGGATTTGCTGATAGAAAATTCACAAGTTCACTGTCTCCAGAGAGCCTACTGTGCGAATTCCAGAATTGCCAAAGCTTCTTGATTGAGCATTTCTAACTCTCTTTCTACTTGTTTGGTGTTATTTTTTTTTTCATTTTGTTGCTATTGAGTTTATTAAAAAAAAAGAAAAAAATTATTTCTCTTGCTTTTGTGTGTTTTGAATTGTTTCATGTTGATTTGCATTTTAGTTTAGCTTGTTCTTTATTCTTAATTTTCTTGAGCTTGATTAGTGCATGACCCGAAGAAAACATACCTCTTTTGTTGAATTAGATCCAGAAATTGAAAGGACTATTTCTAGATTGAGAAGATCACAACCTATTCTTGATTCTCATTTAGTTTGTAATTCAACAATGGAAGGTATCTTAGGACATGAGCATGTGCATAATGAGGGCCATGGGAATGGGAATGAGAATTTGCATGATGATGGCCATGTTAATAATGAATTTGAAGGCTTGCATAATCCTAGAGAGGAGAGGAGCATTAGGCAATTAACTCAACCTAATTGGCATGATAATCCTTATGGCTTGTATGTTCCTCCAACTAATGTTCAATTTGAAATTAAAACCTCTTTGATTAATGCATTGCCTAAATTTCATAGGTTACCGGGAGAGGATTGCCATAGGTTTTTGCATACTCTCCTATTGGTTTGTGATACTATGAAGCCTATGCATGTAAATGTTGATGATGTTCAAGCTAAGGCTTTTATATTTTCTCTTGAAGGTTTAGCAAAGGAGTGGTATTTCAACTACCCTTCTTATGTGAAAGTGAGCACATGGGCTGAGCTAAGAAGACTCTTTTTAGATAAATTCTTTCCAAATTCCAAGGTCACCAATTTGAGGAAGCAAATCTATGGGGTCCAACAAGGAGAGGATGAGAGTCTCTATGAGTATTGGACTAGATTCCAAGGCCTTTTGGCTAAATGCCCACACCATCAAATTTCTAGTGAGAATTTAGTCCAATATTTTTATGAGGCTTAATTCCAAGAGACAAAGTTAACATTGATGCCTAGTGGTGGATGCTTGATTGACCTCACTTCCTTAAAGGCTTGGGAACTAATTGACAAGATGGCTTCAAGTGGTGCTCAATACTCTACAAGGGAAAAGAGAAATGTGAATATGGTAGGTTCCTCAATTCTTAATGATTCATATGTGGACTTGCTAGCTACCAAGATTGGGAGAATGTTGGCTCCACAAATATCTCAAGTGAGCAATGTAAGTACTTCTCAAGCACTTGTCCCTTATTCTTGTACTTTTTGTGACTCACCTATGCATGTAGAAAGCAATTGTCCTATTAAGTTTGAACAAGTAAATGCTATTACAATGGAAAACAATCCTATGGTGGGAGGCAAGGGCAAGGAGCTTATTCTAATACTTACAACCCTTCATGGAGAGACCATCCTAATTTCTCCTATTCAAATCCAAATGTGGCTTTACAAGACAATCAACAAAGAGGATCCTATCAAAACACCTTTGGCTGTGACCCTCCACCTCATTTATCTCAAGGTAGCTCTTCTCAAAGCTACAATCCAAGTGGTAATTCTCTTGCACCTTCATCTAATTCTTATAGTGATAGGAGGCTTGTTCCAATTGAGAGTTCTTCTAATTCAAACTCTTCTAATGATGTGAATGTGTTACGTAAGCAGTTGATTGAAATGAACTCCTTGTATAAAAACATGTATGATGGCTTAGGGAACAAGGTAGAGTATGGGTAACAAGTGTGAGAACATGAACTCTAAAATTGATGCCCTTACTTCTCAAATGAATATGCTTGCTAACCAATTAAGTGCAGCCAATGCTCAAGCCTCTACATTACCATCCAACACCGTTGCTAATCCTAAAGCTAATCTTAATGCTATCACATTGAGGAGTGGCAAGGAGTTGGGAGAAAGAGTGCAAGAAGACAAAAGACAAGGGAAGGCCGAGAATCCCTTTTAAATTCTTCAATTGATGTTAATGTTTCTAGTTCTTCTTTTGCTCCTAATGATGCATCTTTTTGTAGAGATGATAAGGATGAAAACGTTGAGGAGATCATATGTGAGCAACCACCATCTAAGGTGAAAAAGGGGACTATGGCCGAGTTGTTCAGTAAGGAAAAAGAGGGAGAGGCCGAGCAAAGTGAAACAAGAAAGGAGAGTTCAAGGAAGGAAGAAGGAAAGCAAAGTCAAGAGATTATGAAGAAGCTTCCTTTTCCACAAGCACAAGTGGTCCCTAAGCAAGTAAAGGGACAATTTGATCAAGAGGTATATGATTTCTTCCATAAGATTCATGTTAATGTACCCTTGATGGATGTAGTTAAGAACTTTCCTAAGTATGCCAAATTTTTGAAAGATTGTTGTACAAATAAAAGAAAATTTAGGCCTAATGCAAGGGTACAATTACCCTCATCTGTGAGTGCTATCATGAAGCCTCAACTCCCTATAAAATGTGAGGACCCTGGTTCCTTCACAATTCCATGCAAGATTGGCAACACACATTTTTCTCATGCATTGATAGACTTAGGTGCAGCCATTAATGTTATGCCTCTTTCAATTTATCATGCCTTGAGTCTTGATTGCATGCATAAGACACCTATGATATGCCAATTAGCGGATAGAAGTGTTAGAAGACCACATGGAGTAGTAGAAGACTTGTTGGTTTGTGTTAAAGGTCTATTATTTCCTGTGGATTTCTATGTGCTTGATATGTCAAAAGAAGGGAGTGGGGATGATATTTTGATTTTAGGAAGGCCATTTATGAGGACTGCCCGTACATTGATTGACATGGAAAAAGGTAGTTTGATTTTGAAATGTGGAGAGGATCATGTTATTTTTAATATATATGAAGCAATGAAACATCCTTTTGAGGATTATTCTTTGTTAGGTGTAAGTTCCATTGAGTTATTGCTTCATGATGCTTGTGAGTCTCACATGCTTGATTCTTTCTCACATGTTGATGATGATTTGTCTCTTGTTACTACTACATGCATTGATGGATGTAGTTGTCCTATTTGTTTAGAGATTGATGCATGCTTGAATGATGCAACTACTTCTTCTCATGATTTGTTTAAAATATCTCCTATGCTTGATCTTGAAATGCTTGAGAAGGGTATATCTTCTTGTGTTGTAGGTACTAAAGCCATTAAGGCCGAATCTATGAGTTTTTCTCCACTCGAGCTTGATGTTCTTAGGATTCCCAAGCTATTGGAGGAAAATTCTACACTTTCACATGTCGAGGCCGTGGCTCAAGTCCAAGCACTTGAGGACAAGTTGCAAGAAAAGGGGGAGGCTGTAAAGAAAGAAGAGGAGAAATCAAAAACAAGTGAGAAGCCTAAAAGACAAGAGAGTACCATGGAATATTCCACCAAATTAGACTTGAAGAAGCTCATTCCCTCTTGTGTAGAGCCACCTACCTTGGAGTTGAAGCCTTTACCATCCAATCTCAAGTATGCATATCTCATTGAGAATGAGAAGCTTCGGTAATAATTTCTAACTCTTTATCTCTTGAGGAAGAAAATGCATTGCTTGATGTGTTGAGAAAGAACATACATGCTATTGGTTGGACTTTGGCTGACATTCCTGGTATTGACCCTATTGTGTGCACACATAAAATTTTTCTTGAGGACAATGCTAAGCCCATTAGGCAACCACAAAGGAGACTTAACCCATTGATTTTAGATGTGGTAAAGAAAGAGGTTGTTAAGCTACTTAGTGCTGGGATCATCTATCCTATAGCTGACAGTGAGTGGGTGTCTCCAACCCAAGTTGTACCTAAGAAAGGGGGGATTACTGTGGTAAAAAATGAGAAAGGAGAGCTTGTTCCAACTAGAGTTCAAAATGCTTGGAGAGTGTGCATAGACTATAGGAAGCTCAATAATGTGACTAGGAAGGACCATTTTCCTTTGCCTTTTATTGATCAAATGCTTGAGAGATTGGCTTCCAAGTCCCATTATTGCTTCCTAGATGGGTTTAGTGGGTATTTTCAGATTCCTATAGCTCCTAGTGACCAAGATAAGACTACCTTTACATGCCCCTTTGGTACATTTGCCTATAGGAGGATGCCTTTTGGTCTTTGCAATGCACCTGGTACTTTTCAAAGATGCATGATGTCCATATTTTGTGATTTTATTGAACATTGCATGGAAGTCTTTATGGATGATTTTACTGTGTATGGTGAGTCCTTTGATTCATGCTTGCATTCTTTAGATAAAGTGCTTGGTAGGTGCATTGAAAAGAAGCTTGTGCTTAACTTTGAAAAATGCCATTTCATGGTAGATAAAGGAATTGTTTTAGGCCATTTGATTTCTTCCAATGGCATAGAGGTGGATAAGGCCAAAGTAGATGTGATTGCTTCTTTGCCATATCCTGTTTGTTTGAAAGATTTGAGATCATTTTTGGGACATGCAGGCTTTTATAGGAGATTTATAAAGGGGTTTAGTGAAATTGCTTTGCCTATGTCTAAACTCTTACAAAAAGATGTTGATTTTGTTTTTGATGATGCTTGCAAAAGGAGTTTTGACACTTTGAAAAGCATGCTCATTTCCCCTCCCATTCTTAAAGCCCCAAATTGGTCTTTGCCTTTTGAGTTGTCATGTGATGCTTCTAATTTTGCTGTGGGAGCTATGCTTGGTCAAAGAGAGGGCAAGTTATCATATGTGATTGCTTATGCATCTAGGACCCTAGATTCAGCTCAGGTTAATTACACCACAACTGAGAAAGAGTTGTTTGCTATTGTTTTTGCACTTGATAAGTTTAGATCATATCTTCTTAACTCTAAAGTTGTTGTGTACACTGACCATGCTGCTGTGAGGTACTTGTTTAAGAAGACAGATTCTAAGCCTCGCTTGATTCGATGGGTGATCTTGATGCAAGAATTTGATGTGGAGATAAGGGATAGGAGTGGTTCTACCAATCAAGTAGCGGATCATTTGTCTAGACTACCTCATTTAAAAGCTACTATGGTAAACTCTAACCCTACTATTCCTTGTGATTCATTTCCTGATGAGGCATTGTGTGCCATTTCATCTAAGCCTCCATGGTATGCCTCTTTTGCTAACTATATTGAGTGTGGAGTCTTGCCTCCTTGTGCTTCACGTTTTGCCATTGAAAAATTGAAAAGAGAGTCTAGATTTTACATTTGGGAACCACCTTTGATGTGGAAGATTTGTAGTGATAAAGTGATTAGGAGGTGTGTTGATGATGTTGATGTGCCTTCTGTTCTTGAATTTTGTCACTCTCATGCATGTGGTGGTCATTTTAGCTCAAATAAGACAGCTAGGAAGGTTTTAGATTGTGGATTGTATTGGCCTAGCTTGTTTAAAGACTCTTATGAATTTTGTAAAGCATGCTTGAAATGTCAAAAGGTTAGTAGTTGGGGTAAGAGACATGAAATGCCTCAACAACCCATTTTATTTTGTGAGATTTTTGATGTTTGGGGCATTGACTTCATGGGTCCCTTTCCACCATCCTTTAGTTTTGAGTACATATTACTTGGTGTTGATTATGTTTCAAAGTGGATTGAAGCCATTCCTACTAGAACTTGTGATGCTAAGATTGTTTTGAAGTTTCTCAAATCTAATATTTTTTGTAGGTATGGAGTTCCTAAGGCCTTGGTAAGTGACCAAGGATCCCACTTTTGCAATAAGATGATGAAGGCTCTCTTGGCTAAATATGGGGTGCATCACAAAATCTCTACACCGTATCATCCCCAAACTAATGGCCAAGCCGAAGTATCAAATAGAGAAGTCAAGAAATCCTAACCAAGGTGGTGAACACAAATAGGAAGGATTGGTCTTTACACTTAGAGGATGCTTTGTGGGCTTATCGGACCGCTTATAAGACTCCCATTGGCATGTCTCCTTTTCGATTGGTGTATGGAAAGGCTTGTCCACCTCCCTGTGGAGATAGAGCATAGGGCCTATTGGGCCATCAAGAAACTCAACTTGGATTTCCATCTTTCGGCTAAGGAGAGATTTCTTCAAATGCAAGAACTTGAGGAGCTTAGGTTGGATGCCTATGAGTCTTCTAGGATCTATAAGGAGAAAACAAGGATCCTTCATGACAAGCTAATCTTGAGGAAAAAGTTCCAAGAAGGAGATCAAGTCCTCTTGTTCCAAACAAGGTTTATTCATAAGCATGCCAAGTTGAAGTCTAAGTGGGAGGGACCATATCTAGTGACCAAGGTGTTTCCCTATGGGGTTTTGCAACTCTTGAATAAAGCCACGGGTTCCACCATGCAAATCAATGGTCACCTATGCAAGCTCTACAAAGATGCCAAATCACTTCAAAAGGAGGAGGACTTCTCTCAACATGTTTTTGAACCACCATGATAAGGTTGTATCTCTCCAACCTTGAGCTTTTACTTTCCTTTAATTGATATATTTAATGATAGGTATAGTTCAAGTGTGGGGGAGATGAACCTAGTAGGAAAATTAGAGTTTATTTGCTTTATTTGACTTCTTTGTTTTGTGTTTTAGTTTGAAAAAAAAAAATATCTGCACCACACTTTTGTTATGCATTCATTATTGATCTCACCTTATTTTATCACTAGTCTATACATACATTGAGGACAATGCATGATTTAAGTGTGGGGGAGAGAAATAAACATTTTGTTTTGTTTGTTTGGTTTTGTTTGGTTTTGCAAAAAAAATTCAAAAAAAAAATTTCTTTGTTTTGTTTTGTTTGAGGTTACTTAATTACCTAGCTCTTGAATGGATATTTTGATTCTTGAGATGTGGTAATTTTTAGGATTGAATAGGTGTGAAGTGAACATTCTTTTACCTTGAATTAATGGATTAGAGTGGCATATTACCCTTTCATGGAAGAGGCTAAACACTCATGTGTGATTAATTCCTTAGTGATGTTACCCTCTAGAATTTGTTTCACTTCTTAATTAAGACCATATATCTTGCACTTGTTTGATAGGAGATGAGAGATGGCATTCATAAAAAATAGCCAAGAGCCAAATAGCCAACCTATTATTATTTATTATCCTTTGTTAGCCACTTTGAGCCTTTGGTTTGATTCTTAAAAAAAAAATTCACCCTATTTTTCCCCAAGGAATGCATGTTACACTTTTATATGTCTTTTTAATATTCATTGCATGTCCTAGATCAAATGAGTGGATGCTATTATCATTTTCTATCCATTACTTCCATTGTTTTCAAAGAGTTAGGGGCAACCAAAAAAAAAACAACAAAGATAGATTTGAAAAAAAAATATAGTCAAAAAGAAAAGAAATAAAGTTGCTAGAAAAAGAAAAAAAAGAAGAAGAGAAAAAAAAAGAAAAGAAAGAAAAAAAATAAAAATAAAATAAAAAGTTGCCTAGCTCATCCATTCCATTTGTTTTATTATTTCTTATCATTTCTTTCCATCCTCATTGTGTTAAGGTGTTCACTCAATTGAGTTAGGTTATGCTTTGCATATTAAGGGGATATATCTTGATTTAGCATTATTTTGATGCTAACCCTATTTTTTTTATATACATGCATTTCTTAGACATCCTTTCATTACCTATATCACAACCTAATAAAGTCCATTTGATTCTTGATTGCAAGTGCTATTTAGTGATGGAGATGTAGAAGGGTTACAAATTCATAGTAGGGTTTATCCTAAGAAATTTTGAGTGAAATTTAATACCTTATACACTTTGAGTGATGAGAGCAAACACTTAACCTAGAGAGGCTTACTCTTTGACATTGATTCTTGGTAAGGGTTTGTTTGTGATGTGCATAATTCTTTCCTAATTATTGCCACATTGATTGATAATTTGTAGAAGTTCATGAGCTAGTATTTTAGTGACTTGAAACAATGTTTTTCTCTTATTTCTTTGTCTTATAGTTTCTTTTGGGACCTTTTTCACTTGATTTTGCCCGGAGTGCAAAAGCTAAGTGTGGGGGAATTGATAGAACACATTTGTTACCCACTTTTATTTGTCAATTAGGACCATTTTATTAATGATTTATCACCTTCAAGTGCACACATTGCATTAGATTTGGAACTTTGCCTAAGTTTCTAGGTTCAGTGCACTAGGGGCATTTTGGTCCAAAAAATGAACTTTTGAGAAAATGTACAAGAAAAATTGACAAAGTGCATTTTATGTCCAGTTGATGAATGGTGAAATTATATTTTTAAAATTCATTTTAGTTTGGGAGTAATTAAATAAAAAAGTCAACACTTTCTTAAGTGTCTTAGTTTGTCCTAGTTTTTGGTTTGCCTTTGTGTGAAAATTTTTATATAATTTTGTGCAGCCTGAAACTTGGTTAATTTAATAAATTCTCCCTTCTAATTATGAATTTAATTCTGGACATGAATTAGATTTTATTATATCATATGCTATTTAATTGAATTATGTGATTTATGTGACATAGGTGGCATGTGACTTGTGCATCAATTGGGCAATTGAGGTCAACACTCCTTGAGGTCAATGGCTGATGGTTTGCACGTGAATTATGATTATTTTGAGGGATTAAATCAGCTAAAATGATGTGGATGACACATGGGAAATTAGGCACACATTGGAATCATCTACAAACCAATAGGAAGTTGCCACCTTGCAAGTGTGACAAGGCTCCCATTTACATTTTAATTTCTTTTTCCTTATTTTAATTAAGCTTCAGCTGATGGGAGACACCAAGGAGCACGCCATTTTAAGCCCCAAATGGGATCCAACACATATCTCATTCATCTTCCACATTCTCTCTCTCTTGTTCATAGTGTTCTTCATTTTCTCTCTTTTGTTCTTCATTTTCCAGCACCCTAACCTCCATTTTCAGCCACCAAACCTCCACAAAACTCATACCATTCTTCTCCTCTCTTCATTTTCGTTCCATCCCTTCCATTTTCACAAGGATTGAAGCTCATTTCCATCATTCAAGAGCTATGGAGTTTGGCCTTCACAAGCAATCACTAGGGTTCTTGAAGATGAAGATTGGCTAAGTTTCTTTGTGGAATCCTAGAGAGATGAAGATGGAGGATGAGTCTTGAGCTTCAAATTGGCTAAGTTCTTTTGTTTCCTATCCTCTTCTCTTTTTACTAGATGGTTAGATTCCTTAATCTAGGGTTTAATCATCTTAGCTTATAAATTCTAATTTGAATTTGATGTTGATGTAAAGAGAGAGGATTGTTTCATTTAATTTCTTCCTTGGACAGCCATGACTGAATTTTGCCACTCTTTGTTTGGCACATAATCTTGTGTTTTTCAATTAGTGAATTTCTTGTGTTAATATTGCATAATCTTGTGGTGTTAATGCTTGTGTTGTTGAGTAGCTTGACATAATCTTGTGGTTGCTCAATTTATGTGTTTGACCATGGCTGTTGAGAGAGGATTTTGAGTGAATCACTTGGCTAATGTCTTCACCAATTGGTTAATTGAACTAGGGACTTTAATCTAAGACCTAGGGAGGTTAGCTAATTAGGTTAATTGGCTTAGGATAATTTTCTTAAGTCATGACAGCTTTAGTCAAGAGGAAAGGGAAGCTAAACTTAGCCTAATCATGAGAAGATAATGAGTCCAAAATCAACTAATCTCTAGGGTTCCATTATTGTAAAAAGGAAGTTTATTTCACTCACTTTCACTAGCATTTTAATTACTTGCACATTAGATAATTAGTTTAGATAATTAGCTAGGTAACTAAATTCCTACAAACTTTGGTTGATTTATTTCACTAGATAACTTTCAATTAGACTTAAAACCATTCCTTGGGAGATGACCTAGGGTTGGCCCTATATTGCATTAGGGTTAGCTTTAGTGTAATTTTGAGGATAAGCGACTAATTTCCTATCACTTCGCTGTGAATGCACCCCGATGCAACACATGCTATATGATAGCACTCTTGGGCAAACTTTTAGAATTTTGTATTTCCATCTGACATCTGATTCAAGTCTTTCAAGTGCCCATACATAGCTTTTTAAGCATCTATATATTGGCACTAGTTTCACAACAAAATTACTTACCATTTAAAAGTTAGACACTCAAGTGCAAAATGACTCTTTATCCTATCAAACTCACCTAAGGATGTCCAAGACCTCAAACCATTGCCGATGGACTTAAGACCACTGAATTAAATTAAATGGACCATAATAACCTAATTAAATCAACAAATGTACATATATATCCCTTAGACACAAGTTGGCATTAAATCCTTGATTCCACATAATCAAGGGCATAGGCATAATCCAACATAATCAAACAATAACCATCTATACACATTTAGTGACCATAATAACGGCACTTGCACTAGTATTTGGACATCTTATAATAATTTTCATACAATTACAACCTCTTAGATTGAAATACAACAAAATAACATTATCTCATCATGTAAGTTCTCCAAAACCATGCATGTCCTAAATTTGGCAATTTATATATATATATATATCTATATTCAAATTAGTTACACTAAATACAAAGAAAAGAGTTGCACACACTAGTTCCTTTGATTCTCAGTAGTGTCCTCCTTCCCTTTGCCCCTATCAGAGCCTTCACCTATAAAAATATAACCATAGTAGTGAGGAGATGTCTCAATAACTAAATAATTTAATCTATTATAAATACACCAGATTAGCATATGAGTCTGAAGTGGCAATATAAAACAATTTATCAAATACATATCATACACATGATTATCAAATCCCATTCATAATGCATAATCAACATTCTGATTAAATATGTGTGGGCTACCAACACAATAGGAAAAAGTCTATACAACTAGACTAGCTTAAGCTTACCAATCATGAGAGGTAGCCTCGACCAAAAATGCCTTTGCCCATTTTTAGACCACATATTCCCCCTTTCTTGAATATCTAAGGTTTTGTATGCCCAATCTATCACCAAGATAGTATTGAGACTTCCAAACAAGAAAGAGTGAGCATTAGGGCCCTATGGTGCTAGTGTATTATATAGATCTCAAACAATATTTCTCTACAACAATAGGGTAAAGTCCTACCTCTCACAATGGTCATGCTGATACAATACTAGTCATACATATCATACTAATTAGGGATGTTAATACAGTAATTTCTAGCTTTTCAAACATGTACCCAATTTTTAGTTATCTACAAAAAAGCATAAAAAGGGTTTTAAAAATTTGATAATGCCTTAGTTTAATACCACTTCACATAAGTTTCTAAAACACCAAACATTCATACTTGAATCACTAGTTTTTCATAGTTGATTATATCTATATATATATATACCTTTTTACAAAACTCATAACCAGTCAAATACACAAGTAGAAGGACTAGATTGTCTAGTTACCTTAACCTTTTGTCACAAAAAGGGCTGTTATGGCAATTTAATCACTTCTTAGCTTCAACTAGTTCAACAAGGCTTGATCAATTTTTAATGTATAAGATTAAATACTAATAATCAGTTTTTAACTTTAAAAAACTCCTTCTTGCGTAAATTTGGGTACCCATACTACCTAAATTTCCTCTTTAACAAATTTCTTACTCTCACCATATAAGTTTATCTTTATCTATCACCTATAGACTTAGATAACATCAAATCACAACCCATATTTTTACCACAAGCCAAATTTCCACTTAGGGTTTGTCTAAACACTAATTCAAAACTCTAAATCACTATGAAATCCTTAAACCTCAATTTAAAAACGTAATTTAACTCCTCAAGGCTCCATCTAAGCTAATGGGTTTGGTCAAAACATCACCATGATCGGAAACAACCTCTAACCATACCATTAAACATAAAAAAGCATGGAGGATGAAGATAAAGGATAGGGAGAGTTACCTAATAAGAATCAAGCTTAAAATAATCCTAAAATGATGTTGAAACTAAACCATAGCAAACCAAGTCAATCTCCCTTTGATTTTCCTTTGTTTGATTTCATCACATATAAGCATTTTATTTAATCATACCTTTTATGCATCAGTCATGGTAGATGGCACAATAAGCCTTGAATGAGTTTTTAGCATCATATGATGCCTAAATTGTCCAATGATCTAATAAGATCATTAATATCTTGAAAACACAATTTATTATTAGTTACTCAAATTTATTAATTTATCCTTATTCAGACTTTAAATTCCAAGTTTAAAGTTTGAGGATGTTACAACTACTCTTTACCTGACTCTTTCCCTTAGTCTCTATCCACATTTGAACCTAGAAAATAATAATAATAAGGTTAGATAGAGTTCTAATAACTAGAATAATTATAGATATCTATAAACAAGTATGTAAAGTGAGATAATAAAACATTATCTATAATATGTAACATAATATCATAGGCATGGCCATAATATCTACTCAATCCTTTGCAACAACCTCCTATCACATTTGTAGGCTATAATATTAGACCAATTTAAATATTTTGATCTAATCCCACCTTCCATGGGAGAATTGCCGAGCTAAAGACCTTATAACTCACATTTAGTCTAGTGGAGCCTGTGGTTTTAGTTAGGGTGATATGGAGGATTGAAAGGTAGAATGATCATGTTAATGTGTGAAAATGGTTTAATGGAAATGGATATGTTTATATATATATATATATAAGTTTACTTATTTATGATTATTCCTATCAATTGATAGATATGAGTTATTTTGTTACTGAAATGTTTGTCTCACCCCGTGGTTAAAGTTTTTACAGGTTCCAATAGTAAGAAGAGCAAGGGAAATGAATTGGGCCAAGCATAGTAGTAGCCACTTCTAAGCTTGTGGAGTTTGTGTATTGAAGTTATTGTATTGTAAATGTTAATGTTATAAGTTGCCGTAAGATTGCATTAGCATGTGTTTGATTTACTTGTGTGGTTGTTATGTGTATCTTAGCCTTAGTATGTGATAATGTGTATAAATATGGTGAATGGTGATCTAGAGGGATAAGATACTATTGTAAGTATGTACATGTACAGTTGAAAGTGGAAAAATATAGGTAAAATGCCATATACGTGCGATTATGTAAATTGTGAAAATTGGCCTGTTGTGAGAAAAAGCAATTTAGTAGCTAAGTTTGTGAATACATGTGATTTTGATAATAATATTACTGCTCAATCAGGTGTAAAATGTCCCATTGGACATGGTCAAGCCCTTGAAAATAGCTAATGACATTTGGTTTGAAATTGGAATGCTATGGTGGGTGAACAATGATAAAAGTAGTCATCTTGCATATGAGTGTCCAATTTTCAAATAGAACATTGGATTGAAATCAAACCTATGTCATTAGTTAGCTTGAATCACTCTAATCAAACCTTATATAAGGTAATGGCACATGTCAGAAGTTCATATTAATGAATTGTCATTGACAGTAGAAACTGACATATGCGTTGCGATACATGGTGCACATGCCATTGAGGATGTCATAGAACATGAACTTTTGGCTCTATATAATATGCCATGGAATATGGTGATTTTGCTAAAATACATTGCTTTGCTTTTTTTTTCACATTATAAGATACTTGTGCAACTTATAGGCTTTTGCTAAATGATATCATTCGCTTTTGAAAGATTATCCAGGATTTTTGAAAGGTTTTGAGATTCCAATAATTTAAAAGTAATTATTTTCAATATTTTTGAACAATATGATTATGGGTGACCTAGAGGTTTAAAGAAACTCTATTTGCATTAATGTGTGAATAAGGTTATAGTTTGGTAATGTCGAGATAGACATTATAGAGAGGGCATAGAATTTTTACCTTTCAAAATTCCCTTCTAGGTGGTCAAAGATTCTTCTACCATACAAGTTTGTTCCTAAATCTTAACCTTTTTCCTAGATACCTCTTTCTTCTTCCTACCCTTAGCAAACTATTTAAACTTTCTCCAAAACTTTACTATGGTGACTTCCAACAGACTACTTTGACTAGATCGTTGTTTTTCTTTGACAACTTCATCCCTCGTTTCAAAAAATCTTAAGGTGAAAACCCTCTAGAAGCAAGATACTTAGGAGTCTATTTTAGCGAGCTACCTTCTTAGAAGTTCTAGACATGGTAAGGATTGATTAGAATATCAAAGAGGTTTATAGGTAGAGATAGGTGATGGATTAAGCTTGATTAAGTGTTTTAGAAGGTCTTTTGAGAGGAATTCAAGAATCAAAGCAAACGTAGAGAGATTAGATTGAGAGAGAGTGGAAGATATTCTGGTAAGGTTTTGGATAAATGGGAATAACTAAACAAAGCTATATATGTATATACATGCCTATTCCAAAATGGTTACCTTCTAAACATTTATAAGCAACTAGCCATTGGAGTAATTAAAGAAATTAAAAGTATTTAAATACAAAATGTTACCTCACTATAATTGTATATGTATAGCTATTTTGGTATAAGTTATTCTTAAACCTGAAAAGAAGTTTTATTCCTAAATAGCTTTGACTCTTTTCTCCACAGCTTATTCTTGTGTAAGCCCATCATTTTGGTATAGCTATCTCTATACCTAAATGATTTTATTATTTTACAATAGCCTTTCTGCTTGCTTTCCTTTACTATTCTTCATTAATGTAGTATAAATGCTTTATACCAAAATAGTTATCACTATTCCTAAAATAAGATATTGGTTTTGAAATAAGAAGTTTAAGCCTACACACAGTCAAAACACAAGTTAATTTAGATATAGCCATACTTATACCAACCTTTATACTCAAATAAACTAGTTATTTAGAAATATACAAATAAAGTCTTATTAAAATAATTTAAAACACTCTAAAGATTTAGAATCATATTCAAATTGAAAAAATAATCTCAAAATGAGTTATAAATACTTGCAACTCATTATGATTTAACGAACCTAATTCTATCCTTATATAAACAAATTGCTTAGCTGCCAAATGTTTGGTAAATATGTCTGCAATCTAAAAATCCATTAGAATGAACTCAACCATTACATCTTTCTTTTGAACGTGATTTTTGAAGAAGTGATGTTTGATGTCAATATGCTTCATTCTTGAATGATGTACTTGATTCTTCATTTATCATATTATACTCGTATTGTCACACTTAACTGGGATTTCTTTGAATTTTATCCCAAAGTCCTCAACTTACTTCTTTATCCATAAGATTTGTGTACAATAAAGCCCAACAACAATGTACTCTAATTCTATTAATAATAAAGAGACCATATTTTGTTTCTTGTTAGCCCAAGACACAAGTGAGTCACCAAAGAAGTGACATATCCTATTTGTTCTCTTTCTCTCTATTTTACATCCTTTGAAGTTTGCACCATTAAACACAATTAACAATTCACTTCCTCCTTTAGGATACCAAAGTCTCAATGTGTCTGTATCCTTGAGATATCTAAAAATTCTCTTCACAGCAATCACATGAGATTCCTTGAGAGATAATTGCAATCTTGTGTAGAGACCTACACTTAAAGATATATTAGGACAACTTGTAGTGAGGTATAAGAGTGATCTGATCATTCCTATATATGATTTGCAATCATACTCTTATTTGCTTGATTCATTCTAAATTTTTTTGATAATCTCTTGATAAGTCACATTTATTACAAAATTTTCCTAATTATTATTGACCAAAAATCATGTTATATTTTCCCAAATTTCACACTTATTGCATTGCTTGTAAAAAATCACCTAAAAGTATAGGATTTTGTGCATTAGGGGTATTTTAGTCATAAAATTAGACTTTTGAAAAAATGTTTGAGAAAATTAGTCAAGATGAATTTTTAGTCCAAAAGAATAATGGTCTAATTAGATTTCTCAAACTCATTTGACATTGAGAGTAATTAATTTCGCAAGTTGATAATTTTGGAAAGTTAGTTTCGATATACTTGTTTTCTTGCACTTGAGCCTCGTCATTTTTATGCATGTGTGTGCTTATAATTTTTAGGCTATTTGAAACACCCTAAAGCCTCTTTTATTATATCATAATTATTTTTTATTATTTAATTGCATTATTACACAAATTTGAAAATTAATTTTAATTAGAAATGCAATTATTATCCATATGCTTTGAACTTTGATCTTATGTGCCTCATTTATTTGTGTAGGTTTATACCACATGAGGACCATTGGATTGGAGTAATACATGAACCAAGAGGCAAAATCCTTGAGTTTTGGGGTAAAAGTGCAAGCCTTATATAGTCTTGCACATATTATATCACACTTTAATTCCACTCACTCTCTTTCTCTTAATTTTTCATTGTCTTTAGCTTTATTTAATTCAACTTTCAGACCATTTTTATTTGAATTTTCATCCATTTTATCTTGGTAAAGAATAAAATTATCTAATACATTATAATATCTTGTTCTTAAAATTAGGAACATTGTTATATCTTGTTTTTATTGACCAAAATTAGTATTTAACTTGTTGCTTTAGTGTTTTTCTACTTGGTTTCACTTTGTGTAGTTGCTAAAAATTTTCTCCAATACATTATAATTCATATAAATATATGTTTTATGTGTGTTGAATGTGTCTTACATTGGCTAACCATAAATATATTTGGTTAATCTTTGACAAAATGTCTTGTGTGTAAAATTATACATTTGACATACCATAGGCTAGGCTACACTTAAGGGAAATTGAGATTTTGATCACTTTGCATCTAGCTAAGGCATTGATTAGGGACTTGTACAAAATTGTGCAAAGACTTGGTTAATTGAATTGGTTAGGAAAGCACAATTATACAAAATGTGTAAGGGGTTTAATTTAGGTCAAGAGAGTGGAAGTTAACCTAAGCCTAATTAAAAAGAATGGATAAGGAATTTAGCACCCTATAACCCCTAGGACTCTACTTTAGAAAGGGTTAAACACTCACAAGTCCATTCTATTAGTTAATTAGGTTTTTAATTAAATATGTCCAATTAGTTTAATTAGTTAAAATCAATCAATCCTTGATTAGTTTAGTTTACAAGTTAGCCTTAATTAACCTTAGTTAGCCTCCTTAGTGAAAAATGACTTAGATTGCTATTAATACTATATTAGTGTTAATTTAGCTATTTTGGAGTGTAAGCTCCCTTAGTTTTTTTTTTTTGGGAAATGAAGATTCCATCCTTCCTTTATTTGATTTGTAGTCTAAAGAAGAATTTCAACTCTTCCTATTATAGACATTTTAAATTCCCCCTGCATTAACTCAAAAACTTCCTTGTATAAGGAATGGTTAGAAGCACTAAATATTATGTCTTATACATAAATTTCAACTATAAGTCAATGCTATTTCTTTTTCTTAACATATAAGGTAGTGTCAATTTTACATCAGTTGAACCCCTTTTCCAAAAGGAAAGAGCTTAATTAGTCATACCATGCTTTGGGTACTTGCTTGAGTTCGTATGTAGCCTTCTTGAGCTTAAACACATCATTAGGTTTTTAGGATCTCCAAAATTAGGTGGTTGTTTAACATACACTTTCTCAAGGATGTATCTATTGAGGAATGTACTTTTCAAGTCTATTTGGTATAGCCTAATATCCTTTATAGCAGTATAGGCTAGAAGTAGACAAATTACCTCCAATCTTGCAATTAAAGCAAAAGTCTCCTTATAGTCTATTCTTTCTTCTTGATTATACCCTTTGACCATTAGCTTTGTATATGATTATGACTCCTCCTTCCTCAAGTTTATTTTTGAAGGCCCATTTGGTTCCAATAATAGGGCAGTCCTTAGGTCTTGGCACTTAGTCTCATGTTTGACTTTGCCTGAATTAATTGAGCTCCTCTTATACACCATCTATCTAGTAAGAATCGGATCAAGCTTCTATAATGTTGTCAGGCTTAATCTTTAATGGTGTTGTACTGGATCACTACTATCTTTAATAACTATTGAAAATTATGCCCTATGTCTAATCATTGTACTATGAATATTATTATTTAATAAATTTCTCTTTTGTTATCATATTAATTACATGTTCACTATGATAACTTTATCATTGGACAAGCTATAGTGATTGTCCTAAATATTCCTGGGTAGTTATTTAGGAGAGATCATAGATGAAATAAGACTAGTATGACTTTGATTAATTATAGAGATATGAATCAAAATCATAGGCACTTGAAAGGATACAAGGTGCTGGATCGACCCGCTTTGAGAAAGTTGCATGATACAAGTCATAAGCTTATTTTATATGTAACCATGTTACTAAGACTTAAGATCATCATGGATTCCTACATGATGATCACTAAACTTTGATCTAATCAAAAGTCATCTTTCACCAGGTGATCATAAAGGCTATAATTAAGTTTAGTAATATTCATGCAGAGGAATATGAGTGGTCAAGATAAAATTTATCCCTCACATTAATTGAGAGATATTACTGGGCCCTTCGATGAGTAAGACTGAGAAAATGTCTAGCTATACTAAAATAGAAAGGGTTTTTCCATTACTATAGTTAGTTCACTCAGAGATTGAGAAAGTAATGATCAGGTAAAGGAGAATGACAATTCCATGTCTTACACTTGACCGAAATATCACGTGACAAAAAGAATGTGATATGGTTATATGAGAGGTTAAATCAGATCATCGATTCTCATATGAATTAGGTAGTTGCAATGTCTTGCTAAGGCCACTTATGACTTATGGGCTAGTAGCATAATTAGCTTACTATCAACTTTATATGGACCTATAGGGTCGCACATAAGAACAGTCTAACTCGAGCTATAAATCTAAATTCATTAAAACAGAAATGTGTATAAATTCAGTAAGTAAAATACTTTATCTGGGGTGAATGAATTTTATATAGATATATATATATATATAATATGCATTTGAATATTTACCTGATAAATATTTGTGTGTGTGTATATGTATATGATATATAAAATTCAATACATATAATATTAATATATGTATATATATTTGAAATATATATATATATATATATATGTATATTCGTATATATGTTATATTATATTATATTATATTATATTGTATTAGTTTTAAATTAAGTTTTATATAATAGATTAAATTTAATAACTAACATGACATAAGAAGATATCATATTAATTCTATAATTTAAATTTATTGGATAAATTTAATTTTATTTTCATTGGCTCAAGATATGATTTTCAAAATAATTATAATTATTTTCAAAAACTTAGAATGAAGATAAAAACCCTAATCTATATATAATATAGAGAAGGGGACATGCTTTAGTAAACAAACATTGAGAGTCTCTCGATGGCAAAACTCTGAGAGTTACAAAAATTTCTTAAAAAATACAAGGAGCGTCTGATTGATAGACGAACGAACATTAGATATGGAAAGCACTAGCACGTTGTTCGTGTTGGAAAGTTGTTCCTGTGGATACTAGTATAGAGAGCAGACCTACATTGTTAGCTCTTGAGATCTAACTACTTGAAGAGAACACGTGAGAAGTTTGAAATAAAAGGTAACTCTTCTATCTACCTTGACTTAAATGAGTTCAATTAGTCTGTGATTGTAATTATGATGTAAATTTTTTTATCTTCTGCTGTGCCTCCCAATCCATCAATAACTTGTTTAAGTAGATGATTCTTGTTGTTCCTCCAAGGTATTGGTTTAGAAGTTTCTTCCTATTCTATTGATGAGTTTTCCTCCTTCTTTATTGAATCTTGTGATTTCTAAGATTTTTAAATTTGAAGATTATCCATCATCTCAGTCACACCATGAACATCAAAAGCATTTTTCTTCATTGGGTTCTCATGAAAGACTACATAGATTGATTCTCTTCCATGGTCTTATATTTAAGGTTGAAAACATGATACGCCTTGCTTTTGTTGGAGTATTCTAGAAAGATTCCCATATCAAAATTTGCATCAAATTTCTTAAGATTCTGCTTGTCATTATTGTATATGTACACCTAACTTGTAAACACATGAAGATGATAAATATTTAGCTTTCTCCTTTTATGGAGCTCACATGGAGTCTTGTTGAGCATACGTTTGACATATGCTCTATTGATGATATAATATGCCATACTCATAGCATCTACCTAAAATACTTGAGAAGCTCCATTATTATTTAGTATAGCTCTTTTCATTTCAGTGAGAACTCTATTCTCTCTTTACCAAACCATTCTATTAGGGTATCCTTTATACTGAGAAATTATGGTTGATCCCATATTCGTTGAAGAATTCAATGAATCTTCTATTCTCTAACTCTTCTCGTTGATCAAACTTGATAGATATAACAGAAGTACCTATCTCATTTTAGACCTTTTTAGTAAAAGTACTAAAAGCATAAAACATTTCATCCTTAGTGCTAAAGAAGAAGGTCCATGTAAATCTAAAGTAATCATCTACAACAATAAGCATACAAAGATTACCACTAAAACTTTTAACACTTGAAGAACCCACCAAGTCTATATGCAAGAGTTGAAGAAGTTTTTTAGTAGAGATATAATCTTTAGTCTTGAAAGATGATTTAGTTTTTTTTCCCAAATTGATACATTTGGCATATCTTTTCATGATCAAAACTTAAGGGTAAAGGCCAATGACCAAATCATTTTTACTATTTTTCTAATTACTCTTTATTAATATGAGCCAAGTATTGATTCCACAGAAAAATTTCCCTCATATTTACTCAAAAAAAACTTTAAGAAAAAGGTTTTAAATCTAAGTTAAAGTTGTAGCAATTACCATGCCTATCACTATAAAGAATGAACTTCCTATGTGACTTCCTTTGGACAATGTATAATTTGAAATTAAATATGACTCTATTTCCTTTGTTACATCTATAAGGTTATGGAAGAGTCCTTTAATGTATAAAACATCCCATATGTCTACTTTATTTCCTCTTTCAATCTTTCCAATGCTAGCAATGTGACCCTTTTGATCTCCTCTAAAGGTAACATGACCTCTTTCTCTTATTACTAGTTTTATGAATTAATCAATATCACCAGTCATATGCCTTGAGCACTATGTACCACTTCTTCTTTTTTTTCTTTGAGACAATGAGGCATACTTGCAGGAGAGGATCATTTCATTATAGGTACCCACTTGGGTCCTATCTTGTTAGTTGGTTTTCTAGGTACATTGGTACCTTTAGGAATGCATTTCATAGAGCCACTCCTACCATTCTTCCTATGAAGGCAAGAATTGACATGGAAACCCTTCTTATTACAATATGCACAAGTAATAAAAGATTGGATGAGTGCATAGAAGGCTTAAAGTGACTATGATAATATTTTGTGGCCTTCTTTCAACTCTTCTTAGAAGTGCCAAATGTAGGATTATACTCAATTCCTGACCTATCAAGGATGCAACATTGAGAGCCAATCAAAATGTTTAGTATCTTGTAACCTGAGTAAACTTAGCTAAATCCCTTTTCAGGGTGTCATTTTGACTATGTAATGCAATATAATTAGCACATGACTTATTTTTCCCTTTCTTAATATTCTCCTTTTCAGAAGAAGTTTTCAATTTATCTTCTAACTTAGTAATAGTCTTCTTAGCACATAGGAGTTGTTTACATTGCTCTTGAAATAAGTAAAACAAATCATTATATTTAGCTTCAAACATATTAAAGTTTACATCATATGATAGTGGTTCAATTAGATTATCCTTTCCTTCTTCTTGTGCAATAAGGCACAAGTTGGCCATCTAGTCCTCTTCTTCATCCTCAGAAGATCTATCTCCCAAATTAGAAAACACTTTCTTTATTTGGGGCTTCTCCTTGTTCTCTTTTTCTTACTTTCTTTGCCATTATAGACAATCCTATTTGATATGTCCAGGATTTTTACACTCATAGCAAGTGAGAGGTTCCTTCTAATCTTTTTTTTATATATTGTTGGAGGACCCTCTATTGAAGTTCTTCTTACTTTATAGAATTTTTAGAATTGCTTGACTATCATGGAAAATTTTTAGTCTTGGTTAGACTCATCATTGTGAGCTTGTATAGTTAACTGCAGAAGCTATTATGAGCTTGGCCTTAGTATTGAGATTAACAAGATGCTTGTCCTCATCACTCCATTCTTCTTTTCTCTTCTCTTTCATTAGCATATTGTCTCCAATCATCATTGGAACATAAGGGCCTTTGGTGATGATATCTAGTATTTCTATGTCGAGAGCTTCCAAGTACATAATCATCTGACTTTTCTAGAAAGGATAGTCTTTGCCCTTAAATGTAGGAGGTCTAGTTGTAGACATCATCTACAAAATCAACCATTAGTAAGATCTTTATATTTTGATTGTTAAGTCAAATTTGAGCAACTAACCTTTGATATTAATTGAAAGTGCACCTAAGAGGGGGATGAATTGGGCTTAATAAAAATTTGACTAATTAAGTAAAATAAAAAGATACCTTAGAAGAGATATTACCAAACACGGATGAGAGTAAGAAAGAAAAGCTTGCATTGATCAATTATCCTTGTTTGTCTTCAACCACTTGAGCCTACGCCTAGTCCCTAACTTGTATTTGAGATTTTCTTGGTTGTCATAGTACAATCTCAGACTTATACTCAAGTCTATATCACTCCCCATTAGAAAGGTAATGATAAAACCCCTTTAAACTCCTTAAGCTTAAGATCCTTTGTTTCAAGAATAGAAAATAAGAATAAAGAGAGTAAATTTAAGAATAAACTACTTTCATCAAATACTCTCTCAAAGAGTTGATTTACAATCAAAGATGCTTACTTGTAATTAGTACAACAATATAAGATAAGTAAAACAATAAATGAATAAGCTTATGAATTAACGTAGTCATTCAACTACTTCACCTTCTTTATAAATGAGTTAATTTATAGTGTTCTTCATAAATGAACCATTAGACACAAGTAGATATATATTAAAGCTTTATCTTCTCTCTAATGAATTTCTTCAAAAATGAGGCCATGTTCAATGCTTTACAGTGGAGTTTCTTTCTCAAGGCAAGTAACAAAAGAAATGGCTCTTTGCAATAAATATTTTGACAAAACGTAGGAGAGAGTTTATACCAAAAGAACAATGCTATTTGGGAATAAAAATATCCAAAGAATTAATAACATTTAATTCAATCAGAAGTTGTGTTCAAAAGGTTTCTAGAAAGATTATAAAACCAATACAACTCATAGAGTGTGAAAGAGATGAATATATAATAAGATTTTTAGAGTCCAAAGTGAACACATAAAATAAAGCAACAATCTTTATGATTATTCTAGAATAAAGATACTTGTACCAGAATAGTCAAGAATGTTCAATGAATAGAACAATGTTCATTATTTCAAATAGCTCACATAAATCAAAATAAATCATCATGAAAGACGGTGATGTATAGAATATTATTTGGGAATACAGATGTTATACCTAAAAAAGGATCATGAGACCTAAATAAGAATGTTTATTATGAATAGGAATGGTTATTCCTATATAAAGAAAGGTATTATAGAACAATGCAAATAGGTCATAGCTTAAAAAGAGTAACCACTATTCCAAAATAAAGAAGTTATACTAGAATAAATAATTTTAGAAGGTGAGAATACATAGTTAATTTAGAATAAAGAAAAGGTATGGGAACAAGCTATTCCATAATAGTTGACTTATTCTAGAATAAGGACCATTGAAGCAAAAACTCACATCATCTTTCAAATTTTTAATTTAGACACAAGTCTAGCTAAAATAGTTATTTGATAATTAAAATTTGTCTATACAGGAATAAGATTAAGTCAAATACATAAACTTAGAAGGAAACTTAATTCAATTTAACCTTGAATCAATTTTGAGTTTCTTGGCTATTTTAGAATAAAGGCTTTATTTAGGAATAAGGACCTTAAGTTAGATTTACAATAATTTTATCATCTTTCTTTACAAGCCATTAATCTTAATTATAATACCTTGATATTCACAAATTTATCTCATTTTGTGATCATCAAAACCAAGTTTCAACAACTTCCATCCAAACTTGACCTTAAAGCTACATAGTGATCCAAAATGTCAATTTACAATTCAAAAACATGATTAAATTACTTATCTATTAATTTTCTATTTTACATTTGATTAGTAGTTAGATTATAGATTTAAATCTTAGGATGTTATAGTGGACCATTTATAAACTTGTATGAGATTCAGCACTCAAAGAACAATCTGAGGCATTTATATTAAAAGTCACATGGGTAAAGTAGTCCCTTGTGAGGATGAGGTTAAGCACATGAAATGAAAATGCAAGCTCTCTATTTTAAACAGGTTTCTAACATTAAGAACTAAGCAAACAAAGGATAGAAACTATTTAACTAAGTCTTATCTTGTTCTTGCTCCTTTGCTCTCTTGAATTGGTTCTAACATAATTAATATTATAATATGCCCAAAACAAAACCTTTCTAGAGTTGTAATATTATTAAAACAAAATATTCAACATTTTCCTCCTTTTTGTTAATGACAAAACCTAAGATCATTGTTAGTATTTTAGAAACATACATTGGTGCCCCTTAATTCAAGGATGAAATTAAGAAGTATCAAAGAAAATAAATAAAGCAAGAACACTAAAAAGTAATAGAGTAAAGAGAATAATCTAAAAAATGAACATTTCATTGATATCAGAAAGATTTCAAAGTGTTAGCACAATATCAATGAAGAAATACAAAATCAGATATAGCAGAAGCGAAAAAAAAAGTACAAGATAAAATAGTAAAAATTGAAAACATTAGAAATAGCTCTTGCTTGAATCCTTGATCTTTTCTCCCCCTTTGTCATTATAAAAAAGGGGGTTCTTGACCAAGGCTCCTATAAAATTCTCTCATTTCTACCTTGAATAACCTCATGGTTGGATAAGGGAGAATATTGGTTTGAGGGATTTAGATTTGAATTTCTAGAATAAGAGGAAGACTAGTGGTGGATAGAGGGTTGTAGACAATCATAGTCCAAGTAGTTGGATCTAGAGGGTTCATAGTAGGGACATGATCATCTTGAGCATCCTTTGTTAAGACCACCTTTGACCCTTTATGCTTTTAAGGTTTAGACCTAGATGTCCTAATACTAAGAGTTTTATCTTTACCAGTAGACCTAAATAGATCTTTAGCACTTGGCATAGGCACCCCTTTTTCCATTAACCCGAAGATGAATTCTACCCTTACTTTTTTTCTACTATTTCAACCCTTTCAGCCACTGCATAAACTTCAATTTCATTTATGTATTATTCCTTCTTAAGAACATGTTTAGGCTTATGGGTTTTTGAGGATTTTAGAATGGATTTCTTCCTTAAGAAGGTCTAGGTGATAGATTGTTAAGTTTAAGGCTTAGGTATTTTAGATAGTGAGGAAGGCTTGTGCTTTGTATGTGGTGATAGTGGAAGACTCTAGGTGAGTAAAGCTAATAAATTTAAGGTAACGGATTAGCATCAACCACATTTGATATTTAAATCTTGAAGTGCTCTATTATTTTCTATTTGAGCCTTAAAGGCTTCTTTCCTTGCATACAAATTAGTCATCAAATTTCCAACGCCAGTCATCCACTTATTCATTTGAACTCCAAGCCCCCAAAACAATTTTGAGAGCACATCATACCTCTTGGCTAATTCATGTAATATTTTAGCCATGTGCTCATTTGAAATAGACTGTGGGAAATTTGGAGCTAGCATTTTTGAACCTGTAAACTATGAAAGTTTACCTACTTTCTTCTTTCCTTTTGTTTTCTCTCTTATTTTCCCTATGTTAATTGTTTCCTTTTCATCTTCAACATCTGAGACCCACTCCTTATTCTTAAGATACATCTTCATCTTTATAATTATTGTCTTGCATAATTCTTCAAGATCCTCTTCTACCTTTTAAAAATTGAAATGATGCCTTTCAAGGATCTTAGAGGCTATGTAAGGGTAACATAACAACCTTTCTACCTTCTTAATAGTCCACATCATTTTTTAGAGGATGAAATGTGTAATATCTACCTTGATATTACTAAAGTACACAACACCATTATGATAACTAGGATTAGGATAATTCCTTATAACAGGTTATCATAGCACAAGGATTAAAGAAGCATTAGTTTAAAAGTTAGGATCCCAAAAAACTCTTTTTTAAAAGATGTTTGAGTTCAAACTATAGATCAAAACAAGTAAAAAAAAAGTAACAAAAACTTGAGAATATAAATTAATACACACAAAGAATAAGAGAGAGTAATTTAGACTCCTTCTAAATTTTACCGTCTACTTTGGCGGATGGCATGGAGAAGAGAGTCCTCTTACTGTGTAGTGCATTATGGCGTACAAGCCTATGCCATAGCACCACTAGTACAAAAATGACTTTTTACAGCGGTTAAAGAGACAATGTTGTTCCAGGGGATATAGAAAGTCTCTCTTTTAACATCGGTTGTAAACCTGATGTAAAAATTAAATTTTTTACATTGGTTATAGAGCCGATGTTAAAACTTATATATAAGAAAATTAAAAAAAAAATTTACTTAACTTTTTACACCGGTTCAGATCCCAACTGGTATAAAAAGTATACTTTTTACACTAGTTATTATACAACCGTTGTAGAATATAATATTTTTTATATCGGTTATTACCATAACTGGTGTAAAAAATATTATATTCTACAACGGTTGTGGTAATAACCGATGTAAAAAGTATTTTTTTTATACTATATTTATTTTATCGATTTTACCCATTCCTGTGCATAGAAATTGCCAAATCAGACAGTCCAATTAATTTACAATTGTTTATCAAGTATCTATCAACTATACAAAGCTATTTAACTATTAAAAAAACTAATAATTGTCTAAATTGTCAAAATTGCCATTCCTGTGCATAAAAATTGCCAAATCAGACAGACAGCTCAATTCATTTACAATTGTTTATCAAGTATTTTTCAACTATACAAAACTATTTAACTATTAGGAAAACTAATAATTATCTAAATTGTGTCAACTATCAAAATTAAAACATGTCTAAAAGTAACAAAAAACCTCACAAGTTCTCCACAAAATAGGTTGCCCAACGTATGCTGATGTCTTCAATTTCAGCTTCAGAAAATGCATCCGAATTGTCGAACATCTAAAATTTAATTCATAAAGTAGGCATATTAATCAATCTCAAATAACATAATAAAATAAAATTTTTAAAAATATATATATTTACCTCTTTTGTAAATTTGGTCATGCCTAATGTGATAATATTGAGCATGTGCCTCATGACATATAGACCGCACAAGTACGTCCTCACCGGTTGTCTATGACTCTATATAAGAACAAATCATAAAAAATTAGTAAGAAATCTTAATAATTGAACATATTAATAAAGTATAGCATCACCTTTGGCTCAATCCATGTGGGATCCTTGAGCTCATGTCCATGCTTTTGTAAAACTACATTTTGATATGTTCTCATTGCCCTATGATCAAGATTACCAAGTTAGTAAAAATATTTAAAAAAATTAAATTAAATAGTTTAGTAAAAGTATTCTTACAAGTCTATCGTCTTCTTCATTTCTTTCCCAAGTTTGTAATGGAGGGAGCATAAAAAGATGACAGTGTTGCTCTTCATTGTAACTGCCAATAGTCCCTGCTAAATATGATATAAGTTAAAGTAAATCCATATTAAAAAACTATTAATTATAAATTGATCCTTACGAGTGCACATATGGAGCCATAAAAACGTCCTTTTTGACTTCACATATTCTCTGTTGGAGGTACGCGGCCCTTAACTCTGGAGTATTACCTTTCTCTGTCATGTGATGAGGGCAAAGGAATCTAAACTTATCACCTTTGCCCAATGTAATGTACAAATGATGAAGATACCTACAACAATACAATTATATTAGTTTACTAAACTTGATGATTAAGTTTACTTACAACAATGCAATTATATTAAAGAAAAATATACTTACATCATAAATAGTTCAATATATGGTGTGGTAAGCTGATTATTCGACGGAAGTCAAACCAAATCTTCCCGTTCAATTGTCACTATCATGTCTTTCTTGCCCACAACCTCCGGATCCATTTCTAAACTCTTGAATTCGAATGATAAATCATATGCCATTAAGATCATTCGCTGATGCGGAGTTAACAAGGGTTATGGAAGCTTTAGGAGATTCGGCGAGGAAAGCTTATACATAATAAAAAGACAAGAAATAGTTAATAAAAAACATATATTAGGAAGTTGCTACATAATAAAAATTCATGAAATTTCGTACCACATCTTGAACTAGATTCACAAGTCTCTTGGGCCATAGGATAAAATTGCCAACAGCTTCAACTACAGTCTTCACCTCATCAGTAGGGAATGGAACTAAAGCATCTGGCACTTTTGGATCTGCAACCACCACTCTTACTTGATCATCTTGAATTTGCTTGTGGTGGATGGTTGACCCTAAGCTATAGATGCTACCAAGAGCAACCAAGCGTTTATCAGGATCTTCTAGAAATATCTCACATGGTTCACCAATGTTGTCACCAGAAGGACCCTCTGACACACGCTCAAGAATATTACTCCCTTTTGTATTATGAAATGCAGGAGACGTATGAACTGGTTCAGCAGTTGTCTCCTGTCATGAGCTCATCATGCTCATCATCTCTTCCTTCATTTGCTCTTTCATTTGTAGAAGCCGAGCTACAAATGAAGCTTTAAACTCATCCTTAGTCTGCTGCCTCACAATAGATATCAATGTATCAAGCTCTTCTCTAGTCACTACACCTCTTGAATTGGGACGTGCAGGTGCTCCAAAGTAGTCCTTAATGCCCACATCATATCCAACGCCCCTCACACGACCCAGATGCTCTGGCTTGCCTGTAGCAACTGTTAAGATATCATTTCTGCCCTCTGGAATGAAGCTTCCTTAGGTTTGTTGCTCCTTAAGAGTATCCTATAATATAAAAATAACAATATTAATTAATAATATATGCAATTGTATAGAACTTTAAAGGGACAAGGAATAATAATTTTACTTACAATCCTCTCGGCAATCTCCCGTGCTGTCTCACTTGTATAGCCTCCTTTCTTATACTGATGTCCATATCTCCATTTCTCCTCTCGAGAGACAGGTGATGGTGGAGAAAGGAGTACGGAAGGATCAGACTTGGCTTCTTCTTCTCTCTTCTTCTGTTTCTCTGCCATCAGTATATCATCAGCTCTAGCATAACCTTCATGAGACAGGGTATGGGGGCATTGATTCTGCCGAGCAATTTCTCTCCCTTTAGCTCGTTTTTCTTGTTAATAAATTAAATTTTAGATTTATAATTGAAGTAAATCTAAATAAAACTTAAATAAATTAAAAGTTGACAAACCATAGCCTTTTCAGAAGTCTGAATCCTGACAAATTCTTCCCAAGTATCTTCATCAAGGAACTGGTATGTATCAAGAGGATTGGGACAAGCCTGACCCTCTGGCACCTCGATAAAGATATATCTTCTAGCAAGATCAGTCTTAAAATTTCTCCAAGGTGTTCCACAGTAAGAAATCAACTTGTGTCAACAATCTTGATTAGATGGAACATCATATGTGAGCTACAATGAAGACATAAGATAATAATCAATAATTGCCCAATAATATATAACTATAAAAAAATTTTAATTTTTAATTATTTACCTGAATGCTTTCCCAAATCTGTTCCTTCACACGTTCTGGCACATTAGGCTAGTCCTCAAACACAATAGGAGGCTTGGTACGTGATAGGAGGCCAAGAAAACAAACAAACTTGGCTTTATGTAGCCCTATCGGATTCCATCTCCGGTCAAATCGAATTGGTAACCTACGCCCAGCACTCCTACTTAATGTCATATCTCTTAATCGTGTGCCACGTCTCCCCCTCCTCACAGACTGGCTCTGACTCGGCTCCTCACTAGGGGTGCCCTGACTCAGCTCCCCACTAAGAGCAACATCACCAATTGATTGGCTCTGAGTGTCATCACCTTGATTCTCCATATTCCTATTAATTCAAATAAATGAAATTAATTAAAAAATAATCAAAGATAAGATAATTAAGAAAAACAATCCCACAACATAAATTTAATTGAACTAAATTAACATACTTTAATTTCAAAACTAAACTCATATAGGGATATTCTCCCATATCCCCTCATGGTGATCACTTCTTATGGCATATTTATCATCTATTTCATTTACCACATCTAAAATTGGTAGCCTACTTGAGAAGTTAGGAGTTTCAGAAATATCAAAATTTGATTCATGATCGTCATTACTATCAATCATCCTTTTTCCTTTAAGTGCTATTGACCAATTTTTATTTGCTGGATCTGTGACATAGAAAACTTGTTTAGCTTGGTCTGCCATAATAAATGGCTCATCTCCAAAAGTTAGTTTTTTAAGATCAACCATTGTAAATCCAAACTTATCATCACGAATACTATTGACGTCAACCCACTTGCATTTGAAAACAGGAACTCTAAATTTTGTATTATCAACCTCCCAAATCTCTTCAATAACCCCAAAGTAAGTCCTGGATGCTAGTTTAGGTTTCATATCTTTGGAACTAGAAAAGTGTACGGCTTCAGCCATTATCATAACTCCACTATTTTACACCGTACTCTTCTCATCCAAGGACTTTGTATAAAAGGAATACCCATTAATATCATAGGCACTCCAACATATAACATCAAAGTTAGAACCTCCAGCCAACTATTTAACTGTTTCAGAAACACCACTTTCATTCAAAATTTTCTGCTTGAACCAATTCACAAAAGTCCTATTATGCTCTTTCAACAACTTTTGTTCTGTCATTCTCATTCGATAATTTTTTGCCTTTAAAAGTTCTTTATGAGAAGATATGTAATCTTTAACTTCATCAATATTATTCAAGATATATAAATGTGCTTCTTATAATTCATCATGATTTATGCTCTTCACTGATACTCTACGTGTGCCTTGACCATATTGCCTTTTCTCATGACGAGATTTAGGAAGTCTAATTGATTCTGTACTTGACAAGTAATCAGAACAAAACTCCATAGCTTCTTCAGCAACATATTTCTCAACTATTGATGCTTCGGGTCGAAATGGATTTCTGACATACCCTTTCAGTATTTTCATGTATCTCTCAACTGGGTACATCCATCGCAAATAAACAGGGCCACGCAATTTTACCTCCCTTACTAGATGCACTATTAAGTGAACCATAATGTCAAAAAATGTAGGAAGAAAGTGCATCTCAAGTTGGCACAAGATAGTACAAGCTTCTTGTTCTAACTCTTCCAGTTTACGGGGATCAATAACTTTACTGCATATAGCATTGAAAAAGAAACAAAGTCTGGTTATTGTAAGTCTTAAATCTTCTTTCAATATGCCTCGAATAGCTAAAGGTAATAGTTGTTGCATCAAGACATGGCAATTATGAGATTTTAAACCTACCAGTTTTAACTCTTTCACAGATACAAGCTTCATAATATTTGAAGAATACCCCGAAGGAACTTTGATTCCATGTAAACACTCACAAAAACTTGTTTTCTCATATTTGCACAATGTATGAGAGGCTGGGGGACAATAAGTTTGTTTACCTTCTGGTCTTGGGTGTAAGTCTTCCCGTATTCCCATTTCTTTCAAATCCAATCTTACATTCACACCATCCTTAGTCTTACCTGGTATGTTCAGAAGCGTTCCAATAATACTATCACACACGTTTTTCTCCATATGCATAACATCAATACAATGCCTTACTTCAAGATTGCGCCAATATGGGAGGTCAAAAAAGATAGACCTTTTTTTCCATATGCTTTTTGCACCAGTATTCTTTTTAGTCTTACCGAAGACAATATTAATGTTTTTCACACGTTCATATACTTGATCCCCAGTCAAAGCATCTGGAGCATCATTGTGTTCTTGGTGACCATGAAAAGCTTTCTTCAATCTACGATATAGGTGATCTCGTCTAAGAAACCTCCGATGGCCAAGGTAGACTGTCTTCCTTCCATGTTGAAGTTGATGGTAGTTTGTGCTTTCTTCACAAATTGGACAAGCTTTATGACCTTTCACGCTATAACCAGACAAATTTCCATATGCAGGAAAATCATTTATAGTACAAAAGATCATAGCACATAACTTAAAATTCTCCTTCTGATTTGCATCAAACACTTCCACACCTACCTCCCACAACACTTTCAAATCTTCAATCAGAGGTCTTAGGTAAACATCAATATTATTTCCCGATTGTTTTGGTCTCGAAATTAATATGGATAGCATCATGTACTTTCATTTCATGCACAACCTAGGTGATAGATTGTAAATCACCAAAAGAACAGGCCATAAACTATGTATACTACTAAGACTACCATAAGGATTCATTCCATCGGTAGAAAGTCCAAGCCTCAAGTTCCTTGGCTCATTGCCAAATTCAGGAAACAATTGATCAATTTTCTTTCATTGAGGAGAATCGGCTGGATGTCAAAGTTTTCCATCAAATATCCTCTCATTTACATGCCACATCAAGTTCTTTGCATCATTAGTATTTGTAAACAAATGCTTGAACCTTAGTATAATTGGAAGATACCATAAGACTTTTGTAGGAGCCCCCTTCTCTTTGTACCGTGGTGCCTCACATTTTAGACATTTCTCCTCCCCTTCAAGCTCTTTTCTATACAACACACAATCATTAGGACATGCGTGTATTTTTTTATACTTCATACCCATTGGACATAAGATCTTCTTAGCATCATAATAATGATTTGGTAGTACATTGCCCTTCGGAAACATTATTTGAAGTAACTCTAACAACCATGTGAAACTTTGGTCACTCCACCTAGCTCTTGCCTTTAAGGTATTTAGTTTTAACACCCCAGATAACAAACTAAAATCAGTGCACCCCGGGTATAGAGGCTTCTCTGCGTTAGTGCACAAGTTATCATACACATGTGCTCGTTCAAAAGCCTCTTCCCCAACATCACGAATCATGTCCCCTAATCAATCTTCATTCATTTCTACTTCATTATCAAGATTATCAACTCCCATACATTGAGATGTGTTACTATAATTTTCTAATCGTTCACCATGCCAAATCCATATTGTATAATTTTTGCAAATCCCATCACAAACTAAGTGCTCTCTTATTTTGACAACACCTAGTCTCCTCTCATTCAAACAATTAACACAAGGACAATAGAACCTTTCACTATTGTCAACAGCATTTTTCTTAGCAAATTCCAAAAATTCTTTCACCCCATTATCATTCTCGTCACTCGTTCGTCTAGCATTCATCCAACTATGATCCATGTGTCACCTTCTAAAGAATATAACTAATGTTATTATCTTCAAACTATTTTAAGAAACTAAGTTCCTAATTAAATTAAGATTTGAAAAAATTTTGGCAGAATCTTCCCTGAAAATTGGATCTTCCAAGACTTTTAAAAAAATTTACAAGAGAAAATTGACAATTTTAAACCAAATAAATGATCACATACAATAACCTGAGGCTTTATGAAGCCACTAACAGCACTCCCAGTAATAATCAATATCATTAAAAACTAAATTTAAGAAAATTAGAGGAAAGAATAAATTCAAAAAAAATTTTGACAGAGTCTCCCCTAAATATCGGACTTCCTAAAAGTTTTAGAAAATTTTACACGAGAAAATTAACAATTTTAAACCAAATAAATGATCACATGCAACAACCTAAGGCCTTATGAAGCCACTAACAGCACTCCCAGCAACAATCAATATCATTAAAAACTAAATTTAAGAAAATTAGAGGAAAGAATAAATACAAAAAAAAATTTGACAGAGTCTCCCCTAAATATTGGAATTCTCAAAAGTTTTAGAAAATTTTACACGAGAAAATTAACAATTTTAAACCAAATAAATGATCACATGCAACAACCTGAGGCCTTATGAAGCCACTAACAGCACTCCCAGCAACAATCAATATCATTAAAAACTAAATTTAGACATTATAAAATTTAAAAATTTATATTCAACACATACCTGGGTGGCGGCAGCTGCAGCAATGGCTCAATACTGAGAGGGAGGGAGAAGGAGTAGTGGAGGGGGGCAAGAGGGAGGGAGAGGGGGAGGGGGCTGGTGGCCAGGGGAGGAGGGGGAGGGGGAGGGGGCTGGACAGACCGAGGGGGAGGGGGAGTGGCCGGCGAAGGGAGGAGCTGGAGGGGGAGGCAGGACGAGGAGGAGGGGGAGGGGGCTAGGTGGACGGGGGGGAGGGGATCCGGCGAGGGAGAAGACAAAGGGGAGGGGGAGTGGGCGGACGAAGGGGAGACGAGAGGGAGGGCGCGAGAAGGAGGGGAGGGAACTAATGAATGGAGGAAGGAAGAAAGGATTTTAAAAAACACTTTTTACACCGGGTGCCTAGACACCCGGTGTAAAAAGATAACTATTTACATTGGGTGCCTGTACACCCGGTGTAAAAAGTATTCTTTTTACACCGGGTGTCCCGAAACCCGGTGTAAAAAGTTCTCTTTTTACAACGGGTGGGGGAACCCAGTGTAAAAAGTATACTTTTTACACCGGGTGTCGAGGCACCTGGTATAAAAAGTGTCACATAATTCAATATAATTACAAAATGCCACCGCCTTTATTTTTTACACTGTTTGCCTTCCAACCGATGTAAAAAGTACCCCATAAATTTTATATTTTGTACTAGTGCACATTGCTACTATTATGACAATTCTACTGTCATGATAACACCATCGGTTAACTTTCGAAGTATGTCGTTTCACCATTAAATGTCCAACTTGAGTGATTCAAATATCCACATGTAGCTCTTTAAGCCACCTAGATATTGGCACTAGTCTCACAACCATACACTTTACTATTCAAGAGTTGGATATCTGAACACAAAATGACACCTCTTCCTTTTAAAATAACCATAAGGGTGTTCAAACCTACCAACTATGTGCTACTAACCCTAAGACTACTTAAACCAACTCAATTGGACCATAATACACCTAATAGAGCAATCATACATCAACAATTACAATTTAAACATATACTAGCCATTAAAACCTTGATTTCTCAATAATCAAGGGGTACGGGCAAATTTGCACATAATAATGTCATAATCCTCCACATACTTACAATCATCACAATAATAGAAATTACACTAGTATTTTGGCCTCTAACAATAATTTCCAATATAATACATTATCCTAGGCTGAAAGACATTAGAAACTATAACATCACATCATGCAAGTATATCAAAACAACATATGCTCTTAACTAGTGAGCCTCATTTAAGATTACTTTCCTCAAATCCTCATCACTAGGCATATAGATTCTATCTTGATATACTAAAAACCCATCATTATTGAAACTGAAATCTCTTATCTGATTTGACTCAATCTCTTCTCAAACCCTAAGAAGATATTCATCTTCTAGCTATGCCATTCTCAATTCTCTTTAGAAATCATTATTGATCACTGTAGAGTAGGCCCTAACTAATGCTTTCAATGGTGCATCCTATTATGAATCCAAAAATGATTCCATTAAATTGTGCTCCTATAGCATCAAATTATCCACATGCAGAGTCTTTTGCTTAACACATCTATGACCACATTGGCTTCACCAAGATGGTATTTCAGCTCAAAATTATAGTCCTTAAGAAACTCCATCTATCTCCTTTGCCTCACATTTAGATTTTGTTTAGTCTACTAAGTATTTCAAGCTCTTGTTATCACTAAACACATTAAATATTGCATTGTACAGATAGTGATGCTAAACTTTCAAAGAAAACACCACAGCAATAAGTTCTAAATCATAAGCTAAATAGTTCTCTTCATGTGTCCTTAACTGTTGAGAATCAAACACTACTACCTACTCGTCTTACTTAAACATACAATCCAAGCCTTTCAAAGAAGCATCAATGTATACTTCATAAGATAGTCACAGGTTAGGGATAATCAACACATTACTTGAATTAATTAAGGAATCCACATATCAAACCAACCTTGCACATACACATGCAAAAAAAACCTTAACTAGGTCAATAAAGTCAACATTTTTAAATTATGATATTTAATTAATATCTCCCAACCAAATTGAATTTTTAAAATCTAATTTCACATTCATTCTCCTAGGTATAAAATACATTGAATCCAACATTAATCTAAATTTTCATAAAAATTACATTTTTGGATCAAAATGCCTCTAGTGCACAATTTAAGCCTGAAGCAATTTTCTCACTTTTAACACCATGAATGCACTCAATGGGGAATAAAACATAACAAAATAGGTCCTAAATGAATAGATAAGGTGTGTAAATAATGTATCTTATCACTAGGGCATCAAGTTTTGGAGTCCTGGGAGATATTTCTCATTGATCGCTTGTCGGTTAAGTTTTATACAACCTTAAGCTCCGATTCTACCCTAATTTCTCTTAATTTAATTTATAAAGAAATTGAATCAGGAATTTTTAAGGGGTTAATTTCTTACATTAGTAACAAAAAGATTCTAGGGAATTGAACTAAGGTTTTATAATTAGTTTAAAAATTAATAGCTAAGCTTTGGGGCTATAGGGTGTATTTAGCCCTAAATTGATAATTTAAGAAGGGGTGGAAGTTTTGTGTGGAGTGTGTTGGGACATGTAGAAGAGTTAATAAGGTTAAAGAGGATAGTTGAGACTTAGGTTGGTCAAGTGAGAGGAAATGAATGGTAAAATGAATAATTAGTACTTGTGGTCAATTTGTAAATTGACTAATAATGCTAATTGTGTAGGTTGACGTGTTGTGCGGGCAATCTGAGGTAGTTAAAGCAAGTCGTGGCATTAAATACTAAAGAAAATATTACAGGTAATCTTTCTAGTGATAGAATGGTTAAGATAACTGAATAACTAACTCTATTTGATTAATTCATTTAACAGTCAATGAGTAATTATATTACTACATAAATGTGCTTTAAAATTATGCATGTTGTGAAATAAGCATAATGTGCATAAAAATGATTTTAAGAAATGAATTTATGAAAATATATATATATATATATATGAGATTTGAATTATAAACATGTGGTTTGTATATGTAAAATGTAAGCATGATCATGTTAGAGATGGGAGTTTACTCATAGGGATGAATATTGAAAGATCATATGGCATATATTCTCTTGAGTACCCGACAGGGAATGGTCTTAGAGATTCTGTCCTGAATGCCCATATGGATGTGGTGTTGGAGATTTGTGCTTTTAAACATTTGTGATGAGGTATTAGAGTAATGATGACCTGATCATGTGATAGGAGGAAACTATAGCCTTAAAGTAAGATAAAACACCTTTGGTCATATAATTCTACCATTAATGGTGTGCTTGGATCAATGTGTATATGATTTATCTGATGGAGCCTATGGTTTCAATCGAGTTGATATGGAAGGTTGGTGGTAAATGATTATGCTTATGTGAAAATAATTTAATGAAAAGCTATGTTATATTTATTCAAGTCTTACTTGCTTACATTTATGCATGTAAATTGATGGTTGAGTTATTATGTTATTGAGTTTTTTTTATCTCATCCTGTGGTTACATTTTTTACATATTCAGAGTAGGAAAAAGGGAAAGATTTGGGACATGTGTAATAGTGGCTATTGTCGTACTGTTAAAGACATGTAATGAATTTGTATTGTAAATATTTAAGATTACAAGTTGCCTTAGGATGCATTGATATGTTATATTATGCATGTCTATTTAATATGTATGGCTTAGCCCTGATATGTGTGAATCTAGTGAAATATGATTTGTTAGGCTAAGATAGTAGTGTGAATGTATAATGGTGAATGTGTGGAGATTTTGGCTAGGAATGGATATATATTGCAAGTTGTAAAAATAGGCCTGTTGAGTAAAAAGGGTAGTTTAATGGCTAAATTTGTGTGAATGTGTGATTTCATTAATATTATTGATTAATCAGGTGATATATGTCCCATTAGATGTAGTCAAACCCTCAGAAGTGGCTAATGACATGCTGGGATGCATGGGTTAGGTGAAAATGACACAAAGTTATCATTTTGTATTTGAGTGTCCAATTTTCAAATGAAACATTAGATTGAAACAAAACTCATGTCATTTGTTACCTTGTCAAGTAAGCTTAATGCGAGTATTTGAATCACTTTGAACGAACAGTGAGCTATCACTGATAACAAAATATGATACATGTGTCATGGTATATGGCATGCCATGGCATGTTTCTATTTTTACTTTATGTGCCATAAATGCAACCTAAAGGCTTTTGCTGAGCTATAAAATAAAACTTTTAAAGGGTTTTTGTTGATTTTAAAAAGATTTTGGGATCCTAAACATTTTAAAGTATTTATTTTCATTATTTTGAATAATTATTATTTTGATATTAAAGAGGTTTATGGGACCTCTAATTGAGTCACGTGAATTGAGTATGATAGATTAGCAATGTCAAGTAGATATTACAGTGTTGTATTAGTTTTTTAAGTTTTGAGATCTCATCATTGTCTTTCCTTATTACATTCATTCTCAGTTAAGGCAACTTATATTCATTCATTGCACAACTCTTTCCCTTTTCCTTACTTTCCCTTGTGGTTTTCATCCTTAGGAGAGGAGAAAATAATGAGAAAAGGTACTTGAGCAAGGCATTTATCAATGAATAAGGAGGAATAATTACTAGAAGTTTAGCTTGTTGAGCCACAACCTAAAGATAGACATAATAAGTTGCTAGATGAGATGAGGGACATGGTGGTGGACATAAGAAGAACTGTCCAAGATCATGATGTGTTGTTAAGGGATAAAGGCTAAGAAAACAGGATTTGTAATTAGGGCAGACCTATACAGGAGAAAGCCCAGAGTAGACTGGACCATCTTAGGGTTCAGATAGTAGGCCCCCATATCTAGTGGCAACTGAGAAAAATGCTAACCTACTTATTGACTGGATATGAAGAACTTTTGTTTGATTCAATCTGCCAACCTTTAATATTAGTATGAAAGAAATGGATTTTAAGCAATGGATAAAACACCTCGAGACAATCTTTAAGGTGATAGTCTCTACTTTCGAGTAAAAGGTGACATTGGCTTGTAATTGGCTAGAGTGACAAAGAAGTAGTGGGACTCTATCAAGCTAGTAGGTAGTGTCCTATTAACTTGGGAAGAGTTTAAGAAATTATTTTTTTACTATTATTTTCCTGTGTCTTTCAAGCCTAAGAAGGAAGAAGAATTGCATGCATTTAGGTAAGGGTATCTGGATGTGGAAGAGTTTATTAGAAGGTTTATCAATTTGTCTTTCTATTCTGCTTATCTTCAGAATAGTAATGACATGAGGCAGAAGGTAGAGAGATTATTATAAAAGATGCAACCAGAGTTTAGATGGCAAATTGCTTTGCTTGATGTGATCACATATGAGATGTGTCATAAAATGAGAGTGGTTGCAAAGAGGGATAGAGAGGTAGAGGCTTAGAGAAAAAGAGATAGTTTAAGGAGATTCTCATCCTCATTAGGTCCGACAGGTAGAGTTTCAAAGAAGTTTGGATATGGATCTAGTGGTCTTGGATCTACTGGATAGAAGGATTTTACCAGAGGATCCCAACCTCAATCTATTAAAAGGGGTCAATTCAGAGAAATGGGGGAGTCAAAATTAGGCCTCCACAGTCCTCGAGACAAGAAATTTATGAACCTATTCCTACACAAGTATAAGAGATCACCATAGTGTAGTATCTATGGTAGATTTCATGTGAGGAAGTGTTGGGCATGTTTTGAGTGTGGCTAGATGGGTCATTTGGTGAGACAGTGCCCAGAGGTTAGAGTTGAGGTGGTCGAATGATAGAACACATTTCTTATACACTTTTATTTATCAATTAGGATCCTTTTATTAATGATTTATCACCTTAAAGTATACACATTGCATTAGAATTGGAAAATCGCTTAAGTATTTAGGTTTAGTACATTAGGAATATTTTGGTTCAAAAATGAACTTTTGAAAAAATGTATAAGAAAAATTGACAAAGTTCATTTTATGTCTAGTTGATGAGTGGTGAAATTATATTTTTGAAATTCATTTTAGTTTGAGAGTAATTAAATAAAAATTCAATACTTTCTTAAGTGTCTTAGTTTGACCTAGTTTTCGGGTTGTGTTTGTGTAGGAGTTTTTATATTATTTTGTGCAACATATAACTTAGTTATTTTAATAAATTCTCTCTTCTAAGTATGAATTTAATTATAGACATTAATTATATTTTATTATTCACATGCTATTTAATTGAATTATGTGACATGTGACTTGTGCATTAATTAAGCAATTGAGGTCAACAATTCTAGAGGTCAAAGGCTGAAGCAAAGGAGCATGATTTGTGATCTAATTGAGGGATTAAATCATCCTAAATAATGTGAATGGCACATGAAAAATTAGGCACATATTGGAATCATTTGCAAACTAATTGGAGGATGTCACCTTGCAAGTGTGGCAAGGCTCCCATTTCCTTTTTATTTTCTTTTTATTTTTTAATTAAGCTTCAACTGAGGGGAAACAAGTTTTGCATGCCATTTACCCTTCATTTTGAGATTTACAAGCCATTCATTTTATCTCCCACACACATATACACTCTCTTTCTCTTGTTCTTAGTGTTCTTCATTTTCTCCATCTTCTTTCTACATTTCTAGCAACCAACCAGCACCATTTATCCATCAAATTCACTCAAAAATTCTACAATCCTCTTCTCCCCTCATGGCTAAACTCATCCATATCACTTGAAAGAAGATTTAAGCTCAATTCATCAAGATCAATGGAGCAACCTACACGGCATCTATGTGTTCATAGAGGAAGCAAGATTTTCCTAATGTTTTTTGGCTAAAGTCTTCATCGAATCCTAGGGGAGAGTTGATGGAAGAGGAGTTTTAAAGTCTTCACTTAGCTAAGCTCAACTATTTATTCATCTTGTTTCAATTTCATTAGAATACTATGACTATTGTTGATTATAGTTTAATTTGACTCTAGGTTCATGATTGTTTGTAATTTGAAATGTTGAAACAAGATTGTTAAATTGAATTTTATGTCCTAAGTGCTACTAATTTTGTCCACTCTATGAATTTGCATGGTAATATGTGATTTCAATATGTGAACGTCTTGTATTAGCTTGGCATGTAATTATGTGGTGAATACTTGATAAGTTACTTGAGTTTTATAGTTTGGAGCTTAGGTACAGCTTTGGGTAGTAGCATTTGGGAATGAATTTTAACTAAACACTTAGTTAATTCTAAAGCTAAGCGAGTGAGGTTACCTAAGGAGCTTTTAATAATACTTAGGGAATTGAATTAATAAGGTTAGGATACTTGAGATAGTTGTCTTAAGTAAACTCATATTTTAGCCAAGGAAAAGGAGTTGAATGAGCTATAATGTTTGATTAGAAACTATGATTCCTCTATTAGTAATACCCTAAGGTTCTTACTTGAATAGGGAAGCTACTTCATTCATAATTAAGTTTAGTTGCTAGTTTAATTCACTAGATAATTAGGTTAGTAATTAGCTAATCAACTTCAACTTTAGGTGATTTATTCTACTAGATAACTTTAATTATACTTAAAACCATTCCTTAAAAGATGACCCAGGGTTGAGTCTATATTGCATTAGGGTTAGCTTTAGTTTTAATTTTGAGAATAAATGACAATACCTATCATAGAGCAGCATTTTACCATTATTGGAAGGGTGTTCACAATGACTCAAGAAGAGGCCAGAGCATCTCCAAATATCATAACAGGTATGATTTCTATTTGTGGGAAAGATACAGAAGTTTTGTTTGATTCTAATGCTACATACTCCTTTATGTCTAAGCAATGTGTAGATAGACTAAAAATGACTTTAAGAGAATTTCTAGTTCTTATTAAAGTCTTCTAAAAGTATCTACACCTTCAGGAGCTTTTAGTATCACGAGTAAGGCTTATTAGAATGTAGAAATTCAGTTTAAGAATAGGATTTCTAAGATTGACATGATTTGTATTCTTATGAAAGGAATAGATGTCATTATTGGCATGGACAAGCTAACAGCAAATAATATTACTTTAGATTGTGATAGGAAGATGGTTTCCTTACTAGTGCTTTCCATAGGAGTCAATTCTTTTGATTAGCCTAAATTCTTATTAGTGGTTCATATAGAGAAGTTAATCTAGCAAGGTTATTGTGTGTAATCCAATACCATGTATAATAGTGGTATTGAGAAGATTAAAGTAGTAAGTGAGTTTCCTAAGATATTTTTAGATGAAATGGTTGGATTGCCTCTTGAAAGGAAAGTTAAGTTCTTGATTAACTTGGTTCCAAGAACCAAACCTATTTCTAAAGCCTCATATCGAATGTCACCATCAAAGTTAGCTAAATTGAAGAAGCAAATAGAAGAATTGCTAGAGAACGAGTTTAATAGATTAAGTGTAGTCACCAGTCTTGTTTGTAAAGAATAAAGACTATAGTTTGTGACTCTGCATTGACTAAAAGCAGTTGAACAAAATGACAGTGAAGAATATGCATCCTTTACCTAGGATTCACTATCTTCTAGATTAATTGATTGGTGCCTCAGTCTTTTCTTATATAGACTTGAGGTCAGGGAATCATCATTTTAAAGTTTATGCACAGGATGTACTTAAGACAGCTTTCTAGACTTGTTATAGTCATTATGAGTTCCTTGTTATGCCTTTTAGTCTGACCAATGCATTTGCAGTATTCATAGATTACATTAGGATGCATCTGGATCAGTTTGTCATAGTCTTTATTGACAACATCCTAATTTATTCAGAAGATTAGGAGTAGCATACTAAGCATCTCAAGATTGTACTATAAATCTTGAGAGAAAACAAGCTCTATGTAAAACTTAATAAGTGTGAGTTTTGGCCAAGAGAGGTCAAAGTTTTTAAGCATATAGTGTCTATGGATGGAATTTTAGTTGATCTGCATAAGGTGGATGTTGTGTTGAAGTGAAGTGTCTAAGTTTGGTCACGAAGATATTCTTTTTTCTAGTTTAGCTGGGTATTATTGATGAACTATCTACGAATTTTCTCATATTGCTTCTCCTTTAACTAAGTTGATGTAGAAAGTATTTGAGATGACATGTGTGAAATAGCATTTTAGAAGTTGAAATAGAAACTAACTACAACACTTGTATTAGTTATCCCTAACCCATATGAGGTATACACGATGCTTCTTTGAAAGGTCTATGTTGTCTGTTGATGCAAGATGAGTGGGTAGTAGCTTATGCTTTTTGGTAGTTAAGACTATACAAGGAGAACTATCTAGCTCATGACCTAAAGCTTACAGCAATAGTATTTGCTCTGAAAATTTAGCATTACTATCTGCATGGTATAGTGTTTAGCGTATTCAGTGACTATAAGATTCTAAAGCATCTAGTAGATCAAAAGGAATTGAATATGAGGCAAAGAAGGTAGATGGAGTTATTTAATGATTATAATTTTGAACTAAAGTATCATCCTGGTAAGGTTAACATAGTTGTAGATGCATTGAGTAGGTGGACATTGTATATAGCTATCTTGATAGTACAAAAGCACAGTTTACTGGAATCATTTTTATATTCTTAATAGGATACACCATTAAAAGCATTTGTTAGTACCTACTTTATAGTGATCAGTAATGATTTCTAGAGGAAATTAAAGATGGCACAACTAGAAGATGAATATTTTCTCAAGGTTTGAGAAGAGATTGAGTCAAATCACCAAATATTTTAGTTTCAATAATGACAGGTTCGTAGTCTATCAGGACTGAATATGTGTGCTTGGTGATGAGTATTTGAGGAAGGTGAGTTTGAATGAGATTCACTATGGTAAATAGACTATTCACTCAAGAACTATGAAAATGTATCAAGCCATGGAACGTTATTGGTAGTGGTTGGGTATAAAGAGAGAAGTGATAGAGTTTGTGTCTCAGTGTTTGATATATTAAAAGGTCAAGATCGAGCATCAGAGACTAGTTGGAATGTTGCAACCTTCATAAATCCCTAAGTAAAAATAGGACAACATTTCTATCAATTTTGTATCTAGATTGTCGAGGACTTATTCAAGACATGATACCATAAGGTGATAGTAGATTGACTCACAAAGTCAACATATTGTCTGGCTATCTAGATCAATGATTCTTTAGAAAAGTTAGGAAGGATTTACATCAGAGTGGTTATGAGACTATATGGGTATGCCAAGAGATATAGTTTTTGATCATGATCTAAGGTTTACATCTAGGTTTTAGGGATCTCTGTAGTGAGTAATAGGTATTAAGTTGAAGTTTAGTACCATCCTTAGACTGACAGTCAAATAGGGCAAACTATTCAAACTTTGAAAGATATGTTGAGATATTGTGTACTGGAATTGAGAGGCAATTAGGACGGCCATCTCCTATTGGATGAGTTTGTTTATAACAAGAGTTATCAATCTAGCATCTAGATGGTACTATAGGAGGCGATAAATAGGAGAAATTGTATATCACCTCTTTGCTAGACAAAATTGAGTGAGAGGAGCATGTTGGGACAAGATATTGTGGACCACATGACCTAGAAGATTGATATGATAATGTGAAAGTTATTAACGGCTTAGAGTAAACAAAAGAGTTATGCAAACAAGTATAGAAGGCCATTAGAGTTCTTAGTAGGAGACCATGTGTTCTTAAGAATTATGCTGGTAACTAGAATCGGGAGGTCACTTAGAGTTAAGAAATTGACTCCTAGATTCATTGGTCCATTTGAAATTTTAGAGATAGTTGGGCCGATCACTTATTAAATCGCCCTATTACTATAATTTTCAAGTGTTTACAATGTGTTTCATAATTTTAGGTGTTCACAATGTGTTTCATATGTCGCAGCTTAAAAAATACCAGCCATACCCTTCTCATGTGATTGAACCAGAAGAGACAAAGCTCTAAGAAAACCTAACATACAAGGCTGAACTAAAGCAAACAATGGATATAAAAGATAAGCAACTTAGAAACAAGACTATTCAACTAGTGAAACTATTCTAGAAGGGTATGACTATTAGTGACACTACCTGGGAGACAGAGGATAAGATGAAACAACAACGTCTGCATCTATTTCCTTAAGTATGTATTTATACAATTTCTTAATGTTGGGGACAAAAATTTTAAATGGAGGAGAGAATTGTAACCTCCTGGTTTTCTAATCTTGAGACTAATTGCTAATTAGGGATAAATTAGTAAATTAGTGGGTGATTAGAAGTTCAGATGGTAAATTGGTGTTCTGACTTCTTAGGATGTTGAGGATATTGAATGAATAGGATAGAGTTGAAGAGTGACATTTCGAAGGGAAGCGTGCGAGCTAAAGTAAGAGTTTTCTCATTGCAGTATGCACTATGGTGCATGGCACAAAAAATTGATTAATAGTGATGTGATCAACTTGTACCAAAGAAGAGAAAACATGAAAAGGAGTATGAAGTAAAAGAAAGGGAAGACTGGTCTACTAGTGTAACATCCCAAATTTCTAATGCCTACATTAATACTGATTAAGGAATGAATTAGTGATTTAATGTAAGATTAGGATTGTGGATGGTGAATTATTGTATTGACTCATTGGGATATTATATAAATGGATATGAGTAGAAGAATGGCATCTCAAAGCACAGCGTGTGAGCATGGTGAGGAGTTTCCTTACTATGCCACATGCCACGACTTGTGCAGGAATGTGTTATGGCACATGACATATAATTCTGGTTAATTAGTAAGTATCTAGCTCATGAAATCAGAAGGAGAAATAGAGAAAGAGAGATTAGACATGGAGAAGAAGGAGACCTTTGCTAGGGCAAGCGATTTCAGGAGCAAGGGTGACGTTTTTGACTTGTTACTTATTTGGTAAGTCAAGTACTACCTAACCTTCAATTCTACCCTATTTTCTCTTAGTTCTAACTATTGCGAAATTGAATTTAAATGTTTTAAGGAGTTGATTGCTTACCCTATAGTAATACAAAGGTCCTTTAGGACTAAACTAGTACTTTATGACTAGTTTGAGTCAGAATGATAAAGCTTTGAAGCTTTAGGCTTAATTTAACCTAGTTTAGAGAGAGAGTAATGAGAGAAATCTAACTAGGTAAAGGCTAGCACTTGTATTAAGTGGTAATTGGTCATAATACGCGTGAATGAATATGGATAAAGGAAATGATAGTGATTAGGTGCTTAATTGTTCTAATTGGCACTTTTAGTCAAAAAGATAATTAACTTCAGTTGTCAATTTCATGTAGATTCTAGCGTGTGACACATAAATAGCAAAAAGAGACTTGAGTAAGGATATAACATGGGTAACCCTTTCTTTTGAACAGAAGGATTAAGGTAACCATGTAGTTATTATAATTGTGTAGAAGTAATTGTATAATTATAAAATCGTGGTTTTGTCAATTTCTATGCATGATTTTGCATTATAAATGGTTTTAGCATGAAATTGATTTGTAAAATGAAAATTCAATGATCACTAGTTTATATTGATGTTTATAAATGTACATTATGCGTGTAGTTGTGGGATAAATTGTGAAAAAGTAATGACAGATGTGTGAAAAGCATCATCATAGAGGGTGAAAGTTTGCCAAGGGTATGTATGGATGTGTGTGTGTGGAGATGTGAGAGAACAAATCTATATGATCAGGCTGGCACAATGGTACATCTGGTGTAGCATTATACGAGCTGGTATCATGGGTAATTCAATACAACATTACATTAGGACTATTACCATGGGACATCTGGCCAGTCTGGTAACTCCTTAGCACCCATTAGGGTGTGGTTAGGAGTCAATGATAACTTTATGACCATAATTCATAGGTAGGATAGATTACCTTTGGCTAAGTGTTTCTATCATCGAAAGTGTGCTCAAGTCAATATGTGATTGATCCACTAGAGCCTATGGTTTTGTGTCTGAGAGTATTGAAAGTTTGGTGGCTAGATGATCATGTTAGTATGGTGATTGTGTGGACATGCTTTAAAAAGAGAAAATTCTATATGCTTTGATATATATATATATATAAGTTATTACTTTAATTTTATTACTTTGGCATAGTTATCTGTGGTAATAGATATTTATGAACTATATTAGTTATTGAGATTTTGATCTTACCTGTGGTTATTTATATTTTTCAAGTTCTGATAGTAGTAGTGCTAAAGGGAAAGATTCAGGCTGAGAACTATGATTTTCTCAATAGAACCTTATAAGAATCGGTGTAATGGATTTTTATATAAGTAGTTATAAATATGTATATAGGTTGCCATAGGATTTGGTATATGTGCATAATGTTGTGATTATTGTGTATTTGGTGATTTTGATTCCCTAGCCTACCATGTATATGTGTGAATGATGAAATGACCATGCGGGCTAATGGATGGATGGGAGTATATGTGTGGGTATGAATAGGTAATGCATGCATAAGTTTTGGCCAAATTGGTGGAAAGAAAATTGAAAATGAGAATTTTCTTAAGTTATGTGTTATAGGCAGTTTACAGGCCAAATGTGTCTAAGCATGATATGTTTTGTATGTAACTGTTCAATCACATGTTGTTTGTCTCTTTTGATGTCATCAAGGCCCTAGAAGTGGCTAATGACATGATTTTAATTGGAGGTGCTTAAGTGGCAAATTTTAACATAAAACGGTAAAAATGTACTTAAGTGTCTAACTTTTAAATGGAATATCAAATTGCAATGAAACTAGTGTCATTGGTAAGATTTTGAAACAAGATTTGAATGGGAGCTTCATCAAAATAGCACACATACCAAGTTCGCATTAGAATCTGCAATTTGATAGCAAATGTTGGTATTTGTGCCACAGCGTATGTGTCAACAAAGGACAACATATCGCGATGCATGACATAGAGCATGCTACTAAGGTCTATGTGCCATATGCCACAATGCATGTGGCACGAGCCATAATGCATGGCCTACTTTTTTGTGAGTTATGAGGTTTTGAGTTGCTTTTTCATATGCTTATGCTTAATGCTTTCGTTGTGTAATGTTTTACAACTTGAGTATTTTAAGAAATGGTTTTAGAAACATTTTTATTTTGGGATCCCAAAGCTTTCAAAGTTGTTTATTTTGATTAGTAGATTGCATGGAAGGTTGTATGGTAATGTTGTTGAGGGCATTACAGCTAAGGTGTCAAGTTTTAGACCCTTTGGAGATATTTTCGATCGATCCTTTGCGACCTAAGTCTCATACTGCCCTATCAATTCTACCCTAATTTTTCTTAGTTTAAGTTATAAAGAAACTAAATTAGAAAGTTTTAAGGGTTTGATTTCTTACCTTTTAGTAATAAAAAGATTCTTGGAAATATAACTAAAGTTTTATGACTAGTTTGAGAATTAACAGTTAAGCTTTGAGGTTGTAGGATACATTTAGCCCTAAATTGGAGTGTGTTGGGAATTGTAGAAGTGCAAGGAAGGTTAAAGAGGGTAGTTGTGACCTAGGTTGGTCAAGTGAAAAGAAATGAATGTAAATTATGATTAATTGGTATCTATAGTTAATTTGTAAATTAACTAATAGTGCTAACTGTGTAGGTTGATGTGTTGTGTAGGCAACCTAAGGTAGTTAAAGTGAGTTGTGGCATTACATGCTAAAGAGAATATTACAAGTAACCTTTTTTGATGAATTCCATGTTTTCTAGCTATCTAGCTATGTCGTGCAACATAGCTCATGTCACACAAGTCATGGCTCATGATGCAGAAAGCAAAATGTCACTTTTGCTCCCCCCAATCCAAGTTGATTCAATCTAACTTGTATCCTAGCTCAATTTAAAGCCATATATGATCCAAAAAGCTGATTAACAATTTGGAAACATAATTAAATTAATTAATTATTTTTAACTAATTTCTCCTTTAATTAGCAATTTATTCTAGATTTAAAAATTCTAGATGTTACAAACAGTATTTGGATTAATGCGTGTGTGGTTGGTCCAATGGAACCTATAGTTTTTATCGAGGTGATATAGAGGGTTAGATGGTAGAATGATCATGCTAGTGTGAAACTAATTTAATGAAAAAGTTATGTTATATTTATTCAGGTTTTACTTGATTATAGTTATGTGTGTAAATTGATGGTTGTGAGTTATTTAGTTACTGAGATCTTTATCTCACCCTAAGGTCACATTTTTTTACAGATTCTAATAATGAGTAGGTTAAAGGGAAAGATTCGAGACAAGCGTGGTAGTGGCTACGACATTAGTAGAATGCATTTTTTATACACTTTTATTTATCAAATATGACCATTTCATTAATATTTTATTACCTCATAGTACACACATTACATTAGATTTGAAAAATTTCCTAAGTGTCTAGATTCAATACACTAAGAGTATTTTGGTTTAAAAAATGAACTTTTGAAAAAATGTACAAGAAAATTTGACAAAGTGCATTTTATGTCTAGTTGATGAATGGATAAATTATATTTTTGAAATTCATTTTAGTTTGAGAGTAATTAAATAAAAGTCAACACTTTCTTAAGTATCTTAATTTGACCTGGTTTTTGGGTTGTGTTTGTGTAAAAAATTTTATATAATTTTGTACAACCTAGAACTTGGTTGTTTTAATAAATTCTCCCTTCTAATTATGAATTTAATTATAAACATTAATTATATTTTATTATGTCACATATTAATTGAATTATGTGATTTATGTGATATAAGTGGCATGTGACTTATACATCAATTAGACAATTGAAGTCAACACTCCATAAGGTCAAAGCTGAGCATTTGGGACATTTTTTCTGCATTAATTAGGTATTAAATTAGCTTGAAAATGAGGATGACACATGGGAAATTAGACACACATTGAAATCATTATAAGCCAATATAAGATGCCACCTTGCAAGTAGTGCAACAAGGCTCCTATTTTTCTTTTTATTTTCTTTTATGATTTTTAAATTGTGATCAGCTAAAGGGGGACACTAGGAGCACGTCCATTCTCACCCAAATTCAGATTCACACTACCTTATTTCGCCATCTCTTCCATTCTCTCTCTTTAGTTCATCTTGTTATTCATTTTCTCTACCTTCTATCTACTTTTTTTCATTTTCTAACACCCTAACCTCCATTTCCAACCACCAAACCTCCACAAAACCTACACCGTTCTTCATATCTCTCCTTTCTCATACCATTCCTTCCATTCTCATCAGTATCTGAGCTTAATTTCTTCATCTAAGCTTCTATGGATTTTAGCTAAGAGGTACTTCTTATTGGGTTCTTGAAGATAAAGATGGTTGGCTAAGTTTCTTGGTAGAATCCTAGAGAGATGAAGATGGAGGATGAATCTAAAGCTTCAATTTGGCTAAGTTTATTTTGTTTCCTATTATCTTCTCTTTTTACTAGATGATTACATATCTTTGTCTAGAGTTTGATCATCTTGGCTTGTAATGCTAATTTGAATTTGATCTTAATGTAAAGAGAAGATGATTGTATTGGTTAATTTCTTCCTTTTGCTACCTTGGTAATTTTGGCCACTTGGTGATTAGCATATAGTCTTGTATTTTTCATTTAATGAATTACATATGTTGATGTTGCATAACCTTGTGATGTTAATGCTTATATTGTTGAGTAGCTTGACATAATCTTATAGTTGCTTAATTTATTGCTTTGGCCATGGCATTTAAGAGGAGAATTTGAGTGATTTACTTGGCTAATTTTTGCACCAATTGATTAATTCAACTAGGGACTTTAATCTAAGACTTAGGAAAATTAACTATTTAGGTTAATTGGCTTAGGATAGTCTTCTTAGGTCAAGATAACTTTGGTCAAGAGAAAAAGGAAGCTTAATTTAGCCTAATCACATGAAGATAATGATTCCAAAATCAACTAATATCTAAGGTTTCACATTCTTAAAAAATAAAGTCCACACCATTCACCGAGCTAGCATTTTTAATTACATACCAATTAGGTAATTAGATAGTTAATTAGGTAACCAAATATCTAAAACATTGAGTCATTTATTCCATTAGATAACCTTCTAATTGAACACAAACCATTCCTTAGGAGATGACCTAGGTTGGCCCTATATTACATTAGGGTTAGTTTAGTTTTATTTTGAGGTAGAGCAATTAGACCTATCAGGCATACTATTGAAAACTTGTGTAATGAATTTGTATTGTACATGTTTAAGATTATAAGTTGCCTTAGGATGCATTGACATGTTATATTATGCATGTGTGTTTAATATGTGTGGTTTAGCCTTGATATGCCTGAATGTGGTGAAATATGATTTGTTGGGCTAAGATAGTAATATGAATGTATGGTGGCGAATGTGTAGAGATTTTGGCCAAGAATGGATATATATATATATATATATAATATATATATATATATTACAAGTTGTGGAAATAGGCTCTATTGAGCAAAAGAGTAATTTGATGGCCAAATTTGTGTGAATGTGTAATTTTATTGATATTACTACTTAATAAAGTGATATATGTTCCATGAAATGTGGTCAAGCACTTAAAAGTGGCTAATGACATGTGGATTGATTTTGGGATGCATGGGTTGGGTGAAAATGACATAAAGTCATCATTTTGCTTTCGAGTAACCAATTGTCAAAGGAAACATTAGATTGAAATGAAATCCATTTCATTAGTTAGCTTGTCAAGTAAGCTTTGTGTGAGTACTTAAATCACTTTGATCAAAGTTCATATGAAAAAATAGTTCACATCAAAAGTTCATATTAGTAAGTTATCACTAATTGTAAAATTTGATACTTGCGCCACAGTGTATATCACAGAACAAGAATTTTTGTCTCTGTACCACATGCTACAATGCGTGTAGCTCATGTCACAGTATATAACCACTTTTCAAAAAAATGCTATTTTATTTTTGTTTTCACTTTATGTACCACAAATGCAACCTAAGGGCTTCCACTGAGGTCTAAAATAGAATTTTGAAGGATTTTTGTCAATTTTGAAAAGATTTTGGGATTCCAGACATTTCAAAGTATTAATTTTTATTATTTTGAATAATTATTATTTCGATATTAAGAGAGGGTTATGGGAGTTGCATGAATTGAGTGTGATAGATTGGTAATGTCAAGTGGATATTACATCTTCCCTTCATTGTTTCAATCAAAACCCCTCCCTTCTTTCAACAAATCATAAATTTGATTTTCTAAAGCCATCCTAGGGTTTACTCAACTATCTCTTTCAGTTTATGCCAAAAACAAAACAGATAAAATAATCTTTAGTAGCTTGTGGCCTAATTGAAGAAGATTTTGAACAAGCAAGGGATTTCGTGACTAAATCCAAATGCTCAACTTGGTCTTCATTATCTTGGAGCAATTATCACATACTTATAGAGAAAGCTAAGCAATTTTCCATAGCTAGAAAAAAGAAAGAAGCCTCAAGAAAAGGAAAGAGGATTATGATTTAGGATAACCTAAAGGCTTCCAGAACTCCTACTTGACCTAGAAGCAAATTCTCAAGGTCACAACATAAACTAGTCTCTCTTAAGTCTATGCAAATTATACCTCCCTTCTGAGTTTGTTGCTTTACAAGAATCAGACTCAGAAAAGACTCCTAACATTATACCTTTACAAGCAAAAGTGCAAGTAATTTGAATATTTATGAAGTAAGTGTCCAAATCAAAGAAAGAGAAAAAGGAAGTTGCCTGCTAAGGCATTTACTAATTTCTCAAAGTTTTGCTGTGATGATTTAAGCACAGGGAGGACTCAATCTCTGTGAGAAAGAATGTGCAGTAAAGAATATAGAGCCTATTGGTGTGTAAACTTGGATGAACTAGAGCAAAAATGATAAGATGTAAAGAGTATTCTAGCCCCATAGCTTGAGATCAACTTACCATTTAATGACTTGATAACATAAGCATTTTATGGTTCTATACAAGTACTGGATAATGGTATAAAACTCAGAGTAAATATCAAAGGGCAAGTGTTTGAAATCACTAAAGATTATTTAATTGAGCTTGTGGATATGCCTTTAAATGGCTTAATGATAAAAATCACAAACTTTTCATTTCATAAGGCTAACATGTACAAGACTATGGTGCCAGAATAGACTAAATGACAAACCAGTCACTAAGCTTGCTAGCATGCCTCTACTACACAAGGCATTTCATCACATTCTCTCTCAGACCATGTCATGTAAGCAATAAGGGTTCAACTCATTTCTTAATGAGGAATCTATCTATTTGATTGCCATGCTTACAGGTCATATCATTAACTTGGCAAATATAATCATAAAGAAAATGGTAGACCTAGTGAATCCTAAGAACAAAAGAGCTTCTAAGTATCTTCTTTATCCTTTCATAATCTCTAAAATCTTAGAGGATAAAGAAATCAAATATACTAAAGGGGATGTCACTACTTGCTATGTAATAGGAGTAACTACATTGAGAAAAATGTAACTTCTTATCATTGAAGATGAAGGGAGAGGTGACAATAAGGCTTCTATCAACTATGTAGCTCCCCACTTTAATAGCATTAAGTTCATCTCAAAGGAAAACTAAAGCCCCTAGTGCTAGACCAAGTGTTGTTCCTAGCTCTTCTATCCCAGTAAATGAAGAAAAAGTCTAAATAGGTGCTATCACAAGGTAGTAGCTTCAATACAGGTTCAAAATTCATGAAGAATTAACCACTCTTTTGATAGTAAAGCTTCAAGATTTGTTTAAGAAAGAAATTGAGGAGTCTAAATAAGAACTAAGGAGAGAGTTGGCAGCCCACACAAAATCAATTCTTGCTTAAATTCAAAATATATTAGGTAAATCTTTTGATCACACCAAGTTCCATTACATGATCATGTATCTGTCCACTTAACTAGTATATCTTCTTAAGTTGTAAAAAGACTGTAGGCTAAGTTACTTGAGCAATCTACTACCAAAACTAGTCAGCAAGTAACACTCACCACTCAAATAATATATGAACAGTTCATTGAACTAGTAAAGATCTCTACGAAGAAGGAGGCTCCTTTTGACTATGATGATAATGTTCACATTGCAAACTCTTATGTTGAATCACTTAAGAACACTAGAGTTATAGTTATCCCTCCTGAGAATTTTCCTAAGACTACCATTGAAGATATTATGAAAAGGAATCCTACTTTTCTCAATAATCTTAAGCTTAGACCACACTACTTTCTTTAGGTGAAATGGTTTGAATGACACCTCATATTGTTCCCAAACTCTCTTAGAATAAAATTAAAGCTCAAATGAGGACTGAAGGTTACCTTTCTCCCTTTCCTCTACCTTCTCACATGTTTACACCTATTACTCTTTCTTATGATGCTAATGAAAAGGGGGAGAAAAAGACTCTTGATGCAAAATATCATGCTGACCAAGGTGTACAATTCAAAGGAAGGAAAGGTAAAGGTTTTATGCTTATTGTGTTTGAGAAAGGATTTATGCCTAAAAAACTAAGGAGTGCAAAGAAGAGATTTAAATCTCAAGTTCAAAAAGAAGATCAGAGATAGTAGAGTTGGGATCAAATATTGTGACTCAACTAAAACTCAAGACTTCTACCTTGTTCTCTTTAGTCAACTTATCTACCCAATCTCTTGTCAACACTGATAATAGGGTGAAGAACTTTCTTAACAGACTTGATACTATGAGAATTAGAAAGGGCCCTATCATCTCTACCTAAAAACCTTAACCTTTCTCTCTTCTTTTTCAATTAAGCTTATTTAGTAACTTTTATTAGCCCTAATTTCCTATAATTACTCTTTGCTAATGCTAGGTTTTACTATCTTAATTAATTTTTACATTCTTGCATTCTTCTATATGCTTTTATTATCTACTTAAAGGGGAGTTCAAAACTCTTCAAGATCTAACCTTTTGCATTTAGTTTTATTATCATTAAAAAGGGGGAGAAATGTTAAGCCATAGCCTTTATAATAACAAAATAGAAAAGATTATTTTCTTGCAGATATTTGTGTATTTGGAGACTTAAGAAAATTAGGACTATAAGCTTAAATCTTTGCTTTTCTTCCCAATCTTTATCTCTTATCATTCTATGTATTGAGATAAGTATTTGATCTATCTCAATTAGTTTGAACAAGATCAATTACAGTTATAGTGCATTTGAATTTCTGTTTGCTGAGTTTTACTTGTTGATATCGGCATAAACTAACTTATATTGATATCAAAGGTCTAATACTCCTATCTTTATGGCCATACCAATATAAAAGACATCTTTTGTTCCTTAAAGTTCTGTATACTAGTATCATTGTTCCATACTTGTATCAACTGTCTTAATTTACTCCTTCTATCTATGTCCTCATAACGATGGTTATCTGCTCATACCTATATTTATGCTTTACATGATTCATACCGGTATCACATACTCTATACTAGTATCTATAGGGTTCCACTCTTGTGAAAAGAAAAGTTCATTTCACTCACTTTAATTAGCATTTTAATTACTTTCACATTAAGTAATTAGTTTAGGTAATTAGGTAACTAAATTTCTACAACTTTAGGTGATTTATTCAACTAGATAACTTTAATTAGACTAAAAACATTCCTTAGGAGATGACATAGGTTGGCCTTATATTGCATTTAGGTTAACATTAGTTTAATTTTGTGGGTAAACGACTAATTCCAATCAACAATGTACTGGAAAAAGACCTTGAAGCATATTTGATAGTATGCTCATGCAATGATGCAAAAGAAGTATCTTCTTCAACCTTCCTTACTAGAAATCTAATATGCTATGTCACAGTTTGGACGTCATGCATATTAGAAAAAATGTGTGTGATTATCTTCTTTTTACTTTGCTAAATGAAACTGGCAATACAAAAGATCTTCTCCAAGCCTAGAAAGATTTACGGACTATGGGAATTTATCTTGCACTTTGGCTTAAAGAGAATGGAAAGTGTTAACCTACAAGTTTCACCTTAACAAAAGCAAATAAGGACATCTTTCTAGCAATATTAAAAAGGATCAGAGTTTCAAATGGTTATTCAAGCAATATCTCCAAATATGTGGATCTAAAGAGTCATGACTCTTGTGTTTTGATGCAATAGTTACTCCTATTAGCCATGAAAAATTCCTTGTAGGCTAGAAATATGAGCAGTATTAGTTGAGTTGTGTATATTTTTCAAGAAGTTGTGCAAAAAAGTTTTGAACATTGAAGAGTTAAATCAGCTATAGGATAATATTATTCTTACTCTTTCCCATATTTAAATGATTTTCCTCCTTCATTCTTCATAGTCATGGTTTATCTAACTGCATACCTTGTTCCAGAAGTAAAGCTTAGTGGCCTTGTTCAATATCATTGGATTTATACAATTGAAAGGTATAGGAATTTAGTGCCGTGCCTATATTATTAATTAATTTCCCCTTCAATAGTACTTATTATTCTTACACTATATATTTTAAATTTCCTTTACAGATTTCTAAGAAAATTAAAATCATATTTTAGAAATAAATCTTAGCTAAAGGATTCAATCACTAAAGGATATTTAGGGGATTTAGTATTGAATTTTTGTTCAAGGTATTTCCATGGCATTGAGATAGTCTTCAATCATCCATTACTTGTTTGACAATTGTCCTAATAATTATGCTTATCTTTCAACAACAAACTTGTTATTTCCTTATGTTAGAAAAGAAGTTGGAGGGTTCGAGTATTCTAAACTCACCCCGAAAGAGAAGTTGCAAGCTCATAGTCATGTGTTGACAAATTGTAGTAAAGTTGATCAATACATTTAGTAAGTATTATTTGTTATATAATATTATTAAATAGAAAAGCACACACCAGGCTCAAAATTTTATTAATTCTCACTTTATTTTCTTATAGGGAATTCCAAAGTGTTGTGAAGTGCTAACTTATAAGTTGTATAAAACATCTACTAATATAGATAAGAAGGTTCAATTGATAGCACAAGAAGGTTTACAACTTAAAATGCCAACAGGTTTAGGTTTTGCACAGTTGCATATGATTAAAGGTTGCGAACCTAAAATTGGGATGTTTTTGTAACTTTTGGAACCAAGAGCTATATGAGTTCATCTAATAATGAGATGCATTATTAAGATATCCCTTATTATAGCAAGGTTGTGGATATAATTGAATTGAATTATCAAGGCATTTTAGAGTATTCCTAATCAAATATATCTGGGCAAATACAACAATCACCCGAGGGATAACTATTGATGATTTAGGCATCACCTTAATCAACTTCTCTCAATTAATTCACGCTGGTAAATATGAAGATTATGAGCCTTATATGCTTGATTTAGACACACAACAAGTTCATTATGTCAAAGATGAAAAATATAAAGATTGGAATATGATTGTTCATTTAAAGCCTCGAGATCTTTATGATATCAATACCGATATCATCAATGATATTGAGCCATTCTAGCAAAATAACTTTTAGAATTTCTTCCCTGAAGGAGCTTCTCACTTACCATTAGTGAAGTAAAATTTTGTTTTTAAAGTTACAATGTATAAATAAAAAATTTATGTTCTATTTATATATTAATAATATTATAACAATTTCAATAGGAACTTGGAAAGAATGATGTCAAGGCAAGCTGTAATATGCTCAACTTTAAATTTTGAATCTTTACATGTTAAAAAGGGTAAATTAGTAAAAATTAAGAGGAAATCAAGTTAATGATGTTTTCAGAATACTATTGGGTTTATTAGATCATTGAACAGCCTTGAAAGTGGGCTAGATTAGAGTTCAAGCAGATCGGGCATCAAGTAAGGCCAAAAATTCATTCTAGGCTTTACTATACCATCCACTGCAGCAAATGCATGCTACACCATAGTGGATGCATGACAATTTGATTTAATCAGATTGCTTACATAAGTTTAAAGATAGAGAGAGAAAGACAAGAGAATGCAAGGGGTGATGAAGGAGGAGTTAAGGTTTGTTAGGCTTCACTTTGTGGGCATCTTAGAGGCAATCTAAGCTAGCTAGATACTTAGGTAAGCCTCTTATCTACTCTCCTTCCTCTCTATACAAAATTTCAGTGAGTTTCGATATAAATGGGTGTTGATTTCATCTTCTCTTGGGTTATGACCAAACCTACTAGCTTAATTACAGTCTTGGGGAGTTAAATTTGATATATAAACCTAGGTTTAAGGATTTTATAGTGATTTGGAGTTTTAAGGTAAGGTTTAGACAAACCCTAAGTGAAAATCTAAAGATTGGGGGTGATGTGGTTGAAGATTTGATGTTATCTAAGTGTTTGAGTGCTAAATAAAATTAATAAAATGTGTTTAATTTTGCTAAAGAGGAAATTTGAGTGATGAGGCTACCCAAATTTAGCCTGAAATGTGGTTAGCTAGTGTTGAAAATTAATTATTAGTGTTTAATCTTGTAGATTAAATATTAATCAAGCTTTGTTAAACTGGTGGGCTATTGAGGAGTTGAAAAATTGCCATGGTAACCCTTTTTATGACAAAAGAGTTGAGGTAACTGAATAATATAGTCATTGTACTTTGTATTTGGGTAGTTATGAGTTTTGTGAGAGTATGTATATATAGAATATACTGTGAAAACTATTGATTTATTTGTATAAGTGTTTGCTATTTTGGAAACTTGTGTGAACTAATGTTAAACTAAGTATTGTTCTATGTCTAAGACCCAATTATGTTTATATATAGATAGCTATAAAAATTAGATACAAGTTGAAATGCTAGGATTTGTTGTATGATCATTCCCTATGAATATGATATATACAACTAGTGTTATGTTAGCACGGTCATTGTGAGAGGGTGGGAGTTCACCCTAGAGATGCAGGGGCATATTGTTTGAAATTCATATAGTGCACTAGCATTATAGAGGCCTTTGTGCATAGTCCTTCTTGTTTGAAAATCTCAATCCTATCTTAGTGATAAATTGGGTATACAATACCCCAAAAATTCTAGCCCACGTGTGTTTAAGTTCACAATAGAAGTGAGGTTCTTCTAACTCTTAATGCACGCTTGCCTAAGTGAGACTTCAAGCTTGAACTACCTAGAAGTGAACCAAGCCATTCTGCCTTGAGCCAATCCTTGCATATCTCAATTTTATACATGACTTGAATGAGGTTCTAATTTAATACATTTCATAGAAAAAAAGTGTTTTTCAATTGTCCTCTACTTTTACACATTTCTAACAACTCTAATATACTTTATGAGTGTCCCTAATGTCTCTTTTCATCCTAATCTATAAATAAAGCAAGGAATGATGACTCTCATCATAAAAAAGATAATAAAATGTGCCATTTCATTTTAAGTAAGATTCTATAGATCTCTGAAGTGGACAAGAAGAAGAAGGAGGAGGAGGATGAAATAGAGAGGAATCTACATTATCCTACTATCATATATGTCATCCTCAAGAGGTATAACATTCAATACCTTAAAATAACTATAAAGCATCTTAAAGAGTTTAAGGACACTGCTCAGTTCAAGATTAAATTTAAGTTAAGTGGCAAGGATTGGGTGCTAACTAAGTGCACAACATGGAGCTAGGCTTTCTAAGCCTCCCATAAGGAAAAAATAAAGGGAAAAGGAAAGCTGTAAAAGTCCCTATGTCTAAAATGCTAGTGCCAAATCCCTCAAGAGCTATTACAAATGATTTTCTAGCCATGATGCTGAACAACATTCAAGGAACAATTGATGAAAACATCTTCCATATAAAGTAGGACATTACAAGTTTTGGGAGAATGATGCTTGCTCTAAGTGAGAAGTAGGACAAATTGAGTTTAAAAGTGAAGAAAATTATGAGGTATTTGTGTATAACATTTCATATTATCTTTGTTATAAATAAAATATTTTCATGTGAGAAATATTTTATTTTTATATTTAAATTTACATAATAAAAAACAAAAAGTATTTTTTTTTGGTTTCATTTTATATTATATATTTTACTTACAATAAGAGAAAAATAATTTCATAATTATTTACTTTGGTAATTTTGAAGATTTTTTCATGTATATCTCTCTATTTATATTATAATTTTTTTATTTTTATAAAATATTTAAGCACATTTTACTAATTTTTTAATTAAAAATATTTGTCAATACTATAAAGGTTTAGTAATGAAACTAAAGGATGGATTTAAATTTGTCACTAAATTTATAAAATTTGATTAAAATATGATGACATTCTATATTCATGACAAATTTATATAATTAGTGATAGATACCAGTCTTCAAAAAATTAGTGACAAATTTTCAATTCATCACTAATGTTAATTTTTTTGGTAGTTATTCTCCTTTTTTCTTTTCCAACTTTTTTTTTTCATTTTTTCATTGTTTCATTTTTCTAAATATGATGTGATCATGGCAAAAAACAATGATGTGGTTAAGTTATTTTATTTTCTAAATATGACGTGGTGTTGACCAAGATGCCATATAAGCAACATTTGATAGGGTTAATATTGTTTGTAACATATAAGCACGGTCATTCTTAATTTACTAAGTGTAATATCTTGATTTGCAAACACAGAAATTTTTAGTGTTTAACAAGGGTAATTTAGTCAAAATAAGTGATTTACGAACTAATGATGTTTTTGGAACATTAATAAGGCTTTTGGACCTTTCGACAGCTTGGGAAATGAGCTAAGATAGTGTAAGGGTCAATTGGGCTCGAGCTTTTGTGTCATGTGTCACGGTACATAACTAGTTTTTAGGTTAAATTAGACATGAGATTGCGTCTAATTTTAGAAGGGAAAAAGAAATAAAACATGAGGAGCAACGAAAGAAAAGCTCATGGCTGTTAGGGCTTGATCTTAAGAGCTATTTAGAGACATTTTGGGCAAGATTTATCCATGAATAAGCTTCCTATATATTTTCCTTTCCCATTATGCAAAATTTCTGAATGTTTGGGGTAATATGGGACTTGATTTCATGTTTCCTTAGGTTTTGACTGAACCTATTAGTTTAGCTAAGATCTTGGGGAGTTAGATTAAGCTTTTAAACCTTGGTTTATGGATCTTGTAGTGATTTTGAATTTTTGATTAGGGTTTAGACAAACCTTAAGTAAAATTTAGGGGTTTTGAAATAATGTGGGTAAAGGGTTGGTGTTATTAGAGTGTTTGTGTGTTAAACAGAAATAATAAATGTATTGAAAGTGTTGAGGGTGTTAAAGTTAGATTTTTAGTATAGTGAGTACCCAAAATTATGCTAAAAAGGGGTTAGTTAGGGTGAGAATTGATGTTAAATATGTGGATAAAGTATTGGCCAGTTATTGATATGCTAGTAGACACTTATAGAGCTAAGTTTGAGCACGATAACCCTTTTGCAATAAAAGGGTTAAGGTAATTGAATTATCTAAACTCTCTATTTATGTATTTGGATGAGGGTGTGGCAATTGCGAAAGCTACCATTGTATTGGACTAATATAGTATTAATATGAAAAGGAAATTATGTTTTAGAAATTTTATGTGAAGTGGGATGAATAACTATGTTTTGTACAATTGTGGTTTTGAAGATTTTATGCTAAATCCTATGTTTATGTACATCTACTTGTGAAATTGTATAATTTATGATGGAAATGATTATTCAAGTGTAAAATTTATATGTTTATGGCTATGTGGAAATGTTTAGCATATATTTGGCATGATCATTGTTAGAGGGTGGAAGTTCACCGCAGTGTTGTTGTTCGAGAAAATTGTTTGGAAATCCATATGGTATACTGGTACTATGGAGGCCTCGATGCAAAGTTCTATATTTGTTTAGAAATTTCAGTACTATTTGAGACAGATTGGGTATATGACACCTTGGGTATTTAGGAAAAGAAAGAATCTATGGTTCATAATTTGTGAAGGTGCCTTTGGCCGAGGCTTCCTCCTACAATTAGTAAGCTTGAGCCTATCTAGTCATATGAATTTGGTTTTATCAAATTGTTAGCCCACAAATTCAATTGGAGGAAATAAGGAAGATATAAGGCGGTGTGTTTATTATGCATTGCATTGCCATATGTGTGTATATGTAACATGATATGTGTTGAATATTTATTTTTAAATGTCACTTCACATACTCACTAACTGTTCTCACATATGAGTAGTTTATTTAGATTATTCAATTACTAAGTTCTTAACTCACCATATGATTATATTTATCAAGTGAAGGCTTCGATAGGGGCAAAAGGAAGGAAGGGTGATAGAACACATTTGTTACCCACTTTTATTTGTCAATTAGGACTATTTTATTAATGATTTATCACCTTCAAGTGCACACATTGCATTAGATTCAGAACTTTACCTAAGTTTCTAGGTTCAATACACTAGGGGCATTTTGGTCGAAAAAATGAACTTTTGAGAAAACGTACAAGAAAAACTGAGAAAGTGCATTTTATATCCAGTTGATGAATGGTAAAATTATATTTTTAAAATTCATTTTAGTTTGGGAGTAATTAAATAAAAAAGTCAACACTTTCTTAAGTGTCTTAGTTTGTCCTAGTTTTTGGTTTGCCTTTGTGTGGAAATTTTTATATAATTTTGTGCAGCCTAAAACTTGGTATTTTCTAATTATGAATTTAATTCTGGACATAAATTAGATTTTATTATATCATATGCTATTTAATTAAATTATGTGATTTATGTGACATAGGTGGCATGTGACTTATGCATCAATTGGGCAATTGAGGTCAACACTCCTTGAGGTCAATGGCTGATGGTTTGCACATGAATTATGATTATTTTGAGGGGTTAAATCAGCTAAAATGATGTGGATGACACATGAGAAATTAGGCACACATTGGAATCATCTACAAACCAATAGGAAGTTGCCACCTTGCAAGTGTGACAAGGCTCCCATTTACATTTTAATTTCTTTTTCCTTATTTTAATTAAGCTTCAGCTGATGGGAGACACCAAGGAGCACCCCATTTTAAGCCCCAAATGGGATCCAACGTATATCTCATTCATCTTCCACATTCTCTCTCTCTTGTTCATAGTGTTCTTCATTTTCTCTCTTTTGTTCTTCATTTTCCAGCACCCTAACCTCCATTTTCAGCCACCAAACCTCCACAAAACTCATACTATTCTTCTCCTCTCTTCATTTTCATTCCATCCCTTCCATTTTCACAAGGATTGAAGCTCATTTCCATCATTCAAGAGCTATGGAGTTTGGCCTTCACAAGCAATCACTAGGGTTCTTAAAGATGAAGATTGGCTAAGTTTCTTTATAGAATCCTAGAGAGATGAAGATGGAGGATGAGTCTTGAGCTTCAAATTGGCTAAGTTCTTTTGTTTCCTATCCTCTTTTCTTTTTACTAGATGGTTAGATTCCTTAATCTAGGGTTTAATCATCTTAGCTTATGAATTCTAATTTGAATTTGATGTTGATGTAAAGAGAGAGAATTGTTTCATTTAATTTCTTCCTTGGACAGCCATGACTGAATTTTTCCACTCTTTGTTTGGCACATAATCTTGTGTTTTTCAATTAGTGAATATCTTGTGTTAATGTTGCATAATCTTGCGGTGTTAATGCTTGTGTTGTTGAGTAGCTTGACATAATCTTGTGGTTGCTCTATTTATGTGTTTGACCATGGCTGTTGAGAGAGGATTTTGAGTGAATCACTTGGCTAATGTCTTCACCAATTGGTTAATTGAACTAGGGACTTTAATCTAAGACCTAGGGAGGTTAGCTAATTAGGTTAATTGGCTTTGGATAATTTTCTTAAGTCATGACAGCTTTAGTCAAGAGGAAAGGGAAGCTAAACTTAGCCTAATCATGAGAAGATAATGAATCTAAAATCAACTAATCTCTAGGATTCCATTATTGTGAAAAGGGAACATTTCACTCACTTTCACTAGCATTTTAATTACTTGCACATTAGGTAATTAGTTTAGATAATTAGCTAGGTAACTAAATTCCTACAAACTTTGGTTGATTTATTTCACTAGATAACTTTCAATTAGACTTAAAACCATTCCTTGGGAGATGACCTAGGGTTGACCCTATATTGCATTAGGGTTAGCTTTAGTGTAATTTTGAGGATAAGCGACTAATTTCCTATCAAAGGGGCTATTGCGTCCTAAAGAGCTTTGATTTATATAGCTCTTATCTTTCCTTTGGATAATGTAATGAATTTGTATTGATTATGCCAACTTAGGATCATATGCCATTTTTGTAGTCACTTGCATGAGAATTTGTGTAAATGTGTGCATCACGGCCTAGAATAATGTATCTATGTTTAATTCATTGTGAGAGGTTGAGATATTAATACAAGTGATGTTCACTACTACAAAATAAGCTTATAAGAGTGCTTTTTTGGCCTTAGGGAGCGCTTTTAAAGTGCTTTGGTATCGAGCACTCCAAAATATACAGGAGCTATTTTAAGCGCTTATGTATGTATGCGATACAGGACCGCTTTTCAAAAAGCACTCATACATAAAAGAATAAAATATGTTTTCGAAGGCATATATGGGAGAACTCTTCAAATGAGCACTCCCATAGACAATTATAAGAGCGCTCATTTTAAAGGCGCTCCCGTAGATTGTATTAATTTTTTTAATATATATTTTTTAAAATTTCTCCCTTTACGTCTCTTTAACAGTGATTAATCACGATATCAAAAACTAATTTAGAAATAATATCAACATAAAAATTTATATACAAGGAAAGAACTTGAAATTAAAACAATTTCAATTTCAATTTCCCGACTAGCTAATTTAATTTCTAACAAGCTTAACAAATGAAGATATTGGTATTTTTCTAACATTGAGATATAACTTTATATCACAAATAGCTAATAATATATTTTGACCACTCTTCAACTAAATCTTCCATTTACTTCATAGTAAAATGCGAAGATCTTGCTCCAATAAAATAGTACACAAGATATGAAAGAAATATATAAGTAATTAACATTATATTAACTTAATTTCAAAGCTTTTGACTTGCATTTTCAAGAATGATCAACTCTTGTTGTGTGATTACTTTTCTTATAAATTTCATAACATAATATCCACACTCTCAACCTTGTAGTTGTGTAGGTACCTATAAAACAATAAAAGATATCATTATCAAAATATGGTAGAAACAAATTTCAACTTAATTTAAAATACTTTAGGGATGAAGTTATATATAAAATATAAGTATTTGCTATCAAAAATCTGACAGAGTCTCCCCTATAACTTGGAAGTTCTAGAATTTTTTAAAAATTCTACATCAATTTAGAACAGCATATTCAAAATGACAAACATAAAATATCAATTAAATAATCATTTAGATACATACCAACTTATTTTATTAAGAATATAATACAAACCTTTATTCTTTTCCATGAATAAAACTCAACAGGATTAGGCCTTTCGGTGTTTAAAAGGAGACCTTCACCACTTGGACAACGTGCTACAACCCTATAATGTAATAATTAAGCATGCCAAGTAAAAACTAATTGTTATAATAAACATATATAAAGAATATAGAACTAAAAACTTACTAATTAAATAATATCCTCATAGATTTGTAATTCTTAAAGTCACTGTCTCTCAATGAGTCAAGATAATAAATCATAGGGACGAATGGATTGCTACAAACAAGCATCCAATGTTGCCTGAAAAAAATATTTCATTAACTAGAATATCAACTAAATTTAAAGATAAATAACAATAACAATTTACCCTGGATTGTGAGGAGCTAAAAATAATATGTTTCTTTTGCCTTTGGCTTTGAATGCGCCAGTAATTTTTTGAGAATTGTACTCAACACTGTAGGTACTAGTGTTGTAAGGGCTAATAAATGAAAATTTTATTATCAATGAGCCCGGTACCATAAAAGTATGATACAAATACCTAAAATGAAGAAAATAGAATCATTCACAACTAAAATTAAATAAATACCATAATAAACAATAAATTTTAGAAAGTACCTGATGTATAAACTAATTTGTGTGGTTTGTAGCCAATCTTTGGTCAAACCTCATTAATATTTTCAGCTGCTAATTTTTCACTAATCATTTCACCATACATCTCCTTTTAAAATTCTACTTTATGGATCTTATTTTTAAATATTGTTTGTATAATCACTTCAAGTGTGTTTTAATGAGGATATTTCAGCTGAGTTACAAAAGTAGATCCTTTTGATGGCTTTCCTTTCACTTTGATTGGCTTCTTTACTACTTCTTTAAATTTTGAGGACTATAAAATGTAAAATGAATTGATAAGGCCGAAAGAAAACATGAATGATTTTAAAGAACTATTAATTATCATACTTGTAACTTAATTAGCTTTGTAAGCCAAGCCACATAAGTTCCAATGGCATCAAAAATCATGAACATATCCTTATCTTTTATTTGCAATGGCAACTCAACATCATTTTCTATTGGAATAGTTATAGTCACCTTTAAGTGATCAACAGGTAATAATTTGGAGTGTATAATAACACTATTGTCATTATACACAAATCCGAGTGCCACAACATGACAATGTGATGATTCTAACCATAATTGACATTGAGACTCGCCCTAAAAATCAAAAAATTAATATTTTAAGAAAATGTGAAACACAATTTGTGAATAAAGAGAAGATAATATAAAGAGAAGATAATATAAAGAAAAATTATAACTTTAGGAAAGTCTTCTTTAATATGGAATGAGCAGCTATCTTTATCATTAGGACTAGCTTATGGCACATTTACGACTCCAATCATTTGCTTAAATCTCTTTTCCATTTGAGCTTGAATTTCTTTTCCATTCTCGCCTCCATTTCTGCCATCCTTGTATTAAAATCATCTTCAATAAAAAATTTAGACTAACATCCAAATTAGGTGCCCTAAGAAATGCTGAATCTGACTCCTCTAACGTGACCAGAGATCTCTGGAGCTCTCAACGCCCTACCAAGGACATCCGCACATTCACCCGTATCATCTTGTGATATTGACTATGATAATCTTCCTATTGAACAAATTGTAAACTAATTATTAAGTAAATAATGTAAATAAAGTAATACACTAAAATATCAGTACTCACACAATCCTCCCAGAGTTTTCAAGTGCATTCATCAAGTAATTTGCCTTCTTTATCTTCTCAAGTAGTCTTCCAAAATAGAGCTCAAGAAATTAAAGCATTAGGTCCAGCCTCTTCCCTCTATTGAATGAAGATATTAGAATGATTAAAAAATATTTCCTTATATATATATAAGTAATATCAACAGACAATATTAATTAAAATTTATCAAACCATGCTTAATATCTAGATAGCTCTTTCTTCTTAGTCTATATTGAAAAGGAATACTTGTGGCTCTAGAGCGATTAACCTAGTTGATTTGTTGGAATGCAGATTGCTAGTGCATTTTAATAAATTTATCCTAATGCTCTTGCTAGATCTCTGAATACATTTCAAGAGGATGAGGATTGAATTCTTTATTTGCATCATTTACATGATATGTTGTGAGAGTAGCTCAAAATTTTCTATGAGCATATATTGCTTTTCTCATAATGTAATGCCTATAATTCTCATCTAGGTCAAAAGATATATACAAATCTTCCCAAATATTATTTTTTCTTCTTCAAGATATAGGTCATTTTTCTTTCTCCAATCTACAATGCAACAGGGCACATAATGATGAGCTAAGACCCTTATATAACTAACCAACTAAGGAGACTTAACTAGTTGGCCCCTATCATTTCCAATTATTGGTAATGTATGACCAACTACTCGAACTCGTATCACTGCTTTTATAACAATTTTACCCCGCTTAACTTCTTTGAATGCTTCTTCTTCAATGGATGGAGCATTACTATTCTTCTCAGGTGGGGTAGCCATTTACCTACAAGAAAAAAAGTAAATTTTTAACAACTAAAAGTAAATTTTTAATAAATAAAAGGAAATTTAAAGAAAGATCTTACAAGCATTAAGATTTCTTTTTTCTTTTTTCTTTTTGTTTTTTCTTTTATGTGTCTTACATATCCCTCATCAATCCAAATTCCTTCCGCGTGATCTTCTCTAATATAGAAGGCATTATCCCTATTTGAAATATCAAATGTCTGTGATGTTTCCATAAAAGGGTCATCATCAACATTGAAATCTTCATCCTCTTCATTACCCACTATTTTATTTGTTACAAGAACAATTGACCAATTTTTATGCACTGGATATGACACGTAGAACACTTGTCGAGCTTGTGATGCCAAAATGAATGGTTCATCTTTCTGATCCACCTTATTAATATTTATTTGAATAAAACCCAAGTGATTAATTCAAAATCCATTTTTATTGTCAACCCATGTGCAACAAAAGATAAGTTCACAAAACTTGATATAATCCAATTCCTAAATGTGCTCTATAATCTTAAAATATGACATCATCACATAGACTGGGTACTTGTCTTTAAAATAGAGACATGCATTGATTGAGTGACAAGCATTACACTATTATTTTGCATAGTGCTCCGAGCATCTTGGCTTTTCATATAAAATGTAAAGTCATTAATTACATAACCTGTATAAGAAAATAATTCAAATTCGAGACCCCTGGCTAAAAACCCCAACCTTTCTGATGGGTAGGACTCATTAATGATGCGAGCTTTAAACCAATCTATAAAATTATGGTTGTGATATGTTGCTAGCCAACTTTCATTCTTACCCTTATTCTGACTCTTAACCATTGCCTTGTGTTCTTTGACATATGGTTGAACTTCCTCAGTGTTGTGTAAAACATACAAGTGAACTTGCTCCTATTATGTCTTGTTTATGCTAATGAGTTTCTTCATAATGATTCCACCCTGTTTAGTTATGGTGTCCTTTATGTACTTTGGCAACCCAATGGCATCCACATTAGAGAGATATCCAGTACATAATTGAACTGCTTCTTCGATGATGTACCGCTCAATAATACACCCCTTGGGCCGATGTCAATTTTTTACATATCCATTTAATATCTTTAAGTAATGCTCTACCGAGTACATCTATCTCAAATAAGTGAGACCACACAATTTTATCTTTCTAACCAAGTGAAATGATAGATGAACCATGATGTCGAAGAATGAAAGTGAAAAATACATTTCAAGCTTGCTCATAATCTTAGCTATTTCATGTTCCACCTTTAGCAATTTCTTTAGGTTAATCACCTTGCTACAAATTGCCTTAAAAAAGAAACAAAATCTGATTATTGTGGCTCATACCTTCTTCAGCAAAATGAATCGTATACCTATTGGCAATAAATTTTTCATGATGATATGACAATCATAAGTCTTGAGACCTATTAGTTTGATGTCTTTCATGGATACGAGATTACTGACATTTGAAGAATATCCTTCTGGCACTTTAACTTCATGCAAGAATTCACAAAAAGCCAATATTTCCTTTCTAGATAGGGTATGGGCTGTTGGAGGTGTGTTTTCCCTTCCTCTCTGGTGCCAACTCTTCTCTTAACCCCATACTAATCAAATCCATCCTTGCATTAATACCGTCCTTACTTTTTCCTAAAATGTAGAGTAATGTGCTAACAAAACTGTCATAGACATTCTTTTTGATGTGCATTACATCCAGGAAATGCCTAGCATCTAGGGTCTTTTAGTATGGCAGTTTGAAGAATATGGACTTCTTTTTCCAACCATTCTTAACAATCTTACTTGCAAATGGTTTTTCAAATTCAATATTTAAATCTTTAACCTTTTCAAATAGTTGCTCACCAATTAATGGCAAAGGAACTCTACCCTTCTCTGGGTGGCCATTGAAAGCCTTCTTCAACCGTTAGTAATGATGTGTTTGTGGCAAAAATCATCGATGACTAATAAAGATGTTCTTCCTATAATGTTCCAATCATACTAAACAAGTGTGCTCCTCACAAACTAGACATACATCTCACCTTTTGATACTATATCCTAATAAATTGCTATAGGCAAGAAAGTCATTTATGGTGCCAAACAACATTGCTCATAAGATGAAATGTTCGTCTCTATACCCATTATAAACCTCCATACATGTCTCCCACAGTATCTTTAGATCTTTAATAAATAGAGCTAAGGACACATTTATATCATTTCCTAATTGTCAAGGCCCAGAAATTAATAATGATGATATCATAAACTTGAGCTTCATGCACAGTGCTGGAGAGAAGTTATAGATCATCAAATTGACTAGCCATGTACTATGAGTACTGCTTTGCATGCCATGAGGATACATTCTATCAGTGGTTGATGCAAGGCATAAGTTTCTATTTTTTATCCTGAACTCAGGTTATAGGCGCCGTAACTTGCCATCCTTAATTCTCTCATCAGCATGCCATGTCAAGTGTTTAGCATCTTTTGCAATGCTGTATAGGCGTCCAAATCTTGGTATGATTGGAAAATACCATAATGCCTTCACTGGACTACATCCATTTCTCTTATACCATGATGTATCACATTTTGGGCACTTATCTAAGGTTAAATACTCTTTCTAAAAGAGGATACAATCATTTAGACATGTATATATCTTCTCATAGCTCACCCCAATAAAACAAAGCATTTTTTTAGCCTCATAAGTATTAGGTGGAATCTCATTGTATTCTAGCAACATCTCATACAGGAGTTCAAGGAAATTCGCAAAACTCTTGTCACTCCATCCATTAAAATCTTTTAGGTTGTACAATTTCAGAACAACTGATAGTTTTGTGAATTTCTTACAATCGGGGTACAATAGTCACTCTTCAACCTCTCAAACATCTTGAGACAATCCTTAAGATCCTCTTCAATCATATCAATCATTTCATTAAGATGGTCAACATCATATGTCCTACTATCATAACCAAATGATGACCAGCTTGAACTATCCCTCCAATCACTAGTATTGTTCCTTGTCTCCCCATGCATGGTCTAACAAGTATAAGTTGGATTAATCCCATTACATATTAAATGATCTTTCAATTCTATTGGCCTTACTCTTTTTCTATAGCAACATTTTAAACAAGGATATATGACTTCACGGGGGTCTTGATTATGACAAAATGAAAACTTAATGAACTTATCTACACCATCTTAATATTCTTTAGATAATCAATTAGTCGACATCCACTTACGATCCATATCACTAATGTAGTCATAGAAATTAAATAAACAAAGACTTAGAATTCAAAAAAAAATTAACACAGTCCCTTCTAAAAGTGGAACATCCCAAATAATCAAATCTAATAATATAGCATATCAATCATCTAGATAAAAAATGTGAAGTATAATATAAATAAAATCCATCAAACAGTATCACAATTTATCTTTAATTTATCTATTAGCTTAATACAATTATAGTATTAAACAAAGAATGCCAATATAAGTATATTAGAACATTTAACAAATACAATAACAAAATTAAAGTAGGAGTATCCTCTCTTAAATTTCAACCTCCTAATCTTCAATAATAATTACATCCAATTTCCAAATAAACTAACATTGAAATGGAAATAATATAATGTCATAATAAAATTAATCATGATGATAAAATACTATTATCACACCCAGCCTCCACTTTCATTATCATAGCACAATTAGTGTCAATTAGTGTGTGTTATTTCAAGATAAAGATTAATTAATATGAGTCTAAAGAACACAAAAAATTAACTATCAACAAAGTCTATCTATATATTATAAATCATAAACTATTCATATAATATATATATATATATTTAATTGTTTAATTAAAAGAAAACCTTAGTGTTAGCAGGTGAAGCGAGAGGTGATTATGTGAGACGCAATCGACGACGACGGCAACATGGGAGGTAAAGCGATGTTTAGATCTAGAAGACTGGCATTTTAGCAAGGCGATCGGTGGCATATTGGCGTGGGAGGTGAAGAGGCTTTTAAATCTGGGAGATGAAGAAACGAGCTACAGGAGATGAAGATCGGTGATTTTCAACCATTTCACCAACACCCTTCATTAGATTCAAAGTTTCTGGCCAGTTATTGACAATGAGAAGGATTTTGGAAGCCTTCATTAATTGGCCATTTATTTTGTAATTTTTTTAAAACATTTTGGAGTGCTCTATTTAAGAGCACTCCAAAATATATATTATTTAGGAGTGCTCATCAAATGAGCACTCGATGAGTGCTCCTAAATGTATTTTATTTTTTTTAAGTTTTTTTCTTACATGTTTCAGGGCACTCTACATAAGAGTGCTCCAAAACATGTAATATTTAGGAGTGCTTAGGTAAAGAGCGCTCCTAAATATTGTTTTAATTTTTTTAATTCTTTATAATTTAAAATAGGAGTGCTCTTTTTAAAAGCACCCCTAAATATTAAAACTTTTTTTAAAAAAGTTATAATCTCATTTTTAGGAGCACTCTTTAGATTGAGTGCTCTTATAAATTGTCATACCTTCGATAGGTCCTACCTTAATTGTTAAGAGTGCCTTTCTTATAAGCACTTCAAAAGACACACTCCTGAAGATATTTTTTATTGTAGTGGTTTTTATGTTATTTATGCATTGGAATTGCCAAAATGATGCTTATTGTGAATGGTTGTCACCCTTTTGAATTCATTGAGGAATTAGGATTTTGGACGTGAATTTGTGTTTAGATTATTTTGGTTATTGTATAACTGCTCATCCAGGTTGTGTGTAGTCCATTTGAGTTGGTTCGAGTAGTTTCAAGGTTATTGGCACTAGGTTTGTAGGTTTGGACACCCTCATGTTTGTTTTGAAAGGAAAATGGACTATTTTGTGTCCAGGTGTTCAACTTTTAACTGGTTGAGTATTAAGGTGTGAGATTGGTATAAATAACTAGAAGGTTCAATGAGCTACATGTGGACACTTGAATCACTTAAATTAAATGTTAGATGGCGAAACGACGTGCTCTGTTAGTTAGTCCAAGAGTGTTGTCATGACAGTAGGGGTGTGTTGTAGCGCAAGGCAGGTGCGTCGTGGTCCACTGCACAAAGAGGAATGTGGTTCTTTTGTGCCATTCGCCACGACAAACGAGACATTTTTTGAAAATTTTTCAAAATGCCTATTTGTTGTATTTAAGGGTTATAAATGTTTCCTATGCTTCTACTATCTTGTATAACTCATTTTAAATTATAACTTGAGCTCAAATGTCTTTTCAAAAGGATTTTCTTATTCTAAAACCCTTGTGTTATGATAATCTTATATAAGAAATTTAATTAATCTTGGTTATTGTAATGGTGTCTTGTGTATTGTGTAATGTGTTTTTGGTGATGTTATAGAGGACATTACATTAAGAGTGAGAATGAGATTATTAAATGGATGAAACCTTAGGGATTATAAGTCAATATAGAGAGATTGAGTCATAACTGAGTTGAAAGTTAAAGGATCAAATGAATATTTTTTCTTAAATAATACTCCCTCCGTCCTAATTTATAAGACACTTTTGGGGGTAATTTGTCATCCAAAAATATAAAATACTTTGAGAAGGTTTCATTAAATAGGCTTATTCTAATATTACCCTTTATCTCTTTTCATTTAATACTAATTAAGTGTAGATTTAAGGTTATTAAATGAAGGATATTTTTGAAAATTTATATTTTTATTTTGAAAAATTAAGGTTATTAAGTGTATTTAATAAAGTTTATTGGTATGTGAGATTTTATCTAAAAGTTTTTTATAATTTGGGATGGAGGAAGTAATATTTAAATTATTAAATATCAAAATATTAATATTTTAATAAGATGATATCAAAATAAATATAATATTTTAATCAATGTTTGTAAATGATCCAATAATAACCAACCAATAAAAATGATTGGTTCAAATGTTATTTTCATCATTCACATATTATATACTCCCTCCGTTCAAAAATATAAGGCATTTTTTGGAGAGTTGGATGTTTAAAAATGTAAGAAATTTTTAGTCTTTTGAGGTATAATCATTGCCTTTTTTTTTCTAAAAGTACCGTTATTAATAATGATTTTATATTTATTATAGTGTATTTAAATATAGAAAGATAGGGTTAGTTGAAAAATAGGTAACTACTTTATTAAGGGTGAAATTCGGTTAAAAATGCCTCTCATATTTGAATGGAGGGAGTATATATATATATATTTGATGTATGTGTGTGTAAAAAAACAAAGAAAAATTACAATGAGGTCCCACACATCAAACTTAAATACTCCCAGGTCCCATGGATAAGGCAAATTACTATGAAATCCCATGGTCTTTAGAGGTAAATAATTTTAAAATTGAAAAGATCCATTTTCCCTTAGCTTATTAAAGGGGAAGAAAAGAAGGAAAGAGGAAAGAAGACTAGTTTTCGCACGTGATAGAGGCAAGAGCAGCTAAGATGCATCTCATATTTGTCCTCAAAATGGTGTACAGAGGGATTAACCTATAGCTAGAAGATGAACCCATTCTTACAAACATCTTTAGTTTGAGGTATGTAGGAGTTTGTGAAGAAAGAGGGCCCACATTTGAACATTCTTGTACTTAGCTTTAAGCTTCAAAGAATCTAATACTATGACCTCACAGAAGTAAGTAAATAATAAGATTAGTTTGTTAATCTAGTGTTTTATGGTTTGTTGGTAGAATAAGGTTTTCTCTTTCTCTCTTTATGGGTATATGAGTTATAGGTGGTCTCTCTCTCTCTCTCTTAGCCGATATATCTATTATGGGTGATTATTGGAGTTGCATTAGTAATAGTGTATTCAAGAATTTAGTGCTATATAGTTGATCTAATGAGTTTGTCATGAGATAGTAAGATATGTTGTTAATAGCTAAAGCATAAGTTGTTAATATGCTATAGGTAGTTGTTAATATGTTGTGTCTGGTGTAGGTTGAGAATACCTTGTATGTGTTGTTAATAGATGAAGCTTAAGTTGTTAATATGGCATAGGTAGTTGTCAATATGTTGTGTGCAGCATAAGTTGACAATATCTTGTGTGTGTTGTTAATTGCTGAAGTTTAAGTTGTTAATATGTTGTGGGTAGTTGTCAATAGGTTGTGTATGGTGCAGGTTGACATAAAAGATGGCTAGTACTTCTGAGAAACATCTATTATGTTTTTTTTCATATAGGAGAAAATGGCCAAGGTAGTATGCAATATGTGGGTAGGAGTGTAAGAACAAGAAATGTAAAGGAAGGAACAAGTTATGAAGAGTTGATAAGAATGTTATAAGCAATTATAGGGTGCGAAAATATTCAAAGTGAGATGAAGTTCACACTCAACATTGACAGAAGCATACTTATAGATCTTTTTGGTAATGATGAAGTAGAACATTTAAGTACAATAAAAAAAAGTAGACATGTATATATAGTTGCAAATGAAAATGACACTACATAAGTATCAATGGATGATCCAACTGAGTATCAACATGTGTAAGTTGTGTTAATTATTTTTGTTAACATATATAATATTAAAATGTAGTATTACTAATGCGCTTGAATTGTAATTTTCTACAAGATTGATCATTTATTGAGAGGTTCAGAGGGAGGGTCTTTATCTCTACCTAGTTTGTGTCTTGAGATTAAAAACTCGCCATTAGAATGTGCTATATAAATAGTGCCAACACCAATACCTGAAATGAATTTAGTGAAATGGAAGGACTTATTTATAGGTAAAGGCCAAATGTTTGCTGATGCAGTGCCTTTTAGATAAACTTTGTACAAGTATAGTATTGGGCACAAGTTTTTATATAAGTTTAAGAAGAACAATATAAAAAAGGTCATTGCTAAATATAAGGTCGAGGGATGTCTTTAGAACATTGTAGCATATTCAATAGGAAAGTATAGTGAGTTTTTTAAGGTAACAAGATTCAATAGCGAGCACATTCACAATGCACAAGACAAGCTATTATTTCACATTGGGCAAGGGCAGATTTAACTTCATCGATCATTACTGATGCTTTAAGGTCTACTATAAACAAGAGTACAAATGAAATTAGAAGAGACTTGTATAAAGAGTATAGTGTGTGATTGACATACAGTCAAGCATATAGGGGAAGAGGAAAAGCATTGTGAGATATACATGATCTTCCATAAGATTCTTATATCATAATTCCTTAGATTTGTGATAGATTAAGGGAAACTGATCCAACAACAGTTGTGAAATGGGATGCCTCTAATAGTAACAAATTTGAGAGGTTATTCATTACATATAAATACTGTATTTTAGGTTTTCTAGAAAATTGTCGACACATACTTTATATAGATGGATACTTTTTAAGTGGTCCATATAAAGGAACATTGTTGGCAACTTCTATTTATGATGTGGACAATAACTTATTTCTGCTAGCATTTCCTATTGTGAGTGGGGAAACATTTGAAGATTGGTTTAGGTTTCTCAAAAATGTCAAAGATATCATAAGATCAATTGAGATAATATTAGTTTTTGATAGGCATAATGCCATTATTGGGGCTGTGCAAGCTATTTTTTATGGCAAGAGACATGCATATTGCTACCATCATGTGAAGGAAAATTTTAATGCTGAATATATAAAAATCAACAGAGGTCAGAGGAGGACGTCGGCGAATAGCAAAGAGGCTGCACTCAAATTGCTTGATACGATTACTTAGATTGGGCATGAGGAAGAATTTAATATTGCCATGGGGAACCTTAGATTGTTCAGTCCACAGTTGGCACAATGAGTTAAAGCTTAAGGGGATGTAGATCAATAGGCACAATGTAAGTTTTCTTATAAATGATGGGATAACATTACAACAAATCTTGCTGAATCATTTAACGCTTGGATTATGAAGAAGCAAAAGCACAATGTTGATGTTTTAATACATGAGCATCAAAAGAAATTGGCAAACAAGATACTGGTATCCAAAATGGCTATGATTCATTAGAAAGATGAGGTAAGACCTAATATAGAGGTAAAATTGATAGAACAAGTTGCAAGGGCTAAAAATTTACATGCACAATTTTATAAAAAAAATTAGATCTCTGAATAAACTTTTTATCCTAATGGAATAATTCATTTGACTATAGATAATGTAAAACATGAATCCACTTGTTGGCATGGCAAATGAGTGGAATACCTTGTGCATATGCATGTGCAACAATAAAGCTGATTCATGAAAATGTGTACACATTTATAGATGGATGCTATAAGTTGACATCACAGCAGAAAATTTATGCTCACAGCATGAGGCCTGTGTCCACATATGATATTCCATGTCCAGGTACATTGACAGTGACAAATATGTTAACCCAAACATTCTTAGAGCCACCAAAGACTAGAAGGCCTTTGAGAAGGCCTGAGATGAAAAGACGTGAATCTCAATTTTAAAAGAAAAAACCTTGTCATTGTGGAAGATGTCATGAGGCTGGTTATATTTCCAGGACCTACAAGAACCCTAATCCATGCTAATTAATGCTAGGAAGATGCAATTTTTTTAATTATGCAGCTGATGTTTTTTTGTAATTGCATATAGTATTTTTTTTTGTAAATGCATATGGTATTTTTTATAAATGCATCTAAAGGTATAGTATATCCATATAGCCCATATAGTTATTTTTAGAGTGGGTCCTCAATATTATGTAAATGCATGGATGATGATGCTTTTATGGCTACTCCATAAAAGTTGTAAATATTGAGGTAAGCCCTTGATAGTGAATGAATAGGAAGTTGTCATTCCCCTTACATGACTTGTGAATCCCCTTTTCTCAGTTGTCATTCTCCCTTGCCCAATTGTTAACGATTATTGTGCATTTGCTTAGGTCCTTGTCACTCGTGGAACAATGTAAGTTGTGAATGCCCCTCACTCAGTTGTCATTCCCCCTACCTAACTTGTCATTCCACCTTTCCCTATTGTCATTCCCCCTTGCCCAGTTGTTAACAATTATTGTGCATTTGCTCAGGTCCTTGGTAAAACAATTAAAGTTGTAAATGCCCCTCACCCAATTGTCATTTCCCCTACATGACTTATGAATCCCCCTTTCCTAGTTTTCATTCCCTTTTTCCTAGTTGTTAATGATAATTGTGCATATGGCAAGGTCCTAGTCACTTGTGAAATAATGTAAGTTGTTAATGCACCTCACCCAGTTGTCATTCCCACTACCTAACTTGTCATTCCCCCTTTCCCTATTGTCATTCCCCCTTTCCCTATTATCATTCCCCCTTGCCCAATTGTTAATGATTATTGTGCATTTGCTTAGGTCTTAGTTACTTGTGAAAGAATGTAAGTTGTGAATGTACCTCACCCAGTTGTCATTCCCCCTACCCAACTTGTCATTTCCCCTTTCCTTATTGTCATTGCCCCTTTTACAGTTGTTAACAATTATTGTGTATTTGCCAAGGTTCTTGTCACACCTGGAACATGGTAAGTTGTGAATGCACCTCACCCAGTTGTCATTCCCCCTACCTAACTTGTCAATCCCCCTTTCCCTGTTGTCATTCCCCCTTTCATAGTTGTTAACAATTACTGTCCCGATTAAAAATTTCAACTAAACACCATGACATAACCATTAAAAATAGTAATCGCCATAGAAATTAGCATTTACAAAGCACAATATCCAAAATTATAAACTTTATAAAGGTGATGACACTATGTAATGAAGTAAGTACATCATTGGTACATTTACAAAGTAAGAACATTTATAAAGTACAATTTCACAGTTAGCTCTACCTTAATTTAATCCTAAATGATATGCATAGCTTGAGTAGCCCTTCTATCTTCTTTTCTTGTCTTTGTGGGATCTTGATAATATAAACATCACAGTGGGTTCCTTCTCATTATTACGATGATTGACATGTCACCATAATAGTTCAACCTTCTTATGTCGGAGGTCATCTTGCAGGAATAAAGCAGTCATATTAGAAATATCATGGGTTTATAGTTCGTAAGTTATACCAAAGTAGTTCATAAGACATTCATAAATCTGAGTATTCTGGCATCACATAACCATCCTCATCCAAGTAAGTGTTATCCCACGACTGTAACCATATGATGATGCGTACACCACATGAATGACTACAATCAAAATTTATGACAAAAGTACTAAATTAGAAAACTCAATGACAACCACAGTAAAATCAAACATAAGCTAAATCCATCAACTAAATAACACTCATGTATCCTTTTGCACTTGAACTTTAGGCCAAATTACATTTGGCTTTGTGTCGTCATTAAATAAATCTGGTTTAACAGCCAAGAGCATTTAGTAGAAGTAGTCCCTTTGCATAAAAGTTAACAATGTCTATTAACAACTATGCATAATGAAATGACAAGTCAATATGAAGCAATTGACAAGTGCAAACATACACAAGCATGTGCTAGCTTTTCCTTTACATTTGCTTGTCTTGTTTTTTCCTCTTCTTCCCAGCAAGCTTCTTACCTGTTTTAATATTCTCATCCTCTTTCTTTCCCCATTTATAGTTAGAAATATTAACCAATGAATCCAAGATATAGAATTCCTTTATCTTAGTCTTAAAGATATAGCACCACCAATGACCAACGAATAGGGCAGGACCAAAAATGAAGTCATAATCTCTAATATTATATTCTAAGTACTCAAGCAGTATTTCTCTACTATTATCACCAATATTCTAGGACCAAGGGTTGTTTACCATTTTTCCTATAAACTCTGAACCAAAAATGTGCCTTCTAACTCTGCCTTCATTCTCTTTTTGATCTCTAACCAATGTCCTGGCAACTATTGTCATAAACTAAAATTAGCAAAACAGAATCACAAGAGTAGTAAGTTAATATCTATACAGTGATAAAATAATTTCATTAACTATATATTTCATAGCCAATCGCTGATTCATCTAGTTTTACCAAGACATTGAAGCTCAGCACAAGTTAGGAAATATCCATACCTCTGCACAAAGGTCTTGTTGAAGAAAACAAAAACCATTTGATTAAAAACAGAATTTAGGTGGTATGTTTTTAATCAAATGTAATGACTTACCTCCCTCCCTCATCTTCATCACATGATGTTGTGCACATCTAAAATAAACGCTCCTTCTCAGCTAGTTTCCTCTTCTGACTAAATCTGACCCAAGGAGACTTCAGGATAAGTTTTTTATGCCTTTGTGATCTCTTAGGTTCTTTTGCTTCTATAATCTATAGCTCTCCAATCCCTTTTGCAGCTTTTTTTTTTTGCTTCATCTTCATGTGTACTTAACTCTCCTACTTCTTCCTTCACTTCTTTCTCTTCTTCATCCATGCTCTCACGTATAGAAGTTACCTCCTCTCTTTTTCTGTTTTCTTCTTTCTCTTCTCCTTCGTCCCCATCCCCTTTAAATTTTTCCTCTTCTTTCTCTTCACTCTGTTCAGTATTCTCCTCATCTCCCTGCTCATCTCCTTCTTCACCTTCTTCTGAGCTTTTCTTATCAGTCTCTTCATCCTTTCCTTCACCTTATTTATTCTTACCAGCCTCTTTTGAATTATCCTCATTAGCTTCCTCTTCTTCGTCCTTCTCTTCAAAATCCATATGTGCTTTTTCTTCAATTTCATCACCCTTTCCTTCTGTGTTGTTAATATTTTTTAAATCCCATAGAAGCTTCATTTGTAGGATTATTAACTCCTCACCAAGTGTAGACACTACTCTTGTGTAACATCCTAAAACTTCAAATCTGGAAAAATAGATTAATTAAGGGATAAATTAGTGAAAAATATGAGTAATTTATTTAATTATGTTTTTGGGTGGCTAATTAGATTTTTGGGTCATATTTAGCTCTAAATTGAGATAGGATGAAAGTCGGATCAAGTCGGGAGGCATCGAGGGGAGCAAAATGAAGTTGTTGCTTGCTGCATCATGAGCCGCAACTTGCATGTCGTGTGCTGTGGCACACGGAACAGCAGGTAACTTAAAATTTCAGGAATCAGCAAAAAATTGACAGATTTTAGAGTAGAAAACCTAGAGCACGAAGGGAGCAACTTTGGGCACTTCTAGGGCATCAATTTAGAAGGATTTTGAAGATCATTGGAGTCTCTAAATTCTTGGGTAAGTTTCATACCCTTCTCCTTTACCTTTTCATCTTATTTTCTATGGGATTTGGAAGAGTAAGAATTTGGTCTGATTGGATTAAACCATGATTCAATGTTTTGAAGGTTTCTATTGACTCTAAAGGTTTAATTTAGGTTTATTGATCTTAGATATGTGGTAATAGGAAGCTACTTTCTTGTTTAGTGGAAGTTGGTTCAAGCCCTCACTTGATCATAGGGTGTTGAAGTGTGATAAGTTGACATATTGAGTTTTATGTTGTGATAGAGTTATAAAGAGACTTGAAGGGATGATGTGAATAAATTCTAATCTTGACAAGTCTATTTGTTGAGAGTTTGAGTGAGAAGTGGGAGAATTGGGAGGTTATTATTAGCTAATGGTGCTTGTGTTAATTGAAAATTAACACATAGTACTTGTTGATGTAGATTGTGGTGTGGGAAGACTTACCTTGACACAAGAAGAGAATTAGTATCATGGGTAACCCTTTTAGTAACAAAAGGGTTAAGGTAAGTAGATAATTTGCATTATTTATTACCTTGTATAAGTTATTCTCAAGTTGCTTTTCTATGAATTGTTGAGTATATATGTATAAATTCCTTAAAGGTTAACTATTTTAGAAATTGAATGGAGTATTGCTTTGTGAAATTTTATATTTTTGAAATAAATGGTAAGGTTTTGTTATATTTGTTTAGAAAGTTGTTTATGCATGTTCAAGTGGAGATATGTAGTGAAATGTGGCATATTAGAGGGTGGGAGGTCACCCTAGTGGAGATAGTGAAGATTAAGTCCATATGGCATTACTAGTACCTCGGGACGCCAAGTGCAGCATTTACTCTCCTTAATGCTCGAAAATGGGTACGGTGCTGGAGACTTACTCTCCTTAGTACCCAAAAGGGTGTGGAGTTGGAGACTATGCTCCTTAGCATTCGTAGGATGCGGTGTTGGAGTAACGACACCCCAATTACTTGTAATAGGGGGAAACAGTAGTCCAGAAGTGGTTTAGGACACCTTGAACTGGTAGTCCTACCATAGATGGTGAGCTTGGGGACTATACATGTGGTTTGGTTTTGTGAAATAGCCTACTGGTTCAGTTGGGAATATTAGAGGACCGAATGGTTAAGGATCATACATGTAAATTTGTGGTGATCTTATATGATGTGATCATATTACTTATTTTAATACTTGTGTATAACTTGGCTTGTTAATCAATAATATAGATTATCTTAGTTACTGAGATTTTTATCTCACCCCATTGTTACCATTTTGCAAGTACTACTAGTGAGATTGGGTAGGGAAAGGAATTGGGCAAGGACTAATAGATTTGCTACATTGAATAGTAATACTCGATTTTAGTTTGAATAGTGTACATAAACTTGTTATATGATATTATATATTGCCAACTAGGAATGCATACCATTTTGATTAGTTATACTTGTTTCATATTATGTTGTTGTGTATTTTAGCCCAATATTGTATATGAGGTGAATATGTGGTAATTTTTATGGTGATGGGCTAAAATACTAGTACAAGTACAAGGAATATTTTATCTATGTGGTGACAATGTATTGGTAGTATATTATGTGGTAATAGAGGCCAAATAATGCTAGTAGTGTCAATTATGTATTTTGACCATATTGGGTGAAATGCCCATTGAGTGGCCAAATTTTGTGTTTGGTATATTTTTATGTGTTTGATTAGTCACTCAAGTGTATTTTGGTCTATTGAACTTAGTTTAAGCCTCACAATGGGTTAATGGTATAAGTTATAAGTTTTGAGTACTTGGATGGTTGAAAATTTCTTTGAAAAACTGACTTTTGCATTCGAGTATCTAAAATTCTCATACAGTGTAAGATCATAATAAAACTTATACCATTAGTTAGCTTATTGAATAAGTTTCGCGTGGGTGCTTGAATCACTCCAATCGGACATCGGATGTGAAAATGGCGCTCGTTCGAAGTTCGTCCAGAAAAACTGTCATGACAGCATTACTGCCATGGACAGGTGCACCATGGCGTATTTCGCGCAAACCGCGACGCATGGTACAGTAAGAAAACATGGCATTCTGTGCCACAAGCCATGGCGCATGGACCAAAACACTCAAAAATGACATTTTTGGCCCTATTTTGAAGTAGTTTGCTTCCCAAAACTTTTTCATGCTTTCAATACCTTTATAAATCATTAAGTTTAAGCTCAAACTATCAATTTAAAGGGTTTTTATGGGATCCCAATTATTCCACAATTATTTTTAAAAGGATTATTAATTTTAAACCCTTATATGGATAATGTGAGCTTAGGAGCAATCTTTGCTCCTAATTATGATTGTTTGTTGTGATTGTGTGGTAAATTTTGGTAATGTCAAGGTGGACATTACATCTTGCATACTTCTTCCTGATTTCTTACAAAACAAATTATAGTTCAGTATGGGAAAATTGGTAAATGAATGCAGGACCACTTTCTATACATACTGGGTGACTAAAAGCACATGTTGGATAAAACTTAGTAGAAGAACTACCATCTGCACTCATAAGATCATGCAATATGTCTCGGATGCTCTTCTTCTCTACCTTTACCCTTTCAACAACCTTCTCCTCATCCTAATATGTGAGGGCATTATTGGGCTTAGGTGCTTCTTCTTAGCTAAGACAAAAATATTGGAAGCAATAAACCTATATAAATTTTGACACATTACTTTGAAGATATAACAATCCATATTCTATCAAGTTATAAATTACAATCACACACTTGCCATGAGGAAATAAATACATCCCCTAACATTCTTCCTTCCAATTGTCTTCCTTTTATTGAGTTATTGCTTCTACATGTCCACTTCATTGCATAGTTCATTCAACACATACGTTGTCCAATCGTATTTACTAATTCTTTTATGTGTTTCATGTACAACCTTCAAAACATGATCAGTAACCCCTATACTTGCTATTAGACACAGAAAAGTTCTCAAAATATACATTAGAAATAACAACTAAACTGTGCATCCTCTTTCCTAAATGTTATCATTTTCAAAATATTCTTGTAAGGCATTCTAAAGTAAGTTTCCTTTAATTTCTTGAATCATTTTTCATTGATATCTATATCTCCAATTATCTCCTTACCTTCATTCTTTATGCCCATCAAATTTTATACATCTTTTGCATTTATTGTTTTTTCCTTTCCCTCTAATGTATGTTTCTTGGGTTGGGAAGTGAAGTGCCCACATCAACTCTCCACAGATATCTCTGTGTATTTTCTTGCATCCTATATTGAGAAGTTTGTTAAAACCAATCTTCTCGCATCTTTTCTATAATTTGTCCTTTCCCCTAACATATTTTGTAACCTCTAGAAATTGATTGGGAGAGCAATGAGTGTGAAAGGGTATAGTGTATTTTGTAGCTGTCTTTCCTCTCTCCTCCTTTACTTTCTTTAAGTATTCCTCCTTCTTTGTTGGTGATAGCTCATCCCATGCTTTTATCAAATCTCTTTATACTTCACCAATTAATTTATACTTCCTTTTGTTCTTCTTGTAGAATTCTTCTACAAACTTTGCATAACCAAAAATATTAGCCTTCCTTTCTCCCTTCATTTACAATCGATTGAAAATTCATAAAGTTTAATATTAGTAAAAACCAAAATCACAACATGTATGACACACATTAACCACGTACATGTACAACCATATATACGTGCTTGTCAATTTCCCAAGACAAGTTGTTAATGTCCTAACCCTACTTGTTATCGGCAAATAACCATTCAGTTGTTAATTTCTTGTATACTACTTGTTAATTTTCTAAGTGAAGTTGTTATTGTCCTCACCTTACTGCAAATGTGCATCAAGTAACATGGATGAGCCTTTTTTGAATCCTACTTGTGGATTTCCTATATTTGTCTATGTAAAAGTTATGTGTCATTTTGCATATAGGGCGAGTAAAAAATTTCTAAACTTAAGTCACCATTTGACCTCTGGTTTGTGCTTGTAAATAATGCAGGAGTTGCAAGATATAGTTTCTAGGGTTGAGGATTCAAATGAAGAACTGGTGACAATAGGGAAGGAAATAGTGGATTTTCATAAAGAGAGGTTTTGCTAGAGAACTACAGTACACTTAATTACATAGGTAATTTTAAGGAGCTGTGCATTAGCTTTAAGATATGGATTCTAGTTTTGTTATCAGATGATGAAATCTTTTAATAACATAAAATCATTTGCAAGCATGCTAAGCACAAGTAAGATAGATAGCTAGTTGACTGTTAAGGTAATGTGAATTATACTTTCAACCTTTCATTTCTTAGAATATTCTATTGCCTCCTCTACACAAAAAGTTTTTGGAGGAGAATTGGAAGAAAATAACTGCTCTACAGTAAGAAATCAAGTAAATTTATTAACGTGCTTCTTTCTCCTTTTTGGTTTTTCTTAGCGTTTCAAATTTAAACTAGGCTACTTGATAGAGAATGTACAATTTCATGATTTAGTTCTGTGACTATAGTTACAATGGTTTGACTGGTGTGTAATGGGTTTGTGTGATGTTTTATAAGCTTTGACATTTATTATGTTGCCATTCATGTGTCCAGACCAGTGTCCCTACTCCATGCTTTAGGTCAACATGTGTGAGTTATTAATTTCTTAAGCAAACTTGTTAACGTCTTAACCCTATTTATTATCAGCAAATAACAAAAATATCAAACTTTCAACAAGATAGGACATCTTTCTGTATATAACCATTGGAGTTTTTATTGGAGTGAATCCAAGCAAGAGTGATCTAACCTTATGCACTTGAGTTTATGCAGTAACTCCAATCTCAATTCACACAATCTAAGATCAACAAATCCAAAATCAAGTGTTGGAAAGAATATCTCATAGAAGTCACTGCAAACCACAGCAAGAGAATCCATGTTGGGTATTTCAAATTGTTCAATAGCATTTACTTTAGATATTTCATCAAATAGACTTCCAATAATTTTTACAAGTGCTCCATAATGTCCTACTTTGAGAGTTTCAAGTTTATATTTTTTAATCAAAGGTGCAATTGGAAACAAAACTTGTAAGCATTCAAACTTTAAGATTTTCAAAGCTCAAAATCCCAATCAAACACATACAGGAGCACAAGAGGTAAAAATTGCAATATAGATAATTAAATCATACACCCACGTACACAAGATCAACAAGAAGAAAAGTTCAATGCTTTTGTTTCTCACCTTAATCAGCGTTGATAGACAAGGGAAGGAAAACTAAGAAGCCGACGGAACAGGGGAGAAGAGAACTCGTGAATCAAACTTCCAACAGTGATGAACCATCCCCTACACTCTTCTACGAGACACATATTGAAAAGCGAGAGAGGAAAACCTGATGCACCTACGCAATCAACACCAGCATTCACAATTGGAGAAGAAACTAGGACCTTGAATGGCAAAATGTGCACAAGAATAATGATGAAAGGTTTTGGTTTCAGCCAAGGTGTGAACGAAAGATAAAAATAGAGGAGAAGATGATGCTTTATGATCAGAAAGACTTTGGTAACTAATTTTAGGCAAAGAGGGAAGTTTCAATCATGCCTCAAAATTCAAAATAAGGCCCCTAATACGCGTGAAAAATGGGTTTCTGCTTCCTCTTTCCTTTGTTTTTTCCCTTTAAATCAGCCAAGGGCAAATTGGTCATTTTACTTCTAGAATTAAACACCCCTAAGGACCATAAGACTTCATCATAATTTTCCTTATTCGTAGGACCAGATAAGTTTGATGCGTGAGACCTCATAGTAATTTTCCCAAAAAACAACATTAATCAATTTAAAATAGCGTAAAATAATCTCTTTTAGCCTTAAATAAACAAGCCATTAATAATATATTTGAACACTATTACATAATTTAATTTGATCCAACTATAATTAATACACTAGCATTAGAACTTGTGGTATGATGCATAAAATTGAAAAAGAGAATTAAAATGTAGGTTTAAAAATAGAAAATAATCCTTGTACTCATACTTATAAAAGATTAAAAAATAGGATTAAAGATTTTTTTAACCTTTAACTATTTTGCTGGAGTATTTGATATATTGTAAAGTTATTTGTTGTGCAATTTTTTCTAATTATACACTGTATGACAACCCGAAAATTTAAGTTAGGAAGTTTAAATTACAAGAGGTTTAGAAGCGTCTTATAAAACCATTGCCCATTGTGCTGCTTTACCTATTGAAGATATATCAATCAATGATAGGTCTTCTTTGGTTCTCCTTGGATCAACTTGTTTGATGATTTCTTTCTTGTTATTGTCATTGTTGTTGTTATCATTTTGGATTTGCTCTGTGATTGTTATTTTCTGTTATTTTCTTCAATGTTTTTTTTTCAGTTTGTTGGGCCTAGAAGATAATTCAACTATTTTTCTCAAACTTTTTATTTGTTGTATTAATTCTCCTTTGTTTAATAAAATTTTTCTTTTTATAAAAAAAATTCATGTTAATATTATTACATTCCATTCCTTAGTTTTACATTTAATTACATTACTAGATTCAGTGAACTAAATGGGTGCTCATTTTTCAAAATTATTTTCTGGCAAAAAAATTTCAAAGTTACCTATGCTTGTTTTTTAAACAAGTACCTGCTGTAGTTTTTAACTCAAATTCTCTCAAAAAAATTATTGAAAAAAAACATATTTAACATTTAATTAAACCCCTAAAAAATCCAATAAATTTCCACCTTTACATCTGTTGCTCATCATACCTTCCATTTTATTCTAAAATGATTTTTACCATTCATTTAAACTAATTTTTTAATTTTTAAATATTATATTTATTAATATAAAAATATATAAAAAATTTTAATATTATATCTAGGTTGCCTTTACTGTTCATAAGAAAATGAGTACCATATTCAAATTAAAAAATTTTTATTTTTATTTTATATTTATTAAAATAAAATTTATAAAAAATATATAAAATTTTAATAAATATGTTCATTATTAATTTGACTAACACATATTTAATCTAAATAATATAGACTAATATTAAAAATTTTTATAATTTTATAATTTGATCATTCAAATAACCTCTTGACAATTTAAATATAATTTGAATGACATAATTTAATATTAAAAAATATATAAATTTTACTAATTAATCATTTAGATGTATTTTAAATAATTTAAATTTAATATTAATTTTTTTTATATTTTTATATTAATATAGTATTATAAGTATTTAAAAATTAATCTAAATAAAAGGAAAATTAGTTTAAGATCCCATGGAAGCACTTAAAATACGCTGAGGTCCCATGAATTCAAAAAATAGTTGCCAGGTCCCTAGGAACCTAAGGGTGAATCATTCTAAAAGTAAAATTACCTATTTACCCTCTAACATTGAAAAGAAGATTTTTCTTGCACACACACGTCTCACGAAACCTATGATTAGCAATAGTGAAGATTGCTACATATCCATGATTGTTGATCACAGTAGGATCATCTTCACTTCCTCATATCCATGGTTACAACCCTTGTCTTCATCTAAATGAGTTGAGAGTGTTTCTTCTACAACAGCAGCATTTCATCGACACAAAATAATTTTTCTAGGTAAACGATTGTTGGCCGTAAGCGATTACGTAAATTATCGATTAATAGTAGCATATCCATTGTTATTTGGGTAAATGATTTCTTGTGCGTGAATGATTTCATTATTGTTTAAGGGTAGGATAATGCTTTCTGGGTAAACCCGCAATCATTTAGTTTGCATAGCTAATATATAGAATAATTTGGCACAACATTGATACGTTGACAAATATCTAATATGAATATCTCTGCATATTGTCAATAGTGTTTTGTTGTGTTGTCAATATGGTATGAATAGTTGTCAATAACTGTACTTTGTAGGCTAACCAGTAAGAATGCAAGTACTATTAGAAAACTTGTATTATGTTATGTTTTTTCATATAAGACATTTTATATATTATTCCCAAGAATTTGAGATAAGCTTATTTTGTTGAAAAATCTCTGCTATTAAAGAACACTGCATCTTGTCAATAGTGAATAAGTGTGTTGTCAATACACTGTGTGTGGTGCAAGTTGACCTGTAAGATGGCAAGTTCTTCTGGAGAACATATATTTTGTTTTTTCCATATAGGGGGCATTTTCAAAATGATGACCAATGAAGTATGCAATATGTTAGGGGAGTGTTCAAACAAGAACAATAAAGGAATGGACAACATATGAAGAGTTGACAAGAATGATATCATCAATTATAGAGAATGAAAGCAATATAATTCAATTAAAATTCACAGTCAATGTTGATGTAAGCACACTTGTAGATCTAGTTGATGATGATGGAGTAGAACATCTGATCAAGTATAACAAACAAAGTGAACATGTGTATGTAGTTGCAAATGGGAATGACACCATAGAAGCATCAATGGATTGCCTATTAGAGAACCAACATGTGTAAGTTGTGTAAATTTTTTTATTAATATAAATAATGTTGAAAAGTACAATTCTAATGTTGTCATTGAATGCAGGATTAATAATTTATTGAGAGTTTTAGAAGGATGCTCTTTCTCTCCACCAAGTATCTGTCTTGAGATTGAAGACTTAGAATTGGCATGCACTGTACAAATGGTACCTATACCAATACCTAAAATGAATTCTATAAAATGGAAGAATTTATTAATAGGTAAAGGGTAGTTTTTTCCTAATGTTGATGCCTTTAGACAAGCATTATACAAGTATAACATCTCCCACAAGTTTTCATACAAGTTTAAGAAGAATAACAAAAAGAAGATCTTTGCATATTGCAAGGTAAAGGGCTGTGAATGGAACATTACAGTATATTCAATAGGGAAAGATAATGAGATTTTAAGGCTTACAAAATTCAACAATGATCACACCTATAATGCGCAAGACAACCTCATTGTGTCACACCCGGTAAGGTCAAAATTAACATCATCAATTATGGTTGATACTCTAAGGTCTAATGCAAACAAAGGTGCCAATAAACTTGCAAGAGTCTTGTATAGAGAGTATGGTGTGCGATTAAGCTACAGTCAAGCCTATAGGGGAAGAGAAAAAGTATTGTGGGAAATACATGGTCGTGCAGAAGATTCTTATAGCATAATCCCTTGGATTTGTGATCGATTAATGAAAACTGATCCAATGACAGTTGCAAAATGAAATGCCTCAAATAATAGATTTGAGAGGCCATTCATTACTTATAGATGCTCTATATCTGGTTTTTTAGGAGATTATCGAGCCATACTTTATGTAGACGGATGTCATCTAAGAGGTTTATACAAGGGAACAATGCTGTCAGCATGTATATATGATGCTAATAATGACTTATTTCGGGTAGCATATGCCATTTTTAGTGGGGAAACATTAGAAGATTAGTTTTGGTTTCTTCAAAATGTCAAAGACATAATAAGATCAGTGGAGCTAACAATTGTTTCTAATCGAAATAATGTGATTATTGGTGCCATGCAAGCTATATTTGGTGGTGATGAGAGACGTGCATTTTGCTACTGTCATGTGAAGGAAAATTTTAGCACAGCATTTATGAAAATCAATAGTGGTAAGAGGCGTACCTTAAGCAAAATGAAAGATAAATGCATTAAAATTTCTTGATGCAATTACCTATGCAAGGCATGAGGCTAAATTTAATGTTGTAATAGGGAACCTAAGAATGTTTTGTCTATAGTTGGCATAATGGGTTGAAACCCAAGGGGATTAGATTAATGGGCGCAATGCAAGTTTAGATATAAACGATAGGATAAATCACAACTAATCTTGCAGAATCTTTTAATGCTTGGATTGTGAAAGATAGAAAACACAATATTAATGTCTTGAGACATGAGCATAGAGAGAAATTGGCAAAGAAGATGGTCGCTAGTAAAGTGACTATGGGAAATTAGAAACATGGTGTTAGGCCTAATGTTAAGGTAAAAGTTATGGAGCAAGTTGTGAGAGCTAAAAATTTACATGCACAAATTTGTGGAGAAAATTTGATCTCTGTGCAAACTATATCACTTAGTAGACTAATACGCTTGAACATTAATCTTGCAGCACATACATGCTCTTGTTTAGCATGGAAAATGAGTGAAATTCCTTGTGCACATACTTATACAGCAATCAAGCTAGTTCGTGGCAATGTGTACAATTTTATGGATGAATTTTATAAGTTTACTGCTCAAGAAAAGATATATGCCAGCAGCGTGAAGTCAATAGCCACACATGACTGTCTACGTGTAGAAACATTGATGGTGACAAATTTATTACCTCAAACCTTCTTAGAGCCACCAATGACTAGAAGGCCTCCGGGTAGGCCAAACAGTAAAAAAAGGGAATCTCAATTCCAAAGCAAAAGGGTTTATCATTATGGAAGATGCCATGAGATTGGTCATACCCTCAAGACTTACAAGAATCCTAATCTATGCTAGAAAATATTACGAACAAGTGTATTTTTTTTATATATCTGGAATTTTTTTTTGTTTACTTTTTGGCTTATTACACCTAATATATCATTTGTCAATAGCAAATGCATAAATTATAAATGAAGTGATATCTTGTAGTCAATGACTAATGGTACATAGTCAATAGGTTCTTACACCTGGTTGATTTTTGAAGGGACTAATAGCACTAAGTACGTCAGCACTTGTCAATGGAGAATTACTACCTTGTCAATATAGTTATATCCACTTATCAATAGACAATGGTTAGTAGTCAACAGGTTCTTGTACTTGGTTGATTGTTCAAGGGAACAACAGCACCAAGTGTGTCAGAACTTATCAATGGAGAATAAGTAATATGTCAATATAGTTATAACTACTTGTCAATCATCAACGCCAAGTAGTTAATGGGTTCTTTTAACTAGCTAATTTTCGATAGGAACGATAGCACTTATTACCTCAGTACTTGTTAATGGTGAATTACCACCTTGTCAATATAGTTATTACTAATTGTCAATCATCAATGCCAAGTAGTCAACGGGTTCTTTTAACTGGCTGATTTTTGAAGGGAACGACAGCACTTACTACCTCTGTAACATCCTAAAACTTCAAATCTAGAAAAATAGATTAATTAAGGGATAAATTAGTTAAAATATGATTAATTTATTTAATTATGTTTTTGGGTGGCTGATTGGATTTTTGGGTCATATTTGTCTCTAGATTGAGATAGGATGAAAGTTAGATCAAGTCGGGAGGCATTGAGGGGAGTAAAATCAAGTTGTTGCTCGCCGCATCGTGAGCCGCGGCTTGCGTGGCGTGCGCTGCGGTGCATGGCACAGCAGGCAACTTAAATTTTTGGAAATCATCAGAAATGTACAGTTTTTGGGGTGGAAAACCTAGAGCACAAAGGGGACAACTTTGGGCATTGCTAGGGCATCAATTTGGAAGGATTTTGAAGATCATTGGAGTCTCCAAACTCTTGGGTAAGTTTCCTACCCTTCTCCTCTACCTTTTCATCTCATTTTCTATGGGATTTGGAAGAGTAAGAATTTGGTCTAATTGGATTAAGCCATGAGTCAATATTTTGAAGGTTTTTATTAACTCTAAAGGTTTAATTTAGGTTTATTGATCTTAGATATGTGGTAATAGGAAGCTACTTTCTTATTTGGTGAATTTTGGATCAAGCCCCAACTTGATCATAGGGTGTTAAAGTGTGATAAGTTGAGATATTGAGTTTTATGTTGTGATAGAGTTACAAGGAGACTTGAAGGGATGAAGTGAACAAATTCTAATCTTGACAAGTCTATTTGTTGAGAATTTGAGTAAGAAGTGGGAGAATTATGAGGTTATTATTAGCTAATGGTGCTTGTGTTAATTGAAAATTAACATATAGTATTTGTTGATGTAGATTGTGGTGTGGAAAGACTTACCTTGACACAAGAAGAGAATTAGTACCACGGGTAACCCTTTTAGTAACAAAAGGGTTAAGGTAAGTAGATAATTTGCATTGTTTATTACCTTGTATAAGTTATTCTCAAGTTTCTTTTCTATGAATTGTTGAGTATATATATATAAATTCATTAAAGGTTAACTATTTTAAAAAAATGAGTGGAGTATTGCTTTGTGAAATTCTATATTTTTGAAGTAAATGGTAAGGTTTTGTTATATTTGTTTAGAAAGTTGTTTATGCATGTTCAAGTGGAGATGTGTAGTGAAATGTGGCATATTAGAGGGTGGGAAGTCACCCTAATGGAGATAGTGAAGATTACGTCCATATGGCATTGCTAGTACATTGGGATGCCAAGTGCAGCACTTACTCTCCTTAGTACCCAAAAATGGGTACGATGTTGGAGACTTACTCTCCTTAGTACCCAAAAGGGTGCGGAGTTGGAGACTATGCTTCTTAGTATCTATAGGATGTGGTATTAGAGTAACGACACCCCAATTACTTGTAATGGGGGAAACAGTAGTCCAGAAGTGGTTTAGAACACCTTAGCAGGGTTGTCCTACCATGGATGGTAAGTGTAGGGACCATACATGTGGTTTGGTTCTGTGAAATAGCCTACTGGTTCAGTCAGGAGTATTGGAGGACCGGATGGTTAGGGATCATGCATGTAAATTTGTGGTGATATTATATGATGTGATTATGTTACTTATTTTAATGCTTGTTTATAACTTAGCTTGTTAATCAATAACGTAGATTATCTTAGTTACTGAGATTTTTATCTCACCTCGTGGATTATCATTTTACAGGTGCTACCAGTGAGACTTAGCTAAGAAGGGAATCAGGCAGGGGCTAGCATATCTTCTACACTCTTTGTAAAGCCCAATTTTGGTTTGAGTAGTGTACATAAACTTGTTATATGATATTATATGTTGCCAACTAAGAATGCATATCATTTTGATTGGTTGCACTTGTTTCATATTATGTTGTTATGTATTTTAGCCTAATATTATATATGAGGTGAATATGTGGTAATTTTTGTGGTGATGAGCTAAAATACTAATACAAGTGCATGAAATATTTTATTTAAGTGGTAATAATGTATTGGTAGTGTATTATGTGGCAATAAAGGCCAAATAGTGCTTATAGTGCTAATTGTGCATTTTGGCCATATTGGGCAAAATGGCCATTGAGTGGATAAATTTTGTGTTTTGTATTTTTTTGTGTGTTTGATTGGTCACTCAAGTATATTTTGGTTCATTGGACTTGGTTCAAGCCTCACAATGAGTTAATGGTATTAGTTATGAGTTTTGGATACTTGGATGGTTAAAAATTTCTTTGAAAAATTGACTTTTGCATCTGAGTGTCTAAAATTATCATGTAGTATCGGATCATAATGAAACTTATATTATTAGTTAGCTTATTGAATAAGCTTCGCGTAGGCACTTGAATCACTTCAATCGGACATCGGATGCGAAAATGGCGCGCATTTGAAGTTCATCTAGAAAAGCTGTCATGACAGCATTGCTGTCATGGATAGGTGCGCCGCGGTGCATTTCACGCAAGCTGTGGCACACAGTACAACGAGGAAAAATGTCTTTTTGTGCCACATACCGTGGCGCATGGACCACAAGCTGCGACACATGGACCAAAACACTCAAAAATGACATTTTTGGCCTTGTTTTGAAGTGGTTTGCTTCCCAAAACTTTTCCATGCTTCCAATGCCTATTTAAAACATTAAGTTTGAGCTTAAACTATCAATTTAAAGGGTTTTTATGGGATTCTAAATATTCCTCAATTATTTTTAAAGGATTATTAGTTTTAACCCTTATATATATATAATGTGAGATTAGGAGCAAATCCTTGCTCGTAATTATGATTGGATGTTGTGATTGTGTGGTGAATTTTGGTAATGTCAAGGTGGACATTACAACCTCAGAACTTGTCAATGATGAATTACTGCCTTGTCAATATAGTTATTATTACTTGTTGATTGTCAACGCCAAGTAGTTAACAAGTTCTTTTAACTAGCTAATTTTCGAAGGGAACGACAGCATTTACTATCTTAGCACTTGTCAATGGCGAATTACTGCCTTGTCAATATAGTTATTACCACTTGTCAATAGTCAATGCCAAGTAGTCAACGGGTTCTTTTAACTGGCTGATTTTTAAAGGGAATGATAGCATTTACTACCTCAGCACTTGTCAGTGGCGAATTACTACCTTGTCAATATAATTATTACTACTTGTCAATCATCAACGCCAAGTAGTCAACGAGTTCTTTTAATTGGCTAATTTTCAAAGGGAACGACAGCACTTACTACCTCAACACTTGTCAATGGCGAATTACTACCTTGTCAATATAGTTATTACTACTCGTCAATCGTCAATGCAAAGTAGTCAACGAATTCTTTTAACTGGTTGATTTTCGAAGGGAATGACAGCACCTAGTGCCTTAGCACTTGTCAATGGTGAATTATTACCTTGTCAATATACTTATACACACTTGTCAATAAAGTGATAACCACTTGTTGACATTCAATTAATAAAATAAACTGTTAGCCATATTTACAAACTTGTATTCAACATTCATAAACAGCATTATCCAAGTTAACTACACAAAATGGACTAACTATACAAAAGGATATGATTATTAATAAAATTAGATTCTAAAGTTCTATAAAAAATCCTTTATTTCCTCTTCCTCGTTGCTTGTGATCCCTCTAACAAGGACATGGCTTTGGGCTCCTTCACATTATTACAATGACTCAATAGCTACCATAAAAGTTCTACCTTCTTCTTATAGAGGTCATCCTACACCACAAGTCTTATAAGGGACAACAACAAATATGTAGTACATAAAAGAGTGAAAATGTAAAGCGAAGAATGCATACATGGTAGTATGTTGGCATCATATACCCCTTTTTGTCTGTAGTGTTGTCCCACGATTATAACCATGTCATAACGTGCACCCCACAAGTATGGCTAAAAATAAAATAAAAAATATAATGTAAAATTCATTTTCCATATGTAAATATAAGCTTAATGATATATAAACATAAAAGAAACTCACGTATCAGTTTGCACATGAACTTTAACCCATATAATGTCCGTGTTAACGTCATCCTCAAACAATTGTGGCTTGACTGCACGAAGTAGATAGTGAAAGCAATTCCTTTGCAAACCCAAGACTTGTAATGTTAGGAATGTTAATTTACAACTAGGCAATAAGACAATGACAAATATAGATGTTAGTAATGTTGAGTGACAAGTATAGACATACACATCCTCTTGCCATCATTTTTTTAGGATCTAATTGTCCTCCTTTCCCTTGTCCTTCTCCTCTTTTCCCTTGTCCTTCTCCTCAACATTCTCTTATTCTTCCTCTTCCTGCTGTCTTTAGAAATACTCCCTGTTGCTGACCAATGAATCTAACACATAGAAGTTCTTGCTCTTAATCTCAAAGACATAGTAAAACCAGTGACTATGGAAAAGAGTTGGGCCAAAAATGAAAGCACAATTAGCAATATTATATCTAATAAACTCAGGAAAGATTTCTCCCTTGTTGTCATCAACTATCCATTTTAAAGGGTTGCTAATCATTTTTAGCATGAACTCAGAACCAAAGATATGTCTCCAAACTTTCCCTTCATTTTCCTTTTGATCACTTATCAAAGTTTGGGCAACCATTGACATCATCTTATCACTAATCTATCTCTTTTCACTAAAACATTATAGCTCTACATGAGTCAAGTAGTAGCCATACAAATCTACAATGATACTGTTAAAGAAGAAGGAAAAAATAAATAGTTTGTCACTGATATTTTATTCAGTGAGTTTTTAGGTACAATATAGGGACTTATTTGTCTCCCTCATCTTCCTCACATGGTGTTGTGCATATTTGAAATAATCACTCCTTCTCATCCATTTTTCTCTTCTTTCTAACATTATTTCTAACCCATAGAGATTTCACAGCAGGTCTTTTCTCTCTTTTTGATCTTCTAGGATGTTTACTTGATTGTTCTTCTCCTCTCCTTTCCTCATCCTCGTCAGAATCTTTCCCTTCTACACTTGCCTCCTTGTCTTCTTCCTCTTTTGAATTGTCATTGTCGCCCTTTTCTTTAGGAGAACCTTACCGTTCATCATCTTTTTCTTTATCTTCTTCCCCTTTTAATTTTTCTTTTTCATTCTCTTCCTTTTTTTTATTGTTCATCTCCATTTCCCTCCTCAGAACCTTTCCGTTTAGCTCTTTCTTAGTTATATTCTTCCTCTTCAAATTTGTCATCTTCATTTTTTGCCTCTGAAGCTGTCCCCTCATCAACAAGTTCTTTATCTCCTTTCTCTTTTATTTTTTCATCTTCATTCTTTCCCTCAAAATCTGTCTCTTCATCATCATCATCTTCCCTTTGTGATTTTTCACCTTCTTCCTCTCTTGAGCCTTGTCTAAACAGCATTAATTGTAAGCTCATTAGCTTCTCTTTAATGTCAGACACAAACGACAGCACTTTTCTGTATAGCCTCCTTACTTCCTGCAAGACAATTTTTGATTCAATGCATAAACAAGACCATATATATCTATCCATTGTACTCCATTTTATACATATTGGGTAAACAAATGCTGATTCTTGATACACCTTGGTAGATGAACTACCATGTACAGTAGTTGGATCATGAAAGATGCCTCGATTGCTCTTTTTCTCTAACTTTACTCTTGCATTCACTTTATCATCGTCCCAATATTTCAGAGCATCTACGGCTTTTGGACAACCTTGGCCAACTAAAAATTTTTAGAAGCCCCATACCTAAAACCTTGATAGATCAGTATAAATATAAAAATTATACATGAAAAACTTTGAAAGGCTATCACTTTGGATTAATGTAAATTTAACACACACTTACCATTAGAAAGTAGATACATCCACTAATGTTCTTCCTTGTCCTTCCCTTCCCTTTGCTTAATTGTTTCTTGTAGTCTTCTACCTCCTTGCAAAGTTCATTAAAAATGAACGTAGCCCAATCATATGCGCTTGGTTTCTTTTATGTCTCATAAACAACCTTCAATATACAATCACTAACCTCAAGACTTGCGGTTAGCAATATCAAGGTTTTCAACACAAACATTACAAAAAGTAACTCAAATTTAGCTACCTTCTTTCTAGATATAATCATTTCAGTTATTTCCTTATAAAGCATTTTATAGTAAGTATTTCTCAAATTCTTGAAAGCTATATCATCACATTGACATCGCCAGTAATCTACTTACCCTTAATACGTAAGCCTATTAAGTCATTCACATCCTTAGCCTTCATTTCTTGATTTTCCCCCTTATGCATATTTCACGAGTTGGGGGGTCAAAGGCACGCATCAACTCTCCACAAATATCTCTTTGAATTTTTTTTTACAAGACACATCAAGAAATCTATGGAATCCTAGCTTCTTAACCCTTTTCTGTAATTTCTCATTTTTCTTAACATACTTTGCTACTTCACCAAATTGGCTAGGAGAGTAATGTGTATGAAATGGTATGGTATATCTCTTCATTGTTGTCTTTACTTTATCTTCCATCTTCCTTTATTAACAAATAGAAAAGTTCAATTAGATATGTTGAGAAGAGATATATGCATACTAGTCATTACTAAGTTCTAACTCAGAGATTTCTACACTGGCATTGTTTATTAATAAGAAAAAAACACAAGTCACAAAGACAAATGGTTCACTAGTCATGATGGTTCACTAGTCAATAGAGCATATTATTGTTGTTAATGGAGTTTATGGTTGTAGTCATTGAAGTAATTAGTTGTCATTCATGGAATAAATGATTTTGGTCAATATAGCATATGGATATTGTCAACAAAGAAAGCAGTTGTCGTCAATAGAGAAATTTGTACATATTTAAAATTACAGATTTTTAAGTAGAATTGAAAGCTAAACATACCAGAATAAAAATATAAAACGCAAGAGGAGTAGTTGAAAGTTAAAACATGCAAATAGGTGCCTTAAGTAATTACAAAAATCTTATGCACAGCTACACTTTTGTAACATATCAGAAATATACTTGACCATTTGTCGTCCTTTAAGATGGAAACTTTAAGCACTAATTTCAAAAACTACTCACATCACCTTAGTCATTATACAGCTGATCATTATCTCCTCTCTTCTTTCTATTTACAAATAATTATACCAGTATCCTTAAGCAAATTAACAATAGATCTTCTTTAGGTTGCATGTATATCCAGTAATCTACTAACTTTAGGTGTGTCTAAAAGACATCTATACAAAAAGTTCAATGTGAGGTGAATGTATATCCAGTCAAGGCAGCACTTCTAATTTTAATAATTGCTTGTCATGCCTAAGTGAGAGTGACAGTAACACAAACCTCTTTAAAATGTAAAAATACAATAATCTTCAACCGCATTTGATTCAAAGGATGCTAGCCAAAAATATAAGGAGGAGAAAGTTCAACTTGTATTGAAAATGGCTTGTTAGACCATTTCAAAGTTGGAGTGGGAAAAAAAACTCAAATGGTGACAGTTTGGCAAGTAGGCTCCTATTTGGCTCATCCTTTAATGGAGTAGGAAGTGAAGGATTATATGACTCTGTGACAGAAATTTCCCTCTAATTGTAATGGTGAAGAGGATTTGGCAAGGAGATGATAGAGAAGGCTCTGTAATGTGGAGATTGGGACTGGCATTTTTTTAACTTAATGTGGAGATTACTTCACACATGCAAAAAATTAGGTGAGAAGAAAATCAAGATTCGAGCAAAAAAATAGAGACGGAGAATTACAGTGATGTGCAAAAATAGAGATATGCAAAAAATTACAGTCACAACCGAGATACGAGTAAAAAAAAAAAGAACAAAGAAAGGAATAATGAGAGAAGAAAACAGAATCAATGGCAGTTGAACCTGTGGTGGCGAGACAGCGGGAGAGGATGGTAGAGACAGTTTGATAATGGCGATTAAGGCAAATCTAAGTCGTTGAAGCAGGAGCGAGCTACTTTCGTTGTTTACTCCTTCAAGTTTTCAACTCTCTGAGACACGACGGTCTTCTTTGATGGAATGTGACTGCAAGAACAGCGGTCGGTGATGAGCACTGGAGCACGGTAAAATGAGGAAGATAGAACCCTTTTCAGTTTCATGGGTTAGTGGGAATCGTACTGATTTTCGTGTGTTTCAAATAGAGAGCAAATAGATAATTTTACTTTCAGACTTATTCACCCTTATGTACCTAAAGAGTTGACAGTTATTTTTTAAATTCATAAAATCTTAATGTATTTTAAGTATTTTCACGAGACTTTAGACTGATTTGGCCCTAAATAAATGGAGGGTCGTGATTCCTCTGAGTCCTCATCACACGCGGACGCGAAGTTTCTTAGGGCTAAATCTACTTAATCAAAACCCGCAACAAAACAGTGGGGGAACCATTTTTCTTCGTCGACGAACCAGCACTCCGCTCTCCGTCGGACGCCGTCCACCATTGTCAGCCCTTCGTGGTTGTTCTCGGGCAAGTAGTGAGGAAGGTTCGAACTCTACCCAAAATCCGGTGAGATTGATTTGTCCAATCAGGCTTTGAATCTAGATTGAATTTGTTCCTCGCGTCATCTGTTCCTGCGTTTTTGTTCTTGCTTTGTTTTAAATTTTTCATTTTAGTGTGGCTTTGAATATGGTTGTGTAATCGTTTGAATATTGACACTTTTGAATTTGGGGATATTTACAGATTGAGTTTAATTTCTTTCTTTCTTTGTTTTTTTTTTTAACTAGGTTTTGCTTGAATGGTGTGTAATGGGCTATTATACTTCTGCCCTCTTCATTTTGATCGCTAGCTACTTGTATGCTTTCGGTTGTGTGGTTTTGTAATGTTAAATTTGATGTGTATTGGCATTCTCGTTATTAATCTCTTTGTATTATCATCAATTTAGAAAATCTCAAGGCAGTTGTGTTGTATGATCTTGTGAATGACTTGGCTCGAGTTGCATCAAAGCATCTGAAACGAAAATGAAAAGGGTATTATATCAACCATGCATATTTCAAAGAGTTCAGTGGCGGCAGATGATATAGGTCCGCATATGACAGTACTTGACAGGCCTATAAATCCATTTCAAGTGACATATTCTCCTTACATGTTATATGAATCGCAGATCGTTTTTCATTTTACTTCTTTACTCAAATCAATGTTTCTGTGCGAGAAGCAGAAATGAGATTTGATAGATGTTTGTGGTCACCGATAAATTTAAATATAATAGATGGATTTATTTGGAAGAAGAATGCTATTTTGTTCTATTGATGCTTATCCCATTTTCGTCCTTAACTCCTTATTTTATAGAGAGTGCTTGTAACGTGTAGGGTTAATGGCGTCTAAGTTGCAGCAGTTGCAATCCAAAGCTTGTCAAGCATCACAATTTGTAGCCAAGCACGGAAATTCTTACTACAAGCAGTTGTTGGAGCAGAACAAAGAATACATTCAGGAGCCCCCAACAGTGGAGAAATGCCAGTTGCTGGCAAAGCAGCTGTTTTACACTCGTCTTGCTAGGTTATATTTTCTTCAATCCTTTTTTCTTCTTTTTGTTTTTTCAATAAATGTGATAGTGTTGATTTTGGAAGGGTTCACCAAAAGATCCTTTACATTTAAGGTGGCCAAATATAATCTTTTACGTTTTAATGTTGTTTACTAGTAGCATTCTCAGAGTCTTGGATGTTGCACATTGTCTATGGTACCAACCTTCCTCTTTGAAAACGATCAAGGAAGCCTAGGAGGAGAGGAGGCTAATTTTTATCCACTATATATACTCATGTAACACTAAAACTAAATGGAAGAAGGGGAAAACAGATAGTCTTATGGTAAAACTTATTTTCTAGTTAGTAGAACACTAATTGGTTTGCCAGTGTTTTGTCATATGGTGAGGGAATCATTGATTGTTTTCCTTAGCAGTTAGAAATCAGCATTAAGGCATGTTTTTTTTTTTTTTTTTGGGGGGGGGGGGAATCAATCTTGAGAGGTTCAGTGAAATATGACCTAAATAGAAATGGATTACCAGTGTTTGATGTTTGCTTCCATTAATAGAATTTCATTGGTTCCATTTGGCAACTCCTTTATATGGCTAACATAAACATACTAATCAATTTTGTTTGTTATGGTAAGTGCTTGTAACTGAACGTATAGCATTATGGTACATGCTTGTTCACTATTCTGCATAGCTTCTTGCGGAAGTTTCCAAACCCTATGATGAAGGTTCTGCTAATGTTTACTGCAAACTACCATTTCATACGTTTTATTTATCATCATTGACCAAATTTTTGTCCTAAAATGTAGAAATGGAATACAAATACAATTATTGAAAGAGTATTGTTTTCTTGTGTCAACTAAGTGCTGCTGGAGTTGAAACTGCATTGTGGTTTTCTAATTAGTACCTCCGTGTGAACTTTCATGAAGCAATTTATCAATTTTGATGTTAAGAAGAAGTGGAAAAAAAAAAAGTGGAAAACATATTCATTTAAGACATTTGATAGTCATTGTATATCATATTTGTCAAGTTTTGACATAGTTCATGATACTAAGGATTGCTGTATATGATAAGAAATGAAAACAGTTTATTCACCTTTAAGTAAGACTGAATAGTGCCGGTTGGTTTACCATCATCATAGTAACTTAAAGGTGTCAAAGACCCAAATACATTACAAAATATGTCACCAAAACAACACGATATGTGGGTTATATATCATCGCTAAACTGGAGGGAAACTAAGTCTCTAATGGGTTCAGAGTAGATTTGTAACCCAAGGGAAGTCTAGTCTGTAAACTAAAATATGCTAGTCATTCTCCATAGCTGTTGCCCTCTCTCAGTGTGTGACTGAGTTTGACTTCCTAGATATTATCTCATTCTCTCTGTCTCTCAATGTTTCTATTATACTGAAGCCTGCATTTAATTTGTCTTTTAAGTTCTGTGGTTGTCGCTTGCGTAGTGATTACACCCATTCTATTTAGATGTGTCAATATCTATTTGTTTCTCAACATTATCTTCAGATCAAGTTTGCATGTTGCATTACAATTAACTTGTGCTGCCACTACTACCGTTATTGAATTCATGAATTGATATAAAGTGAACTTTAAAATCCCTTTGTCTGGCCTTCAATATCATGAGCCATTGCCAATGACAGGCTAGTGGTTTTCCATACCATACCAAATACAGTCAGTTCTATGCTATTATAATTTTAGCGTACATAACATATTTCAATATTTTTCAGCATTCCTGGTCGAACTGAGTCTTTCTGGAAGGAGCTTGATTTTGTCAAGAATTTATGGAAGAGCAGGCAAGAACTAAGGGTAGAAGATGCTGGGATTGCGGCTTTGTTTGGCCTGGAGTGCTTTGCATGGTTTTGTGCCGGTGAGATTGTAGGAAGGGGATTCACTTTCACTGGTTACTATGTCTGAGAATAACCAGTTTTGGGTGTGGTAACATTCCCTGGATTTGCACTGCTGATTGATAAATTGTAAGCAACATGGGGCGTTCTGGAAGCCAATTTTTGTTATTCTTTTAACAAAGGCTGAGAACCTAGCAGCTAACATTGCTTAGTCTCAATAATCCCTTGAGTTGAAAGCAGGATGGACGACCTTGCTTTGTTATTCTGTTGAGAATCATGGTACTTACTGCAATTTTTGTTGAGATCATTGGCTCTTGAATTCTCATCAGTCTTTTCTTTGATTAATTTACATCAGGTCACCGAACCCTGCTTAGCATGATATAGGATTTAAATCCTTTAAATTTAGGAGGATTGGTGAATTTATGTGAAGTTCTTTGTTAGTACTTTTACTTATTTAATTATTTTTTGTAAAATATAAAATTTTAGTCCCCTTTCTTGAAAAGGAAAATTTCATACAAATTCATCAATCTCAACTTCAAAAGATTTAAATCCTAGGATAAATTAGTTGGTCAATCTTTGATAACCTTATGGAGACATGATTCCTGAGGTCGACTTTCGAGTGGGCACATGTTGGGATGAAACTCAGTCTCTTCATCTAAGTATCCGGATGTTCTCGCCAGTTACAATGATAATTGCAGGTCAGATTTGATAACTTCTAATAGGAAAAAATGGAGAATGTTGGTATTCCCAAAATTTTAAATTAATAATAGTTAGGTTTCATATCGATGCAGACAAAACAAATATAAATTTAGAAGTTTTAAATGAGAATGACAAGTATATATGCTTCTAAGATAGGCTAATAATAATTTAATTTTATGAAATGTGATGATGATAGTGAAGTCTTAAAGAATTTTTTTAATAGTAAATTTTTATATGAAATTACTTTAATATCTTCTATGATTTAGAAAGTTGTAGTTTTTTAAATTATTTTAGTTATTAATAAAATTAAGCTTGCAAATATTTATGTTAAATTTGTAAATGATATAAAATTAGTTAAACGTTGTTAATATAAAGTTATAATTTTTTAAATCAATTTAGTTATTTCTAAATTAAACTTGTGAATATTTATATTAAAGTTGTGAACTATAGAAAATTAATTAGAACTTGCTTATTGAAGAAAATTATTGATAAATAATTGTGATTTCCTCAATTGTTTTAGTCATTAGTGAAATTAATTTGTAAATATTTATATCAAACTTATGAATTATATAAAATTAGTTACATAGAAGTACTAAAGTAATTTTACACAAAAATTAATTTTAAATAAATTTTTTGAAATCTCACTATTATTATTACATTTTAAGGGATGAAATTGTTATTTTTTTTATTTTAGAGGAATTTATCTTTCATTCCCCCAAGATTTAATTGCAGATAAAATATTTAAGTTTCAAATATAATTTTAAAATTATATTTGAGATTTTTGTTTGTAATTATTTAAATTAATATTTATAACTCTCTTTTTTTTAATTGTTGACAACTTAAACTGTCCTTAATTTATTATTTCGGGTCCTAATTATATATTCCATCTATTCTTTATATAAGGCGGATTTCAAAAATAAAAGCTGTCCAAATCACAATGTGCTTAGTGAATATCAAGTGAAACTCCATTTTTATTGTTATAATTTTAATAGTTTTCTTGTAACTTGAACAAGATATGATGATATCCCTTTCAATTAATAAGGGTATCCTTGAAATATTATATTGTTTTTAAACAAATAAAAAAATTAACTATTTTTATTTATATACATGAAAAATGTTTGAAACACAAGATTGAAGTATATAGTTTAGTTTAATTCTTATTAATTTTAATCATTTTAATAATAATATCAAATATGCAATAATAAAAATAAAAATTAGATTTTATTGTTGTCAAAATAATAAAACTATATATATATATATATATATATAAACAAGGAAATAATAGCTTGCAATTTTTTTTAGGGAAATTATACATAAGGACCTAAAACAATCAATATTTTTTAGGGACAATGACAATTAGTTCCCAAAGGACCAATTTTATTTAAGGTAAGTCCCAAGACATTCTGAAAGGTCAGTTAAGTCCCTAGGTCCTTGAGTAGCATTTCAATATAATGAGAAATGACCAAAATACCCTCATTTGGCTGATGAAAATTTGAAGTTTCTCCTTATCTACTCTTCCCTGCCCTGTTCGTTGTCTCTTCCTTCCCTATCCTGTTCATCATCTCTTCCCTGTCTCATTGCAAGTGAGTAAAGCTCTCTGTCGTCTCTTTCCTGAGCTGTCTAATAAATTTGTCTATCATCTCTATTCTAGTCCTGTTTGACGTCTCTTCTTTGCCCTAAGTGATCAGTTGCTTAGGTCATTAATCTGTAATCCATTTTGGTCATTAATCTTTGATGGATGTGATGCATTTGCCTAGCTGAAGAGTCTGATCCTCATCAACATTCACCATTTCGATTATGCAGAAATTGCTTCTTCGTCAATTTTTTTTTTTGCAAATCCTTGCATCTGAACAAAAAGGTTTACTCCATGAAGGTCTGATTTCTTGCAAAATGGCTTTCGTAAGGAAAAAGATGGAATGATTTTCTGCAACTGAACATGAAATATTTTTTTTATTTCATGTTTCTAAATATTTGGCATGAAGATTTAACATTTTGCAACTGAAAGTGTAAGAAATTACTATCGAGTATCCATATTTTAAGATGGAACGCTGTCACTGTTTAACTGATGTGAAAATCACTTATGTCAAAAGTAACTTGTTTCTAAATGATATATTATTACATTTTATTTTGTTTCTTGTAGGTTGATATTATTGGGTACGATGGAAAGTAGTTGTTTAAAAGAAATTTTTGTTATTTTCATTTTGGTGGAGATATTGTAAAAGATATACATGGGATAATGCATTATGATAGGGGGAGTTGTAATGGAAGAATGATTAGAGAAGGAATGTCTGTTGAAGGACTTGTTAGATTGATTTCATTATGCTTAAATTGTGATTTAAATGGAATAGAGTTGAAGTACATAGTGAAGTTTGATTGCAATGCTCTTTTAGACCTTAAAGATGATGAAGGAATAAATCAATTAATGAAATTGAATGATAATTTTTCTCATGTGTACATCATTGGGAAGACACAGCAAAGTACAAAGGCAATAAGAGATTCAATTGATGGGTAAGTTTTTTTAATAGTTGCATAATTAATATTATGCTAATATGAATATGGATGGTAGTAGTAAACATGATTTGAATGAAAATGCAAAGCAGGATGTTCAGTTGAGAATTCACATGCTACACAAGATCTTGAAGTTCTACCATGTGCAATACAAAGTATTCCAACACCATGCCTGAGCTAATGCAACAAAGTGGAAGGATTTACTAGTAGGACTTGGGCTTGCTAGTAGGACTTGGGCAGATTTTTGCGAGTACTGATAATTGTAGATAAGCAATCTACAAGTATAGTATTGCACTATGCATGTTATCTTCGTAGTTCATAGGAGAAAATATACAATGGCACTATGCATCATGTTGAGACCCATGAGATGTCAAAGCTAAATACATTGACAGTATCTAAGCTCATAAGCCAAACCTTTTTGCTACCTCCTAGAACATCTCGATCAGCTGGCAGACCTTGTCATGTGAGGATTGAGTCTTAATATCAGCAGAAGAAGGTTTATCATTGTTCTCATTGTCATGAAGTAGGTCGTACACGAAAGAGGTGTAAAAATCTAAATCCAAGTTGATGTTATTGTAAATGGGTTACCACATGAACTTGGATTTGGGTGATATACATATATAGGTAGTTTTAGATCAAGTTAGATTTGGTTAATATATATAGGTTTTTATACATATATATTGGTAGTATTGAGGGATTTTTTTGGTACATAGCAACCCCTCTTTTATAAATCCAAGTTCATGCTTTTGTGTATGTGGACAACTGATATGTGCAGATGCATTAGATGAATTAATACATGTAACTTATATGTACAGTTCATATCTTCTGTAATCACTAAAAGTGTGTTGTCTTAAAATTTCGAACAGAGGTTGCAAATTATTTGTAAGGCAGTTACAAAATTTGGTATGTCAATTGCAAATTACTGGAGCCATGTCCTAAAATAATTTGGTAGCTTTCCAAGTTTAAGAATTCAAAAGTTATTCCACCCAAAATTTTGAGAATGAGTTGCAAATTATTCGTAAGGAAGTTGCAAAATTTAGTATGTTAATTGCAAATTATTGGAGCCATGTCCTAAAATAATTTGGTAGCTTTGCAAGTTCAAGAATTCAAAGTTATTCCACTCAAAATTTCGAGAAGGAGTTGCAAATTATTTGTAATAAAGTTGCAAAATTTGGTATGTCAGTTGCAAATTACTGGAGCGTTATCCTAAAATAATTTGATAGCTTTGTAAGTTCAAGAATTTAAAAGTTATTCTACCTAAAATTTTGAGAAGGAGTTGTAATTTATTTGTAATGAAATTGCAAAATCTAGTATGTTAGTTGCAAATTACTGGAACCATGTCCTAAAATAATTTGGTAGCTTTGCAAGTTCAAGAATTCAATAGCTCTTCCACCCAAAATTTTAAGGAGGAGGTGCAAATTATTTGTAAGAAAGTTGTAAAATCTGGTGTCTCAAATGCAAATTACTGGAGCATTATCCTACATTAATAACTTTAAGAATTCAATAATTCTTCCACCCAAAATTTTGAAAAGAAGTTGCAAATTATTCATAAGACAGTTGCAAAATCTGGTGTTTGAATTACAAATTACTGGAACGTTGTCCTAGAATAATAACTTTTTTAAAAATTCAATGGTTCTTCCATCCAAAATTTTAACAATCAGTGGCAAATTTGTCTCGAGCTAGTTACAAAACTGGGTATCTAAGTTGCTTGACAACTTAATTGATTGGGTATAATGTATGATTTGAACATTATAAATACGTTTATTAGAAGTTGGGAATAAAATTGTGAAAACAAATTACAGAGTTACAGAGTTGCAAACTTGATTAATTGGGTACAATATATAACTTCAAACTTAAAATCCATTTTAGCATGTCATCACTTGTAAAAACTACATAGTCCCCCTTCAGCTAAGACACTCGGGAAAAAATTGAAGAAGAAGCAATTTCTGTATAATCGAAATGGTGAATATTAATGAGGATCAGACTCTTCAGCTAGGCAAATGCATCACACCCATCAAAGATTAATGACCAAAACGGGTTATAGATTAATGACCTAAGCAACTGATCACTTAGGGCAGAGAAGAGATGTCAAACAGGACTAGAATAGAGATGACAGACAGCTCAAGGAAGAGACGATAGAGAGCTTTATTCACTTGCAATGAGACAGGGAAGAGACGATGAACAGGGCAGGGAAGGAAGAGACAACGAATAGGGCAGGAAAGAGTAGAGAAGGAGAAACCTTAAATTTTCATCAGGCAAATGAAGGTATTTTGGTCATTTCTCATTATATTAAAATGCTACTCAAGGACCTAGGGACTTAACTGGCCTTTCAGAATGTCTTGGGACTTACCTTGAATAAAATTGGTCCTTTGGGACCTAATTGTCATTTTCCTTATTTTTTATAAGGGGCTGTAAAATTCTAATTACCTTAAAGGACCAAAATATTACTATCAGACTATTATGCCCTTATTAAAGCAATCAGCCAATTGAATTCCTTCTTTCTTCTATACCCCATTATTCAATGTTTTTGTGTTAGTGACAGAATCATCGACTGCTTTTACTCACAGAAAAGACTCACTAAATGAAAAGAAAGGAGCAAAGAAACTCATAAGTATAGCATGAAAAATCAATGGCCATAGGGCTTTGCTTCATGTGATTTTGAAGTTTTGATTCTTAGAAAAGATGAGATGTGGAGACTGGAGAGGGAGAATGCAAGGGATTTAATTAAGGGTAATCTTGTATTTTAAAATTTAAATTTTAGTATTTGGTCTTCTAAATAATTAGTGATTTCAAGTTGCTCTCTGATGAATATAATTTCTTCTCCCCTTTCTTTTATTATGATTTTCCTTTTTTTTTAAGATTGATTTTATTTTTTAAATATTTAGGATTTAGGATTTAGGGTTTAATTAAGGGAAAACTTGTATTTGAAAATTTAAATTAGTATTTGGTCCTTCTAAATAATTAGTGATTTCAAGTTGCTCTCCAATAAATATAATTTCTTCTCCCCTTACTTTTATTTTGATTTTCCTTTTATTTTGATAAATACTGCTACATTTCTACTAAGTGTTCTCATGCGACTATAAATTATGCACTCTAATACCTTTAGAAATAGTAGAATTAATTGCCTAAGCAAATACTTTGATATGACTTTTTTGGTATACCTTTTGGACCTTTTGACCGATGGCTCATGATCAAGAATGCAGCGCACACAACCACATGTTCTCAAGTGCATATCGGAGGGTTTACTACCTACCTGAACCATATTTTCAATAGGAGTAGTCATCCCATTTACAACATTTGTTGGTAGCCTATTGAGTAGTAGACAAACTGTTGTATTTGCAACATTATATTAGCTCATAACCTAAGAGTAAGTTCCTTTTTTTTTTGACACCATTTTACAATTGAACTGTTTTTCCTTATGAGAAGCCATTTACTTGGGGGGGAGTTGTTAAAAACAGAAATCAAAAAAGAAATGAAGACGTGCGATAGTTTGAAATATTTAGAAAGAAAGGAAGGAAGTGAAGAATCTTATTCCAAGAAAAATGCCGAAGATTCCTGTTGAAGTTAGGTATGAGTCAAACAATTTCATTGACAGGAATATCATTGACGGATTAGTTTTTTTTTTACAAAAAAAACAGGGGTAGCAAACTCGATTGATCGAGTATATTTATCTAGCAATATCATATCACAGGATCTAGGGACAAGGAGTTTTAGATATTAGATGTTGTTTAAGGGTGAAAATAGGCTAGGTCGAGCTAGATTTTGACTAAATAGGCTTGAGCCTGTGTGGTAAGTTAGAGGCCTGAGTTTGACCTAAAGCCTATATAAGGCTTTTCTCACATCTCAATCCTAGACCTACCTAAAGCCTAACCTAGCTTGGCCTGAAAGTTTATTTAAAAGTCTATTTAAATAAGATTATTAAATAGACTCGCATTTTAGTTCTAAATATCTCAAATATATTTTAGGATTAAATGTATAACATGATTTATCAATTATAATATATAATAATTAAAAGGACTTACCACTACAATACAATACAATAATAAAGTTTTTCAAGCTTAAACCTCTCTTTCTCTTCCATTTTCTCTAGTTCGAAAGTTTAGGTTTGGTTGAGAAAGATAATTTTCAGTCCATAGAGATAATGGGTTCGAACCCATTGACTTAAATAGAGTTGACAGGAGTTAATTGAGCTATTTAAACCTAACATTTATGACTCCATGTATTTTTGGTAGGTTGGGGTCATAAATGAACAAAAATCCTAGGGGAAGAGATTGAATCTTAAGAGTGAAGAAGTGTTTGAGTTAATACTGCAAATTATCCAAAAAGGGTATTGATGAATTATATTGTGAATAATTATAAAGTGAGCATATTTGGCACCATTCAAGATTTGTAGAAGCTTTAGGAGTGTGTAATTGAGGGCTGAAACCTTTGAATTCCTAAAGATTTGAGGTAATTGAGGAAATTTTCTCTTGTGCTCTTGCATGTTAATTGATTTATTGATTTGTTCTTGCAATTAAAATATGTGAAATTTCTTAATGAAAGTGTGGCATGAAATGTTTAAAAGTTTATATTAAAGTTTTACAGAGTTCAATGACATGATAGGTGGAATACAATGACAATGAAATGTTAAATTCTATGAAATGATGTTAGTGGAGTTCCATGACTTGTTTTATTTAGAGTTAAATGATGTGATTTGTGATGGAGTGTAATGATTATATATTAAGTAAAGTTCAACGATTATGTGATAAAGGAGTTCAATGACATAATGTATTGTGGAGTCTGATGATGCATATTAAATGTAACTATCTGATAAATATATGTAATGATAGTACAATAAGATAATTGAGCATGTTTGGGTGGTGAACACTTACATGCTATAGGTTATTGCATATTTATGCATTGTATGATCATGAGAGGCATGAGTTCTCCTAGGAAGAGGAGTAGAGAATTAAAATCCACACGATAAGGCTTACGTTAGAGCTCGATGGTTAGCCTAAATTTATTATTTATAATGTCCCACTTATTCAATGAGGGAATATCCCACTGGTTCAATGAGGACTTGAACCTAACTAGTTTTTCACTTGTCCAATGAGGAAGCTAGTCTAGGAAGAATGACACCCTATAGTGTAAGAATGGGAGAAACTATGACACACTAATGTGTTAAACCTTATTTTTGATGATTACACAAGAAAGAGAAGTTTGTGTTCATTTTAGGCTATTTAACTTGAACTTAAGTTAATTGGCTTAAAATTAATCTAAACTGACTAAGGTAAGCTTATACGTAACAGAAGTTCTTTTATCCAAATATATCCTTGATAGTTAACTGTTTGACTTAACTATAATCTATGTGCTTAATGTTGTCTTGTTCTAAATTTTTTCTAAGTGTTCCTAGCACTGGTACTAAAAGCTTTAACACCGGTGCTACCTTAATTATTTTCACTACTTTATTGGTTCGTATTTCATGTAACACTGGTCTTACTTATTCTAACACCGGTATTATCCCTTTAAACCTTTGTAATTGATTCTCTCTACTTTAAACTTTTTCTTTACACTGGTACTATTTATTTAACATCAATTTTTTTTTCATTCTATGTCCTTTTTGAGTTAAGACAACACTTGTGTTTCTTCGTTAGCACCTGTACTATTTTTTAGTAAATATATGTAACATCAGTGCTAACTCTATAACACTGGTATTGTCTCTTCTTTCTCTTTTAAAGATGTTTGATTGATCATGTTACTTCGGTGTTATTTCCTTTTAACACCGATGCTATGTTATCTTTTCAAAATATCTTTATTCATGCAAAATTATCAAAAATCTTCATCTTTTATGATAATAGATTACACCGATACTATCAGAATAACACCTGTGCTAAGCTCGTCAATTAGATTCTACTCATCATTGTAACACTAGTGCTGGGACATTATAACACTAGTACTACATTGCATTTTCATGCTCTATTTTTCATATCTATTCTGGATCTCACTAAAACTCATCTTCCAATCTTTCTTTTCATCTAAAATTAATTATGTTCACTCTATATCTTTACTAAATGGTATTTAGACACAGTTATTTCCTTGAAGTTATTCAAATTGCTTTTCTTTCTTTGATTCACCGAGTTTGGCTTCTGTTATATCAAAACATATAAGCTTTAACCATTTTTGTCAGAAGAATTTAATGTTTTTAGCCATTACTGTACAAAAGAGGAAGTCTCTACCGCAAAGCATTGTTTCATTGCCTCATTCATCGAGAATCTCAAATAAGCTTGAATATCCAAGGAAACATAAAGGAAAGAAGTAATTAGTTTACAAGCAACCTTCAACAGAAAAATTTATGAGTCTAACAGATCATTTATGATCCTCAACTATAAATAGACTCATTTATGAAACTTGAAGAAGGATGAACAACGTGAGCCAACAAGAAAATTCTATGATTATTTGAGCATTAAAGTTGACCTACCTTTTGTGTATCATTTGTTGTTAGAGAGATTCATTGATTATATATATATATACACACACTCTTAAAGAGAGTTTAAAAGCAGTAGTAGTTCGTTCTTGAACTTACTCTGTTTATCCCTGTTTTACGCTTTCAAAATAGAGAAACTTAAGCTCGAGGAGCTTAAAGAGATTTATTATTACCTTTATAAGGGGGAGATTTTTAGACTTATTGTGAAGGCTGTTAATGTATTGAGGCAACCAAGGGCTCGGATTAATCTTGGTAATATAGTTGCAAATCTCAAGAGGTTCCTAGGGAATGGACATAAACTTAAGTGGTAGGAGTTAAACCAGGATAAATCACTTATGTCAAGCTCTGCTCTTCTAACTCTCATGATTTTTGATTTCATTCCTTCAATACTCTTATTATTACTGCAAATCATTTAAATTTTTAATTAGCCTAATTCACCCCCAAGGTATTTACAATTGGTATTAGAGCTTGGTTGCTCATTCTTGACTTAACTATTTGAGTAAAAGATCTTACTGATGGCTGACTTGGCAAATGATAACCTAGGAGAAGGTATGTCAATAATGAGACCTCTAGCATAGACTATGCCTTTTAAAAAAGCAGAATGATCTTAAAGCTTAAGACGTTAAGATGTTGGACATCATTACTAGAGGTCCATATGTTCCTATAATCCTCAAAGGTGATAGTCTGATGAGACCAAAAACAAGAGAAGAATGGGATGACAAGGATAAAAGAAGATTGAATCTTTATGCCAAGATGAAACTCACAATTGCTTGTGCTCTCAACAGAACAAAATATTATTATGTCACTCACTGCACCATTATAAAAGAAATGTGGGATACCTTGAGAGAAGCTCATAAAGGTACCGATGGTGTTAAGGAGAATAAGAAAAGTAGTCTCATTCATTAATACAAGACATTCAAGATGAAGGATTAAAAAGCAATCAAAGACATGCAAGTTCATTTTACCCATATTATCAACCATCTGATAAATCTAGGTAAAACTTACACTTAAGGTGAGCAAGTCAGAAAAATTCTCAAGAGTCTTTCAATGGAATGACAACCCAAAATCATTACCATTACTGAGGCACAAAGAGTATCAATGAGCTCGGTAGCTGTACTTTTTGGAAGCCTTAAAGAATATGAATCTATCTTGCTTTAGTACAAGGAAGATATAGGCAAAAGAAGAAAGGCATTGCTTTAAAAGTCAATGAAGATGAATTAGAAGCAGAGTTTAATGAGGATAAAGAATTTGGTATGATGGTCAGACAATTCAAAAAATTCTATCAAGGAAAGAGGAACTTCAAAAAAAGATTTTCAAGTAATAAGAAAGATCTAAAAGAGCCACTGACATGTTATGAATACAAGTATCCATGACACATCAAATAGAATTGTCCTCAGTGGCAAAAGAAAGAAGAAAAATAGAAGCAAAAGGAAAAGCCTCAGAAGAAAAAGAAAGCTTTTGCTACATAGGGAGATAACTCTTCAGATGATAAAGAAGAGAAGGAAGAAATAGCAAACATATGCTTGGTCGCACAAGAAATAAATCTGATTGAATCACAATCAGATGAGGTAAATTCTGATCTTATACAAGATGAATATAATGTCTTATTCTTTCTATTTAAGGGATAGTCAAACAACTCCTGCATGCTAAAAAGAAAATTTCCATGTCAGAAGATAAGTTGAAAACTTCTTCTGAAAAGAAGAACTCTGCTCAAAATGAGTATGATTTGTGTGCTAATTGCATATCATTACAATCTCAAAATGGCATCTTAAAAAATGATTTAGCAAAATTCACTCAAGGTACCGAGATGCTAAACATTTTAATTAGCTCACAAAGGTACATCTTTGATAGGTTGAGAATTGGATATAATCCTATCATTGGTACTTCTCAGAAGAAGCCTAAAAAGGCAGCTAGATAGTATCATAGTTATTTTAAATCTTCTGTGCATTCTTCTAATCCATTTATTACCTACTCATATTGTAACAAGAAAGAGCATCACGTCAAGTCTGACCTACATAGGATGAATGGCATTGGAAGCTCTTTGAAGTGAGTTCCTAAAAATGATAATATTTTTAAGAAACTAACTAACCATAAAGGACCCATCAAGCAATGGGCACCTAAGATGAAATAATCTTCATTTGTATGTATGCCTTATTGTCTTTAAGAAAAGAAATGGTATATAGAAAGTGGGTGCTCCAGGCATATGATTGAAGATTTAAATTAATTCATAGAACTACATGAGAGACATGGCAATCATGTTGCTTTTAAAGGTAATCAAAAAGGTCACGTTACTGGGATTGGAAAAGTAGGAAGAGGAAATGAAGTAAGCATTGAAGATGTACTATATGTCAAAGGTCTCTTCCACAATCTTATAAGTATAAGTCAGAGCCGTGACAGAGGACAAAGAGTTATCTTTGACTCAGAGGAATGCTTTGTCCAACAAAAAGCCGATGGGAAGATACTTCTTTATGCTAACAGAGATGGTGATTGTTATATTATTGATTTATAATGTAAACCTCTTTCTCAAAATTGTTTTCTAAGTAAATTTGAGGAAAGCTATTTATCGTACAGGCTCTTGGCTCATATGAACAAAAGACAAATTGAAAAACTTTTGCAAAATGATTTAATCATTGGTTTACCACCCTTAAGTTTTGAGAAAGAGAAAGTATGCTAAGCTTGTTAATTTGAAAAACAAACTAAAACATCCTTTAAGTCAAGAGATTTTATTTCATCTGAAAAACCTCTTCAGTTCTTGCATATAGATTTGGTGGGTCTTGTGAGAGAAGTTTTAGTGAAAATCTCTACACTTTAGTTATTATTGATGATTATTCTAAATTTACCTGGACTCACTTTCTTAAGTTTAAAGATGAAAATTTTTAAGCCTTTAGTATAATTGTCAAAAAGGTCCAAAATGAGAAGGTAATTCTATAGTGTCTATCAGGTCTGATCATAATGGAGAATTTAAAAATGGTGACTTCATGAACTTCTACGATGATAATGGAATCAATCACAACTTCTATACACCAAGAAATCCTAAACAAAATGGAGTGGTAGAAAGGAAGAATAAAGTACTCACTAAAATAGCTAGAGCTATGCTTAGTGACAATGGCGTGTCTCAAATATTCTAGGCTGATGCCATAAACACTACCTGCTACATCATTAATAGAGCTTACATAAGGCCTAAACTCAACAAGACACCATATGAACTCTACAAGGGAGGAAAGCCAAACATATCTCATTTTCATGTGTTTAGTAGCAAGGTGTTCATCCACAACAACAAGAAGGAGAATCTAAGAAAATTTGATCTTAAATCAAATATGGGAATTTTTCTTGGATACTCCAATGAGAGTAAAGCTTATCGTGTATTCAATCTCAGATCTAAGATCATGAAAGAATCAATACATGTAGTATTTGATATTGATGCTGTTACTGAGAAGTTGAGTGATCTTCAATTGAAGAAGAACAACTAAACAGAGGATCCAAGATACAAATTTGAGACTCCACCCAAAAATAATGAAATCAAAGAAATCTATCAACCAGCTTCTTGGAGAAGTAATAAAAATTATCCTGGATCAAGTCATTAGAGATAATAAACCTATCCAAACTAAAAGTAAACTCTAAAATATTGTTGATCATTCAGCCTTCATTTCAAAAATAGAGCCAAAAACAGTTGAAGAAGCCTTATCTAACTCTTACTGGATAGATATAATGCAAAAAGAACTCAATTAGTTTGAAAAAAAGCCAAGTATGGGACTTGATACGTAGACCCAAGAATCATTTAGTAATTGGAACTAAGTGGGTCTTCAAGAACAAACTTGATAAAGGATGCATCATTGTTGGAATAAGGCTCAACTAGTAGTAAAGGGATATAATCAAGAAAAAGGTATAGACTATAAATAAACTTTTGCTCCAGTTGTTAGATTGGAAGCAATTTGCCTACTTCTAGCCTATGCATTTGTGAAAGACATCAAGCTAAAGTGCTTTTCTCAATGGACTCAAGCAAGCACCCAGAGCTTGTTGTGACTGATTGAGTTCTTTTCTTTTAAAAAAAGAATTTAATTGAGGTAAAGTTGATAATACCTTTTTTATAAAAAGAAAAAAGGATCATTTGTTAATTGTTGAAATTTATGTAGATGATATCATATTTAGTGCGGCTGATGAATCTTTGTGTGAGGAATTTTTAAAGTTAATGTAGGGAGAATTTGAAATGTCTATGATAAGAGAATTGACATTCTTTATGGCTCTACAAATTAAACAAAGAAAGGATAGTATATTTGTGTGTTAGACTAAATATCTTAGAGAGATGCTCAAAAAGTTTAGGATGGATTAAGCTAATGGAATTGATACTCCAATGAGCTCAACCATCAAGATAGATGAAGACACTGTTGGAAAAAAAATATAATTACAAATCATATAGAGGGATAATTGCATTTCTTCTATATCTCACAGCAAGTCATCCAAATATGTCTTTTAGTATTAGCCTCTGTGCAAGGTTTCAATTAGCACCAAAAGAATCCCATATGACAATAGTGAAAAGGACTTTTAGATATCTTAAAGATACTAATTCACCAAGACTTTGGTATCCTAAAGGAGGGAATAAATTCTTAATTGAATATTTTGATGCTAATTTTAGTGGATGCAAGAAAGAAAGAAAAAGCATGAGTGGAACATGCCACTTTTTTGGTGGTTTACTTGTGTCTTGGGCAAGCAAGAAATAGAATACTGTCTCCTTATCATTAATTGAATCAAGATATATAGCTACTGGCTTGTGCTGTTCTTAATTCCTATGGATGAAGCAATAACTTGAAGACTTTGGAATCAAGCTTAAGAATATTCCAATCAAATGTGACAATGCTAGCACAATATGCTTGACTAAAAATCTAGTTCATCATTCTAGAACTAAAAATATTGATATTAGTCATCACTTCATCAGAGATCATATTTAAAAGAAAGATGTCATAGTGGAATTCATCCCTACTAAACTTCAACTTGCTGATATCTTCACGAAACCTCTGGGACCAAAGTAGTTCATATTCATAAGAAGAGAATTGGGTTTGTTAAATCCCAATGAACTGTAAGCAACTCTATTTCTATTTTTTTATTTTAAGTTTATTAAATTATTATTCAATTCTAACTTAGACATTGAAATTGTTGTTAAAAAGTGTAGGTCTTTGTTTACAGAAATTTTCTATTAGTGTTATAAAGATAAGTAACACTGAAGTTAGAATTTTAACATCAGTACTAATGGTTCTTTTGAGTAACTACAGAATAGCTGATTATGATAGTAACATCAGTGCTACATTGTTCAACACTAATACTATGAAAGATAAGTAAAGCCACTGCAAAGTCATCAACATTATCAAGAGATGAGTCTAACACCTTAAAATCACTAAGCGTGGATAAGATTAAATTCATTTATAATTTTAAATAAGGTAATAGTTGTACTTCTATTTTTTGAGTTTAACACCGATGCTATGGTAAGTAACACCAGTGCTAGCTCTATTTATATATATATATATATATATATGCTTGTGTGTGTACTATCGCTCAGTTTACTCTTTTACCTTAAACCCACCAGTGCTACTCTTCCTCTCGTAAAAACTCTATCTTCACTTTACAACACTCATATCCACTTTCCTTTGAACCTAACCAATCTTCTATCCTAATTGCTCTTATTTTCCATCCAAATCTTTAAAAAAAATTAACCTAATCCTTGATGAAGCTTGCATCAATGAAAATGACTGATGAGGCTCTAAAAGCTTGAGGACTCTCCGTGTCTAATTTCTTTCAAGCAAAAGACATTGTGATTAAACGAACAAGATTTAGACGAGAAAATCCAATCCTCAGCAGCTACAATAAGGTTATAGATAAAGCAAAACAAGTAGCAAAGGTCAAAAAGAAAAAAAAAGAATGAAGATGAAGACTCAGAATAAAGAACCTATAGAAACTACTACTACTACTACACCAACTCAACCCACTCCTAAAAAGCCAAGAGCTATTCAAAAGGTTAAAAAAGCAATAAAGGGTACTAAAGCTCCTCTACCTACTAAACTAGATTAGTCTCCTCTAAGAGGACACCTGAGGGTACACTGCCTAATCAACCTCACTCTAGAAATCTTGAAGAATAAAGCAAGAGGAAGAGGAAAGGGAAAGAACCCATCATTGAGTCATCAGATGAAAGCAATGATTTTTCCAAGTTCTTCTATGACTCTCTACACACAGGATAAATTTTGAGTTTGGCCTTGAAGATGGCTAGAAAAGAAGTCAATAAGTCTTAGATAGTAAACCTGACAAAGCTCAAAGAAAAAGGGTATGATGTTGCTAAGATGATAAAGCCCTACAAGACTTTATTAGAGCTCAACATAGCTGTAAGTCAAGAAGTCATTAGAGCATTCTATAGTTCTCTTCAAGTCTTACACAATATGAAGTGGTTAGAGCAACAGTTCGAGGAAAGTCTTTTGATATTATATAAGACTATTTGAGCACCCTTTTGAACTTTCCAACTAATGAAAGATTGATGAGGCTGTTAGAATTGTCTTATGAAAAGCTAGTCATGTTTGAGACACTTGTGCTATCCTAGGAGGAAAGCTTTAGTCTAGTAGAGAAACCCAAGTCCATGCTAACATTTCATAGAATAATCCAGCACATTCTCTCAAGGTCGATTACCTATAAAAGATCTAGGGTAAACAAGTCCATTCCTAAAGACTTGAGGTTTCTGACTGCCTTAATCAAAGGTTTCAAGCTGGATATTGATTCTATCATTTTTAAAAAGATCAAGAACTTAGTCTAGCTAAGTAGAAAGAGAGATGGAAAGTAACTATCATTTCCAAGATGTTAGAAGATCAGAAGATCATGTATTTGGAAGGTAATAAAGTTCTGGGACATGAGGAGATCAATTTTGTCACTCTAAAGAAAATAGAGATCATTAAATAGAAAGAAGGTGGAGTTGGTGCTCAAACAGAAGCTCATTACTTTGTAGTACCAAGTGTTCAAGTCAGACAAGACTCTTAACTTGCTTAGAATGACTCATTTGTCCCACCACTATCAGGAAGTGTATATTTAGATTCAGATGCTATCAAGTGGTTGGATAGAAGGTTTAATATTCAAGCCAAGCTTTTTATCCTATGTCTTAAGAGACAAGCTGAGGAGTTTGATTACAAATTAAAGAAATCTTCTAAAGAGATCAGAGAAGAGTTTAAGGAAGAACTTGGCTTACTGGGAGCTCAAGTTATAATTTTAGGAGGAAGACTAGCTAGACCAAGGGACTCATCTGTGCACTACTCTCCCTTTAGAATGGTACCCCTGCTGATGACTCTATACATGAGAATGCTAGATATGGAATTGTTGAAGAATTTATGTCAGTACACACATCTAATACCTCTACTTCTACGAAGGGTATTGAGGAGGAAATAGACAATGATCTACAGATACCCTCCAAGATTGAAAATCTAAGGGTTAGACCAGTTTCCTCTATTGATTCTAAACTAAGAACTATGTTTGAAGATAGTTCAGAACAAGCTATGTCACATGCATCAAATAACAATAAGCTTGCATTGGTTATAGCAAAGGTTGCTAAAGAATACATTGAGATTTTTGATAATGAGAAAGAATTGCAGTCTACACATTCACCTTCACCTTCTACTCCTTTCTTCTCTGGGATTAATTACACAGAGACCTTTTAAGACTTAATCAAAAGAAATCCTAATTTTGTATTGTCTCTTATACCTCTCACTACAATTCTAGAATTTGGTGCAATTTTCAATCCTCCACCAAGGTTCAGGAACAAACTTGTTTAGACTGAAAGTGGTGCCTCTTCTTCCTACACTCCTTCGTCCAATCTTTTTTTCCTTGTTCATCTGTTCAAGCCCTCTACTAGTAACAAGAAGGGGGAAAAGAGTATGGATGCAGAGTATGGTAAGGGTACAAAGTCTAAACACACTAAGGATTAAGGGTCAGTGTATAGTGGTGGTTTAGTGGTTGAAGAATCGAGAAGTAGCAAGCATAAGGGTCAACCTATTGTGAGAAGACTAAGAAGTACCTTTCCTAGACTCATCAAATTTAAAGTAAAGAATTTTAAGCCTTCTAAGCCTCAATCTTCATCTAAAACCTTTGAGCCTCAAACCTCTCAACCACTTTTTGAAACCCCAAACATTCCTCTCCTACTACCAAGAAATTCCATGAGTTAATGGAATTTTTTGGGACTATTTTTAAGAAATTAACTAATTGCTTATTTATCTGCTAAATATTCTCTATTATTCTCTTTTGTAACTTCTTTTGGAGATATATATATATATATATATATATTGTGCAATTCTTCTTCTTATTCCCTGTTAGTCTATTCTATCTCTTTTAAGAAGTAGAGACCAAAATCTCCTTGTGAACTAACACTTTGCATCTAAGTTTTGTCATCATCAAAAAAGGGAAGAAATGTTGAACCTTGGTTTTGATGATTACAAAATAAAGAGAAGTTTTTTGTATGTTTCAGGCTATTTAACTTGAACTTAAGTTAATTGGCTTAACATTAATCTAAACTGACTAAGTATAAGCTTATACATAATAGAAGTTCTTTTATCTAAATATATCCTTGATAGTTAAGTATTTGACTTAACTATAATTTATGTACTTGATACTATCTTATTTTAAATTGTTTCTAAGTATTCTTAGCATTGGTATTGAAAGCTTTAACACCAGTGCTACCTTAATTATTTTCACTGCTCTATTAGTTCGTGTTTCATATAAAACTGGTCCTATTTATTCTAATGCTAGTTTTATCCCTTTAAACCTATGTAATTGATTCTCTCTACTTTAAACCTTTTATTTACACTGGTACTTTCTATTTAACATCAGTCTTATTCATTCTACGTCCTTGTTTGAGTTAAGATAATACATGTGTTTCTTCATTAGCACCTATACTATTTTTGAGTAAATATCTGTAACACAAGTGCTAACTTTATAGCACTGGTACTATCTCTTCTTTCTCTTGCAAAGATCTTTGAATAATCATATTACTTTGGTGTTATTTCCTTTTAATACCAGTGCTGTGTTATCTTTTCAAAAATATCTTTATTCATGTAAAATTGTCAAAAATCTTTATCTTTTACAATGATAGATTACATTGATACTATTAGAACAATACATGTACTAAGCTCTTCAATCAAAGTCTACTCAGCACTATAACACTGGTGCTAAGACATTATAACACTAGTACTACCTTGCATTTTCATGCTCTGTTTTTCGTATCTATTCTTAATCTCACCAAAACTCATCTTTCAATCTTTCTTCTCATTCATAATCAATTGTGTTCACTCTATATCTTTACTAAAGGTATTTAGACACAATTATTTCATTAAAGTTATTCATATTGCTTATCTTTCTTGATTCACTGAGTTTGGTTTATGTTATACCAAAACGTATAAGCTTTATCCACTTTTATTTGAAGCATTAAAAGTTTTTAGTTGTTACTACACAAGAGAGGAAGTCTTTGCTGTAAAGCACTATTTCATTACCTCATCTGCTAGAGAACCTCAAATAAGCTCAGATATGTAACATCCTAAATTTCTTAATCCCATGGTTAGCCGTTAACCAAGGGTAAAATGGTAGTTAGTATAGGATTAGGGATTCAGATGATTACATGATAATTTGGCTGGTTAGGATGTTGTATCAATAGATACAGGTGAGAGAAATGCATTTCAGGTTGAAGCAAGTATGTGTGGCAAGAATTAATCTCACTGTGCCACGTGTCGCAACTTATGCTATATGCATCGTGGCACATGGACTAGAAAATAACTTGTTAAGTCATGAAATATCAAAAATTTTAGAAGAGAGAAGTTGCAAACACACAAGAGGGAGGAGAGAAGAAGGGCAAGTTAGCTAGGGCAAGCCATTTCAAGTCATTGGAAGGTGATTTTAATCGATAACTTAGCAGGTAAGCTACGTATAACTCTTACCTTCCATTCTACACAAATTTCTTTAAAAATGAGTTATAGAAAAATTGAATCGGTGGAATTTAAGGGGTTTGATTTTTTCTTAATAGTAATAAAAAGGTTCTAAGGAATCAAATTAGAGCTTTGTGACTGATTTAAAGCTAAATGATAAAGCTTTGAACCCGTAGGCTCAATTTAGCCTTAAGAGAGAGAGATTTTAGGGTAGCAATCTAATTTGAGTGGAATGAAACTTGTTGAGGTGATATAAAATAGTAATAGAGTAGTAATGGACCTAGAATGGATAAATGAAAAAAATTTATGGATGAATATAGCCATAAGTAGAAAAATATGTGTTTTTGGTCAAAATAGACTAAAGGATTAAAATATTACAAATGTATGTAGATTGGCATGTTGGACGTGTGAGTTGAGAAAGGAAGCTTGTGATAAGCTATTGTGGTAGTTGAAATCTATGGGTAACCTTTTTAGTGACAGAAGGGTTGAGATAACTGAATAACTTCCTTTGTTTGACTATTTATTGTAATTGTGTGTGAGTATGATGTATAGTGTATGAAATTGTTTTGAACTAAGCATGTTTTGAAGTATTGAATATTTATTGCATAAAAAGTACTTTTAGTTAAACGAATGATGAAATCTATATAATTTGCTATAAAATGTGTATATGTACATGTATAAAAAAAGTGGTGATTGGGAACCTATATGGTTTGAAAAGCATGATCATAGGGGTGAGAGTTCACCTAAGTGCAAAGATCTTGATAAGATCATATGATATATTCTCCTTAGTGCCCAATAGGATGTGGTGTTGGAGAATTATACTTTCTTAATGCCTTTTAAGGTACACTGTTAGAGAAGATTTGTTAATGCCTCTTGAGGTACAGTGTTGGAGAAATCAAACTCCTTAGTGTCTATGTGATATGATGTTGGAGTCAATGACACCCATTATATGTATTAGGGGAGCCATAATCCAGAAGTGAGATAAAATACCTTTAGCCGGGTGATTCTACCACTAAAGGTAAGCTCAAAGTCAATGAGAGTGTACATTGGTCTAAGGCGAGCCTATGGTTTTGAGGTAGGATTATTTAGAGGTTCAATCAGTAGTAATCATGCTATAGGATGTTAGGTGATGCAATATATTGCTATATGTGACATAAGTGGAGAAAAGTGGTGAATGAAACAAGTGTAAAAGTGATAAAATGTGTGATATGAGTGTGATTTGAAATAAAATAGGTGATATGTTATATAAAATGGTATATTATGCCTTACTTTCATATAGTTGCATGTGATAGTCATGAAAAGCAAGTTATTTTATTACTGAAATTTTTATCTCACCCTCATTGGTTACATTTTTACAAGACAGAGCAGTGATTAAGGTAAGGGAAGAGAGTCTAGACCAACTTTAGTTGTTAAAGTTTTGTGAACTCAAAGTTTATATAATGAACTGAGAAATTGTGTAGATATTTGTATATAAGTTGCCATAAGGTTGCATGCATGTTTTGAGTAGTGATTTTGTAAAAACTTAACCCAATTGTGTATATGTGTGATGAAATGAATTAAGGGCTAAGATTTGTGTGAATTTGTGTGTATATGGGGTCAATGTTGGTGAATCTCAAGCCTATGTGAGAAATTATGATGAAATGAGTAATTTGGGGCTAAGATTGTATTTTGAATATATTATGGATGTGAATATATGTGATTGTGTAGAGAAAAAGGCCAAGTGGGCTAAGTTATGCCAAGTGTTGGCAAATTGTGTGAAGTTAAGAAATGTGGAAATTGACCATTAAGGGGTCAAATTTCATTATATGAGTATATATGTGTTATATTGTGGTTAATCAGGTGTAGTAGGTCTTTCTAGACTTGATATAAGACCTTGTGTGGTCTAATGAGAGAAAGGGATTGATTTGAGCGTTTGAGTGCACAAAATTTTCAGGAAAAAGTGACTTTTGTACTCGAGTGTCTAAATTTTGATTAGATCGTTAGATCGTGTCTAACCTGTCTCATTAGCAAGCTTATGAGATAAGTTTCATATGAGAGCTTGAATCTCTCCGATTGAATGTTGTATGTGAAAACAACACACACTGAAAGTTTATTATTTTGCTGTCAAAATGACAGCAGAAATTTTTGATAAGTACGTCATGGCGCATGGTGTCATATGCCACGACGTATGGCACATAAAGTTAGGCATGTGGCTCTGTACCACATGGTGCAGTGCATGTACTACATGTCGCGACACATGGCCTAACTCCCAACCTAATTTTGTAATTTTTATAGTGTGCAATGAGTGATGTGAACGCATATAAATAGCTTCTGCTATAATGCATTATAATTTTTGATGATTTTACAAACAAGTCTTTGGCTGAAGCTTTTCAAACAATTTCTTTGATTTGTGATTGTGTGTTTAAATGGCAATTCTATTAATCTTCTCCTGTATTGAGTGGATACGGGAGAGAGTTATAAGATATCCAAGGAAACACAAAGGAAAGAAATAATTAGTGTACAAGCAACCTTCAACGGAAATATTTATGAGTCTAATGGATCATTTATGATCCTTAATTATAAATAGACTCATTTATGAAACCTGAAGAAGGATGAACAATGTGAGCCAACAAAAAAATTTTTTGATTACTTGAGCATTAAAGTTTACTTACTTTTGTGTATCATTTGTTATTAGAGAGCTTCATTAATTATATATATATATATACACTCTTAGAAAGAGTTTAAAAGTAGTAGTAGTTTATTTTTGAACTTACTCTATTTATCCCTATTTTACACCTTTAAAACAGAAAAACTTAAGCTCGGGGAGCTTAAGGGGATTTATCATTACCTTTGTAAAGGAGAGAGTATCAAACTTATTGTGAATTCTGTTGATGCATTGAGGCAAACAAGAGCTCGAATTAATCTTGGTAATATAGTTGGCAATCTCAGGAGGTTGTTGGAGACTAGACATAAACTCAAGTAGTAAGAGTCAAATTAGGATAAATCACTCATATCAAGGTTTGCTCTTCTAACTCTTATGATTGGTGATTTCACTCCTTCATTACTCTTATTATTATTACAAATCATTTAAATTTTTAATTAGCTTAAGTCACCCCCTCTTAGGGCATTTACATAGTAAGCTGAGCAACCTGGGTTGGGTAGCCTCTCACGTATGTTTTAGCTAGGGTAGTCTCAGTTTATAAACAATCCCAATATGTTATAGCCCACTGTTTTGTGTCAGAGGCATAAGGAAGATACAAGAGAGGTATGATAATGTATATAGTGATAAAAAGGGGACATGGTTATCTGTATTGTGACCCTAATTATGAATACATGATAATATGAATGAGAATTGTGATTAAGGTTTCTTGATCATGTTAAATGAATTGAGAATACTATCTTAGCACTTGCATTTAAATTGATTGATATGTATTAGTATGAGTTAGATGGACCTTGGTTACTGAGCGGTTATACTCATCCCATTATCTTCAATATTACAAGAATTAGCTCATCGGGATATAAACGAGGGAAACAAACTAAAGCTTAGGACTTGATCTTAAAATTAGTAGGCCTCATTCACTTTGATTTAATTATGTGTATAATTTAGATGATGTTGCCAACTAGAGATAATTCATGTTGTGACTTACTGGCACTATGTGTTTTGTTAAACTATATAGTGTATTTTAGGTCTTAGGGTGTATTTGTAACTATTGTGAAGTCTATAACAGGGCCAAAATACTAATGCAAGTAAAGGATAAAAATTTCATATAATTTATGAATGATTTATGATGTTGAGGCTCCCTTTTTTGTTTTTGTGATTAAAGGGTTGAGCAATGACAATTTGTTTTATGTGGTATGTTAGTGATGTGGTGTATTACACAGGTTCGTTTGGTCCATTGAGTATGATATAAGTGATATTTGTTGATTCTAGCTTTTAGTATGAGTTTTGGACACTCAAGTATTGTGTAAATGGTGAAAAGGAGTGAGCTTTGAAATGAGTGTCTAATTTTTGATTGAAATACAATTTAATTATAAAACTAAAGCTATTAGCTACAGCTAAGAGAAAGCACTTTGCAGACACCTAGATCGTCTCAATGGGACATTGGATGAAGAAATGGAGTTCGCCGACAGTTCACCTAATTGTTGTCAAATGATAGCAAAATCTGTTGTCAAAATTGTGTAATGCGCTGTGGTGCATGGCACCAAGGCTCACAAGCTACAGTACATGCCTATTTTTCTATACTATTTCATTGTTTTCCAATTTTTAAGCACATGCCTTGATTCTTTTTGAGATCCCATGCTTTTGCATAGTAACCAAACTTTAATTTTCCATTTTTTAGAGATCCTTTGGGGACATTTAAAATCTTGAAAACTGGAGATCCCATTTGTATAATTTGACAAACTTGATAATTACGTTGATGTTTGGAGATTAGGGAGGATTAGTAAGGGCATTCTTACTATTCTAATCTATAGTCGCTTGGTAAAAATCATTTGTTACACACTTTTCTATGCTAATTAAGACCGTTGATCATATGTTATTACCTCAAAGTGCATACTTGTTGCATTGGAATTGAAAATTTGTCTAAGTGTCTAGGTTTTGTGCACTAGGGTTATTTTGGTCCAAAAATTAAGTTTTGAGAAAATATATAAGAAAAATTGACAAAGTGTATTTCAAGTAAAAAAGAAGAGTGGTCAAATTAGTTTTATAAATTTATTTTAGTTTAGGAGTAATTACATAAAAGTCAATACTTTTTATTGACTTTCTTAAGTTTGTTCATCTGATTTAGTTTTGGATTTGCAACTGTATATGAATTTTGAACAACTTTGTGCACCTACTACTTGGACATTTTCAATAATTTCTCCCTTCTAAATATGAATGCAAGGCTTCACTTTAATTATATTTTATGATATCACATTTTATTAAATTAAATTATATGTATTTTGTAATATAGGTGAAATACACATATGTATATCAATTGGGCAAGTGTGCCAAAGTTTCAAGGAGGACAAATTTGATCATACATGGCACTATTCTCTACAATTAGTGGGAGTAGATCTAATTAAATTGTTGATGATGCATACTAATGTGAGTGACTGGGATCTACTTGCATTTTCATTTCATTTTCTTTTATTTTAGTCTTTTTAGGAGCTAAAGCCAACACCAATTTGCACGTATTTCACTTAGAAAATCATATCAAAACATATATTTACTTCATCCTTTCATATTCTCTCATTTTCTCTTACTTGTTCTTCACCAAACCACTTTGGCTGCCTGTCATTCTCGATAATCTCTCACTTAAATCACCACAAAACACACACCTATCTTCTTCTCCCCATTATTTCATCTATCCCCTTCCATTCTCCTGAAGTTACAATTCAAATCATTATTTCAATGCTCATAAGTTTGGCCTCTTCAAGCTTTTCAAGAAGAACATGGAGATGGAGATAGAGATGATAAGCTAGATACCTTAGAGGAATCCTAGAAATAGGAAGATAAAGGATGAATCATGAGCTTCATAGGGTAAGCTTTTTTTATTTCCTAGCTTTTCTCTTTTAACTTGATGATTAGATACATTGGTAAAGGATTTGATTATAATAAGTTTGTAATTCTAATTTGAATTAAGTCTTTGTGTAAAGAGAAGATGCTTGTGATATTATTTTCTCTTTTATTTGTTATGGTTAATTTTGACCACTCTATAAATTATGCATGACATTGTGTTCTTCATTTAGTGAATTGCTTGCATTAATGTTACATAATCTTGAAAGATTGATGCTTGATAGCGAGGCACTTGGTCAACATGAGGAGGATGATTACGAAGAGAGTAGATTGAGGAGGCCTAAACCAATGTGGCCTACAGGAAAAGAGTAAGAGAGCTCTATTGATCTAGCATTAAAGAAGTTTACGTAGTTGAATCCTCTATCATTTGAGGGTTCAACAGAGAACAGAGAAGCTAAGAAAGGGATAGATCAGCTAGAGATGATCTTTTCTATCATGACCTGTATGTTGGAATAGAGAGTATTACTTGCTACATTTCTGCTTGAGGATGCTGCCAACCAATAGTGGGAGAGTATGAGACTAGCTGATGGGTCTCAATTGACATGGACTAAGTTTAAGAGGAGATTCTTCTCCTACTATTTTCCTACCTCGTCTAAAGTTGATAAAGAGGTTAAGTTCCACCATTTGCAATAGAGAAACATGAATGAAGAAGAACTCAATGTAAAGTTTAATGAATTGTCTAAGTACTCAACTTATTTGAGGAATCATTATAATGAGTATTGGAAGGCCAAACAGTTGCTTGAGAAGATGCTGCCTGATTACAGATAGTAGTTAGCACCTTTCGATATCATCTCCTACAACGATATGTGTGGCAAGCTGAGAGCAGTAGCCAAATATGGTTGTGATGTTGAGGATAGCTAATGGAGAGATCGTAGGGGCTATTTCTCTACATATACAGGTCTTACTGGAGGTGTTGGCAAGAGAGCTGGATATAGTTATGGACCATCTAGATTGGGTAGTAGTAGCAGTAAGAAGAAGAGTTTTCAGAGGGGTTCTTAGTTTAAAGGTTCCCAAATGAGAAGTAATGTCCCTAGAAGTATGGGTGGGTAAAGTCAAGCCTTAAGACAAGATTCTGCTCTTATTATAGCTGGACCAATTAGAGCCTCACAGTGTAACAAGTATAGGAGACATTATACTAGGGAGTGTTGGACCTATTTCAAGTTCCACAAGATTGGGCACATGGCTTGATATTGCCCAAAGAATGCTCCTAACACTGATAAGAGGTCTACTATTCTTAGTCGTGTGTTTGCTATGACAAGAGAGGAGGTTGAAGCTTCCCCAAAGCTCATCTAAGGTACGATTTCTTTAAGTAATTAATAAATTACTGGTTTGTTTGATTCTGGTGCTACTTACTCATTTGTTTTTTATGAGTGTGCGAAAAGGTTAAGCCTGCATGTGATTGAAATGCCTTTCTTGATGAATATGTCTATGCCAGCTAGTGCTTCAGTGAAAACTAGCCGAGCTTGCTTAAAAGTAAAGTTAAAATTTGGTGAAATAGTCATAAATGTTAATTTGATTTGTTTACCCATATCTGGAATTGACGTTATAACATTCAAGAAAACTTAATCATGATTAGTTAACCTAATGAGTGTGATTATCAAGTTAATGAGTTGTGTGGCCAAAGGGGCCTAATTGTTGTAATTTATTGTAATTTCAACCCTAGAAGTAGGTCTAGATTGATGGCAAGCTACCCAGGCAAGGAAAGAAGAAGAAAGAATGAAGGTTTGCCCTCTGTGCCACATGCCATGACACACAGGGGTAGATTTGAATGTAATAAGCCCCTTTGTGCCATGCACTACGATAGAGGGCATCATATGCTACGGCACATAGCCAAAAATTTGATAAATCGTATGGGTCTCTGTGTTTGAAAATAGAAGAGAGGAGAGGAAGAAAATGAACAGCTCAACCAAAGCTTTGCTAGGGCACATTGTTAGATCACATTAAGGATAGTTTGAAGCTCCCAAGCACCCAAGGTAAGTTTATTATGCCTTCTTTTTCCTTTCTCTCCCACATTTACAGAGATTTAAGTTATAGTTTAATCATTAATGGTATTTTCAGTCTATATGAGTTATGGGTCCAAACCCATTAGTTAACATAGATATAATGGGAATTATTTAAAGTATTTAAACCCTATATTGATAAATTTATCTATGGTTAGTAGAGTAGAGCATTTAATGTCTGAAAAATCAAGATAAATAAGGTTTTTGGTAGAGTTTAATATTCATTAATGTGGTTTAATGACTTATTAATGGTAATGTGAGTCAATAGAACCTAATGAACCTATTGGGTATAAATGGGTAGGGATTTATAAGACTTATGGAATAGATATATAGAGTTTGATATTGACAAATCCTTAAAAAATGAGATAATGATGATATCCTTGTATTGTGAATGTAGTGTGGTTTAATTTGGCACCATTCAAGCTTGGGAGAAGCTTTGAAAGTGTTTTATGTAAGGGGTAAACCTTTGACCTCTTAAAGGTTTGAGATAACCGAGAAAAACTTAATTTTTATAGTTAAAAGTTAATTATGTTTGGGAAATGTGGCTGATTATTTAAATTAATATTGCATATTGGCAATGTGTTTAATTTGTGAAATGGTTTTAGAAAGGAAATCCTTAATTATTCGACCTATTTGTAAATTATGAATTTGATTATGGTTTGTCCTTATGGGTGGAAAATTGTGATGTGTACCGTGTTGAGTATATGGAGTATTTGAATATGAGTATATGAGTTTATGTGCCATGAATTGATTATTTGAAATGCATATTATGAGAAATGCACATAGCATGACCATTAGTGAGAGTTCGCCTAAGAAGAGGAATAGTTGGTTAAAATCCAGGTAGTATTAGTAATGACCATTAAAATCGAGAACTTGCCTTGGCACTGACCGTTAAAATCGCGAGGTAGCCCTTGTCCCATGGTTGATTCGAGATTGTCCCACTTGTTCTATGAGGGACTCGAACCTAACTAGCCTCTACCGATTTATGAGGAGGCTAGATTAAGGGTACGACACCTCATGGTTGTTAGTATTGGGAGAAACTGGATTACATAAGTGAGTGAGTTAACCTTGACCTGGTAGCTTCTCAAAAGTAGAAGGATAGGTTAATCCATAAAGGATATAGCCACATGATAGTTGCCGGTTTCGTGTTAGAGGTAGCATGATGGTATAAGGTTAGCATTCGATCATGCATATAAATCTGGCCACATGGTTGTTAGTATTGTGGTCCAGTATGAGTTTGGGTGTATGGTTGTTATTATTGTAACCCTGTGTTGTGCTTTGCAAAATGACATGATTATGTGTTTTGTATGCCCAGTCACATGGTTGTTAGTTTTGCGAATTATGGCTATTTCCATCTTATTGTGACTATGTTGTGCCTGTTTTGCCTATTTACATCTATTTACAATTGATATACAACTGTATAGGTTAGGTGAAACTTTGTTACTGAGTGGTTGCACTCACCCCTCAATTCTTAATATTTTCAGGGCTTAGGTTATCAGATCCAAGTCAAGGAAAACACACAGAGGCTTAGGATTGTGGAGTAATCCTTTCTGTATGCCTCTCTTTGTTGTTTTTATATGTATATGTTAATGCAATTGCCAACTAGGATCACATGTTATTGTTTTTGTATTACTTGCATTACTATAGTATACAATTTGTGTATTTTATGCCCTAGGTTAGTGAGCTTTGATTGTAAACATGTGGGTAAGACTAAAATACTTGTGCAAGTAGGAACATATGTATTTTGAAAGATTTGGAATGAAAATGATGAATTTGTGCAACATTTTTCTCCCCTTTGTGTTTTGTGAAAATTAGGGTTGAGTGGTGATTTTCAAAAATACATGTTTTTGGTTGTGTGTGGTGTGTTGCACAAGTTTGCTAGAGTCCACTGAGTATGATCGAAGAGTTAGTGTAAGCTTTTGGCACTCGTGGTTGAGTTGGGACACCTTTGATGTGAGATTTTAGTGAAAAAGTGGTAAAATGGGTTTTGGTGTCTAACTTTTTATAGAAAAAGAATTTGAGTGTGAATTAGTGTCATTAGCTAGAGCCCAGAGAAAGTTCCATGTAAACACCAAAATCACCTCAATCGAACATTAGACGAAGATTGGGGAAGTATTGGAAGTTCGTTCCCTATGTTGTCAAATGACAATAATTGATGTTGTCAAATTCATGTAATGTGCCATAACGCATGGCATAAAGAAGGGTGAGTCACGACGCATATGCTACAAGCTACGATGCATGTGTCATTTTCTGCATAAAATCTTATTTTAAGTTTTAAAACTCATTATTTTGGTTCTCATTTATTTTCTAAGCTTTCGCATCACTTTTCAAATCCTTGATTTGAGCATAATTTGTACCGATTGAGATTTAAAATGTTGAATTTGGGATTTGATCTTAAATGATTTGAGAAGTCTTCTCTTTTACGTAATTTTACAACTTTGTAAATTCTTTGAGGGTTAATCCCTTGATTACCTTAAACATGGAGATAAATATAGTTAAGGGAGACCTTATAGACGTGATAATTAGCATAGATTGGTTGTTTGCTAATGGAGCAACTTTAGACTGTAATAAGAGGAAAGTTTCATTACTGGTGTACACAACGACCATAGTGAATGATAAAAATATACAACTTGTGTCAACAACTACTTCAGAGACTTCTAAGTTCCTACTAGCAGTATAAGTGGAGAGATCAATGAAAGAAGGATATCAAGCCTTCATGGTGTTCTATTTAGTACATGGAGTATATGACAATGCATTAGACAAGATTGGAGTTGTCAATGAGTTTCCTGAGGTATTGGCAAACGAAGTGTTAGGTTTGCCACTGGAAAGAGAGATCGAGTTCTCTATCGATTTAGTACATAGTACTAAGCCAATCTTCAAGGCTTTGTATCAGATGGCTCTAACAGAGCTTAATGAGCCTATAAGGCAGTTAGAGGAGTTATTAGAGAAGGGGTTGATTAGACTGAGCATTTCACCTGGGGTTCGCCTATTTTGTTTATCAAGAAGAAAGATGATAGCATGAGATTATGTGTAGACTATCAATAGCTGAATAAGGTGACAATCAAGAATAAATATCCATTACCCTGAATTGATGACTTATTGGATCAATTGGCTAGAGTAGCAATATTCTCTAAGATTGACTTAAGATTTGGCTATCACTAGTTAAGAGTGAAAATGGATGATGTGTTGAAGACTACTTTCAGAACGAGATATGGGCACTATGCATTTCTTGTTATGCCCTTCAGATTGACGAATGCGCCAGTAATCTTTATGGATTACATGAACTGAATCTTTAGGCCCTACCTAGATAAGTTTGTAATAGTATTCATTGATGATATTCTAATCTATTCAGTTGATGAAGAAGAGCATACTAAGTACTTGAGAATTGTATTGCAAACCTTGAAAGAAAAGAAGCTCTATGTAAAATTAAGCAAATGTGAATTTTGGTTATGTGAGGTAAAATTTTTGGGTCATATAATGTCAGCTAATGGTATTGCAGTTGATCCTTATAAGGTGGATAAGATGCTATAATAGGAAAGACCCACCTTTGCAATAGAGATTCAAAGCTTCTTGGGTTTAGTAGGGTATTATAGAAGATTTATTCAAGGATTTTCCCATATTTATTTTGCCAAATTGCTTCTGGTTTAACCAGACTAATTAAAAAAGATCAACCTTTCATGTGGACTGACAAGTATGAAGAGGCTTTTTAAAAGTTAAAGCAAAGGTTGACGATTGCACCTATGTTGTCTATCCCAAATTTGAAATAGTCATTTGTGGTATATGCGGATGCTTCACTTAAGGGTCTTGGGTGTGTACTAATGTAAGATAATAGAGTTGTGACATATACTTCGAGGAAGTTAAGACCACACAAGGAGAACTATCCTACCCATGATCTTGAATTTGCGGCAGTGGTGTTTGTGCTTAAAATATAGAGATATTACCTGTATAGTACACAGTTTGAGGTGTACAGTAACCACAAGAGTCTCAAGTATCTAGTTGATTAGAAAGAGGTGAATATGAGACAACAGAGATGGATGAAGTTCCTAAATGACCACCATTTCAAGTTATAGTACCATCTAGGGAAGTCTAATGTAGTAGCTGATGCATTGAGTTGAAAGATGCTACACATGGCGTTCATGATAATGCAACAGCAGAAAATGCTAGAGGATTTCTCTAATGAGCATAAGAATGTCCCTGATTTTGTGTCATACAACTTGAATGTTATGATAATCACAAGTAAATTCTGGAAAGAGCTAAGAAAAGCACAGTTAGAAGATGAGTACTTGTCAGAGATTTGGGAAGACATTGAGGAGAACTAAATGATGGGTTTTGGCTTTAGTGATGATGGTTTCATGTTGTATCACGATTGGATGTGTGTTTTGGATGATAAAAAAAATTAGAGAGACCATTCTATCAAAAGCTCACAGGAGTAAGTTAACAATCCACCTAGGTGTTACTAAGATGTACTAATACATGAAGAGACAGTGGTGGTAGCACAAAATGAAGTGAGATATGACTGAGTTCATCTCTAGGTGTTTGACATGTCAGAAAGTCAAGATAGAACACCAAAAGCCACCTGTGTTACTACAACCTTTAGAAATTCTAATATGGAAATGAGACAGTGTGTCAATGGACTTCATAATGGGATTGCCACGTACTCAGGCAAATCACAATGTTGTATGGGTGATTGTGGACAAACTGACTAGATCAGCTTATTTCCTAGTTATGAAAGTAGACTATGCCTCAGAGAGGTTTGTTGAGGTCTATGTCCTAGAGATAGTATGATTACATGGGCTGCTAAAAGAGATTATATCAAATCGTGATTTAAGGTTCATATCAAACTTTTAGAAAGCTTTCCATTATGCTATGGGTACTAAGTTAAAGTTTAGTATGACCTATTACCCTCAGACTGATGGTTAGATTGAGAGGACAATTCAAACTCTCAAGGATATGTTGTGAGCATGTGCTATTGAGTTTAGTGGAAGTTGGGATAAACACTTGCTACTCACGGAGTTTGCCTATAACAATAGCTTCTATGCGAGTATTGAAATGGCTTCTTGTGAAGTTTTGTATGGTTAGAAGTACCGATCACCTCTTTGCTGGATTGAGCTAAATGAAAGGAGTATGCTGGGTCTGGATTTGATGGATTATACTATAGAGAAGATAGAGATAATCCGACAGAAGTTGTTAACTGCCCAAAGTTGGTAGAAGAGTTATGTGGATAAAAGAAGGAGACAGTTGGAGTTTATGGTCGACGACCATGTATTTCTGAGGGTATCGCCTATGACTGATATTGGGAGGTTTATCCGAGCAAAGTTGACTCCTAAATATATTGGTCCGTTTGAGATTCTAGAGAGAATTAGGCCTTTAGCGTACTGGATTGCATTACCTCTACATTTATCAAGTGTCCATAACTTGTTTTATGTCTCATAACTTAAGAAATGCCAACCTAATTTGTCCTATGTAATTAAACCAAAAGAAGTAAAACTGCAGGAGCATTTGACTTACTAGACTGAGCTAGAGAGGATAGCTAATGTGAAAGATAAGCAGTTAAGGAACAAGACCAATCACCTAGTCATTATATGGAAGGGAATGACTTCTGGAGATACTACTTGGAAAATGGATGAGAAAATGAAGCAACAGTATCCCCATCTTTTCCAGTGAGGTAAGATTTACATGATTTACTCAATTTTGAGGATAAAGTCTTAAAAGAAGGCAAGAGTTATAACATCTAAGAAAATTTAATCATGAATAGTTAAGCTAATGATTGTGATTAATGAGTTAATGAGGTGTGTAGCCATAGGGACTTAATTGATGTAATTTATTTAATTTCAACCTTAGAAGTGGGTTCAAATCAATGGCAAGCTACCTGGACAAGGAAAAAGGGAGAAAAAATAAAGGAATGCCCTCTATGCCATATGCCGCAACGTGTGGTCAATCCACCATAGCATACAAGGGCAGATTCAAATGCAATGACCTCTCTATGCCATGCCCCACTTAAAGGGCTGTGTGCGCTACAGCACAAAGATAAAAATATGATAAATCAGTTTTGTGTTTATTCAAAAATTAGAGAAGAGAAAGAAGAGAAACGCGAAGAGCACGACTTTGGCTTTGCTAGGGCTTGTGGTTAGAGCATATTGAGGATAGATTGAAGCTCCCAAACACCTAAGATAAGTAAACAATGCTCTTATCTTCCCTTCTCTCTCTTATTTATAAAGATTCAAGTTAGGGTTGAGTTGGAAAGTTGATTTTCGATCCATGGGAGTTATGAGTCCAATCCTATTAATTAAAATGGATATAATGGAAGTTGTTTATGGTATTAGAACATAATATTAATGATTTTTGAAGTGGTTGGTGTATAAGAGTAATAAATATCTTAAATTAACATAAATATAGTTGTTAAAAGTATTGGTGGACTATTAATAGTGGTTTAATGACTCATTAGTTGTGATGTGAGTCAATAGAACCTAATGAACCCATTGGGTATGAATGGGGAGAGATTTATGAGATTGGTACAATAGAGAAATGTAGAATTATTGTTAATATAATCCTTAAAAATGGGATTATGACAATATTCTTGCTTATAATTATAATATGAATCAATTGGCACCATTCAAGCTTGGGAAAAGCTTTGGAAGTGTTTTGTGTGAGGAGTAAACTTTTGACCACTCAAAAGTTTAAGATAACTGAAAGAGACCTAATTGATATAATTGAATATTAATTGTTTGTTTATTGAAATAGTTGATTTGAAATGTGATTTATATTTCTAAATAATAATGCAATTAGCAATGTAATGATTTTTAGGAAAATGGTTTTGAAATGGAAAAACCCTATACATGCCATCCATTTGTGCTTGATGGTGTTTTCTTTGATAGCATGTTGTGAGAATTTACTAAATATATTTTTAACTTGTGGAATATGTGGAGTTTGTGAATTGGGAGGTATGATTTCATGTGAGAGGTATTATGGATTAGAATGTATAAATATGTAAAATATGCATAGCATGATCATTAGCGAGAGTTCATCTAGGGAGAGGAGTAGATAAATAAATCCACATGGTATTGGCGATAACCTGTGTCCCATAGTTGATTCAGGATTATCCTACTGGTTCTACGAGAGACTCGAACCTAATTAGTCTCAACTAGTTTATGAAGAGGCTAGATTAGGGATACGACATCCCATGGTTGTTAGTATTTGGGGGAAACTATATTACATAAATGAGTGAGTTAACCCTAGCTCGATAGCTCCTCACATGTGGAAGGCTAAGTTAGTCTGTGAAGGACGTAGCCATGCAATAGCCATCGGTTTCATGTTAAAGGTAATAGGAAGGTATAAAGTTGGCATTTGATCATACATATAAATCCAACCACATGGTTGTTAGTATTATGGTTCTTCTTTAAAAATGTGCACAGAGCAAATTACAAGTCCAACAATCAAAAAATTTGGGGAAAATCATTAACATAATAATATTTCAACCTTCTAAATTTGAGAATTTTTCTCTTACAGAGCAGTTCTAGAAGAATTTTTGAAATTCACCCAGAAAGCCAGAGAAACAAAGAAAATCAGTTTTAAGCTCTTTTTGAAATCCAATTGAACAAAACAGATGAAAATTCATAAAAAAACAGAAAAACACAAAAAATGAAATAAAAAAAACTAATTAAGCCTAAATAAACCAAGCCTTGCCTACCCAGCAACGGCACCAAATCTTGAGAGTATATATCGCTTACATTCTAAAATAGCTAAGTTAAGACCACTATAGTACTAGTGGCAACCTAAGTCATTCTTCACCAAGGAGGCTAACTAAGGTTAATTAAGGCTAACCTAGTGAGCTAAACTAACTAAGATTTGATTGATTTTAGGTAATTAAACTAAGTGGACAAATTTAATTAAAAACCTAATTAACTAATGAAATGGAAATAGAAGTGTTTTAACCCTTTCTAAAGTGGAGTCCTAGGAGTTGTGGGATGTTAGATTCCTTATCTACTCTTTTTAATTAGGTTTAAGTTAATTTCCACTCTCTTGATCAAATTAAACCCCTTACACAATTTTGTACAAGTGTGCCTTCCTAACCAATTCAATTAACCAAGTTCTTGTATAATTTTGTACAAGTCCCTAATCAGTTCCTTAGTTAAGTGCAAAGTGATCAAAATTCTCCTTAGGTTCCCCTTATATATAGCTCAGCCTATAGTAAGTCTAATGCATAATTTTACACACTAGGTATTTTATCAAACACCAATCAGACATATTTATGCATAGCCAATATAAAACACATTCAACATATATAAAACATATATTTATATGAATTACAATGTATTGGAGAAAATTTTCAACAACTACACAAAGGGGAATCAAGTGGAAAAAAAATAAGTTAAATACCAATTTTGGTCAATAAAAATAAGATATAACAATGCTCCTTATTTTAAGAACAAGATTATATCAACTTAGGTTTAATGGAGACTAGCTATAACCCTTAACCTTCCTTGAGACACTTCAAGAGTCCTCTAACATCCTTCCCTCCTAGCACTCCTGGTATATTAGCCTCCAGTTATCTTAGAACCTATATGAGAACAATCTTTCCACCATGGCTGAATCATACTCATAAACACCTTGAGGATTTTGAAGCTAAGCCAAGAAATGAAGCTTAGGGTTTGAAGAGTAAGGTGGAAGAAGAAGAGTGGTAGAGTTGGATTAGGATTTTGATGGTTGGATCATGATATGGAGGAAAGAAGGTGAGATAGAGATGAAGAATATGAAGAACAATGAAGAAAGAATGGAGAAGGGTGGAATTTGAAAAATGAGAATGAATGCTCAAAATGAAATTAGGATAGTTTGATTTAATTTTAGGGTGAATGGGCCTAACTCTAGTGTTCAAAAAATGGATGAAAAATGATCTAGGATAACTTTATTATTTACCATGATAAAATGTAGGAAAATTCAAATGAAAATAGTTTAAAAATTGAATTAAATAAAGCTAAAGGTAATGGGAAATTAAGAGAGTGAGTGAGTGGATTCAAAGTATAGTACAATGTGTGCAAGATCATGCAAGGCTTGTAGTTTCATCCCAAAACTCAATTGTGTTGCCGCTTGACTTATCTATTTTTCCAATCCAATGGTCCTCATATGCTAAATCTAAGATGTGTAAGCCTACACAAATAAATGCGACACACAAGGTCAAATTTCAAAGCATATGGAAAAGAATTGCATTTTCAATTAAAATTAATTTTCAAATATATGGCATAATGCAATTAAATAATAAAATATAATTATTAAATAATAAAATAGCCTTTGGGGCGTGTCAAATGGCCTAAAAATTGTAAGCCCATACATACACAAAAATAACCTAAAAGAAATGCAAGAAAACAAATCAACCTGAAACTTTGACTTTTCAAAATTGTCAACTTGTGAAATTAATTAATCTCAACCTAAAAAGAGTTTGAGAAATCTAATTGGACCATCGTTCTTCTCGACTAAAAATTCATCTAGAGTAATTTTCTCAAAAGTCTAATTTTATGACCAAAATGCCCCTAATGTACACAATACTTAGATGAATTTTCACAAAGTGTGGAATTTGGGTAAATAGAACATAATTTTTAGTCAATAATAATAAAAAAAAGTGTATAATAAATGTGACTTATCATATAACAAGCATAATTGTATCTCACTTATATAAATTACCAAGCAGCAATTAAATTCAACAAAGGAATGTAATAATTAAATCTGTTTAGGAAACAAACTAATCCAAAATTAATCTCAAGCATGTCACATTAGCCATACATTCACGACCTCAAAGACATAGCATTAATATATCAACAAATTCAGTCCCAATTCATGAATTAAAGAGGTAAAGGAGAAGAAAAATCTCATAGTAGTAAAGCTTATAGGTGCTTTCATCTTCAAGGGAAGAAGAACGTCTAGCCACACAATTATAGGAATGCATACATATGTTGTGTTGTACTTGTATGAAAATGTGTGTATCTTAGCCCTGTGATATAAAGATGTGTAAAATGATGTAAAATGTGATAGAAAGGGCTAAGATACTAGTGCAAATACATGATTAAGTTTTCTAGATTGATGATTACATAAAATTTGGTTAAGTATGTGAATTTATGCGATTTTGTGAAAAAAGTGCCCTATTATGCAATAAAGGGCATATTAGTGGCCAAATTGATTGTATTTGTATTTTTGATATGAAATCTATTCGTTCAAGTGAAAAATATCTCATTGGATGTGATCAAGGCCTTAAAAATAGTTAATAACATAAGGTTTGGGATGCTCAAATATGGAAAAGTAACACTAATTGGTAATTTTGCACTAGGGTATTCAATTTTCAAAAGAAATATTGAATTGAAGTAAAACTTATGTCATTAATTAGAATATTAAATAAGTTTTGTGTAGGCATTTGAATTACTGTGATCGGACATTATATGAAAAAATGGCATACATATAAAATTCATGTAGAAAAACTATCATGACAACATTTTTTGTCATGGACACGTGCGTCACAATGCATTTCACAGAACATGAACTTGTGGCTCTATACCACATACCGTGGTACATGTAGCACATGCCGCGTCATATGGTCCATTTTAAGCAAAAATGACTATTTTGTCTTATTTTTTGCTATATGGTATTTATACATTTTTAAATGCTTCTATTGCGTATAAATACAAATGTTTGAGTGTTTTATTGTGTTTTTTGGGATCCCAACAATTTTAAAAGAATTGTTTTCCATATTTTTTAATATTTGTATTTTATGGTATTTTAAAGGTTTAAGAATTTCTAATTGTCATTGTATACTAAAGGTGAGCATAGTTTGGTAATGTCATAAAGGACATTACAACACACACTCTCACTCACAATCTCAAACTAGCACACATCTAGTGTGGAGAGGAACTCATAGCTCTCACAAATGAAGAGAGTCTTGGGTGTTGATTCAAAAGATGCTTATATTTAACTAGACTAATTATTTTAGCATTTTTATAATCAAAGTTTAAAACTAACATTTGCTCAAACTTTCCTTTACACACTATTTTATTGAAAAAAATTTCAAAAGAACTAAAATTTTGATTTACACTCAATTCGCCCTTCTTCTTAAATGTGTTGCCATATCTAACAGAAATAACAAGGAAAGAAACAAAGTCCAGGATTAAAGAAGAAACAAGGATGAAATGGATAAAAAAAAAAGTGGAAAGGTGAAGAGAAAAAAAAAGCAGTGTGAAGATGAAGATTATGACAAATAAAAATAAATTTAAAATATAATAAATTTGATTTAAACTATAATTTAAGATTTAGGATTGTAATGAAAAAAAAAATAAAACAACTTAAATTTTATAAAATATTAAATACTAATCATTTAAAAATTTATCTAAAAATTGAAATGATAGGTAGAGAAAAAGTGAAGAGAAGTGAGGATCATTTTTCTAGTTCTTAAAAACCCTGAGGTAAGAATTATTTTTTTAATAAAAGAAATTGAGAATGAAGAAAGGAAGGCCAAGTCCAACACGAGACGTATTTGGTGGTTCCGCTCCTCGTCTTCTGCCTTGAAATCTCAAATCTAAAAAAAAACAGGAGACAGTATACAACCAGCGGGTGGGACTCCGGCTGTTTTCTCGGCGGAGGGATTGATGACGCTGCGCAGCAATGTTAAACGCGCCTCCGCAGTTATCTGTGTTCTCCTGATTTTTCTCGTCAACGTCGCCGACTGCTCCGATGAATCCTGGGTATGTCTTCGATCCCAAACTGACTTGCCAGAGAAATGCTGCTTCACCACTCAATTTCTCTTTCTTTCTTTGATTTTTTTTTCTTGATTATATCTTCTCAATTTTCTCCAATTTCCTCCATTTTACTTGACCCAGTCTCCTTCATCGCTTCTCCGATTATCGCTTTTTATTCTTTTTATTTGTATTGTTTTTAATTTTTCTGTTGTTTTGGAGTTCAGGGCAAATGCTGCAGGATATGCATTGCACAGCAGTGCGATAGTAAGACACTTCTTCAGCTCTAATTAATCTATGTTCTTGCTGTGTTATTCCATCGCTTGGATGTAAATCTCGTTATTTTTTTGAACCTAGATATTGGAATCAGATACGGGAAATATTGTGGATTGGGTCATACGGGTTGTCCTGGCGAGAAACCATGCGACGATGTCGATGCTTGTTGTATGAAGCATGATGACTGCGTTGGAAAATATGGTATTTCTCCTTTTCATCCTCCTCTTATTTTTCTTTGTTGTTATATACATGCCTACCTCAATGGAAACATGGATTTGCATGCAAAACCTTCAAATTTTGGAGTCATTTTATCATTGCCATACTATATATAGTAGTGATTGATGCTGTCCGTGGTTTTGATGTTGAAGAGCTTGAGACATCGAGGTTTGGTATATATTTTGGCCATAAATATCATACGTATCAACACTTTGTATATATGGGACAACTTTCATTTCTTATTTCTTTACTGAATGGATGGAGATATTAAGCGTTGGTTTTTTAGGATGTTTTGGTCTTGAACGATCAGTATGTGATGGATTCTTTGAGAATTTTTGGAACTACACTTACACCTCTCTGCTGCCTGGAATCTGCATTATTAGGCACTGTAGGGATAAAGGTTACTAAATTCCATTTTATTATTGGGGGGATTATGTAACTCTGGTATAATTATGTAGTGAAGATAAATAGATACTTATTCGTGTGTCAGATGCTTGAAAAATTGTTGATGCATTCTGCTATCAGAAACAAGTTCCTATGTTGTCTGCATCATTAGGCATTTGTGGGGAAAAGGGATTAAATCCCTTCAATTGTTGGTATATTATAACATCACTGCTATTTTTATCTTTTTTAATCTTTAACCAGTGCTCGATTGCTTTTTGTTTTAAGTGTTATCTGTACTAATAAGTGATATAATGTTCCTCCTAAACCATTTTATAAAAGAGCAATTTTATCCTTCCGCTAAAGAATCGTCAATTTCACTGTGACTTGCATGCATGGATTACATGCAGGCCCCATTGACCGCTTGTTATTGTAAGCTGGGTTAAAATGCTAATTTGCCCTTGAATTTTTTTTAAGGAACTGTAGACACCTAAAGTCTTGTTAAAATGAAATTTAGTAAATATAATGAATTTTATTTTAATAAAACTTCAAGGTGCCTTGCTCTCTTGAAAAAAGAGTTTAGGTATAAATTAGTACTTTAAGCCTATAATAATAAGCCAAGTCAGATGGTTGATGGAGCTCGCTTGTAATCCACATGGGCAAATCATGGTGAAATTGACGGCTCTTTAACAGAAGAATAAAATTGCTCCTTGAAAAAATGGTGTGGGGGAAAACATTACCTCACTTAGTATAGAGTGTTCATTACTCCTTGAAGAAAAGTTTATGAGAAAAGATGGTATTTAATCCTTGTTTTAATCTATAAGATGGATACAGAAAGAAATACACTTCCTTGAGATGAGGACTAAAATATTTTAGTTTTTAAGCCAGTGCATTTCCATACTAAGATGCCACTAGCATGACTATTTCCCTTCGTCATCCTGTATGACTTTCTGGATTATTAGGTTTTTAGCTTGAAAATGCATGCATTGAAAAGTATTCTCTGATTCTGATACCTCATCACAAAATTGTTGACTAACAAGACGTTGTTTTACAGGTATGACTCATGTGAAGTGCCATGAGAAATTTAAGAATTGCCTGAGAAAAGTACTGAAGTCTGGGAAAGTTGGATTTTCGAAGGAGTGTCCCTATAGGATAGCTGCGCCTACTATGATAAGAGGCATGGATGTGGCCATCACGCTGAGTCAAATGGGTCAATCCACCATTGATTTGTAACAAAAACTTGAATACCTCATATATCCCCCACTTGCAACTTCAATTTATCCTGAAAAAGCATCTAATTAGTGATTGAAATTTATTATCTCATTTTGTCTAACAAATCCTGGGTAAATTCCTATTTTTGGGAATTTTTTTTTTTTAATATAGAGATCTCTTGCATAAGCTTCGTTTGGATTTGTGACAAAAACTTGGATACGTCGTATATACCGCCACCTGCACCTTCAATTTATCTTAAAAAGGCAACTAATTAGTGACCTTTTTCTTTTATACCAAACATCTAATTAGTGATTGGAATTTAATATCTCCTTGTTAAACACATCCTGGGTACATTGCTTTTTTGGGAATTTTTTTTTAAATATAGAGATCTCTTGCATAAGCTTCGTTTGAGGTTGCTGAATGTGGATATTGTTTTCTTCTTTTCTTTTCTTTTTTTTTTTTTGGTTGTTTAGGGTAATATGTTGAGATATGAAGTACAATATGGGACGAAGCAATTTGGACAGGATATGTTTTTCCGCTTGATCTTATTTACAGAAGTTGATCTCTCTCTACCTCATGATTGGGTGATCCCTTATTGAGCTTTGTTGAATCACTTTTGATCTTACTATGTGGGTGTCGTTATTATTATTATTTTTTTTTTGGGGGCTGCGGTCAATATATTACTCTCTTTCTTTATACTAGATTATAAGACACTATTAGAGTAATTTTGTTGCAATAAAATATAAGATAATTTGACAAAATAAAATTTTATTAATATATTTTTTTAATATTACCCAAGTCGAGAGAAAAAGAAAAATTAAATTATTATAGATTTAAAATTATATTAAGTAAATGACATTTTTTAAAGTTTATATTTTTTTTGTTTTGAAAAAGTTAGTTTTTAAAATATTATTATTAAGCTTTATTGATATGAGTAAATTCACGTCAAATTATCTTATAATTTAAAATGGAGGGAGTATAGAAGGAAAAATGGCAATTGGATTTCAAAAAACTGAATTAATGTCAATTAAGGTCATGATAATTTTTTTTAAATGAGTTAAAAATATTTAAATAATTATAAATTTAGAGATTCTAATTATGGCAAGGCATTTAAGTTTAAAATCAATCTTTCAAGTTGACCTGTTTGTGATTGTTTGAACTAATATATACAATTCATTTTTGAAATTTTCTCGAAAGTTAATTTTCATTAATTTAAGGTTCTACACTTAATCGTCATTCTCCCTAAAGATAATCCCATAACAACTAACACGGTTTTTTCTCAGTGTAGAAAGTTCATGTCATAATATTATAGTTATCGTATTTGCAGCTGCTGCGGAAACAATAAAGTCAACAGTAAATCGGGAGACAATGGTAAAAGGGTTGCTGCACTTGGAAATTTACAAGTGGGAAAGCAACCACGAAATGATGAGGGAAAAAAAACTGAGAATCTTGTGATATTCAAATTTAATAATTATAGTTAGTGACCAGACAAGTCATTTTGTGTGGGTAAAGCTATGGAAAACAGTATTCAAATTCAAATTCCAAGCTATGTAAGGAGGAGGCCAGAAAAACTCTGAATTCCAAGCTTTGAACTGACTGCATATTCTTTTTTTTTTTTTTTTGGAAAAAACTGCTTGCATATTCTGGTTTGCTAAATATGCAGGTTAGCGGCCTACACAAAAGGGGAAAAAGAGGGGAAAAAGTGGGAAAATTCTATGGATTGACAGTACAGCTTCCTCCATTCCCATATATCTCCACATATATAATACGGACGAACAAAAACAAGTAAACCTGTACAAAGAAAATACATTTATACAAATAAATGGAGCAATCGTGATCATAAGAAAGATCTGCACAAAGCATTCACCCAAAAAAAAAAAAAAAAAGATCCGTACAAAGAATATATCCATAAGGTGGAACTTCTATATGTTAATATCATCTCGACATCCTCAAGTACTGTGTCATCGTTGAAGCAATACAGAGAAGAATGCTATTTCTGAAAATCTAGTTTCTTCCAACGTTGTATACTTTGCCTATCCATTAACTAAAAACTTGCTCAACATTAAAACGTCTATCTAAATTTGTCTATGGCCACACAGTATTGCACTAAATCTTCATGTCTTTCCCGTTTTTATACAAATCTGGACACTTAAATTAGTTGGCATCAGAGACCCAAGTATCCCTCATTCCTTCTTTCCATATACCCAATCTCCATCTAACTCTAGGACAATAGCTTCTGCACTTAGACATGAGATTGCCAGCAACATAAGGATGGACATCGCAATGAATAAGCAGAGAAACATCTGATAACTTAGTACAATTATCCACGACAGAGAAGATAAAAGCAAGAGTAGACTCAATATGTTGGACCACTAGATGTGCAACAAACTCTTTCAATGTCTTCATCTCAATCCTGTATTTCAAACCTCCTGTGCAGAAAGAAGCCTCCATGTCATGCCAAGCTCCAGGTCCTAATTCAAGATAGCTCACAAATGGGAAAGACTCAAACAATGTTTCAAAGCCAAAGGATTTTACTTTAGTGTGTTCATGTCTTCTAACTGAATCCACCTTGAGCCTCTTAACTGCCTTGCAAAGTCGAAACAAGCTAAAGAGACAAGCGAGATTGGAAGATTCAAACTGAAGGTATAATATACTGTGACAATCTATCAACTTCAACTCATCTGTATCCTCAATAGCAATATCAAAAGCAGACAGTGATGAGGCTTCAAGGACAATTGACCTCGGTCTAATGCATTTAAGTTGAAAATTGGCAAGTTTCGGTGCACATATTGCCAAAGAAAGAGGAGCATTTGATACTGACCATTTGCAAGTTCTAAGTTGCAAGAGATTGATTTTTGGTTCCCTGAGTCCTCCAACTCCTATTAGATTCAGTTCTATCAAATTTGGGAAACATGTATTTATCTTGCTTAGATCTTCATCATCTAATCTCACGAATTCTAGGGTCAGAATTGAGAGCATCGGCATAGGAATCAGACCATCCACTGATAACCAAGCGTTCCTCAACACTAATTTGCCAAGACCATGGCCTGCATATATGCCCAATAATAATTTATGATGATACGCGTTTGATATAAAATACAACTATCACAACATGATCTGAACAATACTCATTTATACAAGGTTGAGAAAACTTGTTCAGCCAATATGACAATGGCGAAGAACAAAATAAGTCACTGAAATTCTTAATGAGGAAGAAATTAAACTCACAGCTCAAAGAGATCAATGACAAGGCGTCCGATCGCCTCCAACATGATTGAACCCAAAAATCCGAGATGGAAAGAGATTTCAAATCCTGAGCAATTCTGGGCAACCAAGTGTTGACGAAGCTGGAGTCAGTGAGATAGAGATCATCAGAGTCATCGTCAACATCGTCGAAAGATATCCCTCCGAGGGACTTATCGACGCCGAGCGAGACGGAATCTAGGCGTCCAGAACGGCTAACGAGGTCCTTGAAAACGGTCTTGAAGGGCGTGACAAGCACAATAGCCTCCGGAGAACGAGACTTGAGGTAGCAAGACATGGAGCAGGTAAGGTTGATGGAGCGAACATCGTGGGAGAGAGAATTGAAGGTCTTGGAGACGACTCTGCAGCGCGCAAGGTCAGTGGAATCGGTGAGTCGACTCAGAATTTCGAGAACGAGGGATTGTGGAAGGTTGTCCATCGACACCGTACATCTGCGGGAAGCGGAATGGACGTGGCTGAAGGAAGTTCATATATGGAGGGTCCAAAAAGCCACGTGTCTGTCTAGCGAGAAAGTGAGCACTGTCCGTGAAAAAGAATCCGGCAAAATTACATCTGGCTCTAACATAAAAAAATTTATTATTAAAAAATTACATAAAATTCACAAAATACTCTCAAATTTTAAATCATGCGCATTTACAACTTAACTTGAGACATTAACAACTAGACAATGGCTATTTTCACATTGTATAAATGTATGTGTATAACATGCAACACACACACACACATGAATAAGCATAATTCAGTAGTATCCACCAAACTTTCATATCTCTTGATCGGACCCATAGGCTTTATACATGACCTTTTTGGTCGGTCCAAGCTCACCATCAATGAAAGAAGTAGGGCTAATACCTCTTTACCACATTACTATGGATTCCCCCTAATCAATTGACGAGGCACTGAATAAATACTCCCCCTATCAATCACTCACATAGTGACAGTGAATAGCCCAACCAAACCTGTTGACTATAGTTCATAAGGAATAGGTGTCACAAACACCAAGACCATGGTTAATACAACTCCACATGATGAACTCTCACCTCTAACACATATGAATGCTTATATACTCATAAATCCCGCTAGCAAATTGTAATCAATGCTCTAGACTAGGACTTCCTAGCTTTACATAAAGTAGGGCCATGAGCCTCTACTTTATATCAGGGTATCACTTCTCATGTTTTCTAGCCTTACACAAAGCAGGGCCATAAGACTCTACTTTAGACTAAGGTATCACTTCTCATGCACAATCATTCATTACACACACATGCATTACTTGCTTTATTATTGACAAAAAAAAGTTGCTCTATTAGTTTAGAAATCATGTTATGAATTGTTTAATATAAATAACTTGCAAATAATTTTATAAGCTAATGGATAAAAGGGCTTATCTAGTTACCTTACATGCTTTTTACTAAGGGTTACTATTTACAATGAACTACTTATAATATGTAGATTCCTACAAGAAATCTCCCAAATGCACAATCTACACAAGCAAGTGCCCTTGGTTAGTTCCTAAAACTCAATGCAAAAACACTAAATTTGGCTAAGTCACACTACCTGGCACACATACTGATCTCACTTACACTTCTTAGGGGTCACTTGACCCATTTACCACAATCACACACACTAAGGCTACTAGAATGACTAAAACACTCTTCTCATGCACTTAATAAACATCTTTGCCCTTTCTAAATTTACAATTTTGGTCAATTTGAACCTATATCTCTAAGGCTCAATCATTAAACCCCAAACTTATCATAAAACTCTAGTTTCACACCCAAGACTCTTTTTAACACTAAGGGGTACAAAAAAATTCCCTTAAGACTCCCCAATTCAATTTTCTTAGAGCCAAATTCAAAAGAAATTAAGGTAGAATTGAAGTACTGGATGGTACGAAACTTAACTAGCAAGCGACATGTTGAAACCGTCTTTTAGTACCTTAAAAACCCTTGCCCTAACAAACTAGCCCTTCTCTTCCTCTCTCATGCATGTTTTCACCCTCTTCTCCTTCTAAATTTCATAAGGTGGCACGTCCTTAAAAGTCAAATTATGTGCCATGTACTGTGACGTGTGGTATAGTGAGACATTTCTCACTTTACCCATGTACTTCACTTCTGACTGCAAGCCTTCTACTCAATCCTAATCACACACAGCCAAACAATATAAAATATCAATTCATCATTCAAAACCATAATTAATTCACTAATTACTAATTTATTCCTATTTAGCAATTAGTTTTTCAGATTAAAAACTTAGAATGTTACAATTAATGATAATGATTTATGATTCTAATTGTAAATTAATAATTCTTGGAGCTATTTTTACATTTGGAAGCTCCTCTGAAATCCAAAATGTATTCTTGAGGTAGTAACCCAATGGTTAAGGTAACCAGGAGTTAAATTATTGTATATGTTTGTGTCTACAGTTATGTAGCTAGTTTTATTATGGAATGACTTTATATGATTAAAGCCCATTTGATTTTCTAAATAGTTAAATCATATGGTTGGAATGTTGGTGTGCAAATCATTGGTTTTACGATATGTTATAGAAAATGCACATGTAAGGATAATTTGATAATGATCATATGTTGAGCGATATAAGTGTGTGTCAATAAATATGACCTCTTGATGTTTATGTGACTTGATATAACTACAAAGTATACAAATGATTATGTGGATTCTTTGGCATGAAAATATAGTGCCATGTTATTACATAGAGATGGCAAGAGTAGTATAACAAGGTTGAGCTAGTTTAATATGGTTGTGAAGCATATGATAATGGAATTGTATAATATCCTAAATTTTTAATTTGAAAACTAATTACTAATTAAGAATAAATTAGTAAATCAAGAATTAATTGAATAATTAGGATTTCGGATTGTGAATTGACTTTTTGGGTTGATGATTGATTGAATGGATAGGATTGAGTAAAAGAATCACAATTCAGATTGAAGCGTGTGAACTCACTATGTCACACATCGTGGCATATACTGCGTGAGATACGGCGCATGACATAGAATTCTAATAAATGATGCGTGGTCAACTCGTGAAACCAAAAGGGAAATGGAAGGAAATCACAAAAAAGAGAAGGAGAAGGAAGTGGTGTCTGCTAAGGTAAGAAGTCTTAGAGTCTTAAGAGATATTCTCAACTTGTCATTTACTGGGAAAGTTTCATAACACCCTATACTCCTATTCTACCCTAATTTCTTTTAGTTTGGGATATAGGAAAGGTGAACTAAGGAGTTTTAAGGGATTATTTTATTACCTTTTGGTAATAAAAAGATTCTTGAGAGTTAAATTAAGGTTTTGCAACTGGTTTAAGAATGAATGGTTAAGCTTTAAAGTTATAGGTTTAATTTAGCCTAAATTGAAAGGTTTAAAAGGGTGAAAGTTTGCTATGAAATGTATTGAAGCTAATAAAAGTGATAAAAGGATTAAAGAGGATGAGTAAGACCTAAGATGGTTAAGTGAAAATGATTAAATGGTTAATTGTAGTTGATTGTCATAATTAGAGCTTGTGGTCAATTTGATAATTAACTGATAGTCCTAATTTATATAGACTGATATGCTCACATGTGTATGACTCGAGTTAGTGGAAGAAAACTACTTAAGTGAATACCACGGATAACCCTTTCTAGAAACAAAAGGGTTAAGGTAACTGAATAATTTATTCTATGCATTAACTAGTTTAATTGTGTATAAGAAAATGTGTAATATAATATATGTGATTTTTGATCATTTGCATAATTTGAAAACTTGCATGATTTTTCATTAAAAAGGATTTGTTTTTATAAGGTATATTACTAAGGAAAGTGGGTTTGAAATGCTAAAAAGGTAAATGGGGTTTGTTTTCTATAAGTGGATTATATTTGAGAAATGTGGTTATATTGTGAAAAAGAGAATGATAATGTTAGAGGTAGGAGTTCACCTTTAAGTAGGAGCAGTGTGAAAGATCATATGACATTTATTTTCCTTAGTGCCCAACAGGGTGCAATGTTAGAGAATCTCTCTCTTTAATGCCCATGTAGATGTAATGTTGGAGATTTATGCTCTTTAGCATTTGTGAGATGCAATGTTGAAGTAATGACACCCCAATCGTGTATGATAGGGAGAATCCATAGTCTAGAAGTAGGATAGAACATATTTGGCTGGGTAATTCTACCACTAAAGTTATGCTTGATTAATGTGTATATAATTGGTCTAGTGGAGCCTATGAGTTCAATCAGAGTGACACGGAGGCTTGGATGGATAGGATGATCATATGTGTGAAAATGGCTTTAGAGAAATGGATATATATATATATATATGTTTATATTTATGTTATGAACACAAGTACTATAATAATGATATTTCATTTACTTGTTTATAGTTATTCTTGTACATAGGTATATGTGAATTATTTTGGTTACTAGAACTTTGTCTCACTCTGTGGTTACTATTTTATAGATTCTGATAGTGAGAGGAGCATGGGGAAAGATTCAGGTTAGGCGTAGTGGTGCTACCACCATGCTATTAAAGTTTGCATAATAAACTTGATGTGTTGTAAACATTTAATGATATAAATTGCCATAGGAGTGTATTAACATATTTTGATGCACTTGTGTAAATATTGTATGTGTATCTTAGCCTTGTGATATGAGAACATGTGAAATAATGTAAAATGTAACAAGAAGGGCTAAGATACTAATATAAGTGCATGAATATGTGTTTAAAAGTGATAAATGGTTGGCCAAGTGTGTGTGTGTGTGTGTGTGTGTAAGTGTGAAAATAGGCCCTAATATGTGTGGTAAAGGGTAATTTAGTATCCAAAATTGTGTATATATGTGATTTTGATGATATAATTGTTCAATTGGATATAGTCAAGGCTGTAATAATGGCTAATAGCATATGGTTTGGTTTTGGGATGTTCGGGTAAGTGAAAATGGCTTACAGTGATCATTTTGCACTCAAGTGTCTAATTTTCAAATGGACTATCAAACTAAAAAGGAATCTATGTCATTAGTTAGATTGTGAAATAACTTTCATGTGGGTATTTGAATTACTCTAATCGAACATCATATATGGAAATGATACACATTGAAAGTTAGTATCTGTCGAACTATCATGACAGCAAAAGCTATCATGTGTGTTGGTGAACAAGTGGTGGTACATGTGTGACATGCCACGAAATATGGCCTAATTTGACAAAAATTACTACTTTACCCTTGTTTTCTTAATTATAGTATTTATCATTTTGAACACTTTTGTTGTGCATAATATGCATATTTGGGTGGTTTAAATCATCTTTCAAGGGTGTTTGGGATCTTAACTATTTTTACAATAAGTAATTGCTATATTTTTATATATGAGATTTATAGTGACTTAGATTTTTAAGGATTTCTAATTACCTTGGTATGGTATAGGTGGTACAGTTTGGTAATGTATGGATGGACATTACAAATTGTATTTAGTAGCTTTTATAGAGTATAATTTCACAAATATGACTATAATGATATGGATATGTGTTAAGAAAATGAATCACTGTGATGCTAAATATTGGTTATTTATCCTTACTTTGATAGTATGCACTTGATTATGAGATAAGTTAATCAAGTTTGCATGTATGGCATTGCATTAAGTTACATGAGCATATTGCATGATCATGAATGGATGAGAGTTCACTCGAGAGAGTAAGGCATTATGGGAATTGTAACATCTTAATTTTCTAATCATGTGATTAGCTGTTAATCAGGGGTAGAGTAGTAATTAGTAAATGATTGGAAGTTTAGATGATTGTTTAATAACTTGACTCCTTAGCGAGTGGAAGGATTGCATTTTAAGTTAAAGGGTGTGCACGAAGTAAGGATTGTCCTTATTGTGCCATGCGCCACAGCTAGAAAATGACCCTTTAAGTCATAAAATTAGGGTGAATTTCAGAAGGAAAAATTAGAAACACATGAGAAGGAGAAGAGAAGAAGTAGAGATTGGCTAGGATAAAGGTTTTCAAACCATTAAAAGAGGCTTTTGACTAGTAACTTATCAGGTAAGCTTTTGTATAACCCTTACCTTCCATTCTACCACAATTTTTCTTAGTATGAGTTATAGAAAAATTGAATCAGTGAGATTTAAGGAGTTTATTTCTTACCCAATAGTAATGAAAATGTTCTTGAGAGTTAAATTAGAACTTTGTAACTGGTTTAGAGTTGAATGATAGAGATTTAAACTCGTAAGCTCAGTTTAGCCCTAATTTAATGAGGAATTAGGGTGGAAACCATGTTTAAGCAAAATAGGATCATTAGAGGTGATGTAAAGTGGTAATGAACTTATAATGACTAAGAGGAGAGAAAAGAATGGCTAGTTATAGCCATAGTTGATAAATAAGTGTTTTTGGTCAATTGAATTAATTGACTAATAATACTAATTATGTGTAGATTGGCGTATTTTGCGTGTGAGTTGAAAAAGGAAGCTTGTGATGAATTGTAGTGGTAATTAAAATTTATAGTAACCTTTCTAGTGACAGAAGGGTTGAGGTAATCAAATAACTTTCTTTATTTGACTATTTATTGTAACTATATGTAAGTACACTATTTAGTGCATGCAACTATTTTAAACTAAGCATGTGGTGATTAAGTTAACCCTTCTTAATATCAAGTGGATATTGGGAAAGGTTACAGAAATCCACATATTACATACTAGCACTAAGAGGCCTCAATGTTTTAGTTCTTTGCTATTACCTAGGTTGGGTATTACCCTGGACTAGACAAATTGAGACCCTTGAGTTCAAAATAGGGGAATTCATGGTCCAAGAGTGAGTATAGGGCCTTGGCTAATTACCTTTCACAATTGGATAGTAAGGCTAATTTAGTCACATAGACTAGTTAAATAGCCCATTGATTTAGTCAGAAGATATAAGGAGAGTAATAAGGCTAGAGCATGATCATACATAGTTATCATTATTGTTACACATGTTATGGTCATGTATATATACATGTGTGCTATCATGAGATACATATTGAATAATTGTGAAATTACTAAATGCAATTGTATGTTTAATTTACTTATATGTGCTACATAATTATATGCTTGAATTTATGTGCTTGGTTACTAAGATTGTATAATCTTACTCCCAAGGTTTAACATGTTTCCTAGGAGATGCTTCAGGTTAGGGCAAATGGAGGCAGGCAAAGCTAGAGACAACTAGTAATTGTAATGTCTTTAGTATTTCTTAATCTGTAATTGAATATTCTATTGCCAACATTAGAAGTCATTTGCATAAATTTCATTGTTGCTTGTGTATAGCTTGTGATGATGATGATTTAGGCATTTTGGCATTGACTTCATATGTCTTGAATTGGGTCAAGTGTTAAACGAGTCCATGTTATGGTTTGTTCAATAAGAGGATAGTGACTATGCTGTACACTATTAAAGTGATGAAAAGCGGTGAAATATGGTGATTTCAGTATAAAAGTGATGAAATGTTTTATTAATGTGATTTAAAGTAAAACATGTACTATATCTTATATTTAACGATATATTATGCTATACTTTCATATAGTTGCATACGGTAGTCAATAGTAACAAGTTATTCTGTTACTGAGATTATTATCTTACCCTGTGGTTATATTTTTACAGGACAAAGCAATGAGTTGGGAAAAGAGTCTAGACTAGCTTAGAGTTGTTGGAGCCATGTGAAAACTTTGAGTTTGTGTGATGAAGTAAGATTTAATGTATATTATGTGTATATAAGTTGCCTAGGGTTGCATACATGTTTTGAGTAGTGAATTAGTGAAAATTTTAGAGATTTTATGATAATTTTGTAAATCTTAGCCTATATGTGAGAATATATGGTGAAATGATTAACTGGGTTAAGATTGTAGTTGTGAACATGTGGTAAATATGTAAAGTAGTGATATTGTGGTGAAAATGGCCAAAGGAATATTTTTGTGCCAAATTGAGTAAATTGTGGAAAGTTGTGGTTTATGGAAATGGGCTTTTAAGTGTTTGAATTTTGATATATGTGTATATATGTGATGAAATGTGGTCAGTTAGGTGTAATAAGTCTTTTTAAACTTAGTTCAAGGGTTAATATGGTCTAATGAGATAAAGGGATCAATTTGAGCGTTTGGGTGCAAAATTTTTTTAGAAAAGTGACCTTTTAGACCTAAGTGTCTAAATTTTTATCAGATTGTTAGATCGTATTCAAACATATCTCATTAGCTAGCTTATGAGATAAGCTTTCAATAGGCGCTTGAATCACTCTAATCGAATGTCATATGTGGATACGGCGTACATCAAAAGTTCATCATTTGAGCTATCAAATGATAGCTACAGAACTAGGCATGTATGCGGCAACACATGGCGTCTCACGCCATGGAGTATAGTACAAAAAAGGTCAGGGCATGTGGCTCTATGCCACATGCCACGACGTAGGTGTTGTCCGCCTTAATGTATGGACCCAAATCTGACCTGATTCCTTTATTTTAAATGCATGCAATGGTTGTTATGAATGCACATAACTTGTTTCCGCTGCATTTTGCTTTGATAGTTAATTTCTTCCAATTTTAGTAACCTCCCAGTTAACGATAAGCCTTAGGAGGAGACTAGAATGTGTTCAGTGTAAATGCCCCAAGAGAGGGGGTAAATTAGGCTAAATAAAATATTAAAAATATTTATAGTAATAATAAGAGTAATGAAGGAATGAAATCACTAATCACGAGAGTTAGAAGAGTAGAGCTTGACATGAATGATTTATCTTGGTTCAACTCCTACCACATGAGTCTACATCTAGTCTCCAGGAATCTCTTGAAATTTTCAACTATATTATCAAGATTAATCTGGGCTCTTGGTTGCCTTGTACATCAACAGACTTCACAATAAGTCTAAAACTCTCCCCCTTATAAAGGTGATGATAAATCCCCTTAAGCTTTCTAAGCTTAAATTCCTCTATTTTGAAGATGTAAAATAGGGATAAACAGAGTAAGTTCAAAAAGGAACTACTATTTGTTTTAAACTCTCTCTAAGAGGAAATATATAATCAATGAAGTTCTCAAATAATAAATGATATACAAAAGTTAGGTAAACTTTAATGCACTAGTAATCACAAAATTTTCTTGTTCGCTCATATTGTTCATCCTTATCACAAGTTTCATAAATAAGTCTATTTATAGTTGAGGATCATAAATGATTCATTAGACTCATAAATTTTTTCGTTGAAGGTTGCTTATAAACTGATTACTTCTTTCCTTCGTGTTTCCTTAGATATCCAAGCTTATCTGACATTCTCCGGTGGATGAGGCAATGAAACAGTACTTTATGGTAAAGACTTCCTCTTTTGTACAGTAACAGCTAAAAACATTAAATGCTTCTAACAAAAGTAGTTAAAACTTATATGTTTAGTATAACAAAAGGAAAACTCAGTGAATCAATGAAAAATAGGCAATTTGAATAACTTTAAGGAAATAATTATGTCTATACTATTTAGTAAAGATATAGAGCGAATACAATTGATTCCAGATGAAAAGAAAGATTGAAAGATAAGTTTTAGTGAGATTCAAAAATGACACAAAAAATAAAGTATGAAAATGCAAGGTAGTACCAGTGTTATAATACCCTAGCACCGGTGTTACTATGAGGAACAGGCTTTGAAAGATAAGCTTAGCACAAATGTTATTCAGATAGTACCAATGTAATCCATCATCATAAAAGACAAAGATTTTTGACAATTTTTAGTAAATAAGGATATTTTTGAAAAGATAACTTAACATGGGCGTTAAAGAAAGTAAAGCTAAAGTTACATAATCAAACAGAAGAGACAATATCAGTGCTATGCAGTTAGCACTAGTGTTACAGATGATTGTTCAAAATAGTACAAGTGCTAATAAAGAGTTTAGGTGTTGTCTTAACTTAAACATAAACCTAGATAAAGGACATGACTGATGTAAAGTAAAAAAGTACCAGTGTAAAGAACAGTGTTTAAAGGAAAGAGAATCAGTTACACAAGTTTAAAGCTATAACACTAGTGTTATAACAAGTAGGAACAGTGTATATGAAACATGAACTATTATATAAGTGAAAACAATTCAAGTAGCACTGGTGCTAAAGCTTTCAATACCAATGCTAAGGACACTTGTAAAAAATTTAAAATAGAACAATATCAAACACATAGATTATAGTTAAGTCAAATACTAAACTAACAAAGAGATATTTGGACAAGAGAACTTTTGTTACACGAATAAGCTCACACTTAGTCAGTTAATGTTTTAACCCAATTAACCCAATTAATGTTTGATTAAGATTAAATATCCTGGAATGTATAAACTTCTCTTTGTTTTGTAATCATCAGAATAGGGTTCAACATTTCTCCCCCTATTTGATGATGACAAAACTTAGATGCAAATCATTAGTTCTCAAAAAGACCTTGGTCTTTTCTTCTTAAAGGAAATAAAACAGATTAATAGAGAATGAGTGGAAGAATTGCACAATATATATATATATATCCAACAGAAGTTACAAAAGAGAATAACAGAGAGTATTTAACAGAAAGAAAAGATAAACAAGGACTCATTTTATTTCTTAAAGATAATACCAAATAAATCTATTAACTCATGAAATTTCTTACTAGTAGGAGATGAAGGTTTGGGTTTTTTAGGTGGTTGAGAAATTTGAGGCTCAGAGGTTTTGGGTGAAAGTTATAGCTTAGAAGGCTTGAAATCCTTTGCTTTGAATATGCTAAGTCTAGACAACGAACTTCTTGGTTTTCTTACAACAACTTGCCCCTTATGCTTGCCACTTTCCGAATCTCCAACCACATGCTTGTCTAACCCACCACTTTATACAAACTCTTGAAACTTACTGTGTTCAGACTTTATACTCTTACCAGTCTTTGCAGCATCCTTACTCTTCTCCCCCTTTTGTCATCAACAGAGGGCTTGGACAAATGAATAAGGACAAAAAGATTGGAAGAAGGAATGTAGGAAGAAGTACCAATTTAATTCCAAACTAGTCTATTTTTAAACCTTGGTGGAGACTTGAAAATTACACTAAATTGCAATATTATAGTAAAAGGCGTAGAAGACAACATAAAGTCAGGATTTCTCCTGATCAAATCTTGAAATGCCTTTGTGTAGTTGATTTTAAAGAAGAAAGGAGTAGAAGGTGAAGGATGCATGAGACTTAGCTCCTTTTGAACTTTCTTCAAACATAGCTCTTAGTTCAGAATTAGTAGAGGAAACTAGTCCAACCTTCAATTTCCAATCTTGGAAGGTATCTGTAGATCACTGTCAATTTCTTCCTCAATGCCCTTTCTAGAAGTGAAAGTGCTAGATGTGTGTATTGATATAAAATCTTCAACAAACCCATGTCCAGCATTCTCATATACAGAGTCATCAAAAGAGTTACCCCTTCTAAAGGGAGAGTAGTGCTCAGATGAGTCCCTTGCTCCAGCTGGTCTTCCTCCCAAACTCATAACTTGAGCTCTCAATAAGCCAAGTTTTTCCTTGAACTCTTCGCTAATTTCTTCAAAAGTTTTCTTTAATTTCTTATCAAAATCCTCAACTTGTCTCTTAAGACATAAGGTAAAAAGCTCAACTTGTATCTTGAACCTTCTATCCAACCACTTTACAGGATCTGAATCTTAGAATATAGTTTCTAATGGTTGTGAAATAGATGAATCATTCTGAACAAGTTAAGACTCTTGTCTAACTTGAGCACTGGGAGCTACAATTGAATAAGCTTCTATTTAAACCTTAACTCCTCTTTATCTTTGATGATCTTTATTTTCTTCAAAGTGACAGAGTTGATCTCCTCATGTCCTAGAACTTCATTTCCTTCTAGGTACATGATCTTTTAATCTTCCAACATCTTGGAAATGACATTTCCATAGATAAGACACTCTCCATCTCTCTTTCTACTTAGCTAGACTAAGTTCTTGATCTTTTCAAAAATGATGGAAGCAACATCCAGCTTAAATCCTTTGATTAAAAAAGTTAGAAACCTAAAATCTTTAGAGATGAACTTATTTACCCTAGATCTTTTGTAGGTAATTGACCTTACCAGAATGTGGTAGATTACTTTGTAAAGTATTAGCATGGATTTTACTTTTTCTACTAGACCAAAGTATTCCTCCCAAGATGGCACAAATGTCTTGAACATGACTAGTTTTTCATAAGATAAAATTTGATAGCCTCATCAATCTTTCATTGGTTGAAAAGTTTAAAAGTGTGCTTAGAAGTCTTCCGTAATATCAAAAGACTTTCCTTGAACTATTTCTTTGAGCACCTCACCATTATGTAAGACTTGAAGTGAATTATAGAATGCTCTAATGACTTTTAGACTCACAGCCATGTTGAGCTCAAATAAGGTCTTGTAGGGCTTCATTATCTTAGTAACATCGTACCCTTTTTCCTTGAATTCTATCAGGTTTACTACCCAGGACTTGTTGACTTCTTTTCTGGCTATTTTTAAGGCCAGATTCAAAATGTGTCCTATTTGTAGAGAGTCATAACAAAATCTAGCAAAATCATCGCTTTCATTTGATGCCTTAATGATAGGTTCTTTCCCCTTTCTCTTCCTCTTACTCTGTTCTTTAAGATTTTCAAAGTGAAGTTGACTAGGAAGTGTACCCTCTGATGTCCTCTTAGAGGAGACTAATTCAGGTTCAATGGACAGAGGAGTTGTAGTACCCTTTATTTCTTTTTGAACCTTTTAGATAGTTCTTAGATTCTTAGGAGTAGGTTGAGATGGTTCAGTAGCAGTAGTTTCCATGGGTTCTTCATTTTCAGTCTTTCTCTTTATTCTTTCCTTTCTCTTTTTGACCTTTACAACTTGTTCTGCTTTATCCATAACCTTATTATAGTTGTTAAGGCTTGGATTTCCTCATCTAGATCATGCTTGTTTAACCAAAATATCTCTTGCTTGGAAGAAATTAGACACAGAGAGTCCTCAAGTTTTTAAAGCCTCTTTAGTCATTTTTGTTCATGTGGGCTTCATCAAGGATTAACTCAATGTTTTAAGGAGATTTAGATGGAAAATAAGAGCAATTAGGATAGAAGATTGGTTGGGTTTAAAGGAAAATATATATAAGAGTTACAGAGGGAGACCGAGTGTATAAGAGAGGGAGAGTAGCACCAGTGTGAACTAAGCATGAGAGCACACACAAGTATATATATAGACAAATCTTACACTGGTGTAACATATCATAATACTAGTGTTAAACTTAAAAACTAGAAGTTCAACGGTTACCTCATTTAAAATTGTAAATGAATTTTATCTTATCCACGCTTAGTCATTTTAAAGTGTCATACTTATCTCTCTATGGTATTGATGACTTTGTAGTGGCTTTACTTGTCTTTCACAACATTGGTGTTGAATGATGTAGCACTAGTGTTACTATCGAAGTTAGCTATTATATAACTACTTAGAAGACCCATTAGTATGGGTATTGAATTTTTAACACCAGCGTTACTTATCTTTATAACACTAATAGAAAAATTTCTTTAGACAGGGACTTGCACTTATTTCAACAACTCCGATACCTAAGTTAGTATAAGATACATACTTTAATAAACTTAAAATAAATAATGGAAATAGAATTGCTTACAATTCGTTAGGATTTAACAAACCTAATTCTTTTCTTATGAAAATAAATTACTCTGCTCCCAAAGGTTTTGTGAAGATATCAGCAAGTTGAAGTTCAGTAGGGATGAATTCCACTATGACATCTTTCTTTTGAACATCATCTTTGATAAAATGATGATGAATATTAATATACTTAGCTTGAGAATGATGAATTGTATTTTTAATCAAGCATATTATTGGAATATTTTGGAGCTTGATTCTAAAGTCTTCAAGTTGCTACTTCATCTATAAGATTTAAGAACAGCACCAGTCGGTAGCTATATATTTTGATTCATTTTTGGATAAAGAGACAGTATTTTGTTTCTTGCTTGGCCAAGAAATAAGTGAGCCATAAAAAAGTGGCATGTTCCACTCATGCTTTTTCTTTTTATCTTACATCCACCAAAGTCAGCATCAGAATATCCAATTAAGAATTCACTTCCTCCTTTAGGATACCAAAGACCCAATTAATTAGTATCTTTTAGATATCTAAAAATCCTTTTCACTACTATCACATAAGATTCTTTTGGTATAGATTAAAACCTTACCCATAGACTAACACTGAAGGATATATCTAGATGACTTGTTATGAGATATAGAAGAGACCTAATCATCCCTATATATAATTTGCAATCATATTCTGTTCCAACAGCATCTACATCTATCTTGATGGTTGAGTTTATTAAAGTATCAATTCTATTAGCATGATCCATCCCAAGTTTTTTGAACATCTCTCTAAGATATTTAGTATGACACACAAATATACCATCCTTCCTATGCTTAAATTTGCAGTTCCAAAAAGAATATCAGTTCCCCCATGATGGACATTTCAAATTCTCCCCACATTAACTCTGAAAAGTCCTTACATAGAGATTTGTCAGTTACACCAAATATAATATCATCTATATAAATTTCAACAATTAATAAATGATCTTTTTTTCTTTTTATAAAAAAGATAGTATTAACTTTACCTCAATTAAATCATTTTTCTAAGAAAAAAGAACTTAATCGATTATACCAAGCTCTGAGTGCTTGATTGAGTCTATAGAGAGCTTTCTTCAAATTGAAGATAGCATCAGACTTCTAAGAATCTTCAAAACCAAGTGGTTGTTCAACATATACGTCTTTAAGGATGTACCCATTGAGAAATGCACTTTTTACATCCATCTGGTATAGCTTAATGTCTTTTATATATGCATAAACTAGAAGTAGGTGAATTGCTTTCAATCTAGCAACTAGAGCAAAAGTTTCTTTATAATCTATACCTTTTTTTATTGTATCCCTTTGCTACTAGTTAAGCCTTATTCCTGACAATGATGCCTCCTTCATCAAGTTTTTTCTTGAAGACCCACTTAGTTCCAATTACTGGATGATTTTTGGGCCTAAGCACCAAGTTCCATACTTGACTTTTTTTCAAATTGATTAAGTTCTTCTTGCATTACATCTATCCAGTAAGAGTTAGATAAGGCTTCTTCAACTATTTTTGGCTCTATTTTTGAAATGATGGCTGAATGAATGGCAATGTTTTGGAGTTTACTTCTGGTTTAGATAGGTTCATTAACATCTCCAATGACTTGATCCAGAGGATGATTTTTGTTACTTCTCTAAGCAGTTGGTTAATGGATTTCTTCAATTTCATTGTCTTTAGGTGGAATCTCAAATTTCTCTCCTAGACCCTCTGTTGAGTTGTTCTTCTTTAGTTGAAGATCACTCAACTTCTTAATAACATCATCAACATTAAAGATCTTCTTCTATTCCATAAGAAATTCGTCAAATACTACATGTATTGATTCTTCCTTAGTCTTAGATCTAAGGTTGAATGCATGATAAGCTTTACTCCAACTGGAGTATCTAAGAAAAACTCCCATGCCTGGTTTAGGATTAAATTTTCTTAGATTCTCCTTGTTGTTGTTGTGGATAAATACCTTACTACTAAACACATGGAGATGAGATATGTTTGACTTTCTTCCCTTATAGAGTTCATATGGTGTCTTCTTGAGTTTAGGCATTATGTAAGCTTTATTGATGATGTAGCAGGCAGTATTCATGGCATCAACCCAGAATATCTATGGCACACCATAGCTCTGGCTATTTTAGTGAGTGCTCTGCTCTTCCTTTCTATTACTCAACTTATATTCTAACATGAAAATTTTCTTTTTAACATGAAGGAGTTGTTTGTACTATTTATTAAACAAATAAAATAACTTATTATATTTATCTTATAGAATATCAAAATTTACCTCATTTGATTGTGATTCAATCAAATCTATTTCTTGTACAACCAGGCATAAGTTTGTTGTTTCTTCATTCTCTTCTTCTTCATCTGAAGAGCTATCTCCCTATATAGCAAAAGCTTTCTTTTCTTCTAAGGCTTTTTCTTTTTCTTCTCTTTTTTTTTTGCCACTGAGACAATCCCATTTGATGTGTCCTGGCTTCTTGCATTCATAACATGTCAGTGGTTCTTTTTGATCTTTCTTATTGCTTAAAGATCCTTTTTTGAAGTTCTTCTTTCTTTAGTAGAATTTTTTAAATCATCTAACCATCATACTAAATTCTTCATCCTCGTCGGACTCTACTTTTAATTCATCTTCATCAACTTTCAAAGCAATGCCTTTCTTCTTTTTGCCTATATCTTTCTTGTATTGATGCAAGGTAGATTCATGCTCTTCAAGACTATTGAAGAGTGCAACTATCAAGCTCATGGATGCTCTTTGAGCCTTAGTAATGGCAGTGATTTTGGGTTGCCATTCCATTGGAAGACTGTTGAGAATTTTTCTAATTTACTCAACTTGTGTATAAGTTTTGCCTAAATTTATCAGATGGTTAATAATATGGGTAAAATAAACTTACATGTCTTTGATTGCTTCTCCATCCTTTATCTTGAATGTCTCATACTCATGAATGAGACTACTTTTCTTATTCTTCTTAACACTGTCAGTACCTTTATAAGCTTGTCTTAAGGCATCTCACATTTCTTTTGCAGTGGTGTAGTGAGTGACACGATAGTACTCCATTCTATTGAGAGCACAAGCAATTGTGAGTTTTATTTTGGCATTAAGATTCAATCTTCTTTTGTCCTCATCATCCTATTCTTTTCTCATTTTTTATCTCATCAAACCATTATCTGTAAGGATCATAAGAACATATGGACCTCTGATAACAACATCCAACATTTCAACATCTTGAGCTTCGATATACATCATCATTCTACTTTTTCAGAAGGGATAGTCTTCTCTCTTGAATGCTGGAGATCTTGTCATTGACATACCTTCTCCTAAGTTATCATCTGTAAAGTTAGCTATTAGTAAGATCTTTTAGTCAGACAATTAAGTCAAGAATGAGCAACCAGGCTCTAATACCAATTGTAAATTCCCCAAGAGGGGGTGAATTAGGTTAATTAAAATATTGAAAAGATTTGCAATAATAATAAGAGTAATAAAGGAACGAAATTACCAATCATGAGGGTTAGAAGAGCAGAGCTTCACACAAGTGATTTATCCTTATTTAATTCCTACCACTTGAGTCTATATCCAGTCCCCAAGAATCTCTTGAGATTTTCAATATATTACCAATATTAATCCAGGCTCTTAGATGCCTCAATACATTAACAGACTTCACAATAAGTCTAAAACTCTTCCCTTTACTAAGGTAATTTAAACTCCTTGAGCTTAAGTTCCTATATTTTAAAGATGTAAAATAGGGATAAAAAGAGTAAGTTCAAGAAAGAACTACTACTGCTTTTAAACTCTCTCTAAGAGTAGATATATGATCAATAAAGATCTCAAACAATAAATGATACACAGAAGGCAGGTAAACTTTAATGCACAAGTAATCACAGCATTTTATTGTTAGCTCGCATTATTTGTCCTTATCACAGATTTTATAAATGAGTTTATTTATAGTTGAGGATCATAAATGATCCGTTAGACTCATAAATTTTTTCAATAAACATTTCTTGTAAACTAATTACTTCTTTCCTTCGTGTTTCCTTGGATATCCGAGCTTATATGAGGTTTTTCAATAGATGAGACAATGAAATAGTACTTTACAATAGAGATCCTCTTTTGTACAGTAACGGCTAAAAACATTAAATACTTCTGACAAAAGTGGTTAAAGCTTATACATCTTGATATAACAGAAGGCAAACTCAATGAATCAATGAAAGATAAGCAATCTAAATAACTTCAAAGAAATAATTGTGTCTAAATACTATTCAGTAAAGATATGGAGTGAATACAATTGATTTTAGATAAAAAGAAAGATTGAAAAATGAGTTTTAGTGAGATTCAGAAATGACACAAAAAACAGAGTATGAAAATGCAAGGTAGTACTGGTGTTATAATACCTTAACACTAGCGTTACTATGATAAGCGAGCTTTGAAACATAAGCTTAACACAAGTGTTGTTTAGATAGTATTGGTGTAATCCATCATTATAAAAGACAAAGATTTTTGATAATTTTGAGTGAAAAAGGATATTTTTGAAAATAACTTAGCACGGGTGTTAGAGAAAGTACTATTGAAGTTAGATGATCAAACAGAAGAGACAACACTGGTGCTATACAGTTAGCACTAGTGTTACAAATAATTGTTCAAAATATGATAGGGGTTAACAAAGAGTATAAGTGTTGTCTTAACTTAAACATAGACCTAGATGAAGAACATGACCGATGATAAGTAAAAAAGTACCAGCGCAAAGAACTGTGTTCAAAAGAAAGAGAATTAGTTGCACAAGTTTAAAGGCATAATAACATCAATGTTATAACAAGTAAGACTGGTGTTGTATGAAACACGAACTAATAGATAAGTGAAAATAATTCAAGTAGCACCGGTGTTAAAGCTTTCAGTACTGGTGCTAAGGATACTTAGAAATAATTTAGAACAGAACAGCATCAAACACATAGATTATACTTAAGTCAAATACTTAACTAATAAAGATATATTTAGACAAGAGAACTTCTATTACATGAATAAGCTCACACTTAGTCAGTTAATATTTTAACCTAATTAATCTTTTATTAAGATTAAATATCCTGTAACACACAAACTTCTTTTTATTTTGTAATCATCAAAATCAAAGTTCAACATTCAAGTTATGGAGGCAAACAAATTATTATGAATGTTGGTATGAATGCATTTTTTTTATGCTTAAAAATGATTGTAATAATAATTACTTAAAGAGGGGAGACAATTGACCTTAGGGCTTTTGGCAAATTCTATTTAATCATCATGTGTTCCAGGATCCTCATTTGGCACTGGATTTGGGTGAAACCAGGGCCATTACTAAGACCTTCAATTTATTTGTGTGTGGACTCTTAAATCACCTTAATTAGAGGTTCCAATGCTAAATTAGATCACCTTAATTTATTTGCATTTTGAAAATGCATTGAAAGCCCAAAATCTTTTAATGTAATGAAGTTTTAGATACCTATTACCAAAACAACATTGTCTTTTTTTTAAAAAAAAGTATCACTATTACTGGCTATTAGATCCACTGCGCCAAATGCAAATCTCCATTATCAACTATAACATCCTAAAAGTTAAACCTCCTATTAATTAGATTAATTAAGGTATATTTAAGTTAGATTAGTGTGGTGTGTGGACAAAGAGGACTAATAAGTGTTTTGGGTTATATTTTGAGCCCTAGATACAAGTCAAGAGCAAAGTCAGATCACCCGAACCTCAAAATGGGGGAAAAATAAGGGAAAGTGGCTCTATGCCACATGCCACAATGCGTGCATGACATATCACTACCACAAGTCACAAAAACATGAAGGAACCATCTCTGTGCCACATATGCTCCATGACGCACAGACCAAATCTAATAATAATAAGGTTGGGTTTTAGTTTAAATAATACAGAGAGAATAGAGGTTTGAGTGAGAGAACGAAGAACGCCAGGGCCTCTACTAGGGCTTGGAGATTCAAAGTCTTGGGAGCATTTTAGAGCTTTCAATCACTTAAAGTAAGTTTTTCAAGCCCTAATCTTCCTTCCTTTTCTTCTTTTTAATAGATTTGAGAGTTAGGGATTGATGTATAAATGATTTTTAGACCTTTAAGGTTATATGTCTGAACCCATTAATTTAAATAGAGTTAATAAGAGTTGTTTAATTTATTTAAACATAAAATTTATTATTATAAGTATCTTTAAGCTTAGGCTCATAATGTGGACAAAAATGTGGATTGGAGAGTCATGAATGTGTTTTTTTTGGAGAGTGATAACAGCTATTAATAGTCCTAAAGTGGTTTAATAGGTTTTGTTAGAGTTGTAGAGAGTCAATATACCTAGTGGTTATAAGTATTAATGAATAATAGAGAAATTAGGGTTAGTCAAGTTTTGATTTTGAGTATGGAAGTATGCCTATGGTATGATTAACTATAGTTTGCATGATTAATTGTAGAGAAATTATTTTGTGCACCATTTTGAACTTGTATCAAGCTTTAGAAGCATCTATTAAGGGATAAACCTTTGATCACTCTAATGTTTGAAGTAATTGGGAGAATCTATCTTGTATAGTTATATGTTAATTGATTACATTTTGTAAACGGATAGGTGATTAATAAGAATGGTTAAATTTTATATTTGCTATTATCTAGCATGTTTTTTAGAAAAGCATAAATGAGCCTACAATAAGTTTTTAACTATAACATGATGAATAAATGATCAAAATCACATATTTAGTTATGATAATGATTATGATATCTATGGAATATATAATAATGATAATGTATAGTTATATGTGTTGTTGAGAAAACTTAATATGAAATGGTGAATAATGTGATGTGAATATATGATGATGAAATGATGAGAAGTGGAATATGTGATGTTAAGTGATTATGTTAGTGTGCCCTTGGAAATGTATGAGATAAGATACATCATTATTACATTTCAAATGCTAATAAATAATTGGACATACTATTGTACTTGATAACATGCTATATGTAAGCATGAGTGATTGCATAATCATATTAGCGGGAGTTCATCTAGGGAGAGAAGTAGAGATAAAAATCCATATGGTTTTGGCTACTTATCATGGAATTGAAAGCTAGCCTAACTACCTACCGTTGATGAGCTTGGGTAGTCCATTCACACGGATAAAGCTCTATTTAATTTATAGCCCATGGTTTCAATCAGAAGGTATAAGGAGGATATAAAGTTAGTTTGATCATGTATTTATTTGACATGTCACATAGTTGTTAAGTTTGTGGCAAGTCGTGATATTTAAGTTGGCTATTGTCATATGGTTGTTATTATTGTGGCAATGTGCATTGTATATTTGATTTGGCTATTGTCATATGATTGTTTGTATTGTGGTAATGTGCCTGGTGATTTGAATTGTTGAAAGATGAAATTATGATGATTTATATGAAATGACATAAGATATTTGTGAAATTATAAGATATGTGATTTTATGCCTCATATATGATTTGTTTTAAAAAATGTCAATTAATGTGCAATTGCATAGGGTAGAGAAACCTTAGTTATTAAGTGATTGTACTCACCCCTCTCTCTTAACATTTTACAGGCTCTCGCTTAGGTGTTAAAAGGGAAAAAGCTCCAAAGGTTTAGGAATCTATTTCATATTGTAAATTCTCCCACTTTATATTTTAATGTGTAATTTATGATGATAATGCCAACTAGGTTTATGTCTCGATCTTTACTTGCACTTTGTGATTTGCTTGATTAATATATTGTATTTTGGAGCCCTAAGATTATTGTACAAGTTTGAGTAAAATTTTTAAAGGGCTAAAAATTTGAATGCAAGTATTGAATTGAATGAAAACTCCTATTTGAGTATCAATGTCATGTTTTAAAGTAATGCTAGATCTTCTGCATTTGCTTTTTATATTGAGGGGTTGAGAGTTGATAATGATTTATGTGAGTTATATTGTGCATGTAGTATGTTGCACAATTAGTCTTAGGTCTATTGAGTGTGTTCTAGGTGTTGGGTGTAGCTTTTGGCATAAGGATTGGGTTTTAGGCACTCTATATATTGTGAAAAGTGTGAAAATGAGTTTAGGTGTCCAACTCCTTTGAGTAAAATTATTTAGAAGCAAGACCCATGCCATTAGCTAATGTATTAAAAGAACTTTCTATAAATACCTAGATTACTCTAATCAAATATTGGACAGAGAAATAGACCGCGATGAAAATCTACCCCTGTGCTATCAATTTGACAGCACAATTGCTATCAAATTATGCAATGTACCGCAGTAAGAGACACAATGAGGGACATGCCAAGGCGCATCCCTCTATGTACTTTCACTTGTTGTTGCTCAACTAATTTTCAATCTTTTGAACATCAAATGGTATCTCATGCTTCTACAATTATCTTAAACTCTATTTTGGACCAATCGATGTACTTGGAAATAATTTTGAATGGTTTGAAAACTTGGAATCCCAATTTGTGAAAGAATACAACTTGATTTCACAAGTGCTTTAAAAATGATTAACCATGATAAAGTAATGTCCACCTTGACATTTTACTAGGACAATACTCTAACACGCTGTTATGATAAACTAAATTAATTAAAATCTTAAGTAAAAGTTATCACAACTCAAGTGTTAAAAGTAAATAGTTTAAAATATTGGGATCCTAAGAAAACCCTTTTTAAAAGTTTTTTAAGCTTAAATTATAGTTTAAAACAAATTAAACAAGGTAACAAAAGCATGGAAACATAAATTAGAGCTTAAAAATAATATCATAATAATCTAAAATTTTCTAAAAAATTAGCTCGTCTGCCACGGTGCAAGCCTTACCTACTACGACGAATGGCATAGAGAGCTAAGGATCTCACAAGCATGGAAACTATCATGAGCTGTGGTCACACCGTGGCATGCATCTATTATCATGACAACAAACTGTTGTCATGACAGCACTCTAGACCAACTTCTGAAGCATGTGGTTTTGCTACCTGTCATCCAATTTGAGCAATTCAAGTGTCCATACATTGGTCTTCGAGCCCTCTACCTATTAGCACTAGCCTCACACATAAATTTTCAACCATTAAAAATTTAGATATCCAAATCCAAAATGGTCAGTTTTCACCACATACCACACTCAAGGTTGTCCAAATCACATAACCTAGTACTGATAACCCTAGAAACACTTGGACCAATTCAAATGGGCCACAAAAAACCTAATAGGCCAATAATATCATACAAATAACCATTCATACACCAAATAAGTGCCAAACCCCCAATTCACAACAATCATAAAGGGTAGATAAATTTCAACATAAAAGTTATTTTAATCGTTCCAACACACAATCATCACAAGTATATCACTTACACTAATATCTTGGTTGTTCACACCCATTTGACCATAATCACTCAATTTTAGGCTAAGATACACACCTATTTCATAGATTCTCATACAAATGATAGCAAAATAATGAAATGCTCCTAAGTTGGCATAATATCATGACATATTCGTTACAAAATCCAAAATATAAAAAGGAAGAGCTATACAAACAAAGCTTTTCACTCTTCGATCGTTTCTTCCTTTCCCTTACTCTTATTAGAGCCTTCACCTGTAAAATATAACTACAAGATGAGATAAATATCTCAATAACAAAATAATTCACTACTATAAATTAACATGCACAGCCAAAAGCAAGTAAAGCTTACATAAGTCAAAAATACTCATCTAGCATATTCAAACATATCATTTCCATGAACAAAAGTTATTTCCTACCTGACATGATCATTATACCATCCAAGCCTCTATATCACCTTGACTGAAATTATAAGCTCTTAAACTAAGTGCACATTCACAATGACCTGAGCTCACCTTTAGTAGTAGGATCATCTAGCCAAAGATGTCCTATCCTACTTTTGGGCTATGGTTTCCCCCTATCTCACATGAATCGAGGTGTCGTTACTCCAACACCGCATCACTAATGCTAAGGAACATCAATCTCTAATGCCATATCCCATATAGATACTAAAGAGATAATCTCCAACACTGTACCTTACTAAGCTAAGGAAATACATGCCATATGAATTTTCACTACTCCTTTCTACAGGTGAACTCCCACCCCCTATCATGATCATGCTCACACATCTCATACATAACACATATTTGTATCCATTTCACATTTAACTCATATAAGGGACTTTTACAAATTTTCATCATTTGGAAAATCATTTCAAATGCACAAAAATTTCATTTCGCAATATGCAATGCATTCAAATCACAAGTAAAAAATTTACATATCTACTTACAGACAATTAAGCACTTTAATCAAATAGTATAAATTATTCAGTTACCTTAACCCTTTTGTCACAAAAAAGGTTATTGTTGTCTAATGTTTACTACATAATTAAGTGATAATTATCAATTATCACCCCAATTACACCCTTATATTACTAGATTTTTAGTACCCATTACACCCAAAATCCTTATTTAACAACATTAACCCTTACCTATATTGTCCCAAAACTCTCAAATTATACCTAGGGTTCATTTAAACCCTTATCAAAAATTCTAAATTCATACAAAACCCATTACAGACATGATTTAACTCTCTAAGATCTTAACTAAGTCAATGCATTCAGTTTAAACCTAAAGAAATTGAAATCAAAGCCCCAAATGCCTTAAAATTTAGAAATTTCACACAAAATAGAGAAGGAGATGTGAAAGAAGCTTACCCAAAGATAAATCTTGCTCCAATTGCTTCCAAATTAGTCCTAAAGTCATGCCCTAGCAGCCACAAGTTCATGCTTTGTCACCTTCTCGCTTTCACTTTATCCCACTTCTAATTTTTGGTCTAATTTTACGAGTCTGATAAGTGTAAATTTTGTATATGTGCCACAGTACATTGGCACATTGGTCGCGACGCATGACACAAAGAGTCCCACATACATTTTGGATCTCTCTCGGTACCACGGCCTACTCGAACTTCGACGTAGTCCTCTTCTAAGGCTGTCCAATAATTCATTAGCTACATTCGTCTCCCAAAAGCATCATTAATAAAAATTCACTTAATTTTACCAATATGCCCTCCTAAATGCAAAAAAATCTCAAAATTAAAATCTAGAATGTTACAGTAACTTATCTGGGTTAATCTCATAAATACCCAGGAGTTGGTAATAAAGACATGGTTTAGTAAGGGAAATTATATCGACCACTAAAGTACTAGCACTGGCAACTATGGTCAAATGTTGCCTTGGTTCTTTAAAATATAGGAGACCATTGAGCCAACAAGCCCTTTAATTTATATAGTGCAAAAAAAAATATGAAATATAACTTTTATTCCCAAGAATTTCTATTAGTTATTATAAATTATAGACGAGTTGTTGTTTATATCTAAACAATCACTTGTCAATATTTGAACATGACTTATTAATATTTTAAAAAGGCTATCAATTTCCAAAGACCAACTTGTTAGATTTTTTACAATTTGTTCTTTTAATATAAAAAATGATCAATATTACACTAAATAAAAATATGTACAAATAATATATATATATATATATATATGTTATAAATTTATTTTTCAAGTATTTTCATGAGCTTATGTTAATTATGGATGAGTTGTTGTAAATGTCAAAACAATCACTCGTCAATATTTGGACACAATTTGATAATATTTAAAAGAAGTTGTAAATTTCTAAATACCTACTTATTCAATTTATTAAAACTTTTTCTTTCATTATTGACATGTGATAAATATTATGCTAAATAAAAAATATATAGTATAAATTTTTTTCAAACATTTTCATGGACATTTGTTAATTATGAATGCATTGTTGTTAATATTTGAACAATTACTTGTCAATATTCAAACATGATTTGTTAATATATATAAAAAAAGAGTTATCAATTTCTAAAGGCTAACTCGTTTGCTTTTTTTACAACTTGTTCTTTTAATATTAACAAATTATTAATATTGTGTGTATATTAACAAGTTATTAATATTCTCTGTGTGTGTGTGTGTGTGTGATGAATTTATTTTCCAATCATTTTCTTGGATTTTTGTCAACTATAGACATGTTATTAATATCTGAACAATCACTTGTAAAAAATTAAAATGGTTGATCTTTAGAAATTAACAACTTTTTTTAATGTTAACAAGTCATGTTTAAATATTGACAAAAACCCGTCCATAATTAACAAAAGCTTATGAAAATGTTTGGAAAAGTAAATTGCTAATATATATTTTTGATTTAGCATAGTATAGATTACTTGTCAATATTAAAAGAATATGTGTAATAACTTGAACAATTAAGAAATTGAATTTTTTTTAAATATTAATAAGTCATGTTCAAATATTGACAAGTGATTTTTTATATATTAAAAACAACCCATCTGTAATTAACAAAAATACATAAAAATGCTAAAAAATAAATTCATAACACATTTTTTATTGGATTAATATGCAATTTAGATCCTAAATTATAAGTTCAAAGGCAATTGAAACTTTAAATTTTAAAAAAGTGCATTATAAATCCTAAACAATTAAAATTGGGGCAATCTCGCCTCCATCATTAACTTTCAACAAACATCCATCAAATTCATTTAGGAAAAATTACACTCTATACCTTAATTTGATAGACGTTTGTTAAAAGTTAACGGTAAGGACAAAATTACCCTAACTTTAATTGTTTAGGGTTCATAATAATTTTTTTTTAAAAGTTTAGAATTCAAATTACCGTTGGACCTATAGTTTAGAGTTCAAATTGCATATTAACCCACGGTAATTTTACAAATTTCCTAAGATATGAGAAGAAAGAATAACAAAAAGTAAATAATAATGACGATGATGATGATGAAGCTATATAAAAGAAGGCTATAAATTGTAATAATGAGTAAAATAATTTTCGATGAAAATTATGGTGGGTATGAATGAAACGATATTGAGTTGACTATTTTTGTTATTGCTAGGTGGGGTTTTGACAGGTTATCAGTGGCAGTAATAGGATCATAGTGTAACCTTTCTCTATAAGCACACTTTCATACTTTTTCCTATTTGTTCTTTGGTATAATGGAATCTCATAATAACATCAATGAAAAAACATTATCATTCTTTGTTAGGGAAAAAAAACTAGAATATATTCTTCTTCATACACTTTTTTCTTTGTCTCTTTATTCATCATAAAAGCATCTGGTTCTGTTTTATAAATTTTCACCTTCGTCAATTAATTCAAGCCAAGAAACTTACACACTCCTTCAAAATCTTTTTAAAGATTGATATAATATGTAAAATACACTTTTTCCTAGTAGAGTGCATTTTTTAAAAATATCAAAGGGTTAATAGTCACTTTGGACCCTGAACTATAATTCCAGGGGCAATTCAAACCCTAAACTTTTAAAAAAACTCGCATTATAAACCCTAAATAATTAAAGTTGGAGCAATTTTGCTCTTACCATTAACTTTCAACAAATTTCTGTTAAATTGGAGCCTAAAGTGTAATTTTTCCTAATTTATTTGTTGAAAGTTAACAGTAAAGGTGAAATTGCCCTAACTTTAATTGTTTATAGTTCAAAATACACTTTTTTAAAAGTTTAAGATTCAAGTCGCCCCTGGACTTATTGTTTATGGTTCCAATTGCATATCAATCCTCTTTTATTTAGTATAATATTGATCTCTTGTCAATATTGAAGGAATAAATTGTAAAAAAAAAAACAAGTTGGTCTTTGGAAATTGAATTTTTTTACAAAAAATTTATAAGTTATATTCAAATATTAAAAAGTGATTATTCAGAAATTAACAATAACTTGTCCAAAATTTATAATAGCTAATGAAAATGCTTGGAAATGAAAGTTACAATGTGTGGGTGGGTATTTGTATTATATAAATTAAAAGGGTTGTTGGTTCAATAGTTTCTTAAAGTTTTATGTGTCAATTACCAAAATATCATTGTCTCTGTGTTTTTGCTTTTGTGAAAAAATGTTGCATTGAAGGACCTAAGATATCTAGTGTATTTTCAAAATTCTTTCATCCCTAATTACTAATATGTTCTTTAGGAGGGCCCTTAGCGAAATTCTCCCTATAAAAAATAAGTTTGGCCTTGTTTTGACAAAAAATTATTAAATAAATTTAAAAGTAAAATAATAAATTAATTTTATATATTAAATTATCTCCATCTAAAACTATATTAAAAAAACATTTTGTTCAAAAATAACATTTTGAAAATTATAAAAACTAATATTTATATATTACTTTTACATAATATTATATTTGGAAATAAAATTATAATTTTAAATAAAATAATATATTGATTTCTTAAAACATAATAGGAAAGTAATTTATTAGCTAGATTTATGAAGCATCCTCAAAATTAATTTCCTTTACAAAAACATTAATTTTTTTGGTAGAAAAATTAATTTTTTTAGTAACTTGATAAATAATTATTTTTTTTAAATTTTTTGAAAGAAATCAAATTTTTATAATAAAGAAAAAAATAAACGATATAACAAAATAACATGAGTTAATGAGCATCATATCCCTTAAACTATTGCACTAATAGCATCATGAAACGTGAACTTTTGAAATGTGCAAAAACTTATCTCAACTTTTAAATTCTTAGCACCTAACCCCTCATGGTAAAATATTGGAATGTACATACCTCATCTCGATGAGGGTATAAATATGTTTATGATATAATGCTTCAAGAGAAGTGAAAAACTAAAAAACAAGCAACAGGGGTTGATGATATTAGAGACATTTCTCCTCCATCTCCTGTTAGTCCTGTCAAAGTGTGGAAGAAAGGATGAATAAATAAAAAAGGGAGAGTTTATTACCACTGAGGTTAGAGAAGTGGCTGTGAAAATTGTAAGTATTTTAATAGTTAATATCTAGATTATAAGATTTAAATATATTAATTACATTGGTTCCTTGCATGTTTTAGGATTCTCTTATAGAAGCAGCCTTTCAAGGGACCTTTACATCTACTGGTAGGAAAGATATATTAACCATAGCCTTGGAGAGTGAAAAACATCATGGCCATGTTAGGGGAGTTCCAAAAGGTGTGGACATAAGAAAATTTTTTGAACCACTACCCTCTAATAGTATACCGATGCAACAAGTGGAAAAGATAATAGCAAAATGCAAATCAACCTTGATGATGAAAATGTAATCAATGATTAGTTCCCTACAGATGCAATTTCAACAAGCACAAAAATATGGTGGTGTTCCACAGCCAGAGTATGATCCTAACCTATCAGATTAAAGATTACCATTTATCATTTATTTGGAGGATCCTCGAAAATGTATAGTTGCATATGAAAAAGTGTATAATTATGCAACTATAGTCCACCACTAGCAACTACAAGATAACCAAGTAAATGTCATTGTTGAAGAGGTTATGAATGCTAATATTCTTGTACTATTTTCTAGTGAGAAGGTGCAAACAATAAGATAAGCTTAACAGACTTTTATTATTTAGTTAAAAAGGCTTGTTCAACAGATTATTGAAGAGGTATGAAAACTTTATAACTTTCACATTGCTTAATTAATATGGTAGATAGTTCTAATTTTGATTATATATTAATTAAGAACTTCAAAAAATAAAAGAATCACTAGGTTCCAATCCTCAACGATTCGAGATGACTTAAAATAGTTAGCTTCCATTATTGTTGACATGAATGAATTTATTAATGAATACAAGTAAGTGAGAAGACTGTTGGCAAGGATATTACTTATCAAGTCACCAAAAAGGATATTAATGACCTCATTGTTATGGAGTGATTGGATGTATCAATAATATAAGTTTTTATCATGTAAGTGTTTGTTTTTATTTCTCATTTAATATTTAATATTTTTATTTATTGCTAACATTTTTGTTATTATCAAAGGTTTCTTTACAAAATGTGTACCCAACTTGATATCAGTTATTACTATGGGTTCTTATCCCTACTCTTAACTTCAATTGGTAAACTGAATCAAAAAGCATCTTATATTGGACGTGTGATGAATAAGCTAAAGAAGAGGTGTTTTTTTTTACACCAATTATTGAAAGGTATTAAACATCTCATTCTTCTCTCTATTTATAAAAAATTTATATAATGATGCGATATTAATATAAACTAATATTTTGTAGTAATAATTGGATGCTTCCTATCATTCATCACCATAAAAATACTATATATTAGCTTTGTTCATTACAATGGAAAGTAAGTGACGATATAAAGTCATTGTTTGAATTGTAAGTTTTTTGAATAATCCTTTTTTGTGATATTATTAGCATATTTTTAATATATAAGTGTTTATATTTGATAAATAGATATTTACTTTGTTATTAGAGGTTGGGGGTTATAGTTGACAAGAAAAAAAATGAAATCAAATGGGTGTGTTTGCAAGTAAGTATTTTAAATTCTTTCTAAATTAGAATAAAGATTATAATATTAATTTTATAAATTAAATTAGTTTTAATTTTTTTAATAGTATGCTCGACAACTAGAAAGTGTAAAGTGTGATTATTATATGATGATTTTCATATATGAAATCATTACTTAAGGTACTACATACTCATTTGAGAAGATAGTAATTTGTTAACAATAATTTATAGTTTATAGATTAACCTATCCTTGAATTATTATTCATGTAGATATTTTTATTAATATGTAGCATTTTAACAGTTTAGAGCTATATTCCGAGCAAGAGCTAAGACATATACAAAATATTTAGTCTACTTACTTTCTAAAATTGATAAAGTTAGAGTAGATAATTAGATAGATATTTGCATTGGACATGTAGAAATTTTAATGGATATGTTTGTACTTGTCTTTAGAGTTGCTGTTTATGTATAAATGCAAGTTTTTGTAAGTGAGGGATTTAAAACATACCCAATCTGCATTTTTTAAAAAAGGACACATACAATGACAGTTATGCATCAAACTATGGCAAAAGATGTACTTTTCACAACAATTGTGTAACACTTGCCCTGAGTATTATCTAAAAATCACATAATTCAAATAAACTAAGTGTGGTTAAAGAGTTGATCCTCTAACCAACTTAAGAAATAAATCATTTAAAACCTTAAAAAAATTTATAGGTTCTACCTATAGCACGAAAGCAAGCTAGACAAAAGTGAAATAAAAAGATGCTGTCATGACAGCATTAAATTGCTGTCATGACATCCCTCCTGGGCCAACTTCTGGGAGGCGCCAGTCCGTCATTCGACCTCCGATTGAAGTGATTTTCACATTTAAAACGTACTATAAGTGTACCAAATTTTAAAAAGATCCAACAGTTGGATTAAAAATTAAACATGTTAAAAGATTGGCTATTTTTGCTGTATGACACACCTCCAGACTAACTTCCGGAGTGCACCATTTCATCATTCAACCTCCGATTGGAGTGATTCTAAAGCCCACATGTCACTTTTAAATAGTACTATTAGCATACTAAATTTTGAAAAGATCCAACAGACGGATTGAATTTCGTGTATGTTGCAACATTATCAAATATTGCTATCATGACAGCACTTTTACTGTCGACAGCTCCTCTGAACCAAATTCCAGAGTGCATTGTTTCTCCATTCGGTATCCAATTAACTTGATTCCAAAGCCCACATGAAGTTTATAAAAGGTTTTACTTGTGACCTAAATTTTAGAGAAATCTAACAGTCGGATTAAGATTAGACACCCGGATGCAAAAGTGCAGTTTTTTAGTAAAAGCCATTTTCAAAATTGTCCAAATCTCATTCTAATGGTCACAAACTTATGGGAACACTTTGGACACATCAAATAGGACTAAAAAAACTTGATAGAACATTTAAATGATAGAAAACTCCTTTATACCAAAATTTGACCACTCGGGTGTCATTTCCCAAAATGGACCATAAACCCCCCAAAATGCACAAATCACACAAGAGTAGCCAAAAACTATTTCAAATATCATATACACATATGAATACACACGCTAAAAATTTTCACTTGGCTCAGAGATCTCTGTGGGGCCCATGCACCCACTCTCTCTATACAAGGTATATGTTTGCCCATAGCATACCATTTGCAATGCAACCACTTTGCATTTGCTTGTGGAATCACATATATACCAAAATAAATATTTGCTTGTAGTGAAAACTTAGTCTACTAAATAAATCCATCAAAACCACACACCATAGCCAAGTTTCCTAGCCACAAGTCTACAAGCAAATAAAAATTCACACACAAGCCATACAATCCACACATGCTCACACACATATATATATCATATCCTACTGGCACCTTAATCCTAAATACATTACAATAGATATGCTCAAAAGAAAGGGGTTGCAGTTCTTTACAATTCACAAACAACTCCTAGCTCTGCTCCCTTTCCCGTCCTCCACCGGTTCCTTCGCCTGGACCTAGAAATATTGAAAAGAAAGGGGTGAGATAACCACAGTCTCAGTAATAGAGAAATCTACATTGATTATTACAAAGCAAGCCATAATCAAATAAGCAAATAATAAATTTAACATAATATATAATTTAGCCATTTAAAATGCATAAATGCATGACCTAGGCTGATATGGCCTTTCATGACCAACAAAATGCCCCATGGCACTTTTTAACTCACAGGTAAACTTTATACCTACTTGTACCTCCATAGGCACAAAACATAATTTAAGGCATGATCTAATCCATTGAACTGCCTATGTCCCTTCAACGTGAATCCTGAGTAGTCGAAGCTAACTCCCTCTCAGAGTCAGCCCGACTTACTCTCTATGTGAGAGCTACCTTGGCCTAAACACTCAACCTCACACTTTATATGTCGGATTCCCTCCCCCACTAAGAGGCGTCGAACACTCAATACACTAACCACTTTAGTGCACTGAGCCCACAATATGTAAGGCAATACTAAGTACTGGCAGTGTGCCATAGAATATCAAAAGTCCACACCTTCTCATTGGTGAACTCCCACCGAGATCATGCCTTTTATTCGTGTCTACCTTTCCCAAGTATTGACCACTTCAACACTCTAAGGTAGTATAATATTTATAAATCTCTTTTAAACAGTTCCTTAGCCTATCTAAGGTACCTTACTTAGTTACACTTCCTTAAGTGCAACTTCTATTCCTTATAATTAAAATACATGTAAACAAATCTCGTTTCTATAAAAACATTGTTGTTAAATAATTAAAAAACATATTTGTACTATAATTAAAGTAGTACACCATAACCCCTTATAAAGCACATTTAATCTTTTAAAACATGTAATGCATGATAGCTAGTAATATTTATTCAAAAATAGCTAAAACAAAGTAATAAGAAATATAAATTCCCCTGTTGCCTCAACCCTTTAGTACCAAAAAGGTTCCTCTTGTACAAAATAGGACTCGGCTTGTTCCTTAGCTTCCAAACAAATTCCACCAACAATCTCTACAATATATAAGTGATTCACATCACTTATTATGGCAAATAGTATTAATGAAGACTATAACTCATACCACACAACTTGGGTTAATGAGTCATAATCCATCCTAATGGTCCATATATTAAACCAACCATTCACATAGTATCACTTAACCACCAAAACTATTTATTAGCCGTAACTAGGCGAATTTCCAATTTATATAATTTTTAATCAATCAAAAACCTTCACTTAGTGTCACCAACTTTCACCATTAACCTTTATAATGAAAACCAAACCTTAATTTAAATCTTATTGGGCTCAAATGGTAAAATTATAACTAATTCAATAGACTTAAATCATTGAAGAGCAAAACCCAACCTCTTGGGGTTTGATTTGTGCCCAAAACACCTCTTTTCATCCAATTATTCACTCAAAACATTAGAACACCATATAGAGAAACTTAAAACATCTTCTCTAGAACCCAAGGAAACTAAAGCTTACAAAAATAAAGCATTTTGGATCAAATTTTAGAAATTTCCTTTTCTAAAATTGAAGAAAATCAAGAGGAAGGGAAGAGAATTAAAGCAGAGAGTTTACCTATCACATAGCCGAGCTCGCAACGGCCGCAAAGTCTCCTAGATCCGAGCCTAACTCCCTCACTTTCTCCTTTCTTCTTCCTCTCTCTCTCTCTCATGCATTCGTTTTCTTTCTTTCCTTCTTTCTTTTCAATTTTTATGTTTGTTTTTCCTTTTAAATTGCTGATATTAAACTTTAGGAAAAATTACAATAAAGGGCCCAACATTTTTTATTATAGCACAAAAGCCCGGGTCAACTTTGGTAATTTTTTCCATAGTTAAAAATCAAATAAAACTAAACTTTTGCTTAGTAAAATTAAAACTCTGGACCTCTATCAAATTATTCTAAAATTTAATTTAATTATAGATATTTTGTTTTATTTTTTTAAAATAAATTTAAGTCTTAATTTTTTTTGGAATGTTACAAATTGTCACCAAAATTGTCGTGAAAAGCTATGAACAGACATACTTTTTGTGATAGTTGTGATCAAAACTATTGCAAAAAGGAATAGTTACAATGACAGTTATAGATATCAACTATTGCAAAAAGCAACATTTACAACGACAATTCATACTATGACTGTCATTATAAGTCTTTCGTGATAGTCTTACAATTCATTGTCACGAAAAGTTTCTCTTTACAATTACATCCATTTTCATTACTACTTCTTGTGTCATGAAAGTAGGTTTTTAACTGTCATGAAAAATACTTTTTGTACTAGTGTGTTGATTGTTATGGAGAAGGCCAACATGGCATGCTATATGTGCAAGGAAATTTTAGGTAGAAGGGTATATTTGTCATCATGCCTTAAAAATGACAAAACCCTACCTCATCTCTAGTCAATGCCATTTGAATCATATAGTTACAGAAACAATTCCATCTTTGCTACTCACCACCACTCACCTTTCTGACGCCGATCTTTTATGAGAGAGATACAAAGAGATTTGTGAAGTCTCCATTAGAGAGATTTGGCAATAACTACCCAAAGCATGGGATACTAAAGACAAGAAGTAGGTTACCTTGATTAGGAGTATAACACACAAAGATACAAGGTGAAGAAATAGAGGTCGCAAACTCTAGGTATTGAGCATCTAAAAGCCATTTGGCTAATCATAGATGCAGTGGGTATGGGGAGGCCAAAAAGAGTTTATTCAAGTATGTATGTTCATTGTTGAGTGAAAAGCATAGGATCTGATTCAGTTATTCATGTTAATGTTGTAAATATTCTTTAATGTTGATTTAAATTTGATTTGGTTGTTCAGGTTAATGCTGGTAGCTTAGTTTAATGGTTTTTTTCATCCTTCACTTGTCTTCATAATTTGATTTGTTTGTTTTAGTTTTTTGTCCTTCATCACATGTTTGAAGCTTCATGTGTATCTAGGTTTTTTGATCTAAAAGAGAAGAGGAATCGAAGGAGGATCTGAAGGAGGTGACTACCATATCAACAACGATAAAGAGGGATGACTGCCACTTTAGCATTTTACTGGACCCCATAAAGAGAAAAGTAATAGTGGTTATCAATAACTTAATGGTAGCAGATCATTTGATCAGAATTTAAAAGTTGAGGAGAACTTTTGCACATTTCAAGAATTCAGGGTTTAGGATACTATTCACAAAATAGTTTAGGATTTAAGATGTGTATTAACCTAAATAACATTAACATGCTCTTAGAGCCAGGAGGCTTAAGTAAATAGGAAAAAATAAAAGTAAGAAGTGAAGTTATTCTAAGAAAACAAGACAAAATGACAATAAAATAATTTTTCTCGTATGGATTTCTTATGTTACGAACCTTTGGTTAAATTTCTTCCTATGCACATTAATAAGGTTAGCTTTAGGAAAAGGAGCTAGCTCCTCATAACATAGTAAACTAAGATTCAAATTTTTACTAAAAGTGCTCACATATATTATTTGATTGTGCCTTGAAAAAGATTATTAGAATCACATGAGCAATTAAAAAAAAGATAAGACTTATATATTTAGCTTTACATACTTAATATATTCTTCGAGGATTTAGAAATTGAATAAATAAATAAATAAAACATAATAGATGGGTTGAAAATGCCAAATCATTTGACGTTCACCTTGTTTTTTTTTACAAAACAATAATTATCAAGTGTGCCAAAAATGTTGAGTCTCATAATAGGATCCCTAAGCTCCCTCACTATAGTTTATTCAGATGTAAAAATGCAAAGAGATAAGAGTGTGTTTTATTAATAAGATTGTAAAATACAAAGTCACAATAATCACAATTTGGAAAAACTAGAAATAATAATATGACTACTTGGGAGTACAAGGTAAATTTGGATAGTAAAATGGCTCTAAAAATACTAGTAAAGCATTGTTGATGTTTTTGACAACAATGATGATGCTGATGATGCTCTCCTCACATTCCTCTACTCCTTTTATAAGCATTCAACCAAGACCATTATTTCCATGAGATTTGAAACTCGTTCGTGAAATATCAGAGATCATTTAGCACTACCCCTAGAAATTCATGGCATGTTACACCATATCCATTCAACAATCTAACATCCAGTCGTCCTAAGTCTTGAGGATTATGCCAAGCTCATATGTAGCACGCACTTCTCCTAGAAACAGATTGAGCTATGCACCTTAGGCTTGTCATGTCATTTGTCTAGCTCCTTCTTCTTACTTTTAGGCTTGCATTTCAACTTTAGGTCTAAACACACCCTAAATGATTAGAGCTAGGGTTGCTCAAAAATGCGTTGGTCTAGTTTGGTCCTAAAAAAATTAGTCTGATTCACAAAAATGATCAACCAAAATAAACTTCCTTTTTCAGTGACTGAATAAGAGACTGAGCTATTAGATCACTTGGACTAGCATGGTCTAAGAAAATTTTTTAAAATAATTATAATTGTTTTTAATTTGCTCTCTCCAGACCACAATATAGAATATCTTCTAGAAGTTTTGCTTGATTCATAATATAAGATATTGAGTAACTTTTATAATTATTTTTCCAATTATACTCCTTTCATTTATTAAATTTTTTTAAAAAAATGATACATTAAAATTTTAGTTATCATTATTAAAGCATTTGTATAAGGTATTTGATGAGGGTAAAATTAGAAAAATATATTTTTTTATAAGAAATTTAAGTTTTTTTAAAATAAAAGGCCATGGAGAACCGTGCAAGAGACTAATGTCTAACCATGTTTGTAGCCATTAAGTTAATACAATCAGGGGGTGGGTTATCAAAAATACAAATATCAAAATGATGATAAGGCATCTTATGAGCAACAATATTAGCGAATTGGTTAGCTTCCCTATACATATAATTAAAAGTAACCACCCAATCTTTCATAATAAGATCCCTGATATTTTTGATGATTGTGGAGAAAGGATGGTTATCGTAGCAGGTATTATTAATAAGCAATAAAGCCTCCATGGGATCAGAGTAGACATTGATTTTTAAGAGGTTCTCATTCCAGTATAGATTAAGGCCTTCTAAATTTCCCAAAAGCTTAGCTACTGTGCTAGGATAGTTGAAGTTTTAACTAATATTTTGGTTAGGGTCGATAATTTAGGTGGTCAGGTTTATTTGAATTGGGCTTAAAGTATACTACCCCTTTTTTTAAAAAGCCCATATAGCAAAGCTCGATTGTAAAACCTTTGGGCTCATGGTATTGAAAACCGGACCGGACCGGCCGGGTCAACCTGAAAATCGGTGAACCAGTCCCCTGTCCGGTCTGGGTTTGCTCTTAACCCGGTGAGGGAGTAAACCGGTGTAACCCGGTCAACCCGGGTTCAACCCGGTATAACCCGGATAACCCGGTGGGTTGACTGGGTTAACCGAGTTAATATTTTTTCAGACTTTTACCCCAAAACGATGTCGTTTTTTATTTTTTTTCATTTTTAATTTTTCAGAGCTCTGAGTTCGGAAAAAAGATAACAAAAAAAAGTGAAATTGAAGTCAAAAAATGAAAAATTAGAGATAGAGCATGCTAAGTCCAAAAATATAGTATTTTATTATTGTTAGACTTTTGAGTGGTTGGATTTGGTTGAATATTTTTATAATTAATGTCTTTTTATTTAAATTGTATTATTTTAATCATGACCGGTTTGCCACCGGTTCAACCCCCGATTCAACCCCGATTGAACCACTAACCCGTGACCCAGTGCCATGACCGATTTAATGACCGGTCCGGTTTTACGTACCTTATTTGGGCTTATTCAAAGCTAGCTCGAATATTCACAACTTTTTAAAAATATTTTTTCCTTTATTTTTTGAACCAATGTTATTTTTTAAATAATTTTGTTAAGCATAAAGTATTATTTTAACTTTAAAAGAATAAAATAAAAAACAATAACTTATCAAATTTGTACTTAAATAACTTTGTTATTATATTATTGTATTATGTATAATTTATTCACTAATGTTTCTTTTACTTATAAATTAATGTCTTAGTTGTTTAAATATTGCTCTTATCATGATCATACATAAATATTTTATATATTTTAATTAAATTATATTATTTTAATTATGATCAAGTTGATCTCAATTCAATTATGATTAGACCATTAATTTACAATCATTGCCTTGATTATGTTGGACATAATGTATTTTGATATTATGTTTAGTTTAATTTTTAATGATGATAAATATAGATTAATTAAATATATGCATGCATGACATAATAACGTTTATATTGATTCCCATGCATATTAATGCTTGGACTAACCACTTTGTTCTTGATATATTATTGAAGGTTATCCAATGTGAGTGAGAATGAAAAGGAAGCCATTTTTATCATTAGCGTGCTTCACTCAAGAATGAAAAATATAAAGATGAAGAGAAAGATGATCCAAAAAAAGCTGAAATGAATGAAGACATACAAGTTTGGATTCATTATAGCCTTGATCTTGATGGGTATAATATATTTAGGCTTTTTAATCTTTATGTAAGACTTATTGTTTTTATATGTATTTATTTTAAATCTTAACCTGCAATTTTGTTTTAAAATAAATGGTGAGATATAACCTTAATTTTGTTTTTAATGAGTTATATCTCACAAGATTTGAAAATATTTTTTCTTAAATATTATTTAAAAACTAACTCCATAAAGTTTATTAAAAGTTGTATTTACTCAAAAGTAGAGTTTTGTGTTTAACACTTGAAGTTTATGCTTTGAGCGAAGAGTTTTATATATATATAGTTTTGGCCTTTATCCAGTATTTTCTATGTATCTCTTAATATATAAATCCATTTAATGTGAAACTTCTTTCATTTAAAAATAGACTTTCAAATCTTCTCAAATAATCCTTTTAAACACAATTTTAGTTAGGATTAAAATCTTAAAGCTTTTTTGATCATCCCTTATTTCCAAATAGCCAACAAACACATTAGCTTTTCTTTAATTTATTCATATTCTGTTTCTCTTTAAAGATTAAGTATTTGACTTGATCTTAATTCCTTAAAGACTTCTTGTATTACTTGGAAGGTGTCTCAAGTAGACTTAGGATAAAAAATTCAAATTTGAGAGCCTTTTTCATTTTTCTATATAATGGTCCTTATTCCGGAAGAGCTTCCTCATTTCGGAATAGCTTATTCCTATGTGTATTCCTTATTCCCGAGTAATCAACTCTCATGCCTATTCAGAATTAGCTTATTTAGAAATAGCTATCCTTATTTAGGAATAGTAGCTATCTTCTTCTAAAGAGCTTCTCACTATGTCATTTCAAAATTTCTTATTTAGGAATAGCTTATTTAGGAATACCTTATTTGGGAATAGCTTCCCTTATTCCCAAAAAAGATTTTTAGACCATCGTATTCATAACTTTCTTCTGATTTAAGAGTTATATTTCGAAAGAACCAATCCTATGCTTCTCATTGTTCTATTCTTTACCATTTCAGAATAAGCTTGTTTATTCAGGAATAAGCATGAAGAAACTTGCTCTATTTCTCACCTCTGTAATAGGGGAATTTTGATTCTCTCTCTAATCTCTTTCTTCTCACTTTCTAAGAGTCGTGTTAGTTATTTAATCTTCCTAGAATCATTTTAAACATAACTTTGGGTTAGATTAAACATGTATTGATTATTTCAAATATCCTTACTCTCAGATAGCTTTAGTTCTTCTAATATAATACTCAACGGTAATATTGTCAGAGGATTAAATGCATGAATGTCATTATGTTTGGTTTTTGCTCTAACATGCAAACCTATATGAAAAGCTACCATTTCCTACTATCCTTTTTGGGTAATAATACCATTGCAAAGCAACAAACCTATACTTATATCTATAATGCCAAGGATCAAAGAGTAACAGAAATTTGATTATGTCTAATGGATACTTTATAAGACATAGGAGAAACTCTGTCAAAGGCAATAAACAAACTTATACTTTATGAAAAAGATTAGAAGAGAGATGGAGACTACTCCAACAGCTATATTAATGAGTCTAACGAATCACTTATCAACTCCAATTATAAAAGGACTCATTTATGAAGATTGAAGTAAAGAAGTAATGCTGCACAAGTTGTGATATTCAATACTCTCAACTATCTTTGTTTTTATCTTCAATATTCTTGTACTTTAATGTATTCATCTATTCAATGAGTGAGTTTGTATTAGGATCACTTTGTGATCAAATTCTCTCTATTAGTTATCTTAGCAAACTTAAGATTAGGGGATTTTAAGTGGGCGCTAAAATTACCTCTAGAAGGGGGAGAGAAATAAACTTGTACGTTTGAGAGATTGTAAGTAGCCTCACAAGTGCCTGGATCAAACTTGTGAGATTTTTGTAAATGAGAGTGATATAGACGTTAAGCCTGAGATTGTACTGTGGCTTCATAAGTGCTCGGATTGAACTCGTGGTTATAGTGAAAATCTCTAGAGGTTTCAAGGGACTGAATGTAGGCTAAGTGGATTGGGCTGAACTAAGATAAATTTCCTGTGTATTGCTCTTTGTCTCTCTCATCTTTATTGGCTTTATTTATCTATTAACATTCATATCTCAAGTTTATGTGATCAAGAGCTTTTGGTAAAAAATCAAAAGATACCCAAGTCACCCCCCTCTTGGGTGATCAGCATATTTTACAGATTAGTTCAAAATTTTTAATAACTTTTGGATAAATTATACTTTTTGTTTTTAAAAATATGAGAAAAATAGCCATAAATATATTATATAAAATAAAACCATTTAATTATGAGTTAAATACTATTTGTTTTTGGAATTGTTTTTTTACTTTTATAATTATTTAACCCTACATACAAAAGTGTATTTATTATAATCTATTCTTAATTTTTAACCAAGTTTGATGTGGACGGTAACCAAATAATTACTCTTTTTGTTTAAAAATGTGAGGCATTTTTAACCGAATTTTACTCCCAATAAAGTAGTTATCTATATTCAAACTAACCCTATTGTTTCATATTTACCACTATCAAATACCCTATAATAAATATAAAGTCATTAATTAATAAAGGCACATTTAAAAAAAAAGTTAATAATTATACTTTAAAAGACTAAAAATGTCTTATATTTTTTAACATTTAACTCCTCAAAAAATGCCTTATATTTTTGAATGAAAGATGTATCTAAAAAAATTATTCTATTTATTATATTTATCTAGTAGTAGAGTCAGAAATTTGTACATGCTAGAATTTTATATTTAAAATTATTTTTAATTTTATTTTTACTTTAAAATTAATTTTCTTATCTTATAAAAATATAAAATATATTTTTTTGGATAGCAAATTATGTATAGGACTCAAAGCTTTTTTTTTAAAAAAAATTGAATCTTAAAATATAAAAATTAATATTAAAATATATTTTAAGATATTTTATTGATTAAAAATAATAAAAATATGAATATATATATATATATATTTTTTAATTTTCTAAAAAAATTATAGTATATGATATTTTAGTATAATATAACATAAAATTTAAAAAATTAATTAATATTTATTAAATTTTACATATTTTTTTTAAATTATTTTTTATTTGAATATTCGTATCAAGCTCAATTCTTAAATTTTTTTTTAGCCTGAATCCAAATAAATCTGAATATTAAAAAATTATTATTTTTTGGGTTTGATTTTAAATGTTTTAGACGGGTTTGGCTTAACCTACCGCAGGTTGAACGACAGCGTTGTTCTTTCTTCCTTCCTTCACTCCACTCGTCAGTCGTTATTGGCTTATTGTAGACGCAGCCGCAAAACGCCGCCTGGCTTCCCGCGTGCCCTCAGGCGAAACGAGCTTTCGCCTCTGCCCTCCGCCATCATTTCTCCGCCGTTGAAGTTCCGTCGTCGATTGGGAGTTCTTCATCGTTCCGCCGTGCTGCTTGTTTGCGTGATCCTCGTTTTCTTCTTATTCGCGTGGCTGAGCCCCTTTTCTTTCCCTTCTGACATCGACATCTGCGTGGTGATGGTGGAAGGCAGTGCAGGCAACGGCAGCAAATACTAACTAACAAGCTTTCCTGAACATGCGTATTGCAGGTATAAATGAAGCAAAACAGACGGAGGGTGAGCGGAGAGCAATCGAGAAAAAGATAGTGAACGGGAGAGAACGGTTGAGAGTGAGATGAAGAGCAATCGAAGCTTAAGAGGTTGAGAAGAGGTTGGAAAATAACGAAATCAAGGGGGACTTGAGATCCACAGAGAGAGCTTGAAAGAGGGAAGACCAATTGAGGTGAAGAAGAATCCATTTATTTGCCTTCACACAGGTACGATTATGTCCTTTTCGCCTTCATTGGATCCTGTTCATGCAATTAGTTGGTTTTATTGTGACAATCCCTGTTCTGTGAGTGATTGATTTTGGTGAGTTCTTTTCTAAGTGGTTCGGTTGAGCACATTAGAAATACTAATATCACTCGTGTTAACCAGGCTTTCTCAGTCATGGATGAATCAAGTCCAAGCATTCAGTAACCATAAACCGAATAAGATTAATTAATCACTATATATATATATATATCTATATATTTGCCCCACAATATATTCTTATTTTAAATTTTTAATAGAACATTAACATTAATTAAATAATATTGTGAATATGGTTTAATTATAAGAAAACTTACACCAAAAAGAAAAACAGTGCATTTAGTTGCATTACGTGTTATTTAGGACCGCTGTTTGATTAAGTTTCACTTCAAGTTTATTCATGCATATTGATCAGACTTTCACTTGGGTGGAGGATAGGATGGGAGAGGCTAGTGGAGATGATGTTTTAGCATCGGTTCACTCCACTGTATTCAAACAATCAGAAAGCCTGGAAGGAAAATCCATCAAGATTGAGGGCTACGACTTCAATCAAGGTGTGAATTATCCACAGCTTCTCAAGTCCTTTGTCACCACTGGGTTTCAGGCTTCCAACCTTGGAGATGCTATACAAGTCATTAATCAAATGGTTTGTTTTCGTTCTGAAATCCCACCTTGCCTTTTTCGATTCTGGCCCCTTTATTCATTTTGCTATAGTCCTTTCTGTAGTTGAGTAATTCTCACAAATTTTTCATCTTTTTCTCCCTGGTAAATTAATTGGAGTGAAGCTAGATTGGAGTCTGGCTGATGAGGCCATAACAGAGGATTGCAATGAGGAGGAAAATGATTTGGCTTACCGGAAATCTGTTAGATGTAAAGTTTTCCTTGGCTTTACTTCTAATCTCATCTCGTCTGGTGTTAGAGATACAGTTCGATACCTTGCTCAGCATCATATGGTGAGTTTCTTTTGTGTGCCTGCATGTAGAAGAGAACTTGGTTCCCCAAGTTTGGATTTTGTATTGCAAAAGATTAATGTCTAGCAAGATTACAGAAGATTAATATCTTGTAGGTTTAAGTACTTAACTCCCACTGCGTTCTATCTAAAAAAAACTTGTATAATGCCTTATTAAGGATAAATGAAGAATTTTTGAACATGGACTTGTGAGCTACTATGAATTCATACTAACAAGAAGAAAGATAGGCAAAACAGGTGTTTTTTTTTTTGGCACAAAAGTAAACCACCGATTCATATTTCACATTACATCTATTATTGCAGGTTGATGTAATTGTTACAACAACAGGTGGCATAGAGGAAGATCTCATAAAGTGTCTTGCACCAACTTATAAAGGAGATTTTTCTCTACCAGGAGCCTACCTTCGCTCTAAAGGATTAAATCGTATTGGTAACTTGTTGGTCCCTAACGACAACTACTGCAAATTTGAGGATTGGATTATTCCAATTTTTGATCGAATGTTGAGGGAACAAAATGAGGAGGTATTCTTTTCATGCCTTTGTTTCAATGCATTATGAAATTTAAATAGTACAGTTTTTTCCTGCATCTAAAGCTACATTCTTCCTAACACGTTTGCGTATCTGTAGAAATGTTTCTACTGTGTCACTCTGCTTTCTTTTGTCATTTACTCAATTTTTGTTTATATTATTGTTAGGACTAAGGCATGTGTAGCTTGTGCTATTGAAATCAGCTGAAAGGTTGATTTGTTCACTAGATGGTGAACTTTTTTGGAAGTTTCCCCCTTCTTTTGCTTGTCTTGAGTGAGTGTACATTTCCTTTTCTTGTCTTCGTTACCTAGTCCTTTTGTGTTTTCAGCGTGTAACATGGACACCTTCAAAGCTGATTGCTCGGTTGGGAAAAGAAATAAACAATGAGAGCTCTTATCTTTACTGGGCATACGTGGTAAGTTTGAGATCTTGCTTAGATCTTCTGTAGTTAATCTGTTAATGGTATTCTCTCAGTCTGATGGATCTTTGTAGTTCTAACAAGAGAAAGGGAGAGAAAGAGTGGGAAAGAGAGAAAGATAGAGAAGAGAGGCAGAGAGAGATACGAGAGAGATGAGAGAGAGAGAGAGAGGAGAAACACGGAATCACATCTCCATTGTCCAAATGCCTATTAAAATTAGTCCCTAACCCGTCTATTTATAGTCTCTCCTTATTACACCATCTAATCCCTAGCTAACTTTTTATTTATTATAATATCATATCGATACCCCCTGCCAAGAGAGCCTTGTCCTCAAGGGTCGAGTGCAGCAACAAATGGGTACAACTTCTAAGAATTAAATAGAGGAACATAGGCATTAAACTCTGAAAGCTGTTGCTTTAGGGCTCACAATGTTTAACTCTTGAAGTTATTTTGTTGTTGTTTTGTATTGTGTCATCTAATTTGATAATTTGTATCAAATTAGATTTGCACGGAACTTTAAATTGTAACAATGTATTAATGACCTAAGAATTTACTGAGCCATGTAATAAACTTATACCATACTGTTGCCTGTCAATATTCTGTGCTTGGTGTATTTACAGAGTGTAACCTAGTTACTTTGCTATTTTCCTGCTTCATTTTCTAGAATATAACACATAATATGTTTTAACTTTTACTGGTTTCCAGAACAATATTCCAGTTTTCTGTCCAGGCTTAACAGATGGCTCATTGGGTGACATGCTGTACTTCCATTCCTTTCGAAGCCCTGGTCTGATTGTGGACATAGTGGAAGGTACGATTTTCATTGTTTCTACTGAATGAGTGATTGCCCATGATATGGTGGTACAATAATATAGTTAACAATTGGACAGATATAAGGGCCATGAATGGTGAAGCTGTACATGCAAGTCCTAGGAAGACAGGCATGATTATCCTAGGAGGGGGGCTTCCCAAGCATCACATTTGCAATGCCAATATGATGCGCAATGGTGCAGATTATGCGGTTTTCATAAATACTGCACAAGAATTTGATGGGAGTGATTCGGGAGCTTGTCCAGATGAGGCTGTTTCATGGGGAAAAATTCGAGGATCTGCTAAGACAGTCAAGGTACATATTCTGTATATCTTTATGATTGGATTGCTTGTTGCCAAAATTCATCAGGCCTGTGTAATTATGTTCTTGAGGATTTTTTTCCTGGCCTGATGTTCTTGAGGGTTTAAAAAAGTGCTTTTATTTCATTAAACAGGTACACTGCGACGCAACTATCGCTTTCCCTCTTCTAGTTGCTGAAACATTTGCTACAAGAGGGAAACCTTGCTGAATTATTCCCAGATCTGAATCTGTCCCTATGCCCTCATACCTCTCAAAACACATCTTGCTTATTGTTAAAAAAAATAGCGCGAGCGCGCACACATCTTGCTGAATCTTACTACGTCCTGCTTGTTAGCTAGGTGGAAAGCAGATCTGATTTTCATCTTTGATATGAGCCTTCACCCCCTTCTCTTCAGTCAGTGTTGCCGTATTGAGAAATTGAAAATGGGGTATTGACCTCTCGCCCACGAGATCAAATAGCTTCTCATTTTCTATGAAAGTCGCCTTTCTGTTCTAAGTGCATTTGCTGGGACATTAACTTTTGTCTTTCATGAGGATTGGCTTATTCTCTTGGAACAGTGATTCGAAGTTGGCTGTGCCTGCGGGGGAAGTTGGGAACCATGCTAGCTGGATCTTGTTGATCTCAAATATTATGAGTAACTTTGTTGTTCCTTTTATCCCTTTGTTTTTTGTTATTTCCAATGGCCTTAGAAGAAACTGTTAAACAGCCTCTAGGGTTTAGTTTGCTAAGTTAATATTACTATGGTTCCTAGAGAGAGGGACAGTACGATCTTGATCGACTTGTTGGCCAGTGGGATTTACTTTGCTCCCAAGAACCACTTGAAAGCAGAGAGAGAAGGCCAAGTAAACTATTTCGGATGCTGCAATAAGAATTGTTGTTGTGTTGTTGTCGAATAAGGTTAAATGGGCTTTTATATATTTTAAAGTTATGTTTTTGTTAAGCTCTTTCCGCATTTATCAGTAGTTTCTGGATAAATGAATGGGGATATGCAACCAAGATATGGAACAAGGGAATGGAATGTGTTAATGGAGAAAAATAAACTAAGGTTGTGGAATGACAGAAAAATGAGAAACATAAAGAGGTGAGAGTTACATAATAATGGATGGGTGAAAATGGATTCATGATCTTATTCATGACAGCCCTCATCCCTATCCCTTCTATTATCATTTGGCTCTTTTCTCTATTATTATCACTTCTCTATTAATTTGTAACTTTTATTTTAGTTCAATTTATTTTATTTTCTAATGATCAAAGGCGCTGTCAATAAAGGAGAACTTTATTCATGTAAAATGCTGTTTTAAGTTAAAATGAATAAGTAAAATATCAAAACACTGACAAGTTATAATTAATTTTTGTCAGACTTTGTGTTGCAATAATTATGTTTAGGATTTCGGAGGGTAAAATTCATGGCTATTTGATAGTATTTCACTTTTGCATTTTAATGATGCTCGATTTTCATTGAAACTTCAATCCGCTAGTGAAAATGTAAATATCCATCTATTTATGTGTGTAAAGTGCATCATGATTAATGTTAATTTACAATTAGGCAAACAGTAACCATGATTTTTAAAAATAATTTGAGACCCATAACCAAAAAAAAGTGTGGGACCCATAATAAAAAAATATGAGAAAATTACATGTTGGTTCCATGGAAGATAATTTATTACTAAGGTGTCTCATAAAATATTCTCAAATTTCAAATATTGTACATTTATAATTTGATTGAGGGTATTTCCAACTTACAACTGAACAATAAGTATTTACAACTTGTAAGGAAAAATGACAATTTATAATAGCAAGTTATAAATGTTAGTTACTTAGTTGTAAATGCCTTTGGCCAAGTTGTAAATGTACATGACTTGAGACTCAAGAGTATTTTATAAATTTCATGTGACCTCTTGGTAATAAATTCTTCACTGTGGGATCTAAATGTAATTTTTTCAAAATATATTTGTGGATATGAGAATCATAATAAAAAATAATATAAGACCTAATATTTTTTGCAAAGGCAGGAGAGCTACTTAAGCTTTGATAAAAAAAAATGTGCTAAGCATGTGGATTTGGGAAACAAACCAAGTCATGCTTTAAACTTAAGGATTTTATACCCCTTAAAAAACTTTTCCAGCTCTTATATATGGATTTGGTGGGTCCTTTAATACTAAACTTTTGGTAGTAATTTATATACTCTTGTTTATTGAAGATTTCTCAAGATATACCTAGACTTTCTTTCTTAGTTTTAAGGATAAAACTTTTTATACATTTAGTACATTTGCCAAGAAGGTCCAAAATAAGAAATCTTTTTCTATTGTGTCTATCAGGTTTGATCATGGTGGAAAGTTTGAGAATGGAGAATTCATGGGTTTCTACAATGAAAATGAAATCAATCACAACTTCTTGGCACCAAGAACACCTCAATGAAATGGCATTGTAGAAAGAAAAAACAAAGTTCTCACTAAAATGGTAAGGGCAATGCTGAATGATAATGGAGTATCATAAGTCTTCTAAGATAATGCTATAAGCACTATCTGCTATATCATGAATAGTGCATATGTTAGACCGAAGTTCAACAAGACTCCTTATGAGCTCTATAAAGGAAGAAAATCAAATATTTCCCAGCATCATGTGTTTGGTAGTAAAAGTATACACCCATAACAACAAGAAGAAAAACCTTAGAAAATTTGATTCTAAGTTAGTGATGGGAAGAAATAAAAAAAGAAATAATTTAATTACAAGGATATTGCAGATTTGAAAATCAAAGATATTTTGCTCTGATATTAATTACGCATATTTTATTTTAATTTGAATTATTGTTATCTTTCAATATTTATTATTATCTTTTCATTTATTGTTATCTTTTTATTTAATTTTAGAATTTCTATAATTTTCATACATTTATTTCTAGGGTTGGGTTATGGTCTATAAATTATAAATACCACATCAACTTATTTAATTTAGATGTATATTTGATTGAATAAGAATTACTATTATCTTACCTCTCCTCTGAGTTTTTTCTTCTCTCTATTATCCCTTTCTTTCTTTTATATATTCCCTCCCCCTCTTCCTTCCTTGTTCTACATCAATTAGCATCAGAGCTAAGGTTCTCATTTTGCTTCTATTACTAAACCCCTTCTTAGTACTAAGAATCATCATATGGAAAGGCTTTGGAAGATAAGTTTATAACTTAAGGCTTCTTAAGTTACTTAGTATGATTCTTCAATCCTAAATTCTAGGTCTCTTGCTATTTGTCTCTTTTTCTAATTTCTTTTTTCCTAATATTCTTGTTTGTTTCCACTTTCCTTCATTTTAAGCCATTTTACCATATTTCCTTCTTTTTGATGTTTTTTTTCATATTTTGTTTCCTTCCTTCCTTCCTTTAATTATTATTCCATTTTTCCTTTCCTTCATTCACTCATTCATTTTTTTCCTTTGATTTAACCCTAAAAAAAAATCCACCTCATAAATAGTTTGGCTCTATACCTGGGTCAAAATCTACCCTAAGCTAGTCAAAGTTTCTATCAATTTCTTTGAGGGGTTTCCAAGCCCTTGGAAGTCACTGTGAAGACTTCACTCAGATTGTTACTTATTTAGCATGTTTGATCCTTAAGGAACTTTTGAGTTCTCAAAGGGTTAGACTTATTGAATATGGTCTTCACCTTTTAGGTGAGGGCAACTGCAAATGCCCCAAGAGAGGAGTGAATTGGGCTAATTGAAAATTTAAATGAAATATAGTAATAATAAATGAGATGAAGAAACAAAATCACCAATCACAAGAGTTGAAGGAATAGAGCTTGACACATATGATCTATCCTGGTATGACTCCTATCACTTGAGTCTATGTCCACTCCTCAGTAACCTCCTGAGATTTCCAACTATATTATCAAGACTAATCTGAGTTCTTAGTTGCCACAATACATAAACAGACTTTTCAATAAGTCTGAAACTTTCCCCCTTACAAAGGTAATAATAAATCCCCTTAAGCTTCTCGAGCTTAAGTTCTTCTATTTTGAAGATGTAAAACAGGGATAAACAGAGTAAGTTCAAGTATGAACTACTACTTCTTTGAAACTCTTTTTTAGTGTAGATACGTAATCAATGAAGCTCTTTATTGATAAATGATATACAGAAGGTAGGTAAACTTTGATATTCAATAAATGCAAAATGTTCTTGCAATTTGCATTTTTTTCTCTTATTCTCCTGTATTACATAAATAAGCCTTATTTATAATTGTGAATCATAAATTATTCGTTAAACTTATAAATGTTTCTGTTGGAGGTTGCTTGTGGTCTGTTTCCTTTTAACTTTGAGTTTCCTTAGATATCTGAGCTTCTCTGAGGTTTTTTGGTGGACTAGCCAATGGAACATTACTTTATGGCAGAGACTTCCTCTTTTGTATAGTAACGGTGAAAAACATTAAATGCTTCTAACAAAAGTGGTTGAAGCTTATGCATTTGGATATAATAGAAGGAACACTCAATAATCAAAATAAATATTTGTAGCTAGAAGAACTTTAAGCAGACTAACATGTTTAGATATCATTTGGTAAGGATATAGAGTGAACTCAAATGATTATAGATGAAGAAAAGGATTAAAAGTTGAGTCCTAATGACTTTTGAAAGAGATATGAAAAACAGAGTACAAATCTTCATAGTAGCATCGATGTTACTATGTTCTAGCACTAGTGTTATAAACATGAATAGACATAGAAGGAAAGTTTTAGCATAGGTGTTATCCTTGTAGTACTGGTGTAATCTAATACATAAAAGATGAGGATTCTTAATATTTTTAGAAGAATTAGAATATTTCTTAAAAGATTATTTAGCACCGGTGTTAAAAGAAAGTAACACTGAAGTAACATATTGAGCAAGTCTCTTCGAAGAACAAAAAAAAAGCACAGTATCGGTGGTAAGATGTTAGCACAGGTGTTTCACCAATATGAATGAAACTTAGTAGTGGTGCTAACCATGTAACATAGGTGTTAACATAACTCAACTAAGGATAAAAGAAAAAAAAAAGACCGATGTTGAGAAGATAGTACTAATGCAAAGGAAAAGATTCAAACAAGAGAGACTTAAATGCATAAGTACAAAAGAGTAACACCAGTGCTAGTATGTGTAGGATCAGTGTTTAGATGTACCAAGAATCAATAGAACAGTGAAGACAATAGAGGCAACACTAGTGTTAAGGTATCCAGGACCGGTGTTATTAACACTTAGAAATATTTTTCAATAGGACAACTTCAAGCACAAGGAGTTATAGTTAAGTCAAATACTTAACTACAAGGATGGTATACCTTCTGTTCATATAAGCTCTCACTCAGCCAATTTTACTGTTAAGCCATTTATTTTAATTGAGAAAGCTTGAAGCTCACAAAACTTTTCTTTATTTTGTAATCATCAAACTAGGGTTCAACATTTCTCCCCATTTTTTATGATGACAAAACTCAGATGCAAAGAGTTAGTTCTCGGAGAGACTTTGGTCTCTACTTCTTAAAGGAAATAATCACAGATTTAAAAATAGAAGAAATGCACATTATATATATAATCAATAGAAGGTACAAATTATCAGAGAGAGCTCAAACATATAAAAAGATAAATATTCAAACCACTACTTGGTTCACTTTTTAAAAATAGTACTAAATAAATCCATTAACTCATGGAATTTCTTAGTAGTGGGAGATAAAGGTTTAGGTGTTTCAGACGGCTGAGAAGATTGAGATTCAGAGGGTTTGGATGAGGATTGAGGCTTAGAGGTCTCTAAAGACTTTGCCTTGAATTTGTTGAGTCTAGGCAAGGCACTTCATGGTCTTCTCACAACAGGTTGACCCTTAAGCTTGCTACTTCCCGAATCTTAAACCATACTCTTGTCTAATCCAATATCTTGAACCTTGCTGTCTACCTTATGAATTGACTTTGCATGACACTTCTCCCCTTTTTTGTCATCAGCAGAAGGCTTTGACAAATCAATAGGAACAAACAAGTTGGAGGAAGGCACATAGGATGAAGAGGTACCACTTTTAATCCAGACTAGTCTATTATTGAACCTTGGTGGAGGCTTGAATATTGCACCAGATTCCAATATAGTAGTGAGTAGTATGGGAGATAACAATAAATCAAGATTTCTCTTGATTAAGTCTTAAAAAGCTTTAGTATAATTGACACTAGAGAAGAATGGAGTAGAAGGTGAGGTTGACTGAGCAGACTCTAAGTCTTCCTCATCATCAGATATCTTAATATACTCTCTAGCAATCTTAATCACAACTAGTGCAAGCTTGTTGCTCTCTGAAGCATGTGACTTAGCTCCTTCTAAATTATCTTCAAACATAGCTCTCAGGTCAGAATCAATAGAGAAAACTGGTCCAACCCTTAGATTTTCAATCTTGGAAGGTATTTGTAAGTCATTGTCAATGGTTGCCTCAGTCTCCTTCTTTAAAGTAGAGGTGCTAGATGTGTGTATTGTCACAAAGTCCTCATGCAAAGAGACACCAACATTCACTTGGAAAGAGATACCAGTAGGAGTACCCATCCTAAAGGGAGAATAGTGCTCAGATGAGTCTCTTGGGCCAATTGGTATTCGTCCTAAACTCAAAACTTGAGCTCTTAGCAAGCTAATTTCTTTCTTGAATTCTTCTTTAATTTCTTCAGAGGCTTTCTTCTGTCTTTAATTGAAATCTTTGGCTTGTCTTTCAAGACACAAGGTGAAAAGCTCAACTTGAATCTTAAATCTCCTATCCAACTACTTAACAGCATTTGAATCAAAATATACTTGTTATGATAGTGGTGGGATAGATGAATCATTTTAAGCTAGTTGAGAATCCTATCTGCCTTGAGCACTATTAGCTGCTACTGAATGGGCTTTATTTTGAGCACCACCTCTTCCTTCTTTAATAATCTCCATCTTTTTTAGAGTCACAAAATTGATCTATTTATGTCCTAGCACTTCATTGCCTTCCAGGTACATAATCTTATGATCTTTCAGCATTTTGAAAATTACATTTTCATAGATGAGATATTTCCTATCTCTTTTTCTACTTAGCTAAACTAAGTTTTTGATCTTTTCAACGATGATAAAGGCAACATCTCATTTAAATCCTTTGATCAAAGCAGTTAGATACCTCAAGTCCTTAGTGATAAACTTATTTACTCTAGTTCTTTTGCAGGTAATCGACCTTGATAGAATATGGTAGATTACTCTATAGAGTATTGGCGTAGACTTAGGATTTTCCACTAAACTAGTGCTTTCTTCCCATGTTGACACCAGTGTTGTGAACATGACTAGCTTCTTATAGGACATATCTGATAGCCTTATCAACCTCTCATCAGTTGGAAGATTAAGAAAGGTGTTGAGATAGTCTTCTATGATGTTAAAAGACTTCCCTCTCACTGTTGCTCTTAGCACTTTTTCATTGTGTAGAACTTGTAGAGAGCTATAAAAAGCTCTTACAACCTCTGGACTTACTGCCATGTTGAGCTCCAATAGTGTCTTGTAAGGTTTTATCATCTCCATAACATCATATCCCTTTTCTTTGAGCTTTGTGAGGCTGACAATCCAAGATTTACTAACTTCTTTTCTGGCCATTTTCAAGGCCAAGATTGGAATCTATCCAGTGTGGAGTGAGTCAAAGCAGAAGCCAGCAAAATCATTACTCTCATCTGATGCCTTAATGATAGAAGCTTTTCATTTCCTCTTCCTCTGTTCTTTATGAATTCTAGAGTGAAGTTGGCTAGGCATTGCACCCTCGAGTGTCCTTTCAGAGAAGACTAATTCATGTTCAGTGATTTAAGGAGCCTTAGTTTTCTTTATTGCTTTTTATCCTTTTTGAGCAGTCCTCGGGTTCTTAAGAGTTTATTGAGAAGGAGCCGTACCAGTAGTTCCCACTTGTTTTTCATTGAGAGATTTTGTCTTTGTTCTTTCCTTTCTTTTTTTGACTTTTGCAACTTGCTTTGCTTTAGTCATTACTTCATTGTAATTGCTTCTAGACCTAGCTCGCTCGACTATAATGTCTCTGGCTTGGAAGAAATCTGACACAGATAATCCTCAACCCTTTAGAGTTTCTTTAGTTGTTTTTATTTGAGTAGGCTTCATTGCGGATTAGTCAGTGTTTATTAGAGATTTAGATAGAGAAAAATGGTGTATACAGGAGAAATGATTTTGAGAGAGAAGAATGAAGAAGGAATATGCAAGAGGAGAGTAGCACCGGTGGTTTTACGGCAAAATAGTGAGCAAGAATGCACATTGGTGCATATATATAGACAGATATAGCATCGGTGTTGCTTACCATAGCACCGGTGTTAAACTCAAAATATTGAAGTTTAATGGTTACCTCATTTAAAGCTTGTAAATTAATTTAATCTTATCCACACTAAGTCATTTTAAGGTGTCATACTCATCTCGTGTAATAACTTGAAGTAGCTTCATAGCATCAGTGTTAAACGGCATAGCATTGGTGTTACTATTGAAGTTAGCTTTCTGCAATGTCTCTGAATAACCATTAGTACTAGTATTAAACTTATAACATTGGTGTTATAAATTTTTATAATACTAATAGAAAATTTCTTTAGACAGAGACCTACACTTTCAAATAACCACTTTGATGCCTAAGCTAGAATACATAATTAAATAAATTAAAAGGAATGGATAAGAAGAACGAATTGCTTACAATTCATTGGGATTTAATAGACCTAACTCTCTTTTTATGAATATGAACTATTTTGCTCCTAGAGATTTTGTGAAGATATCAACAAGTTGTAGGTCAGTAGGGATGAATTCTATAGTGACATCTTTCTTTTAAACATGATCTCTGATGAAGTGATGATATATGTCAATATGCTTAGTTTGAGAATGATGAACTAGATTTTTAGTCAAGCATATTGTATTAGTATTGTCACATTGATTGGAATATTCTTGAGCTTAATTCCAAAGTCTTCAAGTTGCTGCTTTATCCATAAGATTTGAGAAAAACATAATCCAGTAGCTATATATTCTATTCAGTTGATGACAATAAGACAGTATTTTGTTTCTTGCTTATCCAAGACAAATAATCCACTAAAAAAATGACAAGTACCACTCCTGCTTTTTCTCTCTGTTTTACATCCACCAAAATTAGCATCAGAATATCTAATTAAGAACTGACTTCCTCCTTTAGGATACCAGAGACCCAGTGAATTAGTATCTTTTAGATATCCAAAAATATTTTTCACTATAATCACATAGGATTCTTTTGGTGCTGATTGAAATCTTGCGCAGAGACTAACACTGAAAGATATATTTGGATGACTTACTGTTAAATATAGAAGAGATCCAATCATCCCTCTATATGATTTGCAATCATATTCAGTTCTAGTAGCATCTTCATTTATTTTGATAATTGAGCTCATTGGTATATCAATTCTATTAGCTTGATCCATCCTAAATTTTTTGAGCATTTCTCTAAGATATTTAGTTTGACATAAAAATATACCATCCTTCCTTTGCTTAATTTATAGTTCCAAAAAGAATGTTAGTTCTCCCATCATACTCAGAAAATTATTTACACAGAGATTCATCAATTGCTCTAAATATAATATCATCTACATAAATTTCAACAATTAATAATTAATCCCTTTTTCTTTTTATGAAGAGAGTAGTATCAACTTTACCTCGATTGAATCCTTTTTCTAAAAGAAAGAAACTCAATTAGTCATATCAGGCTTTGGGTGCTTGTTTGAGCCCATAGAGAGCTTTCTTCAATTTGAAGATAGTATCAGGTTTCTGAGCATCTTCAAAACTAGGTAGTTGTTCAACATATACTTCTTCAAGGATGTATCCATTGAGAAAAGCACTTTTTACATCCATTTGGTATAACTTGATATCTTTCACAGATGCATATGTTAGAAGTAGACGAATTGCTTCTAGTCTAGCAATTAGAGCAAAGGTTTCTTCATAGTCTATACCTTCTACCTGATTATATTCTTTTGCTAGTAGTCAAGCTTTGTTTCTAATAGTGATTCATCCTTTATCATGTTTGTTCTTAAAGACCTATTTAGTTCTGATTACTAGATGATTCTTGGGCCTTGGTATCAAGTCCTATATTTGGCTTCTTTCAAATTGATTAAGCTCTTCTTACATTGTATCTATCCAGTATGAATTAGATAGAGTATTTTTGGCTCTATTTTTGATATAAAGGCTGAATGACTAGCAATATTTCAAAATTTTCTTCTGGTTTGGGTAGCTCATTGACATTCCCAAAGACTTGATCTAAAGGATTTTTGTTATTTCTCCAAGTAGTTGGTTGCTAAACTTCTTCAATTTCATTATCTTCGAGTGCAGTCTTAGATTTCTCTCTTAGATCTTCTATTGAATTGTTCTTCTTTAGTTGAAGATCATGTAGCTCTTCAGTAACTTCATCAACTTTAGGAATCTTCTTCTTTTCCATGGGAAATTCATCAAACATTACATGTATTGATTCTTCCATCATCTTGGATCTGAGGTTGAATACACGAAAGGCCTTACTCTTGCTGAAGTATCCAAGAAAAATTTTCATGTTTGATTTGAGATCAAATTTTCCTAGATTTTTCTTGTTGTTGTTATGGATGAACACCTTGCTACCAAACACATGGAAATGACATATGTTTGGCTTTCTTCCCTTATAGAGTTTATATGGTGTCTCGTTAAGCTTAAGCCTTATGTAAGCTCTATTGATGATGTAACAAGTAGTATTCATGGCATTAGCCCAGAATATTTGTGACACATCATTGTCACTAAGCATAACTCTGGCCATTTTTGTGAGTACTCTATTTTTTCTTTCTACCAGTCTATTTTGTTGAGGAGTTCTTGGTGCTGAGAAGTTGTGTTTGATTCCATTTTCATTGCAGTAATTCATAAAGTCACCATTTTCAAATTCTTGTCCATGATTAGACTTAATTGACACTATAAAACTACCCTTCTCATTTTGGACCTGTTTGGCAAACATATTAAAAGCATAAAAAGTTTCATCTTTAGACTTAAGAAAGTAAGTCCAGGAAAATCTAGAGTAATCATCAATAATAACTAAAGTATAAAGATTTCTACTAAAAGTTTTTGTTCTCACAGGACCCATTGAATCCATATGTACGAATTGAAGAGGTTTTTTAGTTAAAATACAATCTTTAGATTTAAATGAAGTTTTAGTTTGTTTTTCAAATTAACAGGCTTGGCAAAATTTTTCTTTTTTAAAGCTTAAGAGTGATAAAACATTTGTGCCACAGATAACTTTCCTCAAATTTACTTAAAAATAGGTTTGAGAAAGAGGTTCATAATTTAAATCAACAGTATAACAATTACCATCTCTGTCAGCATGAAGAAGTATCTTTCCATCTGCTTTTTATTGAATAATGCATTCCTTTGAGTTAAAGATGACTCTATTTCCTCTGTCACAGCTTTGACTTATACTTATTAGATTGTGGAAGAGACCTTTGACATATAGTACTCCTTCAAATCTTACTTCTTTTCCTCTTTCCACATCTCCAAAACTAGCAATATGACCCTTTTGATCACCTCCAAAAGTGACATGACCACTATCTCTTTCATGTAGTTCTATGAATTAATTTAAATCTCCAGTCATGTGTCTAGAGTACCCACTATCTATATACCATTTCTTTCTCTTAAACACAGTGAGGCATACTTGCAAATAAAGACTATTTCATTTTAGACACCTATTTCTTCATGGGTCCTTTCTTATTAGTTGGTTTCCTAAAAATATTGCTATTCTTAGAAACCTATTTCAAGGAACTTCCAATGCCATTTTTCTTATGTAGACAAGATTTAACATGATGCCCTCTCTTGTTATAGTATGATTGGGTAATAAATAGACTGGAAGAATGCATAAAAGTTCTAAAGTAGCTATGATAGTATTCGGCTACCTTTTTAGGCTTCTTCTAAGAAGTATCAATGATAGAATTATATTCAATTCCTAACCTATCAAAGATGCACCTTTGTGAGCCAATCAAAATGTTTAGCATCTCAATACCTTGAGTGAATTTTGCTGTTATTTTTCAAGATGTTATTTTGAGATTGTAATGATATGCAGTTTGTACATAAATAAGAATCATTTTGGACAATATCATTGTTTTCAGAGGAAGTTTTTAGCTTATCTTCTAATAGAAATTTTCTTTTTAGCATGCAAAAGTTGTTTGTACTTTTCTTTAAACAAGTAGAACAACTCATTATATTTATTTTTAGAAGATCAAGATTTACCTCATCTGATTATAAATTAGTCAGATCTATTTCTTGTGCTACAAGTCATAGGTTTGCTATTTCCTCCTCTTCATCATCATCATCCAAAGAGCTATCTCCCCATATAGCAAAGCCCTTTTTCTTCTTCTGAGGCTTTTCCTTTTTCTTCTCATTTTCTTGTTTTTTTTGCCACTGAGGACAATTTCATTTGATATGTCCTGGTTTCTTACATTCATAACATGTTAGTGGCTCCTTTTGATCTTTCTTATTGCTTGAAGGTCCCTTTCTGAAGTTCTTTCCTCGATAAAATCTTTTGAATCATCTTATCATCATTCTAAATTCTTCATCTTCGTCAAACTCTGGTTTTGATTTATCTTCATTGACTTTCAGAATAATTCCTTTCTTCTTTTTGCCCATATCTTCCTTGTATTAAAGTAAGGTTGATTTATGTTCTTCAAGGCTTCTAAAGAGTGCAGCTACTGTACTTATTAATACTCCTCATAATGGTAGTGATTTTAGGCAACCATTCCATTAGAAGACTTTTGAGGATTTTTCTAACTTGTTCAGCTTGAGTGTAAGTTTTGCCCAAATTTATCAGATGATTGATAATATGAGTAAAATATACTTGCATATGTTTAATTTTTTCATATTCCTTCATCTTGAATGTTTCATATTCATGAATGAGACTACTCTTCTTATTTTCCTTAACTCTATTAGTTTCTTCATGGGCTTGTCTCAAGGCATCCCACATTTCTTTTACAGTAGTACAGTGAGTAACATGATAATATTCCGTTCTATTGAGAGTATAGGAAATTGCAAGTTTTGCCTTGGCATTGAAATTTAATCTTCGTTTGTCCTCATCATCCTACTCTTCTCTTGTTTTTTATCTCATCAGACCATCATCTCTAAGAATCATGGGAACATATGAACCTCTGGTAATGATGTCTCGCATCTCAACATTCTGAGCTTCAAGATACATCATGATTTTGCTTTTCCAAAAGGGATAGTCTTCTCCTTTGAATGCAGAAGGCCTCGTTGTTGACATACCTTCTCTAAATTATCATCTTTAAAATGAGCCATTAGTAGGATCTTTTGTTCAAATAGTTAAGTCAAATATGGGCAACCAAGCTCTAATACCAATTACAAATTCCCCAAGAGGAGGGTGAATTGAGCTAATTGAAAATTTAAATGAAATACAATAATAATAAACATGATAAAGGAACAAAATCATGAATCATAAAAGTTGAAGGAACAGAGCTTGACATAGATGAATTATCCTGGTTCGACTCCTACTACTTGAGTCTACGTCCAATCCTTAGGAACCTCCTGAGATTTTCAACTATATTACCAAGATTAATTAAGGCTCTTGGTTACCACAGCAAATAAATAGTCTTTTCAATAAGTCTGAAAATCTCTCCCTTACAAAGGTAATAATAAATTCCCTTAAGCTCCCCGAGCTTAAGTTCCTTTATTTTGAAGATGTAAAATAGGGATAAATAGAGTAAGTTCAAGTATGAACTACTACTGCTTTGAAACTCTCTTTTAGAGTAGATATATAATCAATAAAGCTCTCTATCAATAAATGATACACAAAAGGTAGGTAAACTTTAATATTCAATAAATACAGAATGTTCTCGCAATTTGCATTTTTTCTCTTATTCTCCTGTGTTACATAAATGAGCTTTATTTATAATTGTGAATCATAAATAATCTGTTAGACTCATAAATATTTCAGTTGGAGGTTGCTTGTGGTCTGTTTCCTTCTAGCTTTGAGTTTTCTTAGATATTCAAGCTTCTCTGAGGTTTTTTGGTGGTAGCTAATGAAACAATGCTTTATGACATAGACTTCCTCTTTTGTACAATAACTGTGATAGGAATTAGTCGCTTATCCTCAAAATTAAACTAAATATAACCCTAATGCAATATAGAGCCAACCCTAGGTCATCTCTCAAGGAATGATTTTAAGTTTAATTTCAAGTTATCTAGTGAAATAAATCAACCAAAACTTGTCAAAATTTAGTTACTTAGCTAATTATCTAAACTAATTACGTAATGTTCAAGTAATTAAATGCTAGTGAAAGTGAGTAAAATAAACTTTCCTTTTCACAAGAGTGGAACCCTAGAGATTAGTTGATTTTGAACTCATTATCTTCTCATGATTAGGCTAAGTTTAGCTTTTCTTTCTACTTGATTAAAGTTGTCATGACTTAAGAAAATTATCTTAAGCCAATTAACTTAATTAGCTAACCTCCCTAGGTCTTAGATTAAAGTCCCTAGTTCAATTAACCAATTGGTGAAGAAATTAGCCAAGTGATTCACTCAAAATCCTCCCTCAACAGCCATGGTCAGACACATAAATTGAGCAACCATAAGATTATGTCAAGCTACTCAACAACACAAGCATTAACACCACAAGATTATGTAATATTAATATAAGTAATTCACTAATTAAAAAACACAAGATTATGTGCCAAACAAAGAGTGGAAAAATTGAGTCATGGCTATCCAAGGAAGAAATTAAATGAAACAATCCTATCTCTTTGCACCAACATCAAATTCAAATTAGAATTTACAAGCTAAAATTATTAAACCCTAGATCAAGGAATCTAACCATCTAGTAAAAAGAGAAGAGGATAGGAAACAAAAGAACTTAGCTAATTTGAAGTTCAAGACTCATCCTCCATCTTCATTTCTCTAGGATTCCATGAAAGAAATTAGCCAATCTTCATCATATTCAAGAACCCTAGTGATTACTTGTTAAGGCCAAACTCTATAGCTCTTGAGTGATGGAAATGAGCTTCAATCCTTGTGAAAATGGAGGGTTAGGATGAAATTGAGGAGAGGAGAAGAATGGTGTGAGTTTCATGGAGGTTTGGTGGCTAAAAATGGAGGTTAGGGTGCTGGAAAATGAAGAACAAACGAGAGAAAATAAAGAATACTACGAACAAGAGAGAGAAAATGTGGAAGATGAATGAGATAAGTGTTGGATCTAAATTTGGGAGCTGAATAGCGTTCTCAAGGTGTTTCCCATTAGCTAAAGCTTACTTAAAAAAAGGAAAAGAAATTAAAATAGAAATAAGAGCGTTGTCACACTTGCAAGGTGGCAACCTCCTATTAATTGGTAGATGATTCCAATGTGTGTGTAATTTTTCATGTATCATTCATATTTTCAAGCTAATTTAATCCCTAAATAAAGCCTAATTCATGTGCAAACCATCATCTTTAACCTCAAGGAGTATTGACCTCAATTGCCTAATTGATGCACAAGTCACATGCCACCTATGTCACATAAATCACGTAATTCAATTAAATAGCATGTGATATAATAAAATATAATTAATATCTAAAATTAAATTCATAATTACAAGGGAGAATTTTTTAAATTAACCAAGTTCTAGGCTCACAAAATTATATAAGAAATTTTACATAAAGGCAAACCTAAAACTAGGTCTAATTAAAACACTTTAGAAAGTGTTGACTTTTTATTTAATTACTCTCAAACTAAAATAAATTTTAAAAATATAATTTCACCACTCATCAATTGGACATAAAATGTAATTTTTTTAAATTTTCTTGTACACTTTCTGAAAATTTTATTTTTTAGACTAAAATATCCCTAGTGTACTAAACCTAGAAGTTTAGGCAAAATTTCAAATCTAATGCAATGTGTACACTTTGAGGTGATAAATCATTAATAAAAAGGTCCCAATTGACAAATAAAAGTAGTTAAAAAATGTGTTCTATCAAATGGCTAAAAACATTAAATGCTTTCGACAAAAGTGGTTGAAGCTTATACGTTTTGATATAATAGAAGGAACGCTCAATGATTAAAATAAATATTTGCAACTAGAAGAACTTTAAGCAGACTAAGATGTTTAGATATCATTTGGTAAGGATATAGAGTGAACTCAAATGATTATAGATGAAGATAAGGATTTAAAGTTGAGTTCTAATGACTTTCAAAAGAGATACAAAAACAGAGCACGAATCTTCATAGTAGCACCATTGTTACTATGTTTTAGCACTAGTGTTATAGACATGAATAGACATAGAAGGAAAGTTTTAGGACAAGTATTGTCCTTATAGTATCAGTGTAATCCAATATGTAAAAGATGAGGATTCTTGATATTTTTAAAGAATTAGAGTATTTCTCAAAAGATTATTTAGCACCGATGTTAAAAGCAAGTAACATCGAAGTAACATATTGAGCAAGTCTCTTCAAAGAATAGAAGAAAGCACAGTACCAATGTTAAGATGTTAGTACAGGTTGTGCACTAATATGAATGAAACTTAGTAGTGGTGCTAACCACGTAACACAGATGTTGACATAACTCAACTAAGGATAAAAGAAAAAAAAAAGATCAATGTTGAGAAGATAGTACCAATATAAAGAAAAAGATTCAAACAAGAGAGACTTAAAGGCACAAGTACAAAAGAGTAACACCAGTATTAGCATGTGTAGGACGGGTGTTAGATATACCGAGAATCAATAGAACAGTGAAGATAACAGAGGCAAAACTGATGTTAAGTTATCCAGGACTGGTGTTATTAATACTTAGAAATATTTTTCAATAGGACTACTTCAAGCACAAGGAGTTATAGTTAAGTCAAATACTTAAGTACAAGGATGGCATACCTTCTATTCGTATAAGCTCTCACTCAACTAGTTTTAATGTTAAACCATTTATTTTAATTAAGAAAGCCTAAAACGCACAAAACATCTCTTTATTTTGTAATCATCAAAATCAGGGTTCAATTGAAACTTGGGAACCTTTTCATAAATAAAGACATTAGAGCCTCCTAGTAAAACAAAATATCACCTTCCATTGCCTACAATCACCCAAAAAACCACATTCAATCATGATGTTATGGCCTCGTTTAATTGCCGATATGATTATATTGACCATCATTAATATAATTATGATTGTCAATATGATTATGCTAACTATCACTACTATAATTATGTCAATCATCATCAATATTACTATCAGTCTGATTTGGTGGATCAATTAGACTTAGATTTCACATGTTCACGCCTTGAACTAATGAGAGATAAAATTGATGAACTCCAAAGCTCTATTCGATCCACATTAAAAGAAGGGCATTACTATCAAGTTGAGAAAGAGAAGTTATATCAAAAGGAAATAACTCTTAATCCTCTTGATAGTATTTTAAAACATAAAGACCCTAATATTTTGACTTTTGAAGGAGATAATATGCATAATCAAGACCATGTGCCTATATTAATGGTGCTAGAGAGTAATTTCACTATTGATTTTTAGATTGAGGCATGAGATGACATAGAAATTAAAGAAGTCCGGTCAAATCATATTGAAGCTTTTGCTCCTACCCTAGATATAAGCATTGTTGAGACTCAAGAGGCAACTCTTAATCAAGAAGAAGAGAAATTATAGGAGCAAATTCTACACATGGTAGTTGAGAAGTTTGAGACAATTAATGGTGGTATCCAATTTCAACGGCTCTTGCTCTATCTAATTTATCTACTATGCCCTCTAGCGCTGATGTTATTACAGATATGGAAGCACATACTATTTGTGAATCATATGGTCCCCTCCAATATTATCTTATTCGTTAGAAAGGATTTCTAGATTTATATATTGTGCTTCTACATGCTCAAATTATTTTCTATCTCCTTGATGCCATTTATTGGTATTTTGATTTGCTGGAAAGGGTTTCCAAATAGAGAGACAACTCAGAATCTCTCGATCCCATCATACTTCCAAAGCATATCCATAATTTTACTCTTCAAAGGAGAGTTCTTCAAGCGGGGGAGAAATGATGGGAAGAAGTAGAAAAAGAAATAATTAAAGATATTATAAGGATATTATAGATTTGAAGATCGAAGATATTTTGCTCTCACATTAATTAAGCATATTTTGTTTTAATTTGAATTATTTTTATTTTTCAACATTTATCATTATCTTTTTATTTATTATTATATTTTTATTTAATTTTAGAATTTCTAGAATTTTCATGTATTTATTTTTAGGGTTGGGTTGTGGTCTATAAATAGCACCTCAACCCATTTGATTTAGACGCACATCTAATTAAATAAGAATTACTGTTATCTTGCCTCTCCTCTGAGTTTTCTCTTCTCTCTATTTTCTCTATTGATCCCTTTCTTTATTTTCTATATTCTCTCCACCTTCTCCTTCCCCATTCTACATCAGTTAGATTTGTGAATATTTTTAGGCTACTCCTATAGAAGCAAGGCATACTGTGTCTTCAATTTTAGAATAAAGACTCATGTGATATTTGATGAAAATCCAATGAAGAATGATGATGGATAATCTTCAAATCCTAAAATCTCAAAAGACTCATGAGCCTAATACAAAGTAAGAAAATCCTCTAGTAGAAGATGTTAGTAAACCATTCCGTACGAGGAGTCATCTATAAAATATAGCTGGTTACTCTTACTTCATTTTAGAAATTGAGCCTAAAATAGTTGAGGAAGCTCACTCTAATTCATACTAGATTGATGCTATGTAAGAGGAGCTCAACTACTTTAAAAAAATTCAAGTTTGGGATTTAGTGCTAAGACCTAAAGATCATCCAGTGATTGGAATAAAGTAGGTCTTTTAAAACAAACTTGATGAAGGAGGAGGTATTATAGTTAGACATAAAGCTAGATTGGTGGCTAAAGGATATAACTAAGATGAAAGAATTGACTATGAAGAGACTTTTGCTCTAGTGGCTAGATTGGAAGCAATCTAGTTAGTTCTAGCTTATCCTGCTGTAAAGGACATAAAGCTATATCATATGGATGTGAAGAGTGCATTCATCAATGGATACATTCTTAAGGAAGTATATGCTGAACAACCACCTAGTTTTGAAAATCCACAAAAGCCAAATGCAGTATACAAGCTAAAGAAGGCACTTTATAGACTCAAGCAAGCAACAAATGCTTAGTATGACCAATTGAGCTCTTTCCTTTTGGAAAAGGGTTTCAATAGAGGTAAAGTGGATGTTACTCTATTTATTAAAAGAAAGAAAAATCATTTAATTATAGTTGAAATTTATGTTGGTGACATTATATTTCGTGCTACTAACAAATGTTTAATTAAAGATTTTTCTGAGCTAAAGCAATGAGAATTTGAGATGTCTATGATAGAAGAATTAACTTTCTTCCTTCATCTATGAATCAAGAAAAAAGATAATGGAATCTTCATTTGTCAAAACAAATATCTAAGAGAGATGTTGAAGAAATTTAGGTTGGATAAAGCTAATGGCATTGACACACCTATGAGCTCATCAATCAAAATAGATGAAGATGCTGAAGGAGTGGATTATGATTGAAAATTATACAGAAGGATGATTGGATCTCTACTCTACCTTATAGTAAGTCATCTAGACATATCCTCGAATGTGGGTCTTTGCGTAAGATTTCAGTCAGCTCCTAAGGATCCACATGTGATAGCAATGAAGAGAATCTTCAAATATCTCAAGGATACTAGTACCTTAAGGTTGTAGTATCCTAAAGGAGGTAGAAAGTATTTGATTGGATATTTTGATGGAAATTTTGAAGGATTCAAAACAAAGAGAAAGAGAAAGAGTACAAGTGTAGTATATCACTTCTTTTGTGGTTCTATTATTTCTTGGGCAAGCATGAAGCAAAACACTGTCTCTCTTTCATTAATAGAATTGGAATACATTGTTGCTGGGCTCAGTTGCATTCAAATCTTATGAATGAAATAACAACTTGAGGACTTTGGGACAAACTCAAGGAAATTCTAATCAAATGTGACAATACCGATATTATATTGATATAAGACATATTGATATTAGACAATATCAATATGTCTTATATCAATATAATATTGGTATTTAACTCAAGGAAATTCTAATCAAATTTGACAAAGAATCCTTTTTGTATCACTTAAGAACAAAGCATATTGATATAAGACATCACTTCATCAGAGATCATGTCCAAAAGAAAGATGTTGTGATGGAATTCATTTCTACTAACTTTAACTTCCTGATATTTTCACAAAGCCTTTTATAGCTAATCAATTCACATTTATTAAAAGAGAATTAGGTTTATTAAATCCCAATGAGTTGTAAGGTTTTCTAAACCTTTTTTTATTTTAATTTTATTATGAATTTTAAACTAACTCAAGCATCAGAGTATGTTAAGGTTCTTTTATAGGCACTCTATTTTAAGGAGATTCATATCAATATCAACAAGCTCATAGCAGTATGAAAGGCTTAGTATGTGGATATCTCATATCATAATCAAAATGTTTCATTCAAGTATGAAGAGGTCATACTAGTATCAATCCAATTCACTTCGGTATGAACAAGAAGAGTAGATTAGGATATTTACATTGAAATGAAGAAACTCATTTGGGTATGAAGGTTCATACCAATATCAATGATAATATACTAGTATGAAAGTCAACATGAAAAAGAGGACACACACCGGAATGAACAGAATCATTGGGGCATGAAGGGTTCATACCAATATGAATAAAGGTCATACTGGTACGAAAGGTACATCATCAGACTTTATCTTTTAACTATAATTATACCCATCCTTCTTTAAATATTGCAGTGACTATATTTTTTCAACACCCATATAAAGGTAACATACCAGTATGAATGAGTAGTTTTATTGGCTTGCTTTATTTTCATACTTCACTTAAGCTCAAAACCCTACCGAAGCCAAGTCCTTTCCTCTCAACTCAATATTTCTTATCTCTTTACCAATCTCAAATTCTCTCAGATATATCTTTCTTTTAGCTTCCCAATCAATACCCCTTACTGATTCCTAAGATTATCGCTCTAATTTTTTGATTCAACTCAAGATTCTCACTTGATAGCCCTCTCAGTTTAAAGCGAAACAATATAAAGAACCATTGGATACTTATGGTATTAGTGCTATTGATTTCAAACAAGCAAGGTATCTCATTACAAAAGCCAAATGCTCAACTTGATCCTTTACAACTTAGAGTAGTTACTATAAAGTAATGGACAAAGCATATTAGTTTGAAAATGCCTAAAAGAAAAAGGAAAAATTTAGAGAGGGGAAAAAACTAGTAATTCAAGATAATCCAAAAGCCATCAAGCCCCCAACTTAACCTAGGAGAAAATAAAATGCTTCACAAGGAACAAGCCAAGTTTCTCTTGAGTATACTCATAATGTTTTTGCTTCTCAACTCAAAATGAATAAACATGGAGTATTTCCTTAACTCCTAATTTTAAAACTAATTACTAATTAGAGATAAATTAGTAAATTAATGAGTGATTAGGATTTTAGATGGTAAATTGGTGTTCTGATTCATTGGGATGTTGTATGAATAGGATCAAGTAGGAGGATGATGTTTCAGAGTGAAGCGTACAAGCATAGTGGGATTTTTCCTTATTATGCCTCACATCATGGCATATGCAGTATGCGCCACAGTGAATAGCACAGAAAAGTGATAAGTATATGCATGGCCAGGCACAAAAATCAAAAGGGAGAGAGGATAAGAAAAGCAAGAGAGAAGAGAAGGAGCTAATCCTATGTTAGGGAATTAGATTTTGGAAGTTTGGGAGGCATTTCCGACCAATCACTTTTTGAGTAAGTTTCTTACCACCCTAAGCTCCGATTCTATTCTAACTTCTCTTAGTTTAACTTATAGAGAAATTGAATTAGGAAGTTTTAAAGGGTTTATTTCTTACCCTTAAGTACTAAAAAGATTTTTAGAAATCAAACTAAGGTTTTGTGACTAGTTTGGGAGTTAATGGTTAAGCTTTTAAATAATAGGCTGAATTTAGCCCTCAATTACTGACTAAAAAAGGGTAAAAATTTGTATAAGATGTATTGAAACTTATAAAAGTATTAAGAAGGTTAAATAGGGTAGTTGAGACCTAGGTTGGCCATGTGAGAGGAAACAAATAGTTAATTATGATAATTAGTACTTAAGCTTAATTTGTAAATTGACTAATAGTGATAATTTGTGTAGATTGACATGGTATGTGTGTGCTTTGGTGTCTTAGAAGCGAGTGTGATGCTTAGTGATCAAAAGAATACCATAAGTAACCTTTCTAGTAATAAAAGGATTAAGGTAATTGAATAATTCACTCTATTTAATTAATTAGCTTAGCTGTTTATGAATAATAACATTAATGTACATGTATTTGTTTTAAAGTTGTGCATGTTTGTGAAATCAGTGTATTATGCATGAAAATAATTTTAGAGATAAGGGTTTATAAAAGTATATGCATATATCTATAAATAAGTTGGGATATAAACATGTGATTTGTATATGTGAAATGTGAGCATGATCATGTTAGGAGATAGGAGTTCACCCGTAGGGAGTAGTGAAAGACCATATGAAATATATTCTTTTGAGTGCCCAATGGTATATTGTATTGGAGAATTCTTCTATAAAGTATCTAGTGAGGTACAATCTTGGAGATTCTCTCTTAAGTACCCACATGGGTGCGGTATTGGAAAATCACACTTTTAAGCATCTATGTGATGTAGTGTTGGAGTAACTATAACATCTCATCCTTTTAATCCCATAATTAAAACCAAATTAGGGGATGAGATTATAATAATTATCAAACTATAAAGTTTTCAATGGTTAGCAACATGGGGACCCTAAGTTTATAAAACTAAAATCATCTTCAAGTCTTACAACTAGACAAATTGGAGTTCATAAATATGTGGAAGCATGGGATCATTGCATAAGTGAGTGCATTTGTTCAATAATTTAAAACAAGAAAATTTTTGGAAAATTTTAAGATGTGCACCGTGACTTGTTGAACATACGGCATGGCATATTCACCTCTGTGAAACACGCCACGACTCGTGACACCATGTGCTGTGTTGAAAATTGCATGAATTTTGACAGTAAATTTTGCTATCGATTTGACAACATTAGGGACAACTTCCAATATGCCCCAAATCTCCATCCGATGTTCGAATGGCTCGAACTAGGTGTCTACAAAAAGATCTTTCTAAGCTCTAACTAATGACATTAGTCTTAGACTTAAATTCTTTCTAAAAAAAATGTACAGCCTTTTCAAAACTTACTCTTTAAGAACAATTTTTGCAAAATCAAGTATCCAAACCAAATATTATAGGCCAATAGCCACCTGATGAAACACATATGTTATTCAATTTTATTTGTCAATTAGGACCCTTTTATTAATGATTTATCATCTCAAAGTGCACTCATTGCATTGGATTTAGAATTTTTCCTAAAGTTTTTAGGTTTAGTACACTAGGGGCATTTTAGTCCAAAAAATGATCTTTTGAGAAAATGTACAAGAAAAATTAAAAAAAACTTAATTTTATGTCTAGTTGATGAGTGGTAAAATTATATTTTTAAAATTCATTTGGTTTGGGAGTAATTATATAAAAAGTCAACACTTTCTTAAATGTCTTAGTTTGACCTAGTTTTCAGATTGTCTTTGTGAAAAATTTTATATAATTTTATGTAGCCTAAAAATTGATTATTTTAATTAATTATTCCTTCTAATTATGAATTCAATTCTAGACTTTAATTAGATTTTATAATGTCACATATTATTTAATTGAATTATGTGATTTATGTGACAAAGGTGGCATGTGACTTACGCATCAATAGGGCAAATGGAGTCAAAAGTCCATGGGGTCAAAGGATGATGGTTTGGACATGTAAGGGCTCCTATTTGGTGGTTTAGATTAGCTAAAATTGTAGATGATGCATGGGATTAATTGTACACACATTGGAATCATCTACAAGTCAATAGGAAGGTGCCACCTTGCAAGTATGATAAGGCTCCCATTTTTCATTTATTTTCTTATTTTTTAATTGAGCTTTAGCTGATGGGGAAACACTTAGAGCATGTCCCATACCCCCTCCCCAAAATTAGATTCATTCACCCATTCACTCATCTTCCACATTTTCTCTCTCTTGTTCATCTTATTCCTCATTTTTCTCTTCATTCTCTCTACACATGCAGCCACGTCCAGCCACCTTTTCCTCTACTTTTTATCATCAAATCCACTTAATTCTTCCACCATTCTCTTCTCCTCTCATGGCCAATCCTACCCCTTGCAACTAGAAGAAGATTTGAAGCTCAATTCATCAAGATTCATGGAGCATGTCTCGGCCTCTTAATGTTCTTGGAGGAGCAAATGGTTCTTGATGTTCTCTAACTAGATTCTCTATGGAATCCTAGGGGAGAGTTAATCGAAGAGGAGTTTTAAAGTCTTTACTTGGATAAGCTTAACTATTTCTTCATCTTGTTTCAATTTCATTAGAATACTATGACTATTGTTTATTGTAGTTTAATTTGACATTAGTTTCATGGTTGTTTATAATTTGTAATGTTGAAATAAGATTGTTGAGTTGAATTTCATGACTTAAGTGCTACTAAAATTTTGTCAACTCTATGAATTTTCATGATAATATGTGATTTCAATAGGTGAATATCTTGTATTAGCCTAGCATGTAATTGTATGGTGAATATTTGATGAGTTGCTTGAGTTTTCGTAGTTTTGAGCTTAGGTACAGTTTTGAGTAGTGGCAATTAGAAATGAATTTTAACTAAACACTTGGTTAATTCTAAAGCTAAGCTAGTAAGGTTACCTAGGGGACTTATAATAGCACTTAGGGAATTGAATCAATGGAGCCAGGATACTTGAGATAGTTGTTTTTAGTAAATACATTTTTCAACCAAGGAAGAAGAGTTGAGTGAGCTACCATAATTAAGTAAAGGAAAGGAATCTTCCATTAACAACACCCTAGGATTCCTACTTGAATAAGGAAGCCACTTTATTCACAATTAGGATTAGTTTTCTAGTTTAATTCACTGAATAATTAGGTTAGCAATTAGTAGTCAACTTTAAACTTTAAGTGATTTATTTCACTAAATAAATTTTAAATTAAACTTAAAACCATTCCTTGAGAGATTACCTAAGGTTGGCTCTATATTGCATTAGGGTTAGCTTTAGTTTAATTTTAAAGGCAAGTGACTAATCCCTATCACCACCGACACCAATTTGATCACATTTAAATCATTAATACTAACTTGTGCAATACATCATATCATATGAAATACTCCCAAAATAAATTTTCACTACTCAACCCCTTAAACTCAAAAACATAAAAAGGGAGAGTTTACCACAATTTTCATCAAGTTTTTCAAATCATCTCATAATATGCTATCTCTTACTTGCATCAATATTTTGATCCTATCACAATAACACATATTCATCATCTCACTCCCTAGGGTCTAAAATACACTTACAATTTACATTCACATAATACAAGTAAGGAACAAATGAGAATTTCTAATTGGTAATTGAAATTGTCATACACATATAATTACTCAGAATAAAGAGGCCTACTACAAAAGGATTGTGGTCCTAAGCCTCTGGGTGTTTTTCTCTGTCCATACCTCTTGAGCTATTCCTTATAATATTGAAGATAATGGGGTGAGTACTACTTAATAAGTAAAGTCTGACTAACCCATAAGAATGTATATTAATTAGTTTAAATGCAAGTAGTAGTTAATGTCAATACTTTAACCCATATAAAACATTTGAAAATAGATATTTACAATTCCACTCATATAATAGCAGTTACTTAAGAAACAATGCGTTTTAGCACCTTTCATATAAAGAGAGTTGGTTACACAATTTATTGACAAATACATTAGAAGAAATTAAGACTTAACTCATGATATCATCATTAGGGACACAACATAGACCACAGGTGCCCTTACTCACTACATGCATGATCAAACATCTCTTATATTCTCCTTATTCCTCTAACATGAAACCGTGGGCTATAACTCAATGGGATAGTCTACACTCCATGACTTCCCTAGCCTAAACACTTATGAGGGGATTACCCGGCCAAGGCGCACCCAACTCACTTATGAAACATGGTTTCCCTCATTTCTCACACTATGGGGTGTCATACACCCTAAACTAGCCTCTTCATTGAATCAGTGGATAGCTAGCTAGGTTCGAGGCCCTTATTGAACTAGTGGGACAGTCCCTCGTTGAACAAGTGGGATAATATAGATATAATCAATCCAGGTAAACCATCACACGAATGTGGCCTTACCACGTGGATTTTATTATCTATTCCTCTTCCTAGGTGAACTCCCACCTCTCAAGATCATGTAATGCACATTCATGCCATGATTCACATATATACAATTCATAGAATTTTACATTATCAATTTTCATTGAACTTTATCATTACACAAATCATTAGACTTATTAAACACACTTTCATGAAACTTCAAACCAAATAAGTCATTGAACTCCAACTTCACAATTATTGTACTTCATACTTTCAAAATCATTGAACTCTACTATTTCAAACATTATTGAACTTTTCATAAACAAAGATTCATGGTACTTCTTAATTCACAAAATCATTAAACTCCTAATAAACATAATACAAAAATCCACTAATAATGTTCTTAAACAAATTTTACATCACAAGACATAAAACTCACAAATTTGTTCTAGTGAATTTTCTAACAAATCAAGCCACACTTGCATTTCTTTTTAATTTACACATTTCAATGATCAATTATAAATCCATAAACTAATAAATACAAAAAAGCATAAGATAGAATTCCCCTGGTTACCTCAAACCTTTAAGAGGTTAAAGGTTTCACCCCTCAATTACTCACTCCTAAAGCTTCCAAGAAGCTTGAATGGTGCTAATAGTAGCTACTCTACAAGCATTTACCATACAAAACATCAATATCCATATTTGAGCTATTTTCTACTAACACTTTATCATTTCTTAACACTTAAGATTTATTCTTGACTCGTGTAAAAGTACCCATAAGGCTTCTTAGCTTCCTTTGACTCTCATTAATAATATTGAGCTCTTAAATGGTCATTAATAAAACCACATTGTTCCCAACCACCATATTTATGAGAATTTCAAACATTTAATGTCCTCCAACCACCAATCATTATACAACCATAAATACCAAATTCACTTAGATCAATCTACTCCCATTAACTCTATTTAAGTCAATAAGTTTGAACCCATAGCTTTTATAGACCAAAAATCACTATTATGAATCAAACCCTAACCTCTACCATTAAGAAAACGGAAGAAGAGAGAAAGATTTAAGTAAGGAAACTTACCTTTAGTGTTTATGAGCTCCAAATTACTCCTATAGGTTAGTTTCTTTAAGCCCTAGCTCAACTCCTTCATTCTCTTCATTTTTCTCTTCCTTTTCTCGATTTTTCTCATATAAATACAAAACTAATATATTAGAATTTTGCCCGTTTGCCACAGCACACGTTACCCTCTGCTATGGTACATGGCACAAAGGAACCCGTTGGATTTTAAATCTGCCTCTATGGTCCTCGGTGAACTAACCACGTGCCACGGCATGTGGCACAAAGAGTAAATCTTCACTTTTTTTTCCTCTTTCCTCACCCGGGTGGCCTGTCATTAATCTGAACTTACTTTTAGCGCTAAAATCACAATAATTACACCAAGTGAAGCCTTTCTGACCATACACCTCATTAATACACTTAATTAGTCTATTTAAGCTTAATTAATCTTGATTCAAAATTGAGAATATTATAATTCTCCCCTCCTTTTAGGAACTTTGTCCCTAAAATTCACATAATTGCTTATAACATACCTCAAGGAAATAGTTAGAGGTGTAATTGTCTCATCCTCTCCTCAGTCTCCTACGTAGCATCTCCGAGAGTCATTCCCTTCTATATCACTTTAACTAGACGAATGGTCTTATTCCTCAGTTGCTCTCTTTTACATCAGCTATTCTCTCAGGCTTGGTTCGATATGTCAAATTCTCCTATAACTCAACATATTCAGGTTCAATAACTTGAGACGAGTTAGGTTGATACTTCTTCAATTAAGAGACATGAAACATTTCATGCACACTAACGAGATGAGGTAGCAATGCAATTCGATAGGCAGGTATGCCAATTCGCTCTAGGATTTCAAAGGGACTAATAAAACATGGAGTTAACTTCTTAGCTTGAATTGATCTCTTAATGCCTGTGATTGGTGTGACTTTTAAGAAAACATGATCGCTCACCTCAAATTCTAACTGTTTTCTCCATTTGTCAACATAGCTTTTATGTCAACCCTGAGCAGTCAAAAGCTTTTGGCGAATGACCTTTATCTTCTGAGTAGTCTGATCTATCAAGTCAGGACCCAAAATGCTTCTCTCACTCAACTCGGTTCAACAAAGTGGTGATCGACACTTCTTCCTATATAAAGCTTCATAAGGAGCCATCTAAATACTCAAGTGGAAACTATTGTTATAAGCAAATTCTACTAATAGTAGGTGTTTATCCCAATTACCAGTCCACTCGATAGCACATGCTCTGAGCATATCTTCTAGTGTCTGATTCATTCTCTTGGTTTGATCATCTGTCTGGGGATGGTAAACAATACTAAATTTTAATTCTATCCCCATAGCTTGATTTAAAGCCCTTTAAAAGTTTGACGTGATCCAAGATCATGGTCTGATACTATATCCCTCAGAACTCCATGCAATCTCACTACCTCTTGTAAGTATACTTCGGTAAACTTCTCCATAGGATAATCTGCTCTAATAGCCAAAAAGTGAACTAACTTCGTTAGTCTATCCACAATAACCTAGATAGCATCATAACCCACTTGAGTACAGGGCAAACCCATGATGAAATCCATCAAAATGCTATCCCATTTCTAGTCTGGAGTTTCTAACGGTTGTAATATACCAAGTGGTTTTTGATGTTCAATTTTGACTTTTTGACAAGTTAACCACTTGGACACATATTCGGTTACATCATGCTTCATACCATGCCACCACCAATACTTCTTCATATCTTGGTACATCTTGATAGTACTAGGGTGAATGGTAAACTTTCTCCATTGAGCTTCTCATAGTAAGGTATCTTTAATCTCCTTAACATCAGGAATACAAACTCAATCATGATACACGACATAACCATCATTATTGAAACTAAACTTTGTAGTCTGTTTCTCTTCAATGTTCTTCCAAACTTCTAGTAGATATGGATCTTTCAATTGTGCTTCTCGTAATTCCTTCCAAAACTCATTAGTAATCACCGTGTTATTCAAATTAAATACAGCAAAATTAGGCACATTCTGATGTATACTCGAGAAATTCTATAGTAGTTTATATTCATGTATCATCATACAAGCCATGTGTATCATCTTCCTACTCAATGCATTGGCTACTATGTTAGCCTTACTTGGATGGTATTTCAGCTCAAAGTTGTAGTCTTTCAAGAATTCCATCCATCTCTGCTATCTCATGTTTTAACTCTTTCTTGTCAATTAGGTATCTGAGACTCTTATGGTTACTAAACACTTCAAACTGTGAGCCGTAAAGATAATGCCTTTAAATTTTCAGAGTAAAAACAACAGCCACTAACTCAAAGTCATGAGTAAGGTAATTCCCCTCATGTCGTCTCAATTGTCTAGATGCATAGGCTACAACCTTATCATCTTATATTAGTAGACATCCTAATCCCTTAAGTGAAGCATCCGTGTATACAATGTACGACCACTTAGGATCTAGAATTGTCAACACTGGTGCTATTGTCAACTTCTGCTTCAGCGTCTGAAATGCTTTTTCATACTTCTCAGTCCATGTAAACGGTTGATCCTTCTTTGTCAACTTAGTCAAAACAGAGGCTATTTGACAAAACCCCTGAATGAACCTCTGATAATAACCAACTAACCTCAAGAAAATCCTTATCTCTATTACTAAGGTAGGTCTCTCCCATTGTAATACCGCATCAACCTTATGAGGATCTATAAATATACCGTTGACAAATATCACATGACTAAGAAATTTCACTTCTCGAAGCCAAAATTCACACTTACTTAATTTTGCATATAGCTTATACTCCTTTAATACTTGTAACATAATTCTCAAGTACTTAGCATGTTCTTCTTCATTCTTAAAATAGACTAGGATATTGTCAATGAACAGCATTATAAATTTATCCAAGTAGGGTCTAAAAATCTTGTTCATGTAATCCTTAAAGATTTCTAGCGCACTAGTCAATTCAAAAGGCATAACTAAGAATTTATAATGCCCATATCTCATCCTGAAAGTGGTTTTGGGTACATCCTCAGACTTTACCCTCTGCTGATGATAATCAGATCTCAAGTCGATCTTGGAAAACACAGCTACTTCGGCAAGCTGGTCAAGCAAATCATCTATCCAGGCTAATGGGTATTTGTTCTTGATTATTACCTTATTCAACTATTGGTAATTGATACACGACCTTAGGCTTTCATCCTTTTTCTTCACAAATAGTACAAGTAAACCCCAGGGGGATACACTTGGCCTAATGAATCCTTTCTCTAATAGTTCCTCCAATTGCTTCTTCAACTCTTCTAGTTCAGATGGAGCCATACGGTATAGAGCCTTAAAGATAGGCTCAGTTCCTGGCACTAGATTAATGGAGAACCCAATCTCCCTTTTCAGTAGAAAGCCAGACATCTCATCAGCAAACACCTTTGGAAATTCATTTACAACTCTAATCTCGTCAAGAGCACTATTATACTCTCCATGCACTGAAAGGAATACTAAAAACATCTAACACCCTTCATCATTTGACCTCTTAATTTGCATGGCTGATAAAAACATTCATGTCTTAAGGTTTATCACTGAAATAGTATCCTTAGGTACTGTAAGAGTCACAGTATACACAGGTAGGGAAACTGTCTTCTTTTCATAGTCTAGTATCGCTCCATTAGTCGACAACCAATCTATCCTAATAATCACATCAATTCCTAACATGGACAAACAAACCAAATCAATTAATGTAATTCTATCACCAAATCTCATTTTAACTTTCAAACATGCACCACTGGTTTTCACAAAAGCACTAGCCGGCATAGACACATTCATCAATATAAGTAACTCAATCACAAGTAACTTTAACTTTTCTACACACTCATCAAAAATAAAAGAAAAAGTAGCACCTGAATCAAACAAAGCAAAAACCTCTGTATCATAGAGAGAAATAGTACCTCTTATAAGCTTTGGAGAAGCTTTAGCTTCCTCTTTGGACATGGCAAAGACACGACTAGGAATAGCAAATCAGGGCAGTATTATGCTATATGGCCTACCTTATTGCATTTGAAGCATATCCAGCACTCACCATTGTGATACTTCCCACACTTATTGCAATGTGGGGCTTTCATAGGTCTAGTAATAGTAGGGGCAAAATCCTAACTCGAAGTCTGGTTTTGACCTCCTATACTTCTGGGTGCATTGCTCTTGGACTGGGATCCCTTGGATTGAGACCCCTTTTGAAAATGATTCCTAGTACCCTCAGTACTAAACCCTCCGAATGATCCTGAACCAAAACCAGTCTTCTTGCTTATACCACCCATAGGACCCATGAATGAATAGAAACAATCCTGACTGTCTCGCTTCTTATCATCTACTGATCTGCTTCTTCTAGTAATGGCCCAAAACTTATTACACATCACCTCAAAGGAAGTAACCTTAAAGGCTACCAATTGCCTACTATACTTAAGCCACATCTTGTCTAATAATTGCTCGACCTTCCACTCCTCATCATCATGATGTCTCAAATAGGTCGAATACTTTAACAATTCATTGAACTTGGTAATGAACTCCTCCTCATTCATATTACCTTACTGTAAGTAATGAAACTCAAATTCCTTCTCAGCTTAGAAGGTCAATAGGAAATAATTAGTAAAGAATCTCCTCTTGAATTCCTTCCATGTAAGTAAAGAGCCATCAGCTAGCCTTGCACTCTCTTATCATTATTTGGCGGCGTCCTCTAGCATAAAAGTAGTTAATAGTACTCGCTGCTCTGTCATGCAGGTCATCACAAAGAATATTGTCTCTAACCGGTCTATCCACTTCTTACTGGATTTATCCTCCATGGAACCATTAAAGTAAGGAGGATTCAATCTTGTGAATCTCTTGAGTGTGTAGTTGATGGAACTCTCATGTTCCTTCTTAGTTAGCTTTAAAGGATGCATTGGCCTCTTTGATATACTCTCCTCATAATACTCCTCATCTTCATGCCCTTGCACCTCTTCAAGTAGCTTAACTCTTTTCTTCTTCTTGTGGTTACCTCTGGTTTTCCTAACCGTACCACTACGCCCTTTCTTGGGCTTCTTGTTGAGAATCTTGTCATACTCATCCAATATCTTCTCAAATCTCTCCATCATTGTTGTTAACTCGAGCAAGACGTTATCCTTACTTGTGGAGCTTACGGGTTGTTCTTGGTTTTGTCACATTTCTACTTGTTCTTCTTCAATTGAGACTACTTCATTCTCTACTTCTATCAAGACTTCTTGCTCTTGTCTCGATAAGTTTACTTAAACATTGCTGGTTGTGTTTCTCATTTGCACCATTCTCCCCTCCTAAGGATGGAAGTCATCCTACAAAAGGAAAGGATTAGTACTAGCTCAAGAGAGGAAACCAATATGTGTATAATGACAATTGCTAACTCTATATGCAAATACACAAACAACCATGACTACTAGACACAATCCACAAACCAATTCTCATAACCAGAGAAATTGATACCAAGTTTGTAATATCCTTCTCCTTTTAATCCCATAATTAAAACCAAAACCCAAGTAATTAGGGGACAGGATTATAGTAGATATCAAAATGCAAAGTTTTTAATGGTTAGCAAAATGGGGACCCCAAGTTTATAAAACTAAAATTATTTTCAACTCTTACAACTAGATAAATCAAAGTTTACAAATATATGAAAGCATATGCCACAACTCTGTCATTTTATATTAGAACACATCTAAGACCCTTAAGTGAAGTGTCTACATACACCACAAATGGCCATTTTGGATCTGGAATAGTTATCATAAGTGCAATCATCAATCTCTGCTTCAGCTTTTAGAAAGCCTCTTCACACTTGTCAGTCTCTATGAAAGGCTAATCTTTCTTAGTCAATTTGGTCAAAGTAGATGCAATTTAGGAAAATCCCTAAATAAACCTCCTATAATATCCTACTAGACCCAAGAAACTTTGAATCTCTATAATAAAAGATGGTCTTTCCTGTTATAGAACTGCATCTACCTTATGAGGATCAACTGCAATACCATTAGCTGACACCACATAGCCTAAAAGCTTCACATCACGCAACCAAAATTCACATTTGCTCAATTTTGCATATAGCTTTTCCTCTTTCAGAATTTGCAATACAATCCACAGGTGCTTAGCATGTTCTTCCTTATCAACTGAATATATTAAGATATCATCAATGAAGACCATTACGAACTTGTCCGAGTACGGCCTAAAGATTTAATTCATGTAATCCATAAAGATTGTAGGTGCATTTGTCAATTCGAAGGGCATAGTAAGAAACTCATAGTGCCCATATCTCATTTTGAAAGTAGTCTTAGGCACATCACCCATTTTCACTCTCAACTAGTGATAGCCGAATCTCAAGTCGATCTTAGAGAATACTGCCGCTCCAGCCAACTGATCCATCAAATCATCAATTTAAGGCAATAAATACTTATTCTTAATTGTCACCTTGTTTAGCTGTTGGTAGTCTATACACAATCTCATGCTACCATCTTTCTTCCTGACAAATAGAACAGGCGAACCCCAATGTGAAATACTAGGTCTAATTAACCCCTTCTCCAATAACTCCTCTAGCTATTTCTTAAGCTCATTCAATTTTGTTGGAGCCATCCGATATGGAGCCTTAGAGATTAGCTCAGTACTAAGTACCAAGTTAATTGAGAATTCAATCTCTCTCTTTAGTAGTAATCCTAATACTTCGTCAGCAAACACCTCAGGAAAATCATTGACAACTCTAATCTTGTCTAATACTCTATCACACACTCTATGTACTGAGCAGAATGCCATAAAGGCTTGACATCCCTTTTTCATTAATTTCTTTACTTGTACCGCTGATAGGAACTTAGGAGTCTCCGGAGTAGTAACAAGTACAGGCAGTGCAATCTCATTATTCATTATAGTTGCCATGTATACTGGTAATGAAACCGCCTTTATATTACAGTCTAATGTCACACCATTAATAGACAATCAATCCATGCCAATAATCACGTCAGTTCCTAACATGGGCAAACAAATTAAGTCAATACTCATGACTATTTCACCAAATTTCAACTCTACTTTCAAGCAAACTCGACTAGTTCTCATTGAATTACCAGCCGATGTAGACACATTCATCATGAAAGGCATTTCAACAACATACAAACTTAGTCTTTTTGCACACTCATTAAGACTAAATGATAAAGGATTCAACCTTATGAACTTCTTTAAGACTAAATCAATAGAGCTCTCTTGCTCTAATCCTCTAGGCCTCACTATTGTAGGCCTCCTCAGTCCACTCTCTTTATAGTAATCCTCCTCTTATTAATCAATTACTTCCCTCTCCAGTCTCACTTCACCATAATCGCCAACTCTTTCTACGGTCTTACTTGACACTTCTGGTCTTTTCTTTAAAATCTCATCATGCTCATCTATTCTCTGTTTAATTCTTTCTATCATGCTTCTTAACTTGAGCAATATATTCTCATTGCCTATTGTAGGTCTTGGTTACTCTCTAGCTTGACTCAAGCCTTGTCCCATCTCAACATGCTCACTAGGGACAATGTTCTCCTCTTGTACCAAGACTTCCTGCACTAGTCTCGATACATTTTCCAGAATGTTGCTGGCCATATTTCTTGTTTGCAGTATTCTCCCCTCCTAAGGATAGAAGTTATCTCATAAAAGGAAAATAATTAACTAGCTCAAAGGGGAAAAGAACATGTGTATAATGTTAATTGTCAATTTTCTATATGCAAATGCACCATTCACAAGCAAACTCACACCTAATTCACAAATCCATAATTCAGTTCTCAAAATCAGAGAAACTAATACCAAACTATAACCTCCTTGAGGTTATACTGCAATTAACTCTAAATCATAATAATCCAGAATTTAACCCTCAGAGGATTATTAAGTTATAAAAGTTTGTAAAGGAATTTCTCAAAATTTCATTCAAAAGAATCCAAATCTTAACAGTTCGAATCTTAAATATAATTTAATAAATCCCAATCAGAGTTTTGAAAGTAAAGCAAAAGCTTGAAAATCAATTGGGACCCAAGTAATGAGTTTTAAAACTCAAAAATAGGTTTTGTGCAAAAAGTGCCTCGTGCGCCATGGCTTATAGCTTGTGCGCTGCAGCGTGTCTTCTCTGTGCCATATGCCATGGCGTGAGGCACTGTGTGCTACAGTGTATTGCATGAAATTTGACAGATCTGTGCTGTTATATGATAGCATAAGGTGCAAACTTCTAATGTGTCCCAAATCTTCGTCCGACGTTCGATTAAGGTGGTTTTAGTGTCTGTATGGAGCTTTCTCCTAGCTCTAGCTAATAGCACTAGTTTCACATTCAAACTCATTTTTGATAAAAAGTTGGACACCAAAATCCATTTTGATCACTTTTTTACAAAATCTTATAAATAGGGTGTCCCAACTCAATCACACGTGCCAATAGCTTACACCAACTATCTAACCACACTTAATAGACTCTCGCAGACTCGTGCAATGCACCATACACAATCAAAAACACTTATATCATAAAATCACCACTCAACCTCGATTTTCACAAAATATAAGGGGGAGGAATATGTTACATAAAATCAACAATTTCATTTAAGATTTCTCAGAATACATATGTTTCTACTTGCACAAGTATTTTGGCCCTATCCACGAGTCCACAACCAAAACTCACTAACTCAAGGCATTTATACACAAAATCATGCAAGTAGTGCATAAATCATGCTAATTAATCCTAGTTGGCAATTACATTAACAAATACACATGGAAATAACAAAAGAGAGGTATATAGAGGATTACTCCACAAATCCTAGGCCTCTGTATTTTTCTCATGACTTAGATCCGATGAGCTAGGTCCTGAAAATATTGAGAATTGAGGGGTAAGTACAACCATTCAGTAACCAAGTTTCACTTAACCCATACAGTTACACATTAATTGTAAATAGATGTAATTAGGTAAATAAGCATATATATCACATAACACTAGGCCACGGTTCACAAAACTAACAACCATATAACCGGGCTTGCCACAAAACCCTTATCATGTTATTTAGCAAAAACATAACACAGGGTCACAAAAATAACAACCATGCGCTCTCAATACATGCGGATCATAAAACTGACAACTATGTGGCCGGACTTATATGTATGATTAGATGCCAATCTTGTACCCTCCTATTACCTTCAACATGAAATTGGTGGCTATCACGTAGTTATGTCTTTCATAGACTAACCCAACCTTCTACTTGTGAGGATCTACTGGGCCAAGGTGAACTTACTCACTTATGTAATTTGGTTTCCCCTAATATTAACAACCATAGGGTGTCGTGCCCTTAATCTAGCCTCCTCATGAACCGATGGAGACTAGTTAGGTTCAAGTTCCTCATAAAATAAGTGGGATAGTCCCAAAACAATCATGGGACAAGGGCTATCTCCCGATTCCAATGGTTGGTGTCAAGGCTAATTCCTGATTCCAACGGTCACTGCCAATACCACATGGATTTTCAACCAATCTACTCCTTTTCCGTAGGCACCAATGATCATGTTATGCACATTTCACACACATTAAGCATTTTAACAATCATTTCTTAACATATAAACTCACATAATAAAAATGCTCCACAATTCAACGCACAATTTATCACAATTCTCTACCCATAGTAATAAATCATAATCAATTTCATAAAACATCAAGGGTGGCAAAATCAAGGTCTTTTTTTCTAAAAACCATTTCACAAATCAAACACTTTGCCAATATGCATCATTAATTTAACTCATAATTCACATTTCATAAACATAATTAACATTCAACTATAAAGATTAAGTTTCCCTCGGTTACCTCAAACCTTTGAGAGGTCAAAGGTTTACCCCTTACTATACCAACTTTCCAAAGCTTCAACAAGCTTGAATAGTGCTAAAAATGAATCTCTCTACATCTATACCACAATAATTTCTTTATTATCTAACTCTTAAACCACACACTCTATTTTATCAACTTATAATCACTACTCATTCATACCCAATGGGCTCATAGAATTCCATTAATGCACATTATCACTAACAACACCTCAAACCATGATTAATGCATATTAACCTTTCCCAACTACCTCATAAATATCAATTTTAAGATAATAAATGCTTCCATAGGCCAACCACTTCTAAAATCATCAATGTGGTTTTCCAATACATTAAACAACTCCCATTTTACTTATTTTAACTAATAGAATCGGACCTATGCTCCTATGGACTGAAAATCCATCTCCCAACTTAAACCCTACCATAAATCATCATAAGTGAGGGTGAGAAAGGAAGAATGAGACTTAGATTACCTACCTTGGGTGTTTGGGAGCTTCAAAACATCAGCAATGAGAGCCAATATACATGCCCTAGCAGAGCCAACGTTCTCTTCTTTTTCTTCTTCTCCTTCTCTTTTGTTTTCTTACACAGACGTAATTTGATTTATCAAAAATTTTGTCCATACGCTGCGCGTATGGCACAAAAGAGCTCGTGGCATTTAAATTCATCTCTGCACGCTGCGACATGTGGCACAGAGAATGATTCTTCCCTTTTTCTTTCTCTTTCCTTGCTCGGGTGGCCTGCCATTAATCCGGATCCACTTCTAGGCTGAAATCACAACTATTATGCCAAGTTAAGCCCCGTAGCCACACACCTTATTAGGTTAATAAATGAGGGTTAGAATTTTTTAGATATTACATGTTGCCTATCTCTACTTCTTTATTCTTTTTTGTTTGTGTGGTTTTGTGTTCTATCATGAGAGATAACGAGGAGTTGGGGTTGGACTAAAGAAATCTATATCAACAATTGATTTTAACCAACATATATATCAACTTATAAATAAGTTGTAGAGGAAATAGGCAAAAAGAGTAAGGGATTGGGCCAAAGAAATCCATATCAATAATTGATGACTAGACAATAATAAAAATAAGCTTTTAGAGGGTAGTAAAAGAAAATGGGGAAAAACAAGAAGAGAAAAGAGTAATACTTGAAAAAGACATAAACCTCTTTATTATTCCACTAAGACTATGATGATTTTTATTTTGTCTTTTTGTTTCTCTAAAAAGCTAATATGCAAAAAAAAAAAAAAGCCAATATGTGTTCCCATGAAATATATTATGAAATTATGAAACAAATGAATTACCTATTCATATATTCATAAATTTGCACTACTCTTATACAAAAGTCTCTAGCACTAATGTAAATTTTCTTTATGTATCCAGCACTAATGTAAATTTAATGTTTTGGATAAATGAACCTTGATGTTGTATTAAGAGCTTGATTGTGTCCTATCTCTCTTAGCGGTTTTCATTTTTGTGCAAATGGATGTCTTCTCAAGCTGAATTTATGGCTACAAACCAAAACGAAGTTAATTTTTGGATACTTATATGATTTTTACTTGTGTAATGTAGGTTGTAAGATACTATTATTGTGGTGCTCCATTTATGAGGGCTGCTTGTTTTTCTTTATTTTGTGAAACTAGACATTTGATTATTGTTGGGTTGAATTTGCTATGTTGAATTTTAATCTTGATAGAATATATGTGTGTAATTAAAATGGGCTACTATCACTTTACAAGTCCAATGTTATATATAAGCCTTGTCTGTTTTGGTAGGGGAAAGAAAATAACATTGGCCCAAGTCTAAGCAGCCTAACATGAAGCCCAAAAATCAAATTAATAGATCAAACTGAATTGTCAAATTTTGGTTTGATTCAGTTCATATTTTTAGTATTGTTCAGTCAATTGGTTTTACACATTTTAGCACCAAATCAAATCAAATCAACTGATGCTCACCTAAGATATTGTTAGTCAAAACTAACCTTAAGGCAGTTAAAATAGAGATATGAAAAAAATCCTTGAATTTTGAAATGAAAGATTTGGACAAAGTATAGCATATCTTATAAGTCAAGATAAGTAAAGATCATTCAAAAAACTCATCTCTTTATCGCAAAAGACTTACATAATCAAAATTCTTGAATATTTCAACATGAGAGACTGCAAATACATGGTTACCCTTGTGATAGGAATTATCGCTTACCCTCAAAATTAAAACTAAAGTTAATCCTAATGCAATATAGGGCCAACCCTAGGTCATCTTCTAATGAATGATTTCAAGTTTAACAAAAGGTCACCTAATGTAATAAGTCACACAAAGAGTGGGAATTTAGTTACCTAATTATCCAACTAATTACCTAATGTGCAAGTAATTAAAAAGCTAATTAAAGTGAGTGTAATGAATTTCCATTTTCACAAGAGTGGAACCCTAGAGATTAGTTGATTTTAAAATTAGTATTTTCATGTGATTAGGCTAAATTTCCCTTTCCTCTTGACCAAAGCTATCTTGACCTAAGAAGACTATCCTAAATCAATTAACCTAATTAACTAAATTCCTTAGGTCTTAGATTAAAGTTCTAGTTCAATTAACCAATTAGTACAAAAATTAGCCAAGTGAATCCCTTAAATTCTTTTCTTAAATGCCATGGCTAAAGTAATAAAGTAAGTAACCACAAGATTATATCAAGCTACTCAACAACACAAGCATTAACATGACAAGATTATGCAACATCAACACATGTAATTCACTAAATGAAAAATACAAGACTATATGCTAAGCATGAAATGGCCAAAATCATCAAGGTAGTAAAAGGAAGAAATTAACCAACACAATCCTCTTCTCTTTACATCAAGATCAAATTTAAATTACAATTTACAAGCCAAGATGATCAAACTCTAGACTAAGAAATTAATCATCTAGTAAAAAGAGAAGAGAATAGGAAACAAAAGAAACTTAGCCAATTGAAGCTCTAGATTCATCATCCATCTTCATCTCTCTAGGAATCCATCAAAAAACTTAGTCAACCATCTTTATCTTTAAGAACCCTAGGAGAAGCATCTCTTAGCCAAAATCCATGAAAACTTAGATGAAGAAATTGAGCTTAGATCCTTATGAGAATGGAAGGGATGGGATGAGAAAGGAGAGATATGAAGAATGGTGTAGGTTTTATAAAGTTTTGGTCACTAAAAATGGAGGTTAGAGTGCTGGAAAAGTGAAGAAAGCAGAGAGAACGTGGAGAAAATGAAGAACAAGATGAACCAGAGATAGAGGATGGAAGGGATGAGTGAATTATGGTGTTACATTTGAATTTGGGTGAGGATGGAAGTATTCTAGATGTTGCTTCAGCTAACTACTCAATTAAAATAAAAGAAAACAAAATAAAAAAGAATTTTGGGGCCTTGTCACACTTGTAATGTAGCACTCTCCTATTAGCTTGTAAATGATTCCATTGTGTGTCTAGTTAATCCCATGCATCATCCACATTTTAAGCTCATCTAGACCACTCAATTAAGAAGAAAAACGTTCCTAATGCATTAGCTTTGACCCTATAGAGTTTTAACTTCATTTGTCTAATTGATGCACAAGTCACATGTAACTTATGTCAAAAAAATTACATAATTCAATTAAATAACATATGACATCATAAAATATAATTAAAGTTCAGAATTAAATTCATAATTAGAAGGAAGAATTTATTAAAATAACCAATTTCTAGGCTGTACAAAATTATATAAAAATTTTCACATAAAGATAAACTGAAAACTAGGTCAAACTAAGACATTTAAGAAAGTATTAATTTTTTGTTTAATTACTTCCAAACTAAAATAAATTTAAAAATTTAATTTGATCACTCATCTTCTGGATATAAAATTCACTTTGTCAGTTTTTCTTGTACATTTTTTCAAAAGTTTATTTTTAAACCAAAATACTCCTAATACATAAAACCTAGACACATTGGTGATTTTTCAATTCTAATGCAATGTGTTCACTTTGAGATGATAAAACATTAATAAAATAGTCCTAATTAACAAATAAAAGTGTGTAATAAATGTCTTCTATCACCCTGTAGTGAAAGGTCATAACTTAAGTTAGCAATCTGATGCACCTATGTTGTGTACTTAACTAAATATTTGTTATGTAGTCAAACTTGTGAGCTGTTTTCAGTCTTACCTAGAAGTCAAGCATTAGGAAGATATGAAAAGAATAATGAGATACTTGAAAAGGCCTATGGACTATGAGCTATTTTTCTAAAGCTATAGTTTGCATTTGGAAAGGTTACACAAATACTAGCTAGATAAGAGATATGGACATTCAACTTCAGGATGTATATTCTTGTTGAATAGAGCCATCTCCTGGAGCAACAAGAAATAGAAATATGTGTCTTTGTCCTTCATAGAATCAAAGTACATAGTGTGCTCTGCCATTGTATAAGAAGTTATATGGCTCAAGAGATTCCCAGAATGATTGGGAATAAACCATAAAAAAAGGTCTAATCCTAATACACTATGATAGTCAAACTGCCATAGCTTATGCTAAGGATCCTAAGTATCACGCTAGGACTAAATACATAAACATCAAATATCTCTTGGTTAGAGAGATATTTGCTAATGAACAAGTTACTATTCAATGCATATCTACTTATAAGATGATTCCCTTACCAAACCCATAGCCAATAATCCATATATAGAACATGTGAACGTTTTGGGTTTGCTTAAAGTATGATATACTGAACTCATCTTGTTATGCATTTCTTAATAACATGAGTACAATGATATACAATATTCAAGTGTGTTGTACATGTTTGAATGATTGGCTCTCTCATACGAACATTGGCCTTCAATTTTCATGAGGAACAAAGAAGATAAGACATAATGTGATCACTATCCATTTAGAAAGAATAATTGAATGGTTGAGAAGAGTCACATAATGAATGTTACCTTGAATTTTGATATCAAGATCAGATATAGAACCTAACATCTAGATTGAGTCATGGATACTCATGATCCATGATACATATAGTCAAGCAAAGAGTTCCTTAAATAAGGACATCATGAGTGATTAGTGGAATTCTGGTTTTGGTATTGTGTGTCTTTAAGACTCAAGCTTGAATGGTGTTGATAAATGAAAAATTGACAAACACTCTTAAGAGAGAAACACCGTAGCATATAATTCATATTGCATGTGCTTATTTGACTATAATAATGGATGTTAATGGAAGGATTCTTGTTCCATCACTGTGTGCATTCTAGAAATGAGAAAATCCTTTCATAGTGTTCTTAAGACTTACACAATGTCATAAAAGGCTGCTTTAGTGATAGCTACTTTAGCTTGTACCCTATGATTATGAATTATTTGATCTAATGAGTTAAGTACTAGTAATACAACTGAGTTAGACTTGGTAAATGATGTCAAGGAAAATTAACCCTAAAACACACAATAATACCAATGTCTAAGACATGTCCCTACAATTTGAGAATTTATAAGTGCAGGTACTAAGCATATGAACAATGGCAATGCCAGGACCCTAAGTTATGGGGTGTAAGATTTTTAAAATTAATAATTTAAAAATAATTAAAAATTTTAAACCTAAAATCTATAAAGTTGAATTAAGGGGTGCAAAATATTTAAATCAAGGGGTGCAATATATATTGAAATACATGGATTTTAATTGTAATTTTCTCCAAACCAAGGGGTGCATTTACCCCCCTTGGGTTCAAGGTAGCACCACCCATGCATATGAAAAAGCAATCTGAGTTAAATAATTAACTCGAGAGGGATTAGATATGCCATGAGTAATGTATATGAGTAAATCTTGAGTACTTGAGTCAACTTATAATTGTAATATAGGTATACAACATGATGTCTTTGTGTGTTGATCCTATTATAGAATTTCTAATGTAGAAACATCCAAATTGAGGATGTCATGCCTACATGGTGATAGTAGCACATCAAGTATGAAGTTAGAAAGATAGGATAAGGTAGTCCCATTAAGTGTGAGTAAGAGATATTAGAATTACATATCCATCCTCAAAGGGAATAAAATCAATTATATAGGAGCAATTAGTGGATCCATCATTATTTTGGTAATAATGTATTTATCAAAATCAAGAATTGATGTGAGAATAATTTTTGATTGAATTCTTAAAAGAGAAATATTCCTTTGCAATAATGGTGACCATTCAAATCAATTTATTTCCTCCATATGAGGTAAATTAATATTGATTAGATTTTATTTTTCAGAGGTGGCCCTCCTTTCGCTATAATAGAGATGGGGTGGCTAGAGATATAACTCACTCCCAGAGCGAATAGTTTCCTAGTTTGTTCTTCCTCTCTCTATCTTTTTCTCTTTGGTGCAATATAGGCTCTAATAGTCTAAACTAGTATGGATAGTCAGGTAAATTCTGCTACAGCCAAATCTGATAAGACTTTAACTCAGCTCATTTATTCGGTTTATTATTTATTTAATATTTTTTCAAGAATAAATCTAGTTTAAATAATAAAGTAGATTGACTATTAAAGTTGAACTGATAAAAAATTGAGAAAAACCCTCCTTTTCAAATTAAGAAAACTAACTTTAAATTTAATGTTTGGATAATAACATTAATCAATTATAAAGACAAAAATCATGATTTTGTAAAATATATATGAAAACACTTTTACTACACCAAAATTAATTACAAACTTAAAATTATAATTTTCTTAAAAAATTAAATAATCATTATACATGTTAAAATTAATTATAAACTTAAAACTAAAGTTTTCTTAAAAATATCCGAATACCCCTTAACATTATATTTTTATATTTGAGAAAACTATGCTTTTTAATTCATAATTTATTTTGGCAAGTAATGAGAGTGTTTGGACTTTTTTATGAAAACCATGAATTTGGGTTATAATTGATTTTGACTTGTTAAAGGATATTTATATATATTTTCACAAAATTATGATTTTGCTTTATTTTCAATTTCACTTGAAATCAATCTTATTAATTAATTTTATAAATTAATTCAATACTGTATAACATGATTAATTATATTCAAAATCAATTTTATTAATTAATTTTTAATCATATATTTTTTTGATGGATAGTCAAGTTTGTTTTGTTGGAGAGGAGAAGAGGCAAAATTTCCAATCCTTAATTTGTTAGAAAAATGGAAGAGAAATCTCTCAGCCCTTTGCTTGCTTAGTTAACAAAAAAAATTTAATAAATTTGTCCATCAAGGTAATTGAAATGGACAATCACCAGTTCATGTTTTCGAAATAGAAGACTGAATGGAGTTAATGTCATTTTCTAGTTCCAGGATTGTTTCAGCGCTGGCAAAGATGGGCCACTGGCAGAGGACAACTACATTTAATTAGAGTTAGCAATTTATATCAAACTCGGTGAGCAGTCCGTATAAACTCGAAAAAAATCTAGAAACGGGTTTAGTGAAAAAATATGGGTCAAGCTTGATCTCAAATTCATAAATACAAAAAAAATGTATTTTAAAAAATATAAAAAATATTGTTAAATTCTTTAAGTTTTAATCTATTTTATACTAAGATACTATATATTTAAATACATTGTTATATATTTTTTAAAAAATTAAAAATATTTATATTGTCATATTTTTATTATTTTTAATCTATAAAATATCTCAAAATAATATTTAAAATGTATTTTAATATTGAATTTTAAATTCTAAGACCTACATGTTTTTTAAAAAATTTTGAGTCTTTTAAATTGTTTAAGTATCTGAAAAAATATATTTTATATTTTTTATAAAAAATAATTAATTTTAAAATAAAAATTAAATTTAAATTAATTTAAGAAATGAAAAAAATTAATAATTTGAATATTTGGATCAACCCAAGATCTGAAAGAGTTTGGGCCGAATTTGGTGATTCAGGCTATTAAGGAAGTTAGGGTGAATTAGCCATCAGATATGCTCTGATTTTCATCCGCGCCCAGCAATGGATATCACATCCATTTACTTTGCCCATTAGCCATCTGAGTTAACAAGAGGACCTATGTCTCCGTCCTTTTTGGATTGGATCCTTTCGTATTCGCTTAAGCATTCTCCTACATGTTTGTCTGTAATTTCTGCTTAATAGCAATATAATTTGCCTTTTATTTAAAAAAAAAAGTTAAAGGGTGTTTTTCAACCGTGTCTTTTATTTATATGCAACTTAGAGGAAGTAATTGATATTAATTTTTTTATAGAATATTTATGTGTCATTTTATAGGTCTTGTTTTGTAATTTTTAAGACATTTTTCTGTAATTTTACAATTAACTAATGGTAGCTAATTTTTTGAGAACAAGGTATCAATATATCATTTTTAAAAATTAAACGAGAAAATTACACTGTATAAAAATTTAAAATATCTACTTTTAAATGAATAGTTAAGTGGTAAAAATATTATTTAACATAAAAAATCTTAACGTCTAAAATGGGAGAGTTGGATTAATTATTAATATTTTTTTTGAGAGAATTACGTTTATTAAAAAAAATAATCCTACGATTGTTGCAAAGGATCTGGGATTTGGCTATGCTGATGCATTAACTAATTTATCTTGGAGCTGGGGCTGGATCGTGGATTGCAGGTTTTGCATAGGGCTATTAATGAAGTGCAGGTGGCGGATTGTCTTGGGGATACCTTGGATAGAGTGTTGTTGTTGTTGTTGATTTTTTTTTTTTTGGGTTGGTGCTTTTTTGCTGTTTTTGGGCTTTTTAGCCTCTTCTTCTACCCAAATAAATAAATAAATAAATAAATAAAATCTCTTCTCATTCCTCCATGCCCATACCATACGCCGGGGGCCAACGAGAATGTCTATAACTTTCTCCATATTTACCCAAAATGAGCGGGGAGGTGTGCAGCACCATTACTACTTTTTCAATGAACGACACCGTTCTTTTAGGGCATTGAAAAGGTTGTAATATATTGCCCTAGCTTCCTCTTTCATTTCATACACTAACACTATACTGCTATTTCCCGCCTGTGATTCATTTCCCGCTCTCTGAACCCTAACTCTTCAGCTGAGTCATAGCGAATGGGGCAGAAGAAGCTGTCAACATCGGATCCCGGCAATGAAACGAAGAAGAGGCGGCGAGTCGGCTTCTCCGCTGTTGGTAAGTGTGTACGCGGCACTGAGTTCTTGTTTCTTTTCTTTTTTTGTTTTTTTTTTGCCGGTCTTGTTCCTCTTACACGACATTTTACTCTTGCTCGACATTTTCTTATTTGTTGTTTGCGCTTGTATGATCAAATTTCAAGCTCACAACAAAATTTTCATTTCCGCATTATGCAGATGCTGGAGTTGAAGCCAAAGAGTGCATAAAAATCTTTTTAGGTGTGGTGAAATTCTTACTAGTAATAACTATTCGTGATTCTTATCCCTTATCATGCTGCTGGGTAGCTTCTGACTATGTGTCTCGTTGATTGCATTTTTACTAGACTATTAGATATTAAATGCTATTAGTGGTCGTTCGCAATCTCTTTCGAGGAGGGTATACATATTTTAATTTTTGGTCCGATTGTATCCCTTCTTGCAGTGCTGAGACTACTTTTGTCAGTATGATTAGTGACTAGGATGACAAGATGACTTGAGAAGGTTTTACATGAGCTGCCTTCTTTGCTCACATTATTGAAGAGAATTGAAGGATAGCATCTCTCTCTGGAAAAAAGTTCGAACAGAATATGTATTAACTGAAACTCACATGTTTCGACTCGAACTGTTTCATAGCATTTACAAAGCTCTTCAGACTTAAAAAGAATTCAGTTAAATATTTGAGATGCTTATTTCTGGCTTATGCCTAGCCCATGAATCTAGCGTTATTTCTGGATCTTGCATACTCCTCTGCTCGTGTTGCTTATGAGGCTTGTAGGCCATATTTTCACTTGTTATCTTCCTTTCACTGGCAGATGTTATTTTCTGCTACTTTTCCTGTCAGTAACCTTTCCCAGTCTTGGTCTACCAAGGATTTGACCTAGCTAATCTGTTCACTTAAGTGGCATTATTTGCTTTTGATTGCCATTTTTAACTCCTCCCCTTGTATTGTTGTCCTTGTTTAATTCTTTGGTTTAACTTGCATCTTCTTCTGGGATCTGATATTGTTGTATAGTTTCAAGCAAAGAGAAATTTAGCACTTCAGAGAACTTTGTCATTGACCCTGTGGACTTGAATGGCTTTTTTGATGATGATGGGAAAATCTATGGTTATGAAGATTTGAAGGTAATGATCATTATAGACACAAGCTAGAAATTATTTACACATAATCATAATTGAATGGTCTTCAGTGCCTTTTTTTCTTTTTTAAAGAAAATCTCTGTTTTGTTCTTCTTACAGATTACTGTCTGGGTTAGCAGCCTGTCTTTTCATGCCTATGCTGACATTAAGTTCCAGAGTTCATCTGATGTAAGTGCTGACACTTTTCTTGATCAAGGTCATGGTGTTTGCTTATTGCCTTAAGCAGGTTGTCAACTGATTCCCTTAAAAAGGACTTGTATCTGACATGTGTGTTAGTATTATGTAATTCATGGAAGTCCGAATTGAGTCATTATAGACATATATTGGTTGATGTAATAGTGCAATCTGCAACTTGGAGAAGCTATATTATGGATCATGTGAAAGCTAATTTCTCCATGACGTTAAATTTGACAGTACTGTCCTTTAATAGGTAACCAATAATCCTTTTATATAATTGTATCAGTATGAAGTCGTTTCTATTATAAAATCATAAAACTATGAAAGAGAGATAACAAGTTGATAATCAATATTTTTAACAAGATTTTTACAATAAACTATGTAAACAATATTTTTAAAAAGTATCAACGCATGGACACACTAAAGGCCAAAGATTCTTTTCAATTTGTCACTCACTTTTTTACTTGCTGCTCTTGCACATTCTCTTCAAATTTGTTATTTAATTTGTTTTACCTTGCTAAATTTTCTTTTTCCTCCTCTTTCTAATGTCTTTGACATCTTCTGTTGAATTTGCTTTTTTGATTGTTTTAGAGAGGCAAAGGAATCACAGATCTGAAATCTGCTCTTCAGGTATGCTTCAAATTCCAATTTGGCATCATTGTTTTAATACCTTGTATCTCTATTCAGAGTAGTTTTTTTTTTTTTTTTTACCATTGATCATGTTGCTATTTCTGACAGAGAATTTTTGCTGAGACTCTTGTTGAGAGCAAAGATGAATTTCTGCAAACATTTTTGGTGGATAAAGATTTTATTAGGTGTTCTGTACTTTCTCAGTTTTTCACTTCCATTTTTTAATAACTAATTGGCTTTTGTCTTCCTTGGCTGTACATTCGCTGAATTTATATTGTTTTGCAGGACAACCATCTCAAATGCGGAGGTTTTAAAGCACAAAGCTTTAAATGGGCATGTTAGTTATTCTAATAGTGATGCTGAAGCGGCTGCTTTGGATTCTGAGGTGGTAATTTATATTTTTGCTTTACGCATTAGATGATAATAGGCAAATATTTAAGGGAGAATTTCAACTAAGGATCAGGGTAGAGAAATGTTTATTAATGGGTCTCAAAAAAATCTGAAAGTTCTCTGCAAGTTTCTTTTTTGGACTGAACTGAAATAAATTTTTTGGTTGAAAAGACTGAAATGCCCTTATACAAAACAAAGAAAAAAGGCAGCTGATCAAAAGCCTTACTAATTAGGTAACTTTGCTCGTTAACTACACAAAAGTAGTTATTAACTATTTAACTTTACTTGTTAATTCCTATTAGGCATTATTAATTAATGTTATTTGATTAACAAGTAATATTATGTAGTTTACAATTTAAGACAATAATTTCACAAGTAATGGATTTTTTATAGGTTTGATATTGAAGAAGATATCAAGTGTCATTTAACAAGTGGTGATAGGCAATTAACTAGTGCTAGTGAAGAATTAACAAGTAAAATTACGTAATTAATAAATAATTTAGTTGCTTTTTGGATCAATGGATTAAACAAGGGTTAACACTGTGCGAACAAGTCAAGTTATGAAATTAACGATTTTTGTTGCGGAATTAACAAGTAATGTAATTAAGTTTAGGGAGTCATGGATTAGCAAGTAAAATTAAGTGGTTAACAAGTCTTTTGTAGTTAACAAGTAAAGTTACATGATTAATAAGTTTTTTGATCGGCTACTTGTTTTCTTTCTTTTGCATAAGGGCATTTCGGTCTTTTCAGCCAACAACTTTATTTCAATTCAGTCCAAACAATCTACAGAGAATTTTCAGATTTTTTTTTTGAGACTCACTGGTAAATATTTCTATTCCTTGGTCCTAGTTGAAATTCTCCCAGTGTTCAATTGCTTACATGCCAAGCTGTAACTTCTGTTATGAAAAATCTACTTTAGTATCTCAATACCAGTATTTTCTGAGCCATCTTGTAATTTAGTTAGTGGGGACATTGGAAATAGAGTAACAATGTAACTCTTTTATAAGCTTTGCTTCTAAGTTTTGGCTTAGGCCGGCAGGTAATCAGTTGTTCACATTCTGCTGTGTTTCCAGTAAACTAGCTGCTTATTATTGACTGGTGTTGTTTCTATATGTGGAGAAGTCTTTTAGGTGTCACAGCATATTACCCATTCCTCCCCCCTTCCGTGTGTGTGTGGGGGAATGCTTGCATGTTTTCTTTTTTTCATTGTCATTCACCAGCTGTCCCCTGCACGTGTTTGTGTTTTGATGTTGTTGCCATACCTTAATATTGCTTCTGAAAACCATGCTTATCATGGGAATTTTATGGGGCCAAGTGCCACTTAATCCTTTTGACATGCCAAGACTGGGCCCAAGAAATAGCAACTCTTGTCTAAGTTTGTACTGTAAAAATTCCCAAGTAACGTTTTCAATTTGTTTCTTTCAGCTTCATTTTTATTAAATATCCTATATTTGCACATCCATATACAAAGGGTATATTCTGATTTTTTTCTTTTTTGGGGATCTTTTTGAGCCAGGTTGTCCGTATGGTTGCAGGCAACATGGCTACTGGGCACCTTTACAGTCGCCTAATACCCCTTGTTCTCCTTCTTGTTGATGGTATTGATTACTTATTTTGGTGTTCAGAGCTTTGCTTTTTGGTAATTTATGCTACCTTAAATCGCTATTGTAGCCCAGAATCTTTTTTAATATTATTCACAGGTAGTAGTCCTATCGACGTCACTGATCCCAGATGGGAGCTGTATCTCCTGATTCAGAGGAAAAGTGATCAGCAAGGAGAGACCCAATGTAGGCTTATTGGTTTCACTGCTGTTTATCGATTTTTCCACTACCCTGATGGTTATCGATTGCGTCTAAGTCAGGTTTGATATATCCTCTGTACTATCAGTTATGCATGTCAGCCTCTCATAATTCTCGAGTGCTCTCAAATTGTTCCTCTGTCTTCTGACAAGAGCTTTTGATGGCAGATACTTGTATTGCCTCCTTACCAGCACAAGGGTTATGGTCGGTCCCTTCTCGAGGCGCTAAATAATGTTGCTATATCTGAAAATGTTTTTGATTTAACTGTAGAAGAGCCATTAGATCACTTCCAACATGTTCGCACTTGTGTCGACACGATTCGCTTGCTTCATTTTGACCCAATCCAGCATACAGTTTCTTCCGCTGTTTCATTTCTAAAGCAAGGAAGATTATCAAAGAAAGTGCACTCTCTTCGACTCTTACCATCCCCAAGTGCTATTGAGGATGTTAGGAGAAGCCTGAAGATTAACAAGAAGCAATTTCTCCAGTGTTGGGAGGTGTTAATCTATCTTGGCCTCGACAAACACACGGAAGACTTCTCGAGCATTGTTTCAAGCCGTGTCAAGTATGATATCCTGGGGAAAGATCCAGGGACTTCTGGGAAGCAACTTGTTGAAGTACCAAGCGAATACGATCCAGAGATGTCTTTTGTCATGTTCAGATCAGAGGCAAACGAATCTAGTGCTGTGCAGATGGATGATGAGAATCAGAGAAATCAGCAAGCGCAACTCCAGAAGTTGGTACAGGAGAGGTTGGATGAGATCAAGTTGATTGCTGACAAGGTAACTCTGTTTCGTGTAAAGTGTTAGGTTTCCTAAACATGCAACTACTTTCATTCCGTATTCTTAGGTAGGGGAGCAAGCATCATGGTTCGATGAGTTTCACTTTCTTTGTATCGTTGTAATTTCGAAGAAGGCATGCAAGTTGAGATTCTTAGGTAGTGGCCTGCTTGCAACAGGATATTATGCCTTAGATATTTAGACTTTTGGCACCCCAAGGGACCATAGCGATCCTTTGATATGACATTGATTATACTTCAGTGGGTTGTATTTCATTGCCTAATACTATGGATCATGGTGTCAAATATTCTCTCCATTACAAATATAAGGTATTTTTAATTAAATTACCTTCCTCAATAATCTAGTTAATTATCTTTAAATTAATATCATATTTTCATATTCATTCTTATTTAATAGTTTGCCTTATTTAAAGATAAAAGGTTTAGTGGTTTATTCATCAAGTGTCTTTTGTTTTTTGTTTTTTGTGTAAAGAAACTTATTAATTATTCATTGCAAAATTAAAACTTTTTTTGAATGAAGGGAGGGTTCTAGTATTGTTTAATTATCACAGTAATATCATGTTTCAACATGTAAGAGAGAATTTCAATTAGGGCTTTTTTAGAATGAAATTATCACATAAAAGGCTCAAAATTTTGAAACACTTCTGCAATCAAGGGTCTCAAATATAATTAATTTGTTGGTCTAATTACTAAAATAGTCTTAGTTTACACACATAGCATACAACACCCCCCATTATCGTTGGCACTAATTGACAGACCATTGTGCCTGTGGTTGGATTTCTGTCACTAGTTGCTAGAGCTCTGACATTAACAACAGGTCAATGGTTGGTTAATTTAAACGGTTAAGGAAAGGTTTCATTCCTTAACACCTTTAGATATTCAAAAGGATTGTTGTCATTGAACCACTCAATATATTTAATTATATGCAGCAAAATATAATAATATATATATATATATATATATATTATAATTTGTTTTTAAGCATTTATGTGACTGTTAGTCACGAATGTGTTGTTCATATCTAAACAGTTATTTATATATATTAGAATGTAACTTGTTTATACATAAAAAAGACATTACTTTTTAAAACTCAACTTGTTCAATTTTTTAACAACTTGTTCTTTTAATGTTGATAGGTTATTAATATTATGCTAAATAAAAAATATATACGCTATAATTTTTTTTTTCTTTAAGTATTTTCACGAGCTTTGGTTAATTATAGATATGTTATTATTTATATTTAAATAATTACTTGTAAATATTCAAATATGACTTGTTCATATAAAAAATTGTTAATTTTTAAAACTCATTGTTTAATTTTTTTAACTTGTTCCTTCTACATTGATAGGTTATAAATATTAAATATATATGTTTAAATTTATTTTACAAGTATTTTCATGGATTTTGGTTAATCATTAATAGATTGTTATTCATATCCTAATAATAATTTATAAATATTTGAACATCACTTGTTCATACAAATAATAATAATAATAATAATAAATAAATAAATAAAGAGTTGAAGGGTTCGGACATGTTCATTTCCTTTCAAATGAAGCTCTATAGGTTGTCTCTGCAACCCTAGCTCCTTTGTATGATGGTTTCTTGTATTAGGCTTTACAAGGCCCACTTGATCTACTGTTCCATTATCAACATGGACCCTTTAGGCCCTTCTTTTTGAGAATGACTTATTGCCACTATTTTGATGACCCAAATTTAAGGTTGCCTTTTCCTGCAATAATTTTCCCTTTGAGTTCATGTTTTCTTTACCTTTTGTAACATCCTAAAATTTTTAATTAAAAGTATTAAACAAAAGAAAGAATTAATTAGAGTAATGTGGAGAAAATTTTGGGTTAAGATTGCGTTTGATGGAGCAATAGGTCTTCTATCCAAGCCCTTTTAAGATTGTGACATAATGGGTGGTCATGATTGAGCCTAATTGGAAAGTGGGGTGTACTCTCTAGTTACAACCATTTGTGGTGTGTCCTTCATTAAAGATAGTTGGGCGTGGTTGTAGATAAAGGGAGCATATCGGATAAGTGGTCTTGATCATGGATGGACGAGCATCAAAAAACAATGTTTTAAAGAGTTGAAAAACACATAAAACAGAGAGAAAGGAGTGAGCACACAGAGAGAGAGAGAGAGAGAGGAGCGCGCGATGAAGAGCATGGATTTTGCTTTATTAGGGTTTGATTTTTTGAGCTCTTCGGGGTGATTCAAGCTTGTCTACACTTAGGTAAGTCTCCATTTACCTCTCCCCTCCTCTTACTCCATTATTATGTTAAGGTTTATAGTTGGGAGATTGATTTTTAGACCTTAGAGCTTTAGATCTAAACTCATTAACTTGAATAGAGTTAGTTGGAGTTATTTAGCTATTTAAACCTAGGATTGAAGGTTGTGAGTGTCCTTCAGCTTGGGCTCTAATTAATGGACAAATTTGGGATGTTAAAGTGTAATAAATGTGATGTTTGAGGTAGTTGGGAGCCATTAATGGTGTCCATTGAGTATAATAAAGTTAGTTGGAACTAATAGAGTTTAATGCACCTAATGGGTGTAAGTAAATGCAAGAACTTAAGAGTTTTGGATGTTAAAGTGTTGAAATTGAAAGTTGGAAGTGTGTTAATGATGGTATCAATGATTGTTAGTGTTGTTAATTGTAAATCAACCACATTGTGCACAAATTGAACTTGGATATAGCTTTTGGAAACAAGTTTTGATTGAGGGATAATCTTTAGCCTTTTAAAGGTTTAAGGTAACTAAACAAAACCTAATTTATGTGCATTGCTTGTTTGATTAAGTGCAGAGTTTTGTGAAACACGCTTTGAATATATGAAATTACTTTCATATTTACTATGTTATGATTTATGTTTTAGAAATTTCTAATGCAGTTGTTATAATGCCTTCATTGACATTACTATTCAAACTTCCTCGCAATCCACTAGTCAATTTAAAGTATTGTTGAAAGTGTGAGATCTCAAAATTAACTTTTAAAAATCTCTTTATGAAACCATTTAAGTAGCATTAAACAACATATAGTAGAAGCAGACAATAGGGAATAAGTGAATTGCAAAAGAAACTCATACGAAATACTGAATTTTTTCACAAATTTTGAGCCGTGCGCCTAGGCTCATGCCACATGTGTCATAGCATGTGGCATAAAGACATCAGTATCATACTTTGTACTATGCATCACAGCATGTTGTCACGCGTTGACACATGCGATGTAGTACACATACTAAAATTTGCTGTCAAATTGCAAAATCTGATATGAACTGTGGACGTGTGCCACTTTTGCATCTAATGTCCGATTGGAGTAATTCAAATGCCCACAATAAGCTTGTTTTAAAATTTAACCAATGACATTGGTCTCATTCAAATTCAATTTCCCCTTTAAAAGTTTGATACTCAAGTGCATTTTGATCATTTTTAAGTCAAAATTTGTCACTTAAGCATCTCCAAATGAAACCATATATTATTAGTCACTTCCTAGCCTTACACAAAGTAGGACCACGACTCCCTCCCCTAGTCTAGTGTATACTTGTGGATCATTCCATATCTTAGGTCCATCATGATAGAGTTAAGTTCTATGCTCTAAATCATTGGGATCTCCAGGTTCATTGTGGTGGAGTTAAGTTTTATGCTTTGGATCATCAGGACTTTCTAGACTTACTCAGAGTAGGGCTGCGTCCCTCTACTATAGTCCAGGGTACTCTTGTGGGTGTGATGTGTATGTCTATGCATATGTCACATCAAATTCATTTCACACATTACTTACATACTCGCATACATATACTTTCATAATACTGCTATTCTATCAGTTTATAACACAATGCACATAGTTATACAAAAATACTTGTAAATAATTTCACAAACGAACAAGTAAAAAGGTACTCTAGTTAACTTTTAACCTTATTATGAAAGGTTACCAATCACATTAAGCTCCCAGAGGCATAGATTCTTACGAGTAACATCACAGGTGCTCAATCTACACAATGCAGTGTCCTTCAGTCAGTTTCCAACACTGAGCATAAGTATTGATTTGGCTAAATCAAATCCTTAACACACAAAATGGTCCAATTTACGCCTTTTGAATTCACAAGTCTACTATTTATAATCATTGACCCTATAGACTATTTAAATGACCAAAACAACCTCCTAATACATTTATTCACCCAATTTCACCACTTCAACCTAATTATTTAGGCCATTTGAGTCTAAGTTCTCAAAACTTAACCATTTAACTCCAGACTAGTTACAAAACCTTAGTTTCATATTCGATATCTCATTTTAAAACATTTCTTTTAGATTATAACACCTTAAAACTTCCTGGTTCGATTTCTTAACTGACAAAATTCAATGAAAATGGGATAGAAATGAAGTGTAGGGCTACGCGATACATAACTAATTCACATGAACCCCTTCTCCTCTCTAGTTGTGTTTTTTCCCCCTTTCTCTTTCTGTTTTCATGAGTTTTGACTTAGCCTTTAAGTAATTTTTGCATAATGCACCACGGTGCATGCAGCTTCCGCTGCAACACTTGGCACAGTAAGTTTAATCTCACTTGTGCTCTCACGTAATGCTTCGGAACGCCGTTTTACCCTTCAATGATATCAATATAATAGCCAATCCACACAAAATATGAACTCAACATCCTAACCATGATCAATCTACTAATTTTTAATTTACCCTGATTAGCAACTAGTTTTCTTGGATTGAAATTTAAGATGTTACAGTACAAATTACTGGTGAGTTAATCTCCTTTGCATTGATAGTAGTAATAGGAAATTTAAACAGAAATGTTAGTACTTGTTATTTATTCATTTACATACAATTAGTAGTCTAGAAATAATAGGTTATGACATACCTATCAAACATTCTTTGACCTCATTAATGGCCATATTATAAAGTAATCGAATCACATTGAAAGAGCTAGATATTTGAGGTCTCCTTGTCATAACATGTATATTGTTGATTAGGTGTCTCAAAATCAAGAGTGTAATGTCTAGTAATTGAATAAAGGGTAAAGGGGTAAAACTACCTATAAAGTAGGTAGCCAGGAGCACCCAGTATCTTAAAGTTAGGAAAAGGGCATAAATACCGATAACATTACATGAGTAGGTGCGAAAATGATCAAACCATTAACTTTGACCTAATGCCATTAATTTTTACTGTTAAATGCTGATTGTGCATACCACATGTTAGTATTTGTCGATGTAGACTAATAAAGAAGCAAAAATATTCATGAAGTCATTGGTCAAGATCAAAAATACCTATAATGTTACCAAAGTTGATGCAAAAATGATCAATCCATCAAATATCTTAAATGTTGATTGTTAACTTGACACCTAAGCAAAAGTTGACCATTTTTTCACTGATATAGACAAAAAATATTTCCAGATGAAATTCTCTGAAGCTTAGTCAATTATTGTATGTGTACTCATTTTGACCGAATATCAAATTAAATTGCTTATTCTTTATGATAGTGGCAAAAACCATTTTAAAATTTTGAACTTATCATGAATGAAATTGCTTAAGGTTGTGACAATGTTCTGAAGGTAGGTGGTGTAGGAGGTGTGTTCAGTTTGATCTTCAATTGTGTACAACCTATCTTATTATGTTGAATCTTAAGTTTTGTAGACAGAAAAAAATGAGCGGAGGAGGGAGGAAGGGGGCAGGATACGTGGCGATAGAAAGAAACCATGTGACATGAATTTTGATAGATTGGTCATTATTGTACCTACTAAAGTAACATTATAGGTACTCATACAAGATCGATCAACCTTTATAAAAATTCATTTAGGAATATTTTTGGTCTACATCACTGAAAAATAGTCAACTTCTACTCAGGTGTCAGCTAAACGGTCAACATTTAATGGAGTTGATGAATTGGTCACTTTTGCACTAACTCTGGTAACATGGGTATCTTTACTCTTACCTAACCACTTTGTGGGTATTTTTTTTCCCCTTTAATAGTTCACATTAGCAAAGACTAACACGTGGCATGCACAGTCAGTATTGAACAATCAAAGTTAATGACATTAGGTCAAAGTTAACAGTTTGTTCACTTTTACAACCACTCATATCACATTATGGGTATTTATGCCCTTTTTTAAACTTTAAGATACTAAGTGCCCCTAGCTAACTACTTTATGGGTATTTTTGCCCCTTTATCCTTGAATAAATGGTGTCATTACTATCCTCAAAGAAACTGATCCTACATAGACTAATCACCACAATAACAAGACCTTCTTTGTGTTCAAGTTATGCCATTTATGCATTAGTGGAGTACTCATCAAACAAAAATAACTCCAATTCATTATCCATGTATAACAAAAGGTTAAGGATTAATTCTTCCATAAATATTTTAACAAAATGTCAATTTGAAAAAAAATTAGTGAACATCATGAAAGGAGTATGATGGGTACTTTTTGTCAACCACCATGTGGAGCTTGTGTTTAGTCTCATTGTCCTTGCAATACTCCTATAGTGTCCCCATTGTCTTCAAATAAGCAATGACATTTACAATTTGAGCAATAATAAGGTCAGGTAGATGGTCAATGTTGATATAAAGGAGACATATATTTAGGAATATTCATACCAAAAAGGTGGTCAACTATTTTTTTCCTTAGTGACCATTAGTATATAACTTATTAGAAAGAATGAAAAGCAGTTAGATATTACAGCTGTCTCATCCTTTATATATGTTTTCTATGTGAAAGCAATCTTAAAAGGATGCAATGTTGCTTTAAACTGGTTAGTATTTTCTGAGAGGATAAAGTTGGCAAAGAAGTTTGCATTTCCTTCAACTGGAAGGAGTCTAAACTGATCATGAAGGCTCTTGTTCAAGACACTTGCTTGGATTTTGTTCTCTTGCCCAAGGAACATAAAAAATGTAGGTGAACAATACAAATGGCATGGTTTATCATTATTCTATAAGGCAAAAGAAAAACTGTGAAATCCTTACTTAATCCAGACTTTACCATTCCCAAATATATAATCATCAAACAACAATTATATAATATCAGAGTAATAACCCTTGAATTGTTTTTAAAATGTGAGATCCTGACTTCTTAAAATATATGTTCAAATAAGAAGGCTAACGGAAGTGTAAATACAAATCTATGACTCAAAGAAATACAATATTTTCCCCTAGAAAAAGTGCCATGAGCTGCGGCTCACACCACCATATGCTGTGGCATGTGGTACAGAGCCACGAGCCCTATTCTTCTTTGTGCCATGCATTGCGATGTGGCACACAATGCACTACGGTGTATATCATAACAAAATCTACTGTCATATAATAGCTCGGAAGACGAGCTTCCACTGCACACCTTTTTCACATCCGACATCTGATTAGAGTGATTCAAGTGCCTACATGAAGCTTATAACATATTCTATTTAATGAGATAAGTTTGGACTCGATCCGATGGTCCTATTTAAAATTGAACACTCAGGTGTAAAAAGATATTTTTTCTTTCAAAACTTACATCCTAAGTGTTTAATTCTCATTTCTTATCCCATTGGACCACTTTGAGCTTTGAATTAAGTTTAAAAGGATCATATACACCTGACTAACACTTTCAATAACATATATTATATCAATTGTCCATTTTGACCTCTCAATGTCATATTATATAATTGTGGGCTTATATGAGGAATACACAAATAATCACATATACACATAGATTTATTTCACTTTCAACCATTTGACTCTTAGATATGGGATTCCATCTTATAATATTGTTGAGAATCACAAATATACTTGACTCTTTCAAATGGGGCTCAGCCTCACCATTTGTATCAAATTTTCACACACACACACACACAATTTCACATTCAATTCACATATATATATAAGTAGAACAAGTTACATAATAATATATACTTACTTGATTGGCATCTAGGCCTACCCACATACCTACTACTATGGTACCTTTAGCAAGATGTAATACCACATATCCAAATAAGTTTTCAATCACAATTTATATACAAATTCACATTTTTATTTTCACATGCATCTATGTATCATAATTGGCACCTCAATTTCTAAATATAATTTTATACAACTTTACACAATTAGTAGTCATATCACTATTAAGTGAGACTACTCTTTCCTTACTTCCTTTCTTGGCCTTCTTGAGCTCTCTTCACTTGTGTACAAAGGTAATGGAGTGAGACATACATTCTAATAACTTAAATATAACCCAAATATTGGTTAGTAAGTAAAATCATAAATAAGAGATAAAGTAGCATGTGTCTAAAAAAAAACAGTACAATATGCATGTACATGAATTCATCCATATCCATCCATCATGCTCATGCTTATGTATTCCTAATTCCACCTAGTGGAGCAAGCTCTAGGCTCAGACTAGGACTTCTAGTCTTACACAAAATAGGGCTAACCATACTACTGTTTGGACTTGGTATCCTCTTTGCGTATGGGTGGTCTCCTAGGTCCTTTGTGTCGAAGTCAAGCTTTATGCTTAAGACCTTCAAAACTTCCTAGTCTTACACAGAGTAGGAAAATGACCCCTTACCCTAGTCTACGGTACACTCATGGATCATTATCCTAGGTCCATTACGGCAAAGTCAAGTTCTACGCTCAAGACCTTCATGATTTCCTAAACTTACACAGAGTAGGGCTGCAACCCCCTACCCTATTTTAGGGTTACTAGCAGAAATGTATATGTCTAATCTCATACATTTCAATCAATATTCACATACCTGCACGCATATTCTTCCACAATATTGTTGCTCTATTAATTCATAACATAATGCACATAGTTATACAAAATATTTGTAAACAATTCCACAAATGAATAAGTAAAATGATTGCTCTAGTTATCTTTTATCCTTGCTACTTTGGGTTTCCAATCGTATTGATTCCCAAGAGTATAGATTCCCACGGGCAATGTCACAGGTGCTTAATCTACATAATGCAGTGTCCATCAATCAATTCTTAAAACTCAACATAGGTATTGATTCGGCTAAATCGAATCCCATAACACATAAAATGGTTTAATTAACACCTTCCAAATTTGTAAATTTACTATCTATAATTATTGACCCTATAGGCTATTGAAATGACTAAAACAACCTCTTAACTCATTTATTCACCTAATTTCTCAATTTTAACCTAATTATTTAGGCTATTTTGAGCTCAAACTCTCAAAGCTGAACCATTTAACTCCAGATTAGTCATAAAACTTTAGTTTTGTATTCGATAGCCCTTTTTAAACCTTTCTTTCAGATTTCAACACATTAAAACTTTTTGATTCAATTTCTTAATTGATCAAACTCAATGAAAATAGTGTAGAAATGAAGCTTAGGGCTACATGTTACTTACTCGATAAGTGACCGGTCAAAGCAAACTCCTGAGCTCCAGATATTTGATGCCCTAACAGAGCAAAACCTTCTTTCCTCTCACGCACATTTTTCTTACTTTCTTTTTCTAATTTTATGAGTTCTGACTTAGGTCTGAAGTAAAATTTTATGACATATGCCATGACACATGCAGCTTTTGCAGCGGTGCATGGCACAGTAAGAAAACTCTCACTGCTGCTCGCTTGTTATACCCCAATTGTCTTTCTACCATTCGATCCTATAACCACACCAATCAACCAATACCACATATTAATCCAACACCTAAAACACTAGTGCAAAAAGCATATTTCATGACAGTTGAAAACAACCTTTCGCGACACAAGAAGCGGTGTAGTAGAAACAGGTGTAGTTGTAAATTTACAACTTTCGCAACGGTCAGATGGAGTAGTGTGGAGAAAAATATAAACTTTTCCCAACAGTTATAATAAAAATTGTTGCAAAATGATATTTGAGAAGGGACAAATCAACGAGACCTTTTCGTGATAGTCGTGTACATAGCTGTCGCAAAAAGTGTTTCTTTTTGCGACACTTGTTACCAAAACTATCACAAAAAGTGTTATTTTTTGCAACAGTTTAATACACAACTATCGTGAAAAGTAACATTTAACTACAATTTTACATACAACTGTGCCAGTATGTGTCCTTTTTTTAAAAAAAAAGATTGCATATTTTGTATGCTTTAAATCCCTTACAAAAGCCTGCATTTAGACATAAACAGCATTCCAGAGACAATTTCAAACATATCCATTAAAATTTCTACATATCCAATACAAGCATCTATTTAATTATCTACTCTAACTTATCAATTCTAAAAAGTAAGTAGACCACATATTCCGTATATGCCTCAGCTCTCATTTGGAAAATAGCTCTAAACTGTTATAATGCTGTATATCAATAAAAATATGTGCATGCATATTAATTCAAGTATAGGGTAAAGTGTAAAATATAAATTATTTTTAACAAATTATTACCTTATCAAAGGAGTGGGTAATGCCTTGAGTGATGATTTCATACATGAAAATTATCACACAATAACCACACTTGACACTTTTTGGTTGTCGAGCACACTGTTAAAAAAATTAAAATCAATTTACTTCATCAAATCAATATTATAATTTTTATTCTAATTTGAAAAAGAATTTAAAATACTTATTTGTATAGGCACCCACTTGATTTCATTTTTTTCTTGTCAACTATATCCCCCATCCTCCAATAACGATGTAAATATCTATTTTTCAAATATAAAACACTTAGAATATATTAAAAAGATGCTAATAATATCATAAAATAATTATTTAAAAAATTTACAATTCAAACAATGACTTTATATTGTCGCTTACTTCCCATTGTAATGAACAAAACTAATATATAGTATTTTCACGGGGACAGATAATAGGAAGCATCCAATGATTGCTACAAAATATTAGTTTATATTAATATCACATAATTATGCAAATATTTTATAAATAGAGAGATGAATAGGATGTTTAATACCTTTCAACAATTGGTGCAAAAAAACACCTCTTCTTTAGCTTATTCATCGCACTTCCAATATGAGATGCTTTTTGATTCGGTTTTCCAACTGATGTTATGAGTAGGGATAAGAATCCATAATAACGACTGACATCAAGTTGGATGCACATTTTGTGGAGGAACCTTTAATAATAACAAAAATATTAACAATAAATAAAAATAAGAAATATTAAATTAGAAATAAAAATAAACACTTACATGATAAAAACTTGTATTATTGATACGTCCAACCACTCCATAATAAGGAGAGCATTAATATCATTTCTGGCGACTTGAAAAGTAATATCCTTCCCAACAATGTCCTCAACTTGTATTTTATTAGTAAATTCATTCATGTCAACAATCATGGAAGCTAACTGTTTCAAGTCATCTCGAATCGGTTGGGGATTGGAACCCAGTGATTTTTTTGATTGTTGAAGTTCCTAATTAATATATAATCAAAATAAGAAATATCTACTATATTAATTAAGAAATATTGAAAATTATAAAGTTTTCATACCTCTTTAGTAACTTGTTGAACAAGCCTTCTCAACCAAATAATAAAAGTCTGTTGAGCTTGTCCTACTGTTTGTACCTCCTCAGTAGGAAATAACACAGGAGCATTAGCATCCACAACCACTTCAACAATTATCTTTACTTGATTATCTTGTAACTACTAGTGGTGGACTATAGTTGAATATTTATACAATTTTTCATATATAACTATACGTTTTACAAGATCTTCCAAATAAATTATGCACGGTAATCCTTGATCTGAAAAGTTAGGATCATACTTTGGTTGTGGAACACCACTAAAATTTTGTGCTTGTTAAGATTGCATATGCATGGAACTGATCATTGATTGCATTTCCATCATCAAACTTGATTTGCATTCTGCTATCATCTTTTTCACTTGGTGAATTGGCACACTATTAGAGGGTGGTGATCCAAAATATTGTCTTATACCCACACCTTTTGGAACTCCCCTAACACAACTGGGATGCTCTTCACTCCCTAAAGCTGTGGTCAGTATATCCTTCCTGCTAGTAGATGTAAAGGTCCCCTGAGAGGCTGCTTCTGTAAGAGAATCCTAGAATATGCAAGTAAGCAATGCAATTAGTATATTTAAATCTTATAATCTTGATGTTAACTATTAAAATACTTACAATCTTCATAGCCACTTCTCTAGCTTCACTAGAAATAAACTCTCCCTTTTTATTCATTTGCCCTCTCTTCCACGCTTCAGCATGACTAATAGGAGAGGGAGGGGAAATATCTCTAATATCATCAACCCCTGTTGCTTGTTTTTTAGCTTCTTACTTCTCCTGAAGCATTATATCATAAACATGTTTATATCCTCTTCGATACATGGTATGATTGTATGGGTTTTTCTTGCGACGCTCTTGACCCTTTTACTTTTTTCCTATTAAAAAACACAATAAGAAATATTTATTAATAATAAAAATTTAATAAGAACAATTGAATATCTATTTTTCTTTCACTTACTAAAAATTTAGGATCATACCTACTTTCAACAAATTTTATCCATGTCTCATAATCAATGAAAGGATACTTATCCCATGGTTGTTGTTTGTTGGTATCATTGTTACTACCATCTTCATTTTCACTATCAACCTTGGGAAACATGCAATCTCTTGTAAGTTTGGATTTGAAATCCCTCTATCGGCTTGCAGCATGTGAAAGCCACTTGTGCTTGAAAGTGTTAGGTATGTCATAAGTAATGCCAATAATGAATTTAGTAACAATAGATAATTCGATATAATAAAAAATAATAAATTTAAAAAGCAAAGATGAATTTACTAACAATTAAAAATGTACCTATATAGTGTCCTAAACTTCATCTCTTTCACTTTCTTTTACATTATCCCATTCATCCTCCAGGATGCTAATCTTTTGATGCGCTACAAGTCCAACATAACTTTTAAAAACATTTCCTTTTTTCCTATCAGTTGGCTCACCTATCTCATCAAAATCAAGGTGAATCTTTCTATCAATTTGGGCCAACTTAGTAAGTCGTGTGGTTCCTCTTCTACTTTTTTTGGGTTTGTCTTTGTTAGTGCAAGTGCTTGATACATTCTCCATATTTCTCCTAAAACAAAAAAGATAATAAGGATAGTATAATATAATAAATTTAAATAAACTATTTAAAAATAAAAGCATAAACCTTTATAATACTATTCTAATACTATAATATTAATTACCATTATAATTGTATTTTAATTTTTCCATAAACCTTCATCATGATCAGTTCTCACATCATATACGTTATCTTCTTCATCTTTAACATCTAACACAGGCTACGCCAGTATAAAAGGTAGGATCTCATCAATATCAAAACTTGATTCATCATTCTCACCATAAGTAAGGATAATTTTTCCCAATAAAACCACAGACAATCTTTTATCTGCTGGATCAATGACATAAAAAACTTGTCTTGCATGAGTAGCTATAATAAAAGGTTCCTCCTTATGATTGGCCTTATTAAGGTCAACCAAAGTAATACCCAGCTTGTCTGTTTGAACATATTTTCTATCAACCCACCTGCACTTGAAAATGGGCTCCTTAAATTTGAAGTAGTCAACTTTCTATATTTCATCAATGACTCCAAAGTATGACCTGGATGCTAGTGTTGAATTTTTATCTTTCAAACTAGAAAAATATGTTGCTTCGGTTATTATCGTTACCCCATTATTTTGCATGGTGCTATTGTCATCTTGATCTTTTGTATAGAATGAATACCCATTAATATCATATCCACTCCAAGTTTTGACATTAAAGTTAGGATCCCTAGCTAACCATCTTAATGTATCAAAAACATTGGACATTTCACGATCCTCCTTTACCTTTGCCCTAAACTAGAGTGGGAAACATTTGTCGTGCTTACTTAGTAATCATTTTTAGGTCTTTTTAGGATTCTGAACCTTTAATTCCTCTTGATGTGCGAAGTAATCCTGAACTTCACTAGTGTTGTTCAAGATGTATAAATGTGCTTGTTGCATTTCCTCACATGTCATAAGCTTTACTTTCATCCCTCGTGTCCTTTGCCCTTCAATTCTCATACCTTCATGGCGAGTCTCTAGAACTCTAATAGATTTTACTTCTGATAAATAATCGGTACAAAACTCAACAACCTCCTCAGTAACATATCTTTCAACAATAGAGGCCTCTGGACGATAGGGATTCTTCACATACCCTTTAAGAATGTTCATGTACTGCTTAAACAGATACATCCAATGCAAATAGACGGGGCTGCACAACTTTATTTCTCTCACCAAATGTACAATTAAGTGTACCATTATGTCAAAAAAATGATGGAACAAAATACATTTCAAGTTGACATAAGGTAATAACAACATCATTTTGCAAGTCATCTAATTTCTCAGGATTAATGACTTTGCTGCAAATTACATTGAAGAAGATACATAATCTAATAATTGAATTTCTCACCTTTTCCCCTAGTATATCTGGAATTGCTACTGGTAACAATTGTTGCATTAGTACATGGCAATCGTGAGACTTCAAATCAACTAATTTCAAATCTTTCATGGACATAAGTTTCTTGTGGCACTTTAATACCATGTAGACACTCACAAAAACTTTTTTTCCTCTCTTTTAGACAAAGTGTGTGGGGCTGGACTTATGTAAGTCCTCTTTCCTTCTACTCTTAGACCCAAGTTTGTTCGTATTCCCAGGTCAAGCAAGTCCATTCTTGCTTTTACTCCATCCTTGGTCTTTCCCTTCATGTCTAACAGTGTTCCAATTAGACTATCACAAACATTTTTTTCCACATGCATCACATCAAGATTATGCCTCACCTTAAGGCTACTCCATTAGGGAAGATCAAAGAAGATAGACCTCTTCTTCCATGAATTATTTTGAGATTGTTTCTTCTGGTTCTTACCAAATTGCATATTGATATCTTTCACTTGTTGATACACCAAGCTTGTAGTTAATGGCTTTGGAGGTTCATTATACTCTTGAGAGCCATTGAATTTCTTCTTCTGTCTACAATAAGGGTGGTCTCATCTCAAGAATCTTCGGTGACCAAGATAGACTGTCTTCTTCTCATGTTTTAGTTGTTGATGGGATGTGTTCTTTTCACAAATAGGCCATGTTTTATGCCCCTTAACACTGTATCTAGACAGATTTTCATATACAGGGAAATCATTTATCGTATAAAAAATCATAGCTTGTAATTTGAAAGACTCATTCTTGTATGAATCCAACACATCCACACTTACCTCCCATATCATCTTCAAATCTTCAATCAATGGAGCCAAGTAAATATCTATGTCATTTCCTGGTTGTTTAGGGCCTGAAATCATTAAAGACAACATGATATATTTATGTTTCATGCACAACCAAGGAGGGAGATTATAAATCTCTAATAGAACAGGCCATGAGCTATGTTGACTGCTAAGATTGCCATAAGAATTCATCCCATCTGTACAAAGTCCAAGCCTAAGATTTCTAGGCTCATTTCCAAATTTAGGAAATAATCGATCAATTTCTTTCCATTGTGGTGAATATGCTGGATGCCGAAGCATGCCATCAATTTTTCTCTTATTTGCATGCCATCTCAAGTTCTTTGCCTCGTTTTCATTAGAGAATAACCTTTTAAATTTTAAAGCTCAGTATTATTGGAAGATACCACAACACCTTTGCTAGAGGCCTCTTGGTAATCAAATCATCATCACTACCATTCATCTCTTTTACTTTGTAGCGTGATGCCCCACAGACTAGACACACATCCAACCCTTCAAAATCATTTCTATATAATATACAGTCATTAGTACAAGCATGTATCTTTTGATACCCTAACATCATTGGACATAATATTTTTTTTTGCCTCATAGTAACTACTTGGATGTTCACTACCCTCTGGAAGCATCTCTTTCAATAGTCTAAACAACTATGAAACTTTTATTGCTCCACCTATATTTTGCTTTCAAGTTGAACAACTTCAACACAGTTGTTAATCATGTATATTTTGTGCACCCTAGATACAAAGGCCTTTTCGAATCATTGCACAAGCTATCATATTTGTGTACTTTCTCAACACCTTCAACACTAATATCATTTAACATATCATCTATTCGATCAAACAAATCCATATCATCATCATCCTCATCCTGTGGCACTACACTTCATTTTCTAGATTCTCCATGCAATACCCATTGTATATACGCTTTGTAGAAACCAAAACAAATTAGGTGATCCTTTATCTCCACAGGATTTCGTCACAATCCATTTAAGCATTTAACATAAGGACAATTGAATAATCCTTTATTATTAGGAACATTATTCTTTGTAAATTCTAAAAATTGGTCTACCCCCCTCTCATATTCATCACTTATTCGCAAAACATTTATCTAACTACGGTTCATAATTACCTAATTAAAATATGAAAAACTATTTTATATTTTGAAATTAAAAAAAAATCGACAGCATAACGGGTTATAAATTGACATTACCTGGGCACAAAACCCTTATTTGACCAATTTCAACAAATGTCAATAGATAATCAACAATTATAGACTCTAATCCACAATCAACTCAAGCTTTTTCACACATTCAAGCTATCAAATAATTATCAAATTAAAATATGAACAATTATTTTAAACGGATGACTAATAATTACATATAGAATTCACAACCAATTCAAGATATCAAATAGTTACGTAATTAAAATATGAATTATGCTTAAAAATTTTATATCAAATTTATATTAAAAATAAAAAAATTAATCTAATAAAAAATATATGAAAAAATTTAATCTAATAAAAAATTTTATATCAAGTTAAAAATTATGCATATAAATTTTACATCAAATTTCTATTAAAAATGAATAATTAATTTGATAAAAAAATATGAAGGAAAAGGCAGAACATAATAATGGGTGTAAAAAATTATTCCTAAAAATTTTAATATATTAAAAATAAATAATTAATGCCATAAAAAATATAAGTAAAAAGAACTTAGTTACATGTATTTGGAGAAAAACATGAAAAAAAAATTAAAAGAAATACATGGCTAAACATGCGAGAGCTTACTTAGATTAATGCACCAAGCTGGAGGCCGAAGAAAGATTAATGATAGTCATCGGCGAGCTAAAGGCGAACAGGAGAAGCTAAAGGGTAGAGAGGAGGAGCTGAGGGTAGAGAGAAAGAAGTTGATAGAAGAGGATGAGCTAAAGGTGAAGGGCGAAGAAGCAGCTGGAGGTAGCTGGAGCTACGACAGAGCTGACGGCAGAAGGAGACAAAGGCGAGCTGAAGGCATGAGTTGAAGGAAAGGCGGGAAAGATGCGAAAGCAAGCTGAAGGGCGCGAGAGAAACTTAAAGGTTTTATAAAAATAATAATAAGGGGATTAAAAACGTAACATATAACAACAGTTTTCATTAAAACTGTTGTTATATGTTGTACACGATTTCTGCAAATTCACTACTGCTGTTTTGAAACTTGTGCATTGACATAACAATTCCCATAGAATCAACTGCCTTTTGAAAAACCTTACCGACAGTGTAAATAATATTATAAATATTATCATCAGATATATAATAATAAATGGTTAAAATTATATTATTGCATATAATAATATAAAATAAATAATATCTTATAATATTTATCTAAAGATATTATTAATAATATTATTTATATTAAAATTAAGGAAATATAGACTATATTAATGACAGTTTTCAATAAACTTGTCGTTAATATATTTTCTAAACTATATATATTGATATAATTTTAATTAATTATTATAATATATCTAATGATACTATATATAACACCAATAATATATAACTATTAATATTATTTATATTAATATAAATAAATGTTTTATTTATAAATATTTATATTAATGTTAAATTTATATAAATATAAATATTATTTAGTGAAGGAAAACCGAACACATTAATGATAGGTCTCAATATACCTATCGTTAATATACATAATATTAATATTAAATTTAAATAAATATACTAAAATTAAAAAAATATTATTTATATTAAATAGAATTATTATTAATTATATTAACGACAGCTTTCAATAAACCTGTCTTTAATATCTTCTATAAGTTATATATATTAATAAAATTTTAATTAATTAGTATAATATATCTAATGATACTATTTATAATACTAATAATATATAACTGTTAATATTATTTATATTAATATAAATAAACGTTTTATTTATAAATATTTATATTAATATTAAATTTATATATATATAAATATTATTTAGTGAAGGAAAACTGAACGCATTAACGACAGGTCTCAATATACCTGTCATTAATATACATAATATTAATATTAAATTTAAATAAATATACTAAAATTAAAAAAATATTATTTATATTAAATATAATTATTATTAATTATATTAACGATAGCTTTCAATAAACCTGTCGTTAATATCTTTTATAAATTATATACATTAATAAAATTTTAATTAATTAGTATAATATATCTAATGATATCATTTATAATACTAATAATATATAACTATTAACATTATTTATATTAATATAAATAAAAATTTTATTTATAAATATTTATATTCATATTAAAGTTATATAGATATAAAAATGTTACTAATTATCATTTAATAATTCAAATTAATAGTTTAGTTATACGATATAATTAAAATCAAAATATTAATTAATAATATATGTATTAATAATATTATGAATAATCACAAAAGTTATTAAATGAACTATCGTTAATTAAGATAGATATATTAATTAATTATTTTCTTCAACTAAAAGAAAACGAAGATAGATTAAGAGCACATATAATGACAGGTTTTCATTAAACTTGTTGTAATATGTGTTTCAATATATTAATTGATTTTTTTCGCAAGCTGAAACCTAAAAGAGGTAAATTTAATAACACCATAACTTTTCATTATTAAACCTATAGTAATCTATTATTTATTAATATTTATTTTCTTTGCAATAACATTAAATAATATTAATAATAAAATTATCATTATTTATTTTCTATGTTAACATTTATTAATATTCATATTATGACTTTGAATATTACATTATCTATTAATATTTATATTAAATTAAATATATTAATGGGTATTTTAACGACATGTCTGTGAAATGATGTCATTAAATGGACATATAAATTTCTGACGATAAGCCTCAAATAGGCATGTCCTGGAATTATTAGTATTATAATATTTTTTTTATTACTTACATTATTTATATTAATATTATTTATTAGTTTTGTTATTAATATTAATGATATATGAACTGGACAATTAATTAACGACAAGTAAGATAATGACTATCGATATATATATTAATTTCAAGATTTTATTAATTAATTGTAAACATTAAAATAATTAATATTTTTAGTGTATCTCTAAATTTTATTTAATGCTTTTCAATTAGCTGAAAACATTAACAACAAAAATTTTATTAAAGCCTTATCATTATAAGGTCACAATTTTTACTTGGAATTACTGGTCTTGCCACTGAATTCATTATAACGACTGTTAAACTTGTGACTGTAGAGCAAAGGTTGTGGTTAAAACTATATTTTGTACTAGTGAAACCATAATCAATCCATTAATTATTAATTTACCCCTGATTAGAAACTAGTTATCCTGGATAGAAATTCAGGATGTTACAAAAACTCAAATGGATACCTCAATATCAATTAAGATGATAATAATGCAAGAGTGCTTATTAGGTGATGACTTGTGGAAAACATTCCATTTCTTATGAAACAAGTAAAATACTCCTCCTATCAATGCCATTATGAAGCTGGTTAATCAAGGAATGTCTAGACTGTAAAGCCCCTCATGTAAACCCAGACTTTCCTTACACACATCATTGCATACTATACTAAACAATCACAAGATTCAAAACAATTTTTTGAAAATGCAAGATCTCAACTTTAAGATGAAAGTGTGCAAAGAAAACACTTAGGAAGGCATAAGCACCTTAACCTTAAACAAGAATCAAACATTCATATTTCTCAAAATATACTATGCACCGCGACATGTGGTACAGAGCCATGAGTTTCAACTTAGTGTCGTGCACTGCGACATGCCACCATAAGCTATGGCACACGTATCATATTTTGCTGTCATAATAGCTTTGCTAATGTAAACTTCCACAACATGCCATTTTTACATATGATGTTCAATCAGAGTAATTTAAGCACTCATACGAAGCTCGTGGAACAAGCTAACTAGTGAAGTAAGTTTGGACATGATCTAAAAGTCAAATCTCGATTTGAACACTCAACTCTAAAAAGGCACTTTTCTTTTAAAAAGTACCGTAAGTATTCAAATCTCATTTTTCACTTTATAGGGTCTTAAACTAAGTTCAAAGGGACTAACTACACCTAATTAACATATTAAATCACATATACAATTTGACTACTTAATGCCACTTCTCACCTGGTGGACTTACATGAGATTTTTATAACAATATGTATAATTGAAAACATTATCACACATACACAGTTCTACTTATTCTACTCACATATACCTAACTTGCACATATGGGGTTTAAGTCTTGCTATATAGTTAGAGTTCACAATTAACACCCAATTCATACACATATATACAACATCACAAAAAAGCACCTATAATATATCAATGGAACAAGTTGACTACTTTCATTTTTCAAATCTTGCTCATTAGCACACACCTCTAACTTTACACAAGTACCTACACTCTAAATACCACAAGCTAGGGAAATATCAATTATCACATTTCATGAAGCAAGATTTTATAAAATATAATACACAACACACACACACACACACAAAAACATTTACTTTTAATAGCATCAACCATCACAATTACACACAGTTATACAAGGCAAAGATACAAACAAGATAGTACAAGCAAGTCATTCAAAATAATATACACATGTTTTCACCCTAGTTACCAACCTAAACCTTATACACAAATATAGATTCATCTACTCTATAGTAGCATTACAATTTGTATAAGCATAGCTACTCTTCTCGGGTTTCCTTCCCCGACCTCTTCAAACAATTAGCACCTATAAAAATGAAGTAACAGAGTGAGACAAAAGTCCCAGTAACTTGAATAAACCCAAACAATTAATAAATACACAAGATATAAGTAACATTACATTAGCAAATAAAACATTGATACATACATACATACATACATATGCAATAATGTAATGAATAAATATCAGTGCATGATTATGTTTCACTAGTATCAACCAAACCTCCAAACCTCAACCGAAACCCATAGGCTATATACAGGACCTATGTGGTCAGTCCAAGCTCACCATTAGTGGAAGAAGTAGGGCTACCTCTTTACCACCTCTAGACTATGGATTCAGCCTAACCAATTAGAGTGGCATTGAATACTCCCCCTACCAATCACTCATAAAGTGATAGAGAGTAGCCCAACCATGCTAGTTGGTTATGGTTCACAAGGCATAGGTGTCACATATGCCAGGACCACAGCCTACACATCTCCAAAAGGTGAACTCCTACCTCTAATAACAATGAATGTTCATGCATTTCTGAGTCTCACTAGTGGATCAACATCAACACTCTGGACCAAGACTTTCTAGCCTTACACAAAGCAGGGCCACAAGCCTCTACTTTAGACTAGGATATCACTTCTCATGCACACTCATGTATCACTTTCACATTATTCATGTATCACTTTTCACACATATTGCATACATTACTTGTCACAGGTACCATATGCATGGCATAATGCTATTATGTTAGTTTAAAAATCATGATATAAATAGTTTACATAAATAATTTGTAAATAATTTTACAAGCTAATAGATAAAAGGGTTTATCTAGTTACCTTACACCTTTTTTTTTCAAGGGTTGCCGTGTGCACTTAAGCACTTTATGATTTGTAGATTTCCACGAATAACTTTGAAATACTTAATCTACACCACAATTGCCCTTGGTTGGCTTCCAACTAAATATAAAATGTTAAACCTAGCTAAATCACATTACTTAGCTCTTATAGCTACCTCAATAACACTTCTTGGACTCACTCTAGTCCATTCACCCCCACACACATAGTCTTAGGTCATCAAAATGGTTAAAACACCTTACCACACACTAATCATGCAATTCTACCCTTTATAAACTTCTCAATTTAGGTCAAATTTAGTCTATAGCTTTAAGGATCAACCATTAAATCCCAAACTAGTCGTAAAATCTTGGTTTTACACCTAAAAGCCCCTTTTTCAACTATTTTATTTAGAATTTAACCCATTAAAGCTCTCGGATTCAATTTTTTTTATTTTCAAAACTAAGAAAAATTAAGGTAGAATAGGAGTATAAGGTGATATAAAACTTACCTGATAAGTGACAGGTTGGAACTATCTCCTAGTACTTAGAAATTGCACATCCTAGTAGAGAAGACCCTTCTCACCCACTCTTTCATGCTCTTTCTTCTTTTCCCTCATGTCTCATGAATTGATCCATCCAATACTTATCCAGATTCTATGCCATGCACTGTGGCATATGCAACACATGTCACGTCGTATGGCACATTGAGCAAAATCTTATTGCTGCTCACACACATTATTTTGGATCACCTTTCCTTAACCTAATCCTAATTATTTAGCAATCTAACCAGTCAATGCACTAGCTTACCATCCAAAACCATAATCAATCTACTAATTACTAATTTTCCTCTAATTAGCCATTAGTTTCCCGAAATTAAAAGTTTAGATGTTACATAGAAATGGTTAGTTTGCAATAGGATATTTGACTTTAGGAAATGGTTGAGAGGATACAATGAACCTGGTACACATTCATAAAGTTTTTATAATCATTCATGGTGGAATAAATTTATGGGGAAAGAGATTAATTGTATGACATTTTGGTGGGAACAATAACTAATGACAAAAATAATATAATTACATTGTGTAGGCATGAAGTTGAAGCCCGAAATGCAATCGTGATTAAAGAAATCTTATAAAACTTAAATAGAAGGAGAGACCAGACAAATGACAAATTTTTTGATTTGGAATTAAAAACATTATTCCTAACTTATATTATTAACTATTAACTAATAAATAACAATGTTTTAATATTAATTATTTTTAGATTTAATTAATTAATACTAATAATTAATTAAAAATTATAAATGAAGTTCTTGCAATGTGAAGGGAAAATTTTAAAATAAGAGAGGACTAAGGAAAAATTATTAGTGTTTTAGAATGCCAATATGGTGTAAATCATGAAGTTACTAAACACTGACCATGAAATCACTATTCAATGGCATACTAATGATTTTGATTTCTACGAACTGAAAAGTTGCTAACCACTTTATAAAACTCATATTTTACACACTTTATCCATTCAATTAGGACCCATTTTACATGTTTTATTCCCCATTTTGGTGCATTTATGATGTCAAAAGCAAGAGAATCACCTAAGGGCCAAAACTATTCACTAAGGGTATTTTGGTCTAAAATTGCATTTTTTATGAAAAATTGGATTAATGTTGTGTTCTATGTGATTTATTCCTAGAAGAAGAAGTATGAAATTATTTTTTCAAAATTCAATTTGATTTGGGAGTTATAAAATAAAAATCACATTTTAAGGTTGTTGACTTTATTGATTGAATTAGGGTTTTAAGTGCTTTTATGGGCATGCATGAGCTTTCACATGTATCCACCCCTGGATTTTACTTCATTAATATTCTCCCTTGCTACTTAATTAATTCCATATGCAAGAATTTATTTATTAGGTCACATGAATATTTGGCTTTCCTTTTATGTACATTTTGTGACTTGGGTGACAAATATAGACTTAGACTTTTTGCAGTTGGTCAAGAATCATTAAAAAGGGCAAAAAAGGGCAAGAATGGCATCATTTTGGGCTGAAAAGGGAAAGAATAATTAGATCAGTAGATGAAATAAATGAGAATATTCTCACTTAGGATATTTCCTTTTAAACCAATGAGAGGAGGCTACTTATTTGAGCATGTGGAAAGTGTGTATCTCACCCTAGCCTTTTCCTTTCCCTTTTGTTTTAGTTTTTCTTAATTGGTAGTTGCTTATTCTATCGAGAGGCCCAATAATATCTCTTACTTAATGTGAGGGATAAATTTTATCTTGACCACTCATATTCCTCTATATGAATGTCACTAAACTCAATCATTGCCTTTATGATCACCCGATCAAATGTGACTTTTGACTAGGTAAAAATTCAGTGGTCATCATGTCGGAATCCATGATGATCTCAAGTCAAATGGCTTAGTGATATAGTTACATATGAGATAAGCTTATGACTTGTACCATACAATTTTTTTATAGTGGGTTAGTTGAGCACCTTGTACTCTTTCAAGTGCCTATGACTTTAATTTGTATCTCTATAATTAATCAAAGTCATACTAGTCTTGTTTCATTTATGATCCCTCATAGATGATAGATCAGGGATATTTAAGACAATTACTATAGTTTGTCCAATGATAAATTTATCATAGTGAACATGCAATCGATATGATAATAAAATAGAAATTCATTAAATAAAAATGTGTATAGTACAATGATTGGCCTTAGAGGCCACTTGTGACTTGTAGGCTAATAATGTAATTAGCCTACTACTAACTTCATATGGCCCTACAGAGTCGCAAATAAGAACAGCCTAACTTGAGTTATAATATCCAATTTCATTGAATTTAAAATATGTTTATATTCAATGAATATAATATAGAGTGAATGAATTATATATATATATATATCTGAATATTTATTTGATAAATATTTATATATTTATTTATATGAAATATAAAATATAAAATATAATTATATATATGTATATATTTTAAAATATATATTCATGTGTGTGTGTCTATCTGATATATATATATATGAATATGTATATGATAGATGAAATTAAATGTATATATATAATATATTTATATATATATATTTTCAATATATATATGTGTATATATTCATATATATAATATAATATAATATAATATAATATAATATGTATATGTATATGTATATGTGATATATTATATTATATTATATTATATTATATTACATTGTGTTAGTTTTAAATTTAATTTTATATGATAGATTAAATTTAATAACTAACATGATATGAGATAATATCATGTCAGTTTTATAATTTAAATTTAGAAGATAAATTTAAATTAAATAGGATATCATGTATTAAATTTATGAGATAAATTTAATTAAATTTTGTGGGCTCTTTAAGTGAAAGATGAAAACTCTAATCTATATACTATATATAGATAGGGATGTGCTTTATGAAGCAATAAAGAGTTAGAAAAGTTCTAACAGTGAAACACTTTGAGAGTTATGAAACACCCTAGAGAAAGGAAAACTAATGTTCAAAGAAGAATGAATACTAGAAGCTCTAGCATGCTATTCGAGATAGAGAGTTGTTCGTATGGATACCAGTAGAGGGAGCAGATCTATATTGTCAGCTCCTGAGGTCCAAACTCTTGAAGAAAGCATGCATTAAGTTGGAAGAATTAAAAGGTAACTCTTCTATCCACCTTGACTTAAATGAGTTTGTTTGGTTCATATCATGATAGGGATTTTAAAATTTTAATCTTCCATTGCTTCTCCTTATCTAACAGTGGTATCAGAGCTAGGTCAAATTTTCTTTTAAGTTAAGTTTTAGTTGATTATGTTCTTAAATCTTCATGTGATGAACTTCTTTAGATGAACATTGCTTTGAGATTTTCAAAATTTATATTTGATATTTTCAAAATCTATATATGTTTTTAATGTGATGTTTTCAAAACATATATATATATATATAATCATTTTATCTATTCAAATTTATATGAATTTAAATTGACAATTTATAGTCTTTCATTATATATAAATTGTTTATTCGTTGTGTTTTCTTTTCCTTGTAGTTGTTTGGGGTATGATGACACATATGGCTTTAGTTTTATAAGGGCTGTAAATTTTAAATATGGCCTGTATGTCGTGTCTCTCTCTATAAACTTTGAATGTATATTCTCTTCTCATCTCAATCTCCTCATATGTATAAATGAGGTTTCTTGATGTAATTTATCTTCTTAGAGAGGTTCTCTCATTAGCTTGGGATGGACATAGGTTAGGTGAGCCATATTGTGTCATGTTTAATTGTGTTTTTGATTAGATCATAATATGCATGATTTTGTATGAGATATAATTGCTTTCACATTACACAGTTATTAAATTAATAAATCAAACCCTCTAATCAAAATCTTAAGTCATAATGCCGTCAATTAATGAATACTTATCAAAACCTAGATCACTCAAATGTAAGATCCACTAAAGTGGATACATTTAGGTTATCTTGGTGAGAGAAGTGTAAGTAATGGCGCTACTCACAAAGATTCATTATTAGTTGACTTAATTGACATTATCAAAATGGTTTTGGATCTTAAGGCATTATATGGGATTGAACATGTTGGATTATATGATGATTGAATCCCATAAAGATCTAAGAGTTATATGTGATGTAATTGATAAATGAGTTACCTACCTAAATAACTTAATTTTAAATGTCTTGCTAAAGCGGACTTAAATTTAAGTGAAATATGGGTCTTAGTCCATTGATTAAATTTGAGGGTTGTTAGTTTTAATGGGAGATATAAAATTAACTTTATGTATTTTATTGTAGAATCATGTCGACTAGTAATACTACTACACTATCGTTGTGATCAGTCTTTGAGAAGGACAAACTCACTAGGAAGAACTTTCTTGACTGGTTTAGGAACTTGAGAATTGTTCTCAAGTAGAAAAGAAAGGCTTATGTCCCGGATGAACCTATTGTTGAGGAGCTTATGGCTAACACTCTAAGAGCTCAAAGGGATGCTCACACAAAACACACTAATGACTTGGTGAATGTAGGATGCCTAATGCTAGCTACCATAGTTTCAGAATTTTAAAGAGATTTAGAACACATGGAGGCTTATGAGATGATTGTACATCTCAAGAAAATGTTCCAGCAACAGGCAAGGTAAGAGAGGTATGAGACCACAAAGGCCTTATACTCCTACAAAATGGTTAAGGGTGCATCAGTTAGTACTCATATTTTAAAGATAAAGAGCTATATTGATCACCTTGAGAGGCTTAAATTTCTCCTAAGCCAGGAGTTGGCTACAGACTTGATCTTGAACTCCCTCCCAGAAAGTTATGACCAGTTTGTTATGAACTATAACATGAATGACATGGAGAAATCCATTTCTAAACTACATGGGATGTTTAAAACTGCTGAGCAAAACATTAAGAAAAAGCTTAGCACTGTTTTAATGGTTTAGAAAGGAAAGAGTATGAAAAAGAAAGGCAAAGGTAAGGGTAAGTGAAAGGGTCAAGGCTCAAATGGTAAGATTAAAGAGTCAAGCAAGCTCAAAACCAAGCCTCTAGCCAAGAAAGAAATGCCTATAAAGGAAGGAGTTTGCTTCTTTTACAATGAACTAGGTCATTGGAAGAGGAATTACAAGCTCTACCTGGAAGATCTGAAAAATAAGAAGGAAGTGAGGCTACTCCTTTAGGTATTTATGTTCTAGACATTCACCTTTCTACTTCTTCTGCATGGGTATTAGATACTGCATGTGGTTCTTACATTTGTACAAATGTGGAGGGTCTTAGAAATAGTAGAAAGTTGATGAAGGGCGAAGTGGACATATGAATTGGAAACAGAGCAAGAGTTGTTGCTTTAGCCGTAGGCACTTATGAATTACTTTTGCTCAGTAGGCTTTTGTTAGTTTTGAACAATTGCTATTATGTTCCTGCTTTGAGTAGCAACATTGTTTTCCTTTCTTATTTGGATAAGGAAGGTTTTACTTCTATTACTGGGAATGGTAGATATTCTATTTATTGAAATGACATTTTTATGCTAATGGTGATTTGCATTTTGGTTATTATTTTTTAAATCTTGAACATCCTAGTAAGGAAAATATCTATAACGTAACTACTAAAAGGATCAAGTCAAACAATTTGAATCCAACCTACTTATGGCATTGTCGTCTCAACCATATACATGAGAAATGTATTTCTAAACTCCATCAAGATAGACTTCTCAACTCGTTTGATTTTGAATCTTATGACACTTGCAAATCTTGCTTATTAGGAGAGATGATGAAAGCACCTTTACTGGGCATAGTAAGAGGGCTAATGACTTGTTGGGACTCATACATACAGACGTATGTGGACTAATGAATATAATTGCTAGAGGGGGTTATCTATACTTCATTACCTTTATTGATGACTTCAGTAGATATGGATATATCTATCTAATGAAACACAAATCTGAATCTTTTGAAATGTTCAAAATATTCTAAAATGAAGTATAAAACCAACTTGGTAAGACTATTAAAACTCTTCGATTTGATTGAGGAGGTGAATATTTAAGACAAGAATTCATTGATCATCTCAGGAGTTGTGGGATAGTCTAACAGTTAACTCCTCCAGCAACACCATAATGGAATGGTGTTTCTAAGCAGAGAAATCAAACACTATTAGATATGGTTCAATCCATATTGAGTTAAGTAGATCTTCTACCATCCTTTTGGGGCCATACACTAGAAATAGCTGTGTTCACATTGAACCGTGTTCCATCTAAGGCAATTGAGAAGACACCATATGAGATATGGACTGGGAAGAAACTTAGTTTGTCTTTTCTCAAGATCTGGGAAAGTGAGGTTTATGTTAAGAAACAGGCCTTAGACAAGTTAGCATCCAAATCCATGAAGTGCTTTTTTATAGGGTATCCTAAAGAAACAAAAGGATATTATATCGACAATCCCACCAATAACAAAATATTTGTAATTCAAAACGGTATCTTTTTAGAAAGAGAATTTATTTATAAAAGAACCATTGGGAGCAAGATATATCTTGATAACATTCGAGAACTATAAAATAACACAGAGTCACATATGGAAAACTAAGAAGACTCATAAGAAGTAAATGAGCCTACTCAAATAACATAAGGTCCATAAAGGTCTGATAGGACATGACATCATCCTTAAAGATATGAAATTCTGATTAATGAATGTCATAATGTGTTGCTCATTGAACACAATGAACCAACCACCTACCAAGAAGCCATAGTGGGACCAAATTTTGAGAAATGGATAAATGCCATGAAGTTTGAAATGTAATTCATGTATGATATAAGGTATGGACCTTAGTCAATCCAACTAAAGGTATAAAAACCATCAAGTGCAAGTGGGTTTTTAAGGAAAAAATTGACATGGATGGCAAAATAAATGTCTTCAAGGCATGATTGGTTGCAAAAGGATTTATCAAAACTCATGGTGTAGATTATGATGAAACCTTTTCCCCAGTCGCAATGGCCAAATCAATCAGATTCCTCCTTGTCATTTAGCATATTATGACTATGAAATATGGTAGATGGATGTTAAGACAACATTCCTTAATAAACATTTACTTGAAGAAGTGTACATGACACAACTTGAAGTCTTTGCATGTCCAAAGGACTCTAGAAAGGTGTGCAAACTTTAAAGATCCATTTATGGATTGAAGCAAGCATCTTAGAGCTAGAATCAATGTTTTGATAAAGTAATTAAAGAGTTTAGATTCATTTAAAATATTGATGAACCTTGTGTTTACAAAAAGGTTAATGGCAGCACAGTTATATTTCTAGTACTATATATAGATGACATCCTACTCATTAGGAATGACATTCCTACCTTACAAAATGTCAAGTCTTAGTTAGAAAAATCTTTCTTTATGAAGGATTTAGGTGAGGCTACTTACATCCTTGGGATTAAGATTTATAGAGATAGATCTAAAAAGCTGATAGGCCTAAGTCAGAGCACATACATAGACAAGATACTGCATAGGTTCAATATGCAGGGTTCAAAGAGGGGTTTTATCCCCATGTCTCATGGCATTCATCTCGATAAGGACCAGTATCCTAGCATACAAAATCAGCAAGATCGCATGAGTAAGGATCCATATGCCTTGATAATTAGATCTATCATGTATATCATGCTGTGTACTCGACCGAATGTTTCCTTTGCCTTGAGTATGACCAGTAGATACCAAGCAAAACTAGGAGTAGATCATTGGACTACTATCAAGAATATCGTAAAATACTTAAAAAGGATAAAGGATTTAGCCTTGGTATATGGCGGATTGAAAGATGAGCTAGTTGTAACAAGTTACATAGATGTAAGCTTTTAAACTGATCAGGATAACCTTAAATCACAATCAGGATATGTGTTCACCTTAAATAGTGGGGCAGTGAGCTGGAAGAGCTTAAAGCAAAGCACAATAATTGATTCTGCAACAGAAGCTGAGTATATAGCAGCATCAGATGCAGCTAAAGAAGCTATTTAGACTAGGAAGTTCATTATAGAACTAGAAGTGATGCCTAGCATCATAGATCCAATAAACTTGTTTTGTGACAATAGCGGTACAATTGCACAGAGCAAGGAGCCAAGGTCATACTAAAAGACCAAGCACATATTCAAGCGTTTCTACCTTATCAGAGAGATCAATGATAGAGGTGATATAAAAATATATAAAGTAGTAGGAGAAGACAATGTTATTGATCCTCTTACAATGTGTCTTACACAGGCGAAGCATAAGCGTCATGTCAGGACAATGGGAATTAGACAAATTAATGATTATACCTACTACAAGTGGGAGGATGATTGAAATTATGCCTTAGGGCCAATCATTGACTATGCATATTGTTATTTAATGAATTTCTCTTTTATTATTATATGAATTGCATGTTTACTATGATAATCGTATTCTTGGACAAACTATAGTGATTGTCTTAAATGTCCTTAATCGGTCATCTATGAGGGATTATAAATGAAATAAGATTAGTATGACTTTAATTAATTATAGAGATATAAATCAAAGTCATAGGCACTTGAAAGAGTGCAAGGTGTTGGACCGACCTACTATGAAAAAGTTGCATGGTACAAGTCATAAGCTTATATTATATATAACTATATCATTAAGCCTTTTGACATGAGATCATTATGGATTTCTACATGATGACTACTGAACTTTAACCTAGTCAAAAGTCACCTTTGATCGGGTGATCATAAAGGCCATGATTGAGTTTAGTGATATTCATGCTGAGGAATATGAGTGGCCAAGACAGAATTTGTCCCTTACATTAAGTGAGAGATATTACTGGGCTCCTTGATAAGTAAGACTGAGAAACTGTATGACCATACTATAATAGAAAAGGTTTTTCCATTGCTATAGCCAGTCCACTCAGAGGTCGGGAAAGTAATGGTCAGGTAAAGGATAATGACAATTTCATGTTTTACACTTGACCGAAATATCGCGTGACAAAAGGGATGTGATATGGTTGCATGATAGGTTACATCAGATCATCGATCCCTATGTGAATTGGGTAGTTGTAATGTTTTGCTAGAGACCATTTGTGACTTATGGGCTAATAGCGTAATTAGCCTACTGCCAACTTCATATAGGCCTACAGGGTCACACATAAGAGTAGCCCAACTCGAGTTATAATGTCTAAGTTCATTGAATTTGAAATATGTCTAGATTCAATAAATGTAATATAGGGTGAATGAATTATATATATATATATATTTATATAAAATATAAAATTCAAAATATAATTATATATATATATATATTTCAATATACATATATATATATATTCATATGTGTGTATATATATTTGATATATATGAATATGTATATGATATATAAAATTAAATATAATAATATATATATATTTGAAATATATATGTATATATATATATTTGTGTGTGTATATATAATATAATATGTATATGTGATATATATTATTATATTATATTATATTATATTATATTATATTATATCGTGTTAGTTTTAAATTTAATTTTATATGATAAATTAAATTTAACAACTAACATGATATGAGAGAATATCATGTCAATTTTATAATTTGAATTTATAAGATAAATTCAAATTAGATATGATATCATGGATTAAAGTTATGAAATAAATTTAATTAAATTTTCGAGGGCTCTTTAAGTGGCAGGCAAAAAAAAACCCTAATTTATATACTATATATAGATAGGGATGTGCTTTATGGAAAAAATAGAGAGTTAGAAAATTTTTAATGGCAAAAACACTTTGAGAGCCATGAAACACCCTATAGAAAGAAAAACTAATGTTTGAAAAAGAATAGATGCTGGGAGCGCTAGCACACTATTCGAGATAGAAAGCTGTTCGTGTGGATACCAATAAAGGGAGCAAATCTATATTGTCAGCTCTTGAGATCTAAGCTCTTGAAGAAAACACACATCAATTTTGAAGAATTAAAAGGTAACTCTTCTATCCACTTTGACTTAAATGAGTTCATTCGGTCTATATCAGGATTAGAATTAAACAAGTTCTATCCATTTAAGCAATACATGAAAATCTTAGAAGGGTATTCTAAGAACCCATACTGGCCTAAAGTATCAATTGTTGAATGATATGTAGTGGAATAAGCTATTGAATTTCATACTGCATATATAAAAGGATTGAAGGCTATTGGAGTCCCTCAAACTCAGCATAAAGGGACAAGACTTGCTAGTAAGGGAACATGGGGGGCAAAGTGAAGTGTATGTCTCATGAAGAAGTCTTGCAAGCACATCTATAAATTTTGAATAATATGGAAGAAGTTCAACCTTACTTCGATGCTCATAAAAAGTTGTTGAAAGACAAATACCCAATAAAGAATGAAATGTAGTTGGCTAATAAGCACAAGACTTTCAAAATATGGTTCAAGGAAAAGGTTATGAATGAGACTGGTGTGCTGGATAGAATAATATGGTTGGCTAAGGAACCTTATTTTGAGGTTGTGTATTGGGGTGGATATGATATAAATGAATATTCTCTCTACACAAAAACCCAAGATGTTAAAAGTACCATGCAAAATAGTGGGGTAATGGTAGAAGATGAAGCTCAACATTTTTCCAATTCAAAAGATAATAACTTATTATTGATTTACATAGATGATTATGGAGTAGTTGATGAGATATGGGAGGTGAACTACACTAAATTCAAAGTACTTTTTTTCAAATGCAAGTGGGTTCACTTTAATGTTATTGAAGTAGATAAGGAATTCGAGTTTATTTCAGTTGATCCTAAAAGGCTTGGTTTTAAAGAGGAGCCTTTCATTTTAGCAAGTCAGGCAACACAAGTTTTTTATGTCATTGATCTAGCAAATACACAACATTCTATTATATTGCAAGGAAAAAAACAATTATTGATGTGGACGATGATGACTCAACTTTTAACCTTGATGAAACCCTACCTGTTACTACAAATCTACCTAAATCAGTTAAAGTAGATTTGGTTGATGATGAATATGCAGTTAGAGATAATCATTGTGAAGGAATTTGGGAGAATGAATAAAGTAAGAATTAATTAGTAAAACATTGAAGTAATTAATTCTTTATATTCATATATTTTATTTTATTTATTTATTTCTATATATTTAATTATAATATAGGTTACTTACCTGTATTATTTTCTGATCTTTACAAGCACATGGAGGGTTCTAGTAAAGATGTAGGTGACAGTCTAGTGCAACTTACAAAAAAAGAGGTAGAGAAAGTACAAAATTGAAGGAGCTGGCACTATGTCAGGGCATTACAGAGATAGTGCATTTAGAGTTTAGTGGTGGTAAAAGACCACTTGGCCTAGAAGAGGACAAGTTTATAAGTTACATAGGTCTCATAGCTCGAAGTAAAGTTGGCATCTTGTATCATAATTGGCAAGAAGTACCAAAAGCTATGAAGGACATGATTTGGAGTGATATTTTGGGTATGCATATTTTTCTACTTCTTTCTATTGTTTTAATTATAATAGATACTATTATCTTACTTCATAATTATGATACATTATAGATTACTTATAATATCCATCCTACTAATGAGATGAAGAGGTATTGGCTTCAGCAAGTACATGATCGATAGAAAGATTTCAAGTCATCACTTTTCACAGAATACATTTAAGGAGCAAAGAAGAACAACAATTCATGTTTAGAATATAATTTCATTAATGAAGACACTTGGAGAGAATTTATGAGGTTATGAGATGATCATAAATTTCAGGTAAATTTTGATATAATTAACAACTAAGTTAGTTTATTTTTGTTTAGTTTACATTTAATTTACTTTATTTTTATTTCATTGTAGGAATTAAGTACTGCAAATAAAGAGAGACAGTCTAAAAATAAATATCAGTATTACTTGTCTTAGGGTGGATATAGGAAGCTAGATTAAAAAATTAGGGAAGTTGATTCCAAGCAATTGGAGGAAGCTCCAAGATCTGACCTTAGTATTGTTGTTCATCCCTTAGCTCCTCTACCTTACCAAAGGAAATAGAAAGAGGCTAGAATCAAGAAAGGCTAATATATTACTTCAGAGGTTGATGAAATTGGTCAACGGATTGTAAGTAATTATACTAAACAGATAATTATACTAAATAGATTAAATCAAATTTTATATTATGTATCTTTTAAGATAAATTCATTAATTGTATATTGCAAGATTCACTTGAGGAACAAGCTTCCTATGGTTTATTTCAATCCACTAGAAGAATGGATATCTTGGCATCAACAATTGGAATGCTAGATTATTCTAGTTGTGTTAGGGGGTAGGAAAAGGAGTTGGTCTAAAGGAGTATTTCGAACTAATTCCACGAGGCTTGTGAGGAGTTATATCAGAAGTTGAGCTTGATGACCTTTTAGAAAAGGTTAGAGACAAATGTGTTCAAAAGTATGAGCAAAATAATTTATTGCTCCGTGAGTGTAATGCTCTCATTGACATTACCATATGCTCCATTACTATTAATCTAATTACTTTGAAATCATTTAAGCTGTGAATATTGAAAGTATTAGGATCCTAATAAAATATTTTTAGAAATTATTTTATAAATCACTCAAGTTATAAAACCTCATACACAAATATAAACACAGTGGAAGCAATAAGTATTCGAGTACTGAATATTAAAAGAAACATGTGTATACAAGAAAACAAAGTGTAATTTTACAACATGTGCTGCAGCTTATGCTACATGTACCACAGCATGTGGTATAGAGGCCATAGCTACTCGCTCTGTGCCATGCGTCACGACATGCATGTATATGTGCCGCGGCACACACATCTGTATTTGCTATCAAATGGTAGTTTTTAATATAAAATTTAAATGCATGCCATTTCAACATATGATGTCTGATTGGGATGGTTCAAGTGCCCACACGAAGCTTGTTTTGAAATCTAACTAATAACTTTAGTTTCAACTCAATCCAATATCTCTACCAATAATTGGATACCTAAATGCATTTTGACCATTTTCTGCCAAAATTTTTCCACTTAAGTGTTTCAATTCGAAACCAATTGTCATTAACTACTTTTTAGGCCATGACCAAGTCTAAATGGATAATACATACCGAATTGATCACACACATGCATAATATATCACACTTATACATATTTGCCTGAAAATTGCCTATTTAACTCTTTAGGCCAAAATCACATTTTCATTTCTTTATCTCATACATGACCAAGTCATTACACATATTCTCTACACATCTCATATTCACACACAATTACATTCATCCACTAGCCCATCTAGTCATTTCCTCATTCACACATATACAAGGGCTAGGGAGCTCAAAATCATAAAACATAACATTTGCCGCCATATGCACATGTTTGACTCCTATGGCAACTTATACATATTTACAACTACTAACAACAATTTCATTACACCAAATTCTTACAAAAGCTTAGTGAGTGATCTTAACTCAGCTAATGTCTTTTCCCTTCGAACCACTAGCACTAGAGCTTTTAAAATATAAATAATCATGGGTAAGATAAAAATCTCAATAACCAAATATAGCTCATTTAAGGCCTATTACCATAGATAACCATGCCAAAATAATGAAAACCATAATATAGCATTTATATATGTTATATAATAGCTAAAACATTGCTTTCACATATAAATTATGTTTTAAAGGCTTTTACACCTCAGCATGATTAGCTATCCATTGATCCTCTAAAGCTTCCCAACGCGAAACCATAGACTCATCTGGATCAACCACTTGTTGACCCGAGCATACTTTCGATGGTAGAAACACCCTGCTAAAGGTAATCTAATGCACTTATGAACTATGGTTTCCCTTTTCACACACTTGTGATAAAGGAATCATTGACTCATAACCACATCCTATCAAGCACTGGAGAGTTGCCAAACTATCTAGATATTCTATAGTAATAGCCCCAAAATATGCTGTACCAGATTACCTATGGTAATAGCCCATATAATGCTGCACTGGATGTCTTATGGTGTCAGCTTGACAATATGGATTTTTCACTCATATTTCTCTACACACATACATCCCCACATATCCTAGGTGAACTCCTACCTCCTATGATCATGGTTTTTCACAATTATCACTACTCATCCACATTTCCACTCCATTATGCACATTACCACTGATTACCTCTTATTTCAAGCTTTAATATTTTCTAGCAATTTTCTCTCATTAGTCTCTAGATTTGGGCAAGTCTTGCTAGGATGTGATTTTGGTTGCATTTGCAAGTATGTGTGAGAGTATCTTAGCCCTAGGATATGAAAATGTGGTAGTAGGAGCTAAGATATTGATACAAGTGCAATGTTATGTGTTTTTGGCTAAGTGCATGTACATATGTGCATAAGTGTGGAAAAACGGCCTTATTATGTGGAAAAAAGCATTTGATTAGCCAAAATTGTGTATGATTATATTTTTTTTTTATGATTTGATTGGTTAATCAGGTGGAAAAGGTGTCATTGGATTTTATTAAGGCTCTAGAGGTGGCTAATGACATAGTTTGAATTAAAGATGCTCAAGTGAGTGAAAATAACATAAAATGATCATTTTGTATCTGGGTGTTCAATTTTTAAAAGAAATACCAGATTGAGATGGAACCTATATCATTAATTTTATTATGAAATAAGCAATGTGTGGGTGCTTGAATCACTCCAATTGGACATTGTATATGGAAACAACATACTTCAAAAGTTTGTATTAGTTGAACTATCATGTAGTAAAAACTGTCATGTGCACTATGGCGTATGGTGAACATGTCATGGTGCATGACACAGAACATGAAGGAGTAGCTCTGTATCACATACCATAGCATTTGGTCTCTTTTGGGTAGAAGTGACTATCTTGCCTTATTTTCTTTCATATGGTATTTATGCACTTCTAAACGCTTTCATTATAAGCTCCTACTTACTAATTAACCCACTAATACTCGTCATCCATGATTATTAAGAATGACTAAGGTTAAAAGAGTCAATTTCCATTTAAAAACTATTTAGAAATGGGATCCAACCTCCCAATTGACCTTAGGGCATAATTAAAGCCCTAAGGGTCCAGAAAATTGCACTACTTATCTTACATCTTAGTATGATCCCATCATACTTCTCATTCGATAAACATAATTATAAATTGATCTTTTATTCAACTAACTAACCATAGCCCTTATAGGCTTGTACTCAAAGAGTTATCCAATTGAATCCATTAAAAACACATATTTACAATTAATATGCACTGATAGTCTTAGTTGGCAATATATAAATATACACATTATAAATCCTTTGCACATATACACTAAGGCATTACAAGCAATTACTAATTATGTGCCTCTGGCTCTTTTTTCCTTTGCACCTATAAAGCATCACCTATAAAAACATTAGCGATAAGGAGTAAGATAAACATCTTAGTAACTAAAGAATTCGTAACTTCTAACATATATTCAAATAGCATTTAATATTGTGTAAGCATAATGGTCCTACACATTAAACCATAAAAGCATATATAATACCACATATTCACATATGATGCCACATATTCACATACATATGCATGCATAATCATTTACCACATTATAACCTTCTTATTTTTTCTAATTAAGTCCATGGGCTACCAAGTAACAAGATTAAATTTATATATCATGATTCACCTCAAGCTCTTTAATATTTGAGGAGTAACCTAGCCAAAGGTCACTGCTCCCCAAATTTAGACCATGGACTCCCTTGCCTATAGGGTGTCACATAATTTTCAATATACATGCCTATTCCCAGAATGAGTATTATAGGCATCATATAATTTTTGATACACATACCTACTCTCAAAGTGAGTATCATTGAATAAGCCAAAACAACACCTAATCCCGTTAAAGTTGATGCCATAAATAAACAACTCTGGGCACTACCTAGATATTGTTTATGCCATGTGGACTTAAATATACTCTCCCAGATCCCACATTGAACTCCCACCCATCTATGTCACATATTGATCTATCTCTTATTTTATTACTAAATACTTGGTTTTTGGTATCAAATTGTGCAAATTAGGGTTTATTTCCTAATTTTTAGTTGTCTTCTATATATTGAGTTCATGAACTCTAATAGTGCTATTTGATGGTTGTTTTGATACTTTCAAATGCTAATTGGGATTTTGGGCTTAAATTCTCTTTTCCTTCCTTTTTAATTGTTTTCTAGGATTTATTTAGTTTTATATCTTTTATTTTTAGATTTTTAAAAAAGAAAATTTTGAGCTAAGAGGCAAAGATAAGTCAACTACATTTGAGAACCTAAAGAGCAAGAGAAGAAGGGGTGATTGGTGTTAATTCTAGATTTGTTGGGCTAAAAGGCGTGATTTCTATAAATTAATTAGGGAATTAATTAAATCAGAATCCAAGAGCATTGGAAGTATGGGAGACACATCATTATAGACAAAACGGAGCATAAAATGCATGATATGAGCTGAATCTAAAGGAAAATGAGGTGGCATTTGATCAAAGCCTTCAAATGAGTCATATTGGCCTTGCCTCATTCACATAGTTCATACTTCTCAATTCTAGCACATACGATGCTATTTTGTCACTATTTTTTAGAATTAATTCTTCAATTTTAATTTAATATCTCCAATTGGAAGTTCATTTTCAGATCTAAACTTGGGAATTATCACCTTGATTCACATTGTTCACATATACATAAGCTAAAAATTCAGATTAGAGCCTCATTCCTCACTTCCCATTCTCTCTCATCATCTGATTCCTCTCCCATTTTCTCTTAAATTCTCTCATCTCCTTTATAAAAACCTCACACCATCTTCATCAAGTTAAAGGTCCAGATTTGGCTCTTCTTCAATTCCAGCTCAATTTTGTGTTTTCTAGCCTATTATTTTTTGTGAGATCTTTGATGTTTGGGGTATGGATTTCATGGGTCCTTTTCCTTTTTCTAATGGTTGTGAATATATATTGTACTGTATTGATTTTGTTTCTAGGTAGGTTGAGGCTATCCCTATTAGGACTAATGATGCTAAAGTTATGACAAAGTTTCTTTTATCTCATGTATTTTATAGGTTTAGCATCCCAAGAGAAATCATCATAGACCAAGGGACACACTTTTGTAATAAAACTATCTTCTCCTTGCTTCATAAATACGATGTTCTACACAAGGTGGAAACCCTATGTCATCCTCAAACAAATAGGTTGGCCAGTGTTCGAATAAGGAGATCAAGTCTATCCTCTAAAAGATTGTGAGACCAAATAGGAAGGATTGGAGCTCAAGACTTGAGGAGGCACTTTGGGCATATCATATAGCCTTCAAGACACTTATTAGGATGTCTCCATTTAGGTTGGTTTATGGTAAGTAATGTCACTGTCCAGTGGAAATTGAGCACAAAGATTATTGGGCTGTGAAAGCTTGTACATTAGGTGAAAAGAATGTAGCTACCTCTAGGAAGCTCCAACTTCAAGAGTTGGAGGAGTTAAGATTAGAGGCATATGAGAGCTCTAAATTGTATGAGGAGAGAGCTAAGTTCTTTCATGATAAATGTATTTTAAGGAAGCATTTTTAGGTAGGCGATAAAATGCTAAAATTCAAGACAAGGCTCAAGTTCATTAGTGGCAAACTTCAATCCAAATGGGAGGGCCCTTACATTGTGAAGGAGATCTTTGACTATGGCACTCTTACCCTCAAAGACCCTCAAAGTGGCATTACATTCAAGTCAAATGGCCACTTGTGCAAGAAGTTCCATGAAGGTAAAGCTTCCACACTACTTACTGAGATGAGATTTAAAGATCCTCTATGAGTCTTCAAAGATTGTATCTCTCCATCCTATTCCCTTTTTGATTGATTTGATTGTTCACAAATCACACAAGTAGATCACTTTTTGGGATGTGCTTGTTGTCACTATTGCACACATTTGGTATGCCATTCTTTACTTGTGTTTGTATTTGTGAATATCATTTTGAGTTCAAGTGTGAGGGAAGATGCAACCTGATTCATTAGGTTTAAAAAAATTTAGAAAAAAATAATTTCTTCTTTTATAAGTTAGTTTTTATTGTTTCTTTGTTTTCTTTCATTTTCCTTTCTATTTATGTGTGTTTTTTTAAAAAAAGGACTTTTTCTTGCACTTTGACATGCATTACAGATTGAATTGCTTCTTTCTATCTTGTGTTTGTATGCATTAGGGACAATGCATTGTTTAATGGGGGGAAAAGGGTGTTTTTGAAAAAGAAAAAAACTTTTGTTTTGTGAGCAATTTTAAGTTTTGAAGATGATCTAGTTTTTTCATTTGAGTTTGAACTCTCGAAATGTTGCTTTCTTTAGTTTAAATCTATTTTGAAGCACTAAATCATTTAGTTGAGTGTAATTGATTAAGAGAAGTAAGAAATAAACCATATAGAGGGGACCTTCAACCATTGAGAGTTCTATGTTCCTTGGTTTTGTTAATCTTGTACAACTTATTTTCTCTCTTACTTAAGGCTACACTTCTGCATTGGTTATAGAAAAATGATTATGACTATCATTAAAGTGCCTAAGGCCTTTTAACTAACCTTGATTATTTGATTATCCCTTACTTAGTCAAAGAAAGCCCTTCTTTGTTTTGTTATTTTTAAACATTTGACCTTAATTTTGGATAGATTGCACGTAATTTTCATTTGGCATGATTCAATGTGCATTTACTACTTTGAATTAAACTTAGTAGATAACATTTATTGGGATCCATTCCATTCATTCATATTGGCCATCCCATTCTATTTTCATGTTTAGGAACATCCCTTATTTTGTACCTCGATGTTGGAAGCTATGCCATGAAGAAAAAAAAAACAAAAACAAAGAGAAAAGGAAATGAAATAAGAGAAACAACAAGAGAAAAAGAAAGAAAATAAAGAAGTGAAAGAAAAAAAAAGAAAAGATTATATAAAGAAAAAAAAATAGATGAAAAGAAAACAGATCTAAGGTGGATTAAAAGAAAAGTAAAAGAAAGAGTTTGAATAAGTAAGCTTCCTTGGATTGTTATTTGATTCACTTGTTCCCACTTGTATAGTTCCATTTCATTTCTATCTACTTCACTATTGGGAATTTCATTATCCCCTTCATGATCCCTATATATTATCTATTTAGTTTAGTCTTGAGTAGTCTTGTATATTGTGCATGCTTACATTGTGGCCAAGACAAGTTTCTTGAGCCAAATCTTACCCCTTCACATGCAAATCTAAGTTTATCCTTCATTAAGCAGATTATATCCTTTTGAAAGTCCATATGATTCTTGAGAACCCTTGCATGTTAGTAATAGAAAGATAGAGAGATTACAAGCCTACAATAGGATGACTTGCCAAGGAACTTAAGTGATATTTGTACCCTTATACATCGAGTGTTAGACTAAAACACTAATCAGGTGAGGTTTCTCTTTGAGATTACATTCTTGCAAATGTATTGTGGTTTTTTCTAAAGATTGCAACATTGATTTAGTTATTGTTTGAATGCATTTACTTTGAGAATTTGACTTACTCTTGATAGCTTGCATATTTGTGTTGTTTCCCTTTTTAGGTTTCTTTAGAGAGAGTTTTGCCCAGAGAGCAAAATCCAAGTGTGGGAGAATTGATCTATTTCATATTATACTTATTAAACACTTAGTTTTTGGTATCAAATTGTGTATATTAGGATTCATTTCCTAGTTTTTAGTTGTCTTTTATATATTGACTTCATGAACCCTAATAATGCTATTTAATGGTTGTTTGAAACTTTCAAATGCTAATTGAGATTTTGGGCTTACATTCTCTTTTCCTTCCTTTTTAATTATTTTCTAGAATTTATTTGTTTTTGTATCTTTTATTTTCAGATTCTTAAAGAAGCAAATTCTAAGCTAAGAGGCAAAGACAAATAAACTTCATTTGAGAGCCTAAAGAGCAAGATAAGAAGGGGTGATTGGCGTTAATTCCATATTTGTTGGGCTGAAGGGCATAATTTCTAGAAATTAATTAGGGAATAAATTAAATTAGAATCTAAGAGCATTGAGAGCATAGGAGACACATTATCGCGGATAAAAGGGAGTATAAAATGCATGACATGAGTTTAATCTAAAGGAAGATAAGGTGGCATCTAATCAAAGCCTTCAAATGAGTAACATTGGCCTTGCCTCATTCACTTGATTCATGCTCCTTAATTCCAACACATGTAGTGCCATTTTATCCCTATTTTCTAGAATTAATTCTTCAATTTTAATTTAATATCTCTAGTTGAAAATTCATTTTCAGACCTGAGCTTTAGAAATATCACCACTCAACTTTGGAGTTATCATCTTAATTCAAATTGTTCACACATACATAAGCCAAAAATTTAGATTAGAGCCTCATTCCTCACTTCCCATTCTCTCTCATCATCTGATTCCTCTCCCATTTTCTCTCAAATTCTTTCATCTCCTTCATCAAAACCTTATGCCATCTTCATTAAGTTGAAGGTCTAGATTTGGTTCTTCTTCAATTCTAGCTCTATTTTGTGTTTTGCAGCTCTAATTCTTCTTCAATTCTAGCTTCCATTTCATAATTCCAATTCTATTCATCATTTCTTCCTCTATCCAGATTTGTTCTTCATCTTTTCTCCTCAATTTCTAGATTTTGTTAATCTCATCTTCTTTTTTCGGTATCATTTCCTTCATTTTGTCTCCAATTTCTCTCCATCCAATACCTGATTCATTCATTCTAGCATCAATTCTAGCTCTGTTATTCACGTTTAGCAAATCTATATTTATAGATTTAAGATGTTCTCTCAAGTTCAAGATGTGATTTAGTTTAAGAAGAAGAACATGAGAGGCTAAGAACTTAGAGTTCCAAGAAGGATGACTTGACATTATAAGATTTTCATATTTGTAATCTTCATTCACGTTCTTGATTTCATATTCTTTTCTTGATTCATTAAGGATTTTAAATTTAGCAATTTGTTTAGTTGTGGATTTTGTAATTCTAAATCATATTAGATGAAAATATGGATGTTAGATTTAGGTTTTAGTGCTATGTTCAAATATGGAATTCATGATTCAATTTGATGTTATAGGGCTATCTCATGAGTTCTTGTTGATTGTTATTCAAGTTTCATGTTTAAACTTGAGTTAGATCTATATTAGTTATATAAATTTGGCTTAAGTTATCTTTCTTTCACTAGTTTTGGTTTGAAACTTGTGTAGAATAAGGTTGAACATAGTGCTAAATCTAAATTCACTTGACCTAAACTCATAAATGTCCATTAAGTCCAATGGTGTACTGTACTTAGAGGCTTCTAAGTATCTTATCTTTAGTTAATTGGGAAAGTTTGTGTTGATATAATTTGGAAAATCAATGATTAATGTTAAGAAATTTGACTTAGGCTCTCTATAATCATCATTCACTTCATAATATTTAAAACAGAAATTTATAAACACTAATTCTTGCATTGTCGACTTAGTTTGGTTACTTGAAAATTCAGTTGAACTTGTAGCACTTGAAGCAATGCTTTGTATGCTTGCTCTCTATGGAAATGATCTAGAATATTCACTTCTACATTCTAGTGAAACTTGGTGACCCAAAGCAACTTACAGTTTCATCACATATGTACACCACATTTAATATTATGCCAATCTCATTTTCTTAATATTTTTACCACATATGCAAATCACATATTTCTCAATAATTCATAATTCCAGAATAATTTATGATTTCACAATAATTCATAATTTCACAATAATTTATAATATACCACAAAAATTCAAGATTCTACAATAATTCATGATTCTAAATAAATTTATTATTTCACCATAGTTCATAATATATCACATTTAATATTCTAGTTCATTACTCAAACTTACAATACATAAATCACATGCACATACATGTTTCGCACATTCTTATATTTATACATATATATAGTTCATACTTACATCATTTTCCTTAAGAACATCATTTATAAAAAGATGTACAATAAATGCTAGAATTAATATATGAGGGGATTTAGGTTTTTTGTTACCTCAACTATTAGATAAGGAGGCACAGCAGAATATTAAAATTTTAAATTCTCTATCCTGATGGGGATCGTATGAAATCTTTTAAATCAAGGTGGGAAGAAGAGTTACCTTTTTTTTTTCTTCACGTGTGTTCTTTTCAAGAATTTGAATCTCAAGAGCTGACAATGTAGATCTGCTCCTTCTATTAGTATCCACACAAACAACTTTATAACTCAAACTGTATGCTAGCACTCTCAACGTCCGTTCATCTTCGAATGTTAGTTTACTTTTTCTCTAGGGTGTTTCGTGGCTCTCAAAGTGTTTGACTGTGAGAACTTTTCTAACTCTCCTAAACTCATAAAGCATGTCCTTTTTCTATCTTATTTATAGACTAGGGTTTTGCTTTCCTTTAATAAGCCAATAAAAATATTAGATTAAATTTATCTAATAAATAAAATTTATATAACTGATATGATATTCTCTCATATCATGTTAGTTATTAAATTTAATCTATCATATAAAATTAAATTTAAAACTAATACAATACAATACAATATAATATAATATAATATATCACATATATATTATATACACACACACATATTTCGAAGATATATATTATATATATATAAAATTTTATATATTATATACATATACATATATATATATATGAATATATATATATATATATTTTGAAAAAAAATATATATTATATTTTATATTTTATATTTCATATAAATATATATAAATATTTATCAAATAAATATTTAAATATATATATATATATATATATAAAATTCATTCACCCTATATTACATTCATTGATTCTAGACATATTCCGGATTCATTAAACTTGGACATTATAGCTCAAGTAGGACTGTTCTTGTGTGCAATCTTGTAAGCTCATATGAAATTGATAGTAGGATAATTACACTATTATCCCACAAGTCACAAATGGCCTCTAGCAAGACATTGCAACTACCGAATTTATATGGGGATCGATGATCCAATGTAACCTATCATGCAACAATATCACATCTCTTTTGTCACACGATATTTCGATCAAGTATGAGACATGGAATTGTCATTCTCCTTTACCTGATCATTACTTTCTCGACCTCTAAGTGGACTGATAGTAGTAATGGAAAAATCCTTTCCATTGTAGTATGGCCATATATTTTTTCAGTCTTACTCATCGACGAGCCTAATAATATCTCTTACTTAATGTGAGGGACAAATTTCTTTTTGACCACTCATATTCCTCTGCATAAATATCACTAAACTCAATCATAGCCTTTATGATCACCCGATCAAAGGTGACTTTCGACTAGGTCAAAGTTTAATGGTCATCATGTAGGAATTTATGATGATCTTAGGTTAAAGGGCTTAGTGATATAGTTACATATGAGATAAGGTTATGACTTGTACCATGCAGCTTTCTCATAGTGGGTCGGTCTATCATCTTATACACTTTCAAATGCCTGTGACTTTGATTTGTATCCCTATAATTAATCAAAGTCATATTAGTCTTGTTTCATCTATGATCCTTTATAGATGGCTGACTAGGGACATTTAGGACAATCACTATAGTTTGTCCAAGGATAAAATTATCATATTGAATATGCAATTGTTATGATAACAAAAGAGAAATTAATTAAATGACAATGTGCATAGTACAATGATTGGCCCTAGGGCACAATTTCTAATACTATATGTATGAGGTAGCTCAAGCAATACTCAATCTACACAATTAAGTGACAATCATCAATTATCACTCTGGATAACCTCAAATTTTCTAGGTTTTAAGTGCTCATAACACTCAAATTCCTTTCCTAATAACACCTACCATTCCCAAATACTCTAAACATCCTATTAAACATCTAAATACACCAAAATCAGATAAGCTTATGACTTGTACCATGTAGCTTTCTCATAGTAGGTCGGTCCAGAATCTTATACACTTTCAAATACCTGTGACTTTGATTTGTATCTCTATAATTAATCAAAGTCATACTAGTCTTTTTTCATTTATGATCTCTCATAGATGACTAACCAGGAAAATTTAAGACAATTACTATAGTTTGTCCAAGTATACAATTATGATATTGAACATGCAATTGTTATGATAACAAAAGAGAAATTAATTAAATAACAATGTGCATAGTACAATGATTGGCCCTAGGACACAATTTCCAGCATTATATGCATGAGGTAGCTCGAGCAATACTCAATCTACACAATTATGTGACAATCATCAATTATCACTCCGGATAACCTTAAATTTTCTAGGTTTTAAGTGCTCATAACACTCATATTCCTTTTCTAATAACACCTACCATTCCCAAACACTCTAACCATCATATTAAACATCTGAATAAACCAAAATCACTAACCAATACTCTACATTATCTCAAAACCTTCAAATTATTCATAGGGTTCGTCCAAACCCTCAACAAAAATTCCTAATCATCATAAAACTCATAAACTTAGTGTTAAAGGCTTGATTTAACTCCCAAAGAACTTAAATAAACAAATGGGTTTGGCCTAAACTTAAGAGAACCAAAATCAAAGCCCCCATTGCCCCAAATATCTAGATTTTTGCATAATAAGGGAGAGGGAGAAGAAAGAAAAGCTTACCCAATGTATATGAAGCTTGAAAGGCCTCTAAAATCACATTGGAAGCAAACCCTAGCGGCCACATGCTCTTCTTCGTCGCTGCTCTCGAGTTTACCCTTTCCTTTCTCTTGATTTTCAATTTAGTACACAATTTGATGAGTGTAGATTTTGCACGTGTGTCATGATACAATGACACCCCCTCGCGATGCATGGCATAGAAAGCCATACCAAAATTTAAACTCCTTTTCATGCCATAACCTGCTCAAACATTAACCTAGCCCTCTTGCAAGCTGTCCAAGGATCCAGAAACTATATTAGTCTCCCATAAACTTCTTTAATCAATAATTTATCTAAATTGATCAAATTACCCTTATAAACACTTATAATTACAAATTGGTGAACTTAGGATGTTACAATTCTTCCCTCCTTTTAGAAATTTTACCCCCAAAATTTAGAATCTTGTATAAACACATACCTGTAGAAATAATTGTGAATATAACTGTCTCATTTTATCCTCAACCTCTCAAGTCGCATCACTAGGAGTCATACCCTTCCATAAGACCTTCACCAATCAAATAGTCTTGTTCCTCAATTGTCAATCTTTCATATCCATAATCTGCTCAAGTTCATCTCGATTGGTCAAGTTTTCTTAAAGTTCTATATGTTTCGGCTCAATGACATGAGAAGGATCTAGTTGATACTTCTTCAGCTAACTTGCATGAAACACATCATGAACACTCAATAAATTCAACTGTAAGGCAATTCGATAGGCCACAGGTCCTAATATTTCTAAAATCTCAAAAGGACAAATAAACTTAAGAGTCAATTTCTTAGCATTTTATCGATCTCCTAATGCCAGTCATTAGCGTGACCCACAAAAACACATGATCACCCACCAAGAATTCCAACAATCTTCTATACTGATATGCATAACTCTTTTGTCGACTTTGGGCTATAAACAACTTTTGCTTAATCAATTGGATCTTCTAGGTGGTTTGGTCTACCAAATCCAGACTTAACAAACTTCTCTCACTCAATTCTATCTAACACAGAGGTGATTGACCTCTTTTATATAATGCCTCATACGGAGCCATTCCAATGCTAGAATGAAAACTGCTATTATAAGCAAACTCTGCCAATGGTAGATGTGTATCCTAACAACCTCTCAACTCTAAGGCATAAGCTCAAAAATATCCTCAAGCATTTGGATAATCCTCTTAGTTTAGCTGTTCGTTTGTGGATGATAGGCTGTGCTAAATCTTAACTTAGTGCCCATTACTCTCTGCAATACTCTCTAGAAGTTTGATATGAACCTCAGATCACGATCAGAGATAATGTCTTTCAGCACCTTATGAAGTCTCACTATCTCATTTACATAGACCTCAACATACTTCTCAAGTGAATAGGTAGTCTTCACTACCGAGAAGTGCACTGACTTCATCAACTGATCCATAATCACCCATATTGCATCATAGGCTGCTTGAGTTCTAGGAAATCTAGTGATGAAATCTATTGATATGCTATCCCACTTTTACTCTGGGATCTCTAATGGTTGCAACATACTACCAGGCCTCTGGTGCTCAACTTAACCTTTTGGCACATTAGACATTTGGCAATAAACTCTATCACATCTTTCTTCATTCTTGGCTACCACCATAATTGCTTTGTATCCTGATACATCTTGGTGACACCAGGGTGAATAGTGTACTCACTATGGTGTGCTTCCTCTAGGATCATCTTCCTTATCTCCTCATCACTCGGTACACAAATTCAATCTTGATAAGCCACATATCCATCATCATTGAATCCAAATTCTATGGATCTTTTCTCTTTAATATCCTCACAGATTCCTAAGAAGTATTCATCCTTAAATTGATCAGCTTGCAACTCTTTCCAGAATTCATTGGTTATAACCATAGTATGCATATTGTACAACGTTCTCTAAGGCGCTTTCCTTTAAGTATCTAAGAAAGTCTTAAGTAGTCGATACTTTTGGATCATCATATGAGTAACATGCACCACTTTCTTGCTTAATGCATCTGCCACCACACTAGCTTTACTTGGATGATACTTGATCTCAAAGTTGTAGTTCTTGAGGAATTCCATCTATTTGTGTTGCCTCATATTCAATTCCTTCTGATCCACTAAGTACTTTAAACTTTTGTGATCACTAAATACCTCAAACATAGACCTATCAAGATAATGTCACTAAATTTTCAAGGCAAAAACCACTGCTGCTAACTCTAGATCATGAATTGGGTAATTCTCTTCATACGGTCTCAATTGTCTCAAAGCATAAGCTATAACTTGCTCATCTTGCATTAAAACACACCCTAAACCCTTCAATGATGTATCTGTACAAACCACATATGGTACTCGAGGATTGAGAATAACCAATACTGGAGCAGATATCAGTTTCCTCTTCAACTCTTGAAATACCAACTCACACTTATTGGTCCATATATATGGCTGATCCTTTTAAGTCAACTTAGTCAATGGAGACGTGACCTGTAAGAATCCTTGAATGAATCACCTATAGTAGCCTACTAATCCCAAGAAACTTCTAATATCTATTACTAAGGTAAGCGGTTCCCATTTCAAAATAGCTGGTACCTTGTGTGGATCTATAGCAATCCCTTTTGCCGACACCACGTGACCTAGAAATCTTACTTCCCTTAGCCAAAACTCACATTTACTAAGTCTGGCATACAACTTATTATCCTTTAAAAGTTACAGGATTGTACGAAGATGCTTTGCATGCTCTTCCTCATCTGTTAAGTATATCAAAATATCATCAATGAATACCACAACGAACTTATCCAGATAAGGATGGAAGATTCTATTTATGTAGTCTATAAATATTACTAGGGCATTCATTAATCCAAACAGCATCACTAGAAACTTATAGTGACCATATCTAGGGTGAAAGGCAGTCTTTAGTATATCCTCAATCTTGATGACTCACAGCTGATGATAGCTTAATCACAGGTTAATCTTAGAAAACACTATAGCTCCAACTAACTGATTTAGCAAGTTATCAATTCTGGGTAATGGATACTCGTTCTTGACTGTCACCTTGTTCAACTATTTGTAGCCAATGGAAAGTCTCATGCTACAATCCTTCTTCTTCACAAATAATACCAGTGATCTCCACAAAGACACACTCAGTCTTATGAAACCTTTTTCTAACAATTCCTCAAGTTATTTCTTTAGCTCTACTAACTCAGATGGAGACATTCGATGTGGATTTTTTGATATGGGTTTTGTTCTAGGAATAAGGTCAATAGAAAATTTCACCTCTTACTTAAGCGGCAATCTAGACACTTCCTCTGAGAATACTTCGAGAAACTCATTCACCACCCTTATTCTCCCAATTCCTCTATCTTAAGTAGCATAAACAGAAAAGAACACCATATATGCCTAATAACCCTATTGAATTCACTTTTCTGCTTGCATCATAGACAAGAGTCTTAACTGACTTGGTTTCATTATAGGTGCAGTGTGCACTAGCAAGGATATTATCTTTCTTGCACAATCTAGTGTCGCATTATTTACCGACAATCAGTCCATACCAACCACTATATCAATCCCAATCATGGGTAGATAGATCAAATCAATGGTGGTTGATTTATTCTCAAATCTCAAATCAACACCCAGACAAGCGCAGTCAGTTCTTATAGAAATACTCACTGGTATAGACACATTTATCATATATGGCAAGGTATGCACAGACAATATCAACCTCAACACACAGCCATCAGAAATGCAAGAATGGGTAGCATCCAAATCAAATAGAGCATCTATATCACAATTATGCAGAGAGATTTTACCTCTAATCAAATTTATAGATGCACCTACCTCCTCCTAGGATAACGTGAATATCCTCCCAAGAACAGTCGATCTCTGCTTTGCAGTACCTACTTTGCCATCATCACAATATCTAGCAATATGCCCCGTCTTGCCACACTTAAGCAAGCCTAACGCTTTCCTATATGGTATCTCCCATACTTTGAGTACTGAGGGGTTCTGGCCATATTAAGAGTCAACACAGGCACTGTAAAAGCCTGCTGAGATGGCTGTACACTACTGGCACTGTTCTTTGGCCCACTACTCCTCTAGAAAAAACTTTAGGACTGTGATCCCCTCTAAAAGGTCCTCTTCTTCCTAAAGCTCTTAGAACTACTGGAGATAAAATTGGCTCTCTTACTGACTCTACTAATAGGGCCAACTGACTATGAGAATCTGTCCTGACTATCCCTTGTCTTTTTAGTCTCTGCCTCTCTGCCCCTTCTCATAGCTATTCTCAGCTTATTGCACATCTCATCATAAGATGTGATCTCAAACAAGGCTAACTATTGTCGATACTCAGGCCTCATCTTCTTGAGTAGTCTTCCAGCCTTCTATTTTGAGTCATCGTTTCTTATAAGATAGGTAGAGTACTTTAACAATTATTAAATTTAGCAATTAATGCTTCTTCATCAAGATTCCCTTGTTTGAACTTGTGAAACTCGGCCTCTTTCCTTACTCTAAAGGCTACTAGGAAGTAAAAGTTGAAAAACCTCACTTTGAACTCATCCCATGTCCACTTAACTCTACCCATCGATCTCACCAACTTCTACCAATGTTTAGCCTCTTTTATAAGCAACATAGAGGCCAAAGTCACCTTATGCTCCTCTAAGCATGGTGCAACCTCAAAGATTGTTTCAATTCTCTTAATCCACTCTTCAATTTCACCTTCTTTCATCATCTTATCAAAAATCGGTGGATGAAATCGTAAAAAGCTCTTCCATACTCGATCCATAAAGTTTTGTGAACCAACACCACCTAAAGCTCCAAATTGCTTAGGTGTGCTCTCCTCATAAGCTTCTTCTTCTTCCTCATACATTCCTTCTTCGTTCTCAATTTTTCTACTATCCCTTCTTACCCAATCATTCCTCGGTGTATCTTGTCTCCGTACTGAATTACGTATTTCTTGCATCAAATTTCTCATCTCTAAAAGCAAGGCCTTATTACCCTATAGCTCATTCCTTGGTTGTTCTAAGTTCTGACCAACCAGAATATGATTCTCTAGTGGTAGCTCATTGCACTCTGATACCACATTTGTATTAGATAGGTTACCACTTGTAGTAGTTCTGGCGGTTTTTCTTCTTGTCATCCTCTCTCTCCTTCTAAGGATAGAAGTAACCACATAAAAAGTAAGCGTTAAATGAGATAACTATACAAAGGAAAGGTAAGTATAACAAATATATGTGCCAACTTTTAGACATAAATGCAACAACAATCACAAATACCAGTCTCGAAATGCTTGAAACTTATCAAATTGTAATGTTTGCCTTGAAATTATCAAGACAACACTCACACTCGTCGTTGTGATAACTAGGATTAGATAAAATTCTAAGAAGAAGTAATCACAACCCAAGGTTTTAATATATAATTAGTTTAAAATAATGAGATCTCAAGAAAACCCTTTTAAAGAATATTGTTTGAGCTCAAATAATAGTTCAAAATTAATTAAATAAGGTAACGAAAGTATGAAAATCAAAATAGCAATTGAAACAAGCTGAAGCAAATCTAGAAATTCTCCAAATTCTGGCTCGTTTTTTGTCACGACATATGGCATAGAGGGATGAGTCCCTCAAAGGCCACTTACACTGTGGCATAACTACCATGCTTTACAGTGTGCACCTACTATCATGATAGGTCTTTGAAGTTTTAAAGCATGCCTTTTTACCATTCGATGTCTAATTTGAGCGGCTTAAGTGTCCACATAAAGCCCTTTGAGCCCTCTAGTTAATGGCATCAGTCTCATACTCAATTAATCATTCAATTAAAAGATGGACACCTGAACCCAAATTGGTTTGCTTTCACCTCAAAAGACATACAAAGGTGTCCAACTCACAATACCAAATGCCATTAGCCTTAGAGACACTTTGACCACCTCAAATGAACCACACAAAACATGACAATTCATTCATATGACACAAATAAGCAATCACACTCAAAATAGCCACCAAAACCCGCACTTGACAATAACACAAAGGGGTGGATTAAATTTAACACACATATCAACTTAGTCATTTTGGCACATAAATCACTTCAATTATATTACTTGTAATTATAAATTGGCCAAGCACACACAACACCAACCTTAGACCAAGATGTTGGATAGGGAGACATAGCGGAAGATTAAAATTTTAAAGTCCCTATCCTGATATGGACCGAACAAACTCATTTAAGTCAAGGTAAATAGAAGAGTTACCATTTTAATTCTTTAAAGTTGGCGCACATTTAGATCTTAGGAGCTGACAATGTAGATCTGCTCTCTCTATCGGTATCCACACGAACAACTCTCTAACTCAAACAACGTGCTAGCGCTCTCAACGTCCATTCTTCTTTGAACGTTAATTTTCTTTTTTATAGGGTGTTTCATGGGTCTCAGAGTATTTTTTCTGTCAGAATTTTTCTAACTCTCTCTCTACCTTCATAAGGACGTCCTTATCTATATATAGTATATAAATAAGGGTTTTTGTCTTTCACTTAAAAGCTCACAAAAATTTAATTAAATTTATCTCATAAATTTAATCCATAATATCATATCTAATTCAAATTTATCTTATAAATTTAAATTACAAAACTGACATGATATTTTCTCTTATCATGTTAGTTATTAAATTTGATCTATCATATAAAATTAAATTTAAAACTAACATAATATAATATAATATAATATATATCACATATAAATATTATATTATATATATATGAATATGTATACATATATATTTCAAATATATATATATATATATATATAATTTATATTTAATTTCATATATCATATACATATATCATATATATATCTAATATATATAAATATATATATATATATAAATATTTATCAAATAAATATTTAAATATATATATATATATAAAATTCATTCACCCTATATTACATTCATTGAATCTAGACATATTCTAGATTTAACGAACTTGGACATTATAGCTCGAGCTGGGTCGTTCTTGTGTGCAATCCTGTAGGCCCATATGAAATTAACAGTAGGCTAATTACGCTATTAACCCGCAAGTTACAAGTAACCACTAGCAAGACAATGCAACTACCTAATTCACATGGGGATCGATGATCCAAGGTAACCTATCATGCAATTATATCACATCCCTTTTGTCACGCAATATTTCGGTGAAGTATAAGACATGGAATTTTCATTCTCCTTTACCTGATTATTACTTTCTCGATCTCTGAGCAGACTAACAGTAACAATGGAAAAACCTTTTCCATTATAGTATAACCATACATTTTTTCAGTCTTACTCATTAAGAGGCCCAATAATATCTCTCACTTAATGTGAGGGACAAATTTCATCTTGACCACTCATATTTCTCTGTATGAATATCATTAAACTTAATCATAGCCTTTATGATCAACTAGTCAAAAGTGACTTTTGACTAGGACAAAGTTCAATGATCATCATGTAGGAATCCATGATGATGTTAGGTCAAAGGGCTTAGTGAGATAAGCTTATGACTTATACCATGCAGCTTTCTCATAGCGGGTTGGTCCAGCACCTTATACTCTTTCAAGTTCCTTTGACTTTAATTTATATCTCTATAATTAATCAAAGTCATACCAGTCTTGTTTCATCTATAATCTCTCAAAGATAACCGACCAGGGACATTTAAGACAATCAATATAGTTTGTCTAGGGATACAATTATCATATTGAACATGCAATTCTTATGATAACAAGAGAGAAATTCATTAAATAACAATGTGCATAGTATAATAATTGGCCCTAGGGCATAATTTCCAACACAAAATATACACACTTACTACAAATTCATACAAATAATATCCCAAATAATGTCATGTTCCTAAGTTGGCATTATATATTGGCAACATTCATTACAATATCTAAAAAGAAGAAAGGAAAGAGCTATACAACTATGCTCTTCACTCTTCAGACGCCCCTTCCTTCCCCTTGCCCCTACCAGAGCCCTCACCTATAAAATATAGCCATGGGGTGAGATAAACATTTGAGTAACAGAATAATTCACTACCATTAATTAACATGTACAACCATTAGGGAGTAAAGCTATTACAACACCAAAATATACTTTTTTATATTATAACATGCTCATTTTCATCAACACAAATCATTTATCACTAGCATAATCATTCTACCATCCAAGCCTCTATATCACCCTGACTAAAACTACAAGCTCTTGAACCAAGTGCACCCTCACAATGGTCTGAGCTCACCTTTAGTGGTAGGATCATTCAGATAAAGGCATCCTATCCCACTTCCCGACTATGGTCTCATCCCATTACATACGAATTGGGGGGTCGTTACTCTAACACCGCATCATTGGTGTTAAGGAGTATCACTCTCCAATACCGTATTGCATATAGATACTAAGGAGAAAATCTCCAACATCATGCCTCACTAGACACTAAGGAGATACATGCCATATAGATTTTCACTGCTCCTTCCTTTAGGTGAACTCTTACCCCTTAACACAATCATGCTCAAATTACCACACATTTCACACCCTTATGAGAAATCACTAATTTTTCATGTAAGAACTCAAAATTCTTTATCATTTTAAAAGTAGTTTCTAATGCATGAGAAAGTTATCTTGCATAATATGCCAAGCTTTCAAAACACATGTAAACACATATATTTGTCTACTCACAAACAGTTAAGCAGTATAATGTAAATTATTTCATTATCTCAACCTTTTGTCACACAAAAGGGTTACTGTGGCTCAATATTAACTCCACACGTTCTATATGCATGAGGTAGCTTGAGCAACACTCAATCTACATAATCAAGTGACAATCATCAATTATCACTCTGGTTAACCTTGAATTTTCTAGGTTCTAAGTGCTTATAACACTCAAATTCCTTTTTTAACAACACCAACTATTCCCAAACACTCTAACCATCCTATTAAACATCCCAATACACCAAAATCACTAACCAATACCCCACATTGTCTCAAAACCTCTAAATTATGCCTAGGGTTTATCCAAACCCTTAGTAAAAATTCTTAATCATTATAAAACTCATAAACTTAGGGCTAGATGCTTGATTTAACATTTCAATACCTTAAATAAACCAATGGGTTTGGTCTAAACTCAAGAAAACTAAAATCAAAGCCCCACATTACCTCAAATTCCAGATTTTTCCATAATGAGGGAGAGGGAGAAGAAAGGAAAGCTTATCCAATGTATATGAAGCTTGAAAGGCCTCTAAAATCACATTGGAAGTAAGCCTTAGCAACCACAAGCTCTTCTCTATTACTACTCTCAAGTTTACCCTTTCCTCTTTTCTGATTTTCAATTTGTTTCGCAATCTATTAAGTGCAGATTTGGCACGTGTGCCATGGCGCATGGCACAGAAAGCCACACTAAAATTTAAAGCCACACTAGAAAGCCACATCAACCTATCCCTTTTAAGACTGTCCAATGATCCAAAAACTATATTAGTTTCCCATAAACCCCATTAGTCAATAATTTATCTAAATTAACCAAATTACCCTTGGGAACATTCATATACTAGGTGTGTACAAGAGTTTGTCTTATAGCATGTAAGATTCATAATACTTTAATTAATGTTTGGTTTGGGTTTTTGCTGCTCATAACAAATGTTTTAAAACCAAAACGAATTAGAGGCTAAATATTATGTTTGGATATATAAAGAATTTGCCCAAATGACTTTTTCTTACAAAAACATTTTGACCCACGCAAGTTGTGCAAAAAAAATTATTAATTTTTTTATTATATGTTAGCTGTCATGTGGTTTTCATTAATGACAAAACTTAAATATTTAATTTTATATATTTAAAGTACTTACATCCAATTAAAGCACAATATGTAAATTTTAATATGTTAATAATATTAATAATAAGAATTTATTTTAGAATAAATAATTTATAAATAATGTACTTATCTTAATTTAGTAGAAATAAATACATTAAGCATATAAGGTTAAATATATAAATTTTTTCCTTCACTAATCTTAATCTCATATTGAATTTATGTTGCCAAGATATAAGGAAAATGTAAATGCAAGAGGTTTATAGTCTAAATGCAAAAACTCAATGAGATTAAGTCTTAACTTGACATTGGTTTTGTATGATTGAGCTGAAGTTCATAAAAGAAAATAATTTTGGATATTAAAAAAAATTGAAAAAACAGAAGCTGCGAAAACGGCCTTATGCCGTAGGCGTGTTATTTCAAAGTAATTAAAAAAATTAAATTTAAATTTTGAAAATGGACATAAGTAGTTCAGATCTGGTAAAAAAATATTTAGATAAAAAAATATGAACTAAAAAAATTGTAAAAATAGATATTGAAATAGATAAGATCTATATTGTCAAGCATTTATTAATTTTTAATGATAATAAAAAATACATTATTAGAAATATATAAATATTTAAAATTAATAAAAAATAAAATGAACGTATATGTACGTACTTCATATAGTTAAAAACATTTTATATAAAGAAACAATATATAAATAATTTTCAAAATACTGTTAAAAAATTAATTTTCAAGAACCGTATACATATATATTCATCAAAAATGATTATTATATTTTTATATAAATATTTTTTAAAGAGATCAAATACAAACACAATGCATATTCTTTAAACTGACACACCCACCTTTTCATTCTAGCTGTTAATTAGGGCTGATCTTTGAAAAATCAATGTCTAAGCAAGTTGGCAATAATAAATTTAATTTTACCTTAGGGCTCTATTTTGCAAGGTCCAACCCTAGCCTCCAAGGATAAATGGCCAAATTTGTGGGCTTCAGCACTATTTTTATTTTTCAACTTAAATTAAAAAAATAGAATTATAATTTTTAAAAAGTTATTACACATAAAAAAATCTAAAAAAATAAATTTAAGTCAATCCACACCATAATAAATATGTAAAACTTGAACATCCAACTCTAATATCAAATAGCAACATCAACATCAACACCAATGAAAATTAAAATTTACTAGCATTAGTAGCTAAGTCTTGATAATTATCATCATTATCAAGGATGTATCGACATTAGGCATAGAGGGGGCAATTGTAACATCCTAAATTCATTATTCTAGAATTAAGTGTTAATAGGGGTGAATTAGTAATTTAATGTGACATTAGAGTTTTGGATAATGAAATGTTATTTTGACTCTTTGGGATGTTACATGAACATGTTAGAGTGGAACATGTGAGCATGGTGAGGAATTTTCTCATTGTGCCATGTGTTGCGGCTAGAGCTGAGTGTGCCATGGTGTATGGTGTAAAGTCATGATAGATAAGGACACGAAATCTCATAGGTAGCAAGGGAAAATAGAGAAAACAAGCACAGGAGAGTGGAGAAGAGAGAGGTCTCTGTTAGGGCAAGACATTTTAAGAGCTCAGGAGGAATTTTCAAACTATTACTTATCAAGTAAGTCTCATACTGCCTTAACCTCTAATTCTACACTAATTTCTCTTAGTTTAATCTAGTGAGAAAACTGAATATGGAAGTTTTAAGGGGTTCATTTCTTGCATTATAGTAATAAAAAGGCTCTTTGAAGTTAAACTATGGCTTTATGATTGGTTTGAGCTTAAACGATAAAGCTTTGAGGCTGTAGGCTCAAACTAACCTAATTTAGAGAGAGAAAATGGGTGAAATTTGAGGATAAGTGTGATAATACTTGAAATGAGTGGTGACTTGGGTGTTGTGAGTAGAAATGGACTTAAATAGGAGGAATGGTAGCATTTAGGCACTTAATTATCACAATTGGTACTGTTAGTCAGTATAATAATTGACTCAAGGTGTCAATTTTAGTGTAGATTGTTGTGTGTAACACGTGAATTAAGCGAAAAAAATGCAAGTAAGGAAGTGTATCACAAGTAACCTTTCTTAAGATTAGAAGGGTTGAGGTAACCATATAGTTTGTTATGTTTATTAATAATTATAATTGCATAGAAGTAGATATTCAAATAATGATTTGATGTTTGTGGAATTTTGTGGTAGATATTTTATAATCTGCATGATTTTAGCATTCCAATGTGTTTTGAAATGTTTAAAGAGTTGTGAATGATTTTTAAAGGAAATGATATATATATATATATACAAGGTGAAATAAGTAGTGAAGTGATGGTATGTGTGTTAAAGGCATGATCATAAGGGGTGGGAGTTCACCCTGGTACATGTGGATGTGTGTGTATGCGTGAAGATATTAGTGAATAAATCCATATGGTCGGCTAGCACAATGGTACATCTAGTGCAACAATTTATATTAGGCTAGCACCATAGGACGTCTAGTGCAACACTATATTCGAACTGTTACCATGGGAAATTCAGGTAGTTTGGCAACTCCTTAGTGCCTAAAAAGGTGCGATTAGGAGTCAAAGACACCCCTATCACAAGTGTGTGTGAAGGGGAAAACTATTGTCCAAAGATGGGATAGAATACCTTTAGACTGGTGTTTATACCACTAAAAGTGTGCTTGAGTCATTATGTGATTGATCCATTAAAGCCTATGGTTTTAAATCGAGGACCTTTGGAGGTTTGGTAGATAGATGATCATGCTAATGGTTATAATTGTGTGAAAATATTCAAAAAGAGGAAAATTATGTTTCTATATGATATATAAATTATTACTTTGGTTTTGTTTACTTTTATATGGTTATTTGTGTTAATAAGCATTCAATGAACTATTTTAAGTATTGAGATTTTAATCTCACTTATGGTTATTTACATTTTTACAGGTTCTGATGTTAGTAGTGCTAAAGAGAAAGATTCAAGCCGAGATTAGAGATTTCTCAAGAAAGCCCATTGTAAAAATTGGTGTAATGAACTTGTTTTGTATAAGTTGTGTAATTGTATATAAGTTGCCATAGGAGTATATAAATGTGCATAGCCATCTTGATTATGAATGTGAGTATAGTTTTGTATCTTAGCCTAGTGTGGTGTATATATAGCATTGAAGTTATTGCAATGTTCTAGGCTAGGGATTAAATATATAAGGGCACGAGTATATTTAATGTGTAATGAATTGTGAGAACTTGGCTGTCAATGTGAATAAGCTTAGAATTATGAGATTGTTGCCCAAGTATGTGTGATAGGCAGATAAATAGCCAAATATGTGTATATGTGTAATATTGTGTATATGAATGGTCAATCAAGTGTATCTTATCCCATTGGATGTGGTTAGGGCTCTGAAAGTAGCCAATGACTTGTGATTTCAAATGGTGATGCTCAAGTGAGAGATGTTTTCTTGAAATGGTCAAAATGCATTTGGGTCTCCAACTTTTAAAAGAAATATTATATTTAAACAAAACTAATGTCATTGGTTTGATTTTGAAAGAAGCTTCGTGTGGCCCCTTGAATCACCCCAATCTTACATTGAATGCAAAAATGATGCACACCTGAAGCTCACATTAGAACTATTATTGTGACAGTAAAATCTAATATGTGTGCCACAATGCATGTGTCAACATGTCACAGTACACAACACACAGTGAACACCAGTACCTTTATGCTGCATGTTGCTATGTATGGCCTAGGTTTTGCCTAAATAATGTTGTTTTAAATAATTTTTTTAAGGTTGTTATGCATATAATTTGAGTGCTTTTGCTATGCACTATTTTTCAAATTTGAGTATTTTAGATATGGTTTTCAATTAATCTTCATTTAGGATCCCAACCCTTTAAAAAAAAGATTGTAGATTGTTTATTAGATTGCATGAAAGATTAAATGGTAATGTCAGATAGGGTATAACAAATTATTGGTATTAGCATCTCAAGTTCCTGGTTATTTTGTTTGCTTCTTACATTCATTCTAATCCATGGTAACTTATATATCATTTCATTAGATCACTATTTCCCTTTTGCCTAACTTTCTTTTATTAACATCATTAGGAGCGGAGAAAATATGAAGAGTTAGAGGTACTCGGGCTTCAAGAGATACTTGAGCATTAAGACGTTTGGTAGATGATGAGCCTATACTAGAGGTTCAACCAAATTAGCCCCAATAACGAGATAGAAGAGATAATTTATTAGAAGAGCTTAAGGATATTGATGATAGACAAAAGGCGGATAATGCAAGACATGATGTACTGTTAAAAGGTAGAGATCAAGGGGAAAGAAGGGAAGGTCAGGATAGACTAATTCTAGAAGAAGCTTATAGTAGACCTAAGCTATCTCAAGGTTCATTAATAAGTAGGTTGTTGGTACTGGTGTGGATCCATCCATAAACCGAGCTTGAAAGACCTTTGTGAGATTCAGTTCACAAACATTTGACAAGAGTATGAAAGAGGGTGAGGCTGAGCAGTAGATCGAGCACCTCGAGGCCATATTTGAGGTGATGACTTGTACATCAAAATAAAAGGTGACCTTGGCTATAGTACAGCTAGTTAGAGTAGCTAAGAGATAGTGAGATTTAGTGAGGCTTGCTAATAGTGTGAGGTTGGCATGGGAGGATTTCAAGAAAACATTTTTTTAACTACTACTCCCTAATTTCCTTTCGTACTGAAAGGAAGAAGAATTTTATTCATTCAGGTAAGGGTATTTAAATGAGGAAGAATTTATGAGAAGGTTCAATGATCATTTAGCCTACTCCACATGCCTATAACATCATAGTGATGCTAAGTAGAAAGTAGAAAGATTACTAGAAAAGATGTGTCTAGAATATTGGCAGCAAATTGCTTTGCTGGATGTGACCACCTATGAAGAGATGTCTCACAAGTTGAAAATGACTGTTAGAAGAAGCAAGGAAGTTGAGGCTAAGAAGAAGAGAGACAATATGGGAAGGTTTACATCTTCTTTGGGTTTGATGGGCGGTATTTCAAAGAAACCCATTTATAGCTTAAGTATTTCCAGAGCTTTTGTGAAGAGGAGTTTTGCTAGAGGTTCTCAAACCTAATCAGTTCAAAAAGTTCTAGTGTAATGGAATATCGGAGTCAAAATTAGGCCTTCACAACCTTCAAGGCAAGCCTCTAAAATACCAACTCCTACTTTGAGCACTGGTAGATTGCCTCAGTGCAGTGTATGCAGCAAATTTCATGCAAGCAAGTATTAGTCCTATTTCAAATGTGGTGAGTCAAGCCACATCGCTAGACATTTCCAGAGGGTGGAGTAGAAATGATGAAGAAGCCAGAGCTTCTTTAAACCTAATCAAAGATATATCTCTATTTATAGTAATAAGATAGAAACATTGTTTGACTCTGGGCTACACATTATTTTGTTTCAGGAGAAAAACATAGATAGATAGAGATTAGAGCTTAAAGAATTTCCCATACTAATTAAAGTAACTACTCCTTCGAAATCCTTGTGTATTACCTGTAGAGTCTATCAAAAGGTAGAGATTGTGTTTGAGGACTGAATCTTTGTGATAGATTTTCTTTGCATCCTTATGAAGGAAATTGATGTGATTGTGGGTATGGATTAGCTAGTAACTAACAATGCTATGCTAGATTGTGCCAGAAAGCTAGTTTCCTTACTAGTACTAATGGCCGAATCTAGTTTTGTTAAGTAGACTAGATTTTTATCAGTGGTATAAGCTGAGAAATTGATTAAGCATGGGTGTTGTGCTTACATGGTGATCTTTGCAACCAACAGTGTATATGATAGAGGCATTGTGAAGATTGGGGTTGTAAGTGAATTCCCTAAGGTATTTTAAGAAGAGATGTTTGGATTACTTCCCCAAAGGGAAGTTAAGTTCTCAATAAATTTAGTTCCTGGTAGTGAACTTATTTTTAAAGCTCTATATAAGATGTATCTATCAAAATTTATTGAGTTAAAGAAGAAGATTGAAGATTTACTGGATAAGGGGTTTACCAGACCTAGTGTATTAGCCTAAGGATCATCAGTGTTATTTTGTGAGAAAAAATGATGGCAGTTTACATTTGGGTATTGACTACTGATAATTGAACAAGGTGACGGTGAAGAATAAGTACCTTTTGTGTAGGATCGATGATTGTTTATATCAGTGGGCTGAAGCCTCAGTCTTTTCCTAAATTAACTTAAGGTTAGAGTATCATCAGTTGAGAGTCTGTGTAGAAGATGTACCTATGATAGCTTTTCGGACACGTTATAGGCATTATGAATTCCTTGTCATGCCATTTGGTTTGACCAATGCACCAGCAGTATTCATGGACTACATGAATCATATTTTCAGGCTATATTTAGATCATTTTGTTGTGGTTTTCTTTAACGACATAGTAGTTTATTTTGAAGAAAAGAAATAGCATGCTAAGCATCTCAAGATTGTACTCTAAATTCTAATAGATAATAAGTTATATCCAAAAATTAGTAAATGTAAGTTCTAGTTGAGAGAAGTCAGATTTATGGGTCATGTGGTGTTAATAGATGGTATTTTTGTTGATATGCACAAAGTTGATGTTGTGTTGAAATGGGATCAATCTAGCTCAATTATGGAGATTTGAAGTTTTTTAAGATTAGTTAGATATTACAAATGATTAATTAAATGTTTCTCTCAGATTGCTTCTCCTTTAATGAAGTTGAACCATAAAGGTTAGCCTTTTATCTAGGATGACAGATGTGAAGCTGTACTTTAGAGGTTGAAAGAAAAGTTAATTATTACACCTGTATTGGTGATTATGAATCTAAGATTATCTTACGAGGTGTATATCGATGCTTCTCTAAAAGGATTGGGTTAGGTGTTGATGCAAGATAAGCAAGTAGTGGCATGATGACTTCCAATATGTTATTAAATTTATTGGTATTTTTAATATAATTGAAAGTCATTTAATTGAATTTTGTTTGCAAAAATATGATTAAGTGGATGAATGTGTGTAAAAATGGGCTTGGAAATATGTTAAAAGTTAATAGACTAATCCTAGCATTAATCTTGGGTTCTATGCATATAGGGAGGCTCAATTTAGAGGCCTAAAGAAGAAAATTTCAAAGCTCAAGTCAAACAACTTAAATCTAAAAAGAAAATCTGAACATGTTATGTTCGTTGTAGTTAAAATGAGTTTCGCTGTAGTGAAGCATGATTTTAGTGAAACATACGGTTTTGATTGTTAGCAAACTTTTAAGGCTTAGGCACCTCATTTTTATGGATTCTTCACCTCCAGTAACTGTAGAACATCCAGGGAGAGAAAAAAGAGCCTAATGAAGGTTGAAGAAGCTTGAGTTTAGTGGAAAATCAAGGGTTTCACTCAAGATTGATCCGATTAAGCTTTTCTTCTCCTTCTTCTCTTTACTTTGCTGTATATATTACTAATTTTTATTGTCATGGAAGCCATTTGTCATTTATTTTCTCTTAATCTAGGGTAGCTATGAACTGATTCTTGGATTATAGCATGTTTGAACTATTTATTTGAGCTTAATATTAGTTTTGTTTACTTAATGTTGTACTTATTTGTATACTTAATACTTGGCCTCCATTGAGTATGAATATGAGGGTTTAGGTTTTTTCTTGGAAGAGAAAAATCTAAATTTGACCATTAAATTGAGTAATGTGGGATTAGATTTTATTTTAATTTGTCAATAGTATCGGAATATACCTATTAGACTCATATAATCACGTTAGAGTGAATTTATGCTATTTTTCCTTTTGGGTAATTGTGTTAGAAATAGCAAATTAATTCAAGAGAGAGGTGTAATTAATCAAAAGATAATTATTTCTATTAATACTCTAGATTAATAAATTAATATTAAGTTAATTTATTTGGGTAATTCATGCTCTATGAGTTAAAGAAGGGATTAGCCAACCTAGGTTGCCTTGATTGTTTATGGTTGTTGGAATTTTAATTTTAGTGCATTTTTCTAATTTCAATCCTTATTTTACAAAAATCAAATCCAAATCATGCCTTTCTCAACTTAAATGAAAATGGAAACTTTATTGCTTAATTACCAATTAACTTAATTTCTCGTGGGATCAACCTTGATTTGCTACTTACTAATTATGAATTGTACAATTGTGGTAAAACATAATTGTGTGCATCAAGTTTGTGGCATTGTTGCCGAGGAATCTAAGCCATTGGTGATTAGAAATAGAGGACCTTGAGTAGTTTTAGCTTAAGCATTTATTTTGTTACTTTTTTCCATGTTTGTTTAGTTAGATCCTTGATCTTCTTCTTTGTTCTTATAGGTCTATTTTGTATGCCACATAAGGCTATGTCGAAAAAGACACCTATGAGAACAAGGAGTCTTAAAGAAATCTTGGATACTATTTCACCTCAAACTCAACCTCCAACTGGTAAAAAAGTTACAAATGAAGAGATGGCTAAGGATGAGAATGAGAAGCTGTGTGTTATTGATTTCTTAGGTAGACAAGCTAGAGAATACTAGTTTGGGATTTGCCTAAATTCCAAGCGAACAACTTTGAGATTAAGCAAATCATGCTTAAGATAATTGAGATGAATGGGAAATTTATGAGAAATCAAGATGAGGATCCTAATAGACATTCAGTGAACTTCCTTGACATATGTGACTCATTCAAGCAAAATGGAGTTCCTTAAGATGTCATCCATCTTCACCTCTTCCCTTACTCTTTACAAGGGAAAGCTAAGGATTGGCTCAACAATTTGGATGAACGTAGTGTCTCATCATGGGAAGAAATGGAAAGCAAGTTTAGATCTAGATTCTTTTCACATAACAAGATGGTTGATGCTTGATCCAACGTTCTAAATTTTAATAAAAAATTTGGTGAACAATTGTATGAAGTTTAGGAAAGGTTGAAGCAATTGGTTAAGTAGAGTCTTAGGCATAATTAAGAGAGATAGGTTTTGATTCAAGTTTTTAATAGCCAGTTGACACTTGAGTCCAAGTTTGAAATAAATGTAGTCATAAATGGTGGGATTATGAAGCAAATAGTGAACTATTCTGGAATTGTTTAGATGATCTTGCTACTGATTGCATCCAAAACAACAGTGAGAGGAGATTTGGGAGACCACTTGAGAGAGTTGCTGATGACTCTTCATCTTCCTAAAAGGTGGCTATGTTTCAAACTCTCAATAAGAGATTTGATCGCCTTGAAGCCTGAGTTGATCAATTCAGTGGTAGACATATGGGAGTTCATGCTATATATGCTCCTTGTGATTATTATGGAAATGCACATGTTATTGGACAATGCCCTTTCTCTTAACAAGTAGAAATAGTAAACTATGCTAGAAATTATCATGGTAACAATCAAGGTAATCCTTACTCAAGTACCTACAATTCTAGGTAGAATAGTCTACCTAACCTTTCTTGGAAACCTAATGTATCACTCAACCAAGCATCTACTTCTAGTGCAAGGCCAATTAATCTATCAGGTTTTTCACAAGTTGAAAAGCAAGTTATTCCAATTCAAGAGCCAAAAGTTAACTCAGAAGACATGATGGCTAAGTTGATGAGTTCTCAGATAAAGAGTAATCAAGAGCAAGCTGACATTAATGCAAGGGTTGACTGATCTCTCAGAAATATTGAAACATAAATTGGCCAGTTAGCTACTGCTGTAAATGCCTTAAGACAAGGTGGCTTACCAAGTGACACAATTCAAAACCCAAGACAAGGACAAAAGAGAACTATAGAAGAATGCAATGCTATTATGATAAAGAATGAGAAAGAACTAGAGGATAGCTAGACCTCAATTTATTGAAAAGAAAGAAAAAATTAAAATGATGGATTTTAAAAATAAAGGACAAAGTTAAAGATTATCTTAGTGTCAAGAGTAGTGAAGAATTTGTTTAAAGGAAGAAGGACAATAAAGAAGAAGTTTAAATAGGAGGTGAGAAGAGGAAGAAAGAAAGTGCACCAAAAATAGAGAAAGAGGTAAAATCAAAGCCACTATTTTTTCCTCCTTTACCTTTTCCTTAAAGATTTGCTAAGAAGAAGATTGATGAAAAATATACTAAGTTTTTAGAAGTGTTGAAGCAGTTTCATGTTAATGTCACATTAATGGAGATGCTTGAAAATGTGCCAAGATATGTAAAATTTATGAAGGAAGAATTTTCTAAGAAAAAATTCCATATTTGAAACAGTAGCACTGAAAAGTGATCTTCCATGATGAAACAAAAGATTTCCCCAAAGGCTCTAGATCCAGGAAAATTCATGGTTTCATGTAATGTTGGAGGTTTTTTTTATAGTAACGCACTTTGTGACTTAGGAGCAAGTGTGAATTTGATGCCACTTTTTGTGTGCAAGCAACTAGGTCTTGCAATTGCCAAACCTACCACTGCTATTTTAAAACTAGCAGATCAATCCTTACAATGTCTAATAGGAGTTCTTGAAGATGTCTTGGCGAAGATAAATGATTTAATAATCCCAATGGATTTTGTTGCGGTTGATTTTAAGGAGGATAAGGAAGCACTACTCATTTTTGGTCATCTTACTTTAGTGATAGAAAGAACTATTGTGGATGTTTATCAAGAAGAAATTACCATGATAGTGTTCGAAGAAGAGGTTAAATTTAAGGTTACAAAAGAGATAAAAGGAAGAAACAAAAAAACAAGTAAAGAATGAGAATGCACAAGAAGATGGACAAATTAGTTCTAGGAGCCTTGCAAATGCCATGGTGTTCAATAGGAATGAATGTAATCTACCTTGACAATCTGAGAAAGTCTGGCTGAGGACTATAAACTAAGTGCTTTTTGGGATGCAACCTAAGTTTTATTTCCTTTTTAGTTGTATTTTTTGGTTTGTTTATGTAGTTGTCTTTGGTTTGATCTTCTATTTTAGTGTGTTTTCAGGACTGTAAAGTTCTTGAAGAATTTGGAAGCTCAAAGCAAACTTTTAGAATTGAAGAATGAGCCAATAATATTTTAGGGGAGTACTCTATCCTAATTGATGATATTTATATGTGTTTATATGGGATCTAGATCTTGTGTTGATGAATTTTTGGATTGAAAGTTGTTAATTAAATGTTAGGAGGTGTGCAAATGGGTTTAGTTTGATGGTTGCATTGATTAGGAGATGTTTAGGCTACTTTCTTTGTGAGCTTTTTCTTAATTTGCATATTTTTCTTAGATTTTGAGTATTTTTGTTCTTTGTTTTGTTCGCCTCAGTGAAAGAGAATTTTTCCCTAGCAAAAGGTCTCTCTATGTTCTTGTCAAAATTTCAAAGAGCACCTTCAATGTAACAAAATCTCATTTCACTCTAGCAATAAATGCATCTATGACTTTTCATCAAAATTTTGAGAGCACCTTCACTGTAGCAAAATCTCATTTTTCTCTAACGGTAGCTGCCTCTATGACTTTTTTACTAAAATTTTAAAGAGTACCTTTATTGAAGCGAAACTTTGTTTTGCTAGAGCGAAGAACTATTTTTTGAAATGCTTAACAAACTTACAGAGAGCACCTCTGCTCAAGCAAAACTTTGCTTCACTAGAGCGAAATCTTTGGTTGAATTAAAAAAATTCTTTAAAAAATTTATTAGTTTAATAAGAATAAATTTGTAAATATTTGTTAAAAATGCACATTTAAAAAAAATTCTTTTAAAATATTTTGTCTTGTTTATTTTAATTACTTTAAAAAATTGAAAATTACTTTAAACAAACTTATTGCTTTGTTTATGTGTATCTTCTTTTCCTATACATTTAAAATTAAAAAAACATTTTCTTTTCTTTTTACTGCTTGCACCTTTCCTGTTTTGAATACTATCATAGAGATTTACTCTTCTCTTATTCCTTTAGTCATCAACCCTCCTATTTTGTAATTTTTGGTAGCACTCACCTTGTTATCTACTGAAGGATGACATGCTTTTACTTATAATTGGATCACTAAGAGAGGGCAAACATCAAAGAATTCAAATCAAGTATCATCAAATGAAAGTTAAGCCATTTAGGTGAAGCAACAATTGGATTCCATGCAAGAATTAATTAAATGAATGGAAGAGAATTAATGTACCAGATTTTAAGCTTTGAGCTCCATCATTGGCTCCTTCTCTAGCTACTCTTGTTGTTGCCTGAGCTTCTATTCTGATAGAATTCTGTCTTTTCTCTTATTGTTAGACTTTTTTTCTTTTTCTTTAACTACTTAGTTTGGCTCTTATTCTCTTCAAGTTGTAATTGATAATTCGCAGCTTGTTATTTGATGATCTATATTTAATTTCTTTGTCTCCAATTTATCCACTTTTCTATTTGATGCTATTAGCAAGAACCCTATTCTCTTGGAGATATGTCACTCTCTCAAAGTCTTTATGTCTATCAACTCGCCATGTCTGTTGGTTAGGTGAGTTTCAGTGTCCCTATCTCCTTGGTTGTTTTCTTTCTTTAAACACTGAGGACAATATTTAATTTAAGTATGGAGAAGGGGGTACTTGCGATTACACTTGGTATTTTGCTTGTCCTTGAATTTTTTGTAAGAGTTGGTTGTACATATTGTACATAGTAAAAGAATGAAAAAAAATAAAAAATTTTGAAAATCTCCTAAACATTTTGTTTTAGTCATTTTGTTTGTTTGTTTTTCTTGTGAATATGGCTAAGGTTGGATTAATTTGAGCTTGAAAGAATTAAATTTGATTAGAAGTCAATCCTACCTTCCTAGAATTTTATTAAATAGGCAATGGATTAAGTTTGGATATTTGACAATAGTTTGTCCAATAAAGCTTGTGAGAATTTTGAGCCTACATGTTTATTTCCTTTAAGAGGGAGTACATTTATTGTAATTCTATCTCTAGAACTTGTTTTGAATCTTTATTGAAAATTGTAATAGCCATTTGCATACATAAAAACGATTAAAGAATTTATTTTCTTAGCTCGGGCAAATAACCATCCCTTTTCATATAAATCCTTCGTTTCACCCAATTGAGCCTTGGCCTTATTTTTTAAAAAAAATCATAAGCCTTTTTGCTAAGATTTTCCCACTTTTCATCCATTTTTATTCCCATTTACTACTTTGGTTAGTGCTAAGCATTACATCCATGAAAGAAAATGAAGGACTTAGAAGTTAATTGGGGTTTCATAAGTTCAATAGAAAAAGAAAGAGGAAACAAAAGAAGAGAAGATGAAGAAAGAAGAGAAAAGAATATTGAAAGTTTAAAAAAATGATGAATAATATGAAAAAAAAATCAAGTGAAAAAAATAAGATGTTGATCTTTATTGATACCTCTTGTAAATAGTTGTGGTTTATCCTTCGATATTCTTAATTCTCATTTAATATGCTTAGCACTAATTAGAGTATGTAATTTTGACTCATTGAATAATTTCATTTCAGTATCCTACCTAGAACATTGCAACCTTTTAAAAGTCCTTTTGATTTGTGTATGCAATAGTATAATTTAGTGGAGATTAAGATGAGAAACAAGCCTATAGTAGATGGATTACAATAAGTGAAATTGAGTGAAACACAAGGCTTAGACACCTTGAGCATAGAATGTAAACACTTGACTAGTGAGGGATAACTATTGAAATTTATCTTTGCTTAATTAAGTGCCTTGCTACTATTATTTTTGGAAGGAAGGAAAGATTTCTAATTAAATTGAGTTCTTGGAAGTTTGAATTGCATTTGACCTTGAAATATTTACATTTGCTTTTGCCATTTTTGTATAGTTATTTTCTTTTGCTTGAGGTCAAGCAAACATTTAAGTGTAAGGGTTTGATGACTTCCAATATTTTATTAAATTTATAACTATTTTTAATATAATTGGAAGTCATTCATTTGAATTTTGTTTGGAAAAATATGATTGAGTAGATAAATGTGTATGAAAATGGGCTTAGAAATGTATTAGAAGTTAGTGGACCAATTCTAGCATTAATTTTAGGTTTTATACATGCAGGGAGACCCAATTTAAGAGCCCAAAGAAGAAAATTTCAAAGCTCAAGTCAAAGGAATTAAATCTGAAAAGAAACTTTGAATAGGTCATGTTCACTGCAATACAACACGATTTTAGTAAAATGCACAGTTTTAATTATCAGTGAACTTTTAGGGCTTGGGCAACTCATTTTTATGGATTCTTCACCTCCAGCAGCTGCAAAATGTTTAGGGAGAGGGAAAAGTGCCAAAAGAGAATTGGAAAAGCTTAGGTTTGGTGGAAAATTAAGGGTTTCACTCAAGATTAATCTGATTAAGCTTTTCTTCTCCTTGTTCTCTTTACTTTGCTGTATATATTAATGATTTTTACTATCATGAAAGCCATGTGTGGCTGATTTTCTCTTAATTTAGGGTAGCTATAAACTGATTTTTACATTAGAGCATATTTGAAGCATTTATTTGAGCTTAATATTAGTTTTTTTTAATTTAATCTTGTGCTTATTTGTCTACTTAATGCTTGGCCACCATTGAATGTGAATTTAGGGGTTTGAGTTTTGCCTTAGAAGAGGAAAATCTAAATTTGACCATTAGATTAAGTAATGTGGGATTAAAATTTATTCTAATTTTTCAATAGGATAGGAATATACCTGTTGGACTGATATAATCACATCAGAGTGAATTTGTGTCATTTTGCTGCTTGGGTAATTGTGTTAGAAATAGAAAATTAATTCAAGAGAGGAGTGTAATTAATCGAAAGATAATTATTTCTATTAATACTCTAGATTAATAAATTAATATTAAGTGAATTTATTTGGGTAATTACATGCTCTATGAGTTGAAGAAGGGATTAGACACTCTATATTGCCTTAATTGTTTGTGATTGTTGGAATTTTAATTTTAATGCATTTTTCTAATTTCAATCCTTATTTTGCAAAAATCAAATCCAAATCATGGCTTGCTCAATTTAAATGAAAATGAAAAATTTATTACCTAATTACCAATTAACTTGATTTCTCATGGGATCGACCTTGATTTGCCACTCATTAATTACAAACCATACACTTGTGGTAAAACATAATTGTATGCATCATGGCATATGCTTTAAGGTAGTTGAGACCACATGAAGAAAATTATCTGGCTCATGATCTAGAGCTTGCAGCTGTGGCGTTTGCTTTGAAGATTTGGCATCTATATGGCTCAATGTTTAGTGTATTTAGTGATCACAAGAGTCTGAAGTATCTAGTAGATCAAAAAGAATTAAACATGAGGCAGAGAAGGTGGATGGAATTGCTTAAGGATTTTAACTTTGAATTGAAATACCATCCTAGTAAAGCCAATATGGTTGCAGATGCATTGAGCAAGAAGATACTACATGTGACTAGTCTCATGGTGCAAGAACATAGTTTAATAGAGTCTTTTCTAGATTTATAGCAAGACACACCATTGAAGGCTTTAGTTGGTACCTATACTACTGTGATTAGTAGTGACTTCTGGAGAGAGTTAAGAATGGTGCAGTCAGACGATGAATATCTTATTAGGATTTGAAAGAAATTGAATTGAATTAGGCAAGAGATTTTAACTTTAATGATGATGGATTCATGGTATGCTGGGATAAGAAAAAGTGATTTTGAGTGAGGCTTATTGTAGTAGTATACTATTCACCTGAGAGCTATGAAAATGTATTAAGACATGAAGAATCACTGGTGGTGGCTAGGAGTAAAGAGAGAGGTGACAAAGTTTGCATCAAGGTGCTTGACTTGTCAGAAAGTTAAGATTAAGCATCAAATACTAGCTAGAATACTACAACCCTTAGAAATATCTAAATGGAAATAGGACAGTATTTTCATGGATTTTATCTCTATGCCAAGAACCTTGTCGACGCATGATGCTATTTGGGTGATTATGGACCTATTAATGAACTCATCTCTTTTTCTAGCCATCCAATTCAGTAATTCTTTAGAGAAGTTGGTAGAGACTTATATCTGGGAAATTGTACGTCTATATGGAGTGTCAAAGGATATAGTTTCTGAGCATGATCCAAGGTTTAAATCCAAATTCTAGGGAGCTTTGCAAATAGCAATAGGTACTACTCTAAAATTTAGTATAGCTTATCATCCTCAGACTGGTGGGTAAATTAAGCGAACTATTCAAATTTTAGAAGATATGTTGTGGCCCTATGTGTTGGAGTTGCGTGGTAGCTAGGATAGCTATTTGTCATTAGCTAAATTTGTGTATAACAATAGCTACCATTCCAGTATTCAAATGGCACTATATAAAGCTTATATGGAAGGAATTGTAGATTGCCACTGTATTAACTAAGTTGAGTTGAAGAAGTATAGTAAGACCTAACATTGTGGATCAGATGATGTAAAAGATTGAATTGATAAGGTAGAAGCTTTTAGCAGCTTAAAGTAGATAGAAGAGTTACGCCGATCAGTGTAAAAGACTATTGAAGTTTATAGTAAGTGACCATATGTTTTTTAAATTTATGCCCGTAACAAGAATCGAGAGGTCAATTAGAGCTAAAAAGTTGACTCCTACATTCATGGGTTTATTTAAAATGTTAAAAAGGATTAGGCCGGTTGCCTATCACATTGCCTCACCATCACAATTGTCTGGAATTGATAATGTATTTCATGTGTCTTAACTCAAGAAATACCAACCAAATCCTTCTCACGTGATTGAGCCTGAAGAGGTAGAATTGTAGGAGAATATTATCTACAAAGTAGAACCAGAATGGATAGTAGATGTGAAAGATAAGTAGCTAAGGAATAAAATTATTCATCTAGAAAAAGTGTTTATGGCTCTTGGTGATACAACCTAGGTGACAGAAGGCAAAATGAGGCAACAATATCCTTATTTATTTCCTTAGGTATATGTGTAAGTGTAGTTGTTTCAATTTTGAGGATAAAATTCTTAAAAGACGAGGAGAATTGTAACATCTTGAATTCATTATTATGGAATTAAGTGTTAATATGGGTGAATTAGTAATTTACTATGAGATTAGAGTTTTGGATGATTGAATGTTATTTTAACCCTTTAAGATGTTATATGAATAAGTTAGAGTGAAAAGATGCTGTTGCGAAGCAGAGCGTGTGAGCAAGGTGAGGAACTTCCTTAATATGCCACATGCTATGGTTAGAGCTAGGTGCGCCGCAACACATAGCATAGAGTCTTGATAGATAAGGATGTGGAAGCTTATGGGAAGCAAGGAAAAATAGAGAAAAGAAGCACAGGAGTAAGAAAGAGAGAGGCCTCTGCTAGGGTAAGACATTTTAGGAGCTCGAGAGGAATTTCTAACTTGTTACTTATCAGGTAAGTCTCATACCACCTTAACCTCCAATTCTACACTAATTTCTCTTAGTTTAATCTAGTGAGAAAACTGAATCTAAAAGTTTTAAGGGGTTGATTTCTTATCCTATAGTAATAAAAGGCTCTCTAAAGTTAAACTAAGGCTTTGTGACTAGTTTGAGCTTAAATGATAAAGCTTTAAGGCTGTAGGCTCAAATTAACCTAATTTAGAAAGAGAAAATGGGTGAAAATTGAAGATAAGTGTGCTAATGCTTGAAATGAGTGGTGATTTGGGTGTTGTAAGTAGAAATGGACTCAAATGGGAGGAATGGTAGCATTTAGGTACTTAATTATTACAATTGGTACTATTAGTCAGTATAATAATTGACTTAAGATGCCAATTTTAGTTTAGATTGTTGTGTGTAATGCGTGAATTAAGCAAAAGAAATACAAGTAAGGAAGTATATCATAGGTAACCTTTCTTAAGATTAGAAGGGTTGAGGTAACTACATAGTTTGTTATGTTTATTAACTATTATTATTGCATAAGAGTATATATTCAAATAATGATTTGATGTTTGTGGAATTTTTTGATAAATATTTTATAATCTGCATGATTTTAGCATTCCAATATGTTTTGAAATGTTTAAAGAGTTGTGAATGATTTTTAAATGAAATGAATATATATATATATATATACATAGTGTGAAATACGTAGTAAAGTAATGGTATGTGTGGAAGGCATGATCATAGAGAATGGGAGTTCACCTAAGTATATGTCAATGTGTGTGTGTGTGTGTAAATGAGTGAATAAATCCATATGATCAAGCTGGCTCTATAAGACATTTAGTACAGCAGTTTATACCGAGATGGCACTATAAGACATGATGTGCAGCACTATATTGGGACTATTACCATGGGACATTCAGGCAGTTTGGTAACTCTCTAGTGTTCGAAAGGGTATAGTTAAGAGTCAACGACACCTCTATCATAGGTGTGGGTGAAGGGGGAAAGCATAGTCCGAAGGTGGGATAAAATACCTTTAGCCTGGTGTTTATACCACTAAAGGTGTGCTCGAGTTAATATATAATAGATCCATTAAAGCCTATGGTTTTAAATTAGGGAGCTTTGGAGGTTTGGTAGATAGATAATCATACTAATGGTTATGATTGTGTGAAAGTATTCAAAAAAGAGGAAAGTTACATTTATATCTGATATATAAATTATTACTTTAGTTTTGCTTACTTATATGTGTTATTTGTGTTAATGAGCATTCAATGAACTATTTTAGTTACTAAAATTTTAATCTCACCCATAATTATTTACATTTTTACAGGTTTTGACGTTAGTAGTGCTAAAACGAAAGATTCAGGCCCAGACTAGAGATTTCTCAATAAAGCCCATTGTGAATTAGTGTAATGAACTTATTTTGTATAAGTTGTGTACTTGTATATAAGTTGCCATAGGAGTATATAAATGTGCATAAGCATCTTGATTGTGAATGTGAGTATAGTTTTGTATCTTACCCTAGTATGGTGTATATATGGCATTGAAGTCGTTGTGATACTCTAGGCTAGGGATTGAAAATATATGTGTATGAGTATGTTTGATGTGTGATGAACTGTGAGAACTTGGCCATCAATGTGTATAAGCTTAGAATTATGAGATTGTTACCCAAGTGTGTATGATGGGCAAATGAATGGCCAATATGTGTGTGTGTGTGTGTGTGTGTAATATTTTGTATATAAATGGTCAATTATGTGTAACTTATCCTATTAGATGTAGTCAAAGCCCTAGAACTGGTTAATGACTTGTGGATTTAAATGATGATGCTCAAGTGGGAGATCTTGACTTGAAATGGTCAAAATGCATTTGTGTGTTCAACTTTTAAAAGAAATGTCAAATTTACATGAAGCTAATGTCATTGGTTAGATTTTAAAATAATCTTCGTGTGGGCGCTTGAATCACCCTAATTAAACATTGAATGTGAAAACGGCGCACGGCTAAAATTTGCATCAGAACTGTTATTGTGACAGTAGAATCTAATTTGTGTACTACAGTGCATGTGTCAACATGTCGCGGTGCACTATACAAAGTAAACGCCAATGCCTTTGTGTTGCATGTCACAGTGCATGTGGCACATGCCGCATGACCCAAGTTTTGCCTAAATAATGTTGTTTGAAATCAATTTCCTTTGAGGTTGTTATGCACATGATTTAAGTGCTTTCGTTGTGCACTATTTTTCCAATCTAAGTATTTTAGATATGGTTTTCAATTAGTCTTCATTTGGGATCCCAACCCTTTAAAAAAATATTTTTAAATTGTTTATTAGATTGGGTGGAAGATTGAATGGTAATGTCGGATAGAGCATTACAACAATTTCCCTAACTAGAAAAATAAAAATTTTACATAACCTTTAGTTAAAACTACACTTGCCCCCTTTTAAAATTGTAATTGCCCCCTGTAAAAATTGATTGCCCTACATTCTCTTTAAAATTATCAAGCACAAATATTTAAAAACATTGTTTACTCTTCTATTTATTATAAAAACAAATTTATGATGCAAATGACATTAATATATATTTTCAAAATTATCATAAATTTTTTTTATATATTATTTTTATTAATATTTAGAATTATATTTTCTTCAAAAGAAATTAATTATTTTAATTATTATAAATTTTACTCCCTCTAATAAATTTTTCTAGATTAATTATTATCAACATCAAGTCTAGAGTTTTCATTTTTTGTTATGCCTAGTCTTTTACTCTTCTATTTTTCTCATATTGAAATTTTTTAAAATAAAAATAATAAAATGACTTAAAAGGGCTTGTCTTTTTTTTTTGGGTTTAAAATAGCTTCCTTTTTAAGCATAAATTACTATTTTCTACCCTAAAGTAATGGCCTGACCTTGGCTATTTTCCAAATCTTATAAATTACATATTGTTGGAAAATTTTAAAGTCTACTTTCTAGTGAAAGAATATTTACACTTAAATACAATATAAATTTTGAGACATGATCAAAATAGAGATCAAAGGTCAACTCTAAATACTATGCAGAATCAATATCTCAGCACTCAATTTCTAAAATTCAAATCTTTCTTACTAGAACTTCATTTTTAATAAATCAACTATTAGTAAAAAGCTATTGGATTCTATTTTCAATTGAGATATTTTTCACATTAAAATGATCCATGTAAGGAGACACATGGCTAAAAATATGACTAAAGGTCAAATATGATTTTCTGCACAATTAACGTTTTAAAGTTTAGATTTTAAGTGTTCATAACTTTTTCAACTTAACTACTTTTTGAGTAAATAGAACAACTTTGAAAACTTTATGGAGTTAATAATCAAAACATTCCAAACCTTATGAGATATATATATATATATATATATATAATCAAAGATGAAAAATATGATTATAGAAAAATATATCTCACTCTTTCTCTTAATTGCTAAAATACATGTTTTGATTTAAAATAGCTTGAGCCAATATTTCATGGCTAAGTCAACGAGTCTAACGTAAAGACTTCTAGCCTAATGTTATTACATATATCAAGTCCAAGGCTTACAAGATGCATCCAAGTTTGTATGAATGTCTTCATTCTTCTTAAGCTGTTCTTGGAACTTCATTCTCTTTATGTTCTCCCATTTTGAGTATGGCATGCATGCTAATGATGACATCGATTTCTTCCTCTTCATGCTCACTCTCATCTTTACTTTGGATAATCTTAAATGATATATCATGAACAAAATGGTTAGTCCAAGTATCAATATGCATATGAGTACAGATATGAAGATTAAGGTACTATGCATATGAAAAGCCTTATATCCAATATATAAAAGATAATACTTTGAATACCTTTGGACATAAAGTTAGTTTAAGATAAGAAAAAGTATGATAATATAAAATAACTTTTATACACGCAAATCATTTTTTCAAATCTCATATATTATCGAACAATATAAGTAAAAATACTTTAAAGCCCTTATTCCATAGTCATGGTTAACTACTATATATATATATATATATATATGAAAACAATTAGGCATTAGCATAGTAAACTTATCTATATTTATCATCATTAAAACCTAAGCTAAACATAACATCACAAGTCATTATGTCTAACAGATTATAGGCTCATAAATTACAATGTGAGCTATTGGAACATAGTAAACCTAATGGGTATAATGAGGATTAGGAGATTATGTTTTATGTAAATTGTAAGGGGTGGTTAAAGTGTAACAATCATTTCAATAAGGATATTTATGGTTATCCTTGTGACTAAATTGTAGACTAATCAATTTAGCACCATTCAAGATTGTGAAGTGCTTTGGGAGTTTGTATTTTGAGGCATAAACCTTTGACCTCTTAAAGGTTTATGGTAAGTGGGGGAAATTTGGTTTATGCTCTTATGTATTAATTAATTATGTGTTAGGAAAATTGATTTTGAAACTCATTGATATTTATAAACTTATGTGTGAAGAAAATTTGGTAATGTGATAGATTATGTGTTATGTAAGTATGTGTATGGGTTGATATGAATGAAATGAGTATTTTTACATACATGTTTAATGACAAAGTAGAACATACATATATTTGAAAATGAATATCTTGAGTTATTATGCATACTATGATATGAGGAGTATGATGGAGTTAAATTGTGATGAGTAAGATTTGATTTGAGGAAAAAATATGTGTGTATGTGTGTGTGTGCATACTATGTGTCAATGTGTATATGGTATGATCATTGATGGTAAGAGTTTGTCTATAGGGAGAGAAGTAGATGTGATAAATCCATATGGTATTGGCAGCTTACCATTGAAATTAGAAGCTAGCATTAGCATTGACCGTTAGAATTGAAAGGTAGCCATTGTCTCATAGTTGATTAAGGACTATCTCACTTATTCTTCGAGAGACTCAAAAATAACTAGGCTCCATCAATTCATGAAGAGGCTAAATTAGGGCAACGACATCTCATGGTTATTAATATTATAGGAAATTGCAAATCATAAATGAGTGAGGTAGACTTGGTTATATTGCTCCTTACAAGTAAAAGGCTTGATTGGTTTGACTTATAGACGTAGCTACTTAATAGCCATCATTGTCATGCCAGAGGTATCAAGAGTGCATAAGATTGGCATAGGTCATGCATTTTATATCCTAGCCATATCGTTGTTATTATTATTGTTGAGTGGCTTGTTAGGGGTGCATGGCTATTATTATTCTGATTCCATGTATGTATTATGGAATATATGTGATGATATATGTTTGTGCCTGATCATATGGTTGTTAGTTTCATGGCCAAGGAAACCTTTGAAAGATATGCATAAATTGTTTGTGGAAAGGTTAATTATTGCTATTTGCATTTTCGATTAATTGGTATGCAATTATATAGGCTAAATTAACCTTAATTACTTGATGGTTGTACTTACCCCTCATTCTTCAATATTAAAAGGCCTAGCTCATAGGATCAAGACTATGAAAAATGTCTAAAGGTTGAGGATTCAAGGAAAATCCTAATAGTCGGCCTCATATGAGTTTGTTTATATGTATTTTTTTTATTAATTGCCAACTAGGTTATCATGTAATTCATTTTGACCACTTGTACTATTGCTAGAAAAAATGATTGATTATGTATTTTGTGTCCTTAGCTATGTGTTTGGGTTTAAAGGTTTATATAAACCTAAAATACTAGTACAAGTAGGGGAAGGTGTGAATGAATGTGTATTATGATTTGTATATGAATTTATCTCCCCCTCATGTTTTATGAATTAAGGTTTGAGCATGAAAATTATCATTTATGTATGATTGATTATCTGTGGTTTGTTACATGAGTTCATAATAGCCCATTATCTGTGATCTAAGAGTTGGTGTAAGCTTTAGGCACTTGCTTTGGAAAATGGACACCTTAGATGTGTGTATTTGTGAAAAAAAGGGAGTAAGTTTTGAAAAAGGTATCCAATTTTTGATAGACAAATGATTGGGAGAATGACAAAGAGATCCCAAAAGGATCGATTAATTTAAGTTAGGTCCTAAGTACCAAACTCCATAAATTTGCAAGTCCATTTCTCAATTTTACAATTACATTGTAATAAATTTGCAACTTATTTTCTAAATTTAACATGATTGAAGAATGAAAAAAATTATTTTTTCTATTAAAATTTGGAATACAAGTTGCAAATTTATCACAATGGAGTTGCAAATTTGAGAAATTGAGTTGCAAATTCTTGAAATTTAACACTTAGGACCTAACTTGAATTAATTGATCCTTTTAGGACCTCTTTATCATTCTCTCAAAATGATTTGGTTGTGAAATTAGTGCCATTAGATAAAGCTAGGAGAAAGCTCTCTATAAACATCTAGATCACCTTAATCGAGTGTCAAATGGAGAAATGAGATGTGTTGGAAGTTCTCCCAGGTGTTGTTATTTGACAACTTTATGCTATCATGAAGTATATAATACTCCGCGATGCATGGAATAGAGACAACACACCATGGAGTATTTGTAGTATGCTACGGCACACCTCTCTACTGTACTATTTTGTTGTTTTCAACTACTTTCATAAATGCTTTAACTTGCTCAAAATCATATGCTTTTGCATATATTTTAAACTCTAATTTATAAATGTTAAAAGTATATGGGTGTTTTATATTATGAAAACTTAGGATTTCCACTTGTAATATTTATTGAACTTAGTAGTCATTTTAGGGTTAGACCCTCGATTACTTTAACTTGCTGAGATTATTGGTGTTTAAGTAAGGAGTTTTACAAGTAACCCCTCACATGCTATAAATGCAAGAAGCCTGGCCATATTAAATGGGATTGCCCTTAATGGTAGAAGAAACAAGAAAAAGAGAAGAAGAAGGAAAAGCCTCAAAAAAAGAAACCTCATATAGCTTAGGGTGACTACTTCTTAGAAGATGAAGATAAAGAAGAAGAAATAGCCAATCTATGCCTTGTAGCAACCATATGGATTTTTATTGCACATTTCCATACACTTAAGGTGAACTACCACCCTTATGGTCTTGCTTTATTTCACATGTAGGGTACCGCACATAGAATCACAATTACACAGAGCCATACTAATATATATATATATATATATATGTATGTATGTATGTATGTATTTATATGTATATAAACTAAAGTTTCTTTTTGGAAGCTAAATGTGTTAAACCTCTTTCAATTCCAAAACATGCAAGTTACAAAACATGCTATAAAAAATAGTTTACACTATCACATTTACTTATAAACAGTTAAACCAATTAATAAACATAATAAATTATTCAGTTATCTTAACCCTTTTATACTCTAGAAAGGTTACTTATAGCGCTACCTTCTCTCTCAAATTCCTTTCATGCCAAACAATGAACAAACTGTGACAACCTATAAAAATTAACACTATAAATCAATTATCAAATTGACCAAAAGTATTGTTTGTCACATTTAATCATAGTTAGCCATCCAACAACATCAATTAATCATTTTGGGATCTCATCATCCTAGTACACCTTCTTATAATTCACTTAGCCTTAACATAGCTTTTACCTAAATTTCCACCCTTTATAACCCATCTAATTATGCTAAATCAGCCTATAACTTCAAAGCTCATCCATTAACTTCCAAACCAGTCGTAAAGCTTTAATTTAACTCTAGAGAGTCTTTTTATTACAAAATAGTAAGGAAATAACCTTGTAAAACTCCTTGATTCAATTTTTCTATAACCCAAACTAAGAGAAATTATTGTAGATCAGGAGTATAGGGTGGTATAAAACTTACCCAGCAAACGACATGTCAAAAATATCTCCCAATTAGTTGTAAACCCATTCCTTAATAGAGCTTCATCTTTTATCCTCTTATTCTTCTATATTCATGAGTTGACTCATGTATTTAAAGTCAAAGCTCTTTGCTATATGCCATGGCATGGAGCACAGTAAGGAAAAGTTTCACTGCACTTGCAACTTCACTTTGAAAAATTGTTCTACTACTCAATCTTATTTATTCAATAGCCTAAGAAGTTAAAACCTCAATCTATCATCCAAAATCTTGATTATCTAATTAATCCACTAAATTATTAATTTACCCTTCAATTAGTAAATAGTTTCCTAGATTAAAATTTCAGGATATTACAAGAAGGATCTAGAAAAGCTTGAGAGTCATAGGGATTTTGGTGTTCTAGAAGAACAACTCCTTGAGAAGCAACTTGACAATGAACTTACAATTAATGCAAAGGGTCAAACACCTAAGGATCAAGAGGGCTCAATATTGAACCCTAGCTTTAATGATTACAAAATAAGGAAAAGATTATGTTTTACAGGTTAATTAATCATGATTAAATAAGGGTAAGGTAATTGGCTAAGCATTTTAATATAATCTGACTTAAGTGCCTTAGTACTAGTACCTCAAATCCTATACTCAATCTATTTTGAATTTCAAAAATACTTATTCTTTTTGAAATCTTAACTTAGTTAATTATTTGGCTTAACTACATGTCTTTTGGATTATTAAATATCCTTGTCGAAGTTTTCCAACTAAGTCTTATGTCAAATTTACCTTTTGGAACTTCATTTTTTGTCCAAGTATTTTTAGCACCAGTGCTATTCCTGTTTTAGCACTTGTGTTACTCTCCAACACTTGTTCTGCTTGTGTTTCTTTTCTCTTTTGACTTAGTCTCATTCACTCTTTACAAATCCTTAGCACCTATACTATGTGACAACACCTGTACTATTTCAACTTCTTTAAATTTTCTCATTGCCCTGGTTTCAAGCTTCAATGATTAGTATCTGTGCTATTTTATAGCATTGGTATTATTATTCAACACTTACATAATTTGTACTTTAAGAAAATTATTTTGAGTTATATTAACACCGATGTTATTTTCTTAACACTTGTGCTATCTTTCTTCTAGGAGAAAATCACTCTGTTTCCATAGAATGAAAAAGTTCATTGTCTTTTACAAAGAGCTCTATTCTGGTACTAAGCAATACCTATGCTATTTTCATCACAGCATCAGTACTAATCTCAATAGCACTGGTATTAATCAATATTTCATGCTCTGTTTTATGTTCTCAATCTTAAACTCTTCAAAACATATTCCTTTTATATTCTTTTCATCTACAATTAGTTGTATTCACTCTATAACCTTCTTAAATTCATTTTAAACTCAATTATTTTTTAATTTAATCTTTTTAAATTTCATTATTGAAGTTGTAACACTTGTGCTAAGATGTTACATTGGTATAAATGTTCACCTACTTCTATCAGAGCATTTAATGTTTATAGCCGTTACCTTGCATAAAGAAAGAACATCTATCATAAAGTACTATTACATTGCTTCATTCACTAGAGAACCTCAGAAAGGCTCAGATATTCAAGAAAACTTAGAGAAAAGAAGAAGTTGAGTGTAATTGACTTCCAATAAGACGATTTATAGGTCGAACAAATCATTCATGACTCTCAACTATAAATAAGCTCATTCATGAAGAATGAAGATAGAGAACTGTAAAGCCAATAAGAAGGAAGTTCTATCATTAATTCGCATTCAATTTTTACCAACTTCCAATAAATCATTTATTGTTTGTAAGCTTCATAAATTATATACTAACTCTTAGAGAGAGTTTATAATAGTAGTAGTTTATTCTTGAATATACTCTATTTACCCCTATTTGTCATCATCTAAATAGAGGAACTTAAGCTCAGGGAGCTTAAGGAGATTTATTATTACCTTTGTAAGGGGAAGAGTTTAAAATTTAGTAAGAAGTCTGTGAATGTATTGAGGCAACAAGAGCCTAATTTAATCTTGGAGATATAGTTAGAAATCTTAGGAGGTTTCTGGAGACTAGATGTAGAATCAAGTGGTAGGAGTTAACCTAGGATAACTCAAGATGGCATTCATAAAAAACTAGCCAAAAAGCTAACCCATTATTGATTATCCTTTATTAGCCACTTTGAGTTTTTAGTTTAATTCTTAAAAATAAATATTCACCCTATTTTCCCCAAAGGATACACATTACACTTTTAATTTTTTTTTAATATGCATTGCATGTCCTAGATTAAGTGAGTGGATACCTATTATCATTTTTCTATTCATTACTTTTTATCCTCCATTGTCACACCATTATATCCATTATTTTTATTGTTTCCACAAAGAGTTAAAGGCAACCAAAGGAAAAAAACAAAGAAAAAATTTAAAAAATATAGATGTGTGTGTGGACCAGGGAAATAAAAGCAATAAAGTTGTTATAAAAGAAAAAATAAAAAATAAACAAGAGAGAAAAGAAGATAAAAAAGAAAAGAAAAGAAAAATAAGGAAGTTTCCTAGCTCATCTAGTTCTATTTGTTTCATTAATTCTTATCATTTCTCTCTATCATCATTATGTTAAGGTGTCCATTCAATTGAATTAGGTTATGCTTTGCATATTAGGGATATATCTTGAGCATAGCATTATCTTCATGCTAACCCTATTTTTCCACATGCATTCATTAAACATCCTTTCATTACCCATGTTATAACCTAATAAAGTTCACTTGATTATTGATTGCAAGTGCTAATTTAGTGGTGAAAATATAGAAGGGTAACAAGCTTATGGTAGGGTTTCCCCTAAGGAATCTTGAATGAAATTAAATACCTTATACACTTTGAGTGGTGAGAGCAAATACTTAACCTAGAGAGGCTTACTCTTTGACATTGATTCTTGGTAAAAGTTTGTTTGTGATATGCATAATTCTTTCTTAATTATTACCATATTGATTGATAATTTGTGGAAGTTCTTGAGCTAGTAATTTAGTAACTTTAAACATTGTTTTTCACTTGTTTGTTTGTTTTAATATTTCTTTTGGGTCCAGGTTTACATGATTTTGCTCGGAATGCAAAAGATAAGTATGAAAAAATTAATAGAACATATTTATTACACACTTTTCTATGTCAAGTAGGACCATTTATAAAGGTTTATTATCTTAAAGTTCATACACATTGCATTAGAATTGAAAATTTGCCTAAGTGTAGAGGTTTTGTACACTAGGGGTATTTTAGTCTAAAAATAAAATTTTGAGAAAATGTATAAAAAAATTAAAAATATGTATTTTATTTCTAGAAGAAGAGCGATCAAATTATATTTTTAAAATTTATTTTAATTTGGAAGTAATTAAGTAAAAAGTCAATATTTTTAACTATCCTAATTTGACCTAGTTTTTTGTTTATATTCATGAAGAAATTTTTATATGATTTTGTGCACCTATAAACTTGGTAATTTTAATAAGTTCTCCCTTATAAACATGAAATTAATTCTAGAATTTAATTAGATTTATAATGTCACATGTTATTTAATTCAATTATGGGATTTTTGTTACATAGGTAACATATGTGACTTGTACATCAATTAGGCAAATGAAGTCAAAACTTTATGGGGTCAAAGCTGAAGTATTTGGACGTTTTTTTTCTCTTAATTGGGTGGTCTAGGTCAGCTTAAAATGTGGATGATACATGAAATTAATTTGACACACATTGGAATCATCTACAAGCCAATAAGAGGGTGCCACCTGTAACATTCTAAATTTCTAATTCCTGCATTAATATTGATTAAGGAATGAATTAGTGAGTTAATGGAAGATTAGGGTTTTGGATAGTGAAATTTTGTTTTAACTCTTTTAGATGTTATATGTACAAATATGAGTAGAAGAACGTTGTCCCAAAGCAGAGCATGTGAGTGTAGTGAGGATTTCCTTCACTGTGCTATACGCCCCGTCTAAAGCTGGATATGCCATGGCATATGGTGTAGAATTTAAATTAGTTAGACATGTCTCATTTGTGAAAAATAGAAGAGAGATTAGAAAAAGAGGGGTCAAGCATGGAGAAGAATAGGTACTCTGCTAGGGCTTTAGTTTTCGGGAGCAAGGACGACATTTTTGACCTATTAATTATTGGGTAAATCTCATGATGCCTTAACCTCTAATTCTACCTTATTTTTTCTTAGTTTTAACCATTGAGAAACTAAAATAAGGAGTTAATTTCTTACCCTATAGTAATAGAAAGGTCTTCTGGGACTAAACTAGACCTTTGTGATTGGCTTGAGTTGAAATGATACAGCTTTGAAGCTATAGGTTCAAATTAACCTAATTTAGAGAGACTAGTGAGAGAAATTTTATTATGAGGGGGTTAGTACTTGTCGTAAGCAGTAATTGATCATAATACATGTGAGTGAATGGAGATAGAAGAAATAATAGTGATTAGGTTCTTGATTACTATAGTTAGCACTTTCTGTCAATAGTGAAATTAACTCTGGGTGCCTAAATTGTGTACATTTCTGTGTGTGATGAATTGAATACTAAGAAAAATGTGAGTAAGGTTGAGGAAAAACATAGGTAACCTTTCTATCAGACATAAGGGTTGAGGTAACTATATAATTTATTATATTTATTAGCTATTATAACTGTGTAAAAGTAAATATGCATGTGTTAAGCTATGATTTTGATGATTGTGTGTAATGCCCTTCTTGACATTACCATACAACCTCCACAAAAACTACTAATTAAAATAATTAACTTAAAAACTTTGGGATCCTAATATAAAAATGTTTCTAAAATCATTTAATAATAGATATACGAGTTGTAAAATATTACATAGCGGAAGCAATATAATAGTACCTCAAGGTCAATAAGAAAACAAGTACAATTCAATCAAATTTAGTCAAAATAAGGGCCGTGCATCAGGGCTCATGCCACATGCGCCACGACATGTGATGCGAAGACCTTAGCGTCACTCTTTATGCCATGTGCGATGACATGTTTCCCTTTATTGTCATATGTGCCACGGCACACATATCAGAATCTACTGTCAAATTTTAGATTCTGATATGAATTTTGAAAGTGTGCCATTTTTGCATCCGATGTCCGATTAGGGTAGTTTAGTGCCTACACAAAGTTTGTTTCAATCTAACTAATGACATCAGTTTTGTTAAGATCTAATATCCTATTTGAAAATTAGACACCCAAGTGCATTTTGACCATTCTAAGTCCAAATTTGCTACTTGATCATCTTTAATCAAAACCATAAGTCATTAGTCATGCTTAGGGCCTTGACCATGTCTAATTAGACAATATACACTTGATTGATTAGTTATATGAACAATATGACACACATACACATATTTGGCCCATAACACACAAAGTAGGCAAATTCCTATTTTCATTTTCATTCTCATATAAGGCCACATTTCATATATACATCTTAAATACCACCATACCATAACCACATATACTCACTCACTAGCCTGCATGGACATTCTCACCATTTATACACATAAACACACAAATGGCTAGGATATCAAAATCACACACATATATACATACATTCACATGTTATGCACAAGTATAGTTTCCTATGGAAACTTATACTCATAACTACTACTTATACATAAATTCATTACACTAATCCTTACAAGGATTTATCGAGAAATCTTTATTCTCAGCCTAGTTCCTTACCTTTTATACCAATACCACTAGAACCTGAAATATATAAATAACCATAAGTGAGATTAAAATCTCATTAACTAATATAGCTCATCAAATGTCTATCAGCATAAATAACCATGTCAAAGTAGTAAAACAAGAGCATAGTATATTTATTTATCATAATATAGCTATAGTTATAACTTTTTCTCATATAAATAGTTTTCATATATTTCTACATACTAGCATGATCATCTATCCATCAATCCTCCAAAACCCCCTGACATGAAACCACAGGCTCTATTGGATCAATCACTCATTGACTCGAGCACACTTTTAATGGTAGAAACACTCAACCAAAGGTATTTTATCCTACCTATAGACTATAGTTTCCTTATATTGTTGTGATAGAGGTGTCGTTGACTCCTAACCTCATTCTAATGGGTACTAAGGAGTTGCTAAATTACCCACATGTCCCATGGTAACAATCTCAATATAGTTTCATACCAAATTACCTATGGTACCAGCTCGTAATATGTTGCACCAGATGTCTCATGGTGCCGGCCAGACTAAATGAATTTATTCACTCCCATCTCCACACACACATATCTACACATACCCTAGGTAAACTCCTACCCCCTATGATCATGTTTCTCACATAAAATTCACTGTTCTTTTCACATTTCCACACCATACACATTTATATAATTATAGACACACATGTTCACAAAGCTAGAAATCCTTAAACTTTTCATAAATCAATTTCATGTTAAATTTGTTTTCACAGTAAAATCATGCACAAAACCTTATAAAACAATCATATATTTATTTCTACATAGTTATATGAGCTAATAAATATAACAAACTATATGATTACCTCAACCCTTCTATTTAATAAAAAGGGTTACCCGTGTTCTACAACCCTATTTGAATTCCTTTTGCTACTTAACTCATCGCATGTAAGAATCTACATAAATTTAGGCACCGAAAATCAATGACTTTATTGACTAAAAGTGCTAATTATTAGAATTAAATTTCTAATCACCACTATTCCCCTTAGTCGTGCCCATTTCTATGCTCTACTCCCAATTACTATTCAATTTAAGCACTAATACACCCTTATCAAATTTTTCCCATTACTCTCTCTCTCTAAATTTGGTCAAATTATACCTATATCTTTAAAGCTTTATCGTTCCAACTTAAACCAGTCACAAAGTACTAGTTTAGTCCTAAAGGACCTTTCATTACTATAGGGTAAGAAATCATCTCCTTAAAACTTCTGAATTCAATTTCTCAATAGTTAAAACTAAGACAAAACAGGGTAGAATCGGAGGTTAAGGTAGTACTTGACTTACCCAATAAGTAACAGGTAAGAAATGTCATCCTTTCTCCCAGAATTGCTTGCTCTAGCTAAGAACTCTCTCTTCTCCATGCCAAAATCCCTTCCTTATAGTTTTCTTTTTGTTTCTCATCAGCTACCACGATCTCATTTATCAAAATTCTTTGCCATGCATTACAACGTAGCCATACTTAGCAGCAGCATGTGGCATAGTGAGGAAAATCCTTATTGCACTCACCCGCTCTAGTTTGTAATGTCATTCCTCCACTTCTATCTATTTATATAACATCCCAATGAGTTACTACAATACTTCACTATCCAAAATTCTAATCTCACATTAAATCATTGATCTAATCCCTAATCAATGTTAATGCAAAAATAAAAAATTTGGGATGTTACATTGTACTTTTAGTACATGATTTTGCATTACAAAAGATTTTGGCATGCAATATGATTTGGGAATATTTATAAAACTTCTATTGGATTTCAAATTGTAATGAATTTATTTATATATGATTATATAGTGGAAATTATAAAAGTAACGATTGATATGTGTGAAATGTGAAAAGCATGATCATAGGGGGTGGAAGTTCACCCAGGGTATTTGTAGACGTGTATGTGTGGAGATATGAGTGAACAAATCCATGTGGTCAAGTTGGCACTATAGGACATCCAATACAGCATTATACAAGCTGGTACCATGGGTAATTTGGTATATCATTATATTAGGATTGTTACTATGGGATGTTCGGGCAGTCTGATAACTCCTTAGTGCCCATTAGGGTCCTGCTAGGAGTCAAAAACACCTCTATCACAAGTGTGTGAAATAAGAAAAACTATAGTCTGTAGGTGGGATAGATTATTTTGGCTAGCTGTTTCTACCACTGAAAGTGTGTTCAGGTCAATATGTGATTGATTTAGTAGAGCTTATAGTTTTGTGTCAAGAAGCTTCAGAGATTTGGTGGGTAAATGATCATTCTATGAATGATAATTATGTGAAAATGCTTTGAAAAGATGAAATTCTATATGCTTTATATATATATATATATATATATGCTATTACTTTAGTTTTGTTACTTAGACATTATTATTTGTGTTAATAGACATTAAATGAGCTATATTAGTTGTTGAGATTTTGATCTCATCCGTGGTTATTTACATTTTCATATTCTAGTACCAGTAGTACCAAGGAAAAGGAAACGAGCTAAGTAGAGACTCTTTTAAAAAGCTCATTATAAGCTGGTGTAATGAATTTAAATGTATAATAGTTATATATATAAGTTGCCATAAGGATGGTCATTTTAGGCATGAACATGTGAATGTGAATATGTCTGTGATTCCTAGTATCCTAGCCCAATGCATGTTTATGTGAGTATGTGATAAAAGTGACCATGTGGGCTAGTAGATGGATATATAGATATATATGTATGTGTAAAAGTGTAGTACGGACAATGTGTATGGAAGTTTGGCCAGTAGTGTGAAACGAAATGAAAAATAAGAATTTGGCCTAAAATGTATGGTGGGCAATTACAGGCCAAACATGTGTTTGTGTGTTATATTGTGTATATAATTGTTCAATTAGGTGATGTTTGTCTATTTGGATAAGGTCGAGGCCTCAGAAGTGGCCAATGACTTGTGGCTTCATTTGGTAATGCTTAAGTGGTAATTTTTTATATAAAATAGTCAAAATGCACTTGGGTGTCTAATTTTAAAATAAAAAATTAAATTTAAACAAAACCAATGTCATTGGTTAGATTTTGAAATAAGCTTCATGTGGGTACTTAAATTACCCTAATTAGATATCGGATACAAAAATGGTGCACATCCGAAATTCACATCAGAATCTATAATTGACAGCAAATTTTGGTATGTGCCCATGGCATATGTATCAATAAAGGACATCATGCCATGGAACATGGCATAAAGCGTGCATCTGAAGTCTTTGTGCCATATGCCATAGTGCATCTAGCACAAGCCATGGTGCATGGCCCACTTTTTGTGTGAATTATGATGGTTTAAGTTGCTCTTTGATGTGCTTATGTCGCACCTAACAAAATGTGACGCGGACGATGTGCGAGCGAAGGTCCCAGTTTTCACAGCGGGAATTGGACGTAATGAGGAGTTGCCACTAAGATTTTAAAGGTTCTCAATCATCATACCTGCAAAGCCTTATTGACTTATATGGTAATATGATTATCCTAAATATCTGCGGAGATTCCAAAATCTCACACGATAGAGTAATTAAATTTATTTGAATACATCTTTTAGTTTAATTAATTTAATATATAATTTACATATATATATATATATATATTAAAAACTTAATCGTTATATCTGTAGAGTCTTATTGACTCATATGATAATACGATTATCTTAGAAGTCTACGAAGATTCAAAAATCTCACATGACTAAAAAATATAATCGGTGAATATGATTACAATTTAAATACATTAATTTGATTAATTAATTTTCTAAATTGTGTTATATGATTATTTTCAAAAATTACTTATTTATTATAAAAATTGAGAATCACTATATCTACGAGGACTTATTATCCTACACGAGGACTTAAATAAATTAATTTGGATTATAAGAGAGAGTTAATTTTAATATATAAGTTTTGCTCTCATATCTGTGAAATCTTATTGATTTACACAATATGAAATTATCCTAAATATATGCAGAGATTCAAAGTCTCACATGATAAAATGATTAAATAATATTCACTTTGAATATATTTTAATGCATAACTATACAATGCATATTTTTAAATATAAAAATCTTAATCATTATACCTGTGAAGCCTTATTGACTCACACAGTAGTACGATTATCTTAAAAGTCTACGGAGTTTCAAAAATCTCACATGACTAAAAGATCTAATTAGATAATATAATTATAATTCAAATCTATTAATTTAATTAATTAAAATGATAAAAAAATTTATTATTTTATTTACAAAATTTATTTATTTATTTACCATATAAATTGTGAATCACGATATCTGTGAGGATTTATTATCCTACGCGATAACGTGATTAATTTAAGTGTCTATGAAGATTCTTGAAATCTCACATGAGACTTAAATATTTATTATAAGATTGATTCTCATACCTGTAAAATCTTATTGATTTACACCATATGAGATCATTTTAAATTTAAATGCTTGCGGAGACTCTTAAAATCTCACACTACAAATAAACCATAAATACATATATATATATATATATATATATCTTTTTTTCTTTTTATAAGAAAATCATGACAGCATATGGGAATATAAAGCACCATGATGTATATGTATGTTATTAGCCACAATTATCAGTATGCATGAATAAACTACTACAAATGAACAAAAATTAATGTAAGGATCAAAACCATGTCACCTCATGTTGCATTATTCTAAAACATAGTAATTAAAAAGTTAGAAAGTTTATTTGAGAATCAACCATGAAAAACTAAATGTACCTTAGACATGTTGGATATCTTATAATACTACTTTTTGATGGCATTCACAGTGCACATCCTTCCAAGTACAGAGTCCTTCCCAATTCAACAATTGTAATCTTCAAAATGGTATACCGGTCAAAGTGCTCTTAATCTCATAGTTCAATATTCTAACATGCCTTCCAGTTTCTTCTTGTGTAAAAATGAGCCCCATCTCCTTATCAAGCTCCTCAGCCTTTTTCTTGAGAATCAGCTCAAAAGTTTTCACACTCAACAGATTAAGAATAATGTGGACAAGCATTAGTGCAATTAATGAAATAGAATAAAATTAAGCACGTTTGAACATGGTAAGACACAAGATTCCATTCCTTTAGACAATACTGTTTGACAGAAGCATGTAATAAAGCATCCTCCTCAACTCTCCAACATTACCTCTCCTTCATTTCCAAGCACAAATCCCACTGCCCATTTTTTCTAACAACTTGGCAACAACTCGGTTCATCTCCAATGCATCTCTTGCTATGTTTTTCTTTCAGCTTTCTCTTTCCCTATTCCTCTCTATTTTTTTCTCTTCCTCGATCTCTCTCTTTTACTCTATTTCTGTGCTCTTCTTGCTCAGTTTCTCTTCTTCAGTTTCCTCTCTCTCTCAGTCTCATCTTGATGCTCTGTTTTTACTTCCTTTTTGATCATTCTCAGACTCTCCCTCTCAATTTTCTCCTCTTTTTTTCTGGTTTTTTCTTCTGTGCTTTATCACTTAAGTTTCCTCAGTTTTTTGCTCTCATTCTCGTGCTCTCTTTTTCTATTTTTTTGCATTTTGTTTCTCTCCCTCTATACTCTATTTTTCTTCCAGTTTCTCATCCTCCTGTGTCTCTGGCTCTGTTCTCTCTTTTATGCTCTATTTTTTCATTTTTGTATGGCTGTGTGTTTTGCCTTTTTTGTATTTTTCTGTGCTCGTTTTAGCTAGCGTGTGGGTGCTGCATTTTTTGCTCTATTTCTTCTCACTTTTTCCCTGTTCTAATGTAACATCCTGAAGTTTTAAGACTCAAATTTATTAAAAAAATAATAAAAATAAAATATCTATAATTAAATTAAATTTTAGAATAATTTGATAGAGGTCCAGAGTTTAAATTTTACTAGGCAAAAGTTGGGTTTTATTTTATTTTTAACTATGGAAAAAATTACCAAAGTTGACCCAAGCTTTTGTATTATAATAAAAAATGTTGTGCCCTTTCTTATAATTTTTCCCAAAGTCTTATATCAGCATTTTAAAGTGCAAAATGGATGCAAAAATGCAGAAATGAAAAAAAGAAAGAAACGCACGAGAGAGTGAGAGGAAGAAGAGAGGAGAAAGAGAGGGAGTTAGGCTTGGATCTAGGAGGCTTTGCAACCATTGCGAGTTCAGTTACACAATAGGTAAACTCTCTACTTTGATCCTCTTCCTTCCCTCTTGATTTTCTTAAATTTTTGGAAGAGAAAATTTTTGAATTTTGATCCCAAAGGCTTTATTCTTGTAAGCTTTTGTTTCTTTGGATCCTAGGGAGGATGTTTTGAGTTTCTATATAGTGATCTATTGTTTTGAATGGATAATTAGATGAAAAGAGGTGTTTTGGGCACAAATTAAACATTGAGAGATTGGGTTTTGCTTCTCGATGGTTTAAGCCTATTGATTTAGTTATAAATTTACTATTTAAGTCCAATAATATTTAAATTAAGGTTTGGTTTTCATTATAAGGGCTAACAGTGATAGTTGATGACACTGAGTGAAAGTTTTTAATTGATTAAAAATTATATGAATTGGAAATTAGCCTAGTGGTGGCCAATAAATGATTTTGGTGGTTAAGTGATACTGTGTGAATGGTTGGTTTAATAAATGGACCATTAGGATGGATTATGACTCATTGACCCAAGTTGTGTGGTATGAGTTATAGTCTTCATTAATGCTATTTGTCATGATAAGTAATATGGATCACTTACATGTTATAGGGATTGTTGGTGAAACTTATTGAGAAGTTAAAGAACAAATCAAGTCTTATTTTGTACAAGAGGAAACCCTTTTGGTACCAAAGGGTTGAGGTAATAGGGAAATTTATATTTATTATTACTTTGTTTTAGCTATTTTTGAATAAATATTACTAGTTATCATGCATTACATGTTTTAAAAGATTAAATGTGCTTTATAAGGGGTTATGGGGTACTACTTTGATTATAGTGTAAATATATTTTTTCTAATTATTTAACAACAATATTTTTATAGAAATGAGATTTGTTTGCATGTATTGTAATTATAAAGAATAGAAGTTGCACTTAAGGAAGTGTAATTAAGTAAGGTACCTTAGATAAGCTAAGGAACCATTTAAGGGAAATTTATAAATGTTATACTACCTTAGTGTGTTGAAGTGGTCAATACTTAAGAAAGGTAGACATGAGTAAAAGGCATGATTTTGGTGGGAGTTCACTAATGAGAAGGTGTGGATTTTGATATTCTATGGCACATTGCTAGTACTCAGTGTTGCCTTACGTATTGTAGGCTTAGTGCACTAAAGTGGTTAGTATATAAAGTGTTTGACACCTCTCAGTGGGAGAGGGAATCCGACATATAAAGTGTGAGGTTGAGTGCCTAAGCTAAGGTAGCCCTCACATGGAGAGTAAGTTGGGCTAGCTCTGGGAGGGAGTTAGCTTCGACTGCTTAGGATTCATGTCGAAGGGGCATAGACGATTCGGTGGATTAGATTATGCCTTAGATTATGTTTTATACCTGTGGAGGTACAAGTAGGTATAAGATTTACTTGTGAGTTAAAGTGTGCCAAGGGGCATTCTGTTGGTCATGAAAGGCCATACCGGCCTATGTCATGCATTCATGCATTTTAAATGGCTAAATTATATACCATATTGAATTTATTATTTATTTATTCGATTATAGCCTACTTTGTAATAATTGATATAGATTTCTTTGTTACTAAGACTATGATTGTCTCAACCCTTTCTTTACAATATTTACAGGTCCAGGCGAATGATCCGTTGGTGGATGGGAAAAAGAGCTAAGCTAGGGGTTTGCTTGTGATTTATAAAGAACTGCAACCCCTTTCTTTTGAGCAAGTACATTGTAATGTATTTCGGATTAGGGTGCCAATAGGATGTGATTATATATATGCGTGTGAATATGTGTGGATTGTATGGCTTGTGTATGAATTTTTGTTTTCTTGTAGACTTATGGCTAGGAAACTTGGCTATGGTGAGTGGTTTTGATGGATTTATTTAGTAGACCAAGTTTCCACTACAAGCAAATATTTATTTTGGTATATATGTGATTCCACAAGCAAATGTAAAGTGGTTGCATTATAAAGGGTGTACTATGAGCAAACATACACCTTGGATAGAGAGAGTGGGTGCGTAGGCCCCACAGAGATCTCTAAGCCAAGTGAAAATATTTAGCGTGTGTATTCATATGTGTATATAATATTTAGAATATTTTTTGGCCACTCTTGTATGATTTGTGCATTTTAGGGGTTTAGGGTTCATTTTGGGAAATGGCACCCAAGTCATCAAATTTTGGCATAATAGGTTTTTCTATCATTTAAATATTCTATCAGGTGTTTTTAGTCCTATTTGACATGTCCAAAGTGTTCCCACAGGTTTGCGACCATTAGAATGAGATTTGGATAATTTTGAAAATTGTTTTTACCAAAAAACTGTACTTTTGCTTCCGGGTGTCCAAATCTTAATTCGACCGTTGGATTTCTCTAAAATTTGGGTCAAAAATAAAAAATTTTATAAGCTTCGTGTGGGCTTTAGAATCACATTGATCGAATATCAGACAAAGAAATGGCATACTCCAAAATTTGGTCTGGAGGAGCTGTCATGATAGCAAAAGTGCTATCATGACAGCAACTGTAATGATGTTGTAACATGCACGAAATTCAATCCGATTGTTGGATTTTTCCAAAATTTGGTATGCTAATAGTACTATTTAAAAGTAACATGTGGGCTTTAGAATCGCTCCGATTAGAGGTCGGATGATGAAATGGTGCACTCTGGAAGTTATTCCGGAGGTGACTGTCATGACAGCAAAAATGACCAAATTTTTAACATGTCTAATTTTTAATCCAACCATTGGATCTTTTTAAAATTTGGTACACATATAGTACCCTTTGAATGTGATGTGTAAGCTTTAAAATTACTTCGATCAAGAATCAAATGACAGAATGGCGCCTCTCGGAAGTTGGCCCAGGAGGGTTGTCATGACAGCATCTTTTTACCTCGCTTTCGCCTAGCTTGCTTTCGTGCGTTATAGGTAAAACCTATAAATTTTTTTATTTAAAAAAGGTTTTAAATGTTTACTTTGTAATCATGTATTTGCTTAGTGATTTAAATGGTTTATTTCCTAAGTTGGTTTTATGATTAACTCCTTAACCACACTTAGTTTATTTGAATTGTGTGATTTTTGGATAATACTTGGGAAAAGTGTTACATGTAACGTTTGCTTTCTTTGCTATTCCATCTGTGTGAGTGTGTGTCTTTGCATGGCTACCTTTTCTGTATGTTTTTTATATGTGTTTCTATTTTTTCAGCACAAGCCTCTGCTTCTTCTATTTCTATTTTCTTTTTGCTCTTCTTGCTGTCTATTCCTTTATATCTGTTTTGCTTTCTGCATTTTGCTTTCTATGTTTCTGCTCATGTTCTGTATTTCTCTTCTGTGCTGTGGCTGTCTGTGACTCTGGTTTTTCATTTACGTGTTCTCTGTGCACGCAAGTTTCTCCCTAGTCTGTTACTCTGTGTTTGCTTGCTTTGTGAAGCTTCTCATGCTCTGTATGTGCATGTCTATCATTTTTGCCATTCTTTTTAATGCTTTTTTTTAATTAGATTAAAGGAGGGAAAGGAAAATTTAATTTTAAAGTGTATATATATATTTAAATGGAGAACAAAAAGATTTAAGGAGAGGAATTTAAAAAATAGTTGAGTCTCAAAAAAAATTAATTCTCAATATCTTTGAATGGTTGGGATAATTTAGGAGAAATTTTAAAAGATTTAAACAAGTTTTTTTTATTTTTTTTAAAATTATTTTTTTAAAATATAACCCTAAAAAAAGGATTAAATTTTATTTTTGTATTTTTTATATTTTTTGATTATTTATTATTAAATTTAAAAAAGTTCGGATAAAATACGATGTTCACAGTTGCCTCTCTTTACTTGTTTCTTATGTAAGTATATGAAAAAGTGTGTTTTTAAATTCTTACATAAGTGATAAGTAAAGATAGAACATGTATTTTGGTTGGCCATGCAATACCTATGAAAAGACCTAGTTCCCTTGACACGATAAGATATGATTAAATGCAAGACTATTGCATAGAAAACACAATGATATGATTTATTTATTTTTTTTAGCAATGTGATGAGGTGATGTGATGCAAATGAAAATGATCAATTGATAAAAATTCAAACACAATGCAAGACTATTGGATAACAAAATATAGTAAAATATTTTTTAAATTTTTGATTTTTTTTAGCAATGTGATGAGGTGATGTGATGCAAATGAAAATGATCAATTGATAAAAATTCAAACACAATGCAAGACTATTGCATAAAAAACACAATGATATGATTTATTTTTTTAGCAATGTGATGAGGTGATGTGATTCAAATAAAAATGATCAATTTACAAAAATTCAAACACAATGCAAGACTATTGGATAACAAAACACAGTAAAATATTTTTAAATTTTTGATTTTTTTTAGCAATGTGATGAGGTGATGTGATGCAAATGAAAATGATCAATTGTCAAAAATCAAATACAATGCAAGACTATTAGATAACAAAACACAGTAAAATATTTTTTGATTTTTTGATTTTTTTAGCAATGTGATGCAAATGAAAATAACCAAATGACAACGATCTAAACAAAATATATGTTAACTAGATGCCCCCTCTTCATTTGATTTCTAAGTGATAATTTCATGAGATGATATTCTTATCGTAGAAATGAATGAAGAGAGAAACATGTATTTTGTTTGGAGGGGCAAAATCTTAGGTACCTACAACTAAACAAAAAAAAACACAAAACAAAATAAAACAAAGGATTTAAAATGAAATGTGATTTAGGAAACAAACAAAACAAAACTGCAATGGAGATGAATTGCCTATATTCTAAATGACCTGGTGGATGCTTGCCTTTATAAGGCTTGAAGGGTGCCTGCCGTGATAGGGCTTTAAAGAATTGTGCCAGCTAGTATTGGACTTTGGGGTGCCTGCCATGACAGGGATTTTAAAGAATCGTGCCAACCGGTACTGGGCTTTAGGGTGCCTGCCGTGACAGGGCTTTTAAAGAATTATGCCAACTAGTACTGGGCTTTGGAGTGCATGCCGTGACAAGGATTTTAAAGAATCATGCCAGTCGGTACTGGACTTTAGGGTGCCTGCCGTTATAAGGCTTTTAAAGAATCATGCCAGCCGGTACTGGACTTTGAGGTGCCTGCCGTTATAAGGCTTTTAAAGAATCATGCCAGCCGATACTGGGCTTTAGGGTGCCTGCCGTTACAGGGCTTTAAAGAATCATGCCAGCCCTACTAGGCTTTGAGGGTGTGAGAATAGGTTTCATCTCATGTGGAAAATATGAGAAACTCATAAGTGAGGTTTGTTATTTTTTCTTTTGCTTCCTTAGGTTCTGCAAATTTTGTTTTGCCCCAATCCAAATGGAGCATGCTTTTTGTGGCCATGCATGTAATGGGGTGAAGTGTAATGCATGATTTCTTTTATTTGCCCCAATCTAAAAGGAGACAAATTTTTATGTTAAGCATGTAATGAGTGGATAATGCATAATGCATTAATTTTTTTTTATTTGTCCCTATCTAAATAGAGGCAAATTTTCATGTTAAGCATATAATGAATGGATAATGCGTAATGCGTGATTTTTTTTATTTGCCCCAATCTAAATGGAGGCAAATTTTTATGTTAAGCATGTAATGAATGGATAATGCGTAATACATGATATTTTTTTATCAAAAGTTGAATTCTCCTCTTTTTTTTTGCCCCCAATTTAAATTGTGGCAATTTTGATGCAATGCATGCCATGAGTGACTTAGAAGAGTGAATGATTTGCTTTTGGTTCGTCCTAATCTAAATTGTGACAATTTTTATATGAAGTATGCAATGGGTGGATAATGCATGATGCATGATTGACAATTTTTTTTTAAGAGTTCAACACCTTATTTTCCCCAGTCTAAATTGAGGCTTACTTTGATGTGAAAGATGTAATTCTTCAATTCATGAAGATATAGAATGCTCAATGCATTTGAAATTGTAAAATGTATTTTTTTTATTTGCAGGATTTTGATGCAAAAGGGAAACAAAACTTGAAATTAGAAAAATTCTAGGGTCTCCCCAATGAAATTGTAAGTCAATGACTTAACAACTTTTGTCACAAGAATTGGACACTAAGGGGTCATACTTTGAGATATCTAAAACTGTTTATTCCTCCCATATTGAGAATTTTCAAGATAATTTGTTTGCCCATATGAAATGCTTGTTAGACATGGATGTTTCATCTTGTCTCTCTCTATCATCAAAGCTTGTATAGTCAATAAGTGAAATTGGCACTAATATTTATTTAACAATGTCAATATAAACAATCATTGTAAACTAAAGGTCGTGTCTGAAAATGAAATAAAGTTTCCAATCAATGGAATGTTGGGAATATTTAGAGCTATCTCTATTTGGGTGCAAGAAATGAATGAAGGATAGGCATCATGTGGATAAGCCAAAATGTGAAGTGAAAAATGATGGAATGGTAAAATTGAAGACTACCTAAATTTTATATGATGTGTCTTTGGATAGTATAGAGATGAAAGGGAATAAATATGAAAATTGAAAGGAGGGTCTCCACTTCGTTTTGTATGTCCCTTTGAAAATAACACAATTTTTGAGTAAAAGATCTTATGTTGAGCTATAAGCTTGCCCCAATTTCAACAGTCTGCATCTTGAAATGATCTCCAATAAGAAAACTACCCTGATTTTATTCGAATAAGTCAAATCTCAATAAGGACTTATGGGGTTTGTAATGTGGCTTAGGTAAATGGGCTCATAAAATAAAAGGATATTTGGCTCAAAAGTTTTGTGCCTTTATGTAAATTCTTCCTTCAACCTTTTTCTTCTTCTACTCTAACATAAAATTATGCTAAAATTCACCTAACAAGAGAGGATATTAGGGATTGTGATGTAGCAGAATATGATAAAATTGCGGGTTGAGAATGGAAAGGATGTGATAGTTTAACTATGGGTGCAAAATCACAATAAAATTTTTTTAGACATGTGATCTTGCAAGACTTCGCATTTCTATGGATTTATCATTAGGAAAGGGAGAAAAATTCTCTTATGTTTCTTCTTCTTCTTCTTCTTCTTCTTCTTCTTCTTCTTTTTTCCTTTCCCTTTTCAATTTGCCTCTTCATGTCCCATTCAATGAGTGAATGCTAGTGGAGGGATAATCTTCTTTTTTTTCATCAGTAGGAGTTTTTTTTCTCTTTTTTTATTTATTCTTAGCTCTTGAGCTTTGCTTTCATGAGCTTGAAAATGGAAAGAAATTATCTGAATGGATAAATTTGGAGGGTTAAAAAAAGGCTTTAATTGGGTGAAATAAAGTCTTGATCCTCTCTTAAAGTTTAAAAATTCAGTATAAACGTATGTTCAAGTACCCTACCCTAGCACTATTTGTGAATAGGTGAATGAAAGAAACACTACTCTTGGCTCAAGATGGGTGATTAGGGGGAACTCCTTCAAGATTTAGGAAAGAAAAAAAATGCCTTATATCTTTGACTTAACTTGCTAATGGAGAATGCTATCTTATCTCTCTAATCAGCCTCTTTTTATCTTATTTCTTTTTCTCTTTTTTTGTTATTTTTATATTTTCATGAAATAGGGGCATTTTCCTTCAAGTCGATCTTTTCCATATCTATTGTGATTTTTTCATTGGGAATACCAAACATTAAGGGAGTAATGCACAAGATAAGAGAAGTTTTATGGTCAAGGGATAGAACAAACAAACAAGGGTGTCAAATGAAAAAGTATGATTACAACATTGACAAAGTTAAACAAGATCATTTTCAGTGATAGAGTTTGACTATACAGACATTACGTAATGAAAACTTGTTAGAAATAATATCTTTGAATTTTCTCTTCCATGGTGAATGATCTTATTGATAAATGTGACATTTGGGCTTGATTTCTTTATCTCCCCTCTTTATTTTTTAACCTCACAACTTAATTAGGAAAACTATGTGCCCCAAGTGAATGCTATCATCCACGCCTACCATATAATTTTTGATGGTCAAGGCAAGGGTATGAAAGTATATTATGAAATATTAATGTGCTTTAAATGGATGAGATAACGACAATAGGCAAGAAGCAAGAAAATGACTGGTATTGTGGCAAGTAAGGAGAGGGACTATGACCTTCCCATGTAAAGGACCCAAAAAATCCAATATTTTAAAAATTTCAAAGTCTTTTTATCATGGCATGTGATAGCAAAATGCATGGATGCAAATGCATTTGTTTGCTATATATGGCCTTGCTCTAATGGATGATCATTGTGGAATCAAGTGGGGGTCAGGATGGGAAGATGTATTAAAAAATATCAATTTATTTATTTACAACTTTATGTTGGTGTAGAGGCCAAATTGAAAGAATTTTAAATTTCATTTAGAGATGTAGGGTTTGTGGTTGAATTAAAAGAATTTTGAATATCATTTGCGCTGCTTGTCTATAAACAAAGGTTAAATAAGCAAGTGTGCTTACTTACACTTACTTGTGCCTTAAACCTTTATGCTAAGGAAAGCACAAGATGATTTTGAAATTCCTAAAACCTCTATGCTAAAGAAAGCACAAGATGATTCGGTAATCCCTAAAAAAGGGTTTGGGTATTAAAAATATTATAATTTTTTACATTCTCTTAAGTGATTACAAGGCTACCTCATTTATGCCAAACAAAATTTCCTTTCCTCCATATGCTTATTGCATCATAAATGAAAATGACTATTAACCTACAAGGGACCAAAATCCCTACATGATTAAAGTCATGAAAGTAATAGCGTCATAATTTGCTATTGTTTTTTTAAGTGATTACAAGGCTACCTTATTTATACCAAACAAAATTTTCTTTCCTCTATATGCTTATTGCATCATAGGGAAATGGAAAATAACTATTAACATATAAGGGAGCAAAATCCCTACATGATTAAAGTCATGAATGTAATAGCCTTATAACTTGTTATTGCTTTTTTTTTTTGTAGTGATTACAAGGCTACCTCATTTATGCCAAACAAAATTTCCTTTCCTCCATATGCTTATTGCATCATAGGGAAATGAAAAATAACTATTAACCTACAAGGGATCAAAATCCCTACATGATTAAAGTCATAAGAGTAATAGCCTTATAACTTGTTATTATTGTTTTTTTTTAAGGGAGGAAAAAAAATCAAGGGTAGTTGGTGTTCAGATATATATGCACAAGAAGCAACTAATTTTTGTTAAACAAAGCTTAATTTGTCATTTGGGTAAATGAGAAATTCCCAATCTCTTCCAAGTGCTTATTGTACTATAGGGAGAAAGGATTAACAATTAGCCTATAAATAGTCAGCACTAATACACGGTTAATGTTTCACTTTCAAAACAAAATGTGTTATTTACCCTGCAACAAGAAAAGTTGTTTAGCTAAATTAGCTGACAAAATGCATCCACTTTTCAATGTTATGAAATGAATTTATAGTCTCTGGGGTCAAAGACCCATGGGCAAAGCTTAGTTTTAATTTTAATGCTAGCACTATCCTTGTGACATATTAACATTGATTAGTGTAATGACATTCAATACCTACTCTAGCATAAGGTACCCAACAGCTGTTTTTCTTAAGGTAGCATGCACAAATGATATGTCATGATGATGATAATGATGTAATAAAACATGCTCTCATTTTGTGTCCTATTTAGGAAGCTTAAGTCTATTTATCTTTGTAATCATCAAGTATAAGCTATAATAGTTGGCTACTAGCTTTCATCTAAAACGTATAGCTCCAGGGTAGATTTATAGTCCTGATAGATAGAAGGTTTTCAAGATGCCCTCACCACATGGTAAAGACCTTACTTAGTAATTTTGACCCTCCAAGAACATAGCTCTACGGGGACCGAATTTACTGAATAAGTAACAGCTTGGGTGGGGTATTCATAGTAACCTCCAAGAGTTCAACAACTCCACAGGGAAACCACTACTAACTTCTACTAACTTATAGTACTCACAGACCTGAGTATAAGGCTCAAAATATGTGTGTGTCAAATTGTGTAAGTGCACAGTGTGTGATGAGAGCATGCAAGCATGTTATCTTATTCTCATATGCTACCCAACCCTCAACTGTTAATCAGGTCAAACACAGAGACATATATATGTACAGATAAAAGTCTTCTATCCTAGGATTTATTCCGTATATTATCTATCCTAAGACATGTTATAAAAATGAAAAGAGAAAGAGAAGAGGAAAAGAAGGGGAAAAGCACACACAAATTAAAAGGGATAATAATAATAAAAGAAAAACCATATTATATTTTTAGCACGAGAAACTTATACAAGCTTGACTCTCTAACTTATCCCCAGCAAAGTAGCTAACTATTGCACCTGGAAAAATGCGACGCGGACAATGCGCGAGCAGAGGTCCAGGCCTTCGCGGCAATAATTAGATGGAACGAGGAGTCGCCACTAAGATTTTAAGGGAAATCTTGGGAAAATTGATTAATGGAGGATAAGGATGTTCTGTAAAATCAGAAAATAAATTGATTTGGGAGTCAATTGAGTGTAGGGAAGGTGTTAGGCACCCCACAATACCCATTCGTCAGAACGGTTACCTGAAGTTTTTTGTGCTCTATTAATATGGTATTATAATTATTTTAATTATCCCTTTTATATTCATGTGTTTTAAAAAATGATACAAATTAAGTGAGAAATATTTATTTATTTTTGAGGGAGGACTTGACTCAGAATCTGACTTTGAGGCCTACGTACCCTGTGATGGGGATTAAAGTCCACATAGTTCGGTCTTGAAAATTGTTGGTGAAAATATATTTTTTGAAGAGAAATTAATTAAAAATAGTTTACCATTTTGCTAATAAAATGATTTCTAAAATTTTGATATGTGTGTTTTAAATTGCAAAAAGTAATTTAATTTTAATTATTTTCTCAATTTTTGAATTTTTGGAATAAAGAAAGAAAAGAGTTTAAAATTATTTTTCTTTTATATTTTATGATTGGGAATTTAATTGTTATATTTGCAGAGCTTTATTAGTTCATATAGTAATGTAGTTGTTCTAAATATCTGAGGAGATTCCAAAATCTCACACAATAAAAGAATTTAGCAATTTATTTTATTTTATATTCTTATGTATATTTTAAGTGTTAAAAATATATTTTAAGTGTGTATATACATGTTTTAAAGATTTTTAATCATCATACCTGCAAAGTCTTATTGACTTATACAGTAATATGATTATCCTAAATATCTACGGAGATTTCAAAATCTCACACGATAAAGAAATTAAATTTATTTAAATACATCTTTTAGTTTAATTAATTTAATATATAATTTATATATATTTTTTAAAAAATTTATCATTATATCTGCTGAGTCTTATTGACTCATACGATAATACGATTATCTTAAAAGTCTATAGAAATTCAAAAATCTCATATGACTAAAAGATATAATCGGTGAATATGATTACAATTTCAATACATTAATTTGATTAATTAATTTTCTAAGTTGTGTTATATGATTATTTGCAAAAAATAATTTATTTATTATAAAAATTGAGAATTACTATATTGCGAGGACTTATTATCCCACACGAGGACTTAAATAAATTAATTTGGATTATAAAAGAGAGTTAATTTTAATATATAAGTTTTGCTCTCATATCTGCGAAATCTTATTGATTTACATGATACGATATTATCCTAAATATCTGTAGAGATTCAAAGTCTCACACGATAAAAAAATTAAATAATATTCACTTTGAATATATTTTAATGCGTAATTATACAATGCATATTTTTAAATATAAAAATCTTAATTGTTATACCTGCAAAGCTTTATTGACTCACACAATAGTACGATTATCTTAAAAGTCTACGGAGTTTCAAAAATCTCACATGACTAAAAGATCTAATTAGATAATATAATTATAATTCAAATTTATTAATTTAATTAATTAAAATCATAAAAACATTTATTATTTTATTTACAAAATTCATTTATTTATTTACCATATAAATTGTGAATCATGATATCTGCACGAATTTATTATCCTACATGATAATGTGATTAATTTAAGTCTCTACGAAGATTCTTGAAATCTCACATGAGACTTAAATATTTATTATAAAATTGATTCTCATACCTGCAAAATCTTATTGATTTACACCATATGAGATCATTTTAAATTTAAATGCTTGCGGAGACTCTTAAAATCTCACACTACAAATAAACCATAAATATATATATATATATATATATATCTTTTTTTCTTTTTATAAGAAAATCATGACAGCATATGGGAATATAAAGCACCATGATGTATATGTATGTTATTAGCCACAATTATCAGTATGCATGAATAAACTACTACAAATGAACAAAAATTAATGTAAGGATCAAAACCATGTCACCTCATGTTGCATTATTCTAAAACATAGTAATTAAAAAGTTACAAAGTTTATTTGAGAATCAACCATGCAAAACTAAATGTACCTTAGACATGTTGGATATCTTATAATACTACTTTTTGATGGCATTCACAGCGCACATCCTTCCAAGCACAGAGTCCTTCCCAATTTAACAACTGTAATCTTCAAAATGGTATACCGGTCAAAGTGCTCTTAATCTCATAGTTCAATATTCTAACATGCCTTCCAGTTTCTTCTTGTGTAAAAATGAGCCCCATCTCCTTGTCAAGCTCCTCAGCCTTTTTCTTGAGAATCAGCTCAAAAGTTTTCACACTCAACAGATCAAGAATAATGTGGACAAGCATTAGTGCAATTAATGAAATAGAATAAACTTAAGCACGTTTGAACATGGTGAGACACAAGATTCCATTCCCTTGGACAATACTGTTTGACAGAAGCACGTAATAAAGCATCCTCCTCAACTCTCCAACATTACCTCCCCTTCATTTCCAAGCGCAAATCCCACTGCCCATTTTCTCTAACAACTTGGCAACAACTCGGTTCATCTCCAATGCATCTCTTGCTATGTTTTTCTTTCAGCTTTCTCGTTCCCTCTTCCTCCCTATTTTTTTTTCTTCTCTTCCTCGATCTCTCTTTTTTGCTCTGTTTTTGTACTCTTCTTGCTCGATTTCTCTTCTTTGGTTTCCTCTCTCTCTCAATCTTGTCTTGATGCTCTATTTTTGCTTCCTTTTCAATCCATTCTCAGACTCTCCGTCTTAATTTTCTCCTCTTCTTTTTCTAGTTTTTTTTGTGCTTTATCGCTGAAGCTTCTCGGTTTTCTGCTCTCATTCTTGTGCTTTCTTTTTCTATTTTTTCTGTATTTTGTTTCTCTTCCTCTGTACTCCATTTTTCTTCCAGTTTCTCGTCCACCCGCGTCTCTGGCTCTGTTCTCTCTTTTATCCTCTATTTTTTCATTTTCATGTGGCTATGTGTTTTGCCTTTTTCTGTATTTTTCTATGCTTGTTTCAGCTAGCGTATAGGTGCTACATTTTTGCTCTGTTTCTTCTCACTTTTTCCCTACTATAACATCTGCTTTCTTTGCTATTCCGTCTACAAGAGTGTGTGTCTTTGCATGGCTACCTTTCTGTGTGTTTTTTGTATGTGTTTTTGTTTTTCAGTGCACACCTCTACTTCTTCTGTTTCTATTTTCTTTCTGCTCTTCTTGCTGTCTATTCCTTCATCTCTGTTTTTCTTTCTGCATTTTTATTTTGTGCGTTTCTACTCATGTTTTATATTTTTCTTCTGTGCTGTGGCTGTCTGTGACTCTAGTTTTTTGTTTATGTGTTCTCTATGCATGCAAATTTCTCCCTGGTCTACTGCTTTGTGTTTGCTTGCTTTGTGAAGCTTCTCATGCTCCGTACGTACATGTCCAGCATGTTTGCCATTCTTTTTAATGCTTTTTTTAATTAGATTGAAGGAGGGAAAGGAAAATTTAATTTTAATATATATATATATATATATATATTTAAATGGAGAACAAAAAGATTTAAGGAGAGAAATTTAAAATATAGTTGAGTCTAAAAAAAAATTGATTCCCAATATCTTTGAGTGGTTGAGATAATTTAAGAGAGATTTTAAAAGATTTAAACAAGATTTTTTTGATTTTGTTAAAATTATTTTTGTTAAAATATAATCCTAAAAAAAGGATTAAATTTCATTTTTGTATTTTTTTTATATTTTTTAATTATTTATTATTAAATTTAAAAAATGTCCAGACAAAATATAGTGTTCACAGCTTATACCTAATACTTCTGCTGTGTAATATTTTACAAATTGAGTATTTTATGAAATTATTTTAGAAATGTTTTTATTAGGATCCTAAAACTTTCAAAATAAATTGTTTGAATTTATTAGTAGATTGCATGGAAGATTGTATGGTAATGTCAGTAAGGGCATTTTACCACCTTGCAAGTGTGATAAGACCCCAAAATTCCTTTTTATTTTGTTTTCTTTTATTTTAATTAGTGATCAACTGAAGGGAAACTTATATATGCATGTCCATTCACACTAAATTTTTAGATTCACCACCCCATTTTCACCATCTTTTCCATTTTCTCTCTCTAGTTCATAGTGTTCTTTATTTTCTCCACCTTCTCACTACTTTCTCCATTTTTCTAGCACCTATATCTCTTCATCCATCTATCAAACTTCAAAAATTCTTCCACCATTCTTCTTCCCTCCTTTGGTCGACTATAACCCAACTAATTGCAAGAGATTTGAAGCTTAATCCATTAATGAACACCTTCAACCTCATAGCCTCTTGGAGATCTTGGAGAAGCAAGATGTTCTTGATGTTATCTAGCTAGATTATCCATGGAATCCTAGGGGAGAGTTGATGGAAGAGGATCTTTAAAGTCTTCACTTGGTTAAGCTCAACTATTTCTTCATCTTATTTCAATTTCACTAGAATATTATGACTATTGTTGAATGTAGTTCAATTTGACTTTAATTTCATGGTTTTTTGTAATTTGCAATGTTGAAACAATATTGTCAACTTGAATTTCATGTCCTTCTTGCTACTAGAATTTCATCCACATAATGATTTTACATTGTAATTGTGTTGACCTAGCATGCAATTGTGTGGTGAATACTTGATAGGTTGCTTGAGTTTTATAGTTTTGAGCTTATATATAGCCTTGAGTAGTGGCATTTGGGAATGAATTTTTAACTAACCACGTAGTTAATTCTTGAGCTAAGCTAGGGAGGCTACTAAGGGGTTTGTAATAGCACTTAGGAAATTGAATTAGTAAAGCTAAGTTGCTTGAATTAGGAAGAGGAGTTGGGTAAGCTGTCATAATTAATTAAAAGGTAAGATTCTTTCCTTAACAATACCCTGGGGTTCCTACTTTAATAGAAAAGCCACTCCATTCACAATTAGGTTTAGTTTGTTAGTTTAATTCTCTAGATAATTAGATTAGTAATTAGGTAATCAATCTTCCAGCTTGGGGTGATTTATTCCACCAGATAACTTTTAATTAGACTAAGATCATTACTTAGGAGATAACCTAAGATTAGCCCTATATTACATTAGGGTTAGCTTTAGTTTTAATTTTAAGGGTTGAGCGACATATCCGATCACTAAGGTAACATACTACATCTGATGAATCCCTTCTCTAATAACTCCTCCAGTTGTTTCTTAAGTTCAGTTAATTTTGATGGAGCTATACGATATGAAGCCTTAGAGATAGGCTCAGTACTAGGTACTAGGTCAATCGAGAAATCTACTTCCCTTTCCAACGATAACCCAGATATCTCATTAGCAAATACTTTGAGAAATTCATTCATAACCCTAATTTTATCAAAAGCCCCATCATACACTCCATGTAAAGAAAAGAAAACTATGAAATCTTGACACCCTTTTCTCACTAATTTATCTACTTGTACTGCAAACAAAAACTTAGGAGTTTTAAGAACAACTGTAAACAAGAATTGTGTAGGTTTAGAAGCAACTGTAACACTATATATACCAGTAATAAAACCATCTTTTTTATAGTCTAGTGCTACCCTATTAGCAGACAACCAATTCATCCCAATTATCACATCAATTCTTGAAATTGCAAACAAATTAAATCAATTCTTGTGATTATTTTACCAAACTTTAATTTAAATTTCAAACAAGTATGACAATTTTTCATAGAGGCACCAGTCGATGTAGACAAATTCATCAAGAAAGGCATTTTAATTACATTCAAATTCAACCTTATTGTACACTTATAAAAAAATAAAAGAGTGAATGGTGCTAGAATTGAATAATACAACAATTTAATTGTCATTAAGAGAAACCATACCTCGAATAAGCTCGAGGAAGCCTCATCCTCTTCCCTTGACATGGTAAATACTTGACAAGGCATAGATAACTGCTATTCAGAAGTAGGAACATTCTAAGGGCAATAGCGAGTGATGTGCCTTGTTGGATAGGGAGGCACATCGAAAGATTAAAATTTTAAAGTCTCTATCCTAATATGGACCAAACGAACTCATTTAAGTCAAAGTAGATAAAAGAGTTACCTTTCTAATTCTTTAAAGTTGGCGCACATTTGGATCTCAAGAGCTGACAACGTAGGTTTGCTCCCTTTACCGATATCCACACGAATAGCTCTCTAACTTGAACAGCATGCTAGTACTCTCAACGTCTATTCTTTTTTTTTAACGTTAATTTTTCTTTCTATAGGATGTTTCATGGCTCTTAGAGTGTTTTTATCATTAGAATTTTTCTAACTTTGTGCCTTTATAAGGACGTCCCTATCTATATATAGTATATAGATAAGGGTTTCTTTGTCTTCTACTTAAAAGCTCACGAAAATTTAATTAAATTTATCTCATAAATTTAATTCATAATATAATATCTAATTCAAATTTATCTTATAACTTCAAATTATAAAAATGACATGATATTCTCTCTTATCATGTTAGTTATTAAATTTAATCTATCATATAAAATTAAATTTAAAACTAACATAAGATAAGATAATATAATATAATATATATCACATTTACATATTATATTATATATATATATATACACACACGAATATATATACACATATATATTTCAAATATATATATATATATCATATTATCTATATTTAATTTTATATATCATATACATATATTATATAATATATATATACACATATATGGATATATATATATATATCTATATATATTTTGAAAATATATATACATATATATATATAATTATATTTTGAATTTTGTATTTCATATAAATATATATATAAATATTTATCAAATAAATATTCAAAATATATATATATATATATATATAACATTCATTCACCCTATATTACATTCATTGAATCTAGACATATTCCAGATTCAATAAACTTAGACATTATAGCTCGAGTTAAGCCGTTCTTGTGTGCGATCCTGTAAGCCCATATGAAATTGGCAGTGGGCTAATAACGCTAATAGCCCACAAGTTACAAGTAGCCTCTAGCAAGACATTGCAACTACCTAATTCACATGGGGATCGATGATCCAATGTAATCTATCATGCAACCATATCACATCCCTTTTATCATGTAATATTTCGGTCAACTATGAGACATAAAATTGTCATTCTCTTTTACCTGATCATTACTTTCTCAATCTCTGAGTAGACTAACAGTAGCAATGGAAAAACCCTTTCCATTGTAGTATAGCCATACATTTTCTCAGTCTTACTCATTGAGGGGCCTAGTAATATCTCTCACTTAATGTGAGGGACAAATTTCATCTTGACCGCTTATATTCCTCTGCATGAATATTACTAAACTCAATCATAGCTTTTATGATCACCCGGTCAAAGGTGACTTTTAATTAGGTCAATGTTCAGTGGTTATCATCTAGGAATCCATAATGATCTCAAGTTAAATGGCTTAGTGAAGTAGTTACATATGAGATAAGCTTATGATTTATACTATGCAGCTTTCTCATAGCGGGTCGGTCCAGCACCTTGTACTCTTTCAAGTGCCTATGACTTTAATTTGTATCTCTATAATTAATCAAAGTCATACCAGTCTTGTTTCATCTATGACCCCTCAAAGATAACTGACCAGGGACATTTAGGATAATTACTATAGTTTGTCCAAGGATACAGTTATCATGTTAAACATGCAATTGTTATGATAACAAAAGAAAAATTCATTAAATAACAATATGCATAATACAATGATTGGCCCTGGGGCACAATTTCCAACGTCTTCCCACTTGCACTAGGTACAATCATTAATTTGTCTAATTCCCATTATACTGACATGATGTTTATGCTTCACTTGTGCAAGAGGCTTTGTAAGAGGATCAGTAACATTGCCTTCTGCTACTTTGCATACTTTTATATCACCTCTATCATTGATCTCTTTGATAAGATGGAAATGCCTAAGTATATGTTTGGTTTTTTTTAGTGTGACCTTGGCTCCTTACTCTGTGCAACTGCACCGCTATTATCACAAAACAAGTTTATTAGATCTGAGATGCTAGGCACCACTCCTAGTTTAGCAATGAACTTCCTGATCCAAATGGCTTCCTTAGTTGCATCTGATGCTGTTATATACTCAACTTCTATTACAGAATTTGCTGTTGTGCTCTGTTTTGAGCTCTTCTAGCTCACTGACCCACCATTTAAGGTGAACACATATCCTAATTGTTATTTAAGGTCATCTTGGTCAGTTTGGAAGCTTGCATCTATGTAACCTATTATAATTGGCTCGTCATCCAATCCACCATATACTAAGAATAAATCCTTAGTCTTTCTTACGTACTTTAGGATATTCTTGACAGCAGTCCAATGATGCTCTCCTAGATCTGCTTGATATCTATTGGTCATACTTAAGGCAAATGAAACATCTGGTCGAGTGCACAGCATGGCATACATGATAGATCCAATTACCAAGGCATATAACACCTTACTCATGTGATCTCACTGATTTTGTGTACTAGGACACTGGCCTTAGTTGAGATGAATGCCATGAGACAAGGGGATAAAACCCCTTTTTGAATCCTACATGCTGAACCTATGAAATATCTTATCTATCTATGTGCTTTGACTTAGGCTTATTAACCTTTTGGATCTATCTCTATAAATCTTAATCCTAAGGATGTAAGTGGCTTTACTTAAGTCCTTCATAGAGAAAAATTTTCCTAACCAAGACTTGACATTCTGTAAGGTAGGAATGTCATTCCCAATGACTAGGATATTATCTATATATAGCACTAAAAATATAACTATGCTGCCATAAACCCTTTTATAAATACAAGTTTCATCAATATTTTGAATGAATCCAAACTCTTTGATTACTTTATCAAAACATTAATTCTAGCTCTAAGATGCTTGCTTCAATCCATAAATGGATCTTTAAAGCTTGCATACCTTTCCAGAGTCCTCTGGATGCACAAAACTTTCAGGTTGTGTCATGTACAGTTCTTCAAGTAGACGTCTATTGAGGAATGTTATTTTAACATCCATCTGCCATATTTCATAGTCATAATATACTGCAATGGCAAGGAAGATTTTGATTGATTTGGCCATTGTGATGAGTGAAAAGGTTTCATCATAGCCTACACCATGAGTTTGGGTGAATCCTTATGCAACCAATCGTGCCTTAAAGATATTTACTTTGCAATCCATGTCAGTTTTCTCTTTAAAAACTCACTTGCACCTAATGGTTTTTATTCCTTCAGGTGGATCGATTAAGGTCCATACCTTATTATCGTGAATGGATTGCATTTCAAACTTCATGGCATTTAGCCATTTCTCAGAACTTAATCCCATTATGGCTTCTTGGTAAGTGGTTAGTTCATTGTGTTCAATGAGCAACACATCACGACATTCATTAATCAGAAATTCATATCTCTGAGGATGATGATGTGTCCTATCAGACCTTCACGATCCTTGTGTTATTTGAGTAGGCTCATTTACTTCTTGTGAGTCTTTTTAGTTTTCCATCTAGAACTCTGTGCTATTTTATGGTTCTTGAATTTCTTCAAGATGTATCTTGCTCCCACTGGTTCTTTGAGAGATAAATTCTCTTTCTAAAAAGATACCATTTTGAATTATGAACACTTTGTTATCGGTGGGATTGTAGACAAAGTATCTCCTTATTTCTTTAGGATACCCCATAAAAAGGCACTTTGTGGATTTGGGTGCTAACTTGTCTAAGGCTTGTTTCTTAACATAAACCTCACTTCCCCAAATCTTGAGAAAAGACAAACTAAGTTTCTTCCCAATCCATATCTCATATGGTGTCTTCTCAATTGCCTTAAATGGAACACGGTTCAGTGTGAATGTAGCTGTTTCTAGTGTATGGCCTCAAAAGGATGGTGGAAGATCTACTTGACTCATCATGGATTGAACCATATCTAATAGTGTCTAATTTCTCTGCTTAGAAACACCATTCCATTGTGGTGTTGCTGGAGGAGTTAATTGCGAGACTATCCCACAAGTCCTTAGATGATTAATGAATTCTTGGGTCAAATATTCACCTCCTCGATCAGATCGAAGAGATTTAATAGTCTTGCCAAGTTGATTTTGTACTTCATTTTAGAATACTTTGAACATTTCAAAAGATTCAAATTTGTGTTTCATTAAGTAGATGTATCCATATCTACTATAGTCATCAATAAAGGTAATGAAGTATAGATAACCCCCTCTAGTAGTTGTACTCATTGGTCTACCTACATCTGTATTTATAAGTCCTAATAAGTCATTAGACCTCTCACTATGCCTAGTAAAAGATGCTTTGTCATCTTTCCTAATAAACAAGATTCATAAGTGTCATAAGATTCAAAAAATGCGTTGAGAAGTCCATCTTGATGGAGCTTAGAAATGTGTTTCTCATTTATATGGCCGAGATGATAATGCCATAGGTAGGGTGGATTCAAATCATTTGATTTGATCTTTTTGATAGTTACGTTATAGATGTCTTCATTACTAGAATGTTCCAGATTTAAAAGATAATGACCAAAATGCAAATCACCATTAGCATAAAAAAATGTCATTTCGATAAATAGAACATTTACCATTCTTAGTAATGGAAGTAAAATCTTCCTTATCCAAATAAGAAAGAGAAACAATATTGCTACTCAAAGTAGGGACATAATAGCAATTGTTTAAAACGAACAAAAGCCCATTGGGCAAAAGTAATTCATAAGTGCCTACGGCTAAAGTAGCAACTCTTTCTTTATTTCTAACTCGTAGGTCCACTTTGCCCTTCATCAACTTTCTACTGTTTTTGAGACCCTGCACATATGTACAAATGTGAGAACCACATGTAGTATCTAATACCCATGCAAAAGAAGTAGAAAGGTGAATGTCTATAACAAAAATACTTGAAGGAGTAGCCCCGCTATCCTTTTTTTTTTAGATCTTCTAGGTAGAGCTTACAGTTTCTCTTCTAATGACCTGATTTATTGCAAAAGAAGCAAACTCCTTCCTCTAAAAGCATCGCCTTCTTGGCTGGAAGCTTGGTTTCAGGCTTGTTCGACTCTTTGGTCTTACCATCTAAGCCTTTACCTTTTCCCTTGCCCTTGCCCTTACCTTTCTTTTTCATACCCTTTCCTTTCTGAACCACCAAAACAATGCTAGGCTTTTTCTTAATGTTTTGCTCAGCAGTTTTAAGCATCCCATGCAATTTAAAAATGGATTTCTCCATGTCATTCATGTTATAGTTCATAACAAACTGGTCATAACTTTTCGGGAGCGAGTTCAAGATCAAATCTGTAGCCAACTCCTGGCTTAAGGAAAATCTGAGCCTCTCAAGGTGATCAATATAGCTCTTCATCTTTAAAACATGAGTGCTAACTGATGCACCCTCAGCCATCTTGTAGGAGTGTAAGGCCTTTGTGGTCTCATACCTCTCTTGCCTTGCCTGTTGCTGAAACATTTTCTTGAGATGTACAATCATCTCATAAGCCTCTATGTGTTCCAAATCTCTTTAAAGTTCTGGAACTATGGTAACTAGTATTAGGCATCCTATATCCACCGAGTCATTGGTGTGCTTTGTGTAAGTATCTCTTTGAGCTCTTAGAGTGTTAGCCACAGGCTCCTTAGGAATTAGTTCATCCAGGACATAAACCTTTTTCTTTCCTGCTTGAGAACAATTCTCAAGTTCCTGAACCAGTTAAGAAAGTTCGTCCAATTGAGTTTGTCTTTCTCAAGGACTGATCGCAATGATAATATAGCAGTGTTACTAGTCGACAAGATTCTACAATAAAATACACAAAGTTAATTTTATATCTCCTACCAAAACTAACAACCCTCAAATTTGATTGGTGGGCTAAAACCCATATGTCACTTAAATTTAAATCTGCTTTGGCAGGATGCTTAAAATTAAATTATTTAGGTAGGTAACTCATTTACCAATTACATCACATATAACTCTTAGATCTTTATAGGATTCAATCATCATATGATCCGGCATGTTCAATCCTATCTAATGCCTTGAGATCCAAAACCATTTTGAAAATCTCAATTAAGTCAAACAATAATGAATCTTTATGAGTAGCACTATTACTCACGCTTGTCTCACTAAGATAACCCAAATGTATCCACTTTGGTGGATCTTACATTTAAGGGATCTAGATTTTGACAAGTATTCATTAATTGACGGCATTATGACTTAACATTTTGGTTAGAGGGTTTGATTTATTAATTTAATAAATGTGTAAAGTGAAAGCAGTTGTATCTCAAACAAAATCATGCATATTATGATCTAATCAAAAGCATAATTAAACGTGACACAATATGGCTCACCTAACCTATGTCTATCCCAAGACAATGAGAGGACCTCTTTAAGAAGACAAATTACATCAAGAAACCTCATTTATTCATATGAGGGGATTTAGATGAGAAGAGAATGTACATTTAGAGTTTATAGAGAGAGGCACGACACGCAAGCCGTATTTAAAATTTACAACCCTTGTAAAACAAAAGCCATATGTGTCACCATACCCAAACAACTTTAAGGCAAAGAAAACACATCAAATAAACAATTCATATATAATGAAAGGCTATAAATTGTGAATTAGATTGTGCTATGCACAGTTAGCCATGACGGTCCTGTTAAACCATATGAGAACGTGAACGAACAATAATGACATTAAGAACGCACATCATATGGATGAATATTAGTCATATTGAGAACACATATCATATAGCTAAATATTAATCATATTAATTTATTTAAATTCATATAAATTTGAATATATATATATAAAATGAGTTTATAGATATATATGTTTCGAAAACATCACATAAAAAACATATATATAGATTTCAAAAATATCACATATAAATTTCAAAAATCTTAAAGCAACATTCATCCAAAGAAGTTCATCATACGGAGATTTAAGAATGTAATCAACCAAAACCCAACTTACACAAAAATTTGACCTGGCTCTGGTACCACTGTTGGATAGGGAGGTGCAGGGAAAGATTAAAATTTTAAAGTCCCTATCCTAATATGGACCGAACGAACTCGCTTAAGTTAAGGTGGATAGAAGAGTTACCTTTTTAATTCTTTAAAGTTGGCGCATGTTTGGATCTCAAAAGCTAACAACATGGATCTGCTCCCTCTACTGGTATCCACACAAACAACTGTCTAACTCAAACAGCGTGCTAGTGCTCTCAGTGTCTGTTCTTCTTTAAATGTTAATTTTCCTTTCTATAAGGTGTTTCATGGCTCTCAGAGCGTTTTTGCCGTCAGAACTTTTCTAACTCTCTCCCTACCTTTATAAGGACGTTCTTATCTATATATAGTAGATAAATAAGGGTTTTTTTATCTTCCACTTAAAAGCTCACGAAAATTTAATTAAATTTATCTTATAAATTTAATTCATAATATCATATCTAATTCAAATTTATCTTATAAATTTAAATTATAAAACTGACATGATATTCTCTCTTATCATATTAGTTATTAAATTTAATCTATCATATAAAATTAAATTTAAAACTAACATAATATAATATAATATAATATAATATAATATATATCATATATACATACTATATTATATATATACACATGAATATATATATATATACATATATATTTCGAAATATATATATATATATTATCTATGTTTAATTTTATACATCATAACGACAGGGTCTTGGTTCAAAACTAAAACTTCTTCTAGTATTAGGTTAATTTATATTTATATTTAATGTTGGTGTACTTATTCTTAATGTTCTTTGTCCTATGTTGTCATTAGTTATCAATCTTCTTGAATTATTTTCATTTTCATAATATCCTATTGTATTATCTAATTCTAATCTTAATTGTTCAAGTATTGTTATTTTGGTTGGGTCTAATTCTATTTCTTGTAATACAAGCATAAAATGTTTATCAATTATTAATTTACCTTTATTTCTTTTATAAATCTTATGTTCATTTGCAAATACTAATCCTATCATAGCAGTTATACTTATTGTTCTTGATCTTGGTAATAATTTTATTCCTCCTAATTTATGATATATTAACAAGGTCTTATTCATATTTTCATCAACTCTTGAAATACAAAAGTTAGTATTTATTGTAAATTTTAATTTTTGATATATTAGATTTCCAGTTAATATTCCTAAAATACTATCTTCAACACTACTTGTTATTCTTTCATCAGTTATTAATAATTCTATTGATAAATTTCTTCCTTCTTGAAAATAAGCTTTTACTAATAATTATACTCCAGCAATATATATTTATGTTACTTCATCTTTAAATGATAATTTATTAATTTTAGCATGTATTAAGGCTTTACTTATTAATGTAATTCTTAACACTCCTTCTGTTAATGTTGATTCTATAGGGTGTTTTTTTTTTAATACTACACATGCATTTTTTTTTTGTTTCTTAGACTTCACAAGTTTTCTTACTTTGTTCATAAAACTTTCATTTTTTAATTCTTCAAGTTTTAAATTTAATTTTGAATCTCTTATCTTCTCATATTGTTTTTGATCAAAAGTCATCCTTTTTTGAATCATTCCTTCTTCTGCACTTACAACTTCTTTATATTCACTATATTTATTTTGGTTACTACTTTCAAGTTCATCTTCTGACCTATTCATCATATATATATATAACTCATTTCTTCTTCTTCTTCAGATTCATTACTTTCAATTTCAGTTTCAGTAATTATTTTTAATTTATAGATTTCTGTTTCTGAAGTATTTAATTCATTTTCTATTTTAGATAATTCTTCATCATATCCTATTGGTTCTAGATTTTCTTTATATGCTTCTTCCATTATTTCTATAATTTTCTTATCTTTTTTAATTGGACAGTTAGGTGATATGTGTCCTAATTCTCCACAATTATAACATTTACATTTCTTAGGTCTTTTATTATAATTTATTCTTCTTTTTCCTTTTCTTTTAAAGAACTTTCTTGGTTTATATTTACTATATTTTTTATAATATTTTTCTTTAGGATATTTTTTGAATTTTATTTTTAATTTTCTTTTCTTCTTTTTTCTTCCATATTTTTCTAGTTTACATCCCCATTTATGTCCTTTCATTATTTCTCCACATCTTAATATTGTTTTATTGGTTTTATAATATTTTATATTTCTCTTTGTAGTTCTACATTTATCGGCTATATATTTTCTTAAAAATAATTCTCTTTTTATCATAGTATCTACTTTATTTAAAACATTGATTGGACCTTATCTTGTATCATCTATTATTTCATCCCCTTCTGAGGTTACTTTATAAGTATCATAGTAATCTTTTAATATTGTATCTGATATTAATTTTGATAGTTTTTTATAAAATAAGTCTAACTAGAATCTTTCTTCTTTTAATTCTTCTAATCCTGCTTCATAATAATATTTTTTGTATTCACATATAAAAACATTTAAATATTCTGGTTCTAATGAACATAATTCTATTTCATGTAATATTTTTATTGCTTCTTTTTGTTTACTCATTTTATTTATATCCATACTTATTCCTCCAAATTCATTTAATAATGTTTTTATATATTTATCTATTAACATAGCATAATATTCTCTTTTACTTTGATAACTTTTACCTAATCTTCTAAATTTTTCTCTAAATTCTTGAGATTTTTTATTCCGCCAATTTTTTACATTTCCTAAAATTGTTGCTTCTATTAACATATTTACAGTGTTTACATCTACATTTTTTCCTATTAATGCTATTAATATCGATTTTTCCCATTCTTCTATTACTTCAATATTGTTTAAATTACATTTTAAATTTAACCATATTCCTGAATTTGATATTTGTTTACTTTCATATTGTGCTAATGGTGTGGCTGTAAATTCATTATTTTTTAGTATATTAAATGTAGCTTGAAAAGGCATGTTATTACATTCTTTTTTATTTGAATTTATAAAATCTATTTCATAATATGTTTCTTTCATCTAGTTCCATCATTCTTTCATCTCTATGTTCTTTAGATATTCTACTTGATTCTACATTTCTATTATTATAAGATGGATCATCTAAATTTGGTGCTATAAAATTTTGAGGTATTCCATATGGTTGTTGGTCATGATTTACTATTTGTAAATTTTGCATATTTACAATCCTTCTTCAAAATTATTATTTATCAGATGTTTATACTCTTGTTTTATTTTTTCTAATTCTTCTCTTTCTTCTCTTTCTTCATTTTTTTAATAATTTTTAAAATTCTATTTTTAATTCTTCAGATTGACTTTCTAATTCATTTTCTATGCCATTTATTGTTTGTGCCATATTTATTTTTGCATTATGTTGAGGTTTTGGTTTATTTTTCTTTCTAGGTTTATAATTATAATTTTCTAACATTATTTCTGCAGCTATATTTGTACTCTCCCATTCTTCTTCATCTATTTCATTTTCTCCTCTTAATTCTCTTCCTATTTCCTCTTCTAATCTTTGTTTTTATTTTTTATCTTTTTTCTTTGCATAATTTGTTCCATTTTCTCTATCAAATATTTGTAATTCTATTTTTTCTATTTGTGCATGTATAAACCATAAATTATTATTCATTATCTCTTATCCTTTCTTTATTTTTTTCTGTTTCTATTCTTGTTTGTTCTATATTTTCATGCATATCTTGTTTTCTTATTTTTTTTCTTCATTTATAATTTCTTCATCTTCAACTATTCTCATTATATTTATTTGTGACCATTCATCTTCTAATTTATTATGAGGATTTATTCCTAAATATTCCATTATTCTATAAATATTATGACTTATCATACTTTGTTCAATTCTTAGTTTTTCTGTATCATATTTTATTTCATCTAATTTTTCATTACATTCTTTCTTTATTTCATATACTTTTTATTCTAGTGGTTTTGCATATTCTTTAAGTCTTTTCATTTTTTTTCTAGTCTTTTATATTTTCATTTATATAACAATCTAATTATTTCATTAAAAACATATTTGTCCAATTTTCTTGATTGCTTATACTATATCCTTCTCCTCCTAATAAGAAAGGTATTAAAATACATGATAAATTTTGAGAAGTCGGGCATTCCCGGCCCACCAAGCGAAACCTCTACTGGTATATAAGAACTTTTTAGAATTTTATTTTGCTCTACTTCATACATTTTTGGTTTAATTGTTTTTATGATATTCATGGGGAAACTTCTTCTAATACATGTATTATTGAAAAACAAATACTTAGAAAGATTAAAAATTTTCTAGGATTTCTTTGTCTTATAGGTGTTGAATAATATATTATAATTTCTCTTCCTATATATTCATTAATTACCAATATTAATCCTATTTTTGTTTCTAAACTTTCTAAATCTTATTCTATTAGCCAATTTAAAAATATAGATATCATTTTTTGACTTATTATTTGAACAACTATTCACCCAATTGCAATACTATTAGCCAACTAATCAACTATCAAAATATTCAAACTATTCAAAGCAACATATAAGAAAAGCAAGTAAGCAGATAAGGAAAGCAAGAAAATAGGTAACTGAGTAAAATAACAATAAACTTTAAGGATTAAGGAGTTCATATTATCTTCTTCTTAACATCATTTTGACCTTCTGCTTTGATACCATAACGACAACAGCTAGCTATGTATTGCTACAGGGTTTGACCAACACTAATTCGGGTCATAGCAAAACATGAAAAGTTCTCAGTCCTCTTTCATACTGAGATTAACAAGCCAGCAATCTCAAAACCCTGACTATAGACCTTTCACAGAACTACTTCCTTCAGACCAGCATAGCCTTCCTTCATTTCCTACTGGAGGCGTAGCCACAGCAACACATAACTAATAATTTCCCTTATAGGATCATTGTGAAAATCCAAAACTTTTGTTAAGTATTAGATAATAATCCTCCCTTAACCCCTAAAAAGAAATTACTCAGCCATACCTTTTAATCTTCAATACTTGTAAAGGAGGAAATAAATAAACAGAATACTTTTATTGATAATAAGAGAGCAAGATTACAAGGAGGCAGAGAACTTAAGTGCTCAGGAAAGCTCTAAGGTTCTCAGCTGTGTGTTGCCTCAGAGATTACAAGGCTTTATATGGAGTTGGCATTCCAACCCTGGTTACATAACCTTAGTTAATTTTAACTCTAATAATTACAAGAAAACAAAACTACTTTTGACAAAATGAAAAAGCTAGACTTAGACTTCATAGACTTTTTGACAAAATGGAAGGTTAAAGTAATTATTACAAGAGACAATATAGGTTTAGGCTTCTTTTTAGCTCTTAGTCTTTTTGACTTTCTCTTCTTCCATCTTCTTCAGTCTTCTTTTACTTGTCGGCAGGCTAATCCAGAATATTCATGTTGATAAAAGGGTCTTCATAGTTCTTGTCAGCTTCTCTTTTTTCATCACAATATTTACATTTATGGATAGCATATTCTGATAATACTTGACATATTTTCTTCTTTGTCCCTTCATCATTATCTATCAAATTATTTCTTAGTCTTTGGTACCAATTATTGAAGCTTCTTGAATTTCTGCTATTTTTTCCCACTGAGAAAATACATGTTGTTGGACCAGTAAAATATGTCCACTGTTCTTCTTCTATAGTAGTTGTCCTATTGAGTTCTTGAAAAATAATGTGTACTTCTTGTGCTTTGATAATGGAGATCTTATATTTGAGATCTTCATCATTTATAATATCTTCTTTTTCTTTTTGGTCATACTCAAATGGTCTTCTTATTGTCCCAAACTTAATCAGATTAATTGGAGGATAGAATTTGTCAGGAGTTATTTCAGCTATTGTTGAGTAACACCTAATGAAGACTCGGTATTGAGTTACTATTCCAAAATAATATTTGGCGACTTCCTTAATTGACTCTAGAAGTTTTAATATTTCTGACATATCATTAGAAGGATATATTGAGTGAATAAGGCCATAACTATACAAGGTTTTTACAAGATTAGGGTTAGTGTTTGGATAAACAATGACTTTGTTAAAGGAATAATGAGAAACATATTTAATGTTACAGGTATTAGGAAGGGCAAAATGGTTAGTCTTATTGATGAGAAGTTTGAAATAATTATACTGGTCTAAGGTCTTAAAGGATAGTGAAGTTACTGGCCTTGGACTTCTTCTCTTAGAAGAGGTAGAAGTAGATGCACTATTTTGAGGTGTCTTTGTCACTATTTAGGCTTTAGACTTTTGGGCTTCTTTTAATATTTTAGTGAAAGGAATTATTGGGCCAAATTTAGTTGAACTATGAGGCTAGAATAATGACTTAGGAGTTTGAGTAGATGACTCAATTACTTGTTTTACTTGCATTTCAGGGGATTGGGATAATAGACCCTTAGATTTCTCTAAGTCCTCCCTTTACTTGTCAAAATATTCACCTCATTTCTGAGATGAGATACTAATTCAGATAATGATTACATACTATTATTTAGTTGTCCCATAAGAAGGGTCATATTCATCTCAAGAATACTTACCTTCATGATTACTTGGTCAAGTGGGGTCATTATTAGTCCTGTAGGTGAACCACCACTACCACTACTTGTCATCATATTGGTCTCTCTTCTGTTTGACTCCATCTGGACAAATAATCAGCAGCAAGATTATTTTTTCCTTTAATATATTCAATTTCATAATCATAATAAGACATATTTGATTGTCATTTAATTAACATCTTATTACATAACTGGATTGTCTTTATTCCTTTATTTAACCAATGTTTTACTTGAGTATTATCACTTCTTATAATGAATCTAGTATTAACAATAAATAATTCAAACTTTTGTATAGCTTTTACTATTGCTAAAAACTCTTTCCAATTTGAATGATATCTAGTTTGAAAATTATTAAATTTTCCACTTGCATATCTAGTTATTACTTCTTTTTCTTTTTCATTAATGTGATATAAAGCTGCTCCCCAATAATTTTCACTAGCATCTATGTATATTATCCATATTACATCATTATTTATTGGAATAGTTAATTTAGGTAGATTTTGACATAAAGTTTTTATCTGGTTTACTAATTTTTTTCTTTTTCTTTATCCCATATCCATATTGTCTTTTCTCTAGCTAATTTACTTACTTTTGCTATTAATTTTGATAAGTTTGGAATACAGTTTCTAGCCTGATTTACTAATCCTAAAAATGATTGAAGTTCTTTTTTTATTTTTAACCTCCTTAAATTCTAGTATTTTCTTACTAATATGTTCTTGTAATTATATTCCATTATTGGATATGTCCTGTCTTAAAAATCCTATTCTTTCTTTTCTTAATTCAGCTTTCTTAGGCGATATGTTTAATCCTTTTTTTCTATAAGATCTATAAATTGTTCTAAATGTGTTTCATGTTGTTCTTTATCTTTTGAAAATATTAAAATATCATCTATATATATTATAGCAAAATCTTTTATTGGAAATAATAATTTTGTCACATATTCTTGAAATATACTAGGACTATTATGAAATCCCATAGGTAATACATTCCATTCATACAATCCTTCAAATGTACTAAAAGCAGTATATTTTTTATTTTTTCTTCTAATTTTATTTGAAAAAATCCTGATTTGCAATCAAATTTACTAAATATATTTTTTCTCTTATTAAATTAAATAATAAATCTATTTTTGGGATTGGATATCTATTTCTTATTGTTAATTCATTTAATTTTTTATAGTTTATAACTAATCTTGACTTTCCTCTTTTTTCTTCCCTATGTTTTACTATAATTATAGTAGGTGATGAATATTCATATCTACTTTCTCTTATTAAATCATATTATTTCATTTCATTAATATGCATAATAAATTTTTTTTATCATTTTCTATCCATGGGTATGATTTACAGTTTATTTCTTTACTATAATCTCTTAATTCTATTTTTGCTAAAGGTTTATATTTTTCCCAATGAACTAAAGGATTATTACTATAATTTTTTAATAATCTTTGTTCAATTGTTTTAATTTCTTTTATAGTATTTAACAGTTTTATTGAATTTATAACATCATTATTATACAAGGTTTTTTATTTGGTAGAAACTATACTTCATATTCTTCTGTTTTCTTTTGAAATTTTTTATCTCTTCTACTGTAAGGATTAGTTACTCTTACTCCCCATGCTTGGTGTTTACAAGGTGTAGTTAATATTATTTCTTTTTCAAACATATGTAAAGGATAATATTGTTCAATAAAATCTATTCCTAAAATTACATCACATGAGTTATCATGATATTGGTTTAATTTTCTTATTTTTAATTCATATTCTCCTATTTGTATCATAATTTCTCTTGCTTCTAATTCAATATAATTAATTTCTTGTCCTACCCCTTGCATTCTTAATACTTTCTTTTTCTTTTTCCATAATTCATTTGGTAATATATTTGCTTTTGCTACTGAAATATTTGCTCTTGTATCAACTAAAGCATGATATTTTCTAGATCTATATTTTTGATAATTAAATTTTATCGATATGTAATATAATTTTGTCATAACAATTTCATCTTTTAGATTACTATTATTTGATGATTAATATTTATCATAATTCTTTCATTTTATATTCTCCATGGTTTTACTTGTTCTAAGAAATATATTCCTAGGATTATTTTACATTGATTATTATCATCATCTATTACCCAAAATTTTACAGTTAACACATCTCTTTCATTTATTTTTATTAAAGATATTGTTCTATTTCCTTTATTTGTTACTTCAAGATTATTATTTGTTAATCCTAATTATATTGTACTTTTTTGCTCTCTTAGGTCTACTAAGGCCATTATATCTATCCAATTAACATCTTGTTTTACTTGTATAGCTATATAATTATTATTTTCTATTAGTGTCTTTGGTCTTATTGATTCTAAATCTGAACTTATAGGTCTTTCAATTCTAGATCTTCTATGTATTGCTAAAGGGTTTGACCGACACTGATCTGAGTCATAACAGAACATGAAAGGTTCTTGGTCCTCTTTCATACTAAGATTAACAAGCCGGCAGTCTCAAAAGCCTGGCTATAGACCTTTTACAGAACTACTTCCTTTAGAGCAGCACAGCACAGCGTTCCTTCGTTTCCTACTGGAGGCATAGCCATAGCAACACATAACCAGCAATTCTCCTTATAGGATCATTACGGAAATCTTGCCCTCTTATATATATATATATATCATATATACATACTATATTATATATACACGAATATATATATACATATGTATTTCAAAAAATATATATATTATCTATATTTAATTTTATATATCATATACATATATCATATATATATATATCTGATATATAAACATATATGGATATATATATATATATATAATTATATTTTAAATTTTGTATTTCATATAAATAAATATATATATATATATTTATCAAATAAATATTCAAATATATATGTCTATAAAATTCATACACCCTATATTACATTCATTGAATCTAGACATATTCTAGATTCAATGAACTTGGACATTATAGCTCGAGTTATGTCGTTCTTGTGTGCGACCCTGTAAGCCCATATGAAATTAGCAGTGGGCTAATAACACTATTAGCCCACAAGTTACAAGTGGTCTCTAGCAAGACATTGCAACTACCTAATTCACATGGGGATCGATGATCTAATGTAACCTATAATGCAACCATATCACATCCCTTCTGTCATGCAATATTTCAGTCAAGTATGAGATATGGAATTGTCATTCTCCTTTACCTGATCATTACTTTCTCGATCTCTGAGTAGATTGACAGTAGCAATAGAAAAACCCTTTCTATTGTAGTATGACCATATATTTTCTCAGTCTTACTCATCAAGGGGTCCAGTAATATCTCTCACTTAATGTGAAGGACAAATTTCATCTTGACTACTCATATTCCTCTGCATAAATATCACTAAACTCAATCATAGCCTTTATGATCACCTAGTCAAAGGTGTCTTTTGACTAGGTCAAAGTTCAGTGATCATCATATAGGAATCCATGATGATCTTAGATCAAAGGGCTTAGTGATGTAGTTACATATGAGATAAGCTTATAACTTATACTATACAACTTTCTCATAGCAGGTCGATCTAGCACCTTGTACTCTTTCAAGTGCCTATGACTTTAATTTATATCTCTATAATTAATCAAAGTCATACTAGTCTTGTTTCATCTATGATCCCTCAAAGATAACTGACCGGGGACATTTAAGACAATCAATATAGTTTGTCCAGGGATATAGTTATCATATTGAACATGCAATTATTATGATAACAAAAGAGAAATTCATTAAATAATAATGTGCATAGTATAATGATTGGCCCTAGGGCACAATTTCCAATAGTGCCTAACTTTTGTCACTTGAAGCATGCCAAGCAATCTCTAGTCTGATGCCTCCCACATTTCTTGCATTGTGGGGCTTTAATTGGTCCAGCTACAGTAGAGGCAAAATCCTACCTAGATGCTTGACTTTGCCCTCCAATACTCTTAGAGACATTACTCTTTATCTGGGACCTTTGGATTAGCACCCTTTCTGAAAGCTCTTCCTCTTACTACCACTACTGCTGAATCTTGGATTACTACAACTCTTTTACTCATACCTCTAGTAGGGCCCACATAATTAAAGAAACAACCCCACCTATCTCTTTTCTAGCTATCCTCAACCTTATGGCCTCGTCTAGCCATGACTCTCAACTTAATACATATATCCTCAAATTAGATAATATCAAACGGTGCCAGCTATTAATGATAATCAAGCCGTATCTTCTCAAGAAACTGCTCGACCTTCTACTAGTCATCATCATAATTTTGCAGATATGTTAAATACTTCAACAACTTATTAAACTTCATAATGAATTCCTTTGAATTCATACTCCCCTGTTGTAATCTATAAAATTTTGCCTCTCTCTCAACTTTGAATGAGGCAGGGATGTATTGGGCAAAGAACCTTCTCTTAAATCTTTTTTAAAAGAGTTGTCCGCCGGTTTAACACTCTCCCAACACTGCTTGGCAACATCTTCAAGCATAAAGGTGGCTATGATAACTTGCTATTCATATGTGCAGGATATCACAAAGAAAACCATTTCTAACTAATCAATAAAGAAAATATCCATTGAACCCTCAAATGATAGAGGATTCAATCTCGTAAACTTCTTCAAGGCAAGATCAATAGAACTCTCCAGCTCTTTCCCCTTAGTTCTTATAAGTTCTAACCTCTTTATCTCGCTTTCTTTAAAGTAATTATCATATGGGTGGCCACGTGCCTCCCCATGGAAATCATCATGTTTTTCTTTCTCATGGCTCTCTTTGGCCTGCTCTACAGTCTTGCTACTCTTAGTTGACCTCTTCTTAAGGATTTCATCATTCTCCTCAATCATTCTCTGGATATTCTTTATCATCTCTTTCAATTCGAGCAATACATCATCATTACCCGTAGAAGGTCTCAATTGCTCCCTTTGTTCTGAGCCTTGCCTAATTTCAAGCATCTTTTGCTCTATTAGAATAGCTTGTCCTAGTCTTGGCACATTCTCTAGGGCATTGCTAGTGTTTGTCGCTCTCATTTACATCATCTTCTCTTTTAAGGATGAAAGTAATTCCATAAAAGGAAAATATTAGTACTAGCTCAATAGAGGAAAACAATATGCTTAGTATGATAATTACCAAGCTCTATATGCAAATGTACAATCACAAGTAACCATAAATCCTAACACACATACCACAGACCAATTCCAAAACTAGAGAAATTGATATCAAGTTGTAGGGTCTCCCTTAGTAATCCATAATTAACTCCAAAATCGAGATAATCATGGGACTAACCTAAGTAAATTACTAAGTTTATAAAATTTACATAAATAGGATTTCAAGTTTTCAAAATTTAAAATGCTATAAAATCATTTCATAAACTAAAATTAAAGCAAAACTTATATATGAAAGCATGGATATCATACAGGGTAAGATAACATCAAATTGAGGTTTAAAGAGTAAAAATAGTGATTTTGGCATAATAATTTTTACGCTGTGACATAAAATGCAAAACCTATGACAGCCCATGCTATCATGGCAAATTTTCTGGCCTAATTTCTAACACACCTCATTTCTTCATTTGATGTCTAATTGAGGTGATCTAAGTGTCCACAAAAAGCATTCTTGAGTTTTGGGTAATGGTAATGGTTTCACATTCAAATCATTTCTCAATCAAAAGTTAGACACCAAAATAAAAAATCACTCATTTTTACTTTTAAAATATAACTACGATGTCCAAAATCACCACTGAGTGCCACAAGCCCACAACCACACATAGACCATACTCAACTGACTCAATAAGACATGTGCTACATACCACAACACTCTAATAACATGTATAACACATTTTCAATGCTCAATCCCTTCATTTAAAAAAAATGACAAGAAGAGTCTCAATCATGTAATTCCACATCTAATTCACCATCATTCACAAATATACTCACTCCTTACTTGTACAAGTATTTTGGCCACTTATGAAAAGGTTTTTCCTAGCAGTTGTAGCTATCAATAAGAGAAAGAGAGAAAGAGCATTTATTTATTAGATAAAGAGGCATAAACGGTGATTATTGTAGTTGTTTAAAGAGGTTCAGGGCAAAGAAATAAGGAATTTCAAAAAGACTTGCATCTGATTCAATAGCAGGGGATTTAATAAGAACTAGGAGAAGAGCGGATTCATGTAAAAGAGCTAACATTTGATTTTTCACATTTAATTTATACAACCTAAGACCCAAAATACACAACTTAGATCAATGATCAAATAGTGCAAGTAAGCAAAAACATGTAATCTCCTTATTGGCATTATCAAGATAAATCATACACATCAACTCTTAAATAAATGAGGCCTAAAAACCTAGGATAGAAATCCTAGGCCTCTAATTATTTCCCTTGATCCTATCCTGATGAGTTAGTACCTATAATATTGAAGAGACAGGGTGACTACAACTACTTAGTAACCAAGGTTAATCTAACATATACAAATGCAAGTTAATTAATTGTAATGATGCAAATGGCATATTCAAATCAAACATATTCACATATTAAACAAGAAAATTTATATAGTCACAAAACTAACGATCATATGATATTAGATTATTTTACATGCAAGTGTCATAACATTAACAACCTTGTGCCCTTTATAAAACATGCAAGACTACAAAAGTAATAACCATGTGGCCATATAATGATATGCATGATCAGTATCAACCTTATACCCTCCTAATACCTTCAACATAAAGCCAGTGGCTATTTAGTGGGATTCATAGTGATCATCAAACTATTTAAGCCTTTTACTTGTGAGAAGATACCCAGCCAAGGCTACTACACTCATTGTAAGTCATGATTTTCCCTAAGACTAACAATCATAAGATGCCATACCCCTAATCTAGCCTTCTTATGAACTGATGGAGACTAGTTTGGTCCAAGTCCCTCAATAAACAAGTAAGATACTCCCTCAATGAACAAGTGGGACAATAAAATAAAGAGGCAAGCCATCAAGCTCTTAATGGTGGCCTTACTATATGGATTTCTATTATGTACTCATCTTCCTACAAGCAAAACCCCACCTCATATGATCATGCAATTAAATCATAGTTAACACATAATATATGTAATTATTCATCAACTTCTCTACATGGCATACACATATCACACTCATTGCTTCTCATACTCTCCTACACTCCTATCATAATTTCATCACTTCCTAAACCCACGTTTTTTTCAAATCATGCTTAAACAAAGACTAAGAAATAATTTCTCACAATTAAATTCTTTTTCACAACAAAATCTTTAAATATTATCTCTATGCCACAATTTTCATTCTTTCATATATTCAAAAACATACTCATATCTTCAATTATAAATGGCTATAACAAATTAACAAATAAATGCGCAAACTAAATTTCCCTTAGTTACCTCAAACTTTGAAAGGCTAAAGGTTTACCCCTCAATCAAAGTACTTTACAAGCTGTGCAAAAGCTTGAATGGTGTACAAATAATTAATCTATAATTAATTATACCAATCATTATTAATATCATCATAAACACTCTTCCAACTCCCATTAATCAACACTTTAATTACCAAAAATTTTAATTTCTTACACTTAAGCATAACCATTAGGTTTATTAACTTTCATTAACTCCATTTAGCTTCCATTAACTTCAATAATCACTAACATATTATCCAACAATCCAAAATCACATTTTAAAGGTCTATAGTTCATCCAAAATGGATGACCCAAGCTCAGAACCTTGTAGAAACTTCTAAACTTTGTGTAGAATACTTAAACAACTACCATGAGTCTCATATAGATTAATAGTTTAGACTTATAGCTCTAGGTTCAAAAATCCTCATCCCCTAACCTCAAATCTCACTTCTAAAACGCATAGAGAGAAGAAGAAGAGATAAGAAAGACATATCTAGGTGAAATCTACAATATTCTTTTTCTTTTATTATCTTTTTTTTACATTAAATAAATCATTACGTACGAGCTCTCATATAATTTTACCTATAATAACATTAAAAACTTAAAAATGGATATAGATATCACAATATATTAATTACTAATACTTAATAATTATTTTAATCTAAAATAAATAATACCTGAACTAAGATTGTTGCTACCTTAGTAAAATAACACTAAGCTACACTAATATGATATCAATGTGAACCTAAGTTGATCTCTATAAGGAGGCTTAGTTGAAATTTAGGTTTGAAGTGTGCTACAAGTTAAGAGATGATTTAGACAGATTTGGGTTTAAAACTAAATGAGCTAATAGACCTAATTTTAAGGTGAATGAAGTAGGTGTGTGAAAGCCTATTAGAAGTAGGAACTCCTATGTGGAATTGGTTACCTATCCTTGTTTGATTACAACCTAGCTAGTTTGGTTTCTTCTCTCTTCTCTTTAGTTTTAATGGCTTAGTTATATTAATCAAGACTTAGCTAATAACTTGACCAACCCCAATCCAAGATTATGGTCTTAGAATAAGCCAAAGCAAAGCTAGCTTTAAGCTTAACCAAAGTGTTAGAAACATGAGTCAATTAAGTTTAGCATATATGAAGGAATCAATATGATCAAAATTATGATTCATGAAGATATTCACATGCATTCAAGTTGGCAAGATTATGACAAGCAAGAAAACATGTTGAAATTATTAAGCTAACTAAAATTATGAATCAACTTGAAGAGGCCAAAATCTAGAGCTCAAATTAACAAAATTCAAGTTGTAAAAAGCATTTCTCAATCATATGAATCCTCACTTGAAATTACAATATCAAATAGTCATACAAATTTATAATTCTAGAGAGAGAAAAGTAGAGAGAAGAAATTCAAATCCAACTAGAAAATAATATAAAGTCAAGGTTTCCTCCTCCTTATAGTAGCTTCTTCAAGAACTTAGCATTGCATCTTTGAGTGATGAATAAGATAAAGCTCTAAAATATTGGCCATTCTTCACCTCAATTTCATCCCAAGTAAATAAGGTTTGATCCTTGAGAAAGCTGTTAGGTTATATAGAGAGGAAGAGAATGATGGTGGTTTGGTAAAATTTGGATGGTTAGATTAAGAAATATGAAGGAGAGAGAGTAGAAGCATAGAGAGAGAAGTGAGAGGATTTGATGAGCTTGAAGTTTGAAATCTAAAAATATGAGTGAATGATCCCAAAATCTAATCCTAAGCCTAACTAAATATGTTTGGGATGAAAATATGGTGAGCTACTTGCTAAACAAGTTGCCACAAAACTCAAAACAAGTTATTAGGTCAAATGAGGTTAAGGATAGTCTAGGTTCAAGTCACTTAGGTGATAATTTCAATGTTGCTCTTCTAATCCCATATGTGCATGTATATGATAAGCTCTTACGATCACTTAATTACCTTGTAGTTCACTCCTAATGCCATTCAAATTTAGATCTAAAATTTGCTTTCAAGCTTTTCAAACACATTGCAATTATCTTGAACTTTGACAAGTCAACTTGATCCCTTGTTTGAAAGTGCATGGAAACTTCATGTGTGCCTCATTAGACTTGATAAATCACACCATTTTGAAGCCCTTTCAGGTCTGAAATTTTGTGCTCCTTAGCTCCCCCATGTGCCAAACCAAGTCTTGAACTAAAGCCTCTTCTATGCAAAATGTCACTTTGAGTTATGTCTTTATTTGTCACACTAATTCACTTATATCACAATTAAATCAAATAATCAAATAACTATAGTGTGACATTTATTTAAGTAAACTAAGAAAGAAAGTATTTAATTCATCTAAGGTATTAAAATGACTAAAGGAAAAGAGCCTTACAAGACATAAGTATAAACAAGCACATACTTGAACCAAAATTAAAGGGAGACAACCTTAAAATGTTATCTTTTCTGATAACTCTTAACCTATGATAAATTAATAAAAATAAATTAGACCAATCATCTGAGCTCATTAAAAGACATAAACCTTTAGCTTAACCCTAATTTGGTAAAAAAGTGCATTTTATGATCATATTACCCCTAATGTACGTATTTGAACACTTAGGCAAAATTGCACTACGAATGTGATATCAATGTATATGGAGACTTTTAATATATAGAAATGGTCCTAAAACTAATGCACACATAAAATTTCCAATTTGCCCTTGAATTCCTAACAAAGTACAAAATGACCAAAATACCCCTAATATGCACACATTTTCACTATGACCCAAAATCCTAATTTAACACCAAGAATCCATATTTTAGGGTTTCTTACTATGAATTGTGGACATAATGGCTTAAGAAAAGTGTGTAACAAATATGACTCATTAATATCCCTTATGAGTACATATCATCTCATGCTAGTACATTATCATGATAAGACAATTACAAAGCAAAGTCAATATTATTGATATCTAATAATATTCATAATCCTAAGAGTCACTAGTTAGAGGAAAAAGCTTATTCAGATCTAGCAGAAACTCTTGATCTTCAAATGGAGAAGGAGCAATCGAAAAGTTCACAAGATCTAGCAGGGGAGCTAGAACATCTAGAGCTGATAAAAAGTCTTCATATGGAGGGAATGGATATTCATTTTGGGATGTGGAATAAAAATTATAAAATGGAGGTTGAGTAAAGGGATAATTCACAAGTAGAGTTACATTAGCAGTGTCTACAATAACTATACTTCGTATGATTGGTATTTCCCCAATTCTTGGTTAAAACATGATAATCCAATCAATTTCGAGTAGCACTTGGGTGAGTGGCATCTGGACACATTATGAAAATTAATGAGTATTATAAAATAGAAATTTTAAACTAATAATGGTCCAACTGCTTAACCAACAGAAAGAATTCTTTTCCCTGCACTAAAATATTTATTAACATATACATGCATGAATAAAACAATAGAGCCTTATTCATATCAAAATAATAAATTCATGTATCTAGGGCATCCTGACCCCTAGCGTGGCCACAACATGAAACCTTTTAATCTTATGGATATTCTCCCTTAGAATTCCTTTGAAGCTCTTGGAGTATAATTCTTTCTTATGCATGAATACATAAATAAATACAATAGCAAACTAAAAGAAAATAATAACAAAAATACTTAAACAAAATTTTAATTTCTTTGAGTTTAGAATAAACAACTAAGTCTAAATATAGATCACAATTTATTATCTAAAATAATATTATGAATAATATATTTAATGATCAATCTCACGTGTGAATTTTAGTGGATTATAAGTTCTTGGATACAGTGCCACTCTTGTAAAGAGAAAACTCAATCAGATTAATATCATATGCCTTTATTAATTTCGTGTGTGTGTGTGTGTAACGTGCAAAAGTGTGTGTGGTTGTGAGAGAGGAAAATCAATTATGTGTCTTTGGTAGTGCGTGAGTGCCCGAAAGTATAGATGAAACACACACACACACACACACACAACAATTCCATCACAGAGTTTAGTATAGATGAAATAAAACAATATGAATGAATGATAACCAATTTTAAGGAAATAAAAGTACATATATTTAAAAGAAGGAAGGGAAGATTACAATACTCAATAAGACTAGAAGAAAGTCTTGCTCTCTTTTCTTTTTCTGGGTTATATTTCATTCTCTTAGCTTTCTCTTTCTGTATATATCCTGATTTTTTTTGTTGTGGTTTACTAATTAAGAAAACACCTTATTTACACTGAAAAGTGGCAGCTGCGCTCTCATATTTATTTCTATTTTTCGTGCATGTATAGTCTGTTCATTCGACAACGAATCCTACGTGTAACTTTTATAAGTCTTTTGACCATGATGTCATCCTCTTTTACGTAGGCACTTTTATCTTCTTGTGCAAGGAAAAGTTTCTCTTTATTAATAATTTATAATATTATTTAATTTGGTGATATGCAAACACACACTTTATATTATACATACATGTGTGTGTGTGTTCTTGTACACACACTTTGCATGCGTTACCCTCCCCTCTATTATTATTATTATTAAATAATAGTTGCATCCTATCGTTTTATTTATTATATATATATATATCATAATTATTATTATTTTTAGGATGTTACAAAATCAAACTCTAATCACCTCTAAAATGTCCAAAAGTTAATAATCTAGCAAAGAAAATATTCTCTATGTCACCCCTCTCTATTTTCTGGTATCTCTCTTCGTTTTGAGCTACTTTCACGTTTTAAAAAAAAATTGATTCTAAAAATTATATTATAATGTAAATTTTTATACTGCAGCATAATACACAGTAGGTCAAAATTTAATTTTTTTTCTCTACAATTTGAGCCCAAATGGCCCCATTTACTTCTGAATCTAATCCAAAGAATAAAGCCAAACTCAATAGCATTATATTAACTTTCAAAGCCATGGAAATATAAACTTTAATCCTCAAGTCAATGCTAGCACATATCATGTACTAATTTCCTTTACTTAGTGAACATACTTGCACAACTTTCCTAAGCCTTTAGGACACCATTCATGAGATTACATAACTTGATTTTACTATAGAACCTTTATGACTTGATGTCTTTGGATCATTGGCCTCAAAGGGAACTTTATCTTGACTTCTTCAGCCTATCAAGACTAGCTTTATGTGGCAGCAAGGGCACTTAAAAATTCAAGCTTAGTCTAGGCCCAATCATGGAGCATAAGGCCTATTAACTTTAAACTTGTAAATTTTCAAGTTTCTATCCAATTAATTTATATTTCAAAATTATACATTAACTTTGAAAAATCATAACTAATTCTAAAAAATTATTTGAGCATGACCTAGGTCTCAAATTAAATCTTGAGAAGTCCTCTTCAATGCAAAATAATTTCCAAGAGAGCCTACGCACCATAAATAATTCATAAACTTAAGAATCATACTATTTCAGATTTGCCAATGCATTTTTAGATTTCAAACCCCAATTTTAAAAATTTATAACTTATTCGTTAGAAATCATATGAGTATGATTCTGGAGTCAACTTAAACTAATTGAATTCAATTATTTTCGAAAAATATAAATTGGACAATACATCATACATATATTTTCATAATTGCACACAAAGTTCAACTTTATAAAATCTCTTCCTACCACTTCTAGATTTTTAGCCTTAACTTGTAAAATTCATAACTAATTATATACATCTTTGATTTAGGTAAAATAAAACTGTTTTTAAATATCAACATGTCCTCTCATAATGTCCCAAATATGGTGGTTAGATTCAAAATACAAATTTCAAAAACTACTACACAATAAGACAAACTTGAATCTAAATAGTGATGAACTTGTGTTTAAATCTCATGGATTAACTTAGGCTTTGAATCTCATGCATGCTCTTGGATGCCTCCATACTTAAATAAAAACGTGCATCAACATTGAATAGCCTTCACAAGGTCTGAAAACTTCATACAAGGCCAAAAAATAAACTGAAAATTCAGACAGCATAACACCTAAGACAAAAACCATATGCAAGCTTCTAATCTTATGGTTTCCATCGAGAATCTCAACATACAATGCTATATACAACTTAAATACATACTTTTCTGACATTTCCAAAACCTAAAATCATGTTCAACATGGTGAAGTAAGAGATCAAGCTAGCAAAATTCACTTGCAAGCTTGAAAACTAAGAGAAAGTGGAAGAAAACTTGATGAAATCATGATTTACTATTAAGATTTGGCTTGGAGCTTTAAGATATCCCTTTTCCTCTTCTCCTTCTCTCTAAAACTCTCTCTTCCTCTCTCTCTCTCTCTCTCTCTAAGCTGCTGGACGAAAATGCAAATAGGTGGGGAAGGAGATGTCTTCACTTTAAGACAAGGAGGCATCCTTAAAAAGACTCATTAATGGCCTGCTTGTAATTTGTGGCTTGTATGGTGTCTTCTTTTAATCCTTTTTTTCACTTGCTTTACTTTAATTCAAATATGAATTTTAAATCATCTTTATACATGTGATGACAAGTGGCATGATCTTCTGTTAAGTGTGAGGCCCACTTTGACTTCTTGGCATATTTTCAAGTGTTGGGTTGACTATCATTTTTTATTAGATTTATTGAGAATTGTACTTATCGAATGCATGTTTTTGTACATACTTTCATAAAATTTGATCCAAATAATTTTCTCAAACATTTTACTCAAGCTGGACCTTGCATCATTTTGCATGCCAAGAACACTATACTCGTGTAAGTCCTTATTAAAACATTTGGCTGCTTAGTAAAATGTGTTCTTAACTAATTACAATAATATTTATTTCTCCTTATTCATGCACATAAATACTTATTTCTTTGCACTGTAAAACATGCATTAAATTCTCTTGTATCATTTCTCATTAATTGCTTGTCTTGTAAAGCGTGCACTTTAACTTTACTCATTTTTATGTGCACCGTTCTCATAAGGTGTGCAATCACCTGCAACTTACTTTATGGCATAGAATACTATATGTAGGCACCTTTGTGCCTTACTATGATATATAAAATGAAAGAATTCAAAAACTTTTCTAAAAACTAAAGCCATAATTCCCAATTCAAATATACTAATAAAAGCTACAATAATTGAAAGGAATCAATATTAAAGCTTAAAATGAAAATGGAAACCAATTAAAACTTGAAATTTAAACTTTAAACAAATAGGAAACAGTTCGAATCGGTATTAAAGGCTTGAAGCATTTGGGAATCGTGCTACTTATTGCCTTCAAATTAGCTCTAAAAAATGTGCATCATCATTCCACCCTACACTTATCACATGGTGAGTAAGTATGTCAAAGTTTGGATGTTTTGGGCTAGATCTTCATTGTCTTGGGCCTTAGGAAGTCCTCTTTAGTGGCTTTGAAAAGGGACATATGTACTTTAATAATTTGGGCTTGATTTATGTTGATCTCCTTTCTTAAGCCTTTAGATTAGTCTTTAGACTTCTCTTCAAGGCACATGGGCTCTTCATTGAATGGGGCTTGCAACATATAGATCTCCATTATTGAACCCTTATTGGATGCCATCTTGTTGGTTTAGGCTCCCATCAATAGGTATTCAAAACTTCATAGTAGATCCTTAAATACAACAAGCTTGTATTCTTTGACTTAGAACTTGTTGAACATACATGGGATCTCTTGAGCTCCTCCAAGCATGCCACTTTCACCCTTTGGGCCTTGCTTTGCATGGTCAAGCCCCTCCATCTTAGTTTTATCATATGAAGTTCTCCATTGGCCCTCTAAATTTGCTTTATAATGGATTTTCATCTCCTTTTGTTTCAATAATTTTTCCTCCATTTGATCAGCCAAGATTTCTATTGGCAATTCTTTAATTTCTTTCTTCTTCTTTCAGCTATCATCACATGTATCCAAGGTTCTATCCAGCGATGACTTTCATTGGCCAATATCATCTAGGACTGTGCAATTTACCTGATAATCTATTTACTCGCTCGACCCGTGTTTAAACGGGTCAACCCATAGCCATTATTTAAGAAAAATAAATGGGTATGGGTAGGTATATACCTGTATATCAATAAACGAGTGGGTGATAGGTAAGGCTACGGGTGGCCCGTACCCGCTTGTTTATATTTAAAAAAAACCTTCACTACCACTAAACTGCTGGACTAGGATTGGGATGCATCTGGGCATCTAGCTTCTGGACTTCTAGACTCTGGAGACTATTTGGGCTTATGCATTCAGTTCCATTCCACCTGCTGCAGTGCTACCCGTGAGGCTGTGACATAAACCAGCTCTGTTTTATTTAGCCTCTACCGTGAGTCCGTGACCCATGATGTTGATGCCTTTCGTGTATATGTCAGTGTGTGAGATAGTGAGAGACTTACTCTCAGCTGTGCATGTGCCCTAAACAGGTCCTAACTCCTGAGTAGTGTGTTGAGTGCCGATTGTCAAGCTGTGACTCTACGAGCTAATCATCCTCTCGCCCTCTGGTAGATTGGCACTATGCTTCTCATACTTTAGTTTTCCATTTTCCTTCGCCAGTAGCCACGCCAGCCATAACCAGTCACCCTTGCCTAGCTTCCCTCTGACTAATCAACTATCTCCCCTTCTTTGTTCGTGACTTCACATCTATCGGTGAGTTTGATGGGCTGATGGCTCATAATCTCAATTTTAAAATTTTAAGTTTTCTTCGTTCTAACATGCTTCAATGCTTCCTTTTTAGTTTTCACAGCCAATCGAGTGAAGCTTGTTCAGGATTTCAGCTTCTCTAAGTAGACTTCTCATTTATTCGAGATTTCGCTTCAGCTTCACTAAATCACTGTATAGTACTACAGTGTTCAGCCATTCACCATTTTGCATTCACTAATTTATTTTCTCCTCTTTGGTTATATTTATGGATTCTCGTCCTCTTCTTTGACTCTCCGGTTATAATCTGTTGGTAATTTGGTCTGAACTTCTAGGTGATTGATACACTGATCATATTGAATTTTAGTCTAAACTTTCTAGACTCTACCACTCTGGTTATATTATGTTGATAATTTGGTTTGAACTCTTGATTTGGCTCTGTGGTTATATTGAATTTTGAATTTATATGCATGTTTAAGTGTTTAGAAGATTCATGATTCTTTAGTTATATTGATCATATTGTTTAATTTTTCTAGCTGGCTGTTATTGGTTCGGTATTCTGTTCTGCCTATAATTCTCACTGATAGCAAACAAAGCTCTATATTTTAAGCAAATTCTTAGATAGATTCAGTCTATTAAAAATTCATAAACAAACTTCTACATTTGCTTTAATTTACTATTGGTGGCATATTCTTTTTATTGTTGAAGTTTGTCCTTTTTGTTACTTTGATCTAGAGACTTTTTAGTCTTTCCCATAAGACATTATCTATTTCCTAAGGCTTGTTGGTAATTGTATTTGTATTGTGTGTGATTGTTAATATGCTACACCTAACATTAAATATGTCTATGATTGGTTTGTTTTGGTTGTTATATAGTTTTTACTTTAAAATTCACTATGGAAAATGTGCAAGCTATGAAAGGGGACCGTGAACCTAAAACTACCACCACCGTCACAGCATCCATTAAGTCTAAACCTACCCAAGCTGAAGAAGCACCACCCTCTAAACATAAAAGGAGCACAACATCTAAAATGTGGAATCATTTTGAGAAGTTTATAAACAAAAAAGGTGAGCATTGGGCTAAATGCAACTATTGTGGAAAGGATTTTGCTGGCCATTCTTCTAAAACTGGGACTAAGAACCTTTAGCGGCATTTTGATTCTTGACCAAAGAATCTAAACAAAGCCAAGGCGGGACAATCCTTATTCCCTACTTCCTTTAGTAAATCAATGACTTATCACCCGTATAATGCAGAACAATACAAAAAAGCAATTGTTGAATTCATTATTTTGGATGAGATGCCATTTCAAGTTATGGAAAGGCAAGGTTTTAAAAAAATATTGGAAGTGCTTGAACCAAGATTTACATGCCCCTCTCGCACCACTATGGCTAAGTTATGCTACAAGATATATTTAGAAGAAGCGAAAAGTTTGAAAAGGTATTTTAAGAAATCTAAAGTTCGTGTGTCATTCACCACAGATTATTGGACTTCAATTCAACATTTCAACTACATGTGTCTGATAGCTCATTAGATTGATGAGGAATGGACATTACAAAAATGAATTTTGAATTTTTGTATGGTGGAAAACCATAAAAAGGATACAATTGGCAATGAAATGAGGGATGCTTATTTTATTGGGGTATTGAGAAAGTATTTGCAATTACAGTTAATAATGTTTCTTCTAATGATTCTGCTATTGTGTTTTTAAACAAGCATTTGAAAGATTTGGGAGGTCTAGTGTGTGATGGAGAATTCTTGCAAATGCAATGTACTACTCATATTTTGAATTTAATTGTTTTAGAAGGCCTTAAAGATATGAATCAATCTATTGAACTTATTCGGCATGCAATCAAGTTTGTTAGATCTTCTCTTAGTAGGCTTAAAAAATTTAAAGGGCTTGGTGAAAAATTGAGAATTGATTCAATGAGTCTTCTTAGCATGGATTGTCCCACCAAGTAATTTACATAATTGTTAAATTATGATTATTTGCATTATGATATGCAATTTTTTTTTCTAACATTTAAATCTTTTACTTATCTTCATAGGTGGAATTCAACATACATCATGTTGCAGAATGCTGTTAAGTTCACTAAGATCTTTGATAGAATGGAGGATGAGGATCAAGATTACAAGAACTACTTAAAAAAGAAAGTTAAACTATCTTCTAGCTCAAGCTATGTTAATAGGGTGGAAGAGGAGGATGAAGATGAACTTGGTGATCATGATGGTGATGAAGGTACAGTTAAACCTCTTAATGTCTATGAATGGAGTATGGCAAAGGAATTTCTCACCTTTTTGGAGTTGTTTTATACTATGACTCTTTAATTTTCTGGATCAAATTATGTCACATCAAACACATGCTTTTAAAATATAGTTGCAATCAAGACACAATTGATTGTAGCTGAATCTAATTCTTTGTTGAGTGACATGGCAAAAAGGATGCAAAGTAAGTATGATGAGTACTGAGAAAAGGAAGAAAACATGAATCCATTGTTAGTGATAGCTGTGATTCTTGATCCTAGATACAAATTTTCTTATGTTGAAGTTTCTTTTAAACATTTTATTGGTGATTACACAAAGAGGGAAATGATGAAAAAGAAGATTATGGTGCTTTTGCATTGCTTGTTTGATGAGTATTCTGCAACTCTTACGGCCAGTGGTAGTGAACCATCTAAAATTGATACAGAGGTGGGGGATAGTAGTGCCAGTGGTAGGGGGAAGTAAGTTCCTCCATCTTCTAAAAAAATCATTGATGCAGCAATGCAAGATTTCTTAGCCACTGTATTGAGTAAGCGTCCAAAGAAATCAATTTCAGAGGTGGAAGAGTACCTAAATGCAGATTTAGTTGATGCTTATGGTGATAGTTTTGACATTTTGGCATGGTGGAAAGTGAATTCTTCCAAGTATAAAGTTCTGGGCTTGATTGCACGTGATTTGTTGGCTATGCCTGTCTCCACAGTGTCTTTGAAATCTGCTTTTAGTATTGGGGGTCAAGTACTAGATACTTTCAGGAGTTCCTTATCTTCAAAAATGGCCGAGGCACTCATTTGCACCCAAAATTGGCTATCATCAATATCATGCACCCCATTAAAAGAAATTGATATTAACTATTTTGATGAGACTTTACGTGCTGTTGATGGTAATAATAATATGAATAAGTTATTTTATTTATATTCATTTTAATTCTCTATATTATATAATATTTATTATTATTTACTAATCTAATTGTCTTAATTTGTCTTGTAGAGGAAGAGTCAATAGCTCAATCTTATGTCGTATCAAGTGACTCCGAAGAAGATAAATGAGGATCGATGAGACTAAATGAGTTTTCACTTTAAAAATTAGAATTATTGATCCTTGTTTATTTAGTATTTGCTGTTAAAATATTTGTCCTTGTATTATTTAGAGATTTAAACTTTTAGAATGATGTTACTTAAATACTTATATTAAATTATAGTGGGATGAAAATCATATGTTTTGATTCTTTCCTTTTTCTTTTTTTTAAAGAAAATGGTGTTGTGGTTAAACGGGTGGCCCAGACCCGCCCAAACTAATTTACACCCGTTTAAAAATGAGTGCAAACAGGTATAAGCGGGTATGGGTGGGTGGCCACCCGTTTACCTATAAACGGGTGGGTAACGGGTACGGCCATGGGTGGCCCGCACCCGCCCATTTACACCCCTTATCATCTATGATTGCAATGTCCACTGAAGCACAATTTTCAAGAGAGAAAAAAAACTAACCTACTCGAAGCTCTTCTTCACAATAGTTAATTTGAGTAATGCTCTACTGAACCATGAATGACCTCATCAAGAAGTGCATCCTAATAATAATAAAATATTTTATTTAGCAGCTCGAGGGAAAATTCTTCAATTTCTTAAATGTTACTTGTCTTTATTGGTTGAAGAATGTTTAGAATAGCACAATCATCTCATGTGAATTAAAAAAAAAAAATAGAGAGAGATAAGCAATTTGACGGCCTATTTGGTTTTTATTCTCATTTTTTTAAAAAAATTGTTTTGTAATATAATTTTTAAAATTATTTATAAAAATAAAATAAAATAAAAATTTATTTGATTATGTTAATTTAAAAATACTTTTAGAATTACCCCTTATCCTTAGGTTCAATTGGCGAAGGGGTTAGACTTTTTCACACCGTGGAGGGGGTTTGATCTTGGAGTTGGTTGAGGCACTGAGAGAGGCATCCTAGCTCTTGCTCTCCTCGTGGATTGCGGGCGAGCCTGAAGCCCTTCCAAAAATTTTTGTATAAAAAAGCAGTTTTAGAATTAAAAAATATATTACTAGTGATTATTATATATGGCTAATAGTGATGATTTATGATAGAAATTAATTAAGGTAACTATAATTTTTAATAATAAAAAATAATATAATTTAAAATGAAAAAAAATTGAAGTTTTTCTTATTTTTTTGTTTTTAAAAACAAAAAAAGAAAACTATTTTGAAAACAATTAAATTAAAATTACTTAACCAAACAAGTTTTTAAACTTTTTTATGTTTTCAAAAAAAAAAAAAAAACAGAAAACAAACAAGCCCTGAATCTATGAAAATGATGAACTCAAATATGATCGAGCCCTGAATCGCATTTTTAATCCTCTGGTTCATCTCAACCAATGTTGATTCTCAAACACGACAATCAACAGTATATACTGTATATGTTCTTCTTTGCTTAGACTGTTGTTGCCTCATTTTTCAGTCTTGTACCCAATGGATTTTAATGTATGCGATCAGGTTTCTCCCGTCTACGAATTTTTTCTATTACAGTAAGGAAATTCGAATATTTTTTTGGATGCAAAGAAAATTCGATTTTGATAACACTGATGCGGACACAAAATATTTGCTATTGGAAAGACAAAACATGTATTTTTTTTTTTTTTGGTTTATTTGGATCCAAGAAGTTGAGCATGAAACTGGGCCTATTTTCACTATCAATTTGGGGCAGAAAAACCCGGCAGAACTTCATAAACATATGTTCTGGACTCAAGAGCCCAAAGTCTACAGCCCAGAAACTTGTATTTATATGGAAGAAAAACCTAATCAATGGTCTTCTTCAAATTGTGCTGCCGCTGCTTAATCGTCGGTAGTCGCTCATTTAAGGTGTGAAATCAATAGCAACTCGTTGGAGCAATGGGTAAGCTCTTCGATTCATATACTTTGAAATGCGATGGTTTCGTTGTTGTGGATCTGTAATTCGATTTGGCGGTTTTGATTGTGATTGCAGGTAAGGTGCACGGATCTCTGGCTCGTGCTGGTAAGGTGAGAGGCCAAACTCCTAAAGTTGCAAAGCAAGACAAGAAGAAGAAGCCTCGCGGCCGCGCCCACAAGAGGATGCAGTACAATCGCCGCTTTGTCACTGCCGTTGTCGGTTTCGGCAAGAAGAGGGGACCTAACTCATCGGAAAAGTGATCAATTACTCCGGTGATGGTTTTTTTTTTTATAAATTTTTGTCGGGTTGTACTAGAAATTATTAGTTAAAGCTTTCATCTTTCTCATGTGAACCCTTTCATTCTTGTTATGGATCAAAATATCGACGTCCTCTATTGAATTCAGTTTACATGTGTTTCGCATATTTTTCTTTGCTTTTCTCTTTGCCTGTGTATTTGCTCTTATTCTTGATTGGTGACGAACATTGAAACTTCAAATGTTGACATAATCGAAATTTGGGGTATTAATCTGATAGTTTAAGCTAGAATTTTTCTTCTTTGGGATTATGGAATTCTATACTTACTAAAGAAGTAGTGTGCATAGTTGTGTACTGGGCATGAAGGGTTCCGTCATGTTTCTATTGCTATGTTAGATTGAATCTACATACTATGCATGATTGATCGTTGATGATAGCCATGGTGAGCTATGGAATTCTGTAAATTAGTGAATTAATGGCAATGCGTTTGTCAAGATGATCATAATGTTTAGGCGCAAGAAGTTTGAAGAGAAAGTATGGTGTTTAGAAATGGTTTTGAATAGGCGATTAAGAGCTAGATCATTAGTCTATGAAAACGCGCTATCCTGGACCTTCAAAGAAACTCTGAACTTCATTCTGCCGGTGATCTTGACCCTTCTCTGTATGTCCAAACCCTTCATTAGAATTTCAGTGAGCCTTGAAAACTCTGTTGTCTTTGAAAATATGAACGTATTGGCCAAAAGGAACGGAGAAGAGAAAAATACTCATGTATTGTGTGTTTGCTATTTTTTGGTGTTGGATGAACGTCAAATTGGTTCATGTGGCTTTCATTTTTACTCTGATGCCTTGAGCTTAGATCCTATAATAGTATTGTATCGGTGTCACATTGCTTTGTAATTTGAAAACTAAAAAAAAAAAGTGTCTCGCTGTTGAATTTTGTGTTCTTTGGCCAAAAAATAGTTTAAGTTTGTATTCAAGAATGTTCTTTAAACAAGTTATTTGAATGCATGACATGCGTTTTTGGTAGGAAAACCTGACCGAAGCTGATCTGCACTGAAAATATCAGCTTGACTGAGGTTGACTCAGTCTGACTTGCTAGTCCATCAAATTTTTAGTCCTCTACTTTCAACTCTATGGTTAACTCTTCTTCCCAAAGTCACAGAGAGAACAAAGCTTTGTGCTCTGTAATTCCTTCTCAAAACCCTTGAGCTTTGGTTTTGGGGAAGGGGTACTTGTTTAAAGTTGGATCAAGCAAAGGAAAGTGACTTTAGCAATTTTAATATCAACGTAAGATACTTTTAAATCCTTTGATTATTGCTTCTTGTAGTCAACAAATGAGTCACCACTCAATTCTTGCTTGAGTGGAGTTATTCTATATAACAAAGTTTGGGAAATTCATAGGCTTTAAAGAGTCTTAGCCTACGAGGTGTAGAGTGACAGTTAGAGATGGTAACAAGTCACCTATCCTGTTTCTTAACAAGGCGTATCAATGTCTCAGAGAATGGTCTTTAGGCAACAGTAAATTCTCTTATGTAAAGTTGGGGGCCAAATTTAATTTCGATATCAACATGGTGGTACTAATAATTAAATCTAAGACAAATAGTCCAATTACCAACGTATCACATGCCATGGAGACCCCTTGATAAGAAAAGGGAACGACAAGTAATGATCTCCTAAAAAGATTGATGCTAAATATTTTTTTCTTCAGAGATTATAACATTAAAACATGGAATAAAGAGTATTGAATTTATAAATTTTAATTATGAAAGGATTTCAACTTGACATAATTTTTTTTATGGGGTCTTTGCCTATGATTCTCTTGAACAAAAATACCATGGAAGTCATACCAACTGTACTCGTGAGCCAAATTTGATTGTCATAGATGCAGTTTACTAAGATACCATAAATATGCGTTTGCCAATATTTTAATGCTGACTTTGCAATAGTTCTTGGAAATATGATCCAGGACAATTATGAGTGAATTTGGTGGTAAGGGATATTCTTTTAATTTACTCCTTTTGGATTATAATATAAGGCTTTACTTAATTCAAAATGTAGAACATTGGGTAATTATTTATATTTTTGCTTTATTGAATAATTAATGAGAATGTTTTAAATAAGTCAAATGTTATATTTGTGGGGAAAAATTATATACTTAGCTTTAGATATTTTGTTTGTTTCCAAATCATAACATGTGGATCATTTATTTATTATTTATTTTATGACAAAATCTTATTATTAATATTATAAACACATTAAAATCCACTTTTTTATTTGATTAAAAAAATATTAAGTATGTAAGGTTAAATATCTAAGTCTTGTCCTATATTTATTGCTCTTAAGGATACAATTGAAAAGATGTAAAAAAAATTTTAAAATTAATATTTTAATAAACTTTTTTTTTTAGAAATGTAAATTAGTTAATATTGACTTATATTGTACTTTGGAAAAATTAACATTTATGCAAGTAAAAGTAGAGTTAAATTCTTCTTTACCATTGTTATGGCAATTAATGAGACATCATTTGTTACTTAATGAGACTAAAGAGTGGGAAAGTATGTTAATCCGTATTGAGATATTTGCAATGATAAAATGACTTCTTAAACGGGCCGATCAAACGGAAAATCCAATAAACCAGCTATAAAATCGGTTCAAAACAAAATAGCAGAAGGTATAAATTCTAGAGTTTATGTAAATAACAATTTAATTGAGAGGAGTCTACCATTTGCATCCAATACATTGAGAAGATAATTGTTACTGTTAGTAAAACTTACTTCTTAAGCTATAAAAAAAAAAAAAAACAACAGAGAGAGAGAGATTCAGAATAGACACAAAATCAACTTTAAGAACTAATCAAAGATTGTGAAAATTGTTTGATAGTCGAAAACATGATTATATCTATTTTCTTTATTATTATTATTATTGTTAGAGAAAATTAATCTTTAAGTTTTTCAAGTTTCAATTGATTTTAAATTAGATCCTTGTAATTTATTTTATTTTAATTAATTTTTTATTGTGTAATGGATTAAATATATTAGTCCATGAAAATTAAAATTATTAATGAATGATTAACATTTTCTAAACAAAAATACTTTGTAGAAAATTGAATTAATATTTTTAGCCAAAAAAATTAATTTAATTATGTAATTAATTCTAAAGTATATAATCTTTTACTAAAATTATAAAAGTTTTTAATTTTAATTTTAAAAAATGATGAATTTTAATCATTAAAAATTAATATAATTAATCAATTAAATTATGAGGCTTAATTAAAATAACATAAACTCTAAAAATATAATTTAAAATTAAAAAAGGAAAAATGACAAAAAAATCCATTTACATTATCTATTTGACAAATTGGTCCCTCGAAATGGTATAATTTCCCTAGAGTCCCTTAAGATCCTTTTGTCATTAGGAAATCAAATGAAATCACCAAATTGCTCTCAAACTAAACAAAAATTTCAATCCTTACTGAAGAAAAATTCACACGCGTTTATTCATGTTCTCATCTTCTTCTCTCGTTCATGGTATTCTTCTAGTCCATCTCCCTCTCCTCCTCAGTCTCCTTCTCTTTCTCCTTCTTCTCCTTTTCCTTCTTCTTCTCGTTCTCGTGTTCCTTTTTTTTAGTTTCTATACATGCGTTGTTTGTTTTGTTTAGCTTCTATATGTGGGTATATATAAGCAAACATTCTTCCTTTGTTGCATCTACTGTACGTGGGTAAATTTCCTCTCCTCCTTGAAATTTTCTCCTCTCATATGTGATAGTTGAAGTTGATGTGGGTTATTGTACGTAAATGATTGAGTTTTTCATTTTCTCTTCATGCTTAAAGCTGAAAAATGTGGGTACTAATGCTTATTCAGCATGGATAAATGATAAATGATATATCAGTTGTATTGTAAATGCAAAAACCAAAAGTTGTAAATGACAAATGCAAAGTTGTGAATATAAAAACGATAGTTATTGTTAGATAAAACGTAATAGATATTTGATTATGATGTTTAAAAAAATATACATGTTGATGAATGACTATTTCATTATTTCATGTTGATATGAGAAATGGCTTCTTTTGTTTCTAGTTTTGGAAAGGAACTATTTTGTTATTTCCATATAGAGAGACATTTTGTAAAAAATATTAAAGGTAAAATACAATATGATGGGGGGAGCATAAGGGTGAAAATGATAAGAGAAGAGATGATGCTTGAAGAATTCAAAATAATGATATCATTTTATTTTGGCATTGATACTAATTTGAGTGACATGAAATATACTGTGATATGATGAAATGACCCTTATAGACCTTGTTGATAAGGAATTGCTACCCTATTTGAACATAATGTTAGAAGTAGTCATATATATATAGGTTGTAAAGGAAATGGTAGTAGAGAAACAATAATTGAGGAAGCACCAATGTAAGTTGCTGTGTTTAATTCCTCTAAAGAAAGTTATCATTTGCAATAGCATAGTTATTATTTTAGTAACTGAAGTTGTAATTGTCAATGCAAATATAAAGGAGACATGAAGTTGAATGGATTGTGAATGCAGGATGGAGCAATTCTTGTCATTTTCAAATCCAAACACTCCTGCTCTTACTATTGAAGATCATGATTTTAAACATGTAGCTTTTGAAAGCAGGGTAGAATGTCTAACCTACCAAACTTGTGGAGAACTTCTAACATTACCATGTGCAGTAGAAAGTGCACCTACACTGATGCTAGAGCTTAATTCTTCTAAGTGGAGGGATTTGTTGTCAGGTGTAAGGCAGACTTTTCCCCATGTTGAAGCCTTTAGAAAAGCATTACACAAATATAGCATTGTTCATAAGTTTTCAAGTATAATAACAATAATACAAAGAAGATGAGAGTGATATGTGACATTGAAGGCTGGCCTTGGAAGATCACAGCATATGCAGTGGGAAAGGAAATTTTATTTCTATGCGTGAAGACGTTTAAAATTGAGCACATACATTATGCACAAGATAGTTTGATTGTTACCCGCAGGAAAAGTTCAAGTCTAACATCATGTATTGTAATTGAGGCTGTGAGGTCTCATATAGACAAACATCCTAATGACATTAAGAGATAGTTGCAAACAAAATATGGTGTTAATCTGACATACCAACAAGCATACAGAGCTAAAGGAAAGGCGTTGGAAGATATCTATAGTAGCCCTGACCAATCTTATATGTTAATTCCATGGATTTAAGACCGATTAGTAGAAACGGACCAAAAACAGTTGCTAAGTAGGTGGCAACTAATAGTAACAGATTTGAGTGAGCCTTTATAGCTTATGGCTGTTGTATAGAGGGGTTCATGCATAGTGCAAGACACATATTATACATATATGGTAGTCATCTAAGTGGTCCTTATAAGGGGACTTTCTTGTCAGCATCTGTTTATAATGCTGATAATGAGTTGTTTTTCCTTTACTTATGCCATTATGAAAGGGGAAACACTTGAATATTGGACTTGGTTTGTAACACCCTCAAATTTACAGATCGATTTTTCACAAATTATTAAAATCATTATTATGGTAGAATTTTTTTTTACCATGATACATCCAAGACATACCACAGGTCTTAAAATATCCCAAAAGGCAATTAAAACCATGAGGGACAGACATGATCCTCATGGCATGATATTTAAATCAGATCATAAATCAAGAAGGACAGACATAATCCTCTTGATCATATAAATACTTTTAATAAAAAGGATTAGAGTTTACATGCTTCTCAAAAAAGATATGTCCTAAGTTGGCACAAGATACATTGTATAATCCAAAATAAGAGGCAACGTAAAAGATGGTGTCTCATACACCATAGTTACACCTCTGGTGCTTTCTCGGCCGGACTCTCTCCTGTAAAAATATTAACCACGGGGAATGAGACTTAAAAGTCCCAGTAACCAAAAATTAATATGTAATGATGCATGCGGATGTAACTAATCATGCGATTGCTAAGTGGGCACACAAAACATTTAACTGAACAATACTTTCAAACAAACCGAACAAGTATTTAATTTGCATGACTGCACCTTATATCCTCCTTTCGCCATGCTCGGACGCCAAATCACCCGGCCAAAGGTGAGTTGGACCAAGCGACACGCCACTCATTGGGTCCAATGAGGGCTTACCACGTGGTAATAATTAACCGAACAGAAATTCCCATTAACACCATATATTAAAATATCCTGACAAGTCATGCATCATTCAAATATCCAAACAGAAATATATCCGAACAATAATAGCTCATCATGATAAACAAAAATAAATTTTTAACCCACTTGGCAATAATTTCAAACAAGTATATACAGTATTTATTTTCAATAATTCATAATTTTTCCAAACAATAAAACAACACATAACCATTCACAAACACACCCATCACAACATATTAATAATGGTTACCTTGTGTCTTGAATAACAAGTTCCCCTTCACAACTCCTCTTTCACCACTATCTTTGTCAACACAATCTACATAGTTATTTCATAATACTATATATTAATTTTACATTAAAATACATAACTCTAATTTAAAGAGTTAGAAAGTCTTAGATCTATAATCCATATTAACACTAATTTAAGATTTATGCCTCATTTAACTTCTCAAATTCTTTTCTAAAATTCTCGTACCCTAATAAACTATTTTTAAGCCTCAAATTACTTCTAGTATCACAATTTCATCCTTCTATATTCTAAAAATTCGTCCAAAAATAAATTAAAAATTTAGAATTATCCTGAAGTCTCAAATCACCTTTCTATAATCTCAAAAATACCTATTCATACTTAAATAAATATTTAATAATCAGAGGTTCATCCCTACATCTCAGATTCTACATAAATTCAACCATATAGATCTAGATTTTAACTCAAAAATTCTTAAACATGAGTTTCAACCTCAAGAAAATATTCTATAATATTTATTATATCTCTAAGAGTTTTAACCTATATTTTTAATATATCATATCATCATATTAACTATCCTATAGAAAAATTCTAATCAGAATATTTACTCTATCCTATAAAATAATCATATCACTAGAAAGCTAATATTATTTAGAAAATAATTATAAAATTAATAAATTAATTAAATAAATTTTTAAATGCTAATCTAAACAGTAAAGTTAGAACATACCTGAAGAAAAAGAAAATAATCTCCCTTGCGAGAAAACGCCGAGCAACATGAGAGGAAGAGAGAAAAATAATATAAAAATGGGATTGTGAGTCCCAAAATTATATTAAAAAAAACTATAGGTCTAAATTTAATTATTCAAACCTTTGGGCCATAAGTTGCAATTTCCTCTAATTTGCATCTTAGCCTCTCATGCTTCCTAATGCACACACCCCCTCCTTTTTATACATGAAGGCACCTCTTCTCTTCCCTCATACAACAACCTTCCTCTCCCCCCCTTTTTTTGTTCCTTCTACCTTCTCTTTTTTTTTTAACACACACATAAAAAAAATATTTATGTATTATGTCTTAACTAAATATTGCTTATGTGGTTTTAAATTTAAATTTTTAAATTCATAATTAAATAATTAACCATAATATTATTTCTAAATAACCTCAAATAATATAAATTCCTATTATTATCATTTTTTTCCTCAAAACCTAAATTCCACAATTTCTTTATTATATAAAAATCAGGATGTTACAATTCTCCCCTCCTTTTAGAAATTTTGTCCTCAAAATTTAATAGATAAACTTAGAAACTATGTACCTAAGCAAGTAAATGTGGATAATCTCGCCTCATACTCTCCTCGGTCTCCCAAGTAGCATCACCTAGGGCTCCACCCTTCCAAATCACCTTCACGAGTCGGATGGTCTTATTGCGCAGTTGTTTGTCCTTAAAGTCCTCAATTCGCTCCGGTTCGGATCTAAAGGTCAAATTCTCCCTCAATTTCACTTCTTCAAGTTCAATAACATGGGAGGGATCTAGGTTGTACTTCTTTAACTGTGATACGTGGAACACATTATGGATACCTGCAATCTGTGGAGGTAATGCAATTCTATATGCAGCAGATCCAATTCACTCCAAGATCTCATACGGGCCCATAAATCTAGGTGTCAACTTTTTTGCCTTAATGGATCTACCAATGCCTGTCATCGGAGAAACCTTCAAAAATACATGATCTCCTACTTCAAACTCTAACGGTCGTCTCCTTTTATCGGCATAGCTCTTCTGTCAGCTCTGAGTTATTAGCAATTTTTGCTTAATCATTGCAATCTTCTGGGTGGTCTGCTCTACAATTTCTGGACCAATGATACTCCTCTCACTTAATTCTGTCCAACACAAAGGCGATCTACACTTTCTTCCATACAAGGCCTCATAAGGCGCCATCCCAATAATATAATGATAGCTGTTATTATAAGTAAATTCAGCTAATGACAAATGATTATCCCAACTACCTGGTAGTTCAATGGCACAAGCTCTCAACATGTCCTCCAAAGTCTGGATCGTCCTCTCTGTTTGTCCATCTATTTGGGGGTGGTATGCGGTGCTAAAACTCAGTCTGGTACCCATAACCTTCTATAGCGCACCCCAAAAGTTTGAAGTGAACCTTGGGTCACGATCTGACACAATTCTAGAAGGTATACCATGAAGTCTAACTATCTCCTTAATGTATCTCTCAGCAAATTTCTCTAATGTAGAGGTAAACTTGATCGCCAAAAAGTGAGCCGATTTGGTGAGTCAGTCTCCTATCACCCAAATAGCATCCTTACTCGAGGGTGTTCTTGGCAGTCCAGTGATGAAATCCATGGAAATATCATCCCATTTCCACTTTGGAATATCTAACGATTGTAATGTTCCAATTGGCTTCTAATGTTCTATCTTTATCTTCTGACACGTTAAACATCTAGAAACAAATTCGGTTACATCTTTCTTCATTCCTGGCCACCACCAACCTCGCTTCAAATCATGGTACATTTTAGTTATATCGGGATGAATTGTATATTTGCTCCTATGAGCCTCTTCTAAAAGGATATTCCTTAATCTTGGATCATTAGGTACACAAACTCTACCTTTATATGTCATCACTGTGTCATCAGAGATGGTAAAATTTAGGGCCTTACCTGCCACTATCTCCTTCCTTATATTCTTCAAGTAGTCATCACTCTGCTGTGAGACTCTGAGATTTTCCCAAAATTTGCTTTCAAAGTTTGCTACCTAGAGTGCGGCCATTTGATGTTCAGTCACATCCACTAGAACATCATGAAAACTGTTCCACAAATGATATTCATAAACCATCAAATGTGCAGCATGAATAGTCTTCCTACTTAAGGCGTCAGCTACCACGTTAGCCTTACCCGGATGGTAATGTAATTCAAAGTCATAATTCTTTAGAAATTCCATCCATCGTCGCTGCCTCATATTAAGCTCTTTTTGATCAAATAAATATTTCAGGCTCTTATAGTCACTGAAGATTTGAAACTTAGATCCATACAAGTAGTGTCTCCATATCTTCAGAGCAAACACAACTGCAGCCAACTCCAAATCATGTGTAGGGTAATTTTCCTCGTGTGGCCTCAACTGTCTGGAGGAATAGGCAACCACTAGGTTATTTTGCATCAAAACACATCCTAAACCCTTTAAAGAAGCATCAGTGTATAGAGTGTACGGCACCACAGGGTCAGGAATAGTCAACACTGGAGTAGTGGTTAACCTCTTTTTCAATTCTTGGAAAGCAGCTTCACATTTGTCAGTCCAAATAAATGGGGCATCTTTCTTAGTCAGCTTAGTTAAGGGTATCGCAATTTGCAAAAATCCCTTAATAAAGTGACGATAATAACCTGCTAAACCTAGAAAGCTTCGTATCTCTGTAACAGATTTTGGTTGTTCCCACTTCATCACTGCATCAATCTTGCTAGGATCTACTGCAACTCCGTCTCTGGACACAACATGGCCCAAAAACTTTACTTCTTGGAGCCAAAATTCACACTTATTTAATTTGGCATAAAGCTTATGTTTCCTCAAAACTTGCAAGACGATTCTTAAATGCTCACCATGAGCCTCCTCATCCTTTGAATAAATAAGAATGTCATCAATAAACATTACTACAAACTTATCTAAATAGGGTCGAAAGATCCTATTCATGTAATCCATGAATACCGCAGGAGCATTCGTAAGTCCAAACGGCATCACCATGAATTCATAATGCCCATATCTCGTCCGAAATGCTGTCTTAGGTATATCCCCCGCTCTTACTCTCAATTGGTGGTACCCTGACCTTAAGTCAATCTTTGAGAAAACTGTGGATCCCACAAGCTGATCCAGCAAATCATCGATTCTCGAAAGTGAATATTTTTTCTTGATGGTTACTTTATTCAATTGTCTATAATCAATGCACAATCGGAGGCTTCCGTCCTTCTTCTTTATAAAAAGAACTGGAGATCCCCAAGGTGAAACACTTAGTCTGATGAAACCCTTCTCAAGTAGCTCTTCAATTTTCTTTTTCAGTTCTGCTAACTCTGAGGGGGACATTCGATAAGGAGCCTTAGAAATTGGCCCTGTACCAGGTACCAATTCAATTGAGAACTCTACCTCGCGCTTCGGGGGTAAACCGGAGACTTTGTTCGGAAATACATCTGTAAATTCTTTGACAATAGGGATATTCTTCACGCCTTCATCAATCTCAGCTTGGATAGAGAAGAAAACCATGTAGGCCTGGCAACCCTTCTTCATATATCTATCAACTTGCGCCGCCGACAAGAAAACATGATCTTGAGTCTCGACTGGAGTCACCGACAAAGAAGATAAAGACACACACCTCTCTCTACAATTTAGGATAGTACCATTTGCACCCATCCAATTCATTCCCACAATTACATCCATACCTCTCAGTGGTAGGATAATTAAGTCCATAGTTGTTTTCCTATTTTTAAACTCGACCACTAGGTTAAGGCATGCCTTAGCAGTCCTCACAGATTCTCCCACAGGAGTAGACACATTCATATCAAAAGGTAAAATACACACAGGCAAATCAAGGTTCTTTAGACAAGTTTCAGAAATAAAAGAGTGTGTAGCACCCGAATCAAATAGTGCAACAATATCATGATGAAGGATTTTGATGTTACCTCTAATGGCATCTGGGGAGTTCATGGTGTCCTGAGTAAGAGCAAACACACGGCTAGAGACAGTAGGATGTTGGGAAGGGTTCTTCATATTTGAGCCCTGGTTGTCTCCACAAAACTTTGCAATATAACCAGGTTTCCCACAAATGTAACAGACCCAGCACTGTCCAAAATGACGACGCCCGTATTTAGTGCACTGCTGAGAGCTCGCTGTACTCGGGGTAGGGGTAGATATTGTTGGGCTCCTCTGTGATTCGTGATAACCACTATGATAGCTCCTCTGTCCTTGGCCCTTTTGAAAAGGACCCTTCTGCCTTCCCTGGTTTCATGAGCTACTCGAACCTTGATGGTTCTTCTTCATAATGCCTTCTGTGGGTTGGGGATAGGTTGGGGGTCTACTATATGAATACCCCCTCTTCTCTCTCTCAACCTTCCTCTTACTGTGAACTACTACTTGTAATTTTATGCACATTTCATCATAGTATCAGATCAATTGCTCCCTCAATTCTGGTCTAGCCTTCTCCAATAAGTGCTTGGCCTTCCATTTAGAATCATCCCTATACTACAAGTATGTGAAGTATCTAGATAACTCCTGAAACTTAGCAATGAATGTGTCCTCATATAGGTTTCCTTGCTTAAGCATGGAACTCAGCTTCCTTCTCAGACTTTAACTTTGATGGAAAGTAATGCCTGAATAATTTTTTTTCTTAAACTCCTCTCATGTGAGTGTCGAATCATCCTTGGGTCCCACTGTCTCCCACCAATCTCTTGCTCCCTTCACTAGGAGCACTAATGCTACTTGCACCTTCTAATTACTGGTGCGTGTGACTACTCGAAAGATGGACTCGAGTCTTTTTACCTATTCCTTTACCACAGATGGTTTAAGGTTACCATCAAACGTGGGAGGGTTAAACTTCCTAACAGATTCCCACACATCAATAATGGTCGGTGGGACTCTCTGTTCCTCTTACCTAGTCTCCTCTCTTCTAAGCTCATAATCCCTCGGAATGGTAGGATGTGAGGAACTGCCTTCCCCTACATGACTCTCAACATGAGCCCTATCTCCATTCTCAGCGAACTTTATCTTTTTAGCTCCATCAACTCTCGTTCATATTTTTGAACCTTGTTTGTTAACGTCTTTACAAGCACTCTCAATTCCGCCAAATCAAGCTCCTCATTTGGCGGTAGAAGTGGTGGGTGCTCATGTTGGGATCCTAAGTTACTGCGAGTAACAGGCATTTTCTCTCCCCTCCTAAAGGATACAAGATATAAATAATAAAATTAGCCTAACTATAAAATGGCCATACAATGAGAAGCACCATAACAATGTATATTGCCAACCCACTATATGCAATGCACCACACATAATAAATACATATTAAATTCACACAAGTAATAGTTTCAAACAAAAGTTCAAATAAGTATCAATAAAATAGAGGCTCGAAACATGATGCTCTGATACCAATATGTAACACCCTCAAATTTACAGACCGATTTTTCACAAATTATTAAAATCATAATTATGGTAGAATTTTTTTTTACCATGATACATCCAAGACATACCACAGGTCTTAAAATATCCCAAAAGGCAATTAAAACCATGAGGGACAGACATGATCCTCATGGCATGATATTTAAATCAGATCATAAATCAAGAAGGACAGACATAATCCTCTTGATCATATAAATACTTTTAATAAAAAGGATTAGAGTTTACATGCTTCTCAAAGAAGATATGTCCTAAGTTGGCACAAGATACATTGTATAATCCAAAATAAGAGGCAACATAAAAGATGGTGTCTCATACACCATAGTTACACCTCTGGTGCTTTCTCGGCCGGACTCTCTCCTGTAAAAATATTAACCACGGGGAATGAGACTTAAAAGTCCCAGTAACCAAAAATTAATATGTAATGATGCATGCGGATGTAACTAATCATGCGATTGCTAAGTGGGCACACAAAACATTTAACTGAACAATACTTTCAAACAAACCGAACAAGTATTTAATTTGCATGACTGCACCTTATATCCTCCTTTCGCCATGCTCGGACGCCAAATCACCCGGCCAAAGGTGAGTTGGACCAAGCGACACGCCACTCATTGGGTCCAATGAGGGCTTACCACGTGGTAATAATTAACCGAACAGAAATTCCCATTAACACCATATATTAAAATATCCTGACAAGTCATGCATCATTCAAATATCCAAACAGAAATATATCCGAACAATAATAGCTCATCATGATAAACAAAAATAAATTTTTAACCCACTTGGCAATAATTTCAAACAAGTATATACAGTATTTATTTTCAATAATTCATAATTTTTCCAAACAATAAAACAACACATAACCATTCACAAACACACCCATCACAACATATTAATAATGGTTACCTTGTGTCTTGAATAACAAGTTCCCCTTCACAACTCCTCTTTCACCACTATCTTTGTCAACACAATCTACATAGTTATTTCATAATACTATATATTAATTTTACATTAAAATACATAACTCTAATTTAAAGAGTTAGAAAGTCTTAGATCTATAATCCATATTAACACTAATTTAAGATTTATGCCTCATTTAACTTCTCAAATTCTTTTCTAAAATTCTCGTACCCTAATAAACTATTTTTAAGCCTCAAATTACTTCTAGTATCACAATTTCATCCTTCTATATTCTAAAAATTCGTCCAAAAATAAATTAAAAATTTTAGAATTATCCTGAAGTCTCAAATCACCTTTCTATAATCTCAAAAATACCTATTCATACTTAAATAAATATTTAATAATCAGAGGTTCATCCCTACATCTCAGATTCTACATAAATTCAACCATATAGATCTAGATTTTAACTCAAAAATTCTTAAACATGAGTTTCAACCTCAAGAAAATATTCTATAATATTTATTATATCTCTAAGAGTTTTAACCTATATTTTAATATATCATATCATCATATTAACTATCCTATAGAAAAATTCTAATCAGAATATTTACTCTATCCTATAAAATAATCATATCACTAGAAAGCTAATATTATTTAGAAAATAATTATAAAATTAATAAATTAATTAAATAAATTTTTAAATGCTAATCTAAACAGTAAAGTTAGAACATACCTGAAGAAAAAGAAAATAATCTCCCTTGCGAGAAAACGCCGAGCAACATGAGAGGAAGAGAGAAAAATAATATAAAAATGGGATTGTGAGTCCCAAAATTATATTAAAAAAAACTATAGGTCTAAATTTAATTATTCAAACCTTTGGGCCATAAGTTGCAATTTCCTCTAATTTGCATCTTAGCCTCTCATGCTTCCTAATGCACACACCCCCTCCTTTTTATACATGAAAGCACCTCTTCTCTTCCCTCATACAACAACCTTCCTCTCCCCCCCTTTTTTTGTTCCTTCTACCTTCTCTTTTTTTTTAACACACACATAAAAAAAATATTTATGTATTATGTCTTAACTAAATATTGCTTATGTGGTTTTAAATTTAAATTTTTAAATTCATAATTAAATAATTAACCATAATATTATTTCTAAATAACCTCAAATAATATAAATTCCTATTATTATCATTTTTTTCCTCAAAACCTAAATTCCACAATTTCTTTATTATATAAAAATCAGGATGTTACATGGTTCCTGTACATGGTGAAAGAAATAATAGGCTTAATGAAACTCATACTAGTTTCAAAGCGACATAATGCCATAATAGGTACTGTTCAAGCTATTTTTAGAGGTGAGCAACATGTATTTTGTCACCATCACATTAAGTAGAATTTCAGTATAGAATTTTTGAAAATTAATAGAGGTAAGAAAAGGACCAGTGGGTAGAGTAAGGATGATGCATTAAACTCGTTTGATGGCATTACATATGCAAGGCTTGAGGATGACTTTAATGAAGTAATGGGAAAAATGAGAAATTTCAATCAAGAATTAGCTCAATGGCATGAAAATCATGGAGATGTTAATAGGTGATCTTTATTTAAGTTTCTATATAAAAGATGGGACAATATAATTACAAATCTTGTAGAGTCATTTAATTCATGGATGATTATTGAGAGAAGGTATGGTATTATACAATTGATCAATGAGCATAGCGAAAATGTAGGTCGCAAAATGCATGCATCCAAAATGGCTCTCTCTACTTGGAAAAATGGTGTTCATCTAAAAATTAAGGCAAATTAAGAGACCACATGGCTAGAGCTAAACAAATGTTTGTAGAGTATTATGAAGGAAATAGGGTTTGTGTACATACTGCATATGGGGATTTCCGTGTTGATCTTGGCTTACGTGAATGTAGTTGTGCAGCATGACAAATGTCAAGGATTCCTTGTCCACTCGCTTACTCTGCCATCAAGCTAATACATGGTAATGTGTATAGTTATGTGGAAGATTGTTATAAAATCACCGCACAAGAGAAGAAATACTGTAGCAGCATGATTCCTGTTGTTACAATAGACATGCCTCATCCAAATGACTATAACATTCTAAATATTAAGGGCCGAATCTCCTCCAACCTTTAAGGACTAATCGTCCTCTTGAGAGGCCACAAACTTCTAGGAAGGAGTCATAATTTCAGAACAAGAAGATATATCATTGTTTACTATGCCATCAACTAGGTCATACACACAAGACTTGTAGGAATCCTAATCCAAGCTAGGATATAATGTAGATATGATACCCTTTTTGTGTATATTTTGTGAATTCAGCTATCTTTTGTCTTGTATAATGTGTAAAGATGACTATTGTTTTATTAAATTGTGAATATGACATACCTGAAACTTCTTATGTATAGAAAATTCAACCCTTCATATATTTTTGTCAAAAGGATTGTAAGGTATTTTGATGAAAGTTGTGTAAGGTCTCCCTTACTTAATCATATTAAACTCCACAATCAAGGTAATTGAGGGATTAACCCTTGAAGGATTACCAAAATTGTAAAATTACATAAATGAGAAGAATTCTCAAATCATTTATAATGGAATCCCAAAATTCAATTTTTTAATCTCAAATAACATTCTGATATACTCAAAACTAGAGTTTGAAAACAGTGCGAAAGCTTGAAAATCAAATGGGACAAAAAACAAAGGGTTTTAAAAATTAAAATTGTGTTTTGTGTAGAAAATGACCCATGCATTATCGCTCATTCACCTTTGTGCCATGCGCTGTGATGTGAGGCACCATGCATTGTAGCATTACACGAATTTGATAGATATCCGCTGTCAAAATGATAGCACAGGGAGCAAATTTCAAACGCATCTCAAATCTCCGTTTGACATTCGATTGAGGTGGTTTTAGTATCCACATGAAGATTTCTCTTAACTCTAGCTAATGGCATAGATTTCACACTTAAATTCATTTTCAACAAAAAGTTAGACACCAAAATCCATTTTTACCACTTTTTACTTAAAACACAAAATTTTGGTGTCCCAACTCAATCACAAGTGCCAAAAGCCTACCCAGCTATTTGACCACATTCAATAGACTCTAGTAGAGCTGTGCAATGCACCATACAATCAAAAACATATATTTCTCAAGATCACCACTTAACCCTAATTTTCACAAATTGCAAAGGGGAGGAAAATCATACACAAATTTATTATTTTCATTTCAATTCTTCCAAAATACATATGTTTTTACTTGCACAAGTATTTTAGCCCTATCCAAGGGTTTACAATAAAAGCTCACTAACCCGAGGTATAAAATACACAAGTTGTATACTATAGTAATGCAATTAGTACACAAATCACATGTAACTCCTAGTTGGCAATTGTATTAACATTCACACACATAAAACAATAAAGAGAGGCATGGCACAAGGATTACTTTACAAATCCTAAGCCTGTGTGTATTTTCCCTAACTTGGATTTGATGAGCTAAGCCTTAAAAATATTAAGAATTGATGGGTGAGTACAACCATTTAGTAACCAAGTTTCACCTAATTTATATAATTGCATATCAATTATAAATAGATGCAAATAGGCAAACACATAAACACAATACTTGTGAGGAACTTGGCTATGGTTCATAATACTAATAGCTATGTGATCGAGCCCAAAAACACATATCTATTTTAAATCTCAATGCACAATATGAGGTTACAATATTACCAACATGTGCCCCTAACACATGCCAGACCATAATACTAACAACCATGTGACCAGATTTATATACATGATTATATGCCAATCTTATACCCTCTTATTACCTCCGACATAAAACTGATAACTATCATGTGGCTTCGTCCTTCATGGACTAACCCAGCCTTTTACTTGTGAAGAGTTATCGGGTATGGTTAACTCACTCACTTATATAATCCGGTTTCTCTCAATACTAACAACCATAGAGGGTTATACCCTTAATCTAGCCTCCTCATAAATCGATGGAGGCTAATTAGGTTCAAGTCCCTCGTAGAACTAGTGAGACATTCCTGAATCAACCATGGGACATGAGTTACCTCCCGATTCCAATAGTTAGTGCTAAGGCAAGTTCTTGTTCTAACAATCACTGTCAATACCATGTGGATTTAAATCAACTACTCCTTTCCCTAAGCGAACTCCTGCCAATGATCATGCTATGCACAACTTACATAATTATGCATTTAACTCAAACATGTCATGTTATATGACTCACATACTCCTACTCAATTACTCCAAATACTCTACATTCTAAATCATAATTTTTCACTCATAATAACTTGCCAAGATAAATTCATAAATCACAATTGGTTGGCATGTAAGAGGTTTTCATTTATCAAACCATTTACAAGTTCATCTTTTGCCCAAAATTGCATCTATAATTAGAAATATAAATCATGATTCAAAACAATCCATTTTCAACCAATAACAATTATTATTCAACTATACAAAGTTAGGTTTCCTTCATTTATCTCAAACTTTTGAGAGGTCAAAGGTTTACCCCTTACATAAAAAACTTCTAAAGCTTCTACCAAGCTTGAATGATGCTAAATTAAACCACACTACAAACATAATATAAGGATATCATCATTATCCCATTTTGTGAGTTTTACTATTACTAAACTCCATATATCTATTCTATCAATCTTTTAAATAACTACCCATTCATACCCAATGGGTCCAATAGGTTCCATTAACTCACATTACTACCATTGAGTCTTTAAACCATCATTAATGATATTAAACTCTCCCAACTACCTTATTTATGTTGATTTTCGAACATTAAATGCTCCACCTTACTAAACATACATGAAATCATTAATGTAGGATTTAACTATCATAAACAACTTTCTATTATATCTATTTTATCTAATGGAATCGGACCCATAACTCTTATGGACTGAAAGTCAACTTTCCAACTCAAACCTTGACTTAAATCTCTATAAATGAAGGAGATAAAGGAAGAAAGAAGCTTATCACACTTACCTCAAGTGTTAGGAAGCTTAAAATTGCCTTCAAGGATCCCAAGGTACATGCCCTAGCAGAGCATTAGTCGTGCTCTTTGTATTTTTCTTCTCCCCTTTTCTGTTTTCACACATTAAAGGCAAGCTAGTTTATCAGATTTTTGACCATGCGCCATAGTGCATGCTGCCCTTTGCCATAATGCATGGCATAGAGAGGCTCATTGCATTTAAATCTACTACTGTGTGCCGTGGCGAATTGATCACATGCCGCGATGTGTGGCACAAAGGGCATTTCTTCACTTTTTCTTCATCTTTCCTTGCTCAAATGGCCCACCATTGATTTAGACCTACTTCTAGAGCTAAAATTACAATAAATTACATCAATTAGGTCCTTAATTCACTAATCACACTCATTAGGTTAATAAATCATGTTTAATTTTTTCGGATGTCACAAGTTATGGATCATGTAACTGACAATAAAACCTTAGAGTCATTTATGTCACTTTTTAAGGTTTTCTTATCATTTAAATTAATGAAAGTTGTTATTTGTTGGATTAGAGTGGTATTTCATTTTTTGCTAATTTAGTCAATTTACAGAGGGTTCTAATAAATTATAATTCCTTATTGCATAGTTGTGAATATAGGGACAAAACTTATTAATATTGAAACCAAAGTTGTGAATGGAGGCTTGTGAATTTCCAACTCTAATGCTTGTCTGAACTTGCACACTAAGACTTGTGAATGGTTAATAAATTGTTGCGAATTTAGGTACAAAACTTGTTAATATTGAAACCAAAATTGTGAATGGAGACTTGCAAATTTTGTACTACCAAACTTTCCTTGTTGAATTTTTTCCTTTAATTCTTTTATTATTTTACACTTTGTTCATCTTCATTCTTCTATTATTTTAATTGAACCAAACTATGCTTGCTAAATTTTTTTCGTTTCTATTCACATGCACACCAAAACCTCAGTTTTTAATGCTTAGCTTTAGTCCTGTAAAAGACTAATTTTATATAACTTCCTTCTCTATCACTTGAACCCAAACACTATTTGGTATTTCACATTTACTAAGATATATTCAACTAATGAATGGAACTTCATTTCTTAAAACAAGAAGTCATTATACATATTAACAAATATTCAAATAGTGGCTACTCCTTTATATACTAAGAAATCATTAACAAATATTAAAATCCCTCTTTATATACTAAAGTGGCTACTCCCTTCTCTTTTTTGTCTTCTCTTCATCAAGTAATTTCAAAGCCACCTTTTTTTGTTTTTGTTTTTTGAATGATTAATCAGCTACCACAATAGCTCAGTCTTAAACTTAATAACTTCTTGCTGCACCAAAGAAAGAATAACACATAAGTAGAAAGAATAATATCATATAAAGAATAACACACATGTAAAAATAATAACATTAAAGAAAATGCAAGCATACATCATGCGACACTATGGGATCCCATGTCTTCAACCAAATCATGACAAGAACACCATAATCTTGCTTGCAAACATGTAGCATATAAAAAATAATCACAATTGGTCAAAGGAAACAAAGGCATTACATAAACAAGATAGGCTGTAACAATAGGAGAGAATGCATAAATTATTTTGTTGGGGTACCAAGGGCTAAATAACATTAACTATTGGTTTCTTTCTGATCAAGTCTGGGTTCATTAACTCAATGATGTCAAAGAACCTATTTTGCTATAAAGAAAATAAATTCATACTATCAAAACAACATACATGCAAGACAAACCATTAAAGATGACTAATAGACCATACACATGTATTTGCTAATAATCTTTTTGCATCTAAAGCTCCATCCTTTTTCCTTTTCTTTCTCCTTGGTTCAAGACCACTATCCCCCTTTAAGGAGTCAACAACATAGAAGTTCATTGTCTTTGGCTCTAGCACGAAACATATCCAATGATGCTTCACAAGCACTAGACTAAGGATGAGATCGCATTCAGCTATATTATACCCTACATATTCAAGCAAGATATCCCTCTTGTTCTTCATTGCCTTCCAAATGAGGGAATTTGATGTCATTTTGCACTACAAATAAGAACACATTATGCTACAAATTTCAAAAACAAAACATAGTAAACAGGACATTGTAAATTTAATTTCACTGTGAGCTAACCATGAAGTCAGCATTAAATATATGATGACAAACTGGACCTGGATCCTTAATATCACCCATTAATGCATGGCATAGCATAACCATGAACTATAACTACCAAGGAATTCATGTTATTTGTACATTACTATGTGTAAATTATAAAAAATAAATTTAAACACTGCCTCACCATGTTACTAATCCATTGCATTTCTCCCAAACATTGAAGTTCATCATGGGTGTGATATTGATCATACATTTCAATCAAAATCCTGAAACAGGAAATAATAATTAAATTTTCTTAAATTGTTGAAAATGAATGAAAACTTAGGCAACAAAGACTACTTACTCGTCACCTTCCTCCCTTTTACACATGTGTGATACAATTGAAAATAATTATTGCTTTTCATCAACCTTCTTCTTCGTCCTATTCATCGACTTTGATAGAACCCAAGAGACCTAATAATTAGTATTTTTGTCCTCGTAGATCTCCTAAGCTCTCCTTCACCATCATCTTTCTTAACTTCCTCCTCTGATTTTTCCTCTTTGTTTTCTTCTTAGAAAGATACATGAATTAGAGATGACAAATTATCAGTTTGTTCTTCTTCTCCTTCTCCTTCTCTATCACCTCTACCTTCCTTTTCATGATCATCTTCTTCTTCATCATCTTCTTCTTTGTCTCCTCCATCTTCTTCTCCTTCATCACCTCTATCTTTTTCAGACTCAAAATCTACCTTGTCTTGTTCTTCAAACTTGAGCACTGGCTTGTCTTCACTACCATATCCCACCCGGTCATCTTCTTCCTCAACTTCAACACTTGACTTGCCTTCCTTTTTTAATTTTCATGATGCTTCCCCTTTCATCTGCTCCTTTTTGAATGCAAATTTAACATAGGCAATCAATTTTTGGTGGTTATCTTCAATAACCCCTATTACTGTTGATAATAAGTCCTTTAATTTCTATACATTTAGAAAATGTAAATAGAAAAGAAACTTGTTTTAATGATATTCTATCCAAAATAATAAGAAATAAATACTAGGTCTAGATAGGATGTTGTAGGTCTCTTCTTAGTGACAATAGAAGTGGGCTCTTCTGCAAAAGCACCATAAAGCATCCCAATATTGCTGTCTCCCTCTTTTTATAATCTTTCCTTAGCTCTATTATCATTCTAATATTGGATAGTATTTCTTAAATTATGGTTACTTGTTTCGACTAATGAAAAATGCTCAAAAAAATATATCTACAATAACACATATATAATTATCACATTTTTAGTATGAATGCATTACATTGAAAAGAATAGCATAAATTCATCTATATATACCACTAAAAAGTACAAGCATCCTCCAATGTTTATAGTGCCATCCTTCTTCTTCTTCCTCATTTGTTACAAATATTTTTCTAATTCGTCACACAAGTCATCTAATATGTATCTTGACTAATTGAAGTCTTTCAATGCATTCTTGGTACAATACATTATCTTAAGCATTCTATCACGGCTTTGGAACTTCCTTTTCCTTGAACCGTGTTGGCCTTAGCTTGATCAATCTCTTGATCGTGACTAAGTCAGCCGAACCCACAAGTAGGCAAAGAGACTTAAGAGAGATAGATGCACAAGTAAAGTTTGAGTGAATGAACTTGAGAGCTTTATTACTTGCTTGAGTTGTTACAAATGAGGGGTGAGGGGGTATTTATAGACCTCCCCCTTTTCTCTAGAAAATTTCCACCTCCTTAATGGACGGTTGGGATTAATTTGATCCTACGGTGTACATTCCATCTCTAGATATCTACAAGAAATATCTTGATATTTACAAGGAGAATTCTAGAATGTACAAGAGAAGAATATCCCTAGAATAATCTAGATACCTCAACTGCTTTCTATACTATTCTAGAGATATCTAAGTCTTTTGACGTTATGCTAATGTATTCTAGAAGTCTCTAGTGCCTTCTTGATTGTCCTGGATCATTCTGGAAGCTTCTAGAATATTTTAACCTCATGAAAATTTTAACTTCGTCACATTCTCCTCCACTTAATCCAGTGACATTCTCGTCACTAATTTGATTCATGTACTTAGGATTCCTCTCACAAGGATCATTCTTCTTCTTGGTTCTCTTACAATTCATCTCCCCATAAGATGAGATCATTCTTGGCATACTATCCTCCCTTAGTACTCATATAGTTGATAATCGTGAAAATCCACCGTTTGAAGTGGGTACCATGTAAGCAACTCCTCTCTTGAGAATGCAAAATATATTATGATATGGCATGATAAAGGCTTTTACCTTTCGCATAAACTCTAAACCAAGCACCACCTTGTTGTCTTCCATACGAGTAACTAAGAAATCTACCTTTTCATGCTAATCCCTAAGACATAGCTCGACCCTTCGAGCAATGCCAACTAAGGGTTGAGGAGGAGAATTAGAAACTTTCAATAAACCTCCCCCTTTTTCAACTTTGAGACCTACCCTCTTGGCCTCTTTTAGAGAAATAAAGTTGTAGTCGGCCCCAGTATCCACCATAATACTGACAAGCTTCCCATTTAGCTTAGCGTCCATATGCATTAATCCACTGCCTTGTGAAGGTTGGGTCATAGAAGTGTTGAGGAGTTGAATTGATCATATCCTAGGATTTTCTTCTTCCTCTTACGCTTCCTGTCTTCGCACCAAAGCAGATAATGACCCTAACTTCGGGCAATCCTTCATCCTATAAAGGCCTTGACATATAAAGTAGTGAAGTTTCCTCTTCTCCTTCTGCTTTGTCTGGGATCCCTTTTCAGTGTCTCCCTTATTTATCGCCTTCCCTTCAAGGTTTGTCCCTTTATCGTTTCCTCCCCCACCATTCTTAAGATTAGGGTTAGGAAATCTATTCTTGGGAGACTCACCTCTTTCCTTCTAAAGCTCCGAGAGACTCTCGGTGACCACAATGGCTTCATTGATAGTCTTGACACATTATCGTTGCAACTCATGCTTGGCCCAATTTTAAAGTCCATCAATAAAGTAGAAGAGACCCTCTTCACTACTCAGATTTGGAATTTGAAGAGTTAAAGAGGTGAATTCCTATACATAGTCCGAGATAGTGGTCATATGTTTGAGCTCCCTTAACTTCTTACGAGCTACATAAACCACGTTCTCGAGATAGAATTGCCTCTTCAAATCCTTCTTAAAATCTTCCCAAGTGTTGATGGTGCAAAGCCCCTTCTCGATGTCTGTATGCTTCCTTCGCCACCATAACATTGTGTTATCAATAAGGAAGTAAGTAGCAGTACGTACCTTGATTTGATCATCTGTTATCCCTAAGGTGTCGGCGTAACGATCCATCTGCCATAAGAAGTTCTCAACTTCTTGGGCATCCTGTACACCTTTAAATTCTTTGGGTTTGGGAAGATCCATCCTCACTTTCCTTATTCCACTATTTCCATCCAATAGTGGATTCCTTCCTTTTGCCTTTAAGGAAGTTTTGAGAGTGTTGAGTTGCTGTTGCATTATGGTGATAGCCTCTATCACCTTTGCCCCTGTGGATTTCACAGCATCCTCCTATTGATCCTCTAAGTTTTACAAGACATTCACACTACTCTTTACCCCTTCAAGTTCTTTGAGAGTGTGGTTCTCCAACGTACCCATATCACTTTCAACTTTCTCTACTCTACCCACCATCTCTTCCATAGCTGTCTCTAAAGCATCGATTTTTATGGAGAGTATAGTTAGGTCTTTTGAACATACCTTACTAATGCCTCGTGCCTTCTTGCTACCTTAGTGTAGAGGTTGGGATTCCCTTTCCCTCTCTTCCACATGAGCAAGAGTCTCCTCAGTCACACCCGACATTCTTACTTACAAGTATCTATTAAAACCACGGCTTCCTCGATACCACATTTTCATGGCATTGGAACTTCCCTTTCCTTGAACCGTACTGGCCTTAGCTTGATCAACCTCTTGATCGTGACTAAGTCAGCCGAACCCACAAGTAGGCAAAGAGACTTAAAAGAGATAGATGCACAAGTAGAGAGTAGAGAGTTTGAGTGAATGAACTTGAGAGCTTTATTACTTGCTTGAGTTTTTACAAATGAGGGTGAGGGGGTATTTATAAACCTCCCCCTTTTCTCTAGAAAATGTCCACCTCCTTAAGGACGGTTGGGATTGATTTGATCCTATAGTGTACATTCCATCTCTTGAAATATCTACAAGAAATATCTTGATATTTACAAGAAAAATTCTAGAATGTACAAGAGAAGGATATCCCTAGAATAATCTAAATACCTCAAGTACTTTCTATACTATTCTAGAGATATCTAAGTCTTTTAAGGTTATACCAGCGTATTCTAGAAGTCTCCGGTGCTTTCTTGATTGTCCTAGATCATTCCGGAAGCTTCTAGAATATTTTAACCTCGTGAAAATTTTAACTTCATCACAATTCACTCACTAATATTAGCACTAGCTCTCAGGCATAGAAATATTCCCAATGTATACAATAAAAATAAAAACTCAAAATTTTCAACCTCTGCTCCAGATTTAATTAATGCCAATATCTTTTTATATGGCATTTTACAATATTTTTCCTTCAACCTCAAGAATGCTTCCTTTTGATCATCACCTCTTGATCATCCACCTCTATTGATAGGGGTGAGCAAAACCGAACTGAAACCGAAAATCGAATCGGATCGAATCGAATTTTTATTATTTGATTCGGTTTATTTGATTTTTTGGTTCAATTCGGTTTTTTATTTAAAAATATTTTGGTTGATCGGTTCGGTTAATAAAATTTAAAATCGAATAGACCGAACCGACCGAATTATGTATTACTTATTAATTTATAAATTATTTTATTTTATTATTTTAATTTATATTGAAATAAAAATGTGAAAGTTGAAAAAAACCCTAACCCATAAGTCATATCCCGCCTCACTGCCTCAGTCCGGACAGACGCAGACCGCAGCCTCACTCACCCTAACCCTGTCTCATCTCAAGTTTCCTCTTGGCTCTCAAACTCTCATCTCTCAGATCGCAACTCGCAAGTCGTCTCTCTCGCCGTCACATAGCCTCGCCGGTCGCTCTCTCTCATCACTCATCAGCCATCTCTCTCGCAGCTCAGGTCACCACAGATTCACAGCCTCACTCGATCGCTCTGTCTTAGCCTCTCAGACTCTCAACTCTCAGATCGCAAGTCGTCTCCCTTAAGCCGTCGTCGTTCGCATCTCTCGCATCTTGCCGTTCGCATCTCTTACATCTCAGGTTGATTATTCGCAGCTCAGATTTCCTATCTCTGTTCTGGCATCTCAGTCTCTCTCTCTCTTGCCCTTACTGTCACTAAACTCACGGAGACACTGTCTGAAGGCGAGAGGCTGCTTAGATCTGTGAAACACAGAACCTTAAGCTTGAAGGACAATCTGCGTAAAGCATTTTAACAGGTTTTTTGCTTCTTCCCTCGAAATGCAGCTCTTCCTCTCTCTCCCTTTGATTTGGTCTGTTCTTGTTGTCTTGATCTACCATGCCCAAGATCTAGTTGTTTCATAAGAGTTTTAATTGCTTTCTCTGTGAGTCCACACTATGAACTTTATGCTTGATTATGCATTGTTGAGATTCATGTCGTCATTAGCTGTGAAGTTCACTGTAGCTTGACAATGAGTTTTCTTTAGTTCATCTTCCGTCTATGTCCCTACTTCTTTGCTCTTTTTTGTTTATGTGGTGTGTTCCTTTCAAGCCAAAATGCAACAAAGGAAAATGTTATTGGGAATTTAATTGACTGCTTTCGCGTTCTTTGCTGAGTTGCTCTGTCTCTACTTTGTATTTATTTTTTTTGATTGCTATGCATTGTCACAGATGTCTTCTCAAGCTGAAGCTATGGCTACAAACCAAACTGAAGTTAATGAAGAAAACAAAGCCCCAGTAGCATCAAGTGGAACTGAAGTAATGAGTTCCTTGCAAAGGATGAAGAGGAAAGCCATGAGGCCAAGATTTGAGGTCTGGGATCATTTCACTAGATATGTGAATGAGCATGGGGAGACCAAAGGTAAGTGCAACTACTGTGAAAAAGAATTTTTTAGTGATCCTAAAAGAAATGGTACTACTGCATTAAAGAACCATATGACAATATGCAAGAAACGACCTGAACTAGAAGAGCCTAGGCAAACACATTTAAATTTTGGTATAGAAGATGATGCTATTGTTCTTGCTACTTGGAAATTTGATCAAGATGCTATTAGGAAAAGTTTGGCTGCTATGGTTGTGACTGATGAATTGCCATTTAAATTTGTTGAGGGGATAGGATTTAAGAGGTTTATGTCTCATGCTTAACCAAAATTTAAGATTCCTTCTAGATGGACTGTTGCTCGTGATTGTTTTCAACTTTACGTTGATGAAAAAATCAAATTCAAGGATTATTTGATCAATAGTAAACAAATGATTTGCCTCACTACTGACACTTGGACTTCAATTCAAAGAATCAACTATATGTGCATTACAGCCTATTTCATTGATGCTGATTGGAATTTGGTTAAAAGGATTTTAAATTTTGTTCCAATATCTAGTCACAAGGGGAGGGATATTGGAATGGAAATAGAGAAATGTTTGCTTGAATGGGGGATTGAAATAGTGTTTACTATTATTGTAGATAATGCCTCTACTAATGATGTTGTTGTGTCTTACTTGAGAGAAAAAATTATAATTGGGGCCATTCTGTTATGAGCTGTTGGTTTTTACATATGAGATGTGTTGCTCACATTATTAATTTGATTGTGGTTGATGGGTTGAAAGAAATAGGAACTTCTGTAAAGAAAGTAAGGGGGGCTGTTCATTTTGTGAGGCAATCTCCACTTAGGATGAAAAAATTCAAAGAGAGTTGTGAAGATGAGAAAATCCCAAGTAAGCAATTGTTGTCTTTAGATGTCTCTACTAGGTGGAACTCTACCTATTTGATGTTGGAGACAGCTCAAAAGTTTGAGCCTGCCTTTAGGAGGTTTGAGGATAAGGACCCTTATTTTAGGATTGATCTTGAAAGTGGGGAGGGAGTGCCTAATGTTGAAGATTGGGCAAATGTAAGAAAGATGACAATGTTCCTAAGTCATTTCTATGAGTTGACTTTGCGTGTTTCTAGTTCTTTACTTGTCACATCTAATGAATTTTTTCATGAGATTTATATGTTATTCCGCCTTTTGGATAAGTGGAGAAAATGTGATGATTTGGAGTTTTCTTCAATGGCTTATAAAATGAAAGAAAAATTTGATAAGTATTGGGGAGATCCTTCAAAAATCAATAAATTGATGTTTGTGGCTGCTATTCTTGATCCTCGGTATAAGCTTGAGTGGGTGCAATATTCACTTGATAAGATGTATTCTAGTGAGGTTGGAAAGCAAGTTGGAGGGCAATTGAATGATTTGCTCATTTCTTTGTATAATGAATACAAAGAGCATGTCTCTCCTTCAAAGCAAGTTGAAAAGGAGCAATCATTTAATTGCTACGAATCTGATGAAGATGATGACCCAGCTGTGAAAGTTAAAAAAATTCTTGAATATGAAAAGAAAAAATTCATGAGTGAAAGGCTTGGTGGGAGAACTAGTAGGACAGAAGTTGACAAGTATTTGGCTGAAGAAATTGAGATGGATAAGGATGATTTTAATATTTTAAATTGGTGGAAGTTGAATGAGCCTAGATTTCCCATTCTCTCTCAATTGGCAAGGGATGTTTTGGTTGTCCCAATTTCTACTGTTGCTTCTGAGTCTACTTTCAGCACTGGAGGACGTGTGCTAGATTCATTTAGGAGCTCTTTAACTCCTAAAGTTGTGCAATCTCTTGTTTGTGGTCAAGACTGGCTTCGCCACTCACTTCCGGTTCTAGTAGAAGAGAAGATAGATGACGCACAAAAGATTGAGAGAGGTGATTTATTATGTGTTATATTGTTTTAAATTTAATGTTGAGCTATTGGTTAAATGATATTAATATTAAATACTTTATTTATGTTTAGATCTTCAAAAAATTGCTATAGAAGCGAATGTGGATGTACTATGAGCCTTTGTTCTTAATGACTTGAGGTAATTATTTATATGTTAGCTTTTTAATTTTTAAATTTAATGACTTGAGGCACTGTGGCTGTTTAATTTTAATATACTATTATGTTTTAATTGTTATAGCTTGAGGCACTGTGGCTGTATATAGCTTTTTAATTGCTATACTATTATGTTTATTATTTGGTAGTTATGTAAGCTTTGTCGTCCAGTTCTTTTCATGATGATCTGTAAATAATTCTTTGCATCTTCCAGTCATGGCAGCAACAGCACCTGAGGCTGAGGAATCACAATTTGATGCTCGTCAATATGACACCAAAATTAATGAATTGTAAGAACTATAATCTTGTTCCTTTAACAAGTTATAAGCATATTTAATCTAGATTTTGCTTATGATTTGTCTCTACATTAGGCAAATTATTGCAATTGAATGCTCATACTCTCTACTTGATATTGGTAACTTCTTGATTTCAGACTTTCAGCTGATGGGCAGGATTTCTTGGCTTCTTATATGATTTTTACTTGTGTAATGTAGGTTGCAAGATGCTAGTGCTATGGTACTCCATTTATGAAGGTTGCTCATTTTATTTTGTTTTACTAATTTGGATATTTGATTATTGTAATGGTTTAATTTTAATATTTTAAAGACTTGTTGGTTTCTATGACTGGATTATATAGTACTGTGGTTGTTTAATTTTAATATTTAAAGTTATCTTCTTCTCTTTATCAATATTATATGGCACTTGGCTGATAGGAATTCCTCATGTGGAATTGAACAGTGATGCGAGCTTTTTTTTTTTTGGTTTCTTTCTTATTCGTTTTTTTTTTGTCAACTTTTTTTGGACCAAACAGTGATGTGAGCCTGAGGAAGGATTCTTTATATGGCACTTGGCTGGATTAAAAATTTTGTTAGCAAGCACATGTTAAAATGGGCTCATTGAAAAAAATGAATAAAAAAAGCCTAATTTTATAGTATTGTTTTTTAATATTTTAAAAAAATGGGCCCAATTTCAAGTAGCCCAATATGAAACCAAAAAACTGAATTAACCGACCGAACCGAATTATCAAATTTCAGTTCGGTCCTTGTTCGGTTTGATTGGTTTATTCGGTTCAATTCGGTTTTTATTTTTAGTGTTATTCGATCGATCGGTTCTGTATATTTTGAGACCGAACCGAACCGAACCGACCGATGCTCACCCCTATCTATTGACACCCTATCCCTACCAAAGGGTAATCTAATCAATGTGTGAACATCTTTTGCTTTCATTTCTTTTGACTTTCCCTTGATACGAAATTGATGGGTAGGTGGATTATAAGAAGATATTAATTTATAACAGAGGTCTTGAGGGAGTGTTTTCCATCTGATATCAAGCAACACCCTAAACCTGATGTTCTCTACCCTTATTCTTAGGTTCTCGTTCCCTTTCACAAATTCTGCAAGCTCCATAAACTGCCTCAGAGCACCTCATGTAAAAAGGAACCTTATATTTATTTTTTCCAGCATGTTCATAAGATTTTAATTGCCTAGCTTTCTCAATATACTTGGCTTTTTTAGCTTCTAGCAACTCTTCCCACGCCTTCAGTTCATATTTTATTCTATGTTTTAGCCTCATTTTCTTAAATTTATCTTCATTTTCCTTGAGAAAGTCCTCCTTGAAAAGACTTAACACATTCACCATCTTATTGCTTTAGAAAGAATATACATAACTTGCTATGAAAGTCCTTTCAGATCCAATCAATTATATATGCGGATCATATACATTTTTGACAAAATATATAATAATGCTTAATAGAGTAAGGATTGAGGTATAAAATTTTCAGACACAAAAATATAAAAGATAAAAAATAATAATAAAAAAATGAAAAGAGAAGGTGGGTGTGCAAGTTGAGTTGAGACTTATCTTGCACATGGAGGAGTAGGACTATGTAGCTTCTTGTGTTAAGTGAGAAGGTTTACCAGTTGTGACCCATTCATTAACAAGAAAATCAAATATAGAAAGGTACTACATCTTTATGAGAGGTCTTGTAGGTGTAGGGTGTCTCCCAAGTTCTAACCTACTCATTACACTTAATTGTGGCACCAAGATGTTTCAGTCTTTGCTGCCATTTATAAATATTATATAGATCACAAATCCACTGAAAGTCATTCAAGGTATCCAATATCACCTATATTGAAAAAAGACTATATGTTAAGCTTTGTATCAATCATGATGAGTATACTAACTAGGATCTCATTTAAAATATCCATAGCATATTATCCATATCAATTAATACATCAACATAAAAACTATAGCAAGTCAAGTTATTTATTGTAAGTCATAAATAGCTCATTTGTTGCACTATGACTGAATGTGTTAAATTTTAAAACTAAACATCTTTGTAGTGATATTGACAAGATAACTACTGGGAAGTTGAAACCAAAATGTACAAGTAAAGTTCAAATAATTCTTCTAAAAAATTATATCTAAAAACACAAAAATATATAAATTTATTTGATAAATTATTCTCAAAATAAGTTTTGAGAACAAAAAACAAGAAAAACTTGCTCAATTACTTGTTTTTCATAATTAATATTAGCATCATTTGTCATATTTAATTAATGTTATACTATAACTATGAACTAATTTAATAATAAAATTTGAATAGAATCACAAAGAAATATTAAAAGTAATATTGAAATATATATGAGTCTTAATAACAAAATCATCCAAATAATATTAATTTAAGCAAAGTCTCCAAAATGTTGGCAGTTCAAGCATTACCCTTGCATGCTCTTGGCTTGGCTTCATTATTGCGGCAACTCAATTTGTTAATAGGCGCGGAAAGAGATGCCTGCTCTACAACTTTTATTGAACAAATCACTTGCCTCTGGAAACAGGAAAGAAAAGAAGAAACTAGATAGGAGATGACAAATTATTTGTATTTAAAATCATAACAAAAAGTGAAAAACTACTCTCACTTTTTTTTTTAGCGATTCACTAGCACTAGTCAGCTCATGAAATAGCACAACTCACATAGACAAGGCAATTTTAAATTTCATGGAACATGACATGATAGGAAAAAAGCATAGCACTCTATAAACCTTTCACCTCAAAACATGACTAACTTAAGACCCATATAGAAAAAGATTATTAACAGTTGATCCCAGATAAATTAGCCAAGAACTAAAACTGGTGACAACATTCAAAGGCATTTTATTAACACTTTGCATGAAACAGACCCACAGATCATATATAGCCACAAATTGAAGGTTCAGCCCTACAGTCCTATAATTACTAAAGTGAAGAAGATAGAAGAGGAAGAGTGGGAGGGAGCGAACCAAAGTCAAGTGAGATTGGGGAGAGAGGGATAACGATGGCGGCGACAGCAAAGCCATAAGCCCACAATAGCAGAACTACTATTGGCAACATTGAGAAGCTCGAAGTTGCTAGAAATGAAGTGAGAACCATTGTCGGGCTGCAATGATGCTATGACGGCAAGACGATGATGAAGGCACAACACTTGAGGCGACACGCGAGGGCAAACATAGACTAAAGACTGGAATGGGGGAAATGACGTTTTTTCTTTTAATTTGAACAAAGGGCAAAATCATCATTTCATTAAATTCTCTAGTGACAGAAACATCTCTGAAGATTCCAGAAAAGTTATACCATTTTATGAGATTAATCTGCCAATTAAATAATTTAAAAGAACTTTATTATCATTTTTCATTAAAAAAATAGAAAGACTTATCGATTAATTTGTTTAATTATTATTATGAAAAATTTAACTTCCCCTAGACCAATCCAAAAGCGCCGCGTGGAAAGGTCCTTCCACAGTAGTCGTCGACGTCAGCTTGAGGCCTAGCAGCTTACCAAACGTTCTTCCGATTCTCTGATCTTCCGTCCATCTATTTTTCATCTCAGGGCTCAAGCCTTGGTCTTCTTACTGGATTTGTTTATTTCTCCATCGCACTCAAAACCCTAATTTGTGTTGGTCAGGTACGCGCCTCTTTCTTGCCTTCCTGCTTTCTCTGTTTGAATGTTCAATTTTTGCTTTCTGGGCAGTTTTGATGGTCGAATTAGGGTATTGTCTCATCTAATCTCTTTGATGTAGTCGAATTAGGGTATTATCTCATATAATCTCTTTGATGCTTGATTTTAGTCCAGAAGGGTATCAGAACTCTTTAATATCCTGTTATAGCAACCATGTGGAATCGCCTTGTAGGTAAACCTAAAAACGAAACCAATACTCTGACGACTCTGGACAAGTTAAACGAGGTGAGTCAGATACGATTATCGAAAGATATGATTTTCGGTCTTTCCCTTGGTGTGAAATCGTTCGTACTTCCGATTCGTTTTTAAATACATCCTCTGTTGATTTTTACTTCATCGTAGTGGGAGATGTAATTAACTTTTGCTTGTAAATTGATTGTGCGAGATTACTACGATTACTTTTTAAAAATTCGATATGAGATTGTACGTTTTGATTTTAGTCTTGGCAGTTTTATGAAGTTTTCACGCTATTTTAGTCTGTTAGAATAAAATTTTGCTTAATCAACCTAGGATGGTTACCTAGTTATTTGTCAAATTAACACATTATTATTAGAATTTCATAGCATAGGAGAATGGCAAATTAAGACCTCATTAGAACATTAATGTCAAGTTAATATCTTTTAACAACTTAAGCTTTGAAATTCAGCACTCCTGCTCCTATGTTTTAGTACTAAAATCTTTTTAAAAAAACCGTGATTTGGTATTAATCTTCTTATGAGGTTTTTACTTCTTGTTCTCCTTTTAATTACTATATGTGTGCTAGGTTTATTGTTTCCCATTCATATCAAGCAATGATTTCCTTTTCAAGACAAACGATATTCTCAATTCAACTGTTCCACTCTTTGTAGACGCTTGAAATGCTAGAAAAAAAGGAGAATCTTCTTGCTAAAAAAGTTGCAGCAGAGGTTGAGAAGGCCAAAGATTATACTCGAGCGAAGAACAAAAGGGGTATGTTTCCAAATGCATGGATGCTTGCTTATTCTTCACAATTTTTTTGGATATTCACTCCTTTTATTTTCCATCTTTTCATACATTCTGTTGAGACTTGTCCACATATGCAATAGTCAAAGGTTGGCCGGAAAACAATACATCAGTTGTAGTTCGTTTATAACAGTACAATCAGGAATTACGTGTTCAGGAAATTAGCCTGAATTGGTATAGCAGTGCTATTATGCTTATGCATGAAAACAAATGGATATATAGTGGAAGCTCTGCATAAATGGGACAGCCATTTGTCTCCATGGTCTCAGATTCCAGTGCTTTCATATCACTGATTTTTCATACTAAAATGGTCTGGAATGCTGTGGTGTAAGCTTTCACACTAATCTGCGGCACTTTGTCTCGAGTTAGACATGTTAAAATGGTTTGTGATTAAATGTATTATGCATAACAATTTGGCAATCCGGCTTCTGCAATCCATGATGCAGTAGGTTTAAAATTTGTATGGATAAGCACAACACACATACTACACGCACGAACATCCACATATTGGTTTTTTGTAGTCCATTGATTTTGAGTGTTTGCTTCATGGCAGCGGCCATACAATGTTTGAAGAAGAAGAGGCTGTATGAACAGCAAATAGAGCAGCTTGGAAATTTCCAATTGCGTGTTCATGATCAGGTCTGAATACAGCTTCATAGTTAACATGTGTACTGGCAACTATTGAGGTTGTTAAGATTCTTTTTCATATTGTGCTGGTAAATCATCTCACAGATGATAATGTTGGAGGGTGCTAAGGCCACCACAGAAACAGTAGATGCATTGAGAACCGGAGCATCTGCTATGAAGGCTATGGCAAAAGCAACGTATGCAGCACTATTTTTGTTATGGCATATTTAGTTATTTCGTTTTCAGTTTTAAAATATTTGCTCATGAAAATTGTTGAATGTGACCTTTTGGTTAACAATACTCTTAAAAGCTTGGTTAATAATAGAGCACAATGGGGTCATTCAATTCATGTAGTCAACTTCACCTAACTTCTTCTTTTCAGTTTTAAAAAGATTTATAATGTTCTGTTCGTCTTTGTTTGGCCTGTTTCATCATTGATGCCATTGTTGTGCAGGAATATTGATGATGTTGACAGGACCATGGATGAGATCAATGAACAGACTGAGAACATGAAACAGATTCAAGAAGCCTTGGCAACTCCAATTGGCGCATCTGCTGACTTTGACGAGGTCTTGTTCTCTCAGCCACAAATACGATATTTTTGATCCAGAGATTATGTTGTAGTGTCATTGTCTCAGTGAAAACTAACATGTAATTTGTGGGCATTCCAACTTGTATTTTCAGGACGAATTGGAAGCAGAACTTGAAGAGCTGGAGGGTGCTGAGTTGGAAGAACAGCTTCTTCAGCCAGCAACTACAGCTCCGGCAGCCCCTGTGCAGGTCCCAGCTGGGCGGCAGCCTGCTCACCCTGTGCCTCCACAGAAGCAAACTGCTGAGGAAGATGAACTGGCTGCTTTGCAGGCTGAGATGGCACTTTAAGCTGGGAACCTTTAGTACGGATTAGATTAGCAGTATGATTAATGTGAAAGTTGAGAAGGCTTTTATACACGCCATGTCATTTTCATGTTCTATATAACATCAAATGGAATCGCTTGTATATCATAGTATGAATAAGATTGCTCATTTTGAAATATGCTGTTATCTTATCATAGATAGTTGATCTTGTTGATTATGCCGGAATTTACCTGGCGTCATTGCGTATTACGACAGGCAAGCGATTGCGGAATACTTAGGGTGAATTTAATTGAAAAGAAATTAGAGGATGCATTCAAACTTGGCAAAAGTTGAACAGAGAAGTCTCGTTGAAAACTTGCCATCTACTTTTCGCCTGAATAAAAATATAGATAAATCATATGCATTTGTGGCATTTTTATTTTTTATTTTTTTGATAAAGAAACGGGCAAAAGCCCTTTATTCAACTATAATATCTAGTGCGTGAGAAACCCACTGAATCACAATAGGAGGCTCATTAAAATAACACAGAATAAAATCTTGAGAAAAACTATAATTTGCCAACCAATTCGCACGATTGTTGCCTTCTCTATGAACATGTATAATGTCAACCCACTAATCAGACATCAACAATTCACAAATCATCTTCATAATCCTACCAACTTTAGTAGTAGCCACCATATTTCTATTTTAAGAGCCTGAATAATTGATAAAAAATCACCCTCAACAATTAATTTCGTAAATCTCCTTTCCTTCGCACACAACAGACCACAATACATGCCCCATAATTCTACATTAAAAGCATTACATGAGCCAAGCCTCTTAACATAACCTCCAATCCATTTTCCATTAGCATCTATAGACAATCCCCTACATCCAGCTACTTGATCCTGCCCCCTTGAAGCCCCATCAAAATTAAGCTTTATCTACCCATCAAGAGGAGGATTCCATTTAATCTCAACTCTTCATCTCAGTATCCTCCCTAAACCAGACAGCTTTAACAAAGAAGTTATTTCCTCCACATACCTCAAAATAACTCTTTCAGGATATAAAATCATCACATACCCAACTTCAAATAAAATTTTGTTCCGCTAGTGCCACAACCACCAACATGTGATAGCAAAAATTCTCCTCCAGTCTTTGTCCCATTTAAATTCACAATCAACCAGCGCCTCTTTGGTAAAGTAAAAAAACCCACTTGTAGTTTCCCTACAACCAAGGGTAAACTAGATTTTCTTAGCCTCTACACAATTGCATGACACATGCATCACATCCTCATCCTCCACATTTCATCTACAACAAACAGGTGACCCACCCAGAATTCGAGATCTTCTAACTGATGTCATTAACCTCTCATGCATTGCAAGCCATAGAAAAACTTACATATGTCTCGAGCCCTTCCACTTCCATATTCCCTTCCAAACATCATCATAGGGAACACTTTCCCTATCATACAAGTACTTATACATATGAGACACACAATACATATCAGAATCATAATTTCTCCACCTCACACAATCAGCCCCTATCCCCTCTCTTGGTGTGGAAATAGCTCTCAATTTGAGTAAAATATCATGACTCAAATAATCTTTCAAAAAACAAAATTCTCACTTAGCCTTCTCATTCACTAAGCTCTTCACATAGTAATTTAATAAAGGAGCCTTTAGAATTCTATAACAACTATCCAGCAAACATCCCATACTATCAGCCTAAATATCCTTTCAAAAATTCACACTAGCTCCATCATTAACCTCCCAAGACAAAAAATGAGAAAGTTTAGGCCAAACTTATGCCACAGGCTTCCACAATGATGAATCAGAGGACCTCACCATACGATCACCCAAAAGATCGCATCCTCTGCCATATCGTTCCCATAGCACCCTTGAACATAGATTCTAAGGCTTCGCCACCATATTCCACCCAATTCTACTAAGCAATGCCTTATTCATTAATTCCATATCTCTTAACCCTATACCACCCTTCTCTTTTGGAAGACAAATTGACTCCCAACTCACAGCATGAATACTCCTCTTCATATAAAGTCCCTTTACACTTTCTTAATCCTATTGCAAATGCCTTTTGGAATTCGAGAATGTTGCATATTAAAAACAACAATCTGGGAAGAAGCTAGATGCACCAAAGTAAGCTTACCCGCAAGAGAAAAACACTACTTCTTCCAACCATTTAGCTTATTTTGTACCTTATTAAATATTTCTAACTACCCTTCCATTCACAATATAAGCCCCCAAATATCTTCCAATCTTTTCTGACTTCTGAAAGCCACTAACATCACATATCAACCTTTACTGCAACCCAGAAGCATTCTTTGAGAAAAAAATTGATGTCTTTTTCCTATTCATAATTTGCCCTAAAATAACACTGAACAAATCAAACACCTTCAGTACATTACACATTTGCTTCATACTTGCTTCACAAAACAACAAAAGATCATCTGCAAACATCAAATGAGATATTTGCACTCCATTCCTCCTAACTATCAGTGGTTTCCACTCATTTTTATTCACAGAATTAGAAAGTAGATGGGACAACTTTTCCATCCCAAGCACAAATAAGTATGGAGATAAAGGATCTCCTTGTCTAAACCCCCTTGAATGCATAAATTCCTTCTTTCTAACACCATTCCACAACACAAACATAGCCGTTATACTAATACATTGATGAAAAAAAGCCAATTCATCTTGTCATAAGCCTTTTCCAAGTCTATCTTTATGGCCATAAAACCCTTACCACTACTCATTCTATTCATCATATGAACCATTTCATTTGCTCTTTGAAATTTTCATGAAGAAGCCAAGCTCCCTTAAAACAAAAAGGTCTAAACCCCTTACCCCTCCACTTCGAATTTGTATTAATGAGTAACAGGTGATGATCAGATCCCAACCTCATCAACACTCTAATCTCAACATTACAAAAGCCTTCCTATCACAAGTCATCACACAACCCACGATCTAACCTTTTAAACAACCAATCTATCCCTTGTTACTTCGGACCAACCCATATGAAAAAAGGCCTCTTTGCATGCAAATCAATCAATTTATTATCATTAATCCACTAATTAAAGCAATTACATCTAGCTAGATTAACTTTTGCACCAATTCTTTGTTCAACTGGTGAGGCAATCGCATTAAAATCACCTGCCAATAACCAATTCTTCCTCATATTTCTCGCAATATTACCAAGCACATCCCACACATCCCCCTTTCTATGTTCATGCGGACTAATATAGACTGCTAAGAACATCCAATCCTCATTAATTATATAATGAATAAACTGTTCATGTATTACAACTTCCTTTACATTGATACTCCCGTCCCTCCTTAAAATCTAAATTCCACCAGCAAAGCCATCCGCCTCCTTCAGTAAAGCTACTTGAAATCCCCAATTCCTAATTTTTCTTTTAGCATTTAGTCCACTCACCCTAGGCTCTAACAACACCACGAAATTTAGTCTATTATCTCTACATAAACTCTTAAATGATCCAGCAAAACCCTTGCTAGCCGTACCTCTACAATTCTAGACAAGGACTTTTATTACAAAACCACAGACAGTAGAAACAATTAAATTAAGCTTTGCTATCATCAATCTTCTCATCATGAGACATCATTTCACTATCTTCCTCACTCAACTCAATGTTTTCACCATCTTCTAGATCCTCATCATCCCTCTCCATATCACTATTTAAGCTTTTCCCATCCACTTCCTCATCAGTCATCATGTTAATTCTGGAAGATAAATTGAACTTGTCATGTGCTTCTATAAACTTCTCCACAGAAGGCCTATTTAATAGCCTCTTCTCCTCAACCTTCTCATTAATCCTCAAACTAGTTTTTTCCACCCTCGATAACATAGATGGAGTAACCACCTTCATTGGTTCCTTCCTAAACCTTCTGTTAAGATCCCCCTTTTTGTACACAGAACTATTACCATTAGATATATCCTTTAGAGGTCCCCTTGAATTCTTTACTACACCCTCATCCTTATCATTAAAGATAGCAAACCTATTACTATTCTTTAGAATCTCCTTTTCCACCTTACCTTTTCACACTTTTCTGGGGCGTTGAACAACCTTCCACAGCCTTACCTCTTCCACAACTTCCACATCATTCTTTTGACTTCCTTCTACATTAACAACCTTCTTAGATTCCCCCACAACCACTTTTTCCTCATTAGCCTTTTTTAATTCATCACAGTCAGTATGAACATGACCATATTTCCTATAATACAAACAAAGCAAACTCATGCATTCATATTCAATCGATTTAACAAATCCTTCTATACTATATTTAGGAAATAGAGCTTTAGTTAAATCTAATTCCACACATAACCTGGAAAACTTCCCTCTCCCCCTTAGAGCCATAGGAATATCCACTCTAATAGGCTTCCCAATAGCACAACCTAGATTAAATAAAAACTTCCTATCATAATGAGTAGTAGGAAGGTCAGGAAGAAAAAACTTGATTGATGACTTCCTTCTTTAGATCAAAATCAGGCCTTTATCATATTATACTCAAATAGCTATCAAACACCATCCATAGACCCCTAGTAAAAGCTAAATCATAATCATCCTAAGACTGAAACTTTACCAAATAAAAGCCATTCACTAAATCTATCACCCTAATTTGACCCTGACGTGCCTAAATTTGCCTCAAAATATGAATCAATAAAGCCAAACATACCTCCTTCCTAATCAACTTCACCACCAACGTTTGCTTAAATGGTTTCAACAATCTCTCTTTCTTTGCATCATCAAGCACGAAATTTGAACACAAAGGATGGCTATAATCCACTGAAATACCCTTTAATGGCTCCTTCACTCCCTCAAATCCTATCCTCAAACCATTCCTTAGCTCCTTCATAGCTCCTGCCTCATCCTCCTCATCATCTAGATCACTCCATGCCCATTTAAAATTCTTCATCAGAGAATCCTTATATGATTGAACAGTTAGACCTTTAGACAAAGCTCCTTCCTCTATCCATGCTTCCACCTGAGGCTTAAGAGAAATCTTACCAGAGAAACTAGCATCCCCTTTCCACATCTTTTTTTGAATCCGATCCAAAGCATCCTTCTCCATAGCCGAAACCCTCGCCGCAAGCGCTGTTGTGCTTGAGTATGAGGATAAGAGCATTTTTCTTTTTATTCTCTTCAATAAAATATTTTGGCCTCCAATAATATTTATTTTTGCATTTGATGGCATTTTAATCATGAATTGTAATAGTTTCACCTCAAATATAAATAGTTTTAAAAGTGATTCAATGTCCCAAATATGAGATAATTTAGTAAAAATAGGATTTTATTAAATGTACCTTTTTAATATTATCTTGGAAAAATTAATCTTTTAATCCTGCAACTTTTAACTCACTTGTAACTCAGTCCTTCAACTATGATTTGCTGCGACTCAGTCCTTCAACTATAACTCGCTACAACTCAATCTCTCAACTTTTGATTCACCTATAACTCGATCTTTATTTGTTATTTTTTTAAAATTTCTTATCAAATAAGAGGGATAAAAAAATGCTCATATATTATTTTAAAATACCCTCCTCTTGCTCATTGATGTGAGATATAAGCTAACATGAAAAAAAATTAACATAAAAGTTAAGGGACTAATTTGTAAGTAATTCAAAAGTTGAGGGACTGAGTCACAGCGAGTCATAGTTGAAGGACTGAGTTGCAAATGACTTAAAAGTTAGAGGACTAAAATATTATTTTTCTCTATTATCTTTTCCTCCTTATTATTCTATATCCCGTTAATCATTTAAGGCTATATTAAATGAATAATATTTTTGAAAATATATATTTTTGTTTTAAAAATAAGATTATAAAGTGTATTCAATGAGTTTTATTAGTATGCATAATTTTATCTAAATTTGACTTATAAATTGGAATAAAGAGAGTACTATTTATGGCTTTAATAATAATAAGAGAAGGTGAAAATTGCAAACCTTATAAAGACATTAATAATAATTGAAGATATCAAGTTATGGAAATGGAATGATAATAGTCTTTTATTTGTAACTAAAATAAATAATGGAATGTGATTTATGAATTAAGTAAAGTTAATTTTAAATTTAAGTAATGTCACTTATGAATTAATAGAAAGTCAACTAAGAATGGATAGATAAATAATTTTATGAATTTATATATCATCACTTATAATTTAATGATAGTTACTTGTGAATTTTAGTAAGTTCAATTCTGAAAATTTAGGTGTGAATGAATAGATAATCTCATGAAGTTATGCATTACTTGTGATTCAAGGGTAATTAATTATGAATTTTAGAAATGTTATTCATGAATATATGAAATGTTAATTGTGAATGATTATAAATAGTCTTTAAACTCTTAATTATAAATTAATGATTAAGGAATCTTCTCATGTTTTTGAATATCCATAAAACTAACTTTCCATAAATTCACAAGTAACTTTTTAAAAATGTATAACTAGTTCTCCTTAGATTCACAAGTGATGAAATATATATTCATGAAACTATCTATTTATTTATAATTAGCTTTTCATATAGGGAAAATACCTTTGTGGGTCCTTATAGTTTACTTTAGTTTTAAATCAGGTCCCTATACTTTCAATTGTTGTAATCAAACCCTTATATTTTTAACTGTTAAGCCCATTAGTCCTTTTCCATTTAACACTATTAAAACTTAACAAATTCCTTAACTTTGTTAGTGTAAAATAATTAGAAGCCAAAGAGAAAAAAATTAACACGCTGGATGGACACCATAGACTGGGAGAAGTGAAACATGAAATAGGTTATTCACGCTAGTTCTTTGTGAACGTCATTGTGGAGAACAACAGACATCGTGAGGGTGGCTGTTGCCAAAGCCTTTTCGATTCTGCTTGATTGTCATTCTGATTTGTCTTTGGTTTGCTTGTGCTGGTGAAAGAGGTAAGCTTTTTCATTGTCATGTTTTTTCATTCACCTTCGGTCATACTGGTGCTCTGCGAACATCACGCTAGAGAACAAGAGAAAGAACACGTCACTTTTATGGCCAAAGCTTTTTCGGTTATGCTTCAATGTCATTCTGATTCATCTTCAATTTGCCCCGTGCTAATGAAAGAGGTAAGCTTAGTCATTTTCATGTTTTTCCATTCATCTTTGGTCGTGCGTTTTCAGTTCTGCCCTGTTCCTTGCTATTAACATCTTCTTTCTTTAAACATGAATATCATTTGCTCTATATTATGTGCATTAGACAGAGTGAGAATGAGAGTTTGGTTTATGTCTATATTTCAGCTTCGGTCGTGCATTTTCAGTTATACCTTGTTCCTTACTATCAATGTGCGTCAAACAAAGTGACCAAGTCTCACTTTTCTTTGCTCTCTATTGTCATGTTTATGTCATTTCCTTTAATGGTCATGTTTAGTTTATGTCTATATTTCAGCTTGCTTTCATTTTAATGGGACCCTGAGATGCAAAAGAAATAGGCTATGGTGATGAAATAGAAAAAGAGAGTGAGAATGAGAGTTTGATGGATAAGGATGATAGTGTTCCAAGCATACAAGTTGAGGATAGTGATGAGGCAGAATTAAATGATGATTACTTTTATCATTTTGTTGATGTTGATATAGTTCAAAATGTGGGACGAGAGTGGAGTGCTTCTGATATGGTAGAATTTCATCCAATACAATTATAGATTATTCCATTTGAGTTACCTAATGAAAACTTTTTGAATATGCTTTCTGACCTAAAGGATGATGAGCTACATGAAGAGTATGTAGTGGATGATGAGGGAGACTAACAATTAATAAGATATGAGAAATACAATCTTGTTGAGACATGTAAGGTTTTTGAATTTAAGTTGGGAATGGAGTTTACTCTAATTAATCAATTTTGAGAGGCACTTCGGAGAATTATTTAATGCATGGGCATGATGTTACATTCATAAAAAATAATAAGAATAGATGCCGAGCTAAGTGTAAGAAGGAGTGTGGTTGGTTGATATTTGTAATCAAAGTTGGTGGCTCAATGACCTTTCGAGTAAAAACAATTAAACCAAAGCATACTTGTGGGTTAACATTTACTTCAAAATTGGCTACATCAAAGTGGGTTTCAGACAAGATAGAAGATCATGTGAAGATGAACAAGAATTTAAAATTAAGGGATGTGATTTCAATTGTCAAACAAGATTACATAGTTCAACCTTTAATCAACAAGGCATTTTAGGCTAGAAAGATAGCAAAGAAGAAGATTAAGGAGATCATAAATAAGAATACAATAAGAGAAACCCAGAATCTACATTTGATCTTGTCGTTGATAATCCTTATGTAGACTGCCCACATGTGTTTAAAAGATTGTATGTATCCTTGGAATCGGTGAGAAGGGGTTTCAATAATGCATGTAGGCCAATTATTAGATTAGATAATTGCTTCCTCAAGGGCACGTACGGTGGTATTTTATTAGTGGCCATCAACCGTGATCCTAATGATCAATATTTCCCTCTAGCCGTAGTAGTGGTTGAAACTGAGAATAGGAATTATTGGGCATGGTTCTTAAAAAATTTATTTGATGATATTGGAAGTACTACTAAAAAGAAATGGCTTTTTATCTTAGATCAGCAAAAGGTAATGTGTTTAATTTTTTTCAATAGTTTGGAGTGTGTGAAATTAATTTGAAATTAATCATTACTTTTATTGGTTATGTAGGGCTTAGTTCAAGCATTTGAAGAATTGCTTCAAGGAGTTGAGCACAGATTTTGTGTTAGACACTTGTATGCCAACATAAAGTTAAGGTTTGATGGAGAAACGATGGTTAGAGATTTAGTGATATGTACCGCAAAAGCCACTTACCTCCAGCTTAGAGAGAACTTATGAAACAGTTGCATAATGTGTCAAAGGAATTATATTAGACCAAGTCTCACTTTTTTGAGTATTCAACAAGTGACATGATTATGAATAATATATCAAAGTCTTTCAATAGCTGATTGTTGGAAGCAAGAGAACTTCCCATTATTGCTCTTCTTGATTTGGTTCGAATGTATTGGACGAATAGATTTGCAGAGAATCGAATTAAAGCTGCAAAATATTATGGCAAGGGTACTGTATGCCCAAGACCCCATAAGAGGCTTGACAAGGAGGTTGAAGAGTCTAGAAAATGGATACCAAGATGGGCTGGAGACAAGTTTGAAGTTCAATATAACAGTCAAAGGTTTATTGTTGATTTAAGAAAAAAAGACTTGTGAGTGTCGGTAGTGGCAATTATCTGGAATCCCTTGTAGGTAAATTAATGATATAACTCATTCCCTCATTTATGAAATTGATTTATATTCTGTTTTAGTGTTAATTGCAGGCATGCTGTTATTTGTATTTACGAGAAGTGTGAGAATCCTCAACAATATGTGAATGAATATCTTACCATGAAAAAAAAATATAGAGTGTTATGATCTAATTATACAACTAATCAATGGAGAAGAAATGTGGGATAGAATTGAAATGGAGCCTATTGATCCACTAATATTTCACAAATGTTCGAGTAGACTGAAAAAAGTGACAGAATAAGGAGAAGGATGAACCACATCCACACAAAATGAGGAGAAAGAATACAAGCCTTAAGTGTAAAGCTTGTAGGAATTATGGTCACAATCAAAGAACTTATGGTCGTAGGAGAGAATCAAGCAATCAAACTTAGTTAATTATATTTCATTTTGGATAGTTAATATGTTTTGTTTATAATTTTTGGGATATGGCTATAAATGCTAAGACTATACATTACTGTGCATTAGTTCTTGTTATAGCTATACATTAGTTCAAGACTTAGTTAATTATAATCTTTATTGTGTATTAGTTCAAGTTATGGCTATACATTGCTTCAAAGCTGATATAATTTGCTAAAATTTCAGTCTGTAATCATGCCTCCACCCCCTTCACTCCTTGCTCTTTTATTCATATCCCATTTCCTCTGTTTCTATTTACTTAGTGGGATTTCATGACTTCCTGCTATTTTCTTTTCTCTATTGATGGATAATTCTTTTATCATTTGAGAACAAAAATTGGAAAGAATGTATTAGGGTTTCTTTCTTTTGTGTTATAATGTATGTCTAGATGACTTTGCATTCTCAATGTATTTAGAGTTTGATAGTCTAATCCCATATTTTTCATGCCTGATGCATTTTTATCTATGGCTGCAGAGTCAATCACTCAAGATTCAAGGAAACAGACATTGGAGGCATTAGAGAGAAGACTTGTTATTGTTGATATAATTTGTTGCTATAATTTGCTTATATAATTTGTAAAGCCTTAAGTTGTAAAGCTGATATAATTTGCTGCTAAGTCTGGTTTTGCATTATAAGTTGTAGAACTTATATAATTTACTGCTAAGTCTTGCTCTTGTTTTACAGTAAAATTGATATATTTGTTGCACAAAGCATCAGCATAAAAAATATGCTTGTGGTCCCTAAAGTTGTTGCATAAAAAAATTAGAAATTAACAACAAAAATAACTTTTCATTTAATAATAATTATTTACACCAGTACAACATTTATAAGTGGGATATCTACCCACTAAATTTAAATCACATTACAGTAAAAGAAAGAAGATAAATTTGTCAATTAGCCTACTTTGGTACACTCTAACAGTTTAAAATCCTACAACACTAAAAAACCAATAGCATTAAAATCTATACAGCAAGTTATAGCCTTCAAACTCATTCTCTTCCTTTTCCTGATCTCTATCTTCCATTTCCTCCATCATGTCATAGCTGGTAGTGATGAAAGGACCTCCAGCTGCATGTCCAAAATTTGTTCCTCCATCATATTGTAGTAATAAGCAATATACATTACAAGGACCTTGAATAGGTGTCAATATTTATCAAATTTAGAATTAGAATTACTTTAACAGAAGCAACTGACCATATAGTAGTTTACAAAGGACCCTCCCTTTGTTATGAATTGAGCAACTGCAAATGCTAAATTTCTATGAACCTTTATAATTGACAGAAGAATTAGACAGGCTTTTCCTTGATACTATACAAATATTTGATAGTCACAACAAAAATGCTTACCAGTCACTCTAAGCCTCTATCTAGATTGAAGGCTTATAATGTCTATTGAGAGTAAATTGATCACAGTAAAATCCATTTCAAGTGTTAATCTGTCACCATCAACTAGGAAACAAATTGATTTATCAACCACATTCCTTAATGGGCATGCAAGATTAAAGCACTGCTATTGGTGGGTGCCATATTTTTTTGTCTCTCCAGATATATAATGGCAATAATAATTGCAATAATATAAGTAGAAACAGGCTTGAAGAGAAGACATGTCAAAAGAACACATGATTGCTGTTGATATTAAACAACTTTCAGCCTTTCAGGAGACCTTAGAATCAACAAGATGAAATGTAGGGATTCTCACCACTAGATCTGGTGCATCATCTTTCTTACACATCACTTAAGGGATCCAGTTCCTATTTCGATAGCCATTTTTGCAACCCAGGTTATATAATTGTGGCCAGCAACTCCAAGTAACTTACTTTATGCTCTATACTCATTCTCAATCTAAAAAAAATGCATTTTGTATGTATCATTATTTTAGCTAGATCTAGCTGAAGGAATCTGAAAAAGTGAGACTTGGTCACTTTGTCTAACGCACGTTGATAGCAAGGAACAGGGCAGAACTAAAAACGCACGACCGAAGATGAAATATAGACATAAACTAAACTCTCATTCTCACTCTGTCTAATGCATGAAATACGGAGCAAAGAATATTCATGTTTAAAGAAAGAATAGAAAGGAATAGGGCAGAATCAGAAACACACGACTGAAGATGAATGGACAAACATGATAATGAAAAAGCTTACCTCTTTCACTAGTACAGGTAAACCGAAGATGAATTAGAATGATAATGAAGCAGAACCGAAAAAGCTTTGGCCATAAAAGTGATGTGTTCTTTCTCTTATTTTCCACCGTGACATTCACAGAGCACCAGTATGATCGAAGATGAATGGGAAAAACACGACAATGAAAAAGCTTACCTCTTTCACCAGCACAGGAGAACCGAAGATGAATCAGAATGACAATCAAGTAGAACTAAAAAAGCTTTGGCAATGGCCACCCTCATAATGTCTCTTGTTCTCCATGATGACGTTCACAGAGAACCAACGTGAATAACCTATTTCATGTTTCACTTCTCTCAGTCCATGGTGTCTGTCCAACATGTCAATTTGTTTTTCCTCTTTGGCTTCTAATTAGTTCACACTAACAGAGTTAAGGAATCTATTATGTTTTAACAGTGTTAAATGGAAAAGGACCAATGGGCTCAACAATTAAAAAATATAAGGGTTTGATTACAACAATTGAAAGTATAGGAACTTGATTCAAAACTAAGGTAAACTATAAGGACCCACAAAGATATTTTTCCTTTCATATATTCACGAGTGATATTCCTTAAATTTACAACCAATTTTCTTTAAATTCATGAGTGACCTTCTATTGATTATTTATTTAATAATTAGAAATATTTCAATTGCAAATAAAGACTATGGTCTTTGTTTTTTTGACATCTTTTGATATCTGTAATTGTCATTAATGTCTTTATAACATCTTTCATTTTTCCTAATAATAGTGATAATAATTATTTATGTTGAGGGATGTATGACACAATATTTTAAAAACTAGGCTGGACAGCTAATTGGAAAGAATTGTGAGTTATGATTTTCATGGTTTAACCAATTAGACAAGTGATCAAATTGATAACATAATAATTAAAAATAATATTTAAGAATTAAATAAAAATCATTGAAGCTGCTTTAGTTGTGGTGACACTTAATTAAACTAAAATTGATTTAATATAACATAGATGAACCTCGATCATTTTTTTTTCAAGGGGTAATTTAGAGGTTATCTTAAGTTGATTTTATGTATTTAATTACTAGTGCCAAAAAGATGTAAAATTAAGTGTTAGATTCTAAACTAGAATGCAATTTTATGCAATTGAAACTACCTAGATGGATGCTTATGCTAACACCACCTATATGCTAAAATGCATTGCATGAGTCCAAAATTATGATTGGAGGTTTTGTTTCAAGAGAATTAAAATTTACCAAGTAAAGAAATTAATTAAGTGACTAAATGAATTAATAAACCAAAAATTAAGAAAATTTTGATTTTATCGTGGCAAAGATGACAACTTAAGACTTCACATAAAATTAACTTTTATAGCCCAATTGAATTAGTTATATCAATGGGAAATGATAGTGAAATTCATAAATTTAATTATTTGATTAGAGCAAAGGGAACCTTAAGCACAAAATTCTAATACTTAATCTCTTAGAGAACTCACAATGATTTAATGCTACAAATATGAATTAAGCTAATTAAAGTCATTGAAACCAATGATGATTAATGCGAAATAATTCTCAAAAATAAGTTTAAACTATCTAGATAAACAATTAGATAAGACCAATTCAATTGAAGAGTAAAAAGCATAACCCATATTTGCAACAATTATCACAATGACAATTAAGTTGACAATGAAAATTCAGTCATTAATATATTTGGCAGAACAAGGTTATATGAACATAAACTTCAGAAATCCATTCAACACAAATTCAATTCAACTATTAATCCAATTCAGAATTCAAAATATTTACAACTTAAAATTAGATTATCCTCAAACATTGCAACTTAAAATTATATAATCCTAAGCTCTTGAAATAAAAAGATAAATAAAAAAAGAAAAAATTAATCTTTTAGTTCTTCAACTTTTAACTTGCTTATAACTCAGTTCCTCAACTATGACTTACAGTGACTCAGTCCTTCAACTATAACTCATTGTGACTCAGTCTTTCAACTTTTGAGTCACTTATAATTCGATCCTTTTTTCAAATTTTTTTAAATTTCCTTATCAAATAAGAGGGATAAAAGAAATGCTCATATATTGATCTAAAATATCCTTCTCTTGCTCTTCGATGTGAGATTTAAGCTAACATAAAAAAAATTAACAAAAATTGAGGGATTAAATTATAAGTGAGTCAAGAGTTGAGGGACTGAGTCATAAACGAGTCATAGTTGAGAAATTGATTTACAAGTGAATTAAAAGTTGGAGGATTATAAAATTAATTTTTCCATAAAAAAATCACTCCCCTATAGCCTTCAAGTGTCTAGCTTCCTAGTTCCTATGATTATCCAAGTCGTCTCTCAAGTTAGCTCGAGTTCCATGAACTTTCTTCCTCATTCTTGCACCATAGAAGCCACGACCATGTGAAGATTTAATGGAGGACTATTGAATGCTTAATGGAAGAAAATGGAACGTGTGTGAGTGTGAGGTGGTGCAAGAAGAAAATGGAATGGAGAAATGAAGAACGGAGGATTATATTGGAGAGTGTCCGTGAGTCAAATGGTGAATGAAGCGGAAGAAGAAAATGATAATGGTGAGCAGTGGCTGAGAGAGATTAATTGGATATTCATGATATGTGGGTCGGTGTGGCATGGGTGAGAAGCTGGAAACAAAGTGGGAAACAAATAACTGGACGAAGAAATTGCAGCCCATAATACCTTGAAAAAAGATATGATGGGCAGAGTGTTGGACGGCCTGGTGATTGCGGTAATGTGAGAGGAAAAAAGGGCTTATGGAAAATTGATCCAATAATTAGAAGAATGAGTAGAGAATTTCAAAAATAATCTCAATCATTAAATTTAAAAAGAGTCAATGAAAAAAAAATAAAAAGACAAAAAGACAAATCCCTTGATTTTTGTTTTTGGGGTATGATTTACCCATAATACCTTGATGAACTTCAACAATGTCTTCTATATATTGAAAAGTCAAAATGAACTTATTAATGTTAATTATGTTTAAAATAAATCTCATGTTTCATAAAATACTTCAAAATAATATATAATAATTTAAATTAAACTCAAAATAAATATTGGTAAAATTAAACTATGTTAAAAATAGAAAAGTAAAATATTAATAATTTAAACCAAAGTGTTTATAATTAATTTAAAAACATATTATTCCTTAAAATTGGTTGTTTTTTACACTCGCATTAGATGAACACTGACTACATGCTTGCCTACATTCTGCATTGATCACATAAGTGCAGTCAAAACAAACAAGCATGCCCAAACTAATAAAGAGAGAGAGATGAAAAAGACCTCCAACAGAGCTTTGTTCCCACGTGGGAGAAATGAAACGACACAAAGGCAGACACAAAGTGGGGATGGTGGAAGTGTTGGATAGAGATAAGGGTGGAACACAACGTTTGGCATGCAAGTGGTGATGGAGATGTTCCAACACACCCTCTTCTTCCACTCCCAAATGAATTAACTTGAAGTGAGATGATGGGAGGAGAAGCGTGAGAGCGATGAGACATGGGAAGAGAGAGAGAGTTAGAAGCTCGCAGAAGCTAAAAGTATGGACCTCAACATGCACATAAGCAGGCGTACCTTAATTTCTAATTGACGGTGGGGTAAGATACTTTTAGATCTACTTGTTGAAAGTTTAAAATACATCCAATATAAAGTTCAGAATTTAAATCACTTTTTTAGAATTCAAATTATATAATAACCCTAAATATTATGATTTATCAATCAATTGATTCAAAACAATCTAAAATGAGTTTAAGAGTTAAACTGAGCCACTTTAATATTCAGATGACTACCAACTGGTCCAACCATTCAAGTTAGTTTGGAGTATGACACACTTAAGCATGTAAAATTGTGTGATTGTCTTCATGGACTTGACTTCCTTCCACCCATCCTCCTCTCTCACCTGCTATGAAATCAGTGCTGATTAAATATATTTATTTTTATCTTTATTAAAATTTATAAAGAATTTTAATAAATATGTCTCATTGCTAATTTGAGTGGTTTAAATTTAATATTAAAATTTTTATAAATTGATCATCCAAATATAATTGGAACAATGGAGATTTATATTAAAATTATATAAAAATTAATATTAAATTTAAACCATTTATATTAAACTTGAACTATCCAAATTGGTGATTAAATTTAATAAATTGTTTTAAATTTTCATATACTGCTTCCGTTAAAAAATGTAAGATATTTTTAATTGAATCTCACCTTTCAATAAAATAGTTACTTACTTTTCAACTAACCCTATTTTTTCATATTTACCCCTATTAAACACCCTACAATAAATAAAAAGTCATTATTAATAGGGGCATTTTTGAAAAAAAATAATGATTACACCTCAAAAGATTAAAAATACCTTACATTTTTGAACATCCAACTTCTTAAAAATACTTTATATTTTTAAACGGAGGAAGTATTGCTTATTAGATTTAATAAAAATTTTATATTTTTTTATTTTAATAAATATAAAATTAAATAATTAATCTAGACCATCTAGATTCTAGATTTAATAGGATAGGAGGGGAAAACCAAATCCTATCCATCATGGAATGGTACAATCCTATGAACAATTGAATGGCGGATTATTGGGATGGCAGCCATATTTGACCGGCATCAGGGGAAAAAAAAAAAAAAAACCTAAAACGCAACAAAGACTTCCAATGCTGAAAAATAAACTCAAGCCGATACTTTTGAATGAATCAAATATTTTAAAATGAGATATTTATAAAAAAAATATTCATAAAATGTTTGACAACTCATATTTAATGCTCCAGGATATTTTGAATAAGATTAACTTTAAAAAGAAAATAACTGTAAGAAATAAAAAATAATTTTTGAATTGTGTGTTTTTTTTTTAGAATTAGTGGACATAGGCTGCATAAAAAATGAGAGTTTGTTAATACTTTGACATTTTTAAAAAAAAAAACATATTCTGTTAATTTAATATAACATAAAAAATAGAAATTTATTCCGTTCATTGAACAAATAATAAATTAATAAAAAATTTTACTGAAAAATATGTTAATTTGACGGTAAAATTATCTGTCAACAGTTCAAGTTTAATTTGACATACTTGTGTGTGTGCATGGGTGTGTGTCTACTTTTTTTATAGGAAAATGATAGGTTAGGGGTAAAAATTAAAAAAAAGGTAAAAATTTCAAAATTTAAATATAAATATAAACAAAAATGATAAAAGAAAAAAGAGACGTAGAAGGCAAAATAGTTGACCTCGGTCACAAATAATATATATTACAAATAGGGAAAATTATCTGAAAAGATTGAAAAAATGACAATCAAGTTTCAAAAGAAATAATTAAATTCAGTTAGGTGCCAAGTAATTCTAAAAGATCAAGTCCCAAACTTTTCTTGAAAAATCAAAATTATAGTATAATGACTAAAATGCCTCTATGATTAAACATAACATATACACTTATCAGCTCTAACATTTTTCTCCCGAGCAAACTCTTTTCTACCATTAATGAGAGCTGCATGTAAGTGGTGGAGAGATATGTTGAAGAATACCCATCCCTGAAACAGAGTTGTACACGAAAGAGGTAGAGTTGCCTTAATTATTGACTCAACTAAGCTCTTATTCTTTACCTATGTGAGTTTGTTTGGCTAGTGTGTTTGGATAGTTTTTTTTTTTTTTTTGCAAATCCCTGGGAAAAAAGATTAACTCATGTAAGCTCTGATTTCTTGCAAAATGACACTCATAAGGAAAAAGATGGAATGCTTTTTTGCAACTGAACATAAAAGGTTTTTTTTTATTTCACATTTCTAAAGATGTGGTATGAAGATTTGACATTTTGCAACTGAAAGTGTAAGAATTTATCATTGGGTATCCATATTTTAAGATGGAATGTTATCAATGTCTCACTGATGCAAAAATCACTGATGTCAAAAGTAACTTGTTTCTGAGTGATATATTATAACATTTTATTTTGCTTATTGTAAGTTGATGTTATTGGGTATGATGGAAAGTAATTATCTAAAGAAATTTTTTTGTTATTTTCATTTTGGTGAAAATATTGTAAAAGATATGTATGGGACAATGCATTATGATGGGGGGAGTTATAACGAAAGAATGATCAAAGAAGGAATGTCTTTTGAAGAACTTGTTAGATTGATTTTATCATGCTTGAATTGTGATTTAAATGGAATAGAGTTGAAGTACATAGTAAAGTTTGATTGTAATGCATTTTTAGTCCTTAAAAATGATAAAGAGATAAATCAATTAATGAAGTTGAATATAATTTTTTTTTATGTATGCATCATTGGGAAGATACAGCAAAGTATAGAGGTAACAAGAGATTCAATTGATAGGTAAGTTTTTCAATAGGTGAATGATTAATATTATGCTAACATAAATATGAATGGTAGTAATAATCATGATTTGAATGGAAATGTAGAATAAGATGTCCAGCTAGAAATTCATATGCTGTACAAGATCTTGCAAAGCCATATTTGGTGGCGATAGGCATGTATTTTGCTATCAAAATATCATGGAGAATTTTAGCTCTGAATTTAACAAAGTTTGTAGGGGAATGGGAAGGAACATCAAGGGAGAGGCTTTAAAGTTGCTTGATCACATTACTTATGCAAGACATGGGCATGAATTTCATATAGTCATGGGAAATTTGAGGATGTTCTCCACAATTAGCAAGATAGGTTGAAAATTAAGGCGATATTGATCGGTGGTCATTATTGTTGTTCCTATTTCAAAAATGGGATAAGATAACAACCAATTTGGCTGAATCATTCAATGCATAGATTCTTGAGAAGAAGAGGTATAATATACGTGTTCTTATAAACGAGTATAGAGATAAGTTGAGCAAGAAATTTTTTGCAAGTAAGACAGCCATAAGTAAGTAAAAAAGCATAGTTAATATAAATGTTGAAGCAAAGTTGAAGGAAAATATTTTGGGGACAAAAGTTATGATAGTTCAGCTATATGGCTCACATATTTCATTGATTCAAACACCATATGGAGATGTATGTGTGACTTTGATACTAAGGAAATATATATGCAAAGTTTGGCAAATGTCTGGCATTCCTTGCCCACATGCTTGTGCAGCTATTAAAGAAGTACATGGTAATGTGTATAACTATGTTGAGGAATGTTATCTTCATAGCTCACAAGAGAAAATACATAGTGGCACTATGCATCCTATTGAGACCTATCACATGCCAGAGGCAAATGCATTGACAGTTTTTAAGCTCATGAACTAAACCTTTTTGCTGCCTCCTAAAACATCTCTACTAGCTGGCAAACCTTGTCATGTAAGGATCGAGTCTCAATATCAACAGAAGAAGATTTATCATTGTTTTCATTACCATGAAGCAGGTTATACACGAAAGAGGTGTAGAAATCCAAATCCAAGTTGATGTTACTGTAAATGGGTTACCATATGAACTTGGATTTAGGTGACATACATATATGGGTAGTTTAAAGGGTTTTTTTTTGGCATATGGCAACTCCTCTTTTGTAAATCCAAGTTGATGTTTCTATAATATGATATTAGATCAACTTGGATTTGGTTGACATATATAGGTTTATGTAGATATATATGGGTAGTATTAGAAGATTTCTTTGGTACATAGCAACCCATCTTTTATAAATCTAAGTTCATGCTTTTGTGTATGTGGACAACTGATATGTTCATATGCATTAGATGAATTAATACATGTAGCTTATATTTACAGTTCATATCTTCTGTGATCACTAAAAATGTGTCGTCTTAAAATTTCAAACAGAGGTTGCAAATTATTTGTAAGAAAGTTACAAAGTTTGGTATTTCAGTTGCAAATTATTAGAGCCATGTCCTAAAATAATTTGGTAGCTTTGCAAGTTTAACAATTCAATAATTCTTCGACCCAAAATTTTGAGAAAGAGTTGCAAATTATTCAAGAGAAGGTTGTAAAATTTGGTATCTTAGTTGTAAATTACTGGAGTCATGTCCTAAAATAATTTGGTGGCTTTGCAAGTTCAACAATTCAATAGTTATTCTACCCAAAATATCGAGAAGGAGTTGCCAATTATTTACAAGGAAGTTATAAAATTTGGTTTCTCAGTTGCAAATTACTGGAGCGTTGTCCTAGAATAATAACTTTTTTAAGAATTCAATAGTTCTTCAATCCAAAATTTCAAGTAGAAGTTGCAAATTATTCATAAAGAAGTTACAAAATTGGGTGTCTCAGTTGCAAATTATTGGAGCATTGTCCTAGAACATTAACTTTTTTAAGAATTCAATAGTTCTTTGATCTAAAATTTCAAGTAGGAGTTGCAAATTATTCATAAGGAAGTTGCAAAATTAGGTATCTTAGTTACAAATTACTAGAGCGTTATCCTCGAACATTAACTTTTTTAAGAATTCAATAGTCCTTCGGTCCAAAATTTTAAATAGAAGTTGTAAATTATTTATAAAGAAGTTGCAAATTTGGGTATCTTAGTTGCAAATTACTGGAGCGTTGTCCTAGAATAATAACTTTTTTAAGAATTTAATAGTTCTTTGATCTAACATTTTGAGTAGGAGTTGCAAATTATTTATAAGGAAGTTGTAAAATTTAAGGTCTTAGTTGCAAATTATTAAAGCAACTTCGAAATTTCACCAGCTAAATAAGAGTGTTTCAATCATTTCTCATTATATGAAAATGCCACTTAAGGACTTGGGGAGTTAACTAGTATTTCAGAATTTATTGGGACTTAACTGATATAAAATTGGTCCTTTAGAACTTAATTGTCATTTTCCTAAAAAGATTTCACTATTAAATTAATTATTGAAAAGGCTTTGGAAAGTTTTGGAGTATGAAGTCCTTTAGTGGCAATATTATAGTGATGTTAAATGAACAAAATGCCCTCGATAAATGAGATTTGAAAATCAAAAAAGAAAAAATAGTTGACTACCGGAAGGGGTTTCATATGGGCAGCTAGAAATCGTAGAGGAAGAACAAAGAAAACAAAGAACTAGTAACGGTGGTGGCTTGTTAACTTGCTACCAACTTGAGGAGTACTTAGGTGATACTTAATCGACTTTAGGTCCAGGGTGCATTATTCAGCACCCTTAATCTCTATTTCTCAACGTGTTTAATTTATTTCCAATTTTCTATTGCAATTTGTGAGGTTGTGAAGTTTGAGAAGTTTGAATAGGAAGAAAGGATGGTGAAGGGGAAGGGGAACAAAGAAGGGTTAAGGGATAATGATTTACATAAATTTAAGCAAAAATTCTAGTCAAAAAAGAAAGGGAAAGGCAAGTTCAAGGGACTTCAAGAGGTTGACAAAGTTGCAAAAGAAGCATGGAAGAACTTTTCTGAGGAAGAAAGGAGTATGATTGAAACAAAGAGGATAGGAGGTACTTCTTTAAGCAAAGGAGGTGAAATGTTGACGCGATGCTCATTGAAACAATTTGTAGAAGTGGTAAAACATGTGAAGAATAATGCAAACTTGAAGGAAAGAGTTGAAAAATTGGTTTGCTAGGATGTTAGATGTTAGGTGCACATCAAGATAATGGGTGACTATAATATACTTCAAATATATATAGGTTCTAAACTTCATAACGATTAATACCTTTACTTCATGTAGCTGGGATTATGGGATGCATGTCATATCATGGTTGCAAAGATGACAAAATGACAAGAGTGTAGATTAGGACAACAATATAATACCCATGGTAATGTGATGCTTATATGACATGGTAAAGTTTCTTTCAAGTTGAGCATAGTTGTATGATCAAAGTAAATAAATATTTTATAGGATGATATGGTGAGAGGGTGGTATTGATTTGGTGGTTGGTTATCAATGAGAAGAATGGAATGTAGGAGAAGATGCTAGAATCTATATCATCTGGTCAACAACCAGACAAAGGCCTAGTCCTTGAACCAGAACTTCCAGCCTTACACGAAACAAGGCCTACCAACCACTATCTTAGTCTAGGAATCATAGGCATGGGTGGTCCCCTAAGTGCCTACTAGCGAAGCATTCTCTATACTTAGACTATTAGGACTTCCTAACCTTACATAGAATAGGACTATGACCCCGTACCTTAGTCTAGGGTATACTCATAGATCATTCTCCTATGTCTTTCTTGGCAAAGCAAGCTCTATGCTCAAGACCTTCACAACTTCCTAGCTTTTCATAGAGTAGGGCCGAGACTCCCTATCTTAATCTAGAGTACACTATCGGATGCAAATGCATATGTCTATGCACATGTCTCTTCTCATACATTTCAAGCATCACTCACATACTTGAATGCATAAGTCTTTCGCAATATTGCTACTCTATTAGTATATAAACACAATGCATTTAGTTATATAAAATATTTGTAGATAATTTCACAAACAAATAAGTAAAAGAATTACTCCAGTTACCTTTTATCCTTACTATCAAGGATTACCATTCTCACAGTCAACTCTTAAAGTTGTAGATTCCCACGAGAAATTGCTCAATGCTCAGTCTACATAAGAAATATTCCTTAATCACTTTCAACATTTAGCATAGACATAAATTTGGTTGAGCCAAATTCCCTAATGCATAAAATCACTCAATTAAAGCCTTTTAAATCCATATAATCCATTCACTATAATCATATTTTCCTTTAGGCCATCCAAATGACTAAAACACCCTCTAACTTACTTATTTATCAATTTTCTTTATTTTAACTTAATAATTTGGGTTAATTATGCCTGTATCCTGAAAATTCAACCATTAAACTTCAGACCAGTCGCAAAACCTTATTTTCACATTCTAAAACCCTTTTTAAACCTTTTCCTTAAATTTTAATTCCTTAAAACTTTCTAATTCAATTTTCTACTGACCAAACTTAAAGAAATTTGGGTAGAAATGTAGCACAGGGTAGTGTGAAACTTACTTGATAACTCATTGGCCGAAGCAAACTCTGAAACTCTCATAGATTGATGCCTTAACACAAAGGTCCTCTTCTCTCCCTCTCTGGTGCGTTTCTTTCCACTCTTCCTTCTAATTCATAAGCTGATCACGTCAGCTTTAAGTAAATTCTATGTCATGTGCCATGATGCATGCAACATATGCTGCAGCATATGACATAGTGAGACAATTCTCACTATTGCTTGTGTGTTATGTCTCAAGTCACCATTCTGCCATCCAATCCTGTAACCACACCAACCAATCAACACCACACAATAATCCTCTACTAAAACCACAATCAATCCACTAATTACTGATCTATCTTTAATTAGCAACTAGTTCCTTAAATTAAAATTTAGAATATTAAAATTCTCCCCTCTATTAAAGGAATTTTATCCCCAAAATTCAAACACAATTGTAAACTCACCTCATGGAAAAAATAGGGTTATTGTTTCCTCATACTCTCCCTCCATCTCCCATATCACCAGGAGCCATTCCTCGCGAAAACACTTTCATTAATCGAACAGTCTTGTTACGTAAGCATTTTTCCTTGACACCCACTATCAGATCTGGTTCAACTCGATAAGTGAGATTCTCCTAAAGCTCTACTTCCTCTAGCTCGATCACATGTGATGGATTCTATTGATACTTTTTCAACTGTGATATATGGAATACATCATGTATCCCAGATAGTAGCGAAGGTAAAGCAATCCTATATGCCACAAAATCTACTTTACTCATAACATATAATGAGGTGATAATTTTTTAGCCTGAATGGACCTACCAATGCTAGTTAGAAGAGAAACTCGAAGAAACATATGATCTCTAACTTCAAACTCCAATGGTTAATGCCACCTATCATCATAACACTTTGATGGCTCTAGGTAGTAAAAAGTTTCTGCTGAATAATTTTGATCTCCTCTATAGTTTCATCCATAATGTTAGGACCAATGATGCTCTTCTTTCTCAACTCAACCTAATATAGAGGAGATCTACACTTTCACCTATATAAAGCTTTATAGGGTGCTATTTGAATGCTCGAATGAATGCTATTATTGTAGGTGAATTCAACCAAAGGCAAATGGCTGTCCTAATTGCCTTTCCATTCAATGACACATGATTAAAGCATATCTTCCAGAGTCCATATTATTCATTTTGTCTACCCATCAATTTATGGGTAGGAGGTACTAAACCTCAAATCAGTACCATAGCTCTCTGTAATGCTCCCCATAACCTTGAAGTAAATCAATGATCTCAATTTAAGACTATGTTATTAGGCATACCATGAAATCTTGCAACCTCTTTCACATACACTTCTACATATTTTCCCACATCATAGGTGATCTTAGCTTGTAAAAAGTGCATCGACTTTGTCAAACAATCCACGATAACCCATATAGAGTCAAATCCAGACTGGGTCCTTAGTAGATGATAAAAAATATTTATTACACACTTTCCTATGTCAATTAAGAACATTTATAAGGGTTTATTATCTCAAAGTGCTTATACATTGCATTAGATTTAAAAATTTGCCTAAGTGTCTAAGTTTTGTGCATTAAGCGTATTTTGGTCTAAAAAATAAAATTTTGAGAAAATATATAAGAAAAATTGACAAAATATATTTTAAGTCCAGAAGAAGTTTGGTCAAATTAGATTTTACAAATTCATTTTATTTTGTAAATAATTAAATAAAAAGTCAACACTTTCTCAAGTGTGCTAGTTTGACCTAGTTTTCCAATTGCATTTGTGTAGAAATTTTTATATGATTTTGTGCATCCAAAAAATTAGTTATTTTAATGAATTATTCCTTCTAAATATTAATTTAATTTTAGATTTTAATTATATTTTATAATGTCACATGAGGTCAAAAGTCCGTAGATGACATAAGTGACATGTGACTTGTACATCAATTGGGCAAATGAAGTCAAAAGTTCATGAGGTCAAAGCTGAAGCATTTAGATTAGCTTAAAATGTAGATGATACATAAGACTAATTTGACACACATTGAAATCATTTACAAGCTAATAGAAGGGTGCCATCTTATAAGTGTAACAAGGCCCTAAAATTCGGGAGAATTACATTGAAGTTTCACACAAAGAAATTAATTACTACAAGATCCAGTGACAACTGAAGTAAGGAGATTGAAAACTAATTGTGTTGTCAATCTCCTTAGTTTAGTTGTCAATAGACTTTGTAGTAATTAATTTTCTTATGTGGGACCTAGATGTAATTCTCCCCCAAAATTCCTTTTTATTTTGTTTTCTTTTATTTTAAGTAGGAATCAAATAAAAGCCAACACATTTGAATTTGAGATCCAACACCCTATTTCATAATTTTTTCCATTCTTTCTCTCTAGTTCATCTTGTTCTTTATTTTCTCACCTTTTTTTCTACTTTTTTCATTTTTCCAGCACCCATACCTCCATTTCTAGCCACCAAACCTTCACAAAACTTAGACAATTCTTCATATCTCTCCTTGCTCGTCCCATCCCTTCCATTTTCACAAGGATCAAAGCTGAATTTCTTCATCCAAGCTTTCATGGATTTTGGCCAAGAGGTGCTTCTCCTTGGGTTCTTGAAGATGAAGATGGTTAGCTACGTTTCTTGGTGGATTCCTAAAGAGATGAAGATGAAGGATGAATATGAAGCTTCAATTGGCTAAGTTTCTTTTGTTTCCTATTATTCTCTTTTCCTTTTACTAGATGATTAGATGTCTTAGCCTAGAATTTGATCATCTTGGCTTATAAATTCTAATTTAAATTTGATCTTGATGTAAATAGAAGAGGATTGTGTTAGTTAATTTCATCCTTTTGCTGCCTTAATGATTTTGGCCACTTCATGTTTAGCACATAGTCTTGTGTTTTTTATTTAGTGAATTTCATGTGTTAATATTACATAATCTTATGATGTTAATGCTTGTGTTGTTGAATAGCTTGACATAATCTTGTGGTTACTCACTTTATTGCTTTAGCCATTGCATTTGAGAGGAGAATTTGTGATTCACTTGGCTAATTTTTGCATCAATTAGTTAATTAAACTAGGGACTTTAATCTAAGACCTAGTGAAATTAGCTAATTAGGTTGATTGGCTTAGGATAGTTTTCTTAGGTTAAGACAGCTTTGGTTAAGAGGAAAGGAAAACTTAATTTAGCCTAATCATAAGAGAATAATGATTTTAAAATCAACTAATCTCTAGGATTTCACATTTTTGAAGAAGGAAAGTCCACAGCGTTCACTTTAGTTAGCAACTTTAATTACTTGTCAACTAGGTAACCAAACTTTCAATTCATTGAGTGACTTATTCTATTAGATAACCCTTTAATTAAGCTAAAACCATTCTTTGGAAGATAACCTATGTTGGCCCTATATTACATTAGGGTTAATTTAGTTTTATTTTGAGGGTTGAGCGACAAAACTGCATCAGTAGACTAGATATGAAGTCTATCGATATGCTATCCCACTTCCACTAAGAAAAATCTAAAGGCTAAAGCATCTCAACCGATCTTTGATGCTCAATCTTTACTTTTTGACACATGTGACATTGGCTCACAAGCTCAGTAACATCTCATTTCATCCCTTACCACCACTAATGTTTCTTTATATCATGATACATCTTAGTCATACTAGGATGCATCGCATATCTACTCCGATAAGCTTCTTCTAACAGTCTCCTTCTAATTTCCTCATTTGTGGGTATAAATTCTTTCCTTATACAAGATGAACCCATCATTACTGAACTAGAATAGAGTAATACAACCCTCTTCAATATCTTCTTAACCACTTGTCAAAAACTTATCTTTCAACTGAGCTTCTTGTATCTCTTTCAAAAACTCATTGGAAATTACTGTCTTGTGAACTGCATTTAGAATGTAATTTAATACCTTAAGCCATATCTCCAGTAAAGATAATAGCAATTGGTGCTCTTAAACCATCAACTCAGCCACATGTAATAATTTCCAACTTAATGCCTCTGCCACTATGTTGACTTTTCCTAGATAGTACTTAAATTTAAAGTTGTAATCTTTCAAGAATTCCATCCATTGCCTCTGTTGCATGTTAAGCTCTTTCTAATCTACAAGATATCTTAAACTCTTGTAATTATAGCTCACATTAAACTCTATGTCATAGAGATAATATCACCAAATCTTAAGAGCAAAAACCACGACTGCTAATTGTAATACCTTTAATGACATTACCATATGACCTTTCACACAATCTACTAATCAAAATAAAATGTCTTTAAAAGATTTAGGATCCTAATGTAAAACTTTGAAAATCTCTTTATAGAAACCATTTACATTATTTAAAATAGCACACAATGAAAGTATTAAACATAAACACATTAAAAGGCAACTCAAAACATCACAATTCACACAAAAAGTAGGCCATATGCCCCGGCTTGTGCTACACACACTACGGCATGTGGCATAAAGACAAAGCTCTCACAATCTGTACCATGCATTGTAGTATGTTATCCTTCATTAACACATGCATCACGGCACATATACCAGAATCTATTATCAAATTACAGATTCTAATGTGAAATTCAGGTATGCACCATTTTTGCATCTAATATTCAATTGGGGGTGATTCAAGTACCCACACAAAGCTTGTTTCATATTCTAACTAATGATACTGATTTTATTTCAATCTAATATTCCATTTAAAATTTAAACATCTAAGTGAATTTTGACTGTTTTAAGTCAAAATTTGCCACTTGTGCAATGCCAAATGAAGCCACAAGTTATTAGCCACTTTCCAGGCCTTAACCACATCCAAATGGACAAACAACATTTGATTGACCAATTATATAAATAATATAACACGCCTACATACATTTAGCCTATAAATTTCCTATAATACAAAACTTAGGCAAACTCTTAATACATTATGCACATGCACTGAATCCTATGGCAACTTATATACATATTTATAAATACTTAAATATAAATTCATTACACAGATTTTTACAAGGTTTTATCGAGAAAATCATAATTCTTGGTCAGAATCTTTCCTTTTAGCACTACTACTACCAGAACTTGAAAAATGTAAATAACCATAGGTGAGATTAAAATCTCAATAACTAATATAGCTCATTTAATGTCTATTAACACAAATAACAATGCCAAAGTAACAAAACTAAGTAATAGCTTATATATATCAAATACATATAACATTTTCTCCTTCTAAAACATTTCCACACAATTTCCAGTAGTAGCATGATCATCTATCCACCGAACCTTCAAAGCTCGCCGACACAAAACCATAAGCTCTAATTGATCAATCGCATATTAACCCAAGCATACTTTTAGTTGTAAAAACACTCGGCTAAAGGTAATCTATCGCATCTACAAACTATAGTTTCCCTCATTTCACACATTTGTAGTAAAGGCATCGTTGACTCTTAACCGCACCCTAACGGGCACTAGGGAGTTGCCAGACTACTTGGATGTCCCATTGTAACGGTCTTAATATAATACTATATCAGATTACCTATGGTACTAACCCGTATAATGCTACATTGGATGTCCAATATGGATTTGTTCTCTCACATCTCCATACACATATATCCATACATACCCTGGGTGAACTCCCACCCCATATGATCATACTTTTCACACGTATTTCATTACTTTTCTATAATTTATACCACACACAGGTATATATACTCGTACACACACACACACATTTATATAGATCAATCTAAATGAATGATAATTAAATTTTCATTTTACAAATAAATTTCATGTTAAACTATTTACAATGCAAAATCATGCATAGAAATTGACAAACCATGATTTCACAATTATACAATTACTTCTACATAGTTTATAATAGCTAATAAACATAATAAACTATATGGTTACCTTAACTCTTATATTCGCAAGAAAGGGTTACCCGTGTTATATCCTTACTCAAGCCTCTTTCCATTATTTATGCTTCACTTGCTAGAATCTACACAAAATTGACAACTAAAGTCAATTGTCTTATTGACTAAAAGTGCCAATTATAACAATTAAGCACCTAATCACTATCATTTCCTTTCACATTCATTCACTCACATTATGACCAATTACCACTCGTGGTAGACACTAACTTTCTCATAATCAAATTTCTCTTATTACTCTCTTAAAACTAGGTTAAATTGAGCCTATGGCTTTAAAGCTTCATTATTCTAACTCAAACCAATCACAAAGTAGCAGTTTAGGCCTAGATAACCTTTCTGTTACTATCGGATAAAAAATCAACTCTTTAAAACTTCTGAATTCAATTTCTCAATAGTTTAAACTAAGAGAAAATAGGGTAGAATTGGAAGTTAAGGTAGTACAAGACTTATTTGATAAGTAAAAGATCAAAAACATCATCCTTTCTCCCAAAAACCAAAGCCCTATCAGAAGATCATTGCTTCTCCATTCTTGACCCCTCTTTTCTTGATCTCTCTTCTATTTTTCATGAGAAGACATGTCCTTATTTACTAAGTTTCTATACTATATGCCGCAGCACATCCAGCCTCGACCGTGGCCTGTGGCATGTAACATCCTAAGTCTTCAATTTAGGGATTTTGAGTGTTATAAGGGTAAATGGTAATTTCAAGTGAATTTTAGATTAATGATATTTATGAGAAACTAATATAGTTTTTGGATCCTTAGGCAGCCATAGAATACGGTTGGATTGGAGATTGAGTAGGTCATAGCATAGAGAGAGGCTCAATTTGCATTTGAGATTCTTTGTGCCATGTACTGTAATGGATATGCTAATGTGCCATGATACATGTACAAAAATTTACGTATATAAGATACATGATCAACTAAAAACTAGAGGAAAGAAAGAAAGGAAAATGAGATAGCGACAGAGGAGACCTAAAGGCGATCAACGCACAATCATAAGGGTATCTTGGAGGCACATTAGGCTTACTACACCTTAGGTAAGATTCCCTTTCTTCTTACTCTCCCTTTTATGCAAATTTTGATGCTTTTGGGTATGGTTGAGGCTTATTTTTGGTTGTTCTTGGGTAATGGACTAACCCATTAACTTAGATAAGATCTTAAAAAGTTGAATCAAGCCTCTAACCCTAGGTTTATGAAATTTATGGTGGTTTTCAATTTTTAGTTAAGGTTTAAACGAACCTTGTGTGAGAATTTGAGAATTTTTAGATAATGTGGATAATTGGATGATAATTTTGGTATATTTGGATGCTAAATAAGATTGTTAGAGTGTTTTGGAAGGGTTGATATTGTTAAATAAGGAATTTAAGAGTTATGGGTACTTGGAACTCAGTAAATTTAAGGTTTATTCAGAGTGATGATTTATAATTGTGACTTAATTATGTAGATTAAGGGTTGTTTGAGTGTTATTGTGCAAGTGGGAATGTGTGGAGCTAACATTGAATCATGGTAACCCTTTTTTGACAAAAGGTTGAGGTAACAGAATAATCTACATTATTTGATTATAATGCCTAATTGTTTATGAGTTATAAGTATATTTGTTTATATGTGTTTTGAAAGCTTAGCGTGTTATGAGAGATAATTTTTTTTGTACATTTGAAACTGCTATCAAAACAATAAAGATTTTTTAATCCTTATGTGAGAAAGATTATGGTTTTTCCCAAATGTGTGATATGCATGGAAAGTGTGAGCATGATCATATTAAGGGTCAGAGTTCACCTGTAAGAAGAAGTAGTAGAAGTCGATATGGCATGTATCTCCTTAGTGCCTAGTGTTGGAGATTATCTCCTTAGTATCCATGCGGGACACAGCATTAGAGAGTGACACTCCTTAACATCAGTGTTGTGGTGCTACTAAAGTAATGATGCCTTGATTAAGGTGTGATAGGGGGAGACTATAGTCCGAAAGTGGGATAGGACACCTTTAGCTAGGTGATCATACTATGAAAGGTGAGCTCAGGTCATTGTGAATGTGTACTTGGCCCAAGAACCTATAGTTTTAATCAAGGTGATATAGAGGCTTGGATGGTAGGATGATCATGCTAGAGTGGAAATGAACATTGATTATGAAAAATGTTATGTTGTAATATGCTAAAAGTATATTTTGGCATATAATAGCTTTACTCTCATATGGTTGTGCATGTTAATTAATAATAGTAAATTATTTTGTTACTAAAATGTTTATCTCACCCTATGATTATACTTTATAGGTGACGGCTTCGGTAGGTATAAGGGGAAGGAAGGGGTGATCGAAGAGTGAAGAGCATCGTTGTATAGCTCTTCTCTTTCTTCTTTTTAGTTTTTGTAATGAATATATTATAATGTCATGCCAACTTAAGTTCATTACATTATTTTGCTATTACTTGTATGAAACTCTATGTAATATGTGCACATCTCAGCCTAAAAAATTGTGATGCTTGTGGTTAAGTGAGTGTGAATGGCTAAGATACTAGTACAAGTAATTTATTTTATTAACCATGTGCTGGAATGACCAAAATGAGATTTATGTTGAATTTTATTCACCCTTTATGTTGTTAAGAATTGAGGGTTTAGTGGTCATTTTGAGTATGAATGGTTATCTGTATGATATGATTGGCCTCATAGGTTGTATTTGGTCTATTTGAGTTAGTCAAAGTGATTTCAGAGCTAATGGCATTTTATGGTGTGAATTGGACACCTTTGAATGTGTTTTGAGGTGAAAACAGATCATGTTGGGTTTGAGTATCCATCATTTTAACAGCTAAGAATTTAGGTGTGAGACGAGTATCATTAGTTAGAAGGCTTGAAGAGCTTCGTATGGACAATTAAGCTATTCAAATCAGACGTCAAATGGCAAAACGGCGCACTCTGAAAGTTCAAAATGCTGTCATGATAGTAGGCTTAAGTAAGGGTCTTGCTGCCTCATTTTTGCTTCTGTCTCCTAGGTTGCATCACTAGGAGTCATACTCTTCTAGAACACTTTTACTAGTTGAATAGTCTTATTTTACAGTTGCTTATCTTTCATGTCCATTATCTATTTTGGTTCTGTTATATAGGTCATATTCTCTTATAGCTCCACTTCTTCAAGCTCTATCATGTGAGAGAATCTGGATGGTATTTCTTAAATTAAGACACGTGAAACATGTCATGAATCTTAAATAATTGTGGAGTTAAAGCCATTTAATAAGTAACTAGCTCGATTCTCTCCAAGACTTCGAACGAACCTATGAATCTAGGAGTCAATTTCTTCACTCTAATCGACCTCTGAATTCTTGTTACTAGTGCAACCTTCAGAAATACATGGTCTCCTACTAGAAACTCTAATGGCCTTCTTCAATGACCAACGTAACTCTTTTGTTTGCTTTGAACTATCAATAATTTCTGCTGTATCAACTCAATCTTTTGAGTAGTCTAGTCCACAATATCAAGCCCTATAATACTTCTTTCACTCAATTCTATCTAACATAATGGTGATCTACATTTCCTTCCATATAAAGCTTTGTATGGTACCATTTGAATACTGAAATGGTAGCTATTGTTGTATGCAAGCTCGGCTAATGGTAAGTAGTTATCCTAACTACCACGCAACTCTAGCACATAACATCGTAGCATATCTTCTAAGGTTTGAATAGTTTGCTCTGTCTACCCATCAATCTAAGGATGATAAGTGGTACTAAACTTCAAAGTAGTACCTATGGCTGTAATGCTCCCTAGATTCTGGACATAAACCTCGAATTACAATTAGAAATTATATCTTTTAGCACTATATGCAAATGCACAATCTCTTAAATATATGTCTCTACCAACTTTTCTTGAGAATCAGTGATTTTGATGGCAAGAAAATGAGCTGATTTAGTCAATCAATGAACAACTATCTAAATAGCATCATGCCCTGACTGAGTTCTTAGCAACCCAGAGATAATATCCATGACAATGTTGTTCCATTTCCACTTAGGTATCTCTACAGGTGCAACGTTCCACTTGGCCTTTAATGTTCGATCTTAAGCTTCTGACAAGTAAAATACTGTGTTACAAACTTTGTCACTTTTCTTTTCATTCCTGACTACCACCAGTAACGCTTCACATCCTGATACATCTTCATAACTCCTTGGAGAATAGTATATTTACTATATTATGCTTTGTTCAAAATTACTTTTCTTAAGTCTACATTGTTAGGCACACAAATTCTGTGCTGGTATACCATGAATCCATCATCATTTAAACTAAAATCTTTGGATAGCTTCAATTCAACCTCTTCTGAAATCCTAAAAAGATATTCATCTTCTAATTGCGCTATCCTCAACTCTTTCCAAAAATTACTACTGATTATAGCAGTATAAGTACTAACTAGAGCTTTTAACAGTACATCTTGTTGAGAATCTATAAAAGACTCCATCATGCTATATTCCTGCACCATCAAACTAGTAGAAGATCACTTCTTCTCTATGCCTCACCCCTTTTTTCCTAATCTCCCTTTTGATTTTCATGGGCAGACACATCCTTATTTATAACATCCTAAAGAGTTAAAACAAAATTTCACTATCCAAAATTCTAATCTCATATTAAATCACTAATTCATTCCATAATTAATATTAATGCAAGAATTAGAAATTTAGGATGTCACACTAACTATTGGTCATGTTATGAGGATCTATAGAAATCCCCTCAACTGACACCACATGTTTGAGAAATCTTACCTCTCGCAAACAAAAGTTGTACTTACTTATCTTGGCATACAAATGATTATCTCTCAAAATCCTTAGTACAGTCCTCAAATGCCTTGTATGCTCTTCCTTGTCCTTGGAATATATCAGTATGTCATCTAAGAATAAGACAACAAAGTGATCTAAGAAAAGATGAAATATGCGGTTCATATAATCCATGAAAAATGCAAGTGCATTCGTCAACTCAAACGGCATCACTAAAAACTCAAAGTAACTGTATCAAGTACGAAATGCCGTTTTAGGTACATCTTCTGTATTCACCCTCAATTAATGGTACCCAAATCATAAATCAATCTTAAATAACATTAAGCTCTCGCCAACTGATCTAATAAATGATCAATCCTCAAAAGTGGGTACTTTTTCTTCACTGTTACCTTATTCAACTGCCTATACTTAATACATAAACATAGGCTACCATCTTTTTTCTGTACAAACAAGACTGGAAAACCTTATGGTGACACACTAGGGTATATAAAGCCCTTCTCTAACAACTCCTTGAGTTGCTTCTTAAGTTCTACCAATTTATAAGGAGCCATTTGATATGAAACTTTTAAAAAGGCTCGATACCAGATACTAAATCAATGGAACTACTTTCACTCCAATAACAAACTTAAAATCTCATTCACAGGTACCTTTAAAAACTCACTCACAACTCAAATTTCATCAATACTATTATTACCATTACCTTCCACTACAAACAAAAACCACGTAGGCTTGATAACCTTTAGAAACCAACCTTTCAACTTGCATCATTAACAACAACCTTGGCTAACTAGTAGTTACTATGGAAGTCACATTAGGAGTCACATGAACTAGTAATAACACTATTTTTCTGGCACAATCTAGAGTAGCAATATTCCCCACGAACCAGTCTATTCTAATGATCACATCCAACCCTTATATAGGAATCATGATCAAATCTACTATAGAAGTCCTGCCCTCAAAAGACAACTCTACTCTTTCATATACCTTTGATAAGGGACGCGGAAGCAAAATCGTGCTAGTTCAAGGATAGAACCCAGAAACACAACAAAAACACGAAAACAAAAAGAAAGGGATGAAATTTTATGACAAAAATAAAGAAAAAAAGAAAATAAATAACGGGATAATGATCGAGGATAAGATCCTCTGGAAACACCTGCCTCTAGGAACCTTAACCTTCAAAGAGACCACAAGAGTTGATTACACTCTTGATCACGTCTGTTTGTCATATAGGATGCCACCACAAAGCACTAAGGCTCACAAGAGTTATAAATTCTAAAATGAATAATTTCATTTAACTTCTCTTCTATTTACAAGAGGGAGCATGCCTAATTATATAGGCTCATAGAGAAGACTATTTCTTAAAATTAAAACCCTAATTTCCTAATACTAAAAGGAGAAATAATATAAAATAATGAGAAAATATTTAGTCATATAATTTAGGAGATGTGATCCTAAAATTATGGGATTATAAAAATTATTAAAATTATAATATAATTAATCCCAATCTTTGAATAGACTCAAAATAGGAAACTAAGACTAATCTTGCTCCTTAAGAAAGGGAGTCAAATCAAAGGACCATTAAAATAAGAAATAATTTATGAGACAATTAAGGGATCATAAAGGATTTAAAATCACACCACCCTTGACTTCTTCACCAGGGTTTCATGCCTCCTTGCTTGCAAGAGGCTCAACTTGTAGTCTTCCTTGCATTGGGCTAAGGTTTACATCTCTTGGGCTTGACTCTTCATGGATTTAGATCTTAAGCACATTATACACATATAAATGCTCTCCTTTAGGCTTGAGAGGAGTGCCCCAATGCTCTCCAAGCTCTTAGACTTCTTGCACAAGACAAACCCAAAGCTTGCTTTATGGCTTTAGTTCAGGCTCTTGTCATTAGACCTCTAATATGTTGTAAAGGGTCTTTAAGCACATTGGATTGGAAGTATTGGGCTCCTTGCTCCTTGCCTTGGGCTCCTTTCATGCCACCATGCTCATGATTACCATCCTTAAGCTTCATTGTCATTACGCCATATCATCCATGCCATAGGGTCTATCATTCTCTCCTAGTTGGAAAGGATTCATCCTTGAATCTGCAGAATCATATAAAGATAGATTAGAAACATTGAATGTGGCACTAAAATTTCCATAAGAGCTAGGCAAATTAATTTGTAAGCATTATCATTAATTCTTTCTAAAACATAGAAAGGTCCATCTCCTTGGGCTTGAAGTTTGGATTTTCTTTGATTAGAAAATCTCTCTTTCTTTACATGTAACAAAACCCAATCTCCAGGCTCAAAGATCACACATCTCTTGCCTTTATTATCTTGCTTGGCATATTGCTCATTCTTTTGCTCTATGTTTGCCTTAACCTTAGCATGTAAGTCCTGCACAAACTCAGCTTTTCTCTTGCCATCAGTGTTAGCATGCTTAGAAAAAGGCAAAGGTAAAATATCAATAGGAGATAATAGATTAAAACCATAAACAATTTCAAATAGAGAATGAGAAGTAGAAGAATAAACAGCCCTATTATAAGAAAATTTAATATGAGATAAACAAATCACCCAATTCTTCAAATTCTTCTGAATTATTGCTCGTAGCAGCGTAATCATAGTTCTATCGACTACCTCAGTTGACCATCAGTTTATGGATAGGCAGTAGTGAAAAAAGTAACTTAGTCTCTAATTTATGCCATAGGGTGTGCCAAAAGTGACTATGAAACTTCACATCCCTGCACTCATAATAGTCTTAGGTAAACCATGCAAGCGAACAATCTCTTTAAAGAATAAGTCAGCAATGTTAACAACATCATTAGTCTTAGCATAAGCAATAAAGTGTGTATTCTTAGAGAATCTATCAACAACAACAAATATGAAATCTTTGCCTACAGAAGATTTAGGCAATCCAATTATAAAATCCATAGAGATATGTTCCTAAGGGTGAGAGGGATGGGTAAAAGAAAGTAAAGTCTATAAGGTTAGACCTTAAATTTTTCCTGTCTACATTTAATGTATTTATCATAAACAGATATGACAACTTTCTGCATGTGAGGTCAAAAGAAATGATCAGACAAAATAGCCAAAGTTTTCTCTATACTAAAGTGTGCCATCAAACCACCACCATGTGCTTCCTTCATAAGCAACTCATGCATAGAATAAATAAGAATGCATGATTTGTTTTTCTTAAAAAAAATCCATCAAATCTAAAGAAATCACCAGATTTATGATTTTTACAAGATTTTCAAGTATTTTTAACATCATAATCAATTTTATAATGATCTTCTAGAATCTTAAAGCTAAGTAATTGAGCATGCAAATAAGAAAGTAATGTATACCTTTGAGATAAGGCATCATCAATGATATTTTCTTTACCTTGCTTATGCTTAATCACATAAGGAAAGGTCTCAATGAATTTCATCCAGTGGGTATGTCTCTTGTTCAACTTACCTTGAGACTTGAGAAACTTTAAACTTTTATGATTAGAATGAATGATGAATTCCTTAGGCCACAAATAGTATTGTCACTTTTCTAAGGCCCTTTTTAGAGCATAGAGCTCTTTTTTATAGGTGAAATTATTCAAAGCTACACCATGTAGCTTTTCACTGAAGTAAGCTATGGGCTTAGAATCCTGCATTAAAATAGCACCTATACCAATACCAGAAGCATCACATTGAATTTCAAATGCTTTAGAGAAATTAGGCAAAACAAGTAAAGAGGCATTAGTCAATTTATCCTTTAGGATTAGAAAGCCCTTTCTTATGTCTCACCCATATGAAGGTCACATTCTTTTTAACAAGTTCATTAAGAGGGGCAGCGATACTAGAGAAATCTCTAACAAATCTCCTATAGAAGCTTGCTAAGTCATGGAAGCTTCTCACTTTACTTGCATTTTTAAGTGTTGGCCATTCATGAATAGCCTTAACTTTCTCCTCATCCACACGAATTCCCTATGACCCAACAAAAAATCCTAAAATGATAACAAAGTCCATGCAAAAGAAACACTTTTAAAATTAGCATATAGCTTATATTCCCTCAATGTGTCAAACACAGTTTTAAGATGATTCCCATGATCAGTTAAAGATTTGTTATAAATTAGAATATTATCAAAGTAAACCACAACAAACTTGCCTATAAACTTTCTAAAAACATGATTCATTAATGCCATAAAAGTATTAGGAGCATTAGTCAAATCAAAAGGCATAACTAACCATTCATATAATCGAAATTTAGTTTTAAAGGCAGTTTTTTCATTCATCACCCTCTTTCGTACAAATTTGATGATAACCACTTCTAAGATCAATTTTAGAAAAGATAGAAGCACCATGCAACTCATCAAGTATATTATCAAGTCTAGGGATAAGATAATGATACTTTACAGTGATTTTGTTGACTACTTTACAATCAACACACATCCTCCAAGATCTATCTTTTTTTAGCACCAAGATAATAGGGACAGCACAAGGGCTAAGGCTCTCACACACAAATCCTTTTATCATCAATTCCTTTACTTGGCACTGGATCTCCTTAGTCTCTTCAGGGTTAGCCCTATAAGCAGGCTTGTTTGGAATAGCAGCTTCGGTCAAGAAATCTATCCCATGCTCAATTTCTCTTAAGGAAAGAAGTCTATTAGGAATCTCGTTAAGGAATAGATCTCCATAATCTTGAAACAAAGAGACAATACTAAAAGGCAAAGTAGGGTCAAAAGTGTTAGTAAAAAAATAAATATTTTTGAGAATTACAATAAGAGCTCGTTCACTCATCAAAGCCTCTTAAATCTCACTTTTCTCATACAATAATATTTTCTTTTCACTATTTTCTTTCACTCCTACTATTCTATTTTTCTCTTTTCTCACCTTCTTACCACTCTTTTTCCTCTCTTTTGATTGATTTTCAAGTAGAGTAATACTCTCTTTTTTCTCTCTCTCACTCATGCCACAATCAAGGAGATCTCTCCTTTACTTGTAATCTTGAGTAATCTTTAGTTGATCTTCATAGGCTTGGATGGGCTTAAGAGGATTTAATACAACAGTCTTGCCTTTAAAAGGTGTCTTGTAATAATCTTGTAATAATAAAATGGTCAAAATGCATTTAAGTATTCAATTTTTGAAAGAAATATTGAATTGAAACAAAACCAATGTCATTGGTTATATTTCAAAACAAGTTTCATGTGGACGCTTGAATCATCCCAATCAGATATCAGATATAGAAATGGCGCACATATGAAATTCGCACCAGAATTTGCATTATGACAGTAAATTCAAGTGTGTGCGCCACGGTACATGCATCCACATACTGTGACTTATGACACAGAGTAGGCAGTTGTAGTCTCTATAACACATGTCATGGCATATGTGGCACGAGCCACAACACACTGCCCTTATTTTGACATAATTTGTTATAAAGCACGTGTTTTTCTTGGTCTTGGATACACTTATACCTATTGCTTCCGCAGTGTGTAAGGTTTTATAACTTGGCTAGTTTACAAAATGATTTTAGAAATCTTTTCTTGAGATCTCAAAGTTTGTAAAGTAAATGATTTTGAATTTAGAAATATTATGGTGAAGCGTATGGTAATGTCAGTAAGGGCATTACAAAAGGCACTTGCACCCACTCTCAAACTATGGATTCCTTTATTTTAAATTTTAAGGTGTTGTGAGCCCTACTCTATACCCAATCTAGGGTGATGTTAAGAATTAAGGGATTTGAGTAACCTACCTCACACCTAATCCTAGGCGATGTTAAGAAATACCTTATCTATGACCAAACATTAGGCCACCTATAGTGTTAGTATTTTCCAAGTGGACTCAATATACTAATCTCCCTTAGTGTAAACTCCTACCTAAACTATGATCATACCATATTACTATTGGATAGGGAGGCGTAATGGAAGATTAAAATTTTAGAATCTTTATCTTGATATGGACTGAATGAACTTGTTTAAGTCAAAGCGTATAGAAGAGTTGTCTTTTAATTCTTCGAACTTAATGCGTGTTCTCTTCAAGAGTTTGGATCTCAGGAGCTAACAACATAGATCTGCTTCCTCTATCGGTATCCACATGAATAGTGCTCTAACTCGAGCATCGTGCTAGCCCTCCCAGCATCAATTATACTTTTGAATGTTAGTTTTCATTTCTCTAGGGTGTTTCATAGCTCTCAAAGTGTTTGATCGTCAGAACTTTTCTAACTCTCTATCTCTTCATAAAGCATGTCTCTATTTATACATAGTATATAGATTAGGGTTTTTGCCTTCTACTTAATGAACCCACAAAAATTTAATTAAATTTATCTCATAAATTTAATCTATAATATCATATTTAATTTAAATTTATCTTATAAATTCAAATTATAAAACTCACATGTTCTCTCATACCATGTTAGTTATTAAATTTAATCTATCATATAAAATTAAATTTAAAACTAACATAACATAATATAACATAACATAATATAATATAATATAATATAATATATATCACATATACATATTATATTATATATATCAAATAAATATTTATATATATATAATATTTATTGACCCTATATTACTTCATTGAATCTAGACATATTCCAAATTCAATGAACTTGGACTGTTCTTGTGTGCAACCCTGTAGGCTCATATGAAGTTGGCAGTAGGCTAATTATACTATTAGCCCACAAGTCACAAGTAGCCTCTAGCAACACATTGCAACTACCTAATGCATATGGGGATCGATGATCTAATGTAACCTATCATGCAATCGTATCACATTCCTTTTGTCATGTGATATTTCGGTCAAGTGTGAGACATGAAATTATCATTCTCCTTTACTTGACTATTATTTTCTCGATCTCTGAGTGAACTAATAGTAGTAATGGAATGGCCATATATTTTTTCAGTCTTACTTATCGAGGGGCCCAGTAATATCTTTCACTTAATGTAAGGGACAAATTTCATCTTGACCACTCATATTCCTTTGTATGAATATCACTAAACTCAATTATAGTCTTTATGATCATCTGATCAAATGTGACTTTTGATTAGGTTAAAGTTTAGTGGTCATCATATAGGAATCCATGATGATCTCAGGTCAAAGGGCTTAGTGATATAGGTACATATGAAATAAACTTATAACTTGTACCATGCAACTTTCTTATAGTGGATCGGTCCAGCACCTTGTACTCTTTCAAGTGCCTATAACTTTAATTTGTATATTTATAATTAATCAAAGTCATACTAGTCTTATTTTATCTATGATCCCTCATAGATGACCAACCAGGGACATTTAGAACAATCATTATAGTTTGTCCAAGGATACAGTTATCATAGTGAACATGCAATTGATATGATAATAAAAGAGAAATTCATTAAATAATAACGTGCATAGTAACAATTTCTAGCAATTACTTCAATGCTCACCATTACATTTGAGAGTCTCTATATCACATTTCAAATCACAATACTTAAATGTTCATTTTCATTAATCAAACTTTACTTAAATTCACAATTAAGCACACTTGCATAATTTTCTAAACTATAAAACATATCAATATAAAAACAAAAGTATATTCACAAGTTCACAAAACCCATAATCATTTAAATGAGAAATAATGCACAAAATAAATTTTCCTTAATTACTTTAAACCTTTGAGTTACCCAAAGGTTTACCCCTCAATCTTGCTTCCTAAGCCAACCTTTGAGCTCAAACAGTGATCAACGACAATTGTCTACACAAATCACATCTATTGATATCAATTATTAACATCACATTCCTTATTTTCTAGCTATCTAAATCAACTCTAACCAAACTCAAGTTCCCTTATCCTATATTTTCTTACACCTAAGGTGTAAATCATCATTCTCTAACTTTATTTAGCTTCCATTACTTAAACATCAACATTTATAATCCCTAACAATTCAAAATCACCATTTTATAGCCCAGGGTTCATCTAAAACCCAAGATACAATCTTATAACCTTATAGAAACCTTAAACTTAAGTATAGAAACCTTAAACAACTCCTATTAGTTCTATCTAAACCAACAGCTTTGAACCTATGCCTTAAGATTTAAAAATCATCCCCATTACAAACCCTAACTTAAAAATCTAGCTAGAGAGGAGGATGAAAGTAGAAGAAACTTACCCAAAGTAATTGGAAGCTCTAAATCTTCCCCAAGACTCATAGGATTCATGCCCTAGCAAAGAAAATCTTGAGCTCTTCCTTTTCTTCCTCATTTATTCTTCTGGTTTGGGCTCCCGTGTACGTCATCTAATTTTAACTTTTGACTATCCACTGTTATGGATAGGACAAAGACACCAAGCCAATTTTGGTTCTCTTTTTGGGTCTAGGTGGCCCATATCACTACCTAACCTAATTTGAAGATTATCAACAAATTTAATATGCTCATTAGTTGTCTCTAAGTATGCTCAAATTAATTTACACTTAAATTTACTTATATACCTCTTATTAACTCATTTAATTCAGAATTTAAATTTTGGAATGTTACAACAACAACAAACTAAAATCGAATTAAAATATTTTCCCATCGAATGCGAGAAACATAGTTAAAATTTTATCATATGACTATAATGATTGGGATAAGACAAAAAATCATATCAACATGACCAATATAATTTTTTAAAGAAAAAAGCTCATTATACTTATATTATTATTACCCTTTTGGGTCTATTGTATTTTTTAAATTATTAATAATTTTTAAATTAAGTTATCCTGCACCCATAACTCAAGTTTTTTGCTTTTCAACCGGTGGCATAGAAGAAGCCAAAATATTTATAAAATAAAAGGTGAAATAAATAAAAATAAAATATAATTTTTATTAATATATTTTTGGGTAAAAAAAAGCCTTTTTATTTTAGAAACAAGTCATTTTTATTAATATCAAAAATCGTAATATACACACTAACAACTGAACAAAGCAAAACTTACTAAAAAAAAAAAAACCTAAAGTTTACTAACCTAATGCACCAAAACAACTCACCAAACAAAAAATGCGAAAGCAAAAGGCAACAGATAAGCAAAAGAAATAATCAATCGGTAAGAAACAAAGAAAAGGGACTAAACGGCAACAACAACCATCTTACAAAAAGAAAAAGAAAGCCTGGAGAATTCAACAAATATATGCCATTTCTTAGTGATACATATCAACAGCTCATCTTGGAGTTGGCACAATATTCTTGGCATCTTCATCAATAATCCGAGCCAGAAGGATTTTGGCGTAAAATGGAAATTTAGACCCAGTTGATGAAACTAGTAAACCATTATACCAATATCTTGACTGGTTATGAATGTTTAATAATGATTTGATTACAATTTTGATCATTAATACTTGAATCAGTGTATTGACTTGTTCAATAACCGATCTAATTTTTAGTACCTTTAAATCAGTGCCCCACCTATCCAATTGGACACATCTCCTTTTTAAAGAAATAAATAGATCTGGTAATCTAGATGAGTTGAGCTTATTTGAGCCAAACTAATTAAAATACTTGAACAAATAAAAAAAAATATTCATATAACCAAGTCTAACCCAAACACCTTAAGTTTTTGAGTTTATTCAGGCTCACTTGAATACCCAAATTGGTAGTTATTATTTTTAGTTAATTTCAATTTTTATCTTAAAAAATTAATATATTTTTTTATCTCATATTAATTTTGTTTTATTAATAATAAAAAAATCTACTATTTAAGCTAAACTCACTCGAGTTTGGCTTGATCCATAGTTTTTTGAACTTATTCAAGTATTTGAATAAGTCCAAGATAAAGAACTTTTCCTAAACTTTTAAGCCTGATTTTAAAATTTTATAAGTTTATTTGAGTTAGTTGATCATGTTAAGCCCCAATTACCAGCCCCGGGATCAGCAATCCAATCTGCTACCAAATTCTCCTTCCTGGAGGTATCAGGATAACTATTTTATAAAATTCACGTTTTTTTTTTTTTCAATGAAAAACCTTGTGCGCAGAAAGTTGACTAGAATAGCACTTCCTCAATCCACCATGCCAACTTGCTGCTAATAAATCAATAATTTTACTATTCCCCTACTTTTCAGTTGATTTCCATGCCTTTTTCCTAATCAATATCAATATGAACATATGTAAAGTTTATACCAAACTTTACTATCTATAAACTTTAAACAACACAGCTAACTTGAAAATTCTCCCTCCATTTTATTATATTTGTCTTTTGAGGAGAAAAATTTTGTTTCATGTTATATGTATTTTCAGAAATTCAAAGCAATGTTTAATAATATTTTTCCTGTTTTATCTTTAGAATAATTTTTTATTTATTATTAGGATAAATAAAAAAAATTACTCTCTAAAATTTTAAGTCAAGTAACACCATAGATTTCAAACTTATTTATTGTACAAATTGTTTTCTCATCTTTTAAAAAAGATACAATTTAATTTTTACCGTTAACAAAAGTTAACTATGACTATTAATTGATAAAAAATGACAAAAAATAATATTAAAAATTAAAAAATAACCACATTTGGCCCTTTTATGTAATGTTGGGGTTTTTTATTATAACTTTTTTTTATCATATTCTATAATTTTTTAAGCTATTTTTTGTTATTTTTTAATTAATTAACGGTTAAAGTTAATTTTTATTAATAGCAGGGGATATATTGCACTATTTTTAAAAGTTGACGGAACAATGTACATAACAAACATGTTCAAAGTCTGTAGTGTTATTTTACCTAAGTCTAGGGATTAATTTGCTCATTTATTTTTATTATTATAATAATGTTTTTGAGGCGTTAAACGAGTAGCAAATTTGGTAAAATATGTCATATTTTTACTTTACATATTTATTACATTTATTAATCAGTGTATAATAATCTTAAAAAGCAAAGACAATAAAATGAAGGCAGTATACCTATAGCAGAAAATGCATATAATTTTCTTCAATTCCAGTCACTATTATCTTACCCAAATATTAAAAATTTCATGTTAGTGTGATGGAGCAATAGGACTAACTTAGATGATCAGATTGGTTAGACCACCATGCAGGTATAAGAGCAGCTTGTTTTGACTCATTAACATGTTTTGGGGATTAGATTGTTTTAATCTAGAAAATTTTGATAGAATTGAAATTAACTTGAAAACTGAAAGAGTTGGACCATTTGAAACCGCCCTCTTTTTTTTTCTTTTTACTCTTAATTTAGTAATAATTTTTTTATTCAATTTAAAAATATCAACGTTAACCTTTTTTTGGGTTGTTATAGTAAAATTGTGAGTGCATAATTTGTTTATTTATGTTATATGTATTAAACTGTAAAGACAATTGTAAATTTATTTGCTTTAAAAGATAAATAAGAAAAATAAATAATATACATACGAAAAAATATGACAGTAAAAGCTTAATATATTATAATTGAACAACTCTAAATTAAAAATGATATTGTTAATATTTTTTATGTTTTATTTATATATACATATAAATATTACTCCCTTTGTTCCAATTTATAAAAAAACTTTTAAACAAAGTTATACATATTAATAAGATTTATTAAATATATTTTACAATTTTATTTTTTTAAAATAAAAATATAAAACATATAAAAATATCCTTCATTTAAAATAATATTAACAATAGAGAGTGTATTAAGAAGGTAATATTAAAAAAATATTATTAATAAATTTTATTTTTATTAAAATACTTTATATTTTAAAACGTTAAATAAATTGAGATAAATAAAATATTTTTTTTATTTAATTATCATGTCACTTATTTGATTCGAGGACATCCGATAAAAGCTATCCAGAGGCTCTGACCCTTTTGGTTTGTCATCCCAAGCGGTTTTTAAAACATTGTCTTCACCCATTACGTGTGCTTTATAAATTCAGACATCTATCAGGTTTATATAATTTCTAATTTCATGTTGATGGCAAGGGGCCCATGCACAATATGTGGTCGATGTTGGTCTGTAATTTGAAATTTCTAAATATAAATAAAAAAACATAATTATTTAATTTTTACACTTTATTTATATTTTATTATAAATTTTTATATTTTTTTAAAATATTTTAAGTTCTTATACTTTTATTTTTTAATATTTTAAATTTTTTTTATAATCTCTACATTTTATTCATTTAAAAATATAAAAAAATTTAAAAATTTAAAATATAAAAAAAATATGCATGAATTTATAAAACATGAATAAATTGTAAGAATTAAAAATTATATTTTAAAAAAAAAAAAAAAAACAGTCCCCTGATGTCCATGTAAGGACATAATTTTGTCACGCCAAGGTACTCAAACTCTACTTTATGAGTTTTTGACTTTTCTCCAGCGCGGCCTGGATTTGACAATAAAGTCTCATGGCTGTATCTTTTTTTGATTCACCAGCGTGATGCTCCAACTCGTTGTTGTGTGGAGATGAAAATTTCAACTAGACTCTTCGCCTGCCTTATGCTCAATCTTGGTCTTACAATCTTAGTTCATGGACAGCAACAAACAGGTTAGCATTTGCTGTAAGAGACGCAATCTGCAATTGAGATTGAATTTTTGTCCCATGTTTTGAATTTAAGCTATGCTTTGATTTCCCTTAAAATTGTAACCGCACTCTGCCCTTTGTTTATTATTACCGTCGAAGCTTCGCGTGAAAGCAATTTGGTTTTACGAATCTTATATTAATTTGTGCTTTAAACAGTAAACAACTTGTTTTTCTGAGCCTGAATGGTTCGTCTGGTCAGGTTTCGTAAGCATTGATTGTGGAGGTCCAGTGAATTTTGAATATACGGATGATAGCACTAAGATTAAGTACAACACAGATGGAGCTTACATTAACAGTGGGATTAACAGAAACATTTCTTCTGAATATGCATACCCAAAAAATCCGAATCTGCCATTACCACTTTCAGATCTCAGAAGTTTTCCTGAGGGTAAGAGGAATTGTTACAACATAAAAACTCCGATAAGAAAAAGTTTACATTTGATTAGGGCTTCTTTCTTGTATGGGAACTACGATGGAGAAGACAAGCTTCCAGAATTTGATCTCTATGTTGATGTCAATTTCTGGTCCTCAGTAACATTCCGAAATGCTTCGGAGCAACTCGTGATGGAAATCATCAGCATGAAAATATCAGAGGAGATCAATGTTTGTCTTGTAAACAAAGGATTGGGAACTCCTTTCATCTCAGCATTGGAACTTAGGCCAATCATCACTAGCTCTGTATATACTACTGAGTTTGGGTCAGCTGCTTCACTTTTACTCTTCAAAAGATGGGACATTGCACCTCTCAATGGAACTGGTAGATATGAAGATGATGCTTTTGATAGAATTTGGTCTCCTTCCAGTTCATCTTCCTGGGAGACTTTGGAAACTTCTTCAGCCATCAACGTCAATAACAGTGGCTATAGACCTCCATTTGAAGTCATTAGAACCGCTGCTAGACCTAAGAATGAGAGTGATACTTTGGAATTCTCCTGGGCACCGAACGATCCAAGCTCTAAGTTTTATGTGTATTTGTACTTTGCTGAAGTTGAGAAACTTCAGAAAAAGCAACTGAGGAAATTCAATATATCCTGGAATGGATCTCCATTATTTGGACCCTTAGTCCCTAGCTACTTACTCACAACCACTGTATCGAATTCGAAATCTTTGGTGGGAAATAAGCATCAAATTTCAATATCTAGAACAGGAGACTCAACTTTACCCCCCATCCTCAATGCAGTTGAGATTTATGTGGTGACACAACTAGATACAATCCCAACATTTGAGCAAGATGGTATGTTTTATTATTTATTTATTTATTTATTTATTTTTTCATGCGGAAAGAATATGCTTTAGTGCATCCTTTACCGAATAATCATGAATACTTGGTAAACTCAGTTGATGCTATCACGAATATCAAAGGAGCATATGAAGTTCAAAGAAATTGGGTTGGTGATCCTTGTGAGCCTAAGGAGTACAATTGGGATGGCTTGGAATGTAACTACAGTAACTCGCTTCCTCCACGAATCATATCGCTGTGAGTTCCTTTGATTTACTCTTATACATGCTTTTATTTCCCCAATATGAGAGTTGTGATTGCATAAAGGTGAAGTTTTAGAAGAGATCATTTTTTTTATAGGAATTTGAGCTCAAGCAGTTTAAGTGGGGTAATAGCTTCTGCATTTTCCAATCTCTTATCACTCGAATCATTGTGAGTACCTGTTCAGAAAAATTCTGATTATATTACAGTCATGTCTGGCATATAGGAATTTATCCAATCCTAACTAGCACAGGTTTTGTTGATAATATAAAATCACTGGAAGCGCATTATTTTGTGTCAGGGATTTATCAAACAATAGCTTAACTGGATCAGTGCCTCAGTTTCTTGAAGACTTCAAATCCCTTAAAGTTCTGTAAGTCTATACAAGTTGGCATTATAGTCATGATATTGCATGGTGATAGATGTTAAAAGAACAGTTATACTTTTGGTGTAGGAACTTGAAAGACAATCATCTGTCAGGCTCTGTCCCTGCTAATCTTCTAGAAAGATCAAGAGCTGGATTGCTTGCACTGAGGTTTGGCTTGCTTGAGCACTGTCTTGGGGAAGCTTATTTCAAGTTTACTTTCGTTTTATTTCTCTTGAAACTAACAGAAATTACCATCTTCAGTGTGGATGACCAAAATATTTGTGGCTCAAGTACCTGCAAAAAAAAGAATATTGCTGTTCCCATAGCCGTTTCTATATCATCAGTTCTAGTTCTTTTGATTGCATTTGCTCTTATCTGGAAACTTCGGAGGAAAAAACCATCAGGTAATTCCAAATTTGATGCAGTCAAAAGCCCGCTTTCACTTAATCTCATGATATTATTACATGAACCATACTCAGATAAGGAAATACAGAAGACCAACAAAGGAGGAACTATAGCTTCAAAACAGTGGCAATATAGCTACGCGGAGGTTCTGGAAATCACCAACAACTTTGAAATGGCAATTGGAAAAGGAGGATTCGGAATAGTGTACCGTGGTGAGTTGAAGGATGGAAACCAAGTTGCAGTGAAAATGCTTTCTCCATCATCATCTCAGGGACCAAAGGAATTTCAAACTGAGGTAACTATTGCATTTCTGTCATTGAAAGTACATACCATTCAACATCAAAACAATTAACCACCAAAAAAAAAGACAAAGAAAAAGAAAGGCAGTAAAATAAATATAATGGTTTGCAGGCTGAGCTGTTGATGACAGTTCATCACAGAAATTTGGTATCCTTCATTGGTTATTGTGATGATGATAACAAGATGGCACTCATGTATGAGTACATGGCCAATGGCAACTTGAAAAATTATCTCTCAGGTACACCCTTTCCCTTCTCTTCTCAGAATCAGTTAAATTGTCCTTTGCTTTATTCTTTTAAGCAAAGGGAGCTTCTTCATTAGTAATATTATATCATTGATGCAGATAAAAACTCAAATATCGTGTCTTGGCAAAGAAGACTTGAGATAGCAATTGATGCAGCGCAAGGTAGTCAGTATTATATTGGTTTTCTGCCTTTCAACTTCAATCTTATAGACGTATTTGAAGTACTTCTGATCTCCAGGATTGGAATATCTGCACCATGGATGCAAGCCACCTATAGTACACAGAGATGTGAAGACAGCCAACATTCTATTGAATGAAAACTTGGAAGCTAAGATAGCTGATTTTGGCCTCTCCACGGTTTATAAGAATGATAACATTAATGCGGAGTCTGAAGTCATGGGCACCACAGGCTACCTTGACCCAGAGTAAGTACTTACTATCTTGACCACAAGTCTGAAGAACGAGCGTACAATTCACTAGAGCTTTCAATAAGGGCCTAGCTTGATAAGCAACCATTTTAGGATGAAGGTAGAAAGGTTGTTGAATAACATTACCTCCTCTAAGTAGAACTCCCTCTAAACGGTCCAATATTTTATTTTTGAATGAATATCAATGATAATAATGTTTTATACATATTAGTCTACAACAACAACAACAACAAGCCTTTATCCCATTAGGTGGGGTCGGCTACATGGATTGCAAGACGCCATTGTGCTTTATCATTTATCAAGCTTTTAGGAATATTATTAATTAACAGATCGCGTTCAATAACTTCCAAAAGTGTTCTCTTAGGCCTTCCTCTACTTCTCTTAATCGGACTCAGTTATATGTTCCACTCTTCTCACTGGTGCCTCCCTTAGTCTTCTTTGTACATGTCCAAACCATCTTAACCGATTTTCTACCATTTTTTCCTCAATAGGTGCCACCCTCACTTTTTCGCGTACATGCTCATTTCAAATTTTATCTTTACGTGTATGTCCGCACATCCATCGTAACATTCTCATCTCTGCTACTCCAACTTTATGCTCTTGCTGTCCCGTTATAGCCTAGCATTCACTACTATATAACATTACCGGTCTAATAGCAGTGCGATAAAACTTTCCTTTAAGTTTATTAGGCACCTTATGGTCGCAAATAACTCCTTTAGCTTTTCTTGAATTAAACCACCCAGCTTGAATTCTATGTGAAATATCTCTACTGATTTCGCCATCATTTTGAATAACGGCTCTCAAATATCTAAACTTTTCCACTTGAGGTATAATTTGATCTCCCAATTTCACTTCCAAATTATTGTTGAATAGTCCTTTATCAAATTTACAATATAAATATTCTGTCTTACTTCTACTCAGACGAAAACCTTTCGACTCCAATGTCTTCCTCCATAACTCAAGTTTGCAATTAACCTCTTCTCTTGTCTCTGCTATAAGAACTATATCATCCGCGAAAAGCATACATTTCAGAATTTCCCCTTGAATATGTTCCGTCAAAACATTTAAGATCAAGTTGAACAAATAAGGACTCAGAGATGATCCCTGATGTAGTCCAATCTTTATAGGAAAATCCTTTGTTTGACCACTAGGCGTTCTTATACTAGTTTTTACCCCCTCATACATATCTTGTATGGCTTTAATATAAGCAATCCGTACTCTCTTTTTTTTCTAACGCTTTCCAAAGCACTTCTCTTGGTATACGGTCATAAGCTTTTTCCAAATCAATAAAAACCATGTGTAGATCTTTATCTTTACAACGATACTTTTCTATTAATCCCCTTAGTAGATAAATCGCCTCTGTAGTTGATCTACCTGGCATAAAACCAAACTGATTCTCAGAAATACTTGTCTCCAATCTCAACCTATGCTCAATTACTTTCTCCCACAATTTCATTGTGTGGCTCATGAGTTTAATCCCTCTATAGTTAGTACAATTCTGAATATCTCCTTTATTTTTATAAATAGGAATTAATGTACTTCTCCTCCATTCATCAGGCATTTTCTTGGACCGTAAAATCACATTAAATAACTTAGTTAACCATCTCACCCCTTCTTCACCTAAACATTTCCACGCTTCGATAGATAAACAATCAGGTCCGTTGGCTCTACCATTTGCCATTTTCTTAAGAGCTTCCTTTACCTCCTTATCACGTATTATTCGATAGAATGACAAATTTTGTTCTCCTTCACCAGTTACAAAATCCTCTAAGTTACTAGATGAACCCTCTCCATCATTAAAAAGTTTAGAAAAGTAAGTCTCCCATCTATTTTTAATTTCATCATCTGTAACTAAACTGAGGTAACAATATTAACAGTCTCACGTCCAATTATCATTTTTAAGGAAATAATTCTATCTCCAATTCTGCTAACTTCTACAACGTTCTTCTTCCACTCCTTATCTATAATGATGCCTACTCCATTGCGTGCACTTACTTTTCCTGTATACCAAAATTTGAAACTTTGAATATCCTTATCTTCTTCTCCACGCCATTTTGTTTCTTGCAGGCAAAGGATATTGATTTTCCTTTGAATCATAACCCCGACAACCTCTACAGATTTACAATTCAATGTCCCAACATTCCAAGTATCAAATCTAATTTTGCTCTCATGGACTAACTTCTTTAGCCGCGTGCGTCCAGAATGACGCGGTAGCCCTTGCTCATTTAACACTACATCCGGGCGGCTCTAACTCACTTATCACTGTACTCGAGCCATGCAGCGCGTTACTTACGGGCAATGACCTAGCATTAACATTATAACATCTATTGTCCATGTTCATGATAGATTCAACAAAATTTTACATTGGCTGTTCAACAAAGATTCAACAAAGTTTTTTTTTTGGCAAGAATAATAACACAAAGCATTAAACTTTTAACAATATTCATAGGCCATGAATAGTAGAGCTGTCAACAAAGAATGGCTCACTCCTTATAGGCCCTCCTCTAAAGGGATCAAGTTCATAACCTAAAATCAGTACTTTTCTCAAATTTGACCCTTATTGGCAAGACTCAGAGCCAAGCTTGAAAACCCACATAACTTCTTTTTTTAAAATTATGTGGGTTTTCAAGCCTGGCTCTGAGTCTTGCCAATAAGGGTCAAATTTGAGAAAAGTACTGATTTTAGGTTATGAACTTGATCCCTTTAGAGGAGGGCCTATAAGGATTGAGCCATTCTTTGTTGACAGCTCTACTATTCATGGCCTATGAATATTGTTAAAAGTTTAATGCTTTGTGTTGTTATTCTTGCCAAAAAAAAAAAAATTGTTTTGCATCGATATTAATGTATTTAGTGATATGTAATCATTTGTTCAGGTACTACAAATTACGGAAGTTGAATGAGAAAAGTGATATTTTTAGCTTTGGAGTAGTTATAATAGAGCTCATAACAGGTCAACCAGCAGTGATTAGAGGTGAAGAATCGATTCACATACTTGCGTGGGTAACATATGAGCTTGAAAGTGGGGATTTTAGCAGAATTGTGGATCCAAGACTCGAAGGCAAATTTTGTACAGGTTCTGTGGAAAGAGCTTTAGGAGTAGCAATGGCATGTAGTGCAACACCTTCCATTCACAGACCTACCATGAATTTTGTGGTGCAGGAGCTGAAACAGTGTTTGGAAATGGAGATTCCTTCTATCAGTGACAAATTTAAGATGGTGCCAAGGCGGGTTTATAGTGAGTTATATAGTTCGTCTGAGCCATATTCCTTGGATACTGATTCCATCACTTCTCCTTTTGCTAGGTAGTTGTATAGTTGAAGACTTTCGTTGACAATATAATTCAATAAATACGTGTATATTGTATATTAAAATTAAAGGGCAATTTTACCTATACACTGTAGGTCCAAGAACATTTGGAACAGTGCAATGTCATTCTTATTATTAATAAAAGTTAACTTTGATTGTTGATTGACTAAAAAATTATAAAAAATAATTTCAAAAATTGCATAAAAGATAAAAAAGTTACAGAAAATGACTCAAAATTAATGATAAGGATTTAAAAAATTAAAGAAAATAATTTTTTAGTTAATTAAGTGTCAAAATTAACATTTTTAATCATATGGATAATATTGTACTCTTTTTAAAAGTTAAAGAAAAATATTGTATTAAAATTAAATTTAGGATCTTAGATATTTCTTCACCTATAGTTTAGGGGCAATTAATCCTATTATATTATCCATTTGTGTTTTCTTAGCTTTCTTATAATTTCAAGAATCAAACTGAGAAGAGATGTGTCAAATTTGAATCAGGTAAAAAGGACTCAATATTTTTTAAGTAATATTAAGGGTTCAGACCATATAAAAAGAAAACAGAATGTTGAAAAAGTTACCGACATTTGAATTTGACTTTATTCAAATCTATGAACACTAAATGACGAAAATTCTTTCATCCAAAAGAGTGATTCTTCAAAATAATGAAACTATTAAAAATAATCAAATGAATTTATTTACAAAGAATTTGCAGCTTGCATGCTAGCACATCAAATAATATTTTCCAATTAATTCAATGATATCCTTAAATATAGGAGTAATGTTTCAAAAAAATTTCAATTGCTTAGATTTTAATTTTAACTATTTAAATTTGACTTAGAAACCTAAAGTAACTTTTTAATTTAAACGATATATCAAAAGATTTAATTGTTGATAAAGCAATAATCTATACAACCAACCTCATCTAATGAGGTAAGACTGCTTATTGCTAAAAGAAAAAGGTAATTGAAATAAAAAATTGGAAAATTTGAAATATCTAAATCAATAGAAAAATACATTTGTAAAACAGAAGCTACATTTGTAATAATACATTTGTAAAATTAGTTTTTACTATTACGCTTATTTTTTCTTCATCTTATATAATGACGTGAAAATGTAAATTTTTAGTAACGTGAAATATAGCATTATGCACCAATGAGTGTGAAATTGTGTGTAGATATATTTTTGTAAGTAGGAAGTGGATTTTTTTTATCTTTTATTTTCACAAACAGAATGTTTAAATCCATGATCTCTGAATGTATATAGGCTAGAGTGAGGAGAGTTCTCTCTGTGTGTCTAGTGAGGTTTTCCTCATCGACCTTCTCTTACTACTTCATGGACCGTGTGGAAAAATAGAACAAAACTGAATAATACTCTTATTGATCGATCCATCCAGATCTGAAGGCATAGGCCATATACACACACGCTAAGGCCATATACGCACAGCGCACTGTTTATACTACTAATTAAGTAAATATACATATAGACTACACCTAAACCAAATTTGGACACGCAAGCCCACAATATAAGCCCATAAAACCTCAACTCTCAACACTCTCCCTCAAGTTGGACCTAAAAATATTTAAGGTGCCCAACTTGAAAAGAAATTGTTCATGAGACTTGCCGTTCACTTGATGCAACATGCTTTAAGTAAATTAAACCATCTTTCAATTTTTCCCTCATGAAATGGTAGTCAATTTCAAGGTGCTTAGTTCGCTCATGATAGACTAGATTTGATACAGTCTGAATCGCAACCTTGCTATCACAATAAATAGGAATTGGAACTAAGTTAGAAACATGCAAATCTTTTAATAAATCATTCAGCCAAATAATTTCTAAAACAATACTCCTAACGCTCGGTATTTTGCTTCAACTAATGATCGAGATACTATGGACTGCTTCTTGGATTTCCAAGCAATAACAGCACCTCCCATCTTAATCAAGTAACCTGTTATGAACCTACGAGTTTCTGGATAGGAAGCCCAATCAGAATCACAATAACCTTTAAGTTTCATATCTCTTGAAGATGGAAAGTAAATACCTTTACCTGGATCCTTTCTCAAATATTTTACAGTGTTTAAAGCAGCTTTCCAGTGTGACTTCCTAGGATTTTGCATAAATTGACTTAACACTTGAACATCATGGCTTATATTAAGTTTGGTTGTAGTTAAACATAACAACTTTCCTATGAGGCGCCTTTATCAAGTAGGGTCTTTTAACTCATCATCTCTTGCCCCCTTTTTAAGAACACTATAAATCTTTAGTCCTAGATTCATAGGCATATTTCTCAGTTTAGAAGCACCCATTCCAATTGTGGCAATTAAATCTAAAGTATATTTCCTCTGATTAAGGATCAAACCCTTAGATGACTTGGCTATTTCAATTCCAAGAAAATATTTCAATAAACCGAGATCCTTCATTTTGAAGTTCCTGTGCAAGTAATTTTTAGTCTCCTCTATACCTTTAGGACTATTACCAGTTATAACAAGATTATCAACATAAGTAAGCACAACAATAAAATCATTTTCATGCTATTTAGTGAATAAAGAATAATCAAATTTGCTTTGAGTGAAACCCCTAGCAATTAAAGCTTCACAAAGTTTAGAATTCCACTGTTTAGTAGCTTGCTTTAAACTGTACAAGGGTTTAGTCAACTTACATACTTTCTTCTCCCCTTATTTACTTAACCCCAATGGTATTTTCATATAAACTTCCTCATGTAAATCACCTTGTAAAAAGGCATTGTTTACATCCATTTGAAACATATTCCAATTATATTTGGCAACAAGAGCTAAAACAGCATGCACAGTATTCATTTTGACTACAGAAGAAAAAGTTTCAGAATAGTCTATACCTTCAATTTGACTAAATCTCTTTGTTATTAATCTAGGTCTTAATTTATTTAGGTTCCGTCATCATTAAATTTTTTCTTAAACACCCATTTATAGCCTATTGCTTTCTTTTTAGGAGGTAAATCTGTTATTATCTAGATTTTATTTCTTTCTAATGCACTTACTTCATCTTGCATAGCTTTAATCCAATGTTCATCTTTAATAGCTTCTTCAAATGTGTCTAGTTTACTTACTTCATTTGTACTCTATAAATCTCATATGTGATTGTGATATATTAGCATGGTTAATGCTATGTTGTATTGGATATAAAATTTTCTTGTTTCCTTTACTATCAATTTTATTAACTAATTCCAACCTAGAACAGTCATAATCTTTAAGTCAAATAGGTGATGTTCTAATCCTATGAGGTCTGCTAGTATCAACATTAATGTTTTCTTGAAGGTTATGTGAATTACTATTAGGAACAGAATCAATATAGCCATGTATGGAAATATCAGGATGGGAAAAGAAACCAAGAACATTGTCCAAATCAAAAATGAAAGGATCCTGAATGTGTACCTGATCTGTCTCTAAACCAAATTGATCTTTAGCTAAAAAAGAAAATTTATCTTCAAGAAAGACAACATCTCTATTCACAAATAAGTTGTCATTTTTTAGGTCATAAAGGATATATCCTTTTTGTGTGTTTGGATATCCTAAGAAAAAACAAGCATCAAATCTAGCTTCAAATTTTTCTAATTTTCCAAGGGATTTAGCATAGGCCAAACAGCAAACACCTTTAAATTAGACAAGTCAAGTTGTTTGTTATATAATATCTCATAGGGAGTTTTATAGTTCAAAACTTTAGAAGGGATCCAATTTATAAAAAATATAGTAGTCCTAACAGCTTCCCCCTAAAATTTTGTCGTAATATTAGCTTGCAAAATAAGACTCTTAGAAACATCTAGAATGTGTCTGTGTTTCTTGTCAACAATCCTATTTTGTTGTGGGGTGTGAACGCAAGTAGTTTCATGAATTATTCCATTTTCCAAAAAATAACTTGAAATATCATGATTTAAGAACTCAGTGCCATTGTCACTGCAGACACATTTAATTTTAGTGTGAAATTGGTTTCTTATAAAATTGAAAAAAATTTTAGATGATAAAAGTATCATGTTTACTATTTAACAAATAAATCCATGTCACACGTGAGCAATCATCCACAATGGTCAAAAAATACCTATATCCTTGATGAATGGCTTCCCTATAAGAACCTTAAATGCCAATATGCAATAATTCAAAAGAAGTTATAGTCTTTATTTCACTATTAGGAAAAGGCAGCGCGTTTGCTTAGCCTTAAAATAAACATCACATTTAGAAGCATGAATAGGAGACAAAATATTCTTTAAAGAAGTAACATGTCTAAGAACAGAGTTTGAAGGGTGTCCTAATCTTAAGTGCCATATGGTGTTATCAACAGCTAGATTATGAACAGAAACATTAGATGAAACTGAACTTTCATTCAAAACATATAATCCAAAATTTATTCTACCAATCACCCTCATGCTGCCATTGGAGAGGCTCTATAGGACACAAACATTAGGAAAGAAAGCCACTACACATTGTTGCTGATATGTTAAACATGATATAGAGATAAGATCATAACATATTCCTTGAGTATAAAGAACATTATTTAGTTTAATTTCATCAAAAAGCTTAATATTTCCAATATGTGTGACAGTTAGTGCCACACCTCGAACTTCTGAAGTGTGATCGGCTAGAATATAAGAAAGCTCATATTCCATAAGCCTAAAACCCTCAACAAGTCTAACATATTAATTTAAATTTTGTTAAACAGTCATCATTTATATAAAGTAATTATTAATAGGAATAAAATACTTAAGCTAGCCATAGAAATTTTGACAGATGCTCTGCTGTAAGTTGGACTTCCTGTAATCTCTACAACCTGTCAAAAAGCACATCCAAGTAGCATTTGGAGTTATACTTTGATACAATATATAAAAACCAAAATAATTTAACTGAGGATCCTGCCTATATGATTCGTGGAGCAATTCTAGAACAAAAACAGAATGTTTAAGTATTTACATTAATCCACTGTAATTGAAGCAACACAATACTTCTTGTCTCAAGGAGTCCCACGAGATCTATTGAAGAGCAGGTCCACTTCTACTATCTGAATATAAAATTTTTTCCAATAAATAACATCCCCAAATAATAAATAAATAAATAATGGTAATCATAAATGATAAATTAAAAATATATCTTTTGTATGAAACAAACCATAAAAATACAGTTCTTAAGAGTAAAAACAACTTGAAAAAATACTTGTTTTTTGTTAAGACCTGAATCGAATGAATAACAGGCGTGGACATATAGTCCACGAGGGTAAATAACATCCAGTGTGAGTAGAAACCATGAAAAAATAGGCGTAAGCATAAAGCTTACGAATAACAGGCGTGGATTAAATCCACAAAATTCCATTCTCCCTTCCACATGTATTGGCCGACACATGGGACTAGCACTTCCAATATACCCTACTAGCTAGGTATGCCATGGTATGCCAAGGGCTAACAAAACTGTCATTAGTAACCAACGTTCTGTATTCAGTCCTATGAAACATTTTTGGCATGCATGGAATCTAAAAATCCTTATAGTTCAAATTGTGTTTTAATTTGTAAAGTACGAATAATCCTTTCATCAGTAATTCATTCAATCCATGCATGCATAATACTTTTAGGAAAATAACATACCCTGAAAATAACTGCATAAACAAATTCAAAGAATGAATAAGATATCTATATACATTATGTCAACTTAATCAATAAGGTACAGTAGAAAAATTTGTTTAGCATAGACGAAAAATAAAATAAAATAGAATAAATAAAGAGACCATTACTTTTGTTTCTTAAAGAATGTTATTTACTTACTTGGCTTATCTCCCAGTTCAAAATTCTCTCCTTATAGCTTCAATTAAGTTTTCTCTTTTTTCTAATAATCCTATCAAATATAATAAAATTTCAATAAACTATATTTCATCCACAGCCAAGAATTCAATGAATTTTCTCAAAAAAATCAAGTTTAATTTCTTCTAATAAATATTTTGTCAAACACCTCTTATGCCTTAATTCTCAAGTTTTGATCAAACATATTTTCTTCAAATTTCATTTTCCCATACTTTTCTAAAGTCTATGCTTGAAGTAATCCAACCTTCCAATTACAAGCATTCAACATAAGAAATTTTAAGCCCAAGGAATATTGAATTTATCCACCTTCAACACACATACAATACTAAAATATCAATCAGAAGCAAATTTCTCTTCATTGCTTGTACAAGCACGGCAGCACAAGGGAGAGTAAATTACAAATAATTTAAACATTCACACTGTACATGCTGAGCGAGAGGGAAGAGGCTTGAAGATTCCTCACCTTAAGGCACAAATGATGAAGATAAGAGAAGGAGGAGTTGATATTTATGGCTGGACAGGGGAAGAGTTTCTGGCATGGCACAACGACAGCAAAAGGACAAAACAACACCAAGAAGCATAAGGAACCACGTGCAACATTTCCGCTCAAATGATTTAGCTCACGCACGTCAACTTACACCCACCAGCATCAACACAGGACAGAGAAGCAGTAGAGGAAAATTTCCAACGACAAAAACATATTAGCGACAGAAACGAACCAGCGATAGAAATGAATCAGTGAAGGTTGGAAATAAACCCACGGTGTGAAGAAGAACAAGTGGATGGTGAGAAGAGAAGAGACTTGATAGGAGAAGGAGAAGAGATAAAGGAATGAAAATGAATTCTACATCCCTCACTGTGCGTAATATATGACTGAAAGATAAATAAAATTCTGGACAAAGATCCATGGGAAAAATCACAAAACAAGACCCAATATTTGTTGGAAAGAATTTCAAAAAAAATACCCCACAGTTTTTTTTCATCATAATATTTTTAATAATAAAAGGTATAAGAAAACTTTAATAATTCTCATATAAGAATAAAATTAATATTTGGCTTAAGTAAGATTCGAATTCTAAACCTCCATATAAGTAACTAATATAAATTCTACTAGACCTTTACTCCTAATGTGCTATAAATAAAATAATTAAATAAAATATCAATAGGGAAGGAAAATCATTTAATTTAAATTTTTGGGTCATTACATTCTTCCCTTCTTAAAAAATTCAGTCCTTCGAATTTTAAATATGCTTACCTCAATCCCCAAACAAGTATGGATACTGAGCACCATATTGCTTTCAACTTCCCATGTAGCTTTATCCTGAGAATGGTTATGCCATAACACTTTTACTGAAGCAATTTCTTTGAATCGCAGCTTCTTCACTTGCCTATCAAGAATAGCAACAGGAACTTCTTTATATGATAAATCTGGGTCTATTTGGATTCCTTGAATCTTTATCACATGAGAAGGGTCATATAAATATTTTCACAACATCAATAGATGAAATACCGGATGAATGCTTGACAATTCAGGCGGTAACACGAAATGATAAGCAATCACACCAACTTTCTCTAAGATTTCAAATGGACCAATATACCTCAGGCTCAACTTACCCTTCTTCCCGAATCTCATTACCCCTTTCATAGAACACACTTTGAGAAACACTATATCCCTAACCATCAATTCTAATTTTTAACGTCTGTTATCGACATAAGACTTCTGTTGACTCTAGGCTATTAGCAGCCTTTCTTTGATTACTTTCACCATCTCAATAGCATCTTACACCATATCTGGTCCCATAAGCTTAACATCACTAATATCAAACCAGTCAATAGGGGATCTACATTGCCTACCATATAGTGCCTCATATGGAGCTATTTGTATGCTAGTTTGATAACTATTATTGTAAGCAAACTCCGCTAATGTTAAGTAGTGATCCCAGCTACCATTAAAATCTAGAATACAAGACCTTAACATATGTTTTAGAATTTGAATAGTCCTCTCAGATTAGCCATCGGTTTGTGGATGAAAAGTAGTACTAAGATCTAGTCGAGTGCCTAAAATCTCTTGGAAGGATTCCAAAATCAAGAGGTAAATTGAGGACCTTTATAAGAAATTATTGATATTAGAACTCCGTGCAATCAAACAATCCCGTCAATATACAATTGAGCATACTTATCAACATTATAAGTTGCCTTTACTGAAATGAAATGAGCTGACTTAGTTAATCTATCCACAATAACCCAAATAGAATCATATCCTTTCATGGTATGAGGTAACCCAGTAACAAAATCCATTGTAATATTCTCCCATTTCCACTCTGGTATCTCTAATTGTTGATGTAATGCAGCTGGCTTTTGATGTTCCGCCTTAACTTATTGGCAAGTCAAACAACATGAAACAAAGTTTGCTACATCCTTTTTCATGTCATCCCACCAATATAATTGTTTCAAATCTTGATACATCTTTATCACCCCTAAGTGAACGGTATATGCAAAATGATGAGCCTTTTCCAAAATAAGCCATTTTAAGTTTTCCTCCTGTGGCACACAAATTCTACCATCACATCTTAATACCCCTTCCTAGTCAATTATGAACTCATTATTATTCCCTGTTGTGATTGCTTCTTTCAACTTGCATAACTTTAGATCCAAAAATTATGCACTCTTAATTTGATCAATTAGAGAGGAAGAAGCTTGTATGTGAGCCAAAAATGCTCCCTTATTAATAATTTCAAACTTTACTCTGCTTTGTTTAAGCTTATGAATTTCTTGCACTAGAGGCCTTCTTGCTAAAGTCATATGTGCCAAACTACCCATAGACTTTCTACTTAGAGCATTAGCCACGATATTTGCCTTGCCAGGATGATAGAGTATTGTACAATTATAATCCTTTAACAACTCCATCCATCTTCTTTGTCTAAAGTTAAGATCTTTTTGCTTAAAAATATATTTTAGGCTTTTATGATCAGTAAAAATATCACAAGTCTCACCATAAAGATAGTGGTGCCAAATTTTTAATGCAAAAACAACTACTGCCATTTCTAAATCATTTGTTAGATAATTTTGTTCGTGCTTCTTAAGTTTCCTTGAGGCATAAGTAATAATTAGCCCATGTTACATTAAAACACAGCCTAAACCAACACGAAAAGCATCACAATAACTTGCATACCCTCCATTGCCTGATGGTAAGCTCAAAACTGGTGCTAAAGTTAAATACTCCTTTAACTTCTGGAAACTATCTTTGTACTTATTATCCCATTCAAATTTCCCATTCTTCTGAGTTAGCCTTGTCAGTGGAGCAGCTATCCTAGAGAAATCTTTTACAAAACAATGATAATACCTAGCAAGGCCCAAGAAGCTATGAATTTCAGTGACCGTCGTGGGTCGTGGCCAATTTTTTACTGCTTCTACTTTGCTTGGGTTCACTTGAATACCGTCTTTAGAAATGACATGTCCCAAGAAAATAACTTTATTAAGCCAAAATTCACATTTAGAGAATTTGGTATAAAGTTGTTGCTCCCTTAATGTCTGTAGAACAAATCGTAAATGTTGTTCATGCTCCTTGGGGCTTCTTGAATATATCAAAATATCATCAATAAAAATGATCAAAAACTTATCAAGGAATGGTCTAAACACTCAGTTCATCAAATCCATGAATTCTGCTGGTGCATTAGTTAATCCAAATGACATTACAAGAAATTCATAATGACCATATCGGGTTCTAAATGTAGTCATTGGTATGTCTTCCTTCGTGATCTTTAACTGATGATAACCTAAATGTAAATCTATTTTTGAAAAACACTGAGTTCCGTGCAACTGATCAAAAAGATCATCAATTTGAGGTAGTGGGTATTTATTTTTTATCGTCACCTTATTAAGCTATCAGTAGTCTATATAAAGTCTTAGTGATCCATCATTCTTCTTCACAAAGAGTACTGGTGCTCCCTAAAGAGACGTACTAGGTCAAATAAATCCCTTATCCAACAATTCCTTTAGTTGAGTCTTCAGTTCTCTCAATTCAGAAGGTGTCATTCTATAAGGTAGAATAGAAATTGATTGAGTACCTGCAATGATATCAATAGTAAATTCTATCTCTCTATCTAAGGGTAAACCTGGAAACTCTTCTAGAAAGACATCAGGAAATTCTTTAACTATTAGTATTTTTTCCAAACTAACAACTGGCTTATCAACATCCTTTAGTAAAGCCAAGTACCCCTGGCAACCTCTTATCAGGAGGCGTTGGGCTTTTAGAGCTGAAATTAGATTGGTCGATCTATCTATCATGCTTCCTTGTAAAACAAAAGGAGTTTCACCAGGAATATCAAATCTTACCACTTTCAAGTAGCAATCAATAGTAGCATAACAAGACGCTAACCAATCCATACCCAAAGTAACATCAAAATCAATTATATCAAGGATCATCAAATCAATAATGGTTTCTCTACCCTCAAGAGACACTTCACAAGACTCATACATTTATGATACTAATAAAGATTCTCCTGATGGAATAGCGACCAAAAAGGGATTATCAAGTCTAGTAGGTTCTTTCCTCAATTTCTTAGAAAAATAAGAGGAAACATATGAATGCGTAGATCCAGGATCAAATAATACATAAGCTCTTTGAGAACAGACCAAAATAGTAACTATAACCATGGCATTAGAAGCTTGAGCATCTTGTCAAGTCATTGCATAAACTCATGCTTGACCTTGTCCTGAAGAAATCTGCCCACATTTTACTGATGGTTTTCTTGACATATTCTTAGTAGCAGACATAGAAGCTGCTCCTTTCGACGGAGCAATTGATGATGTGGGGTGAGGAGGTAGTCGAACATACCCCTAACTTGATACTGATGGTGCCATAAGACAATCTCTCTTCAAATGGCTTATTTAACCACACCAATAGCAAGCACCAGTGGCCTTTCGACATTGCCCTGAATGAAAATTTCCATAACTAATACAGGGAATTCTAGAATAGCTCGACTGAGATATAGGTGAAGGTTGATTGACATTCCTAGAGCTAGATCTTTGCACTAAAGTATTTACTGAAGAAGAAGTAGATGACCTCGGTAGTAGAAGTACCAGATGATACTGACTCTGAGGTCGTTCTCCCCTGAAGAAATTGCTCTTCCCTTAGGGTCTTACATCTATCTCTGTCTTGTGCTTTTTATTAGAAGACGACTCCTCTTTTTCTCTCATTTCTAATCCCAATGTGCAACTTATTGCATCCACATATGATGTAAATTGATTCATTTGTGGGAACATAGGCCAATATATATGTAAAGGTAACCCTCTCACAAATCATTCAATTCGTTCTTTCTCTGTTGGAACCAAATGAGGTGCATAACGTGAGAGCTTCGTATAAAGAACCTCATACTGTGCTACAGAGATATTATTGCATTTCAATGTCCCAAACATAGTAGCCCGTTGTTCTCGAATATTTTGTCAAAGAAACCGGTCAAGAAAAAATTCTTCTAAATTCCTCCCATGACATAGGAGGATGCCCTGCTTGCCTTGTTAGACGAATTGATCGAATCCAAATCTTAATAATATCCTTCAACTAAAAAATAACAAACTAGACGTACTGATCATCAGGACAACCAAGTGCTTAGTAAAGCTTCTCAATAGCATCAAGAAATTGTTTTGTATCCTGTTTAACATTAGATCCATAGAAAATGGGAGGTTTCAATTTTATACAATCTATCAAGCTTACTCTAGCAACCTTTTCTTCAATAATCCCTTGAGGTCCTTCTTCAGTAGTTGGAACTAATGATGTAGCAACTTCAGTAGATCGAGAATGCTCTGATTCACCCTCAGGATTAACATTTCTGGGAAGCCTAGTATTTCTACCACCCCTACCTCTTCCCCTTCCACGGCGTCGGGCACGACCTCAGCCCCGACCCTCAAGGGGGAAAGGATCAGATTAAACAAGTACTCTATTAGAAGTTTTATTTCTCATGGACCTACTACTACGCACTTGAGACTTCGGGGGCATCCTTTATCTGAAAAAAACATAGAAATCATTACATACAATATACTCATTTGTATATGTAAAAACAACATAGTCATGAAATTATGGAAAACAAAATAAAATTAGAAAACCTATAAGGCCTTTAATAATGCCTCAATTATAATTATGCCCAGGTTCATAATGATAATTGAGACCTTACTGAAGAACACTTGCTCTACAAAACTATAGGAAAAATCTAAGCTTTGATACCAATCTGTCACACCCCAAACTTCTGAAGTGTGATCGACTGAAATACAAGAAAGTTCATATTCCATAAGCCTAAACCCTTAACAAGTCTGACATATTAATTTAAATTTTGCCGTACAATCATCATTTATATAAAGCAATTATTATTTTTTTACCAAATATAAAGCAATTATTAATAGGAACAAAATACTTAAGCTAGCTATAGAAATTTTTGCAGAGTCTTTGCTATAAGTTAGACTTCCCGAAATCTCTATAACCTGCCAAAAAGCACATCCAAGTAGCATTCGGAGTTCTACTTTGATACAATATATACAAACCAAAATAATTTAACTGAGGATCCTGCCTATATTCGTGGAGTGATTCTAGAACAAAAACAGAATGTTTAAGTATTTACATTAATCCACTGTAATTGAAGTAACACAATACTTCTTGTCTCAAGGAGTCCCACGAGATCTATTGAAGAGCAGGTCCACTTCTACTATTTGAATATAAAAATTTTTTTAGTAAATAACGTCCCCAAATAGTAAATAAATAAATAATGGTAATCATAAATGACAAATTAAAAATATATCTTTTGTATGAAACAAACCATAAAAATACAGTTCTTAAGAGTGAAAACAACTTGAAAAAAAACTTGTTTTTTGTTAGGACCTGAACAGATGAATAACAGGCATGGAGACATAGTGCATGAGAGTAAGTAACATTTGGCGTGGCTAGAAACCATGAAAAAATAGGTGTAAGCATAAAGCTCACGAATAATAGGCGTGAATTAAATTCACAAAATTCCATTCTCCCTTTCACATATGTTGGCTGACACACGGGGCTAGCACCTCCAATATATCCTACTAGCTGGGTATGCTATGGCATGCCAAGGGCTAACAAAACTATCGTTAACAACTAGCGTTCTGTATTTAGTCCTATGAAACATTTTCAGCATGCATGGAATCTAAAAATCCTTATAGTTCAAATTGTGTTTTAATTTGTAAAGTATGAATAATCCTTTCATTAGTAATTCATCCAATCCATGCATGTATAATACCTCTAGGAAAATAACATACCCTAAAAATAATTGCATAAACAAATTCAAAGAATGAATAAGATATCTATATACATTATGTCAACTTAATTAATAAGGTACATTAGAAAAATTTGTTTAGAGTAGATGAAAAATAAAATAAAATAGAATAAATAAAGAGACCATTACTTTTGTTTATTAGAGAACGTTATTTACTTACCTGGCTTATCTCCCAGTTCCAAAATTCTCTCCTTATAGCTTCAATTAAATTTTCTCTTCTTTTAATGATCGTATCAAATATAATAAAATTTCAATAAACTATATTTCATCTACATTTAAGAATTCAATAAATTTTCTCAAAAAAATCAAGTTCAATTTCTTCTAACAAATATTTTGTCAAACACCTCTCATGCTTTAATTCTCAAGCTTTGATCAAACATATTTTCTTCAAATTTCATTTTCCCATACTTTTCTAGAGTCTATGCAGTAATCCTACCTTCCAATTACAAGCATTCAACATAAGAAATTTTAAGCCCAAGGAATATTGAATTTATCTACCTTCAACACATACAATACTAAAATATCAATCAGAACTAAATTTCTCTTCACTGCTTGTACAAGCACGGTGGCACAAGGGAGAGTAAATAACAAATAATTTAAACATTCACACCGTACATGCTGAGCGAGAGGGAAGAGGCTTGAAGCTTCCTCACCTTAAGGCACAAATGATGAAGATAAGAGAAGGAGGAGTTGATATTTATGGCTAGATAGGGGAAGAGTGTAACACTTGCCCCAAGTGTTATTCAAAAATCACACAAATATACATAATTACATCCTACTGTCACCCTAGTTCTAAATACATTACAATAAATTTGCTCCAAAGAAAGGGGTTGCAGTTCTTTACAATTGACAAATAACCCCTAGCTCTGCTCCTTTCCTCGTCCTCCACTGGTTCCTTCGCCTGGACCTGGAAATATTGAAAAGAAAGGGGTAAGACAACCACAGTCTCAGTAATAGAGAAATCTACATTCATTATTACAAAGTAAGCTATAATCGAATAAACGAATAATAAATTTGACATAGTATATAATTTAGTCATTTAAAATGCATGAATGTATGACATAGGCCGGTATGGCCTTTCATGACCAACAGAATGCCCCCTGGCACTCTTTAACTCGCAGGTAAACCTTATACCCACTTGTACCTCCACAGCCACAAAACGTAATCTAAGGCATGATCTAATCCACCAAACCGCCTATGCCCCTTCGATGTGAATCCTGAGTAGTCAAAGCTAACTCCCTCCCAGAGCCAGCCCGACTTACTCTCCATGTGAGAGCTACTTTGGCCTAAGCACTCAACCTCACACTTCATATGTCGGATTCCCTCTCCCACTGAGAGGTGTCGAACATTCAAAACACTAACCACTTTAGTGCACTAAGCCCATAATACGTAAGGCAACACTGAGTATTGGTAGTGTGCCATAGAATATCAAAAGTCCACACTTTCTTATTGGTGAACTCCCATCGAGATCATGCCTTTTATTTGGGTCTATCTTTCCCAAGTATTGACCACTTCAACACTCTAAAGTAGTATAACATTTATAAATCTCCCTTAAATAGTTCCTTAGCCTATCTAAGGTATCTTACTTAGTTACATTTCCTTAAGCGTAACTTCTATTTTTTATGATTACAATACATGCAAACAAATCTTGTTTCCATAAAAACATTGTTGTTAAATAATTAGAAAAACATATTTGCACTATAATCAAAGTAGTACCCCATAACCCCTTATAAAGCACATTTAATCTTTTAAAACATGTAATGTATGATAGTCAGTAATATTTATTCAAAAATGGCTAAAACAAAGTAATAAAAAATATAAATTCTCCTGTTACCCAACCCTTTGGTACCAAAAGGGTTTCCTCTTGTACAAAATAGAACTTGGCTTGTTCCTTAACTTCTTAATAAGTTTCACCAACAATTCCTACAACATATAAGTGATCCATATCACTTATCAGGACAAATAACATTAATGAAGACTATAACTCATACTACACAACTTGAGTCAATGAGTCATAATCCATTCTAATGGTCCATATATTAAACCAACCATTCACATAATACTACTTAACTACCAAAACCATTTATTAGCCATCACTAGGCTAATTTCTAATTTATATAATTTTTAATTAATTAAAAACCTTTACTTAGTGTCACCAACTTTCACCATTAGCCCTTATAATGAAAATTAAACCTTAATTTAAATCTTGTTGGGCTCAAATAGCAAAATTATAACTAAATAAATAGACTTAAACCATTGAGAAGCAAAACCGAACCTCTTGGGGTTTGACTTGTGCCCAAACCACCTCTTTTCATCCAATTATTCACTCAAAATATTAGATCACTATATAGAAACTCAAAACATCCTCTCTAGGATCTAAATAAATTAAAGCTTACAAAAATAACGCCTTTGGGATCAAAATTTAAAAATTTTCTCTTCTAAAAATTGAAGAAAATCAAGAGGGAAGGAAGAGGATTGAAGTAGGGAGTTTACCTATTATGTAGCCGAGCTTGCAACGGTCGCAAAACCTCTTAGATCCAAACCTAAGTCCCTCTCTTTCTCCTCTCTTCTTCCTCTCTCTCATGCGTTTCCTTTCCTTGTTTCATTTCTGCGTCCATTTTGCACTTTAAAATGCTGATATAAGACTTTGAAAAAAATTATAAAAAAATGCTCAACATTTTTTATTATATCACAAAAGCTTGGGTCAATTTTAATAATTTTTTTCATAGTTAAAAATAAAATAAAACCCAACTTTTATTTAGTAAAATTTAAACTTTGAACCTCTATCAAATTATTTTTAATTTTAATTTAATTATAAATATTGTATTTTATTTTTTTAAAATAAATTTAAGTTTTAAAATTTTGGGATATTACAAAGAGTTTCTGGCACGGCACAACGACAGCAAAAGAACAAAACAACACCAAGAAGTAGAAGGAACCACGTGCAGCACTTCCGCTCAAATGATTTAGCTCACGCACGTCAACTTACACCTACCAGCATCAACACAGGACAGAGAAGCAGCAGAGGAAAATTTCCAGTGACAGAAATAGACCAGCAACAGAAACGAACCAGCGACAGAAATGAATCAGTGAAGGTTGGAAACAGACCCACAGTGTGAAGAAGAACAAGTGGATGGTGAGAAGAAAAGAGACTTGACGAGAGAAGGAGAAGAGCCGAAGGAATGAAAATGAATTCTATATCCCTCACCGTGCGTAATATATGACCGACAGAGAAAGAAAATTTTGGATAAAGAACCATAGGAAAATCACAAAACAAGACCCAATATTAGTTGGAAAGAATTTCAAAAAAATACCCCACAGATTTTTTTTTTCATCATAATGTTTTTAATAATAAAAGGTATAAGAAAACTTTAATAATTCTCATATAAGAATAAAATTAATATTTGGCTTAAGTAAGATTCAAATTCTAAATCTTCATATAAGTAACTAATATAAATTCTACTAAAACTTTACTTTTCATGTGCTATAAATAAAATAATTAAATAAAATATCAATAGGGAAGGAAAATCATTTAATTTAAATTTTTGGGTCATTGCAATTAGTTTATCAAAATTAGGAATTTTAATCTTAAGGAGAGGTCCATCATACTTTTGGTAATGTTCAAGATAGGATAAATCACTCACAAGATGGCATGTTGTTCCTCAGCCTAATAACTAGTGTGGATATGATTTATGTATAGAGGAGGAGATAGAGGAAATTGAACTTGAAGACTCACTTGAGGCTTTGGTAGTGACTGCTCCAACCGATGTGTTTAATAGTGATAGTGTTTTGATCTCCTTCAAATTTTCGACGATTCCTTCATATTCTTTTGGAGACATCATTTTTCGGTCAGAATCGTTCATATTCTCTTGGAGACATCATTTTTCGATCAAAGGGAGAGGAATCATATTATTGTTGTGTGCGCGCGCGCGCTCCCTAGTAGTTAGGTGGGAATCCGATAAGGTGATAACAAGATTGCTTAATATGTCCTCTTTTATGACAGCATGCACACTCTTCAGCAGTGCCACCTCAAGTCCATCTCTACCAAATCTTCCACGACCTCAAGTTATCATGGCAGAATAGTCAGAGGGAGAAGGAGATGAGGTAAGTAATCATTGGGATTCTTAAATAAGCTTGATTTACAATTGGTAGTGGACTCATAAGTAGAATTTGATTGCGCATAGGTTGATATGACTCATTAAGGCCCATCAAAAATTAAAATAATCTTTGTTGTTAAATACTCTTGGCATATTCAACGGATAAAGCACATGTACAGGAAGGGAAAGGGACGGCAGTGGCATATTCCTCCCATAATTCCTTGAGTTTAGTATAATAGCTTGAGATAGTCATACCTCCTTGTCTGAACGAGTTGAGAAGATGATGGAGACTGTAGATTAGTCCCATCAGTCATATCAAACCGTTCCCAAAGGTCTTCCTAAACCAATTGTGCATTCTCTGAGAACGTTATACTTGGTGTGATTTCCTTTAAAGCTGAGTTTACCATCCAAGCAAGAATGACCGCATTACAACGGTCCCATTGATCTTGCAAATCATCAGGCTGATCATCTCATTTGCAAGAACCGTCTACGATGCCCAATTTATTTTTCGCACGCAACGCCATTCGCATGGCTCAGCTCCAAATGCCATAGTTGGTAGTCCCGGTGAGAGGTTGTGTGACGAAAGTTGTAGATTGAGTATCTGATGGGTGGAGAAAAAGTGGGTGATTGAAGGGGAGAGCGGAAGCAAAGGATCGATAGTCGTCGGCCATTGTAGAAAGATCTTGATCTGAGAATGAATAAAGGACTTGAAGATGACTTGAAGATGTTGAACAGATGTGATGGTGCGATGAAAAGAACAAGGAAGAAGGGAGAGATGCTCGAGATCTAGGGCAAGAATGGAGAGACGACGCACAAGATGCAGGGAAAGAAAAAGAAATGGGTCGAGATTGTAGACCTAAACCTAGATCGGGCACCATGTGGAAAAATAGAACAAAACTGAATAATACTCTTATTGATTGATCCATCCAAATCTGAAGGCATAGGCCATATACACACACGCTAAGGTCATATACGCACAGCACACTGTTTATACTAATCAAGTAAATATATATATATATATATAGACTATACCTAAACCAAATCTGGACACGCAGGCTCACAGTATAAGCCCATAAAACCTCAACTCTCAACAGACCGTGTCTCCTACGATTATCTTCTTTCCTTGGACTTCCAATGGATTTCTCTAAGAGAGACAGATTTCTGGACCATGATTGGTGTGTGGATCATTATTTATTTGCTGAAGTTCATGATCATCTCCTTAAAGTTTCATGCTTACATGTCACGTTTCTGGAATCTGAGGTGTGAAGTTCCATATCATTCGGTCTTACAAAAATAGCAACCTTTTTTGAGACTTCAAGATGTTTCCTTCTTTTTCGTTCCATTAGCGATTCACATTTATGGTCTTCCAATTCAGTTCTACACTTCCTCATTTGCATCTCTTATTGGAAACTCTATGGGTTCTTTCTTATCTTTTGATGCTTTTGGAATCAGGATACGTGTTATAATTGATATTTCACAGCCTCTAAAGCTTCAACGAGTCCTGGTTTTGACAGAGGACAATGAGTTTGATTTTTCCATTTACTATGAAAGGATTCATCGGATCTGTTTTAACCGTCATATGATGGGACATGTTCATCAGAACTGTAGCCACTTTTTCTCATCTTCCTTCTTTGCTTTACCAAAAGCTTGGTTCTTTAGTGATTTTCGGGATGAATCTGTTCAAGTGGACTTTGACTGGCTACTTTTATCTTATGAGATTTCTGATTGGAGAAGAAGTAGTATGATGAATAGTCATGCTGATCTTATGAGCTTCACATCTTTTCTGCAAGTTGTAGATTCAGAACTTTCTCAACTGGCAACTCAAGCACGTGTCTCTCTGCATGACCGTTTAGACAACGTGTCATCTTTTGTTATCTCAGGGTGTCGTAAAAGGAAAGCTTCAATCAGAAGGGCAATTTTTGGATGAATCTGATGGCTCTGATCTTAAACAGCGAATGATGAGTTTTTTACTCAGTGAAATTTATCTCATTGTATCCACGTGTCAGCTGCACTGCACAGCTTTGCATCAGTGATTACATTATGCTCCAACATTAGCGTCACAACATGCAACATCACAGCCATTATTCATACACAATCTGTTGTGTGAGATTTATATCGGAGCATTGCCTACAAGTGGACGGTCATTTTACGAACTCATACAAGCTTCGAATCAATGGAGAATGGCGTTGTTCATCCATTATTTCACCATCAAAGAGCAGCAATACCCACTTCGGTGCTTCCATCCAATCATTCAGATTTTGCCGACAAAGGTTTTGTTGCGGCTTCTGAGTCATTTTCGTGTTCTGGTTTGAAAAGGAAATTTGCTCAGCTTCTAGATTGCTATTCAGGGCAAAACTTTGCTGATAAGGAGTATAGGTTTTGAGATGTTTTAGTCAAAAAACCTCGCCTTTTTTCATGATAATTTAGGGGACCTTCATGTCCAGCAGCTGCATGAGGGTCCAGACTTTTGAGCTGCGTGACCTGTTTATGTCTGTTACTTTTTGTTATACTTACTCTGTTCCAGGTTGTCTTCTTTTTGTTCTAGTAGATGGGTTCTCTTCAATGCCATGTCTTTTGTAAGTTTAAGTTATGGCCTTCTAAATCCTACTGGAGAAAGACAACTGAATTGATTCATAGTGATCAATTCATAAGATCATGTTTTGGTAGCATTGAATTGGTAAGATGGAAATGAAATCAAAAATGGAATCCTAATTTAAGCATGATTAGTATGCAAGAGTTGCAATTCCTAAGAATCATAATTCCACAAAAAATGCTCAAATCCAATTCCATCATATTGATCATGAAATTGCTTCAATTCCTTTGAATTCAATTTGTGCACCCCACTATCCTCATCTTTTTTGTCCATTTATAACAAAATAGGTTTTTTTAATTTTAAAAAAAAGGGCAATTTAGTCTTTTTCTATTTTAAGTACATATATAAATTAATATTATATTAGAATTTCATCTTCATACCAAACACACTTTTAAAACTCAATTCTATTCTGATTCTGATTCCGATTCCGATTTCAATTTCGATTCCGATTCTATTAAAAACTTTTCCATCATACCAAATGAGACTTGTGCTTGCCACTCTTACACCCAACGTCATTGAACTGCTTTTGTGGCTGGTTGTTCAACTGGCTCATCATGAAGATTTCTTGGGCTTCTGTGATTCTTTGTTCGGCCTTAGTTTAGTTTTTTTTTTTTTGTACTTTGATTTGGTTCATGTTGTTAGGTTTCCATTGGGTCTATCTTATCTTTCAGGTCCGGTGTTTCTTTTGTGATGGGCCTTCAGATTTTTTCTGAAGGCCTTTTATTTGTAATCTTTTTATTTTGATTTTGAATGATAGTTTGACTTTATATATATAAAAAGAATATATACACACACAAAAGATAAAATATAATAGGAGGCGCTTGTATTTTGATTGTGTTTTTGTTTTTAAATAATTTTACTTTTTTTGTTTCATTTTCTATAATTTTAAATGTGCAATTCATATATATATAAAGATCCATATGCTAGTATTGATGGGTTAATTTAACAGACATATGTACTTAACTTTATTAACTCCTTTATTAATATGTATTTAATCTCACATTCATCTCACCTATTCTGTTTAAGCCAAATATAAAATAAAACATTTTCCTTATCACCTTTTATTTTAAATTATATATGATTAAGTTATTACCATGTCAACATATTTTTTTATTGTTTCAAACAAAAGAATAAGCAGAATTACAAAAAAAAAACATTTAATTGTCAAGGATAATTTGTAATTTACTTGTGCATTTTAAAATTATAGAAATTTAAAATAAAAAGAAATCAAAATACAACAATTTATTATTACATTTTTTTCCTAAACGCCACTCCCGCTGAGCCACGATATGAATTATAGTTAATTAATTTATGATTTACAAACAATGTTAGTTGAAACCTTCAAGTATAAAAATATTCACATCTTTTCATTTATATTCTCATTAAATGTTTCACATACGAGTCTTGATAATAGTAATTAAAATTTTAATTTATGATTTTTTTTAAAAAAATAATAAATGAAGTAAGAATATTATTGAAAAAATAAATATAAAAGTGCCAAAAATATATATTCAGTTCTTTAACTTTATATAAAGTTTTAAGTTAGTCCTTTAATTTTGTAAAATATTTTTTTAGTTTTTCAACCCTAATATCATTAGTTTCAAATGATTTTTTTATGTCAAACACTGTTGTTTTAAGAAAAATAAACTTAATAAGTCAATATTTGAAAATATTTTGTCAGTATTTGAAAATTCAATATAAAAAATTGTTGGAATAAAATTAACAGTGTTATGATTAAATGATTAAAAAATACTTTATAAAATTAAGAGACTAAAATGAAATGTTATGGAAAGTTAAAATACTAAATGTATACTTTAACAAATAAAAGTTATCCAATTTTTTATATCTTGGATCAAGCAAAATTTTTAAAAATATTTTATATTGTGGATTGAAGGGAGTATGCCATTTTCACTGCTTGAATTAAGCTAGTGTGGGTCTCTAAAGTGGATTAATTTTATTTAACTAGATGGTGGGATTATATTTTTGAGGGTAATGCTTTTAGAGCAATAATTTTTGAACAATTAACTGGTGGGGGTAGGGGAAGGTAGCGTGGGGCTAACTGGCGAAAGAAGATTAGGAGCAGGGCGGACCCAAGTAGTGCTTAGAGAGGCTGTGGCGCCCCACCCCCCAAAATTTTTTGTCATGCCATGAGATAGAGAATTTTTTAAGAAAACAACTATGCTTTGGACCTCAATTTTTTAATTTTTACTTTTACCAAATTTTTACTGTACATTTCTTACTCCCTCTATACAAGTATGCATTTCTTACTTTCTAATCTCTACCCCTGTTCATGTATATCCTTTTCACTTATAGGATAGATAGAGAATTTTTATTTTATTTTATTTATAAATCATGTCATTAAATTTTTATCAGCAAATTTTTTTCTTTTACTTTTTATTAAATGTTGAATAGATAAAATATGTTACTAAAGTATGTACATTTAATATAAATAAAATTTTATAATTATTAATTTTTTTAAAAAAGTTAACGAATTTTAAAGTTTTCTTGATTCAAATGAAACATGTTAAAAATAATTTATAAATAGATTTAGAAAAGTATCTTTATAAATAATAGTAGATAAAAATAAAAGTGAATTATTAATTTCTTTTAATTTTATTTTCTTCATTTTTTAAATTTTAAATAAATGATTTGTTATCTTGTGAATTTCCTATTATTATATTATTTTTAATTATTAATAAAAAAAATTAAATAACTCAATCTATATATAAAATTGGAACCCTAATCTTACTATATTCTGGCTCCGCCCCTGATTAGGAGTCAAATCTATGCATCGCTATCTTATCCCAAAATTGCAAGTTTGCAACAACCTGCGTGATCCTGTCTGTGGTTATTGTTGTCGTTTTCTAAAATGCTAATAAATAAATTAAAAAATAAGAATTCATAAATATAAATATGAGAGAAAGCCAAAACCTGTTGGCACGTAGCCAACAGCCTTCCATTATCTCCGGACCTTCTACATACTCCCTTTCTTTGGAACAAGGTTTCCCCCTTTTGACTGCGACCTTTCCACGCTGAACAGTGAACACTGTTTACAACATCTCCGAATTTTCCATAGACGCGCGTGCCATTGGGGGGAAATTGAGCGTTACAGTGCACGCCGTTCTATCTCAGTTGCAAGCGGCCTTTTAAAAAATTCATTTACTTTTATTTATAAATTACAGTATAATATTTTAAATAATATTTAAAAAATATTTTGAAAATTATTCTTCATAAAAGAAAAAAAATATGATATCACTTTTTATATTTGTTATATAATAGCATATTCAAAATTTTACATACTTTTAATTCTTGTATTTTTTTATATTGGTATTAATAAGGTTGGTAAAAATAATTTATAAAGAGTAGCAGAGGAGTACTTCTCTGGTCTTTTTATAAGTCATTTTTATTAACCTCACGAATACTAATGTAAAAACAATAAAATGAATAGAAGTGTAAAATTTCAAGCATGCCCCATATAATAAATCTAAAAAGTGATGTTATATTATTTTTTTTCATAAAGTGTAATTTTAAAAATAATTTTTAAATATTACTTAAAAAGTTATACTGTAAATTATAAATGAGATAAAATAAATCTTTTAAAACATATCTCATAAATGAGACTGGAGGAAGTAGATTCATAAGTTTTGCCCAAAAAAAAATATAGATTCAAAATCATTTGACATTTTAAATTTATTTTGGTGCAATATTTTTTTAATTTTTTTAAAAAGGTAAAATTTAGCCACTGTAATTAAAAAAATTAATTTCAACATCTAATTGATTAAAAAATGACAAAAAAGTGATGCCTAAAATTATTAAAAAAATAACTAAAAATTATAATAAATGACTCAAAAATATAGGCAATGACTCAAAAAATTACAGAAAATAATTAAAAAAAATTTCTTGATTATTTTGTATAATTTTTTTGAAATTATATTCTGTTATTTTCTATTTAACCAACTGTTAAAGTTACTTTTTTTAATGATATAGGTCAAATTGCACCATAATTAAAAGTTAAAGAGAAATATTACACTAAAAATAAGTTTAAAATGCCAGTCGCTCCTAAACCTGTCATTTGAGGAGGATTAATTTACCATTTAATGATATATATATATATATATATATATGTATATGGTTTATTCTTCCATCAAATTTTTTTTTTAAAAAATAAGTTGTCTCATTTATTGTAGCAAATTTTTTAAAATAAAATGTTCATTTCTCAGTAAAGGTTATGTGAATAATCAAGATTGATTTGATTTCTCTCAATTACTCATCTCCAATAAACTAACTAGTTATTTTTTTTTTCTTTCACGGTTTATATTTAATATTGGAAAAATATAATTATTGGCTGCTATACTTTGAGCATAGTTTGGTATTAGTTTTTATACCTTTTTTTATTATTCTAGGTTCTTTAATTTTTATCTATTGCAAGGTTAGCCCTGTATTTTTAAATATGATCATAAGGATTTAAAAGTGGCTAACATCCATATAAATTCTGTTACTTCTTGTGCTTACTTATTAAAGTTTGTATAAGAAATGAGTATAAGGGGGGGAAAAAAAAGAAACAAGCATAATATTAAATTAGCATCCTTAAATGTGCGATAGATGAAGCTTCAAAAAGAAGAAAATATAACAATTAAGATAAACAAGAAAAAAAATTAGTATCCATTTTGTTCATATAATTCCAACTCATTATAATTTTACCAACTTCATAACAAAATTAACAGTTATATATAGATTAATAGATTTAATTTCATCAGTGACAACAAAAACTAATCTTATAAACAAATAAAACTTGACAGACTTGGAGCAATTTAAAAAAAAAGAGACTAATACAAAAACATGTTAAATGTACATAATGACCATAAGTTATATACTTATATTTTCCCTTTAATATTTTATCAAGTAATTTTTTTTTCATTTTTCCATTATTCTAATAATTATAAATTATTTGGATAAAATTTTAACGGATTATTTTGATTTATACTTTTTAAAACCTAATTTTTCAATATTTTTTTATAAGATGTTAATCTAAATCATTCAAATTTAATTCAAAAATTATGATGAGAAGTTAAGAGGAACATTTATGGGTATGCAACAATGTTTTAAAAACTAGACCTAATGATGAATTGAAAAAGTCAGCAAGTTACAATTGTTATGGTTTAATCAGTTAAAATGATGGTCAAATTAATAATATAATAATTAAATTAAAAACAATATTTACACACGCACATATCTATAACACATTAAAGATATTAATACCATTCCCGATTTGGAATTGTTCATTCTTAACATATTAAAAATTTTCTAATCTCTCTCTCTCTCTCTCTCACATACCCCCCTTTATTTACCTTACTTATTCTTGGAAATGAACGAGTTTTCAATTTTCTCTGTGCTTTCATTGACATAATATCAATAAATAAATTGTGCACTCAAGGTTTTACTATAATAACCCACAAGTAAGTTAAAATTAATATTTTTAAATTGAATAAAAAATTTATTACTAAAATAAGAGGAAAAGAAGAAAAAAAGGGGGTCAAAATGGTCCAATAATTCCAAGTCTTTGATTTTTCTTTAGGTCTTCAAAAGTTGCCTAGTTCAAAACAAGTCAACCCAAGTCAACTACTAGAATAAGCCAAATAGTTGAACCAAATCACATTTTCTAGGCGATGGTTTGACCCAACCAATCCGGATTTGAAAACAGTAGTAAGTAGGCACTTCTCTCTTAGACCTTGTTTGGTATGAAGGATTGGAGAGGTGGGACTGACTAGTACCATACCCTTTTATATTTGGTATGAGGTAAAGGGAAATTTAATCCCTATCCCAATCCCATCTACATAGGATTATCCAAGACCACCACCCCCGGTATTGGGAAATTAATCCTAAGATTGATTTTTTGCAAACCAAATTGCCTCCTATCCTCGCCCTAGCCTCTACCATGCCTTGTCTTATAACATCCTAAATTTAATTCAAGGGTTAATTAAATTAATTGGGGAGTCTAATTATTGTAATTAGAAGTTAATTAGGGAGTTTGGATCACCATTTAGTTCTATTAGACCCTATATGGGACTTAGAAGGGGATTAGAGAAGAAATTAGGCCACTTAAGGTAGGTTTTCTGCAACATCCTAAGTTTTAAACTTGGATTCTAATAGCTAGTTAAATGTAAATTAATAAATTAGTAGATTAATTAAATAAATCATATTTTTGAGCTATTAATTGACATTTTGGACTATAAATAGTGTCAAGATTAGGCTAAGGTGGAAAATAGAGCAAATAAGAGGCTAAGAGTGGGAGCTAAACAAGAAGTGCTTTACTATACCATGTGCTATGGTGCATAGATTAGAAATTTGACTTAAAAGTAGTGCGTTAGCTCATGAAATTGGAAGGAAAAGAGATCGAAATGGCAAGGAACAAGTGAGAAGAGAAAGAGATCTAATAGGGCATGAAAGTTATGGACACCTAGGAGTTAATTCCGACTTATCATCTTTTTGGATAAGCTTTGTACCTCCTTTATCTCTTGATCTATCCCATTTTCTCTTGGTTCGAGAGGTTAAGAAATTGAGTTTTGAGCTTATGAAAAGCTATTTTATGGCTCAATACCCATTATAAGATTGTTGGAAATTAAGTTATAGGTTTACAACAAGTTTGGTGGTTGTTAATGGAGTTTTGAGATTTTGGTTGAGTTTTAACCTCAAATGGAAAGTTAAAAGTTGTGAGAATTTTATATGGATCTTAATTGGATAAGTGAAAGTTGTATGAAGCCTGTAAAGACTGTGTAGGACTTAGAATTGTCCAATGATAGAAGTTAGAAGTTTAGGTTAGTTTAATAGTGCTATTAGGTACTTGTGATGGGTTGAGAATTGACCTATAGTGATTAATATTGTAAATTTTGATTACTTAGAACCTATCAAAGGTTGAAGTTTTAAGAGTTTTCATTGGTAACCCTTTTAGTGAAAAAAGTTTGAGATAATCAGATAATTCATATTATTTATTAGCTTGTTTAACTATTTACAAGTTGTTTACGAAATTAAATATGATATTACATGTTATGTGATTTGGAGCTTGTAAAGTGGGAAAAGAAAATGATTTTAAAGAAAATAACATATATTTAATTAATTCTATTTGCAATGAAAACCAAATGATAAAGAAATGTGAATATGACAAGTTTAGTAATTACATTGTGTGTTAAAGTTTAATCATGATAGCAAGGATGGGAGTTCATCCTAGGTGGAGTAGAGTTTTCAGATTGAGTCATCCGTCGCAATGGACACATCAAATTTTTAAAATCAGTTTGTGTTCTTAGATAGAAACATAATTGAGAGCTGATAGGGAAAACAATAAAGAATGAAGGAGGCTTTACTAGGGTTCTATGTTAGTGCCTATTTAGAGTGTTTTGAGGTTTGCAAATCATCATGTAAGCTTCCTTTTCTCTTCTCCTACCTTTCTTATGCATTTTCTTCTAGATTTTTAGGGATGGGAGTTGCTGTTTGAATTTGTAGTTGAGTTCTACCCATTCTAATGACTCTAAGGGAGTCTATAGGTGTTGTTTTATGTTTCAAGATGTTGATTTCAAGCTAAGGTTAGTGTTTAAGAGTAGTAAGAAGGGTTTAAGGTTAACCCTAGCATTGCTTAATCAAGTTTAAGATAATGCAATGGTTTAGCAGTGTTAGTTGAGTTTAAAGAAGGTTATCTAAATTAATAGAAGTAAGAAATGGGGTTGATTTTAGTTAATCATACTTAATGAAGGATTAAGGCCCTGAATGCCATTAAGGTTAATTAATGAATATTAGTCATCAATATTGTTTGTTAATCATTAATTGTTCTTAGTGCTTGCAATTGTGGGAAGCTCCCTTGAAAATCCAAATTATTTTAGGATGGTAGCCTAATGGTTGAGGTAACCAGGAGTTAAATTCTAGTAAATAATTCTTGTTTTCAATATTGAGCTTGTATATGATTGAATGAGATGAGTTGGGTGATATGAATATATGAGCATGTTAGACTTGGTGATTGACATGGATGATTGATCTAGGTATAAAGATTTGTGTAAGTTATGTGATTAAGTGAATGACTAGCATGATAATAAGTATTAAGTTTGTGTAAATGGTTTGATAGTATGCGACTAGTTAATCAAGCTTGCATTTATGACGTGTCATTGAACTAAATGATTTGCATGATCATTAATAGATAGGAGTTCACTTGAGTAAGTAGGACATTCTAGAAAATTCACGTGGTGTAGCCTTCACTAAGTTTGTACATAATGGTTGGCATTATTATTCTTAATTATAAGTGCTTAGTATTATCATTATCCTACAAGAATGACATGGGTCAAGCATAATACTTAGTATCATGGGATTCCTATGGGGATGGTGTGTGTCGAGCAGTTATGACACCCTCAGTATTCAAAAATTGAGAATCCATGGTTCGAAAGTGAGAGTGGGTATCTTTGCTTGGGTAACCCTTCACTATTAGAGAGCATGCCTAATCCAGTTACTTGGCCAGTTAATTTTATATGATTTGATAGCCTATGAATTCAATTAGAAGATATAAGGAAAGAAATAAAAAAGTGAAATGCCTATGATCATGCATAATTGTTATAATTAATGTACATGCTATATGTTTGAGTAATAGTATTGTGATACATGTTAAGCATTGATGGGTTAAAAAATGAGAAACTTTGTCTTCCATAGTTGAACTTGCCACACTTTTATGTATTTTGTCATGTTCACCATGACATTACCGAAATAACACTCTAATACACTGTTGGATAATCATGATTAATTATATCTATAAATAAAGTAATCACAACCTAAAGGTTTAAAAATATATGGTTAAAATATTGGGATCCCAAGAAAACCCTTTTTGAAAAGTCGTTTGAGATCAAACTATAGTTTAGAAAGTTAAATAAATTAGTGGAAGCAAGGTCAAATAACCTATCAAACAAGCACTAAGAGGGGCATTTTTGATTGCCTAAAAATTTCTCCATGCAGCGCATGCACCATCCCTTATGGCTGAAGACACAAATAACACAAGGTTCTCACTATGCAATGAGCCACGACATGTATGGCTTGCATCACAGTGCATCGCTGTTGTCATGACAATACTATATATCTAACTTCTTGAGTATGTCATTTCGCTAATTAATGTCCGATTTGAGCGGTTCAAGCATCCACACGTAGCTCTTTGAGCCCTTTAACTATTGGCATTGGTTTCATACCTAAATATAAAACCATTCAAAAGTGGACACCTGAATCCAAAACAATTTATTTTTAAATCATAACACATACAAGTGTCTAAAACTCACAACCTAGTGCTAATAACCTTGGAACCACTTGGATCAACTCAAATGGACTACACACAACTTGATAGGCCACTTATATCACAACAACAACAATCCAAACACAAATTGACCACCAAAACCCTTATTCTACAAATAAATTTAAAGGGGGATAATGTAAGGTCTCCCTTACTATTCACAATTAACCCCCAAAATCAAGGTAATTACTAGAATAATCTAAATGAATTGCCAAGTTTGTAAAATTTTCATAAATAAGATCCCAAGTTCTCAAAACTTAAAATGCTATAAAATCATTTCATAAACTAAAATCAAAGCAAAACCTATATATGAAAGCGTGGATATCATATAAGGTAAAACAAGATAAAATTAGGGTCAAAAGTGTAAAAATAGTGATTTTGGAAAAATACGCTATAGCATAAAATTTTATGATGTGGCATAAATTGTAGAAGCTATCATGGTAGATTTTTTGGCCGAGCTTTCAATACACACTAAATCTTCCTCCAATGTCTGATTGAGGTGATCTAGGTGTCTATGGAAAGCTTTCTCTAAGCTCTAGCTAATGGCACTAGTTTCACATTCAAATAATTTCTCAATCAAAAGTTGAACACCAAAAAGAAAACTCACACTTTTATGCTTTCAAAATATAACTAGTTTCCAAAGCTCAAACTAAGTGCCAAAAGCCCACACCAACCCTTAGATCACACTCAATGGACTATAACAGACTTGTACAATACACCATGACATTCAAACAACACCTATATCACATTTTGACTGCTCAACCCCTTGATCACAAAAACATAAGGGGAAGCCAAAAAATATAATTCCATATCTAAATCACCATTATTTACAACTATACTCACTCCTTACTTGCACGAGTATTTTGGCATTACACAAAAATATCAACTAAAAAGATATCATACACATTAGGGCCCAAAATACACATTTCAATATTCAATATTTAATGGTGCAAGTATAACAAAATATGGACATTCTAGTTGGTAATGTCAAGACAATTACATATTAATCAAAAGTAATTGAGGCATTATAGTAGGAAACTTGATTCCTAAACCTCATATGTCTTTTCCTTGTCCCAACTAGAGCTAGCGCCTGTAAAATGTTAAATAGAAGGGTGACTACAACCACTCAGTAACCAAAGTTAATCTAGCCTATACAGATGCATATCAATTAATTATAGATATAAATGGCAAATGAGTAACTTCACAAGCATCACATACATATTTTACAATTATAGTCTCATCCACAAAACTAATAACCATGTGACCGGGTACTAATGCATATTGTGACATTTATTTCAAAAATGCATATCTTGGGGACACAATAATAATAACCATACACCCTCTAATAAAAGCATGCCGGACCACAATACTAACAATCATATGGTCGGATCTAAATACATGATTAATGCCAACCTTATACTCTCTTGTTACCTCTGATATGAAACTGATGGCTATTAAGTGGCTACATTTATAACATGGACTAACTTAGCCTTCCACTTGTGAGGAGCTATCGGGGCAGGGTTAACTCACTTACTTGTGTATCACAGTTTCCCTCAATACTAACTGTCATAGGGTGTCGTACCTCTAAGCTAGCCTCCTCATGAACTGGTAGAAACTAGTTAGGTTCGAGTTCCTTATAGAATAAGTGGGACAGTCCTGAATCAATCATAGGACAAAGGCTACCTCTTGATTCTAATGATCAGTGCTAGGGTGAGCTTTCAATTTCAATGGTAAGCTACTAGTACCATGTGAGATTACCAATCTACTCCTCTCCCTACGCTAACTCCTACCAATGATCATACTATGCATAACTTACACATATTATGCAATATAGTCAACAATTCATCTCATATGAATTCACAAATCCTTACTCACATACTCATCACATTCCACATGTCAATTACCATATTTTCATTGATTTTTACAATGATATCCTATCAAACATACTCATTAATCTCATATATGCGTCATGCATAGGGTTCTTCATTTTTCCAAAATGATTTCACACATGTAGAACATGCGTATTATTTACAACCATTTAACACAACTTTCAAAAATTCCAAATTTGTATCAAAGAGTTCAAAATATCAATCATGTTTTCCAAACAACAATTTCAATCAATAAGTAATTAATATCCAACTGTACAAATTAGGTTTTCCCTAGTTACCTTAAACCTTTGAGAGATTAAAGATTACCCCTCACTGCTAACTTGCTTTTTAAGCTAAATTCAAGCTCACTTGTGCTTCGTGAGGTCAGTCTACAATTACATTAACACCCATCACTAATAATAATTAAAATCACTACTTCCAACATGCAATTCCATACTTTAATAAACAAATTTCTTAACTACAAGATCAACCTCACATCCAATGAGTTCTTTAACTCCTATTAGTTTGATTTAGCTCTCAACAACTTAAATAATCACTAATATATTATCTAACAACCCAAAATCATTATCAATATCACAATTTACTCATGTCTAACTCTCAAATTTCAACACTTTCATAAAACTCTCAAGTCATGAGTTTGATCACCACATTAGGTTTGTTAACTCCCATTACCTCCAACTAACACTAATAAAAGCTTTAATCAACATCAATGGTAGCTACTTACCTCAACCACTATCATTTATGGCACTTTAGAGCATAATTTTGTCCATAATTGAGAGCCACTCTCATGGATGCATACCACTATATTTAGGTTTAAATAATTCAAACAAATCTCATTAGTCCCGTTTAGACTAATGGATTTAGACCCATAGCCCTAGGTCCAAAAATCTTCATCTCCCAACCTCAAATCTCACTTCTAAAGTGTGTTGAGAGAAGAAGAAGAGATAAGGAAGACATACCCAGGTGAACTCAAGCTTCGGTCACCTCTGAAATGACTAAAAGTTGATGCCCTAGTAGAGACATCACTCTCTTCATTACCCTTCCTTTGTTTTATATTGTTTTTCTCTATTTTCATGTTCTTAAAAAGACTAGTTTTGGAAATTATACTGCAAGGTAAATTTTTATGCTGCAGGATAATGCACAGTGTGTGAAAAATTCAATTTTTCTCTACAATTTAAGTCTGGGAAACCTAATTCACTTACGAACCCAATCCAAAACCTAAAACCAAACCTGATAGCTGTATCTAACTATTCTCAAATCCATTTATATTTAAATTTACAAATTTACTCTTCATTAGCTTAATTAATCAAGGGGATAATTTTTTTTGTATGTTATAGATAATCTAATTCTATAACATACTATGGCCATTCACACATACAAAACATTACAACATCATCATTTGTACCAGTATCTCAACGATCATAATCATTTAATCATAGATACATCAATTGCTGGCTAAGATACACACATTACACAAATTCTCATATAAGTAACTCAAACTATGCATGAAACCTAAGTTAGCATAAAATTCATAACATTCATTGCAATACCAAAATAGAAAGGGAAAAGAGCTGTACAAATAAAGCCCTCAATCCTCGATAATCCCTTCCTTTCCTTTGCCCCTACCGGAGCTCTCACTCATAAAATATGATCATAAGGTGAGATAAACATCTTAGTAACAAAATAATTTACAACTATCAATTAAAATGCACGACTAGAAGCAAGTAAAGCTTATATAGGTACAAACACTCATTTAGCATATTCAAACATAAATATTTCCATATTCATAAGCCATTTCCATACTCTAGCATGATCATTCTATCACTTGAGCCTCTATATCATCTCAATTGAAACCAAAGGCTCTATTGGACTAAGTGTACATATATAATGGCTCAAACTTACCTTTAGGTGTAGGATCACCCTACTAAAGGTGTCATATCCTACTTTCAAACTATAGTTTTCCCTTATCACACACATTGGGGTGTCGTTACTCCAACACCGCATCATTAATGCTAAAGAGCATTAATCTCTAACCCCATACCCCACATGGATCCTAAGGAGATAATATCCAATACCGTACCTCACTAGGCACAAAAAAATACATGCTATATAGACTTTCACTACTTCTTCCTACAGGTGATCTCCCACCCCCTATCATGATCATGCTCACACTTTTCATGATTATCACATACTCATATCAAAACCACAACTAACTCATATGAGAAACTTTCATAAATTCCTTAGTTTTAAAACATTTCAAATGCACAAAATCCTTTTTTCACAATATGCAATGCTTTCAAAATAATGTATACAAACTACATATTTACTCACAAACAATTAAGCACTTAATCAAATAGAGTAAATTATTCCTTTAACTCAACCCTTTTGTCACAAAAAGGGTTATCGTGGTCTAACATTTGCTTCACATGGTCCATAAGTGCAACAATACTTGAACAATAGTAAATTTAAATGATTAAGTGATAATCATCAATTATCACTCTAATTAAACCCTAAAATCACTAAATTTTGGGTACCTATTATGCCCAAAGATCTCATTTTATTAAAATTAACTCTTCCAACACACTCCATTGATCTCATTTAGTACCCAAACATACTAATATCACCAATCATTTAACTACATTGTTCTAAAATTCCCAATTTTCACTTAGGGTTTGTCCAAACCCTAATCAAAAATTTCAAATCACTATACAATCCATAAACTTTTTGGTTTAGAAACTTGATTTAACTCTCCAAGATCTTAATTAAGGCAATAGGTTCAATCAAAACCTAAGGAAAAACAAATCAAATCCCACATTGCCTTAAAATCATAGAAATTTGCACAATGGGGAAGGAAAGGGGAATTAGAACTTACTTAATGATGATTCAAGCTTGTACTACCTTCAATGTGCCCTTAACATCATGTCCTAGTAGACCAAAAGCCTTGTCCATCGCCTTTCTCTCATTTTTTCCTTTTTTCCTCTTTGAAATCAAATGCAACTCGTGTCTGATTCATGTCAAAAATTGACTGCCGTGGCACAGCAAGCGCCACACGCCATTTCAACCACCTTCTCAAGCCCGATTAACTTGTATACTATCTTAGCTCCTTTCCCAAGCTATTTAAGGATCTAATAACTTTATTAATGTCCTAAAAATATCATTAATTTATAAATCACATATTTTGACCAATTTACCCTTCTTAAACACTTAAAGTTTCAAGTTGAAAACTTATGATGTTATATACTTAAGGTTAATAATTGGTTATTGAGGTTGTTTAATCTCACTTCTATTTATTAATACTTTCTAGGAGATGATAAGTGCAAGAACAAAGGGGAAACATCCAAAGTTAGCAACGTGTGGTTTGCATTGTGAAGTCTCTAGTAGTTTTGCTTTTGCGTAATTGAATTTTATATCTCAATATTAGGGGTTTATACATGTTAGACCATTTATCACTTGCATATAGCCCTATTTATAGATAGGGACATTTTGTTAGTGGTCCTTATATGTTTTTGGTTGAGGCCAAACATACTAGTGTGTGTTTAGGTGTAGAAGATTGAATTGTAATAGTTTTATGAGTTTAAGCATGTTACCTCCTCTCATATCTTCTCAATATAAGAGAAGACTACAGTGTTAGCACTGCCTCTCATCAATTACAACAATCAAATTTCATTTTAAAAGCTTCGGCTAAAGACTTATTTTAAAAATTGATCAGTTTACAGAACAATCAGAGAAAAACATAGCGGAAGTAAATCATACACACCTCAAATATCTAGTGGGCATAATCCACCAGCATTCCTGTCCCAATTGCATGCATTTCAATACAAAATAAAAACTAAAATTTGGTACGTGCATTACGGTGGACAGTCAGTGCACCACAGCATGTGGCATAGAGCCATACGCTTGCCTTATCTGTGTCGTGTGTCACGGCATGTGTCACCATGCACCGTGGCACACCTATTTGAATTTTTACTATTATTTTAATGGTAAAAATAACAAACTTCTAACGTGCGCCATTTTTGCATATGACATCCGATTGGAGTAATTCAAGCGCCTACATGAAGTTTAGCTCGTATACTAATTAATGAGATAGGTTTGGATAAAATCTAATAGTCCAATCAAAATTTAAACATTTCGGAGAAAAAAGTTATTTTTTAAAAAAATTTTGTGCACCCAAGTGCCCAATTCGATCCCTTTCTCTCATTAGACCACACTAGGCCTTAAACTAAATCCAAAAGGATCTAATACATTTGATTGACCTCAATTAGTCACAATCATACTCATATATCAAAAATTGACCCCTCTACGGTCAATTTTCACAATTCACTAATTTCACATACTATGCCATTTCTTGGCATAACATAGCCCACTTGACTATTTCTCAATTCATACATATACCATCATATTCATAATACAATTTTAGCCCTCAAATTACTCATTTTATCATAATTTATCTTTTGGCTTAAGATTTACTAACACTACTAACCATTTCGCACATATACTCTAAGTCATAGACCCTTTTTGTTTCATTTCAACATAGATACAATCAACCGGACTAGACTTTACAAAATCTTAATTCAATACATGCATGCAGCCTATGGCAACTCATATACACTTATATATACAATCTCAGTTTAGTTCATTACACAACCTCAGAGTACGCGGCTTCACAATTCAAGCCAGTCAAGATTCTCTTACCTTGCCTTGATCACTTCTCAATCCTGTAAACATATAACCACGAGGGTAAGATAAAAATCTCAGTAATAGAATAACTCACTCTTATTAACTATCACTTGCAACAATATGAAAGTAAACATAGTATATCATTGAAATCTCAAAAAATAACATTTATATCACATATCTTGGTTCATTTTTAACTTTTCATCATATCATAAATGATTCCATATTATCTCAAGATATTTCATCATATTCCATCACAAACTAGCATGATTTCTACCAACCGAACTTCCAAATCACCCTGACACGAAACCATAGGCTTATCTCAGACCAATGTACACTCTTATTAGTCTTGAGCTCACCTGCAGTGGTAGAATTATCCAACCAAAGATGTTCTAACACACAATACGGATTATGGTTTCCCCTAATATGCACAATAGGGCGTCATTGACTCTAACACTGCATCTTAAATATACTAAGGAGTTTCTCATCTCCAACACCATACCTCAATAGAAATTAAGGAGATCTTCTCCAACACTGTACCTTTTAAGGCACTAAGGAGAATTGTTTCCAATACTGCACCTTAACAGGGTACTAAGGAAATCTTGCTATATGGTCTTTATCATCTCCTGTACTTAGGTGAACTCCCACCCCTATGATCATGCTTTTTTGAACTATTTAAGGTTCCCTTTTTACCGTATCACATTTTCTTGCACATTATATACAAATAATAATTTTCATTTCAAAACACAAATTTAAATGCTTATTTCAACTAAAAGTCTTTTCACACACAACAACCACTTAATGCTATAAAACATGCTTAGTTTAAAAACATTTCATGCACTATATAGCATACTAACATATAGTTACAATAAACAGTAAAATAAAAAAAGTTATTCAATTACCTCAACCCTTCTATCACTAGAAAGGTTACCCATAGATTTCAACTATCACACAAGCTTTTCTCAAGCTTCCTTCCTTTACTCACGCATCCAATATGTCAATCTGAACACATTTTAGTCATTTAGTCTATTTTGACTAAAAACTTATTTTTATCACTTAGGGCTACATTCATCTATAAACTCTTTTCCATTTATTCATTCTAAGTCTATGACTACCCAATTACTACTTTATATCACATCAACCAGTCTTATTTTACTCAAGTCAGATTTTTACCCTAACTTTCTCTCTCTAAAGGCTAAAATTGAGCCTATGAGTTCAAAACTCTACCGTTCAGCTCTAAATTAATAGCAAAGCTCTAACTTAACCTCCAACAACCCTTTTATTACTATTGGGAAAGAATCAAACCCCTCAAATTCTACCGATTCAATTTTTCTATAACTCTTTTTCAGAGAAATTTGTGTAGAATGAAAGGTAAGAGTTATATGTAGATTACCTGGTAAGTTATCAATTCGAATCACTTTCCACCGTTCCAAAATAGCTTGACTTAGCTCCTCAGCCCTTCTCCTCTCTCTATCTTGTGTGTTTCTTAATTTCTCTCCTTTGAAATTTCTGAAATTTCACGACTTATAAAGGCAATTTCTGGTTTATACACCATGGCGCATGTAGCATAAGCCATGGTGCATGACACAGTGAGATTTATTCTCACCACGCGTACTTGCTTCAACCCAAAACACACTCCTATCACTCATATCTATTCATACAACACATAAACAAGTCAACATACTAATTAATCATCTGAATCTCTAATCCCATACTAACATCCACTTCACCCTCAATTAATCTCTAAACTTAGGACTAAGAATTTAGGATGTTACAAAGCATACATGTTAGTATTCATGGAAATGGTATGCTTTATTGGTTGTTTTAGGATGATGAGTTAAGTTGGGGTATTGGACACATGGTGAGGAAGTGGTACACTTTTTGTCCCAAGTGTCCAAAATTCCTATATGATACCAAATGGTGGTAAGATTGGTTCCATTAGTTATATTGTTTAATTATATTCATATTGGTACTTGAATCACCTTAATTGAAGGTCTAAGCTGAAAGTTAGATGCCTTGAAAGTTAGAGTCCGGGAGCTCTCATCCCTATTGTTGTTATGACTTATTGACCATGATGGAAAGCTTCATTTTCCATGGTAGATGGCATGTTTAGCCGTGGTGAGTAGCTTCTGTACCACATGCAATGACAGCTACACACTTGGCCAAAATAATCAGTTCAGTGTTGTGAAAATGACCTTTTTAACCCTATTTAACTAGTTTTTAATGCTCAAACACTTTCCACACTACTTAAACTGTTATTACTCTAATTCTATTTGCTTGTACGGCCTCATACCAAATAAGGCCTTAGATATGCCATAATCTTAATCATAATTTAATTTTTATTATTTATTAGACATATTTTAAAAAGTACAGCTTATTATACATTTTAATTTTAATATTGTGGGATTTATTCTAGCCAATTTTCAAAGTAAATTTTTCATTTTTTATGAAAAAGATAGGATTAAGGTCCAATTTTTCCCTTGTATTTATTTTTTAGGAGCATTGGGCACCATATACTCTTAAGTAAGGCAATTTTATCTTTAAATTATTTTTTCAAGGGGCAAAAAACCCCTTCATTAATGAATCGTTAACTTTGCTGTTATATGTTGGTATGGCATATATGTGGAGCCCATGTACAGTGGCATGTAAGACTTTGACCATGTTCTTTGGTGCTAATTTACTTTTGAACTCTTTTTTCAAGAGCACTTAGCACCGTAAAGTCTTTTTCTAGAAGCGCTAGGCACCCTAAAGTCTCATAAAAATAAAATTTAATAAATATTATTAAAATATTAAGTATTTTAATATTTAATAATTTAAATATTATTATTTAAAACATTACTCCACCCAATTTAATATTTTTAATGTTTTTAATATTTTGTACTAAAAATGAAAGGAATGAACCTCCAAATTAACGAAGGAATTTTTTCTTCTCATCTCTCCATTTTTTTTTGTTAAATAACTTTTTTTGTAGCACATTAATAAAATAAGTAATATCTTTTAAATAAACATTGTTATTGTCATTATGTTGGTTCTAATTGTCATATTTCTAATTCTACAAATATTACATCACCCCGTTTAATATTTTAATATTTTTAATATTTTGTAATTTTGTATTAAAAGTGAAGGGAATGAAACTCTAAATTAACAAAGGGATTTTTACTTCTCATCTCTCCATTTTTTTCTTGTTAAGTAATTTTTTTGTAACACATTAATAGAATAAGTGATATTTTTCAAATAAACATTTTTGTTGTCATTATATTGGTTCTGATTGTCATATTTCTAATTTTACAAACATTACATCACCCCATTTAATATTTTTAATATTTTGTAACTTTGTATTAAAAGTGAAGGGAATGTAACTTTAAATTAACAAAAGGAATTGTTCTTCTCATCTCTCCATTTTTTTTTTGTTAAGTAATTTTTTTTTATAGCACATTAATGGAATAAGCTATATCTTTCAAATAAATATTTTTGTTGTCATTTTGTTTGGTTGATATTGCATATTTTTTATTTTGAAAACATTACATCACCCAATTTAATATTTTAATATTGTTAATATTTTGTAATTTTGTATTAAAAATGAAGGGAATGAACCTCCAAATTAACAAAGGAATTTTTACTTCTCATCTCTCCATTTTTTTTCTTGTTAAGTAACTTGTTTTATAGCACATTAATAGAATAAGCGATATCTTTCAAATAAAATTTTTTGTTGTCATTTTGTTGGTCCTAATTGTCATATTTTTTATTTTACTCCGTACACCATAACATATAAAGAGTATTAAATTTGGGTAGTGTAATTTTTTGGAGGAAGATTGTTAGTTGACCAAAAAAATTAAGAAACTTAACCAATATTCAAAATATAAGTAAGTTCTGACATTCACAAAAAGTGTAATAATTTGGGTACTATCTTAGAAAAAATCAAAGATCGATATATAAAAATTAAAAAGTCATCTATAAATTTATAAAATGCTAGTTTGAGTTGTTAATCTTTAAAAGTAATTTGTAAATTTTGAATGAATATTTATAAATAATAGTATTTAAATTATTAAATATGAAAATATTTAATATTTTGGCAATATTTGTTAAATTCTATTTTAATAAAACTTCAAGGTACCCAATGCTCCTAAAAAAATACTTTTGGGTGCTCAATGCTTTTGGAAAAAGAGTTTAGGGGTAAATTAACACTAAAGGATATAATTAGAGTCTTACCTATCATTATGCATTAGCCTTACGCACATGTCACGTCAACATATAATGATAGAGTTAACAATTCATTAACGGATGGGTTTTTGCTCATCAAAAAAATAGTTCAGGGGTAAAATTGTCCCACTTAAGTGAATAAGGTAATCAGTACTCCTAAAAAATAAATACGGCAGTAAAATTGGACATTAATCCAAAAAAAAAAATATGAGGGTCATTGGGGGAAAACACCCCTCCTTTCCCTCTTAATTTTTCATTAGTCTTAATTATAATCAGTGGACGATATAATTTCTTGTAAATTTTATTATTAATTAGAAAAAAATATTTATTTCATACTTTGTATGAATTTGAAAAATGAAGAACGATTTATGACATCTAAATATATAACTTGCTATATGTAACATCCCATTTCATTATAAGAGTGCTTGCCTTAGAATATTAATTGTTAGTTGATCATGCTTAATTAATTGAATTTATGCTATCTTTGGATACACATGGAATTGAATTTAGATTTAAATTTGAACCAAATCTATTGTTTGGATAATTAAAAATGTATGAATTTGGATTTGATCCAAATCCAATTCCAAATTCTCCCTTAATCTCTTTATAATTTAAAATCCTTTCTAAACCTCTATTATTTCAAATCCTAACTTAAGCTCTTTTGTAATTTGACCGAAGTGCATGAAGGCTTGATTGACCTGCCAATAATAAATAGATCAAACTACTAAAGTTGATGGAAACAAGATGTCACTGTTGACCAGGAAAGGACAACCAACTTTGATCGGGACTTGACCAACGGTGACAACAAGGACTGGGCAACCGACTTCCAATGGGACTGGAATGATGGTGACGATAGGGACTGAGTGGTCGACTTCCACAGGGACCGGACTAACGATGATGACTGGGACCAGACGGCCACCACTAGGACCAGACCGATAGTGAAGACAAGAACTAGACGGATGACTTCTATTAGCATTAGACCGACGGTGACTACAGGGATGGAACCAACATGGATGATGTGCATTGGATGTTCGACTTCTACCCGAACTAAACCGACAGTCACTATAAGGATCGGACGGCCAACAATAAGGACAGAATGGTTGACTTCCATTACGACTGGACCAACAACGATGATGGGGATAAGATAGCTAACTTCCATAAGGATCAGACCGACAACGATGACAGGGACAAAACCAATGTGGATGATGTGGATTAGATGGTTTACTGCTACTAGGATCAAACTGACGGTGATGATGGTGACCAGGCAGTCGACTTTTACTAGAACTGAACCTACAGCAATGACGAGGACCGAAAGTCCAACTTCTACTTGGCGAGGACTAGAAAATCACCTTCTATCGCTATCCCTTTAGCCTACTTGCTATCGCCATCTGTCCAGTCCTGTGTCGATGGAAGTTGGCCATGTTGTCCCTGTCATCGGTATCAATCCGATCCCTGTGGAAGTCAACTATCCGGTCACCATTGTCGATGTCGGTCTGGTCCCAGTGGAAGTCAGCCGTTCAGTCCTTATGGTCAGTATCGATTCAGTCTCGATGTAAGTCAGCCATCCGATGCCCCTTCGTCATAGTCAGTTCGGTCTTAGTAGAAGTTGGCTATTCAGTCCCCATTGTTGGCATCGGTTTGGTCTTGATGAAAGTCGGCCATTCCGTCCCCGTTGTTGTGATGGTCTGGTCTTGGTGGAAGTTGGAAGTCCCATCTTGGTCATCACTAGTGCCATAGTCCCAATTGGCTTTGTTTGTCTGATCCCATTGGAAGTTGGTCATTTGAACTATCGAGTTTGACTAATCTTCAAAGTTTCTTTTAAATTTAAATATAAAATATAAAATTTAAAGTTTTACTTTAGATCCAAACAAAAGATTTTAATATTGTAATTTGAAATTTTTTATGTCATCCAAACAAAGAATTTAAAATCTTTGAATTGCAAATGTGAGATTTCAAATATAAAATTTGAAATCTAAATTCTCAACTTAAATTCATTCATCTAAACACAACCTTAAGAAATAGATGGATTTGGACTCCCATTGGCAACCATATTTTAATTGGACTCATTGGAGCTTCCTTTGAAATCGGCGGATTTCATGGATTAAATAATAATATTTTTTAATAGAAATTTTTACACTGAAAAGTAATCATTTCAAGCTTTCTTAAGAATCCTAAATTATAATTTTTTGAAATCAGACATAAAATTTCGCCACGGTAAACTAACTCAAACCTCTATAAAAACATCAAAATTAGATCAATTTGAAAACTTTGAAGTAGCTGGAGTCTAGAGTTCGAGATTTTAGCCAATGGGTAGATTATGATATCGAGGGGTTGATTCGCACTTCATTAGAGCTTATGATCTTGAGGCATGATCATCAATTTTCTAATAACATAGACGCCTGTGTATTGGATGATTTTGTTGATTTGAAGTGGAAATATCAAGTTGTGTACCTAAGCTTGATTCATATTTTTGGCTTGGGGAGGAGCTAGCTCATGGTTTTTGGATCAAAGTTTCCACACATACCCATGAGTCTTTCTACCAAATTATGTTAATTGGAATTCATTTGACTTATCATTTCTTACTCAAAATTTCTTACCCTTGTAAAGGTGAAATTGAGTCATTGGCTTTAAAATTTAAATATCTTATTTATAATTGAAACTTACAAATTTATAATTTTTCAAGTTGATATTTTTAATTCATTTTTTTAAAAAATTATTGAAAACGTAACTATCATTAATTTTTTTTTGACTTATTGTTATCCTCGCTATCTAATATGCCATGAAAGAAGCAAAGAAAACAAGTGACTTGGCCTTGTTTAGTTATGTGTAGGTCACGATAAGCATATGTTATTACTACTACTATTATTAGTTATTTTTATCTGAATTACAGATACATTTCTTTTACGTTTAAAACCTATAAGAACTTCTCATACGATTAATCATGACAAAACAGTGAAACATCAACCTACTATTTTCTTTTAATTTATTTGTATTCACTTAACTATTAATTGATTGTTAGGTTATATGTATTAGACTAAGATAACTCTCTTAAAACATTGATGTCTTGAATTCATTGAAGTTACCCGAAAAAATTTAATGCATATATTTTTTTAAAAAAAATCATATTTAAATTTTCTTTAGTTATATAAACTTATTTATTTTATTTTTAAAAAATATTTGAATACATTAGGTGGCTAAAATAATGTTTCAAACACGTGTAAAACAAAAATTTAATGAAATAGGTATTTGATATAGAGTTAAATGACAATTTGGTCTCCAAACTGTAGGTTCAGGAACATTTGAGATTTTAAACTCATTTTTAGTATAATATTCTTCTTCAACTTTTTAAAACAGTGTAATACTAACTCTATTGTTAAAAATATTAACTTTAAATGTTAATTGATCAACAATTATAGAAAACACTAAGAAAAATTTCTTGGTCTTTTTTGCAATTTTTTGGGTCCTAATTGTTTGTAATTTTGAGGTCCCTTTGTAATTTTGAAGTTACTTTTTTATAATTTTTTAATTAACTAATGATTAATGTTAACTTTTTGTTAATGTTGAAGGTGACATTGCACTGTTTTTACAATTTAAAGGGAAAAATTGCTCAAAAATGAATTTAGGATCCCAAATACTCATAAACTTATAATTTAAAAGTAAAATTTCCCTTTAACTCTTTAATATAATATGAGATAAATTATTCAATATAATTTATTCTTATTTTTATTTAAATTTTATTAATCTTGGCACAATATTTTAAAATTATTTATTTAAATATTACCGTACTTAATTATTTAAAGTTCTTTAATAGGGAAGGGCGGTTAGACAATTATATTGTAAGGTCAAATTAATAATTTTAATTCTTTTTCAACAAAAATAAATAAATAAATTAAGTGTTAAAATTTTAACGAAATATCTTTAACAGTTTAAAAATTGAACTAAAGTGAATATGTAAAATTAGATGAGACATCTATGTAATTATAAAAAAAAATGAAAGGAAGATATTTTATTTTACTATTGGTATTTTATTATTACTATTAGCTTCCACTTTATTAGTTATTCATGGACATAATGTAACATCTTAATTTTTAATCCTTTGATTTCCTAAGCTTAATTAGGATAATTAAGTAAATTATAGTGGTGTGTGGTTAGGAAGGTCTAATAATCGTATTCGATTGTGTTTTAGCCCCAATTGTGGATTTGATGTCAAGTCGGGCCACCTAGGCGTCAAAAGGAGAAGAAAATGAAAGGGTTAGTGTTGCTATGCCATATGCCAAGGCATAGAGTGCATCCGTTACAGCGCATATATACCTTAGATGTGAGAATGGGAACCTCTCTCTGCCATGGGCCGTGGCGCATTGTGCATCCACTGTGGTGCATGGTCACTTTCTACATTTATCAATTACGAAACTGAGATAGAAATAGAGAGGAGAGAAAGGAGAAAATGAAGAGGCGTGCCAACCTCTGTTAGGATTTGTTCTTGGACGATATTGGCAGTGTTTTGGAAGCTACAAACACCCAAAGTAAGTATCATACCTCTGAATCTCCTATTTTCTTCCATATTATGAGGTTTATGGTTAGGGTTTGATAGTGAAAGATGATTTCAATCCATATAGGTTGTGGGTCTAAATCTATTGACTCAAATAGAGTTAATCAGAGTATATTAGAGTATCTAAACCTAGGTATAATGAATTTTGGTATCTTAGGTAGTTAGGCTTTATAAATATGGAAAAGTTGCATTAATGTGGCTTGTTGGAGGAGTGTGTGATGTCATTAATAGGAGTTTAATAACTCATTAATATTAATGGGAACTTAAGATTATTAATAAACCTAATAGATAGGTTCAAACTCATGTAAAGTAGGTATTGGGCAATGTAGAAGTGAAGAAATGAGAGTTGAATGCTTGAGTTTGGCAATATTAATGGAGATTAACTTTTTAAATTGTAGATTAAGCTCTTTGACACCTATTTGGCTTAGGAATTCAAGCTTGGAAGCTACTATATTGAGGGGTAAACTTTTGACCTCTTAAAAGTTTGAGATAACTGGGAGACCCTTGCTTTGACTAGTTATGTGTTAATTGTAATATGACATTAATTATGTGTTTAATATGTAAATTTTGACTTATGAATGAGTGCATTATGCAATGAAACCTTATGTTTATCTAATCAATTTGATATGCATTAAACATGCTAAATAGATTGCAAAATGAGTTTTAAGTTGCAAGAGTGATATTCAAGATGAATTATATGTTTATAATGTGTTTTAAATGAGTACTTGATAATGGACTTGATAAAGATGGGTACTTGAGATTTAAAAGGATGTGTTTATGTGATATAAGTGAAAACAAGAATGGATGCTCACTTGGGTAGCGCTTGGTCTTGAGCCCAATATGTTGGGTTTGATATTGAGTAAATGAAAATGTGAAAATGAGTAAGCATTGTTTATGGCATGATTAGTGGACGGGAGTTTGCCTAAAGAGTAGGATTAGAGAAAAAATTCATTTAGTATTTAGGCTACCTTCCATTACATGGGGCTATAGCCTTGTCTCATAATCTAGCTTTCTTATCCAGTTCAATGAGGAAAATAGCTTAAGATATGAGACACTTTAGAGATTTAAAAGTTTTGGAAGCTGTGGTCTGAGAGTGAGTCATGTGATCATTGGCCCAGTCACACCTCACAATTAGTGAGCTTGGATAGTCTAGTCATACGAACAGAGCCCTATTCAGTGTTATAGCCCACAGTTTCAATATGAGGAAATAAGGAGGGTATGAGGTTGTTTGATTGTTGCTTATGTAAGTATATGACGTGTCACATGTGTTTGTGTTGTGGTAAGTCACGTGTTGCAGCGAGTCATGATCACATGTCTAAGTGTCTTATGATTACGTACCTAGCATATGTGAGGTGAAAACATGTTAATAGGATTAATAAGTTATGATATATGTTAAAGCATGTTTTAAGTACTTGGTTTCATAAGCATGTGTTTGATTTACAATTGATAGAAAACTGCATAGGTTTTACCTTGGTTACTGAGTAACTAGACTCACCTCTCTTATTTAATACTTTTCAAGCTCTAGCTCTAGTATTAAGAGGGAGAAAGCTACTGAGGACTAGGAATCTATGTATTGTTTTTAGTATGCCTCTTGTATCTATTTATTTTATATAATAGCATATGGTTGCTAATTCTAGGTTACATATAGTTGCACTTGCACTATTTTGTTATTGAAAATGTTTGAATTGTATTTTAGGTCCTTAGTATTTGTGTATGGATAGATATATATGTTGAGAGGGCCAAAATACTAGTACAAGTATAGAAATGATGTTTTGAATATGTTTTGATTAGTTTGGATGCAATGCAATAAAAATTGCCTCCCTCTTCAATTTTTGGTGAAAAAGGGGTTATGGAGTGATTTTGTGTTATATAGATATTTAAGTGCATGTGATGTATTGTATTGATAGTCTTAGGTCCAATAGACATGATCTAGGTGTTAGGAAAGGCTTTTAGTACTTGTTATGGGTTTTTGACACCCTTTTTGTGTGAAAGCTGTAAAAAGTGGTAAAAATATGTTTGGATGTCCAACTTTCTGATGTGACTTGTTTTGGAAGTGAAACTCAAACTACTTAGTTTATGAAAAAAACTTTTTGTAGACACCTAAATCATGTTGTTTGGATGTCGGATGGAGAATTGAGACTTGTCGAAAGTTTCCTAATTCTGCTGTCAAATAAAAGTAGAATTTGCTGTCATTTACGTGCAACACACCTTGGCGCATGATACAGAGAGTAACACGCTATGGTGCAGCATGCACGAGCCGCAACGCATTACCCTGTCTCATAATGAACATGTTATTTTTCAATTGTTTCTTCCGTTTTCACTCTTCTAGGTATCTCATACTTCCGTATCTTATTTTTACTCTGATATGAGAGATAATGATTGATTTAAACTCAATTTGATTTAGAAAACTTGGGATCCCTTAATTTTGAATTAAAACTTGGTAATTGCCTTTATGGGTTAATCCTTTAATTATCATAAGTTTTATTAGTTAATTTTGGTTAGTAAAGTGAGATTTTACACATAAGCTAAGTGTTTACACATAATCAGTTGTCCTAACGGCGATACCTTCTCTCTTTTTTTCACGAGATTGAATCTAGCGTTAATATAATTAGTGTACATGTATGAGTGTGTGTATCTCTCTTTTTATGAAGAATGGTTAGATTGGAAGTAAAATTTTAAAAAGCAAGGACCTAAACTGAGCTTTCCATCTCACCCTTCACACGTTAGCTTCACTTACCCCGAAACTTTATTATTTGTCATTACCGTGGTTGCTTTCATTTCTCAATCACTTGCATCATCTTTTTTTCTTTTGGCCAAGAATCACTAGCATCATTACGCATAAAAAAATTTTAAAAAAATTAGTCTTAAACAGATCATTTAATCTATGTCACTTAATTGGTCCAAAAAAATCCACGTCACTTGAAACGGGCACTATTGTCATTTGCACTAAATAATCCTACGACTGGTTCAAAGTCTATGACCTTTCTGTCACTATTTTGTTGGGTCAGATTTATCCACCACCTTTAACCCAAGGTTTATCCAATAGCCCCTAGATGCCGGTCAATATTTTTATATGACAAGGACATTTCTAGATTTTTAAAATCACTTAACCGATGTAAAGTCTAATTTAAAAGTTTGTTATTTTATCATAACTATAATTTACACCTTATGCATGCGATGTACGAACATTAAAAATTAATGAAACTTAAATATTAAGTAAATATTAATTTATAATGTAATAAAAAGTAATAATATTTATAAAAACAAAATTGCATAAACAATTCAGAATAAATAAATAAATTTTTTTGCTCTCAATACACATGGATCAGGAATGTTTACAAGTTAAATATAATGGGTAAAATGATAATTTGATCCTTAAATTATAGGACCAGAAATATTTAGAATTCTAAACCTGTTTTTGGTTTATTTCCACCTCTAAACTTTTAAAATTATGGTAATATATTTCTGTCATTAACTTTGATTATTAATTAACTATAAAATTATAAAAAAAATACAAAAATTACACAAAAAAACTAAAAAAATCACAAAAAGGGACCCAAAGATTTAAGGGGGGAGATTGACATGATTTTAAAAGCTTAGGAGTAAAAATACACTAAAAATGAGTTTGAAATATCAGGTACATTGAGCTTATAGTTTAAGGAACAAATTACCTTTTAAAATATAAACAACAAACTTGTTTTATTTTGCATAAGTTATTTTAAAATTTAATATCCTATATATATTGAAAACATAAAGAACAATTTGTTATTCCATGATGTGTTCTTCCTAGATAAATTAAAATTTAAAAAATTCTCAATAACATATTTTATTTCAAAATTTAGATAACCATATGTTCTATCTTATATCTTATTAATCTATACGTATTAAAAAGGACAGATTACATTGAAGTCCCACATAAAAGAATTAATTATTATAAAATTTATTAACAATTAAATGATGACCCAATGACGTTCTTAATTTAGTTATTAATGAATTTTATAGTAATTAATTTTATTATATGGGACCTAAATGTAATTCACCTTATTAAAAAGTTGAATAACATATTTTATTTCAAAATTTATTATTCCATGCACATTATGCTTTGGAATTTATTATGTGAGGGTTATTTTCTCATTTTTGAAAAATAATTTAAAAATATAAAAAAAAATATTTTTTTGAATATTTGTCTAGGTCAAAATGTTCTAAACTGGCAGTCAATCCTATCCTACATCTATATGATTTGAGAAAATTTTATTTAAAAACATTTTATCTCACTTAATTAAAAAGAAGATCTCTTAAACTTTAAAAATTTACTTCAAATTAATGATATTGAATTGAAATTAAAATGTAGAGTAAAATTACCTTATTGCCTCTTATCTCCTCTGATTCTCTACTAAACTTATTCATTTTCTTACATCAAATTGCTCAATGGCCTATAGGAAGTTGTTCATTTTCTTACATAAAATTGTTTAGTAATAGTACAAATAACTTCTGTAAGTCAATGAACAACTTGATGTTAGAAAATGATTAATTTACTTTATCATGATCAGGGGCGGAACTAGCTTTAATAGTTAGGGGACCAACTTTTAGGAAACAAAAAATTAATTTTATAATTTAGAAATATTAGATACCAAATTATGTACAATTATATATACTTTTAGAAAATGTTAAAACATTTAAAATAAAATCATATAACATACTTATGTTCTTTGTGATCCTATATATTATAAGGTACTTTTCAAAAATAGTAGTCTAAATTATAAGCTACCCAATTAGGATGTCAAATGATACTCCATTTTTACCCCCTATAATTTTAATGGTTTTTTGTAATATGAAGAAGGCATGATGAGATTATTTTTAATTAATAAGGGTATGAGTGAAATATTAAAATATTTTTTAAAAAATAATCTAACAATTTTTCTTAATCTACATGAAAAAATGTTGAGAAATGCCTATAAAGAGGTGAAGGGAATGAACTCCCTCTGATCCACAATATGATGTATTTTTTAAAAGCTTTGTTTAGTCTAAAACACTTGATATTTGGTAGTTTTTATAATTATTTTTTAATCACACTCCTATTTTATTTATTACTTTTTTTTAAAAAAATAATGTATTAAAATTTTAATTATTATTATTAAGATACTTATATAAAATATGTAATGATTGTATGACTAAAAATATGTATAATTTTTTAAAAGATTAATATTTTATCTAACTTTTTTCTAGAACCGTCACTTTATTAATGTCAGATATAGCCTAGCGGGAATATATATATATATATATATATATATATATATATGAAATTTGTGCATATGTGTGCGTACAATATGGGAGATTATTTTAATTGTGCACGGTGTTATGTCGATGCCTCCTCCCTCTCATCCCATTCTGGCATTCGTGCTTCTCATTCTCCACATTGTATACAAGGCAAGGGCATTGGATTGGGGGGCCATGTCAAGTTCCGCCCTTGACTATGATTTCACCACATAAAATAAAATTAAGATATAATAATAACACAAATAATTTTTTGTAAGTCAATAAATAATTCTATATAGGTCAATAAATAATTCATTTTATCATGATTAAAACATTTGGAACAAATTTAAGATTTAGTAGTAGTACAAACAAATCTTGTAGATTGATGAATAATTTCATATTGAAAGATAAATAACTCATTTTATTATAATTACGACATTTAAAATAAAATTAAGATTCAGTAGTGGCACAAATAAATTTTGTAGGTCAACAAATAATTTCATGTGAGGAAATGAATAATTTCAGTAGATAATAAGAGGGGATGAGCGACGATGATATATTTTTACTCTGCAATTTAATCTTACTCTAGTATTATTGGTTTAAGTGAACTTTTTAGAGTTTAAGGGACATTTTTTCTCATTAAGTGTGGTCAAGGGGACTTAAACGAAATTTTTTCATATAATTTCCTCTACCTTTTTGTAATTTGCATATGTATCTTTTTATTTATTTTTTTATTTCTTATTTTAATAAAGTGGAGGGAAGATAAAAAAAATATGGAGCTCATAGTTTAAAAAAAGGCAAGTGTGAGACCCACATTGAATAAAAAGAAATAGTTAAAAAATAAAGTTAATAAGCATTCTTAACCTTAAAGTATTGTGTGAATAGTATCATGGGTCAATAACTCATGAAATATGTAAAAACTCTCATCAACTTGTAAATTTTGAATGTTTGAAACCCCACTATTAAATTAGACAAAGCTGTCATTATTTTTAAGGGTTAAGATGAATGTCACATTATCGTGCAATTGAGACCTATAACTATAAAAATAACAATTGTTTTCTTTAGCTTAACGATAAGGTTTTAGACGCTTGAAATTTAAAAGTTGAAGGAAAATTTTGCACATTTTATGAGTTTATGGTTTAGGGTGTTATTTGCATAATAGTGTAGGGCCTAAGATGCTCATAACAAAAAAAAAAATTGACTTACTGTAAAAAAAAAAAAAGTGAGTACAAGATTTATAATGGAACTAGAAAATAATCCCGTGTATTGTTTGTGTATCAAGAAATGATTGATATCATTAAATTAAATGATAAGATAGGGGAAATGAATGATGATTGAAGATCGAGAAAATCTTATTAATAAGATAAATACTAGAGGGACTAATGACGATTGGGGATCAAGAAAATTTTAATTTTAACAATTAAATGGAATGAATTATGAATTATTGAATATCATTTGGAAAAGCTTTATCCATCTACTTTTTCATATTTCTATGTCTAATTATCATTTTGATCTCTATGTAGATTCACATTTTTGGTGGAGATTTTTTCCAGACAGGATTTCTAGTGATTATTGTACCCACATTTTTCCTGTTATAATTTGTATGAGATTTCTTTTGCACACTTATTATTCTTTTTCTTCCACGATTTCCTCTCTCCTTCAACTTCTCTTTGTATTTTTTTTAATATTTAATAGAGTATGTGCTTATTTATGAAATAAGCATAATTTCTTGGCAAAAAAAAAAAATCAATGAAAATTTTTAATTTTACAATTGAGATTATTAGTAAAGAAGTCTAATATTCATATAATTAATCTGTAGTTATAGTTTTTTATTGTTATTATTATTAGGAATAAAAAATTTTATTTAAGAATATATTTATAATATGCATGAGAAGAACTAAATTAGACTTTATTATTTTCAAAGAGTTTTGAATTTTATCTCGTCACATAAATAATTTAATATTAGTAACTACAATTTTAAATATACTTTCCCTTTTCCTCCCAAAAGAAAATTTTATTTATATCCCCTTAAAATTTTAAATACATGTATATTTGAAAATATAAAGTTCTTAGATATTGATTATAAAAATAAATTGTATAAAATTTATAAAATATAGTTACATAACACCTGCTTCACATTTATATTACCTTTTTAAGTTTCAAAATTAACTCCAATTAATTTAGTAAGAAAATTGCATCATCCGCTTTAGAATATATTTTTATATATGCTCAAATAATATCTATTTCTTTACCTATAAAATTTAATTTTAATTTTAATAACAACTTGTATAACATGTCAAATTCAATTTTCTTTTTGGTCATTTTCTATAATTTTGTGGGTCCTTTATTGTAATTTTTGGATTTTTCTGTAATTTTTTAAGTCCTTTTTTGTCATTTTCTAGTCAGCTCAAAGTTAACTTGTTAATGGTAGAGGTCAAATTGCATCATTTTTAAAAGTTAAGATAACAATTTACACAATAAATGAGTTCAAGATTTATTGTGCAACTAGACTTATAATTTAGGGGCTAATTTGTTCATTTACCTTTTTAAATAAAAAAAATAGCATCCAAGGACCACTGTGCGATATTTATATCACATAAGGATCAAATGATTTGCTATTTACCCTGTTACCAGTGCTAGTTGTCGAACCACTGGTGGTAGTAAGGTCGCTGGAGTCCCTACTACTAAAGGGGGTGGCTGGCGGCAAGTCATCAGAGCTCCAACATCAATGACATTTTATTTGAGAAATCAACATTTTAGGTGGCCAAGGGAGGGTTTGATCCCATAACCCTTGGCCACCTAAAAAGCTTGGTTGCCACTAGGCCATGAAGTCTTTTAATAACATATAGCAAAAAAGAAAATAAGTAGTAAACCAAACTTCTAACCATTTTCATGTAATAATGTAATGATGTGTTGTTAATTTCTGAAGGAAACTTGTTATTTTACAAATGTTACTTATTAATTTGAGATGGACAATTATAATTTGAGGATTTTAAAACTTCACATATTTTGCTTGTTAAATGTCCTAATAGGTTATCATCAATCACGATTAGGTTGTTGTCAAAACCAAACTAGGTACTTGTTAATAATAACAACAATTCATTCAAAATTAAGAAGAATCTATTATGATTTTAACAAGTTAAAAAAATTGATATGAAGGGTTTAGTTGTATATTTTAGTCATTCACTAACAAGTATCCATTTAGTTTTGACAACCAACTATTCGTGAGTGACAACAATACATTATGATGTTTAACTAATAAAATATGTGAAGTTTTAAAGCCCCCAATTTGCAATTGTCCATGTCAGATTAAGGAGTAATATTTGTAAAATAACATCAATTCATTTGAAATTAACAAGAATCAATTATGTTTTTAACAAGTTAGAAAAATTAATAGAAAGGCTTTAGTTGTACGTTTTAGTCATTCATTAACAAGTATTCATTTGATTTTGATAACAACCTATTCATGATTAATAACAATGTATTGGGATGTTTAACAAGTAAAATACGTGAAGTTTTAAAGCCCCTAATTTATAATTGGCCATGTCAGATTAACAAGTAATATTTGTAAAATAATAAGTTTTGTTTAGAAATTAACAACATACCATTATGTTATTACATGAAAGTGATTAGAAGTTTGGTTTACTACTTATTTTCTTTTTTACTATATGTTATTAAAAGGTTTTGTGGCACAGTGGCCACTAAGTTTTTTAGGTGGCCAAGGGTCATGGGATCAAATCCTCCCTTGGCCAACTAAAATGTTTGTTTCTCAAATAAAATGTTACTGGCGCTAGAGCTCTGATGACCTGTTGCCAGCAGCAAGGGCTCTAGCGACCTTGCCGCTGACAATGAGATTTCTTTTTTTTAATTACATGAGGGGCAATTTCATTATTTTTCTTTCACAATTAATATGAAAGAAGGACTAGAGGACTACAGTGTAAAGAGTAAATCATTTGATCCTTATGTGATACAAATATCGCACAACGGTCCTTGAATGCTAGTTTTTCTTTTTAAATTTCAACTTATAGGTTACTTATATTCAATGGACTCATGTATTTCTTATGATATTGTTTTTCATGACTTTGTGTGATAAAACTACATGCTATTAACTAATTAGTGTTCACTAGTGTAGAAAAGAAGAGCAATGTTTCATTTAAAAATCAATTTATCGTTGAGGTATTCCAGTAAATTAAATCAAAAAATAATTTAAGGATATTAAATTATTCTATTATTAGTCAACTAATTATCTAAAGATATGCTCGTTTGATTAATTAAATTGTGAATTAGCCTAACCTTGTATTAATTATAACTCAATTAAAGGCCAATTATGATTTTAATTATTTAACTAACCAAGTATTGATCCAAGTCATGAATTAACACTGTACATGAACTAAATAATCATTCAAAACCACAAGGATTGTAAATTCAATACAAGTTTCAAAAATATTGAAATATATATAAATATTGTTTCTTGTTTTTAGAGAATTTAATTAAAAAAATTAGGGGGAATTGCATTTGGGGCCCTAGAGGAGAAAAAATTTCTTTTAAGGTCCAATGGAATATGAAATGTTTTTGTAAGCTTAAAGACCCCAATTGCAAATATGTTTGTGTGTGAAAAGATGCATTTGAAAAACAAAGAATGACATTAAGGGCCTTAAAAATAGAGTTTATATCACTTAGGGCCTAAATTAATCTAAAATTGCTTTGCAAGCCTTAGGGCCCCAATAACAATATTTCTTTACATCAAAAATACTATTTTGCCTTTTGTTTAATTTGAATTAAAAATGATGCACGAACCCTCAAAGAAACAAAACAAATGAAGCATGATTCATTGCTTTTCTTATCTTCTTTCTCATTTCACCAGTCATCACTCTGTCGCTATTGATCTTTTCTGACATGGATGAGTGCAGAAGTCCTGACTGTTCACAGACGAAGCACAATTCATGATTTTTCATCTTTTTCCTTGCACATCATCAGCCATTGTTGATCTTCTTCATCTTCCTTATTCCAGTAACGTCATCTATTTCTTGAAGCTTCTATCATCATTATTTAGAGGTAAGGATCTTCAATTGTGTTTCTCCCTCATTGATTCAGTGCATATGTGTCTTTTAGTTGTTGAAGTTGTAATAAGTCTCTCATGTGAAGCAGAGATGTTTAAGTCTGCAAGTGTACTTATTTATTTGTGATTCTACTACTAATATGAGCTTAAAATTGCTAAACCATTTTGGCCATAAAAGTTTTAGAATGGATTAGTTGTTGTACAATAATAATGGTTGACTTATCCATATTGGACTTTTACATGTAAACCGAATAAAATATGATCCAATATGATAAAATTTGCTATTAGAAATGCTAGAGTATTTGTTATGCAAAAATGAACTTTGATTTATTGTTGAATGTTGAGTTGTACATTTTATTAAGCATAGCCTAATAATAAATTGGAATCACATGACTTTCAGGTGAGAATATATGAACTTTGTGTTGTGCATAATGGATATTGTATTGTGCACTATTTGCATAACTTGAACATTTTGTTAAACCTAGCCTACTAATAAAGTACAATCGTATGGATTTTCAGTTGAGAATATATGAACCTTGTGTTGTGCATAGTTGATATTGTGTTGTACATTATTTGCCTACTAGTGCATTTTGTTAAGCCTAACCTACTGATATAAGCTAAAGGTTGCTAAACCATTAAGTTGGCCGTGAAAGTTTTGGAGTAGATTAGTTGTTGTATAATAGTGATGGTTGACTTGTTCATATTAGAATTTGACATGTGAATTGAATAAAATATGACTTTCAATATAAAGAAAATATGCTGTCAAAGATGTTGGAGTATCTACTGTGCAAAAATAAACTTTGAGTTGTTTACTTTGAACTTTGAGTTAGGTAAAAGTTAGGCTTTTATATGTGGACACTTATCTAGATTAATTTGTTCATTGCAGATTAAAATAAAAGAAGATTTATTATTGTTCAAGATGTGGGGAGGTCAAACATAACCACAAGAGATGCAAAAATCCTAACCCAGCATGAGAAGTAGTCATATTGTTCCTTTTTAATGTACATAGACAACTATAATTATGTATATAAAAGCATTCTAAGTAATATTTTTTTGGAATTGGAAATGATAGATATTTTTTGTTTGTATATAGAGAAGTAACTATTAGATGTTTTGGATATAGTGGCTAACTTTTTGTATATATTAGACTTGAAATATCATGTCAAATTTCATGTGGGTACTTGTTTTAGTACTTAGGCTGGTACTAACATAAAATTCTTATCTAATGTAATCGTCCTTTTTAATATTAAAAATGCACGGACTTTTTGTTGAGCATTCGTGGACATCGTCTTATGCATAGTAGATGTTGTGTCTTATATAGTCTGCCTAACTTGTCATTTTTGTTTAGGCTAGGTGATAGGAAATTAGTCGCTTATCCTCAAAATTACACTAAAGCTAACCCTAATGCAATATAGGGCCAACCCTAGGTCATCTCCCAAGGAATGGTTTTAAGTCTCATTGAAAGTTATCTAGTGAAATAAATCAACCAAAGTTTGTAGGAATTTAGTTACCTAGCTAATTACCTAATATGCAAGTAATTAAAATGCTAGTGAAAGTGAGTGAAATGAACTTCTCTTTTCACAATAATGGAACCCTAGAGATTAGTTGATTTTGGACTCATTATCTTCTCATGATTAGGCTAAGTTTAGCTTCTCTTTCCTCTTGACTAAAGTTGTCATGACTTAAGAAAATTATCCTAAGCCAATTAACTAAATTAGCTAACCTCCCTAGGTCTTAGATTAAAGTCCCTAGTTCAATTAACCAATTAGTGAAGACATTAGCCAAGTGATTCACTCAAAATCCTCTCTCAACAGCCATGGTCAAACATATAAATTGAGCAACCACAAGATTATGTCAAGCTACTCAACAACACAAGCATTAACACCACAAGATTATGCAATATTAACACAAGAAATTCACTAATTGAAAAACACAAGATTATGTGCCAAACAAAGAGTGGCAAAATTCAGTCATGGCTGTCCAAGGAAGAAATTAAATGAAACAATCCTCTCTCTTTACATCAACATCAAATTCAAATTAGAATTTATAAGCTAAGATGATTAAATCCTAGATTAAGGAATCTAACCATCTAGTAAAAAGAGAAGAGGATAGGAAACAAAAGAACTTAGCCAATTTGAAGCTCAAGACTCATCCTCCATCTTCATCTCTCTAGGATTCCACAAAGAAACTTAACCAATCTTCATCTTCAAGAACCCTAATGATTGCTTGTGAAGGCCAAACTCCATAGCTCTTGAATGATGGAAATAAGCTTCAATCGTTGTGAAAATGGAAGGGATGGAATGAAAATGAAGAGAGGAGAAGAATGGTATGAGTTTTGTGGAGGTTTGGTGGCTGAAAATGGAGGTTAGGGTGCTGGAAAATGAAGAACAAAAGAGAGAAAATGAAGAACACTATGAACAAGAGAGAGAGAATGTGGAAGATGAATGAGATATGTGTTGGATCCCATTTAGGGCTTAAAATGGTGTGCTCCTTGGTGTCTCCCATTAGCTGAAGCTTAATTAAAATAAGGAAAAAGAAATTAAAATGTAAATGGGAGCCTTGTCACACTTGCAAGGTGGCAACTTCCTATTGGTTTGTAGATGATTCCAATGTGTGCCTAATTTCCCATGTGTCATCCACATCATTTTAGCTGATTTAATCCCTCAAAATAATCATAATTCACGTGCAAACCATCAGCCATTAATCTCAAGGAGTGTTGACCTCAATTGCCCAATTGATGCACAAGTCACATGCCACCTATGTCACATAAATCACATAATTCAATTAAATAGCATATGATATAATAAAATCTAATTCATGTCCAGAATTAAATTCATAATTAGAAGGGAGAATTTATTAAATTAACCAAGTTTCAGGCTGCACAAAATTATATAAAAATTTTCACACAAAGGCAAACCAAAAACTAGGACAAACTAAAACACTTAAGAAAGTGTTGACTTTTTTATTTAATTACTCCTAAGCTAAAATGAATTTTAAAAATATAATTTCACCATTCATCAACTGGACATAAAATGCACTTTGTCAATTTTTCTTGTACATTTTCTCAAAAGTTCATTTTTTTGGACCAAAATGCCCCTAGTGCACTGAACCTAGAAACTTAGGCAAAGTTTCAAATCTAATGCAATGTGTGCACTTGAAGGTGATAAATTATTAATAAAATGGTCCTAATTGACAAATAAAAGTGGGTAATAAATGTGTTCTATCAATTCCCCCACACTTAGCTTTTGCACTCCGGGCAAAATCAAGTGAAAAAGGTCCCAAAAGAAACTATAAGACAAAGAAATAAGAGAAAAACATTGTTTCAAGTCACTAAAATACTAGCTCATGAACTTCTACAAATTATCAATTAATGTGGCAATAATTAGGAAAGAATTATGCACATAACAAACAAACCCTTACCAAGAATCAATGTCAAAGAGTAAGCCTCTCTAGGTTAAGTGTTTGCTCTCATCACTCAAAGTGTATAAGGTATTAAATTTCACTCAAAATTTCTTAGGATAAACCCTACTATAAATTTGTAACCCTTCTACATCTCCATCACTAAATAGCACTTGCAATCAAGAATTAAGTGGACTTTATTAGGTTGTGATATAGGTAATGAAAGGATGTCTAAGAAATGCATGTATATAAAAAAATAGGGTTAGCATCAAAATAATGCTAAATCAAGATATATCCCCTTAATATGCAAAGCATAACCTAACTCAATTGAGTGGATACCTTAACACAATGAGGATGGAAAGAAATGATAAGAAATAATAAAACAAATGGAATGGATGAGCTAGGCAACTTTTTATATTTTTTTCTTTCTTTTTTTTTATTTCTCTTCTTCTTTTTGCTTCTTTTTCTAGCAACTTTATTTCTTTTCTTTTTTTTATTTTTTTTAAATCTCTCTTTGTTTTTTTTTTGGTTGCCCCTAACTCTTTGAAAACAATAGAAGTAATGGATGTAATGGTGTAGCAATAAAGGATAAAGAGTAGTGGATAAAAAAATAATAATAGGCATCCACTCATTTGATCTAGGACATGCAATGAATATTAAAAAGACATATAAAAGTGTAACATGCATTCCTTGGGGAAAAATAGGGTGAATATATATATATATATATATATATTTTTAAGAATTAAACCAAAGGTTCAAAGTGGCTAACAAATGATAATAAATGATAATAGGTTGGCTATTTGGCTTTTGGCTATTTTTTATGAATGCCATCTCTCATCTCCTATCAAACAAGTGCAAGATATGTGGTCTTAATTAAGAAGTGAAACAAATTCTAGAGGGTAACATCACTAAGGAATTAATCACACATGAGTGTTTAGCCTCTTCCATGAAAGGGTAATATGCCATTCTAATCCATTAATTCAAGGTAAAAGAATATTCACTTCACACCTATTCAATCCTAAAAATTACCACATCTCAAGAATCAAAATATCCATTCAAGAGCTAGGTAATTAAGTAACCTCAAACAAAACAAAACAAAGCAATTTTTTTTAATTTTTTTTTTGCAAAACCAAACAAACAAATTTTTTTTTTGCAAAACCAAACAAACAAAACAAAATGTTTATTTCTCTCCTCCACACTTAAATCATGCATTATCCTCAATGTATGTATAGACTAGTGATAAAATAAGGTGAGATCAATAATGAATGCATAACAAAAGTGTGGTGCAGATATTCTCTTTTTTTTTTCAAACTAAAACACAAAACAAAGAAGTTAAATAAAGCAAATAAACTCTAATTTTCCTACTAGGTTCATCTCCCCCACACTTGAACTATACCTATCATTAAATATATCAATTAAAGGAAAGTAAAAGCTAAGGTTGGAGAGATACAACCTTATCATGGTGGTTCAAAAACATGTTGAGAGAAGTCCTCCTCCTTTTGAAGTAATTTGGCATCTTTGTAGAGCTTGCATAGGTGACCATTGATTTGCATGGTGGAACCCGTGGCTTTATTCAAGAGTTGCAAAACCCCATAGGGAAACACCTTGGTCACTAGATATGGTCCCTCCCACTTAGACTTCAACTTGGCATGCTTATGAATAAACCTTGTTTGGAACAAGAGGACTTGATCTCCTTCTTGGAACTTTTTCCTCAAGATTAGCTTGTCATGAAGGATCCTTGTTTTCTCCTTATAGATTCTAGAAGACTCATAGGAATCCAACCTAAGCTCCTCAAGTTCTTGCATTTGAAGAAATCTCTCCTTAGCCGAAAGATGGAAATCGAAGTTTAGTTTCTTGATGGCCCAATAGGCCCTATGCTCTATCTCCACAGAGAGGTGACAAGCCTTTCCATATACCAATCGAAAAGGAGACATGCCAATGGGAGTCTTATAAGCGGTCCGATAAGCCCACAAAGCATCCTCTAAGTGTAAAGACCAATCCTTCCTATTTGTGTTCACCACCTTGGTTAGGATCTTCTTAACTTCTCTATTTGATACTTCGGCTTGGCCATTAGTTTGGGGATGATACGGTGTAGAGATTTTGTGATGCACCCCATATTTAGCCAAGAGAGCCTTCATCATCTTATTACAAAAGTAGGATCCTTGGTCACTTACCAAGGCCTTAGGAACTCCATACCTACAAAAAATATTAGATTTGAGAAACTTCAAAACAATCTTAGCATCACAAGTTCTAGTAGGAATGGCTTCAATCCACTTTGAAACATAATCAACACCAAGTAATATGTACTCAAAACTAAAGGATGGTGGAAAGGGACCCATGAAGTCAATGCCCCAAACATCAAAAATCTCACAAAATAAAATGGGTTGTTGAGGCATTTCATGTCTCTTACCCCAACTACTAACCTTTTGACATTTCAAGCATGCTTTACAAAATTTATAAGAGTCTTTAAACAAGCTAGGCCAATACAATCTACAATCTAAAACCTTTCTAGCTGTCTTATTTGAGCTAAAATGACCACCACATGCATGAGAGTGACAAAATTCAAGAATAGAAGGCACATCAACATCATCAACACACCTCCTAATCACTTTATCACTACAAATCTTCCACATCAAAGGTGGTTCCCAAATGTAAAATCTAGACTCTCTTTTCAATTTTTCAATGGCAAAACGTGAAGCACAAGGAGGCAAGACTCTACACTCAATATAGTTAGCAAAAGAGGCATACCATGGAGGCTTAGATGAAATGGCACACAATGCCTCATCAGGAAATGAATCACAAGGAATAGTAGGGTTAGAGTTTACCATAGTAGCTTTTAAATGAGGTAGTCTAGACAAATGATCCGCTACTTGATTGGTAGAACCACTCCTATCCCTTATCTCCACATTAAATTCTTGCATCAAGATCACCCATCGAATCAAGCGAGGCTTAGAATCTGTCTTCTTAAACAAGTACCTCACAGCAGCATGGTCAGTGTACACAACAACTTTAGAGTTAAGAAGATATGATCTAAACTTATCAAGTGCAAAAACAATAGCAAACAACTCTTTCTCAGTCGTGGTGTAATTAACCTGAGCTGAATCTAGGGTCCTAGATGCATAAGCAATCACATATGATAACTTGCCCTCTCTTTGACCAAGCATAGCTCCCACAGCAAAATTAGAAGCATCACATGACAACTCAAAAGGCAAAGACCAATTTGGGGCTTTAAGAATGGGAGGGGAAATGAGCATGCTTTTCAAAGTGTCAAAACTCCTTTTGCAAGCATCATCAAAAACAAAATCAACATCTTTTTGTAAGAGTTTAGACATAGGCAAAGCAATTTCACTAAACCCCTTTATAAATCTCCTATAAAAGCCTGCATGTCCCAAAAATGATCTCAAATCTTTCAAACAAACAGGATATGGCAAAGAAGCAATCACATCTACTTTGGCCTTATCCACCTCTATGCCATTGAAGAAATCAAATGGCCTAAAACAATTCCTTTATCTACCATGAAATGGCATTTTTCAAAGTTAAGCACAAGCTTCTTTTCAATGCACCTACCAAGCACTTTATCTAAAGAATGCAAGCATGAATCAAAGGACTCACCATACACAGTAAAATCATCCATAAAGACTTCCATGCAATGTTCAATAAAATCACAAAATATGGACATCATGCATCTTTGAAAAGTACCAGGTGCATTGCAAAGACCAAAAGGCATCCTCCTATAGGCAAATGTACCAAAGGGGCATGTAAAGGTAGTCTTATCTTGGTCACTAGGAGCTATAGGAATCTGAAAATACCCACTAAACCCATCTAGGAAGCAATAATGGGACTTGGAAGCCAATCTCTCAAGCATTTGATCAATAAAAGGCAAAGGAAAATGGTCCTTCCTAGTCACATTATTGAGCTTCCTATAGTCTATGCACACTCTCCAAGCATTTTGAACTCTAGTTGGAACAAGCTCTCCTTTCTTATTTTTTACCACAGTAATCCCCCCTTTCTTAGGTACAACTTGGGTTGGAGACACCCACTCACTGTCAGCTATAGGATAGATGATCCCAGCACTAAGTAGCTTAACAACCTCTTTCTTTACCACATCTAAAATCAATGGGTTAAGTCTCCTTTGTGGTTGCCTAATGGGCTTAGCATTGTCCTCAAGAAAAATTTTATGTGTGCACACAATGGGGTCAATACCAGGAATGTCAGCCAAAGTCCAACCAATAGCATGTATGTTCTTTCTCAACACATCAAGCAATGCATTTTCTTCCTCGAGAGATAAAGAGTTAGAAATTATTACCGGAAGCTTCTCATTCTCAATGAGATATGCATACTTGAGATTGGATGGTAAAGGCTTCAACTCTAAGGTAGGTGGCTCTACACAAGAGGGAATGAGCTTCTTCAAGTCTAATTTGGTGGAATATTCCATGGTACTATCTTGTCTTTTAGGCTTCTCACTTGTTTTTGGTTTCTCCTCTTCTTTCTTTACAGCCTCCCCCTTTTCTTGCAACTTGTCCTCAAGTGCTTGGACTTGAGCCACGGCCTCGACATGTGAAAGTGTAGAATTTTCCTCCAATAGCTTGGGAATCCTAAGAACATCAAGCTCGAGTGGAGAAAAACTCATAGATTCGGCCTTAATGGCTTTAGTACCTACAACACAAGAAGATATACCCTTCTCAAGCATTTCAAGATCAAGCATAGGAGATATTTTAAACAAATCATGAGAAGAAGTAGTTGCATCATTCAAGCATGCATCAATCTCTAAACAAATAGGACAACTACATCCATCAATACATGTAGTAGTAACAAGAGACAAATCATCATCAACATGTGAGAAAGAATCAAGCATGTGAGACTCACAAGCATCATGAAGCAATAACTCAATGGAACTTACACCTAACAAAGAATAATCCTCAAAAGGATGTTTCATTGCTTCATATATATTAAAAATAACATGATCCTCTCCACATTTCAAAATCAAACTACCTTTTTCCATGTCAATCAATGTACGGGCAGTCCTCATAAATGGCCTTCCTAAAATCAAAATATCATCCCCACTCCCTTCTTTTGACATATCAAGCACATAGAAATCCACAGGAAATAATAGACCTTTAACACAAACCAACAAGTCTTCTACTACTCCATGTGGTCTTCTAACACTTCTATCCGCTAATTGGCATATCATAGGTGTCTTATGCATGCAATCAAGACTCAAGGCATGATAAATTGAAAGAGGCATAACATTAATGGCTGCACCTAAGTCTATCAATGCATGAGAAAAATGTGTGTTGCCAATCTTGCATGGAATTGTGAAGGAACCGGGGTCCTCACATTTTATAGGGAGTTGAGGCTTCATGATAGCACTCACAGATGAGGGTAATTGTACCCTTGCATTAGGCCTAAATTTTCTTTTATTTGTACAACAATCTTTCAAAAATTTGGCATACTTAGGAAAGTTCTTAACTACATCCATCAAGGGTACATTAACATGAATCTTATGGAAGAAATCATATACCTCTTGATCAAATTGTCCCTTCACTTGCTTAGGGACCACTTGTGCTTGTGGAAAAGGAAGCTTCTTCATAATCTCTTGACTTTGCTTTCCTTCTTCCTTCCTTGAACTCTCCTTTCTTGTTTCACTTTGCTTGGCCTCTCCCTCTTTTTCCTTACTAAACAACTCGGCCATAGTCCCCTTTTTCACCTTAGATGGTGGTTGCTCACATATGATCTCCTCAATGTTTTCATCCTCATCATCTCTACAAAAAGATGCATCATTAGGAGCAAAAGAAGAACTAGAAACATTAACATCAATTGAAGAATTTAAAAGGGCTTCTCGGCCTTCCCTTGTCTTTTGTCTTCTTGCACTCTTTCTCCCAACTCCTTGCCACTCCTCAATGTGATAGCATTAAGATTAGCTTTAGGATTAGCAACGGTGTTGGATGGTAATGTAGAGGCTTGAGCATTGGCTGCACTTAATTGGTTAGCAAGCATATTCATTTGAGAAGTAAGGGCATCAATTTTAGAGTTCATGTTCTCACACTTGTTACCCATACTCTCTACCTTGTTCCCTAAGCCATCATACATGTTTTTATACAAGGAGTTCATTTCAATCAATGCTTACGTAACACATTCACATCATTAGAAGAGTTTGAATTAGAAGAACTCTCAATTGGAACAAGCCTCCTATCACTATAAGAATTAGATGAAGGTGCAAGAGAATTACCACTTGGATTGTAGCTTTGAGAAGAGCTACCTTGAGACAAATGAGGTGGAGGGTCACGGCCAAAGGTGTTTTGATAGGATCCTCTTTGTTGATTGTCTTGTAAAGCCACATTTGGATTTGAATAGGAGAAATTAGGATGGTCTCTCCATGAAGGGTTGTAAGTATTAGAATAAGCTCCTTGCCCTTGCCTCCCACCATAGGATTGTTTTCCATTGTAGATAGCATTTACTTGTTCAAACTTAATAGGACAATTGCTTTCTACATGCATAGGTGAGTCACAAAAAGTACAAGAATAAGGGACAAGTGCTTGAGAAGTACTTACATTGCTCACTTGAGATATTTGTGGAGCCAACATTCTCCCAATCTTGGCAGCTAGCAAGTCCACATATGAATCATTAAGAATTGAGGAACCTACCATATTCACATTTCTCTTTTCCCTTGTAGAGTATTGAGCACCACTTGAAGCCATCTTGTCAATTAGTTCCCAAGCCTTTAAGGAAGTGAGGTCAATCAAGCATCCACCACTAGCGGCATCAATGTTAACTTTGTCTCTTGGAATCAAGCCCTCATAGAAATATTGGACTAAATTCTCACTAGAAATTTGATGGTGTGGGCATTTAGCCAAAAGGCCTTGGAATCTAGTCCAATACTCATAGAGACTCTCATCCTCTCCTTGTTGGACCCCATAGATTTGCTTCCTCAAATTGGTGACCTTGGAATTTGGAAAGAATTTATCTAAGAAGAGTCTTCTTAGCTCGGCCCATGTGCTCACTTTCACATAAGAAGGGTAGTTGAAATACCACTCCTTTGCTAAACCTTCAAGAGAAAATACAAAAGCCTTAGCTTGAACATCATCAACATTTACATGCATAGGCTTCATAGTATCACAAACCAATAGGAGAGTATGCAAAAACCTATGGCAATCCTCTCCCGATAACCCATGAAATTTAGGCAATGCATTAATCAAAGAGGATTTAATTTCAAATTGAACATTAGTAGGAGGAACATATAAGCCATAAGGATTATCATGCCAATTAGGTTGAGTTAATTGCCTAATGCTCCTCTCCTCTCTAGGGTTATGCAAGCCTTCAAATTCATTATTAACATGGCCATCATCATGCAAATTCTCATTCCCATTCCCATGGCCCTCATTATGCACATGCTCATGTCCTAAGATACCTTCCATTGTTGAATTACAAACCAAATGAGAATCAAGAATAGGTTGTGATCTTCTCAATCTAGAAATAGTCCTTTCAATTTCTAGATCTAATTCAACAAAAGAGGTATGTTTTCTTCGGGTCATGCACTAATCAAGCTCAAGAAAATTAAGAACAAAGAACAAGCTAAACTAAAATGCAAATAAATACGAAACAATTCAAAACACACAAAAGCAAGAGAAATAATTTTTTTTTCTTTTTTTTAATATACTCAATAGCAACAAAATGAAAAAAAAATAACACCAAACAAGTAGAAAGAGAGTTAGAAATGCTCAATCAAGAAGCTTTGGCAATTCTGGAATTCGCACAGTAGGCTCTCTGGAGACAGTGAAATTGTGAATTTTCTATCAGCAAATCCACATGATAAATTCCCCTGAAAATTTTATGAGAAACACAAGAGATATACAGGAAAATATATAAAACTTTCAGATTAAAAATCCTTCCCAATCGTTCCCAGAATTTTTCACAAGTTGGTCCTCAGGTCTGGAGAAACAGGATTTCGTCCAGAAGACCTTCAGAGCTTCTAACAAACTTTCAAATAGGAAAATGGAAAAATTGAAGAAAATCCTAAACACAAGAAACAAAGATAAGACAGTGATAAGAAAAATGAAACTGGAATCAATCAATTTGAACGCACAAAGAGGAAGATATGCTAACTCAAAGTTGAAACAGGGTTTTGGGAATCCTCTGTAATGGCTCCCTGGACCTTGTTAGATTGTAAAATTTCCACAGGACACTTCCCACGTCCAAAATTGACCAAACCAATTTTAAAGTGAAGCTAAGATATAGAGCTTTCAAGAAATAAATTTCAAGTTCAAATTCCCTCAGACTCATTCCCAGTTAATTTTTTAATTTCAGACAGAGACACTAGAAACAGAGTATTTTCAGCTCTACACCAAACCAACGAAAATTGCACTAATTTTTTTTTTCTTTTTTTTCAAAACAGAATAAAAACACTCAAAACACACAAAAAAAAACTAAACAAAACACAAAACACAAATTTTTATAATTTTTCAAAAAATTTTCAGGAACACTAAAAATGTAAATTAAGTACTAAACAACCTTAGAATTAAACTTAAACCATTCCCCGGCAACGGCGCCAAAATTTGATAGGAAATTAGTCGCTTATCCTCAAAATTACACTAAAGCTAACCCTAATGCAATATAGGGCCAACCCTAGGTCATCTCCAAGGAATGGTTTTAAGTCTAATTGAAAGTTATCTAGTGAAATAAATCAACCAAAGTTTGTAGGAATTTAGTTACCTAGCTAATTACCCTAATATGCCAAGTAATTAAAATGCTAGTGAAAGTGAGTGAAATGAACTTCCTTTTCACAAAATGGAACCCTAGAGATTAGTTGATTTTGGACTCATTATCTTCTCATGATTAGGCTAAGTTTAGCTTCCCTTTCTCTTGACTAAAGCTGTCATGACTTAAGAAAATTATCCTAAGCCAATTAACCTAATTAGCTAACCTCCCTAGGTCTTAGATTAAAGTCCCTAGTTCAATTAACCAATTGGTGAAGACTTAGCCAAGTGATTCACTCAAAATCCTCTCTCAACAGCCATGGTCAAACATAAATTGAGCAACCACCAGATTATGTCAACTACTACTCAACAACACAAGCATTAACACCACAAGATTATGCAATATTAACACAAGAAATTCACTAATTGAAAACACACAAGATTATGTGCCAACAAAGAGTGGCAAAATTCAGGTCATGGCTGTCCAAGGAAGAAATTAAAATGAAACAATCCTCTCTCTTACTCAACATCAAATTCAATTAAGAAATTATAAGCTAAGATTGATTAAACCCTAGATGTAAGGATCTAACCATCTAGTAAAAAGAGAAGAGATAGGATAGGAAACAAAGAACTTACCATTTGAAGCTCAAGACTCATCCTCCATCTTCATCTCTCTAGGATTCCACAAAGAAACTTAGCCCTTTCCTTTCTTCAAGAACCCTAGTGATTGCTTGTGAAGGCCAAATCCATAGCTCTTGAATGATGGAAATGAGCTTCAATCCTTGTGAAAATGGAAGGGATGGAACGAAATGAAGAGAGGAGAAGAATGGTATGAGTTTTGTGGAGGTTTGGTGGCTGAAAATGGAGGTTAGGGTGCTGGAAAATGAAGAACAAAGAGAGAAAATGAAGAACACTATGAACAAGAGAGAGAGAATGTGGAAGATGAATGAGATATGTGTTGGATCCCATTTGGGCTTAAAATGGTGTGCTCTTGGTCTCCCATCAGCTGAAGCTTAATTAAAATAAGGAAAAAAGAAATTAAAATGTAAATGGGAGCCTTGTCACACTGCAAGGTGGCAACTTCCTATTGGTTTGTAGATGATTCCAATGTGTGCCTC